>NC_090990.1:116148177-117398177 GCF_041146395.1 Eulemur rufifrons | reverse complement strand
CCATGGATCAGTACCGGTCCACTGCCCAAGGGTTGGGGACCACAGATTTAGAGTATTCCAAAACAACATTCACATCTTTTTCTTCTTGTTTTACTCTGTTAAAATATTTCTAAAAACTGTGGCCTATAGTAGATATTCAAATACTGGAAAATTATAGTGAATATCATTGAATAGTTAAATAACAGTATTTGTATATCTCAGCAAGGCAGCAGCACTAAATAGAATCACATGTCAAAATTACCAACTTAATGACTTATTTTGATTTCAGAACTTGTTTCTTGGAACACCACTTATATTTCTTGGAACACTCCTCATAAATTTTGTGTAATGTATATTATAAGTATAAACTTATTACTTTTTTATTTTTGCAAGAATGACTCACCATTAGCAGCATCCACTTATATAATGGCAATAACTACAAGCAATACAAGCAAGAACAATTGGTAAGATGGTGACCATTTCTTTCCATCATGTTCCTGTCCCACTTCCTTCAGGCTGGATGATTGTCTTTCAGGTATGAAGAATAGTTGATCTCTAGCACCCTCAATTCTCAGATTCTGTGATTGCTCAATGACCCACGCCATTTAACACATTACACATAGATACAGAAGTAACCATAAGCTAACTTGCCAGCCTGCCTGAAACAAAGAACAAGATTGTACATTGGATTATGTATTTATTCCACTTTCAGCATGGTTAACTCCAGAAAAATTTGCCTAGGGAGGCTATATGCTAGTGTATATTGGAAGTTTGAAAGAATGAATTAGGCTATCATTTGAATACTTCCATATCATATCAGAAAAGCAAATCTCATGACCTTGAAGCCACTTAGAGCCCTGCAATAACACTAAGGTTTCGAAACCAGGGATTAACCCATTAAACCATCGCCACTGGCTGTTAGCATTAAGATACTCTGAGGCCAGTTCAAGCCTCCATACGTCTTGGGACTTAGTTACTATGGAAGAAAGAAAAGCATATTACACTGTAATACAAAATAACAATAATAAAATATATTTAGTTGGCTAAGGTTTTTTAAATTCAAATAATTACAATTTGTATGTATATAAAATATGGCCATTGTTTTTAAATAACTATATTCAGAAAAGCAAGTCATTAATATTAAGGTTGTGACAGAAGGAAATTTACAAACTATAGGGAAATTACAGCTAAATCCAAAACAGGCATATCAATACATGAGTAGAACACATTTTCAAGTTCTCGATATGCTTGGCTTCTATCCCATACCACTAATTACTTCTCTGCTCAAATTGGCAAAATCGTTAGCGTTTTGCTCTGCAATAGGTGAAAAGATGTGTTTCTTTTTTTTTTTCTTTCTCTGTGGAAATTGTCTCCATTGTACTGTAATGCTGAGCAGGTTTATTCTTAGCATCGTGTCTCCTCAGACATTTTATGGCAGCATGGGGAATATTAAATGTATGATTAATAAATAATTACAACTGTGTGTCCAATCTTCAACTCATATTCAAAAGGAGTTTTGATGGGTGAGACATTTGAGAGGAGTTCTGAAAATAATATACTTACACAGTTTAATTTGGATTTATTCCAGAGTTAAAGTACAAATATTTACATATTCCATGCATACTTTACATATAGAATTATTTTAACCATTGTCAGTATACAACGACCTCCAGGGAGAAATGCAGTAAAGAACTTAGCAGCAGGAAAACATAGTAAACAACAATTTAGGACAGAAGGTAAAGAGTATCATAAACAAAGAGAATCTGAAATCAGAGAAATAATTTTTAATTAGGGGGAATTTAATCACTCAGCTGGAATTTGTCTACATTACCAGAAATGGAGCATTTTGTTGTTGTGGAAAGTGCTTTCAGATATTTCATTAACAAACCAAGCAGAAAATCCCTTTTTAGTCTTATCCACTGCCTCTCTCCCTACCTCAGATGCAATGTGAGCTTAGCTTATCCATCATTGTGCAGTGATATGATAATGGAATGATTACATCATTTGCAGTGTGGATGTCATGGTGAGCTTAGGTTCTCAATTTTCTGGAGAAGCCTCAAATTCCTACTTGATCAGTCCTACGTGTTAGGATCCAAAGTTATAATCACTGTGACTATGAAATAAAAATCTGTAGATGGATAAAAGAACACTTCTATTTCCAGATCTACCACTCAGTGTGTGCCAAAAAATGTCTCTCAAACAATTGAGGTAGCAGTCTCTACCCCCTTTTTTATGCAAAGACATGAATGCTAAAATGCCAAACAGCCCTCTCATTCCATGGCTTCACTGGTTTAAGCAGAATGGCATAGCAATTAACACAGACTGGTCCCAGTGTGCTTGTATTTGAATCCCAGTTGTGCTAATCCCAACTCTGCATAACCCTGGGCAAGCTATTCAACCACTGTGTGCCTCAGCTTCTTTCTCTTTATAATCAAAAGACTTAATAATGATGATCATTTTTCACTGAGTTGTTATATGAGGCTTCAATGAGTTGATATATATAAAAAACCTAAAATGGCAGAAAATAGTAAATGTTATATATAT
This sequence comes from Eulemur rufifrons, assembly GCF_041146395.1. Lineage (NCBI taxonomy): Eukaryota > Metazoa > Chordata > Mammalia > Primates > Lemuridae > Eulemur > Eulemur rufifrons. Next base: position 117,395,654 of record NC_090990.1, on the reverse strand, counting down.
GTTAAATAAACATATATATGTATATGTTTATTTATTTAAACATACTAGAAAGGACAACATAGGAGTTCAAATCTGCTATTAATTTAGTTATTCAGCTGCCATGCTTTCTTTATACTCCAGCTCACAACACCCTGAGAAATGGTTTTAGTCTGTATAACTATGAGAAAACAGATTAGAGAGGTTAAGAAACTTGCCAGCAGTCTCACCCAGTAAGTGACACCCAATATTTAAATCCTTTTTTATCTGATTTCAAAGCTGTACTCTCTATACTCTGCCTCCCCAAGGTTCCCAGAGATTTTGCAAGGTGGTTATTACTCTATTATAATATGTCTTGGTCCCAAGTTCATTGTCTGCAAAAATCAGTGTGATGGTTAATTCTGGGTATCAACTGGACTGGATTAAGGGATACCTAGACAGCTGGTAAAGCACATTTTGGGGTGTGTCCATGAGGGGGTTTCCAGAAGAGGTTGGCATATAAGGAAGATCTGCCCTCAGTGTGGGAATGTGGGTGGGCACCATCCAATCAGCTGGGGACTCAGAACAGAAGGGTAGAAAAAGGTAGAGAAGAGGCACATTGGCAGCTCTCTCTCTCTCTCTCCCCCTCTCTCTCTCAGAGATGGGACACTGGTCTCCTGCCCTTGGACATCAGAACTCCAGTTTCTCTGGCCTTAAACTTCCAGACTTGCACCAGCAGTCCCCCAGGTTCCCAGGCCTAAGAGTTATGCCATTGGTTTCCCTGGCTCTGAGACTTCCGGACTTGGACTGCGGCTCAACTACCTCCCTGAGTCTCCAGCTTGCAGATGGCCTATCGTAAGACTTCTCAGCTTCCATAATCATGTGAGTCAATTCCCCTAATAAATCTTCTCTCATCTGTCTATCTATTTATCCATCCATCTTAGCGGTTCTTTCTCTCTGGAGACCTCTGATTAGTAAAATAGGTAACAAGCATGATTTGGGAACATAAAGTGATTGAAAAGCAATGTCTCTGGTTTAGTTTTCCACTATAAAAAGTGGTGGTCTAGAACCAGATTCCAGACGGCACTGCCTGTGCTCATATTGTAGCACTATCATTATCTGGGTGACCTTGGGCTTTATCTCTCTGTGCCTCAGTTTCCTCTGTGAATAAGGATAATAGTACCTAATTCAGAGGATTATTTAAATATTAAATCCCTTAATAAAAATAAAGCATTAGAATATTGCCTGGAACATAGGAAGTACTATAGAAATGCTTCCTGTCGATATAATTATCATTACTATTACTGCTACTATGTGGGAGGGCTGGGGAGAATTAAAGGAGAGTCTTTAATGGTACTACATGGATATAATCATGGTCCCACAGAAATGGGTAAATGTGTTTCCAGCTTTTATTCAAACAGAAAGTCATTCTTCCTGTCAAAAGGGATTTAGTCATCCCTCCTCACAAACTATTGCTTTAGTGTGTAGAAGGATATTGATCCCCAAAGAAGAAACACTTAAAATGCTCAGCTTAGAGATACAGACAGCTGGAGATTATACAGGCCCAACTAACAATAAGCAAGAATATTGAAAGGAAGCAAAGCCTTGTATAGAAGCTAGTTGTTAAAGAGACAGTGCCAATAACTAGTCTTTGAATAAGTACATTTTTTTTAAAAAAAGGTGTACATATGGTAGTAAAATTCAATGGAAATCAAACAGGTGGGAGGGGAAGGAGGGGATGGGTAAATTCCCACCTAACGGGTACAATGCACGCTATCTGGGTGATGGACACACTTTTAACTTTGATTCTAACTGCACAAAAGTAATTCATATAAGCAAAACATTTGTACTCCTGTAAAATTCTGAAATAAAAAAAAAAGGACTAAAATTTAAAGGAATAGGTCAATGACCTATTGAATGCCCTGGATGAATGAGAACAACGTTACACAAAAGGAAGTACAGACTGGAACAGAAATATTTCCTTGGCTACATCTGTTCAAAGTTTTCAGTAATCAGTAAGTGAAGAGGAAAAAGAAAATCATTTCAGAAGGCTTATATAATCTTCAAAGTTTGCTATGTGTGTAAACAATGTCTAGCTCTCAGTGCAGAATGTAGCCTTCGTCATTTTCCCATATTCATAGAATCCTAAATAAAAGAATCCCTTCAGGTATTGTAAAGGAGAATTGCCTGAACTGGCTGGACCTCACTCAGCTGTTAGATGTGAGATTCTCATGCTCAGAATGTGCAAAGTAAGTAGCCCTTATGGTAGTCTCTCTTAATAAGGCTTATTTCTGGGTGGGCTCTTCTTAGATTTGTCTTGGTAGGGTTTTAGTTTCCCATTTGCTTTTTCCTTTGTTTTCAGCAGAGGGAAGAACTTGAACAGATTTGTTGAGAGACTCGGTGAAAAGGTCACTAAGAGGATTGTAGATTTTAATAGACTCTTCTCTTTCCTACCCACGCAGCTAGCTATTTCCTAAAACTCTAAGTTTGAAGGATTTGAAATAGAACTTTAAATATTATAGAGCCGAATCATCAAAGGGTTTTAAACCTGCCGGTGGATGAAGGACAGAAAGAAAGGACCATCTGATCTAATACCATGAATTCTTAGCAGTTAGAATGGTTCCCCTGGAGCAGAACAGAGAAAAACAGGAAAGAAAATGCTTAATTGAACCAAAATAGGCTGCTAGGACATACATGGACATCAAAGCTTCAAAATGATAAATTAAAATAAAAAGTAAAGAAAGCAAAGGTGATTTTAACTTTCTTTCCTGGAGGCTGCTAACTTATCTAGGACAATGGTCCCCAGATGCTAAGAAAAGCGCTGGTCCAATAATGTTTTCAATGGTCCCCTACAAAGTAAGGACAAAGTGATGAGTTTTATTTTTTATCAGGTGTAATTTATCCAATTTAAAGGATTATTTCTTATTTTGGAAGTGTGTTCTACCTACATTTTTTGAGTTAAATATCCACTCTTTGGAAGAATTGGTGCTAAAATGTGGTAGTTTTGTTGTTGTTGTTGTTGTTGTTGTTGTTTTTAATTTTTATGCCCCTACTGATCAAATTAAAGGTCAACCACACTACAATGACCCCCAGTCAAAAAAGAAAAATGCTTTGTCCTGTCAAAAACAAAAGTAGAGACCCAGCAATCCATCAGTTCTCTTACAGAGGATGGATCAAAATTACCTTGGAAGCAGTTTCAAAATAGACATGTCTCTACTCTGTTGTGAGCTCTCAGGGAAGAAAAGTAGAAGGAGGAGGTAGGGAGGTGTGCGTTTTTAAATAAGAATGTGATATAGACAACCCTAATTAACATCTACTGCTTTTGGGGGAAAATGGTCAACTATCACCCTCAGAAAACCAAAATCTTCTTTACCTTTTTATTTTTCTTGAATTTATTCACCTCTATGGACAGGAAATGAATAGTTTACAATGAATTTTCCTAAATAAGATGAACAATATCTCAGGAAAGAAGTTTCTATGCTTCACATAAAAACATCACTGAAGGAGAAGCTTCAAGCAAATGACAGGTCTCTTCATAAAGAAATCATAATATTAAGACTCTAGGGATATAACAAATATATTCTTGACTGTGGTGGCAAGCTAAATAAAGTTCTTGAGCTAATTCTAAGGAAAAAAACTTTCTACATACAAACCAAATAAGTTGACATACTCTGTAAATACATACTTCTTGAACTCAACAAGGCTACATGGAGGAATGCTAAAACAAATATTAAAACTATGCAAGATGGGTGAAAGTGTAAAAGTAATCCAGATTTCTTTAACACTGTGAGCCAAAATAAAATGTTTAAGATGTGAGTTCCTCTCTGTCCCTGCTGAGAGTACAGTCTAGTATTGTCTTTTTGTTTTTTGTTCCAACCAAGTTGATTTTCTCACTGGCCTGTGTATATATATGTGTGTGTGTGTGTGTGTGTGTGTGTGTAAAATGTATATATGTGTGTGAGATATATATTAAAATATAAATATATATATCTTATTTAGCATTGATTTCCATGAAAAGCTCTGCTTCTTTACAATGTTATTGCAACTAAAGCTCTACCTTCTCCCTCCTCTCCCCTCACCCCCATGCCAGCATACAATGTGTGCCCACTATTCCTATGCAAATCCCACTCCTCTAATGCCTATTTAATTTCTACAAACACTGAACACTAAGCATGTGCCAGACACTTGCTTGGCCCAAAAGGCCATGAAGAGCAATTATAGGGTTTAAGTAGATTTGTGTTTTAGAATCAAGACAATAGCGTGGAATATGGTTTGGAAGAAGTCCTAAACAGAAGCAAGGGAATTCATTAGATGGCTTTTGTAATAAACTAGGACAGTGGTTGTCAAAATGTGGTTACCAAACCTTTTAGTAAGCCTTCCAGGCGATGCTGATGCACTCTAAAGTTTGTGAACCACCAGCTTAGGATATTAGTGGGAGACAAGATTAGTGGCAGTGGGTTTGGAGAAAAGGAAACACATTTTCCATGCTATAGAACTTAAAAACATGATAACTGATTATAAGAAAGAAGCGAAACAAAATTTCAAGGTTTACGATTTGTGTGATTGATGCCTAGTACAGTCTTTCAAAGATATAGAAATACAATAATATATTATGTTTGGAGTGATCAGTGTAGAAAGTAAATGATCATTCCATATTGGAATGTGTCAAATCAGAAACATTTGACTTTCAAATGGAGACGTCCAGAATGGTAGTGTAATAAAGAGATGCTGAATGTACAAAAAAGGATTATGATAAAAGTGATTTTGGAAAAGATTAAAGTTGAAGAGCTAATTAAAATCATGGGAACAGAAGTCACCCAAGGAGAGTATGAGAAGTAAAGGAAACTGAAAGTAGAACCTAGCAAACACCAACAATTTAAAAAATAGATAATAGCAGAACCTAGGAAAGAAAAAACATAATCATGGTATTTTAGAAACTCAGCAAGGCAAAAGTTTCAAGAAGGAGGAATTAATCAACAGTTTTAACTGCCACAAGTGGATTAAGGGAAGGAGAGAAATATGTCCATTAAATTTAGAAATAAAGATAGTTGTGACTTCAGGGGGATGGGGAGGCGTGGGCAATGTATATAACCTGAGTGTTTGTACCCCCATAATGAGCTGAAAATAAATAAATAAATTAATTAATTAATTAAAAGACAAAAAAAGACTTTAAATAAAAGAAATATTTTAATTTTTAAACTAAAATAAAGCAAAAGAAATATTCTAAATCTGAAAAAAAAAAGAAAGATTTCAATGGTGAAGAAGTCAGATTACAGTAGTTTAAAGAATGAATTAGAACTTCTGGTTTCAGCTCCAACATGTGAAAAGCTTGGAATTCATCCCTCTTTTCTGTACAAAAAGATCCAGTTGGACAAGCCAAAAACAAACAACTTTTTGCAGACCCACAAGAGAACTTAAGTTTCAGGGCAAATTACCTCCCCAAAATCTAGCGAGAAGAATCATCCAGGAAGAAAGAAGCCAGATCTGTTTACCTGGTGTCTAACTCACCAGAGCCATAAACTGGTAGTAACACCCAATTGCTGGAGAATGAAGATGGATGAGTGTGAATGTGAGAACCACAGTCTTGTGGGGTCCCGCACAACGCTGTGGACTTTCCGTCCAGGTGAGGATACAATAAAAATTTCTTCCCAACCCTTTCAGGGGCAGTGTTTTGAACATTTCCTCTTCATTCCATTGGTGAGGAAAGGATTCCAGTCTCGGGTTATGGGATGGCCAAACATATAACACACAACACTGGCTAAATGAAATAGACAGTTTATTATTTAAGTATACTCACAGTCCAAGGAAGTAGGAGACCACAGGCAATGCAGAGACACATGGACTTGCACTTGGGAGCACACTGAACAATCAAGGTCTGTGAGAGGCAGGTGCTGTCGTATCAAAATTGTGGAGTGCCCCACAGTTCCTGTGTTAGGATGTGATTGCCTTATTTGAATGATTCTACAAACTGGCAGGGAACTGCAACTTGATATTCAGGGATAAGGAGAAATTGTACTTGTTTTATTGTAACCAAAGTGTTTGTACCCTTGTAATATTCTGAAATAAAAAAAAAAAAAAAACATGTACTGTTCAGATAGTCTTTAATTTATTAAGTTTTTGAAATTACGTACAGGTTGTTTCTTTTTGAATTCAAAACAATAAAAAAGTTTATAATTAAAAAAAAAAAGAAAAAGAGGGCTGTTAGACTAGGGAATCTTATCCAAGAGAGCATAGTTGGAAGGGTGTAATAACCATGTTTTCTAGTTTCTGCATTTAATGCGTTGACATCTGGAGCCTTGCTGAACCTGGAGGAACTGCCCCTCCCAGAGCTAGCCAATTCCCAGAGATAGTAAAGGCCTCAGCTATGAACATACCTTTCTTATGCACACCAACCAATCCAAAGCCCACACTCCCAATCTCATCCTTTACTGAGCTCTTACACTCCAGGCCACTCTTTCCCACCCCAGGGCCAGGTACCAGACAACAAAGCACAGCCCCTATGCCTCTCAATTCACTAAAATTATTTAAATAAGCCAATTCTAAGCCAGCTTACCCTGCCTCACCTGTTCCTTCCCGCAAGGACCACAAAGGCTCTTGCCCACATTTTCCCCTTTCTCCTTCCATCTCCTGACTGATTCAGTGCTTCCCTGTGTGGCCTGCTTGGCATGCCATGCCTCCTGTTTCTAGAAACCTGTGAGTATTAAAGAGTCTTCCTTTATGACATTAATGTCTATGTCTGAGTGTCTGATCATACCTGATTAAAACAAATTCCAGGTACCTTTAAAACAGAGGGGAATTTGTGGTTAGGCAATTTAGGGCACTTTAAATTTTACTAGATGACAAGACAGCACCTAATATTAATTTATCAAAAAAATAAAAAATAAAAAAGAAGTAGAGGGAATCCTTTCTAAGTCAATCTATGCAGCCAGCATGCCCTAACAAATAAAGGCATTACAAAATTAGACAAAGACATTACAAAAAAGGAAAACTACAGACAAATATCTCTTATAAACATGAACATAAACATCCTCAAGAAAATATTAGCAAATCAAATTGAACAGTGTATAAAAAGAATTATACACCACAATCAGGTGGTGTATGTTCCAAGTATGCAACCTGGTTCAAGATTCAAAATTAATTAATGAAATCCATAACATCAACCGAATAAAAGAATAAAAATTGTATAATTAATCAATTGATACAGAAAAAACATTTTGCAAAATCTCACACACATTTATAATAAAAACTCTCAACAAATAGGAAATAGAAAGAAATTTCAGCTTGATAAAGAACATCTACACATTTATTTATTTTTGTTGTTGCTGTGATTGCCCTTGGGGTCTTCTTCATAATTTTTTTTTTTTTTTTTTGCCTAGGTTGATATCTAGAAGAGTTTTTCCAACATTTTCTTCTAGAATTTTTATGGTTTCATTTCTTAGATTTATGTCTGTTATCCATCTTGAATTAATTTTTGTGACTGGTGAGAGACATGAATCCTGTTTCAAACTGGCTATCCAATTCTCCAGCACTGTTTATTAAATAGGGGTTATTTTCCCCAGTGTATATTTCTGCCTCCTTTGTTAAAGATCAGATGATAATATATAGATGGTTTTATATCTGAGTTCTCTGTTCTGTTCCCGTGGTCTATGTCTCTATTTTGTGCCAGTACTATGCTGTTTTGGTTACTATGGCCTTAGAGTATAGCTTAAAGTCTGGTAAAGTGATGCTTCCAGATTTTTTTTGCTTAAGGTAACTTTGGCTTTTGGGGCTCTTTTCTGGTTCCAAATGAAGCATAGAATTATGTTCATAGATCTGGGACTTAATTAAATTCAAAAGCTTCTGCACAGCCAAGGAAACAGTCAACAGATCAAATAGATAACTTACAGAATGGGAGAAAATATTTGCATTCTATACATCTGATAAAGGGCTAATAACCAGAATCTACAAAGAACTCAAGCAAATCAGCAAGAAAAAAATCAAACACACCTATTAAAAATTGGGCAAAAGATATGAACAGAAGCTTTTCAAAAGAAGAAAGACTAATGGCCAGAAAACATATGAAAAATGTTTAACATCACTAATCATCAGAGAAATGCAAATCAAAACCACAATTAGATATCACCTAAGCCCAGTGAGAATGGCTTTTATCAAAAAGTCCCAAAACAATTTATGCTGGTGTGGATACAGAAAGGAACACTTATACACTGTTGGTGGGACTGCAAACTAGTGCAACCTCTATGGAAAATAGTATGGAGATTTCTCAAAGAACTAAAAGTAGACCTACCATTTGATCCAGCTATCCCACTACTGGGTATTTTCCCAAAGGAAAAAAAGTCATTTTATCAAAAAGACACTTGCACTAGAATGTTTATTGCAGCACAATTCACAATTGCAAACATGTGGAATCAACCCAAGTGCCCATCAGTTCATGAGGGGATTAATAAAAAATGTGGTATATATACCATGGAGTACTACTCGGCCATAAGAAATGAACTAATACCTTTTGCAACAATCTGGATGGAAATGGAGACCATTCTCCTAAGTGCAGTATCACAAGAATGGAAAAACAAATACCACATGTACTCACTATTAAATTGAAACTAATCTATCAGGACTCATGTTCACAGATGGAAGTAAAACTCAACAGAAATCATGCAGGTGGGAGAGGGAAGAGGAGATGGATGAAATCATACCTAATGATACAATGTACATTATCTGGGTGACGGGCACACTTACAACTTTAACTCAAACAGTATAAAAGTAATCCATGTAACCAAAACATTTGTACGCCTGTAGTATTCTGAAATTTAAAAAACAAAAATTCAAAAATAAATTAGTTAATTAAATAAAATAAAACCAAACTGTAATAAAAAAAATGAACACCTACAAAACAACTTGCAGCTAACATCATGCTTAAGGATGAGAAACTGAAAGTTTAGGTTGGGAATAAGGCAAAGATGTCCCTTCTCACCACTTCTTTTCAGCATTGTACAAAAAGTTCTAACTACTGTATTAAGACAAGAAAAGAAAATACAAGCCGCATGGATAGGGAAGAAAGAAACAAAACTGTCTTTGTTTGCAGATGACATCTGCCTATATATAGAATCCCAACAAATCAACAAAAAACTCCTGGAAATAATAAGCAATTGTACTGAGGTTGCAGGATACAAGATTAATATATAAAAGTGATTTGCTTTCCTTTACACAAGCAATGAACAATTAGAATTTGAAATTAAAAACACAATACCATTTATAATAGCACCAAAAAATAAAAGTTAACTATATATCTAACAAAATATGTAAAAGATCTATATGCAGGAAACCACAAAACCATGATGAAAGAAATCAATGAATATCTAAACAAATGAAGTTACATTCTGTGCTCATAGATTGAAAGACACAATATTGTTAAGATATCAGTTCTCCCCAAATTTATGTGTATAGTAAATGCAATTCCAATCAAAATCTAGCAAGCAATTTTTTTGATGTTGACAACCTGAATCTAAAATTTATACAGAAAGGCAAAAATACCCAGATTAACCAATACAACATTTCAGAAGAATCACAAACTTGAAGGACTGATATTATCCAACTTTACAGATTCCTTTAAGCCATAGTGAACAAGACAGTGTAGTACTAGTGAAAGAATAGCCACCTATATCAATGGAACAGAAGAGAGAGCCTAGAAATGGAACCGTCAAGTCAACTAATTATTCAAAAAGAAGCAAAGATAATTCAGTGGAAAAGGAATAGTCTTTTCAATAAATGATCTGGGAATTATTGGCTGTCAATATGCAAAAAAAAAGTGAATCTAGGAACAATGCTTACACCTTACATAAAAACTAATGGATCATTTATCTAAATGTAAAAAGCAAAACTGGAAGATAAAATAAGAAAATATCTAGGTAAGAATGGATTTGGCAATGAGTTTTCAGATACTACACAAGCAGTATGATCCATAAAAGAAAAAAATTATTACAAGTTTTTAAACTTTAAAATTAAAAAGAAAAAAATTAGTTAAAATCTACTATTCTGTGAAAGACACTGTTAAGAAAATGAAGACAGGCTACAGATTGGGAGAAAATATTTTCAAGTCATATATCTGATAAAGGACTTGCACCCAAATATACAAAGAACTCTTAAAATTAACAACCAAATTTCAAAATGGGCAAAAGATATGAACAGATATCTCACAAAAGAAGTTACACAGATGGCAAATAAGCTTAAGAAAAGATGCTCAGCATCATTTGTCATTAGGAAATTGCACATTAGAGCAACAATAAAAACATTATTCAGCAATAAAAATAAGTGTTAAAAACCACAAAAAGACATGGAGGTGTAGTAAATATATACAGTCCTCAATTTACAATGGTTCTGCTTATGATTTCTTGACCTTAGGATGATATGAAAGCAATATGCATTCAGTAGAAATGATGCTTAGATTACCCATACAACCGTTCTGGTTTTCACTTTCAATACAGTATACAATAAATTGCATGAGATATTCAAAAATAGACTTGGTAGTAGATGATTTTGCCCAACTATAGGCTAATGTAAGTGTTCTGAGGATGTTAAAGGAAGGCTAGGCTAAGCTATGATGTTCAGTAGGTTAGATGTATTAAATGCCACCTCCAGACTTCCTGTTGGCCTCTTGTCAGCCCCCCTAACCCCTCTGGGACCTGTGAGTAATAAATTTCTTCTCTTTCATACATTTTAGTTTCACTTCCTCATTATGTGTCACCTGACACACCTGAACCTAACTTTCCCCTTGATCAGGGCTCTCCTAGTAAGTGGCTATCTTGGCATATGACAACTCTCCTGAGAGTGACCTCAAGACCATATTATAGTGAAACCATAACAATAGAAATCACAACAAATGGGGAAGGAGAATATACAGAAACTATCTGTACTATCTTTATAATTTTTCCTGTAAATCTAAAACTATTCTAAAATAAAAAAGTTACTTTAAAAATGGATATATAAATATAAGAAAGCTGATAACAGTAGGAAGAACAGTTTGTCAGAAATAGAAAAGGGTGGGACATTTACTTTTCCCTGTAGACCCAGCTGCCACAGCGGTCCCCAGACATAAGAACAGATGTGAGGAGCAAAAGGAGCTGCAGTGTCTCTACCAGTTGCATGAGCTAGGTGAAGCGGAACAGCCACACAGCGAATCCACCAGAGAAAGGCAGCAAGGATAAACAGAAGCCTTGGATCCATGGGGAGCTGGTCCCCAAAGCTCAGGAAAGCTGCCCAGGGAACACAGAGTCTTGTCTTCTTGTGCCTCACGTCACATCACAGCTGAGGGACCCCGAAAGCACTCCACCCTGGCTTTATATACCCTGGGCATGACTGGACTCCCTGAGCACAAGCGTGGTAGAACATTCTGTTCTTGGAGGAATGAAGATATAGCCCGGGTTATTGCAGACACTTCATCCTTATCTCAGGATGTCACACTCTGGGTACATTCTACAGTTATTCCAAGAACTGCAAGCAGGAGGAGTAAGCACTGGGTTAGCCAAGGCCATCTGGGAACTTGTCCTCCTACGTAGGACTCCCCCAAAATGCAGTATACCATTTCAGAAAGGAAATCAGCTTTGGTAACCAGGATTCTCAGAGGCAGGTGGTGAGATCAGCTGTCAGAATGACTTTAAAAGGGATTCTCATGCTAGACCAGAGATTGAAGATATCCTTCTAGAAGTCTTTAATTCGTGATAAAGTCTGTGGCTAGGAGACTGAGTTAAATCTACCAACCTGTAACATTGTAATTTAAACTTGTTTCTTTTAGTACCAGAAACTAACCAATTGCTTCATCCAATAAATATTTATTGATTATTTACTAATGACAAGTAAATTCTTTATAAAGGTATTGTAGAAGATTGACACTAATAGTACTTACTGATCTTAACTGTTCACCAGATGCCAAGCATGGTTCTAAATGCCATATATTTAGTAGCTAATTAAAGTGTCACAACCATTTAAGATATTACTCTATCCTTATTTTACAGATGCAAAAAAAAAAAAAAAAAAATTAGGACCCAAAGATTTTAAGAAATCCATACAACTAATAAATGGAAAGGCCAGACTTTGAACACCAAAGGCCTAATCGTAGATTATAACTCCATGCATTATAGATATATCAGGCGTTTCATGTACTTTTTTATTGAACTTATCTTTTGCACTTATATACATTTATATTAATATCATACAAGTAAAAAGGAACAGAAAAAATTATCTCAGAATCTGGATCCCTGTCTACTTGTTCTTTTGGCAACCTTCATTAATCTTTCATAATCTTCCTCTTGATTGTAGGATTTTTCAATTAAATAGCATGAATATAGAGAGGTGTCTTGACTAAATGAAGTTTATTTATACCTATGACATTACAATGCAGTATGGAAAAATAATCTTTAGCATCAATCAACTCTAACTCTGCAGGATAAATAGTCCATCTACTGTAAAAGAAGAAAGAAATATCTTTAACAAACAAAAGTTTGTTTCCTCGGTTTTTAACAAAGAAGACCAAACTGATAATTATAGATTTAAGAGGCTATTTTAAATGAATAATCAGAAATATGGGCAAAAATTTATGTAAAAGATGTTAATTACAATAGTGAAAATTCAAAATTGTTTAAGTGCTCCCAGAGGAGAATAACAATTAAATAAAGAGTTGTGGATCTATAAATAGATTTTCATCTAAGCTTTGAAAATCATATTTTGGAAAACATTTAATATCACCAAAAAATTCTCATTTTATAATATTGGGGGAAAGGATCCCAATATATTAAAAAATGAATTAGGAGCATATATTCCAAATTATTATCAGTGATATCTTGGTGGTATGATTTTAGATAATTTTAATATTCTTCATTGTGCTCCTGTTTTCCAAACAATCTACAAAAAGCATAATTTGATTTTTATAATTAAAAAATCTGTATTAAAATAAAATGTTATGATTGCTCCTTGAATAATAAGAGGCTTTTACACTTTACACCTTGTTCTGAAAACAACGAGTACATGTGTGGAGCTTTATACTAAAATGTATTTCAATGTGCTATTTAATTTAATTATTTCAAGAAACTTATGAGGCTTCCATTTTTAGCCAAGATCCAATAAAACAGACTGGATTTACCCTCTTGCCCGAAGCAACCAAAAAACTAGATAAAATACATGAACAATGGCTTTCAAGACACGGGAGACATCAGGCAATGAAGGACAGTAATCCCTGAGGGACAACTCAAAATAGGTAATTGTTAAGATTTTCCCAGCTTATTGTCTTGACAAGTTTCTAGGTCATGACAAAGAATGGATGGGGAAGGGTCCAGAGAAAAGACAGTGTTTTCCTGAGGTTAGCCCAAGGACACCAAAAAATCTAAAGTTGGTGAGATAAGGCACTGTAAAAGAAACCTGCACAGAGAGGGAACTCTGGAGATTAGCATTGTATCAGGAAAACTACCTAAGACCTAAAAAAATTACCTATGGGGTACACTGTACACTATTTGGGAGATGAGTGATACACAAAAGCTCAAACATCACCACTATACATTATATACATATAACAAAATTCAACTTATACCCCCTAAATCTATTAAAATTAAAAAAAACTACCCTGAAAATGTTGGGCAGATTCTAGGATGGCCACCATGATCATCACCTCCAGATATTGACAACTTTGTTTGATCCTCTCCGTTTCATTGTGAGAAGGACCTGTGACTTGCTTATAATCAATAGAATTCACCAAAGGTGAAAGGATGGTATGTGATTACGTATATGTGATGGTATCACATAAGACTGTAACATCAATTTTGCTAAAAGACACTCTTTCTTGCTGGCTTCGAATAAGCAAATCACCATTTTGTGAGCTACCATATGAAGTGAGCCACACAGAAAGGTGCTGAGGGGAACATCCAGCCAACAGCCAGCAAGAGATTGAAGCCCTCGGTCCTGCAACCTTCACAGAATGTAATACTTTTAGCAACTATGTGAGTTTGGATGGGAATTTGAAAGCAGAGCCTTCCTAATTCAAGCCTCCCATCATACTGCAGCCCAAACTAACACCTTGTTTGCAGTCTTGCAAGATTCTGAAGCAGAGAACTAAGCTAAATAAGCACTGTCTGTATACGTGATACTGCACTACCTGTAAAATTAAATCCTTGGCCCTCACAATCAGCTTGACAAAAATGAGATTCCACGTAGCCCCCCTAATTAAAATAGTTAATATGTCCCCATGTAAATTAAAACAAGGCTTTCAAGGGTTAGGGTTAAAATCCTTTATTACAGAGCTTTATAGGAAATAGAATGGAAGGCACTCATTTCACTTGTCAGAATATACAACATTGGGTTTCTGAACAAGGCATTCAATAGAACTTTCACTGCCCTTAGCAACTGCAGGTCACAGTCCTCACAAATGCTATGACGGTTTACTTAAACAAATGAAACATAGCACACTTCAATCAGCAGCCAAACATCAGGGGTGAGTTGCAATAAGCAGTCCAACTCCATTTTTTTGATATTTCACTATTTACAGCTTTAAGTCCCACCCTCCTTCATCCCCTGTTGCCCCTCGTCTGAACCAGCTCATATGCTCCCTGCTGCCGTGGTGCTTAAACTAGGCAAGCCCCAGTCTGAATACAGGAGCCCTCATCCCACTCCTAACCACAATAAAAGTCAAAGCCAGTTATCCCCTTCTTGCTCTCTAAAGATATTTTCAGACCTGCTTAAGAACCTGCCCTGTGCTCCCCACAAAGCCTCATTATATGAATAACAAATATCTTCATACCCTCTTGATGCATTTGTGGCATCATCAGTCTAAACAGCCAAACCAAATTACGGGTGTGGAGTTGAGCCCATCTCCTGTGGGATGATCATAACAGGCACCAAGCCATTATTCCTAAAATTAGTAAGTAAATTAAAGAGAAAGAATCAAACATTCATGCAGCCTTTTCTGTATCAATTATGTTCCAGGGTAACCAAATGAAGAAGAAATAAAAGAATGAGACAAATCATCATATTATTATTTGAATTTAAATAACAATCATCAATGACTGCTAAAACCATTAAATTAAAGGTTGGTAGGCAACCTTTTATGATGGATTAGGCTGGAACGATCTGAACTGACTGATAACCTTAAGATCCGTAAAAGAGAGACGACCAGCTCTATATGTTTCCTGATGAATGCAATAGGAAGCACACAGCACCATCTGTTAAATTTTTTTCACTAAAATTATAATATTAATCTAATCAAGCTTTTATATTTAAAAGCTTTTATATTTAAAAGCTTGGTGGATATAGGAATGTGTTAAATGTCACCGTAAAACTGAAATTTTTGGAATCCAATATACAGAAATTCTACCAGACAAATCAATGGGTTTCTTTCAAATACAAACGGCATTTAAAATGAGAAGATGAACTATTATAGATTAAGACATATTAACCTATTGCAATGTGTAGACCTTGTTTGATCCTGATTCAAGCAAACCATTTATAAAAAGACTTTTCTGTCAATCAAGGAACTCTGTACACAGACTGGATATTGGATGAAATTAAGAAATAATTGTTAAATATGGTAGGTGTTATGATAATATGGGAATTATATGCAGACTTGTGGGGGAGAGGATGTAATATGAGGAATGTGGGAATGTTAGAGAAATATGCCCCTGGAAGATGTTAATGTCTTAGCTAATGGGACCTAATGGGAGTGGGCAGGAAGGGGAGGGAAAGAGGGCTCCATGCAAAACAAACAGCACATGGAAAAGGCCAAAGATCAAGAAGACCATAGTGTATCCAAGAAACTGAATGACACAATAGGACTGTATTGCAGAGCTTGAAAGGGTAAGAGGTAAGTGAGAGAACCGAGAGGTTGTTGGAAGCTGTACCATGAAGGTCCTTGAACATTAGATTTAGGAGCAACAAAGACCATTGAAGGATTTTCAGTAAGAAAATGACACTACCCCTCTCACAGAAATCCAAGAGGAGCAAAGTAACCCAAGAGAGAAAAATCTGTGTAGGATGGACTAGCAGAAGTGAGGGCTTGAAGAGAAAGACATAGTGTCTGAAGAGAGCGTTTCCCACGTTGCGGCTTCAAGAAGAGGGGATCTCCCCCAGGAAAGGGTCCTGAGGAACTGACAAAACTGCCACATTAGAGAAAGAGCCAATATTTATGTGTCTGCTACACAGAAGTCCCAACACTTGATTAAACACTGGAACCTTAAAAACACTGGAACTAAAACCTAAAATATGATGATAATTTTTTTATTATACTCAATAGTAGCAATACACTTTGGCCAACATGAAAAATGTGGTACTGTTAATTATAATCTAATACTCCTACTATTTCTTCCTTTTTTCTTATCCTAGTCAGCTTCTGAGGGATGTACCCCATGAACTTTAAACATCAAATATTATACAGGAATATGATAAACAGGAAGTTGCCTGTTTCCCAGAGTATTTGTGAAGGCTCTTCAAAGACACAGGAGGTAAGCTTACCTCTTACCAGCCTGGGTTCCTCTTTCATTTGATGATCTGCTTGCCACCCTGCATTTAGACTTTTCCCTGCCCTCCCCTACTCTTTGACTCCCAGTTCCTGGATTTAACACCTCAGCACATTACACAGAAACAAGTTCTTAATTGGCCAATTTACCTTATTAGAATAAAGCTGTTGTCAAGAAGGATATTATAGCCAATGGCCAAGAGCTGACTGTATCTTTATTTTAATTAGTTGGGTAATTGTGCACTGCAAGATATTGAATAAAACAAATGGACAACTAAATAGGTGTTTGCATTACAGAGTCCCCCCTTATCCTGGTTTCGCTTTTCCCCAGTTTCAGTTACTCTGATCCAAAGCTATTTAAATGGAAAATTCCAAAAATAGAAAATTCGTAAGTTTTAAATTACATGCCATTCTGAGTATCATGATGAAATCTCATGCCATCCTGCTTCGTCCCTGCCAGGGATGTGAATCATCCCTTTGTCCAGCACATCCATGCACTGTATATTCTACCCACTCATTAGTCACTTAATAGATGGCTCAGTTATTGGATCAACTGTCATGGTATCCCAGTGCTTGGATTCGAGTAACTCTTATTTTCCTTAATAATGGCCCCAAAGAACAAAGGTAGTGATGTTGGAATATTGTTTTAATGGTTCTATTTTATTATTAGTTATTGTTTCTTAATCTCCTACTGTACCTATTTTATTAACTAAACTTCATAGTAGGCATGTGTGTATATGAAAAAATAGTACAGGCGCTCCTTGACTTGCAACGGGGTTACATCCCTATAAACCCATTGTTAGTTGAAACTATCATAAATCAAAATACAGTTAATACACCTAACCTACCAAACATCATAGTTTAGCCTAGACTACCTTAAATGTACCCAGAACACTTACATTAGCCTAAAATTGGGCAAGAACATCTATCACAAAGCCTGTGTTATAACAAGGTGTTTAATATCTCATGTAATTTATTGAATATGATACTGAAGGTGAAAAACACAATGATTATGTGGGTACTTGAAGTACACGTTCTCTGAGTGCATATCACTTTCACACCATCATAAAATCAAAAAACTGTAAGTCAACTCATCATAAGTTGAGGGCCTCCTGTGTATATATAGGGTTCAGTACTATCTGTGGTTTCAGGTATCCCCTGAGGATCTTGGAATAAGAGAAGCCTCCTGTAGTTAGGGTTCTCCAGAGAAAAAGAACCAATAGGATATCCATAAAGACATAAGAGGAGATTTATTATAAGAATTGGCTTGTGCAATTATGGAATCTGAGAAGTCTGCAAGCTGAAGATCCAGGAAAGCCAGTGATGTAATTCAGTTCAAGTCTAAAGGCCTGAGAACCAGGGAGGTTATCGCTGTAATTGCCAGAGTCCAAATGTCCAAGAACCAGGAGCTCCAATGTCCATGAGCAGGAGAAGATAGATGCCTCAGCTCAAGAAAAGAGAAACAATTCACCCTTTCTCTGCCTTTTTGTTCCATTTGGGTTTTCAACAGATTGGACGATGCTGACCCACGTTGTAGACAGCTGATCGACTTTACACAATCTACTGATTCAAATACTAAAGTCTTCCAGAAACACCCTCACAGACACACCCAACAATAATGTTTTACTAGTTATCTGCCAATCCGTTAGCCCAGTCAAATTGGCACATAAAATTAACCATCAGATGCTTTTTAAAAAAAAACAAAAAAAACAAAACTTTCCTTTTCCACTATGTTGCTTAAATTAGTGGTGGATTCTTTGCCACTTTCAACATGAAGACTATCCAAAGATCTAAGACGTCATGATTTTGCCTACTACTATAAACATTCACAAATTAAAAAATGTACCCCTGAATCACTGGACTGAGTCAATGAAGGGGTGGGATATGTAATTTGTGTGCCTGACACTGGCAGCAGCAATTTCCAGGCAGCTACCACCACTGCCAAAGTTCTGTTTCTTCTTCTTTTGGTCTCTTTTCCGTAATCTGAAACTCAATTGATATTTGCTAAAGTGTAAAGCTTCAACTAAGCCTTGGCTCAATTTTGGTGTGAAATCCGTCTCTCCAAATCATGTGTGGATCTAGGCTGGATTCCATCTTCTTAGGCTTCCTATCTCCTTCTATCCCTCACTACCCCTGTCTCCTTATGGGGAAAACCCGTTGGCTTCACTTATTCCTTCTTGTCTGATGTACAAATGCCAGGTGGCCTTCTTCCCAGACTTAATTCTTTTGCCAATTCTCTCTGTCGTATTTTGAGGAGGACAAAATAGGGGAATCCTGTCTTCTTGTAATTTCAGAAATGTTTAAGATATCAGGTCTTGTTTTTTGGGTTTTTTAGGGGGCAGGTTTAAGAAAATCAAAGTGAAGATTTGAGATCTCTAAACTTCCGCCAATCTTCTGATTGTCTCTGCAATTGTTTGAAATCAAGTGCTACAATAGCGGTGAATCTTCTGTTCACTTTTTTAGAACACTTTAAAAAAATAAACTATCAATTTAGCTGATTTTTTAGGCTTCACCTACAATTAAAATGTAATAACAAAATGTGAAAAGAACAGCCCAACTGAGTCCTCTTAGAATTTTAAAAATTTTTAAATGGGAGAGTAAAATATCAACCCAATGAGATTCTCCTCTCAAAAACTTGCTGAGAGACTTGATCACCATAGATGAACTAACAGTTCAGACAAAATTTCTCTTTCTGCTTCCAAAGAAAACAGTTGTTAAAAATGTTTCTGTGATTCTCAGTTTGAGCTAATTGCACCTCTGCTCCACTTCACTTATTTGTCTGTGTCTGATTCACACTCTCTTCTTTTCATTTTTCAGCCAGTTAAGGCTGGCTGATGTCTTAGGTTGGGCAAAGCCATGCTGCAGTAACAAATATGTCTAACTGAGGTCACAAGTCAGGACTTGCACAGTTCTCCAAGTGGTGACTCAGAGAGCTAAGCTCTGTCCATTGCATAGTCATGTCAACGGGAACATGCAGTCTCTAAAGTCAAAATAGCAGGAAAAGATATAGGTGGGGTGGTTTCCTGGCTCTTGACTTTTTCAAGCTGCAACATTTGATTGTCTACAACCATCATGTAAAATGCAAGGGAGGCTGAGAAGTGTAGAAGAGCACATGGGTAGTTGGTGAGCACTAACCATCTCTGACACGAGAGTGAAATTTTGTAACCACGTTCTTGCTTCCCCTTGTTACCTGAGAGTTTCTAATGCTACAGTTTGCTCATTGTGAAAGAACATTTTCTATGCTTTATTCCAATCTTAGCAACTATTGCTCTTGGAGTATACTGAATTTCCCAGAAACTTACTAACAAATCTTTCAGTGTCTTTGAGTTAGGTTGAAGGCTGAAGGATGAGGATCTTGTCAAGAGAAGACTAGCAGCCTCTTTTTGTCATGGAGAAAGGAAATAAGATCCACCTTTGCCACTGGGGCACAAGTATGAGAAACTCTTAATTTATGTGAAGAATTTGTCATTTGTGTCTAGCTCCATGTGTGCAGGAAAGTTAAAAAGACAAAGTCCTGATGTATGCATTTGGAATGTACCACTGTAAATCTAATGCTTGTTATTACTTGCCAACATATATTTTTCATGTTTGAATAAATCACAAAACAGCATTCACAGTCTGACTCACTTGGAAAACGTAGAAAATAGCTATCATGCTCTTTCAGAGAATGAATTCTCATCAGCCAGTCTAGTGACCAGTTTAAGCAGAAATGAATTCAAAATTGCCAATACTGTATAGAAGTGTAAGTTGCTATATTAAAAATGTCTTCACATCGTGCAAGCAGCACACTGAACCACCAATGAATGATATTCAGCCTAAGTTACAAAGAGATGCCAGCTCAGAATTAAGAGGATACACAGAAAAAAAATAGCAACATAATAGCTATATCACTACCATGTGAGACCAAGATGTTCTCAAAGCAGATTAGGTGAGGTGATTTACCTCATCATCCTTGGAGGCTTTGATCCACATCTAAAAGATGGGCAAATCGGTAAGGAATAAATCATACTAAGGCCTTCCTACTGCATATGTAGAAACCATGTAATCCACCGGGCCTCAAGAATTCCATGAAGTCACAACCATAAAAAAATGTTTCAAAATCCATTATGGCATCTATCTGGTTAGTTTAGTTAAACATTGGAATCCTTGATGCCATTCTAGATGACAACCTAATTAAACACACACACACACACACACACACACACCACCCCCTAAACCAGCAGTTCTCAACCAGGGGTGATTTTGTCCCCCAGGGAACATTTGTCACTCTTTGGAGAAATTTTTGGTTGTCAAAACTGTATGATACTCTTAGCATCTAGTGAGTGAGGCCAGAAATGCTGGTGAGCACCCTGCAGTGTACAGGAAAGCTCCCCATCAAAGAATTATCCATCCTAAAATTTCAATTGTGCTACTGTTGGGAAACCCTGATCTGAACATTAATAATTTCTCTAGGTAATAGAATTAAAAGTGATGATCATTTCATCTTTGTGTTTTCTATAGTCTGAATTATTTACAAACAGGAGGTACTTCTGTTTTTTCTTTTTTTATCAGGAGAAAAAGCAATTCTATTTGGGGAAAAAATATTTTAATATATTTCAATTAATTTGAATAAATTTAAATTTAGACCTGGAGAAGTTTGGTTCAGACCCCATTGGGAACCTTAATTGTCAGATAAATAGATGACAGATAGATTCTGCTATGTGACCATTCAGTTCCAATGAATTTATGCTACTTGCCATTGTTATGGCTGTTCCTCAACCTTGCAGAATTCATTGCTGTAATCCTAAAATTGAATTTCCTGTTCATCATTCTTACAGTAGGACCACAATGTCAAAAGAAGTCGTGCATCAGATAGTGACTGGATAAATTAATTAAGGAATTGGGGAAGATGATTCCTCATTATCCCAAACCATCCTGAACATTGTAGGATCTGTATCATCCCTGCTCCATCCACTAAATGCCAGTAGGATCCCCCATTCAGTCATGTAACAATGAAAAATGCCCAGATACCTTCCAAACATTCCCTCACAGGGGCTGTAACCAACTCTGGGTAAGAACCACTTGACAAGATAGTTTCTGAAAGTTTTCTTCCAATCTTATGATTCTTTGATTGCCCACATACCAAAAAAAGAAAAAAAAAAAAAAACCCCTCCTGATTCTCTCATTCAATAAAACATTTTCATCAAATAGAAACATCAAGTTTCCCAGACTTCTCATTTTGAAGAAATGTCATTTTATATGTAACTTGGGTTTTGATCAATTAAACCAAAGTGAATTCAAGAGACAAAACAATAGATAACAACATAATGTTCTGAGTGCAGCCAGTGGAACTAAATGTTTATTAATAAATGTTGACTTAGTGTGATTGGTAAGAGCATTTTCATAGATTTGACATTTCTCTCTAAAGTTACAATCTGGAATTTCTGCCTGATTGCTTCTAACTTCTAAGTTCTAAAGCAAATGTATAAATAGAAAATATTTCCTAATCTCCATGACATGTTTTTATACATTTGATCGGGTGCATTACTGTCCAAAGAGTTACCTTTGGAAATATTGTTATAAGAGATTATAACTAAATTTTTGCACTAAATGAGTAGAATAATTCTGCATTGAAAAACAAATGTTATATTTCAAAAGCTCACATTTTACATAATAATAAAATAAATTTTTATTCCATGTGGAGAATATACTTTTCTTAGATGAATTATAATGCACTTAGATATTAAGTAACCTTGAATTTATTTTATTAAGGTACAGTAAAATCCTTTTCATATGTCAGCTGACATGTTAGGGAATCAGTGACAGGCAAAGGAAATTTGAGCACCTAAGATGAGGTACTAGAGGTATACTGGGCTGTGATTAGAAGACAATCTTAAGTTGGAGTTACAAGCAGAAGAGAAAGAAAAGAATCTTAAAAGTGGACTGGTGAGCATTTTGGTGGCTACCTAAGCCAACAGCAATGGCACTCTATTAGGAAGTTAATTTGTTTCTTAATTCAAAAAGACTTATAATGTTTTGATGGAAGTCTATAGCTTTCCTAGAGGCATATAATTTAAATGCTTTTGAATATATAACATATGTGACTGAATGCTGTGTAAAGTTTTAGTAAAAGCTACTTGATTCTCAAATTTAAAAAACACTTTTACTGAAGACTATAGAATAGCCCTTTCTGAAAACATTTTATTATGGGACATTTCAAATATACAGTAGAATGTGATGAACTCACATGTGGACATTATCCAATATCAACCATTATCATTACTAGGCTAATCCTGCTCTTTGAATATGTTTTAATTTTGACAAATGCCTATCTGACTGGATGAATTTAGGAGGAACTTTCCCAAAAGACGTGAACGTAACTTGATAATTGCAGGATTTCCCTGTTGGTGTCCAATGAATAACCTCAGAATGATTAAGATCCCAGATAAAAACATCAAATTGCACACACCCATTTACTTTCTCTCCCTCCAAAAACCTCATTAAACAATGGTAAATAGACTTTGGGGGGGAATTATCCCACAATAATGAGGAGTAGGGGAGAAAAGATAGCAGCAGTAATATTTGGAAGTTGGAAAGCAGATAGAAGAGTAGTTCGTAACTAAATCCTAAATGGGAACTGGGCAAAGATTAAAAACAATCACACTTACATCCCTGAAGAGTTTAGGAATGGAAAGCTGTTAATCCCAGAATGCTAGCAGCCATCCTTCATCTCCACACAGGTGACTAGAGGATCATTCTCTGCGGAATCTGACTAGCCTTAGGTAAAAGCCCCAAAGATGGAGATATCAGAGTCTTCCCAATCAAACAGCCCAGCCAGATTATCCTATAGCAAAGCCCACAGATAATAATTCCTTTCCAGGACTCAAAGTTTGTATTTCCCCATTTTTGAATATGAGACAACTGAGTAGTACCAGATAATCTGAGTAAAATATCTAACGTGAGAAATCAAGATCAAAATAATCAAATCAGAAAAGAAATTTAGAGAAAAAATGGACTATAGAGTGTAGTGAACTCTTAAAAAAAACCTATCATCAGTATCCTCAGAGAGACAAAAGAAGGTACTACAACCATGAAACAAAAATAGATTACTATTACTACTATTATTATTTTAGAGATAGTGTCTTGCCCTGTCACCCAGGCTGGAGTGCAGTGGTATGATCATAGCTCACTGCAGCCTCAAACTCCTGGGCTGGAGCCATCCTCCTGCATCAGCCTCCCGAGTAGCTGGGAGTGAAGGTGCACACCACCACACCTGTCTAAGTTTTCTATCTTTGGTAGAAATGGGGTTTCATTAAGTTGCTGAGGCTGGTTTTGAATGCCTGGGCTCACACAATCCTCCCACTTCGGCCTCCCAAAGTGCAGGGATTATAGGCGTGAGCCACCATGCCAGCCTGAATATTATTTTTAAACCATTTTTAGAGCAAAAAGAGAGCTCTTTGACACACAAAACTATGATAGCAGATATGCAAAACTCAATAGATAACATTAAGTACATATGTCAGAAATGAGAGGGAAAAAAGGAAAGGGGAAATAGGAACAAAAAGACCAGAAAATGGAAGGATCAATCCAAATGTTCCAGTCACCACATGATAGAATGAAGAGGGGAAAATCACCTAGGAAATAATAAAAGAAAATCTTCCCAGTAGGTGCCAGCAAAAATTATAAAAATACAGTAATAGCACAAAACATCACCAGGAAACATCCAAACATCAAGGACAAAGACA
This sequence comes from Eulemur rufifrons, assembly GCF_041146395.1. NCBI lineage: Eukaryota > Metazoa > Chordata > Mammalia > Primates > Lemuridae > Eulemur > Eulemur rufifrons. Next base: position 117,371,486 of record NC_090990.1, on the reverse strand, counting down.
AGATCTTAAAAGCTTCCAGCAGGGGGTGGGGGCGTGGGGGGGGGGGGTAAGTTCATATACAAAGAAACAAGAATCAGAGTAGTCTTGAACTTCTCAATAGTAGCACTCCAGTAACTCATAGTTTAATAAACATCTAGATAAACTTCCCCAGTCTTAATAATGTAAACACTGAAAACTACTCCAGTGAAAATTATAATATTGAGTTGAATAGAAGTGTGTGTGTGTGATACGAGCTAGGGAAGATAGAGATAAAACCTTGCTCTCTATAGCAGGGAGGCAGTAGATAATTCCTAAAACTGAAAAATCAAAAAGTAATAGTGTAAGCATGTTATCTAGGAATATGATTTAAATACCACGCACAAATACGTTCGGATAGATAGGCAGATAGATGACTAGACAGATGGACAGATAGATAAGAGAGAGGGAGGAAGGAAGGAAGGAAGATTTAAAAAAGGTGAAAGTGGTTTCTCTGGAGAAGGGAAAGCGGACAAAAAAGAGAGGAAGATTATTATTTTTTCACACCAAATTTTATTTGACTTGAATCTTAAAATTAATTATTTGAGTCCTAAAATTTGGCATATCTATAATTTTGGTAAAAATTTTAAAACTGCAATATTTACTTAAAAAAAAAGCTGTGTTCAATGTTTTTGTGTTACTTGTAAATTAATATTTGTGTTAATTTCATTTAGATAAACTCCTCATATGACCAGAACACCCTATTTTCTAACACTTCCGAGTAGCTGACAGTCCTCTGTGTATGTTAGAAAGCTGCTGCAAGGCGGGTTTGAGAATGAGCTTTGACAAAAGTTATCAAAGTGAAACAGAAAACAACTGACCCACATAGTGTTTAATATGTCTGCTGGGCCCACAAACGTTTAATTAGCTGAAATGTCTTGACAAAGTAAGATGGCTCAACAATTTTACATCAGAAGAAGATACTACAAACCACTGACTGAGATAGTTAAACTGTTGGATTACTTACAATCAGGTTACGATATCTGCATATGCTCTGTGTCCGGAGGAGCTTAAAGAGCAATAAGCACCTTTAAAAAACACTAGTAGGCATTCATGAAATGATAATTTTCAGCCAGTAGAGACTTAACATGGAAGGATAGTACTGATGTGGGCACAGTGCTACTCATTATGTGCTGATGAGAGGCAGACATTTAAGCCCTTCTGACTTAAATTTCGATTTACTCTACCTATATTTTTTTTAGTTACCAACTCTTACTAATAGCTCTAACCATCTGTACGTGCACTAGGACCCCTGCTTTCCTTCTCCCCTGCCACCACCACCACCACCACTAAAAAAAAAAAAAAAAAAAAAAAAAACGTATTTAGAGATGAGAAATCTCTGATTTAATTCATAGGGAAAATAGAATGTATCCATGAGAATCATTGCTGTTTTTACTCATTGGATCAGCTATTTTGGATTATGCCTGAGAAGATGTGAGAACAGCATGTTGTTTTTTAAATAGATCAATATTTTAGTATTTATAGGGGGCTTATACTGATCATAAATATGCACACAGAAACTTCCTTCTACGCAGTTCAAACAAAATGCAAAGATGTCTAAATTCAATAAATGCAAGACACAAAGATAACAATAGAATTGAATAATTTTATTTATGATTTCTATCACCAAACTTTCCAAACATTAATGTCATACTGAAAAATATTAATCATCATCCTATAATTACAGGGCTGCAAATTCTCATAATTGTGTCTTTATGTTAATAATTTAGTATAATGAAAATCATTTCAAATAGTTTATTTTATAATTGACATAGCTCTCTTACTGTTAGATTTATTTCCTTTGGTTTTTTAAGGCTATAATGAGCTCTGAGCAATTAATGGCAGAAAAAAGTGAAATGTAATAAAATAATTTCAAAATGCCCTTTTGAGGCTTTTTTTTAAAAGGTAGTTAACCAGCTCCTTCTAGGTAAGACTCCTTATGCTACAATTTTGCTGTGAGATAAAAATCAGGACTATGGTTTATTTTATATATATATATATATATAATTTTCTTATTATTTAGAAATTAGAACAGTCAAGTTCACAATGAGTATGATCAAATTCTCTGACACAAGATGGGAGACTTCTGAGTCTTTTCACACCTTATATAACCAAGTACACCAGTCCAAGAACCCCTAACAGGCACCAGATGATTACAACTTTATTTACCAAATGCCCACAAACTATTATTTCATAGGTTTTTTTTAGGATCCTGCCTAGTTGCATTAAGGGAGCTATAATTTATGAATAAAATCACTTTTGAAAATTAAAAAATTATAACACTTATTGAAAATATAGATTATATTTAGCCTTACGTTTCATGTTTTTTTTTAAGATTTCTTAAAAGATATAAGATTAAGATGTAAATTTAGTAATATTTTCAAGTTCTCTGTTTCCTGCAATGTGATTTGTCTGAATTAAGATATTTAAATAGTTTAGACTGCTAAAGATCTCAGAGGCTGCATAGAGTATACTTCAAAAAGGTGAGGAAGCTGGTCACTATGCACAAGCTCTTTGTCAGCCTGGTTGCAGACTTCTTCAAAGAAATCACCTCTCAAACACATTTGGCCTGACTCTTACAGGCTGAGAAGTCTCCACCTCCTCAAGAAAGTAGGGTTTCAATTGCCCTTCATTGATATTTGTTCTACCCTTTTCATTAAAGGTAAAGATATTTTTTCTTGACAGAGAAGAAAGAAGCAACATTTGTTCTGTTGTTCTTTTTTTTTTTTTAACATTGGTTAACATACCTTTCTCATATCTTTATTATTTTTACTTTAGTTCCCATGACAGCCATTTGGGTTGTCTCTATCAATTTTTATAAGCCTTAGTTTATTCCAGGTTTTACGGTTCCTTGGTTTATCCATATTCATCCTTAAGCTCTCCCTCATTTTTTATTTTGCCAGGTACTTTCAAAAGCTGACCCAATCTGAGAACACCCACTTTAGATTAAGTTCCACCAGAAGACACTGAGCAAGGTTAAGAGTGGAAGGTCATCTTAGGAAGCACACATAGAAAATTGAGTAAGTGAGACAAGGGAAGACAGGAAGCCGTGGACGTGTTACAAACTGGGGTGCTGTTGTGGACAACAGGGGCTCCACTCTGCTGAGGAGCTTGTGGAGATTGCAGAGAGCCCATCTCAGAGGGGCGAGGAAGCTGGATTTTTATGCAAAAACTCTTGTCAACCATTAACTGAAGACTTGTCCCCGCCCCCAAAATTAACTCCCAAACATGTTTAGGCTGCCCCTTGCAGGCTGAGAACTCTCTACCTTCCCAAGAAAAGTCTCAGGCAAAGAGTTGTAGGTATTCTATTTACTGCAGGAAGTTCTTGAGTCGAGTCTGTAAGTCCAGGAACCACATGTGTCCAGTGGACGTAGACAGCATCAGCTACAACACACTGAGATGATCAACATGTCCCTTTAGAAAACATTCATTCGTTACTTTGATGAGATCTTTTCCTACATCATCGTTAGAATGTGTTTTCAGACACTCCAAATCCTATTAAGCCATTTTCTCTGTCGCAGGGGCCCACTGTGCATCTTTCCATTTTTGAAGTCCATCTCCCTAGTGTTATGGTAACTATTTGAGTGAGACAGTTGTTCCTGTTGTCCATTATTCTAACATGATACCTCCATCATTTCATAGCTTCAGCTAACGGGAAGGATCTCAGTGTCCTCATCCATAAAATGAAGATAATAGCAATATTTGTTTCATAGGTTGCAAAGATTAAGGAGAGTAAAATATGTATCATAGTTAACGTAAAATAGTAAACACACCAATGTTAGCTGTTATAGTATTATTACTGTTATTCTTAATTACTGCTTTCTCTAAAGATTTTTTTTTTTAACTTCCACTTTTAACTTCTTAAAATTATGCCCAGAAGAGTAGCTCCCTTCATCTCTAGAACATTTTAGGACAGGGTTTCTCAATCTCAGCACTGTGAATATTTTGGGTTAGATTAATGTTTATGGTGGGAAACAGTCCTATACATTGCAGGATGCTTAGTGATATCCTTGGCCTCTACTTACTATATCTCAGTAATAACCTGAGTTATAACCTGAGTTATATACCAGAGTAATAACCTGCTCTGACTTGTGACAACTAAAATTGTCTCCAGACATTGTCAATTGTCCATTGGGGATGGGGGTGGGGTGAAAATCGTTGGGAGAAAAATACTACCGTAACACATAAAAAAGCGGTCAATAAATATTTGTTGAAAGAAAGGAAAAAAGGAAAGAAAAGAAACAAGCAGATGAAGGGGGTGAGGGAAGAAGGAGAGGTGGAAAGGGAGTGTACAAGAGCGGGTAAAGGAGGAAAGCAAGAGAGAGAGAAAGAGAGGAGATATTTCCTGCAACAAATGGTAAGAGTTTCTCCCACGCACTGCATTGAGCTGAATGAGAATATCATAGATGATCTGATAACTGATGTTCCCTAAGGCTGTTATCATATAATGCCTCTGTTCCTGCTTTGTAATCAGATTCAGGAATATACAAACCATGTACTTAAACTGGACAGGCAGTCCTCTGTTACATGTATTCTTTTCTCCTTTTAGTCTGTACCCACATGTTCTTCAATCTGTCTCCAATTGCAGGTTCACGAGTTTTTATGATATGTGACTATTGTCTTGACAAATGACATTACTTGATCTCTTCTACTTGGAGCTCTATATATTTTATAAATATGTGTTATATATATATTTTTATATGTATATATTTTATATATAAATAAAATCTGCCTTGTCCAACATGGTAGCTAATAGCTAGTAGACTTAGTATGAGAAAAAGAATATAAAGTAGCTGACTAATAATTTGTATTTGATTGCCTGTTGAAATGATAATATTTTGGATATATTAGTAGAGTTGTTCCTCAGTATATGGGGCACTGGTTCCAGGATCCCCCAGGTATATCCAAATCTGCACATACTCAAGTCCTAGGGTCAACCCTGTGGATCTTCTGTATACACGGGTTTCACATCCCACCAACGCTATTATTTTCTACCCATGTTTGGTTGAAAAGGGGATCTGTGCTGTTCAAACATGTTTTTCAAGGGTCAGCTGTAATATTAATTCACTTGTTTATTTTTATTTCGTTAATATGTACCTAGGGTTAGCTAAACTGTAAAGTGGAGGGCACAATCCTCCAGACTTCTAAGTGTGCCCAAGACTTCTGACACCAACTGCAAGGAGTTAAAGTCCAACCACAAAGCTAGAGGGAAAACCACCCTCACTTCAGGCACCAACTGAAAGTTTGTGGGGTTTCCAAAACCATTTTTATTTAATAGTTTTGACAATTCTCTAAATTAACAGAACTTACTGAAAGATATCATACTCGTGGTTATGGTTTATCACAGAGAAGGCTAAAAAGTGAAATCAGCCAAGGGAAGAGACACTCATAGGGCAGAGTTTGGAGGGTTCTAAATGTGAAGCATCCACTGTCCTCAAGACATGTTACCCTCCTGGCATCGATGTGTGGCAACACACACAGAGTATTGCCAACCAGGGGAACCCACCAGAGATTCAATGTCTAGGGTTTTATTCATTACATAGGCAGGGTTGTACTTAGCATCCAGGTCAACAGATACCATGTGACCCAAATCTCCCACCCTAAATCACATGGTTGGCATTTGTGGCATGACCAGTCCCACTCTAAGACTATTGGATATGGCTGCCCCACTTTACATTCTGGTGTAACTGGTACTGTCACTCACTCCTCTTTGGTAAGGCATAGATTACCTTCTAGAACCAAGAACAAAAGCTAAATCTCTCTTTGAGTAAGGTTACATTCTTTATTGTACAAAGTGGCTACTAGAAAATGTTAAATTACATGTGTGGCTCACATTATGGTTCTATTAGACAGCAATTATCTATACCTTTCCATAGACAAAATTCTTGGCTGGCTGCTATGGCTCATGCCTGTAATCCCAGTGCTTTGGGAGGCCAAGGCAGGGAAATAGCTTGAATTCACAACTTTGAGACCAGCCTGGGCAACATAGTGAGACCCCTGTCTCTGCAAAACAAAATTTAAAAATTAGCCAGGCATTGTGGCGCATACCTGTAGTCCTAGCTACTCAGGAGGCTGAGGCAGGAGGATCACTTGAGCCCAGGAGTTTCAGGTTATGGTGAGCTGTGATTGCACCACTGCACTGGAGCCTGGGCAACAAAGCAAGACCCTGTCTCTAAAAAAAATTCTTATAGTCAATCCCATCACACTAAATCTTGATAATGTCTTTAGATTCACATAATCAAGTTGTGCCATCTTTTGCCTTTTTAAATATTTCTCTCTCTCTCTCTTTTTTTTTTTTTTTTTCATTCCCAGCATGACCTATCGGGAACTTTCTCCATTGTTATTCCTTTTTCCAGATCGGTTTAGGGTAACTGAATACATGTACGTTTTTTAGAACCTGTAGTCTACTTTCAGACAAGCAATCTGGAAGATTTCTTAGTAAATGAGCTTTTTTTACTCTTTTTTTTTAATCCTCTAAATGTTCTCCAGGATTTTTAGTCTTGAAGCTTGATTTTTCCCCATCCTGAGCTCATCATTTTGGTAATCTTAAACTATTGTCTGGAAAATGCTGACATTATCTAACCAAGATCTTTTTTTTTTTTTTTTTTTTTTTTTTTTTTTTTTTTTTTTGAGACAGAGTCTCACTCTGTTGCCCAGGCTAGAGTGAGTGCCGTGGCGTCAGCCTAGCTCACAGCAACCTCAAACTCCTGAGCTCAAGCGATCCTCCTGTCTCAGCCTCCCGAGTAGCTGGGACTACAGGCATGCGCCACCATGCCCGGCTAATTTTTTCTACATATATTTTTAGCTGTCCATATAATTTCTTTCTATTTTTGGTAGAGGTGGGGTCTCGCTCTTGCTCAGGCTGGTCTCGAACTCCTGAGCTCAAACGATCCGCCCACCTCGGCCTCCCAGAGTGCTAGGATTACAGGCGTGAGCCACCGCGCCCGGCCTAACCAAGATCTTAATTGGATTTATTCTCCTTTCTCTTCCAAGTGTGTACATTATATGGAGAAAGCGGAACCCAAGTGTTCATAAACTCTAGATATGTTTTCTAGGTATTTTTCAGAAGATTTATTCATCATTTTAAAATAGTAAAATCAGAATCATGTTCAATAACTTTCCCCAGGTTCCCTGTGTAACTGCTTCAAAAACAGTCCTCTTCTTAGTTAGCCATTTCAGGACTAACTATAGCTTTCTCTCAGTTGATATTTTGACTTTTGATTAGATATAAAATTGCTGGTTCATGAACTATTTATTCAATGTCTGTGTGACATTAAGTAAAAGTGATAAAAAGATGGAAGAAAGTTTCTGCCCTCAGTGAGTTCTTGGCTTGGAATGAAAACTCCACAAAAAGTCCTTACATGCTCAAAACATTTTAAGATTATACTCTATGGGACAGGCAATCCAAAAGCAGGCCAAGAACTGAACCGCTTAGCCTACAGACTATGGAATCCCTGAGGAATTTATTCCACGTTATTATTAATCTACACCTTGTCAGAAGAAAAGGAAGGTTTTTAATTTTAATAAGGTCATAATTAAGAAACCCCCTTTTAAGGAATGTATGTTGCAGCAATTAGGTAAAAGCAACTCAACTAGCTATGTCTCTGTAACTAGCATTCCTAAATCCTGGATCTTGTGAGGTTGAAATAGGACATTAAGTACATGTAGTTTTTGTTCATCTTCTTACACCATTCCATCCTGTCACGAGGCATGGATCATTTAAAACGTGTACACGTTGTTTTTATGAACACGTTAAATGGGGAAGACGATCAATAACGCAATACAAAAACAACTAAATTGTTCTGTTGTGATTAGCTCTGGAGGTGAGCGTTGTATGAAATTCTGCAGCCTCAAGCACTGCTGTGGATGGCTTCCATTCCCTGGCAAAACCACCGAGGATGACACTCTAATAGAGGTTGCATCTGCACGTATGCCGTCAGGTGTCCTTCCTTCATGCTTATTCTGCCCTGGCTGACTTTGCACATCGGTTGTAATTTAGAGAATAATAAACACGGTTTTGCAATGTGCTAAGCACAAACAACGGAAAATTCATTAGGCAGCTAAGATTGGGGAAATAATCACATGGTATCCTGAACCACCTCATTGTAACCATCTTTTGCCAAATTAGAATTTAGGAAAGCTAAGTTCTGATCTAATACTTCTGTTCCTCCTTTGCTGAGAGGTGTTGGGGAAATTTCCTAACTTTTCTTCCTCAATTATTCATCCGAAGAGTGGTGATAGTATTATCTGTTGCATTTGCCGCACAGAGTAATTATAAACATTAATTAAAGATTTCGGCCGGGCGCGGTGGCTCACGCCTGTAATCCTAGCACTCTGGGAGGCCAAGGCGGGTGGATCGCTCGAGGTCAGGAGTTCGAGACCAGCCTGAGCAAGAGCAAGACCCTGTCTCTACTAAAAATAGAAAGAAATTATCTGGCCAACTAAAATATATATAGAAAATATTAGCCGGGCATGGTGGCGCATGCCTGTAGTCCCAGCTACTTGGGAGGCTGAGGCAGGAGGATTGCTTGAGCCCAGGAGTTTGAGGTTGCTGTGAGCTAGGCTGACGCCACGGCACTCACTCTAGCCTGGGCAACAAAATGAGACTCTGTCTCAAAAAAAAAAAAAAAAAAAAGATTTCTTTTTAAAGTACTTAAAAAAAAGAGTGCCTCATAAGTCTGTATGTACATTTTTTTAAAGTTTGATTAACCTCATCTTGATTTTCATATTCCTTAAACAAGATGATTTTCAATACCACCATATAATAATCAGTGCCTTTCAGGGAACAGGTTTGAAATTCCTATTACTAGTCCGTAAGCCTGAAGTTGTCTTCTGAAACAGAAGTCATAATGTTTTGATCACCCATCAAAAGATATGAAGGCAGCAGTTAAGAATTTTCTCAAATATACATGCTGGTGAGGGAAACCTCAGAGATTTGGCTACAGTTGAAGACCACAAACTGTTTCAGGAAACTTCTTATATTTCTTCTTTCTTGTCAACAGGTAGTTGTAGTTTTCTCTTGATTACCAAAACATTCCCTGACAAAGAGCCGTATTACCACTGAGTGGTAAAACAACTACCATTATTCTATGCCCATGGAAATGTTCTCTGCTGTTGACTCATTGCAAATTAACTCAATGATGTTGAAATTAATCACCCATACTCTTTATCTCTATTTAGAAAAATAGAAACTCCTTGGTGTTTTGTCACTGGTACTCGGAAGAGCCCAACATGACTTTTGCATCATTTATAGTTCTCTGTAATTGCCTTAATAGGTTTAATTAGTGTACTGGATTTTGTTTTCCAAGAGCTTGCATATTTTTAATGGGTTTGCTCTCTTGTTAAATGATCTAAATGACTTTCCATGAAGACCAAATCCCAATAGAGGTAGACTGAATATCAATAAAAAGTCTACTAACCGCAGAATGTTTTTCCCCCATGATTGTAAATTAAAATATTTAGTGGTGAGTTTCTCAGCAATTATGAGCAAATAAGATACATTAATAGTGAAATTTCAAATGTCCTGAGAACACATTTTTCCATGATTTTATATTTAAATATTTAGAAGTGTTGGCGTGGATGCTGAGAGATAGGAACACTTATACACTGCTGGTGGGACTGCAAAGTAGTACAACCTCTATGGAAAGTAGCATGGAGATCCTTCAAAGAACTATAAGTAGAACTACCATTCGATCCAGCATCCCACTACTGGGTATCTACTCACAGGAAAAAAAAGACATTCTATAAAAAAGACATCTGCACTCGCATGTTTATAGCAGCACAATTCACAATGGCAAAGATGTGGAAACAACCCAAGTGCCCATCAATACATGAGTGGATTAATAAAATGTGGTATATGTATACCATGGAGTTCTACTCAGCCATTAAAAAAAAAAATGGTGAACTAATATCTGTCATGTTATCCTGGATGGAGCTGGAGCCCATTCTTTTAAGTGAAGCATCACAAGAATGGAAAAACAAACACCATATATACTCACCATTAAATTGGTACTAATCAACCAACACTAATGTGCACATACGGTAGTAACATTCATCGGAGATTGGGCAGGTGGGAGGGAGAAGGAGGGGATGGGTAAATGTATACCTAATGCGTGCAGTGAGCACTGTCTGGGGGATGGGAATACTTATAGGGGACTCAGGTAGTCCAAAGTCAATTTATGTAACCAGAGTGTTTGTACCCTTGTAATATTCTGAAATTTTTTAAAAAATGACAATAATTTTAAATAAATAAATATTTAGGAGTAAATGCTCAACAATATAAGTAAATGTGTTCCGTTAAAAATAAAGACAGAATGTCCAATGTTGTCTCAAAATATATTTTCCAAATCACTACAGTCAAAATTTTAAATACTAACATCTTATACCCAAAAAGCACTTTGAAGTGCTTTTCTAAGCATTATTCCTACTAATACAACCTAAGTGTTTCAATAAATGATGGAATATAGATGCTCTAAAGATTCTTATTTAGAGATAAATATTCTCTTTATGTTCCTTTTTTATGAATATTTTTACAATTCTTTAAAAACTAAGTTGAACATTAAGATTGGTGAAAATTCTGATACTTTATTTAAAGGAAATTAATTATTTTATTCCCTATACTGTTATAGGAGAATAACAATCAAAAATATCATGGAAGATATTTGTTGGTATAGAAATCATACCATCTAAAGATGATACAATGTATGATTACATTGTTTAAAGAGAGAAAAAATCAAAAGCTTCTCTCTATAAATCCGATATTTTGGGAAATGGGAAAATAGAGGAAGAGAACCATTAAGTGTTCACATATTAAGCACTCAACACACTAACAAATGTTTTTGGAGTGTCCATTAGATCCCAGACATTGTTCTAGGTCCTGCAGGCATGTTAGTGAACAAAAAATAATCTTTGATAGAACTTATATTCTAGCAGAAGAGACAGGAATACACAAATAAATAAATATAAAATGTGCAGTCGTCCCAAATTTATGAAGAAAAGCAGGATCCAGGGCTGCAGAGTGAAGGGGGCATACTTTCAGAGAGGTCAGTTAGAAAAGACACAAGAAAGTAAGAGTTGAAAGAAGACCTGACTGAAGTCAAGCAACAGAGATGTGACTAGCTGGTGTAAATGCATTCTAGCACAAGGAAACTCGTGCAAATGCCCTGAGGCAGCAGGGTGCTTAGCATACTCAAAAAACAGAACTGAAGTATGTGTAGCTGGAACACAGTAAGAAATCCTTATTTTAGTAAACTTCCCATAACAATGACTTATATTGCTGCGTACTTGTTTAAAATGCTTACTGCCCAGCTCAGTATCTGGACCACACTTGTGAAGGGAAAAAATAAAAATACTACTGAACTTTATAAAACAAAAACAAAGGAACTGGTTGTTTTCTGATGTCTTGAAAAATTATTTAGGTACATTTCTCTGTCAAACAAAAATCTATGTTACATTTAATTTTTAAATTAAAAAAAAAAAAAACGCTTAAAAATCCACTCACTAAACTTGTGGAAAATTAGAAAGTTGACCTCAGAATCTGATAAAACTAGACTTTAATTCGTAAACTCTCTTAGTCATTAATAAAGATGTTCTCTCTTGAGGTATGTGTTTTATAATAACCAAATAAAAAGTACTCAGTTACATATTTTTGCCACTAGGATTTCCATAATCCTAGATTTTATGAGATTAAAACAAGCCACTGTGTTTTTTGCTTTTTAAAATTATATTAATTTACATAAGTGTTTCTATCTTTATGATTATTTATACAAATTTATTCTGACACAGAGTATAGATAGATGATGGAAAGATAAATAAATGGATAAAGTATGTATGCATTAATTTTATGAACACATTAAATGGGAATGATAATTACTTATGCAAAACCAACATAATTAAGGTGTTCTTATGTTATTTGCTCTGGAAATTAGTCCTTTATGAGATTTTCTCTGTCATATAACTAATCTAAACAATATTTAGCAGTAAAGTGAGAAAAAAAAACAAAAAAGAAATCTATTACTTGGAGTAGAATACAGCTATTGCATTAAATCCTGGTTCTGCCACTTACTTAGCTGTGTGACATTAGCAAATTACTCAACTTTCCTGAGCCTTAACATACTCTTCTGTAAAACTAAGATAATAGTTCACTATTATTTTTATACATTCACTATCAAAATCCTAGTCACAATACCAGGCATCAATTAAGGTGCTCAAAACTTGGCATCTATTTAATTATTAGTAGTGGATGGTTTGTTTGTTTTTTAATCATCATCATTACTATTACTAATCTATTGTAAATCTCAATTTTTTGATGGCAGTACAAACAGCTTACTCCCCGGATGAGACTGTAATCCCTGACCTGCCAGGATGTACTGGTTACTTTAGAGCGGGACTCGCTCAACCTTGCATTAGTAACTTATGGCAGATGGCAGTTTGTGATAATGTTCCTCCTGGGAGCCGTGCTGCGTTTCTATGTCATTGCTTGATGGTTAAGGCCAGGCTAGCACAGAATATGGTGACCAACATCTGCAGAATTACAGTCCCAGTGAAGGAAAATAATGGAGAAGGTTGTTCTCACAATATTTAGGAATAAGAATTCTTCTTTAACTTAACAAGAATTTAATAACTTATGCCCTCTTTCCCAGCAAATAATAGCTGTATACTTTTATGACCTAGCTTTTGAGAAAAATCACATTAATAAAAGACTGCTATAAATTGTGTAACATTTCTTAAAGAATATTTTCTAATCACAACAGTTTAAAAAACTAGATATATGCACAAGATACAGGATACATGTGGGAATTTAGTATAATATATATTAAAGGTGGCATCTCAAATCCATGGGAGAAAGATGGACTATCTGAAAAAAGGTCTTGAGCCAACGTGAGTAACTGTCTAAAACAAAATGAAATTGGTTCAATAATTCACACAGGATAAATTTCCAGATAGTCGTAAGTATTTAGTGAAACACTCTGCTTCCCTAGAAGTCCCTGGGGTCAAGACATAGCACATTCTGAATAAAATCACCACTATTCCATTCAAAGTCAAAAACCTAAAGCCATACCTGCTAGGAGTTCTATCCCCTTATTCAGAAGCACTCCCACTCACAACCCCTCCAATTTGAATTCTAAGGCCTGAAGGGGTGCTCTGCCTAGAATCCTCCCAGACTTACCTCATTATGCCTTTATCCCTATTTATGGACATCACCACACTTTTATAACATCTACATTCTAATCACAATAAGAACGCCCGCATCCTCTTTCTGAAGTCCCCTTCTCCCAAGCCATCCACTGTACCCTCTGAAATTCATGGGTCCCTTAGCAACAAAATCCTATTCCCTTCACCTTCTTCCCCAACTGAAACTTGGCTCTCCCCTATGGACCCTGCTTTTCCTGCAGCTCTCACAAGTGGTAGCTCTTTTTTTTTTGATCCATAGCCCTAGTGTCACTGGGCCCGTAAGTGACATAGATGTCATCTTGGTCTTCATTGCTACTTTCAGACCATACCCACCCCCCACCAAAAAAAAAAAGTCCAGCTTTGAATCTATTGTCATCAGAGGATATCGCCAAATACCCCCATGATATGCTGACATATCACGTGCCCTGTATTATTTCCCCTAATTTCTCAACAATTTTAGCCCCCGATTCATTGTCATTCTCTCCTTGTCCCATGGTGATTCAGCAGACATGCCGTATTAGTTTGCTAGGGCTGCCATAACAAAATACTAGCACTGGGTGCCTTATAAAATGGAAATTTAAGTTCTCACAGTTCTGGAGGATAGGAGACCAAAATCAAGGTGCCTTCAGGCTTGGTTCCCTCTGAGGCTTCTCTCCTTGGCTTGCAGATGGCCACCCTTTTGCTGACTCTTTCACATGATCTTTTCTCTTCATGAACACATCCCTGGTGTCTCTTTCTACATGTCCTAATCTCCTTTTTCAATAAGGACACCAGTCAGATTGTATTAGGATCACTGTAATGTCCTCCTTTTAACTTTATTACCTGTCTAAAGTCTCTGTATCCAAATACAGTCACATTCTGAGAGCCTCAACAGATGAATTTTGGGGAGACAATTCAGTTCATAATACATGCAGTTGATCCATCTTACACTCCGTCTTCTCTTTTCCTTGATTTCATCCCTTTTAATGATCCTGTCATTAAAGGTGTGTCCTTTAAAAATACGTGTCATATTATGTCTTTCACCCTATTCAGCCACTCGCCCTCAAGATCACCCTATAGGCTTGTCATGTCTGCAGCCCTTCCATGATCTCAATTTATTGATTCCACTTTCCGGCCATCCCTCTTTACAGTTAACTCCTACTAATGTCTCAGTCGCCATAATTCCTCAGCCCCACTAACATGGATCCTACCATCTTTTCCCTGACCTTTGATGTCCTCACTCCCCTCCTTAGACAGCAAAAACTACTTAGTTTCTCTACTCTTTCTCTCACTTCATTGAACTGATTTAGAAAGCCCCGACCCTGGTTAAATCCAATTCTCACCATTCTATACCTTCATCCTCACAGCTGAACATAGCTGAAGTAAAACATGCTGCCTGCTCTCACTTTGATTGATGGCCAGGAACCACAAGAGGGCCCTCAATGCTAGCACTATACTTCATGGCCCGAGTACATTCAGTTTCCTATATTCCAAGGTGACCATAACTCCTTAGTCTCTCTCCTCACCCCCAACACCTCCTCCCTCATCCTCACTCTTAAAGATCTTGAGGCCAGGTGTGGTGGCTCACGCCTGTAATCCTAGCACTCTGGGAGGCCGAGGTGGGTGGATCACTCGAGGTCAGGAGTTCGAGACCAGCCTGAGCAAGAGTGAGACCCCGTCTCTACTAAAAATAGAAAGAAATTATATGGACAACTAAAATATATATACAAAAAATTAGCCGGGCATGGTGGCGCATGCCTGTAGTCCCAGCTACTCGGGAGGCTGAGGCAGTAGGATCGCTTAAGCCCAGGAATTTGAGGTTGCTGTGAGCTAGACTGACGCCACGGCACTCACTCTAGCCCAGGCAACAGAGTGAGACTCTGTCTCAAAAAAAAAATAAAAAATAAAAAAAAAATAAAAAAAAAAAGATCTTGACATTTATCCGATATATACTGAATGTTTATGTCTCCTCAAAATTCATACGTTAAAGCCTAATCCCCAATGTGATGATATTAGGAGGTAGGATCTTTGGAAGGTGACTAGGACATGAAGGTGAGGAGCCCTCATGATAGGATTAGTGCCCTTATAAAAAAAGACCCCTTCCCCCTTCCACCATGTGAGGACACAGCAAGAAAATAGCCATTTATGAACTAGGAAGTGAACCCTCACCAGACAACAAATCCACCAGCACCTTGATCTTGGACTTCCCAGTCTCCAGAACTATGAGAAATAAATGTTTGTTGCTTATAAGCCACAAAGTCTATGGTGATTTCTTATTTCAGCCCCAAAAGACTAAGACATTACCTCACAAATAACTGAAGCATTTAAAAGATCCTGGTACAACGACATAGATGCACCTATGCACACCTGCTCCCACAGACTCTGCTTTCCTTACCGTTGGCATAGATTAACCATCCATCTTCATAACCTAAAGCCAGTCCCTACTTGTGTACCAGAGCCCATCCTTCTTACCTAATCAAGGGCATCATTCAGCACTTTCTTGCATTCTTTCCTTCATCATCAAATTCTTCTCTTCTGTATCATCTCTATCAGCATACACACAGACTATTATTTCTCCTAACTTAAGACAACAATAATTTTTTAAAGAAATTTTTCTCTCCTACCAACTACCATCTCAGTTTTTCCCTCCCATACAACAAAGTTCCATGAAAGAGTTGTCTAAACTGTCACTAATTTCTTTCTTCCTGTGTCTTTTAAACTTGCTCAAGTAAGCGTATAACTCATACCACTTCACCAAAACTGCTCTTAATGAGGTAAATAATTAATCACTAAATAATTCCACATTCTAAGTCCTATGGCCAATTCTGAGTCCTCATCTTCCTTGATGTGTACTGCCTTCAGCAGCATCTAACACACTATCTTCACTGAGTTTCAAGGACACCACACATTCTTGTTTTCCTCCAACCCTCATCATCACCCCTTGTCAGCTAATTTCTTCTCAAAATCTTAATAATGAAGTACCACAAATTACAGTCCTTGGTCTTTTTCTCTCTATACTCATTCACTTAGCAACCTCATCCAATCTCATGGTGTCTACTTGACATCACTACTCAGAGGCCTATTAAAAATCTAAAATAAAACAAGTCCATTTTGAACCTCTGATTTCTCCCTAAATTTCTCCACCTATAGCACTTGTATTTTGGTTGATGGTAACTCCAATCTTCTAGTTGCTCAGGAAACCGTTCAATTCATCTTTACATCCTCTTGCATTCTTTCCCCTATCTGATCATTAAGAAATTCTCTTGGTAAGTTCTACAGAGTATATCAGTGGGACCACATCTCACCATTTCTACCACTTCTGCCCTGTTCTCAGTCCTCATCACATCTTACCTGGAATTTTGCAATAGTATTCTACCGATCTCCTCTATTCTACTCTCGCTCTCCTATAATCTATTCTCAACACAGCTGCCAATGTGATCCTTTTAAAATATGTCATATTTGTATCTCCTGTATTTAAAAATCAACAATGATCCCTCATTTCACTCAAAGTAAAACCTAAAGTCTTTACAAGGGTCTATAAAGCTTTACATGATCTGATTCCTGTTGCCTCTTTGGATTCATTTACAACTATTCTCATCCTCATTCATTACATTCCATTCCCACTGGCTTCTTGCTCTTTCTCAGGTATGCTCTTGATTTAGGGTCTCTGCCTAGCAATTTTTTCTTCCAAAGATTTGCATGAAAGTCATTCACTTCCTTCATGGTTTTTCTCAGATATCACCTTCTCGATGAGGCCTCCACCTATCACTTTATTTAAAATTTCAATTTATACTCTCCACTTGATATTCCAGTTACCATTAATCTGCTTTCTCTATCTTAATTTTAATAGCACTCATCGCTTTCTAAATATACTATATAATTTACTTATTTCATTTATTTTTATCTATTTCCCTTCACTGGAATATATGTCTATCTCTCTCCAGTAGAACGTAAGCTCCATAAAAGCAAGGGTATTTGTCTGACTTGATGACTGATACATTCCAAGTACTTAAAATAGTTCAGAGTATAGATGCTCATCAACTTACCATGAAATTATGTCCTGGTAAACTCATATTAAGTTGAAAATATCAATATTGTAAGTCAAAAATGCATTTAACACACCTAACTTACTGAACATCATAGCTTAGCCTAGCCTACCTTAATCATGCTCAGAACACTTACCTGCAGTTGGGCAAAATCATCTGGCAATACTCTCTGTAAAGTATCAGCTGTTTACTCTCATGATCACATGGCTTACTGGAAGCTGCGGCTCTTTGTCACTGCCCAGAATTGCCAGAGGAAGTATCAAACCACGTATTGCCAGCCCAAGAAAAGATCAAAATTCACAATTCCAAGTACAGTTTCTACTGAATGTATATCACTTTCACATCATTGTAAAAATCAAAAAATTGTAAGTCGAACCATGTTAAGTGAGAGACCATCTATATATGACAGTCATTTAATAAACGTTTGTTCAAGGAATGGATGAATCAAACAAAAATCCAAATGTTAATAAAATGAAATTATCAAATGCCAGAATAAAATTTTGCATGTTGTGGAGAGGGCTATAGAAAAGGCATTTTATCATATCTCAAAATCAACTATATAAAAGAATTCAGCTCTCTCTACTTTGATATGGCAGGAGCTCCAAGAAGTAGTATTAACTGAAAAATCTCAAGGTGAAGAACAATAGTATCCTATGTTTTGAAAGAGAGAAATAATAATACATATTTGTACTTGTTTACCTGTTGCCTTAGTCCATATGGTCTGTCATAAACTGGATGGTTTATAAACAAAAGAATTTATTTCTCACAGTTCTGGAGGCCGGGACGTCCATGATCAAGGCACTAGCAGATTCAGTGTCTGATGAGGGTCCACTTCCTGGTTCATAGACGGCACCTTCTGAATGTGTCCTCACATGGTGGAAGGAGCAAGGAGTCTGTCTCAAGTCTCTTTTATAAGGGCACTAATCATGAGGGTTCCACCCTCATGTTCTAATCACCTCCCAGAGGCCCCACTTCCTAATACCATCACCTTGAGGCTCAGGATTCTACATATAAATTTGGGGGTGATACAGTCAGACCATAGTACATGTATATAAACAGATAGTGGAAGGGTATAGAGAAAATTAATTAAAGTAAGACCTGTGGGGTTAGAAAATAGGAACTGAGCAAAGGACAGGAAAAGATGGGATTGAGACTTTTCATGTGTATGATTTTGCATTTTTATGTTGTTTTTTGAACTATGGAAAGATATCACCTATCCTAAAAATAAAACTATAAAAAATAGTTGCAGAAAAATAGCTCATAAGGAAAACACATCAGCACTACCTTATTGAAATATAACTTGCTTCATTATATAAATACCTTGATCGAACAGTTTACATATTCTAAATATAAAGCCAGAGAAAAAGAAGGTCTCCGTTTTGACTCCAGGAAGATTGTGGTGAGGGAGGAATGGGAACTGGTAAGGAATTCATCATTGTTATTTATCAGAAACTGTAGGCCTGCAAATATGTTGGGAACCAAAATAAAACAAAGCAAAAAGCAGTATTAGCATCAAAAACAACCACTGACAGTGAGCAGTGCCACTTGCAGAATAAATAAACAGGTGTCTAGCCACTTAAATGATAATTTCCACATAATAGGAGCAAATAGATACATAAAAGAGAAGCCTTCCCACTGAGACTGAGAGAAATTGGACCGCAAAGCTGTAAAACAGCACTGTTGTTGAAATAACAATCAAGACGGTGGGTGAGGAAAACAGAAAGAAAACACAGAAACAGTGAAGAAACCCTCCTTATATTTAGCACCAGTCAATTCCTTTCTATATACAGTTCAAGGCCAACTGGTGAAAAGGGAACTGCACACCAGTTTTCAACTCTGAGTCTCAAAGTGATAACAGGAGCCAGGTGTGGTGGTTCACACCTGTAATCCCAGCACTCTGGGAAGCTGAGTTGGAGAATCACTGGAGCTCAGGAGTTAGAGACAAGCCTAAGCAACATAGTGAGAGCCCATCCCTACAAAAAAAAAAAAAAAAAAAAAAAACCTAAAAAATGAATGGGTCCTAGTGGCATGCACTTGTACCCCCAGCTACTCAGGAGGCTGAGGCAGGAGGATCACTTGAGCCTGGAGTTTGAGGTTGCTGTGAGCTATGATGATGCCACTGCACTCTAGTCCATGAGACAGAGAAAGACCCTGTCTCAAAAAAAGAAAAATGGTGATAGGGACAGGTGGGTTTCTCCCACTATGGCTCCTAACAAGAGTCTTCACCAAAATCTGAGAGATCAAAGGAGTGCAGCCAAATGAACTAAAAATATAAATGAAGAAGAATGTAAGAATGAAGGGAATTGGGAGTATTTTACCTAAAGAAGAGACAGATCAGAGAACGAGTAACTTTCTGTAGAATCAGCATCAACAAGTACAAAATATTATTTGATTATCAACCAATTTAGATTTTGGGAATTAGAGAATAAAAACAAAACAAAAACCCTGCCTTCACGGAGCTTAGGAGATAGGACATACACATTAAAATAAAAATTGTGAACTGGTTGCTTATGGGTGAATCCAGCACAGAAATGTGTCATAATGAAGAAAGATTTGTCAATATTAAAAATATTAAGAAATTTCACATAAAAATCTGGATTTTCAGCTTTTCTTCAAAAACCAGGACACAGAGTACTGCTGAGTGTTTCAAGGAGAAAGTGTTTTCAGGTATGATGGGATGTATTTAACTGAGGAAGTCTGAGAGGAACTCATGGGGGCTGTGGCCTACAAAGCTTAGAGCAAGATGAAGTACAATATTGAGGGGTGTATTAATCCACTTAGGATGCCACAACAAAATACCATAGACCAAGTGGCTTAAACCTGTGGTCCCCAACCCCTGGGCCATGTCCTGGTACCAATCTGCAGCCTGTTAGGAACCGGGGCACACATTACCCTGAGCTCCCCCGACCGTGGAAAAATTGTCTTCCATGAGACTTAGGAACCAGGCCTCACAGGAGGAGGTGAGCAGCAGCGAGTGAGCAAAGCTTCATCTGTATTTACAGCCGCTCCCCATCTCTGGCATCACCACCTAACCTCCACCACCCCACCCCTGTTGGAAAAATTGTCTTCCATGAAATCAGTTCCTGGTGCCAAATAGGTTGGAGACAGCTGCCTTAAACAACAGAAATTTATTTTCTCACAGTTCTGGAGACCAGAAGTCCAAGACCAGGGTGCCAGCATAGTCGGGTTCCGGTGAGGGATCTCTTTCTAGCTTGCAGACTTTCACCTTCCCACCGTGTCCTCACATGATTTAGAGAGAGTGATCGTTCCCTCTGCCTTTTCTTATAAGGCCTCTAATCCCAACATGGGGGCCCCACTTTCTTGACTTACTCTAACTATAATCACCTCCCAAAGGACCCAACTCCCAACACCATCACATTGAGGGGTCAGTGCTTCAACATATGAATCTGGGGGGACACACTCATTCAGTCCATAACAACGAGCTGAGGTCCACCACTTGCTGGATAATAGATGTGCATATTAATGAAAGCCTTGTTGGAAGAAATTATTTTTCAGGCTGGGCGCGGTGGCTCACGCCTGTAATCCTAGCACTCTGGGAGGCCGAGGAGGGTGGATCGCTCAAGGTCAGGAGTTCGAGACCAGCCTGAGCAAGAGCGAGACCCCGTCTCTACTAAAAATAGAAAGAAATTATACGGACAACTAAAAAAAATATATATAGAAAAATCAGCCGGGCATGGTGGCGCATGCCTGTAGTCCCAGCTACTAGGGAGGCTGAGGCAGGAGGATCACTTAAGCCGAGGAGTCTGAGGTTGCTGTGAGCTAGGCTGACGCCACGGCACTCACTCTAGCCTGGGCAACAAAGTGAGACTCTGTCTCAAAAAAAAAAAAAAAAAAGAAATTATTTTTCAATTATAGCACTCTTTCATATTTTAAATTCAGTATATTTAATAATCTTTCTCTAAACTTCACCCTTTACAAATATTACTCCCCCAAATTATTATCAATATTATCTTGTACCCCCTTCTTACTCCTATTTATCCCTTCCAAAAAACATAATGTATATTCCACTCCATACCAGTTATATACATAAAGCCATGAGGTCAATTTCACAAACTACATAAGAAAATTGGTCTTTTTAATTTATATATACCTTTCATACAAAATAATATTCTTAGTGAGGGCGAAGATTTAGAATCTGGTCAATAATAAAATTAGTTAGTGAAGTAATTTAGTAATGCTACAAAGAGTCAAATGAGGTCACAAGTTTTACTTCAAAATTAATTACCTGTGCACATTCTTTAACAATAAGAAAGCAATTCGCTTATTTTGCAAAACAGCTGTTTTAAAACATGCTGCTAAAAATCTGCTTTTGCCCATAAAAGTCACTATATTTACATCTCTATTATTCTCCATTCCAGCTCCCTTTTTTTTTTCTGAAAGCAGGTGGCTTGCATTTCATAATTAGTAAAATACTAAAATAGATCATCAAAATGCAGCTTTGTTAAGCTCCTAAAAGAATTCATAACAGAATGCGGTCCAATCCATACTGGTGACAGAGCTGTTAAAATCAGCTCTATACAGAGCAAGGGCTCTCTCTTAGCACTCCACACCCAACATTCCATTTGCAGGTCCTCACTGTCAGAGTCCCTAAAACAAATACAGGAAAAGAATGAGCTTGTCTTTGATAGCAATGTTAGCCCAAAAGAGACTTCAAAACCTACTTAACCAATCTACAGATTTCAGCCACTTTTTAGCCACAGCTCTACTACTTACTAGCTCTTTGGCCATTTAAGCTCCCTGAAATTCAGTTCCCTACTCTGCTAACGTGGTACAATAATAATGCTTGTTACCTAGAATTATTATGAATTACGTTGTTAGCACAATGTCCTACAAAAAGGAGGCCCTTAGATGCAGGCACAAGAGCCAAGTGAATACATGAATTTACTTTCTCTACTTCCTGAAACCATACCGTATTAGAGATACGTTGTTTTGTTTTTGCTTTGCTTAGTTTTTTTTTTTGTCTGTTTGTTTGTTTTTTTGTTTTTTTAACTCCCAAAGCCACAAAGACAAAGAGAAGAGTAGAGAAGAGAGACAAAAGTTTGGAGGCCAGAAAGTAAATGACTGACAGCAGGCCCAGCAAGGCAAAAGCAGGTAATGGGGAACGCAAGAGGCAAACCTATCTATTCACAGCATATAACTGCTCTTCTCTGGAAGTATAGGTGAAAATAAGGCCAAAATAATAAGATTGGTAAAAATCTTTTTAAGAACAAGTTATCTCGCCATTATATTGTCTGATGAACTGGGTGACTTTCTCTCCAGTGAGCGTTTACTCCCTGGATGCTGAGACCTCTGCCTTCTTACTCCAGGCACTTAAAAGAGATTGAAATCCAAGCCCATATAACCCTTCTGGCAAGGGATTGGAAGAGCTTTTTCAGAAGAATCTGACCTCTACCTTGAAAAATAGGGATCCAAACAAACAAAAATGAAAAGGCTTCTCAGAAGAAACATACACTATGCAGGCAGAAGAACTTTTCAAACTATTACCATTAAAGGCCCTTGGAAATATAATAAGAGATAATGCATCTATGAAAGTGAGAAAAAGAATACTATGTAAATGAAGAGAGCAAAAAAGAGCTTCCTGGTCTCCACTCTAGGCAGTGATATAGTAAGTGGAGTGAGTTAGCCCCTGTATGATTTCCAGAATCAGCAATGGCCATACATGAGTGTCTTCCAGCTCTGACGCCCTGCTTTCTCATCCTTTCTTCATATTCATCCTTCCTGACTCCCTGTTTTGATTTGGGTGCCCCTTATGTGTACCCAACATATCCAGTGCATATATCTTTCATAGCACAAGTACAATATGCCATAAATTTGGAGGTTTAATTGTCCATCTCCCGTAGAGAGTGTGAAGCTTCTCCAGGACAGGGACTGGGTATCACCACACACGGCATGGTGTCTGGCATATTAGTAGGTGCTCAACAAATGTTTGTTTAATGAATAAATTGAATGGGTAAGTGAAATGCTGTCACCACCAGTTTGTGAGTCATCAGGACTGATAATCCCAAAAGTCCTCGATCAGCTCTTCTGAACCCTCATGCCGAACTTAGCTATGCCACTACCCGGAGGGGATAAAAACAGAAAAAATTGGGAGTAAAGAATGAAGGGAAGGATAGGATCCTCCCTTTAGTAAAAAAAATGCCAATTTGAACAAGTAATATCTAATTATACACAATAAAAATAACTCTGTGGAGTACTTATGGAATTCTGCTTCCAATTGCAAAGGCAAAATTCTACCACTATGGTTGAACTCTAAATTTCCTTTTGTATATTTAAAATTTTTAAATTGATCATACTTGAAGTTATTTTCTTCTTTTTGATTCTGTATTCTCTGATGTTTCTACAATGCACAGGCATTATTATTAATACGTGGATAATAAATATTAATTTTATGTGTATAAAATATGTAAAATAATATAAATTCAAATCAATGCTGAAATATACTTTATTTTTAAAAAATCCCTACCTCTTTATGAAATGTAATTTGAATCAACAATGGGTTATCAACCTTGTTCATGCATCATAGTCACCAGTGGAGCTTGTTGAAAAATACAATTGTCCTGGGTCCTCCCAGATTTATAGAATAAAAATGTATGGGAGAGTGACTTAGGCATGCACATTTCTAACAAGCTGCACGGGTGATTCTGATGCCCAGGCAAGTCTGAGAGTCATCACTAATAGAACACATGAAGACTCATTACATACCCATCGCCTTAACTCAAGAACCAGGACTCCACCCACTAATTCCATTCAGTGACTTCATTCACAACGGATAGGTGGGAAAGTAATCATTAGTTGGGTAAGAGGAGAGGTGGAAGAATACATAAAGAGTAAGATTTCTTAGGGTGACTACTGAATGCAGTTTAATCCAGATCCAAAGTATCTATTAAAAGAAGACAATGGGTAAAATAGGACTTATCAGGCTTACTTCAAGTTTATCTTGCTTTTCTGTATTTCTAACTGCTAAGGAGTAATTTCTTAGAGGATTACCTCCATTAAAATCCACTCTCTTATCCTTTTGCCAGAAATTCTTTCCAAAGCATATAAAAGCTTATTTCAGTTCTTAAAAGCTAGTTAATCAAATAGATATTCAAGTTCACTTGCCTAGTGTCCTTTGCTAAGAGTTGACACTGGAAATAAGGACTTGAGCATATGCATTTCAGTTATTAACTATGCTTTGTAACCATTTATCTTCCTTTTTTCCTAGACTCAAATGTTAAAATTTTGTTAGCCTGACACTTTATTTTTATTCACCATATTGCATTTGAATAGCATCACTATTATATTAATGTAATGGATCATCTCCGTAATTGAGCGTGAATAGTATCACTTTGTACCCTTCTAGAGTTATTAATTTCAGTGTATTCATTGTATTTCTGAATGTAGCTACACAGTAAATAATGCAACACAAAGAGGCTGTAACCTATTCCCAAAGCTTACAACAAGGATATAAAGCCAGTGGTGTATTAACTTAAAAAATAGATTAATCTTATCTTATAAAAAGAAGATAAAAGATAGTTCTGTCAGTAAGGACAACCATGCTTGAGGCTGTAAACCATACTTGAAAATACAAAAAGAAGCCTGGAAGCCTATGTTAAATTTGCTTTCTGTCCTTGGAAAAAAGTCTTCAACTCAATGGATATTTAAAAAAAAATAAAAGCAAAAACAAAAAACAGATTCAGTCATCCTGATATTTCCTCATATTGGCTATGCTGATAAAACATAAACCCAATAATAAAAACAATAATTATAATGTCATTTAATAGAACTTTATGAAAGATTTTATATACATGAAACTGAAAATTGATTGAATTCCTAAGTGTAGCTATTACTCGATACAGTAATATCTTAAGGATACAGATTAGAAAACTAAGTAGAAAACACAGTAGTGTTCATCAGAAGACTAACGTGATTGTTCCACAAACCAGCAACAAAATTCAGTGCAAGTTAACTATCTGCAGAGCCCTGTAGGAAAGATATTTGAATAACACAAAAATTATCCTCAAGTTTTTGAAAAAGGCACTCAGCATCATTTGTAAACCGTAGGCAAACCTGGATTAAAGTGCTGCCAAATGGACTATGAGCTCTTTGCTTTGTGAGCTCCTTAGGGTGAACCGAGACTGCAGCCTCCTCTCTTTCCTAAAGCCTAGCACAGTGCTAGGTGTGTAGAATGAGCT
The DNA here is from genome assembly GCF_041146395.1 of Eulemur rufifrons. Taxonomy (NCBI): domain Eukaryota; kingdom Metazoa; phylum Chordata; class Mammalia; order Primates; family Lemuridae; genus Eulemur; species Eulemur rufifrons. The sequence goes on along the minus strand of NC_090990.1, from coordinate 117,346,078 downwards.
TAACAGTTTTAAAGAAACAAAGCAGCTAAGATTGTTAAATACTGTCTACTACAGCATAACTAACGATCCCCACACTACAAATCTGCCATATAAAACACATATAGAGGTTGGATAAAAAGCATAATGTCTACAGAGTTTTTTTCCTTTGGTGCATAGAAACAGAGTAGCTGCAGAACAGAGATGGAAGAAATGAGAAGCTCAGTTACCTCATCGACTCAGTCATTTATACATATAGCATAGCATATATAATGGTGACTTTATAGGAAGCGGAGAACTGAATATCACACAGCAATGAAAATGAAGGAATTACTGTTGTATGCAACCACACACATTAATTTCAGCACATAAAAGTATCTAGATGAAAGACAAGTCACTTAACCTTTTTTTTTTTGCCTGTTTTCTGGTTTCCAGCATGCGACTAATAATAATACTTAACACATAGGTTTCATGAAAATTGAGCTGTATTCTGTGCATAGAAAGCATAAAATAAATGTTAACCATCATCAAAATTATTAATATTATGATTACATGTAGAGTGTTCCACTAGACACTGTGGAGAGATTGGATCCTGCCTGTAAGGAGTTTGTAATCCAGTAGAAAAGATAAATAAGAGATGGACATAGCTGCTATGTGCCTTGGTTTCCACATTTGTGAAAATGGGGACAATAATATCTGCTTCGTGGTTTTGAGAATTAGAAATTATTCCCTAAAATTGTAAACTTTATAAAAACAGGAATGTTTGCTTGTTTTGTTTACTCTCTATGCTTTTGGAGCCTACAGAGTATCAAGTGTTCAGTAAATATCTGTTGAATGAATAAATGAATGCGTGAATGAAGCATGTAAGACATTGAAGAAAAATGCCTACCACGTAAAAAACACACACATTTTAGCTACCATTAGGTACTTAACGTATGATATGGTAATAAAACTGAGTTATTTATATAAAGTACAAAATATTAAGAGTTAAAAGAACTGTACAGAAAAAAATATCCAAAAAACACTATGAAATTCCTGGCAGAAATGATTATTTTCATCTAAGAGGAACTGTGCAACAACAGAAACTTGGTTCAATAAATTACGGCAGATTCATAAATTTAAATAAAATAAAATGCTGAAAGTAAAAAAAAAAAAAATAGTACTACATATGTCACATGAATGAATCTCACAGCCATAATAACAAGCAAAAGAAATTAGACACAGGGAGCACATACTATATGATTCCATGTATGTGAAGTTTAAACCAGGTCACTGACTCTTTTATGGTATTATTAGGATACTCACCTTTGGGAAAGGGAAAAATATGAAATTGGAGGGACGCAGGAAAGACTCTAGTTCTTGCAATGTTTTATGTCTCAACCTGGGTGGTGCTTCTACAGTGATAAATCATTCATTGTGTATATTTGTATTAATCAGATTTGTTTTTGCTGTAGTAACAAATAACTCCAGTATCTCAGGGCTCTCAACAACATAAGTTTTTTTGTCCCTTGCTTTTATTACATGAGAGCTGCAGTCTACTATATTCTCCTGGGTTCACCTGAGTTCAGCTCAGCTTTGCTTTGTTCCAGGAACCTTCTCTTCTGGAAGCCAGGCTAGAAAAGTAGCTACTATTTGGGGCATGCTTTTCACATGGCAGGATTCAGAAACTCAAGGGCGACAGAAGCAAACCCTGCAGCTAGCTGCATTAAAACTTTCTGCTCAGATGTGGTGCACAGCTTGTTCAAAACTCTGTTTTTGATCTATTTGATCCAGTCATTCCCACATGCCATAAGCCACACCCATATTCCTCTGAGACACAGGCTTATTTACAGATAGTTTATCAAGCTTTGGTGAGAACACATCCTTGGTCTCTTTATCCTGAGTCATTTTCTCCAGCTGAAAATATTATTTAACAGATCTAATCGAGGTCCCAAAGTAATTGATTTTGAGTTTACCAAAATGGAGATTATCCTCAGCTGGGGTTGGGGATTGGGAAGGATGTGCAGATTTGGACCAGGGCCCTTCCTGAAATCAGAAAGCTTCTCCTGCTGGCCTTGAAGAAGTAACCTGCTGAGTTGTGAGAAAGCCTGAGACAGGGGACACGTGGCAAAGAACTGCCAGGCGCCTCTAGGAACTGACAGTAGCCCCCATCTGACAATCAGGAAGAAAATGGGAACCTTAGCCCCGCTATTGCAGAGAACTGAATTCTTCCAACAACCACATGAGCTTGGTAGGGAATCCTGAACTCCAAAGAGGAAGGCCACCGGTCAACACTTTGTGCCTTGTAGAGGACATACCGGAATGGACATACCAATCCTGGACTCCTGACCCATGGACACTGCGAGATTTTAAAAAAAAGAAAAGTGTATTGTTTGAAGCTGCTAAATGTGTAGTAATTTGTTACACGGCAGTAGAAAAAAGTAATAGGCCCCCTATTCCATAAACTCCACATGGCCTCACACTGGTTCTTGTACTCTTTTGTACTGTCTAGGCAATGGTTCTCAAGTTCCAGTGTGCATCAGAATCACCTGAATGGCCTGTTAAAATGAAGACAGCAGAGCCTCATCCCCAGAGATTCTAATTCATTAGATCTAGAGTTGGGTCCAAAATTTTGTAATTCTAACAATTTCCCAGGTGATGTCAATCCTGTTTGTCTAGAGACCACACTTTGAAAACCACTGGACCACCATGACTATAATTACTTCTATGCACTTTAAATGCCTTAGTAGCAAACTACTAAGAGAACATACTTATCTCATTGAAGCAAATAGTTGGCTTTCTTTCATATTAAGGCTTTTCACAAAAGAAAAAAAGAGAGAGAGAGAGTTCTCATTAAATGATATTCATTAGGCTTAATACCTGATTTTCATTAAGCTACCCGATTATCATTACACCTGGGGCAGGTGAGCAAGTGCTTATTTCCATGAATGCACTGATACCTTACTTTTCCCCGCATTATAATTTACATTTTGTTTTTTCTGTACTATTTTTATTATCACCATAATAATAGATTTCTGATTTATAATAGAAATTGTTAAAATGCCATATTCTATATTCTAAGAGGCCTCAATAAATATAAACTGAGTTGATAATCATGGATAAAGTATACGCTATCCCTATTGTCACTACCTAAACAATTCAATATAAACATTTTTTCACAGAATTAGACCCACTCATAATATCATCATCAGGGAGCTATGAATTTGCTATTCATCTGTTTTAGTATTGGATTTAATAGGTGGGCCAATACACCACAGATGTAAAAGACACTATATTCAAGAGAATAACATATACCTAGGTTTTGTATGTCTGATGTTCCAATTTGTTTAAATACAAAAATCACCACTTTTTGTCTCTATTTTCTATAAAAGATTTTTTTTGACAAAAGTGTCTTTCTCTATGCTTGCAGCTTCCAAGTAACTGCAGAACAGCAAGAACTGCATCGTTTAATGAATATTCATATCAAAGAGATATTTATAACATTTTTCATGTCATTGCTCCTTTACCCTTCCTCAACACACTTTGAGAATTACAATGAATTCTTGAAATCCTGAAGGCACTATCTTCAATCCTTATACTAGGCTTTAAAACACATTTTTAAACAACAGACCTTCAAATTAAAGAGGAAAAGAAATTAGAAATAAGTATTTATAGGAGGAAATCACAACAACACATCCAAGATAAAATAATACAGGAGAGTTGAGATTTAAAAGTGGTATAATAATTTGTTAGTAAGAAAGTATAAGAATAATAGATAACATAACATTAACATAAAACTATAAGCTCCTCAGGGATAAGGATGTTTGTCCTTTTGTTTACTATATTCCTTGTTTCTAGAATAAAATTTAGTGCAGAGAAGTCCAGAATGTTTGTTGAATAAATGAATGGTTGAAATGAATATGTGAAATGAATAAATGAATATGTGTAATACAGAAAATCAATTATGATTTTCCCATTCAATACTCAGGATCAACAATCTGGAATATGGAGATGGTTCAAATTCCAGGACAATGTGTAAAGTGAAAAATATAAAGTCTTGGTGTTCCAATGTCCACAGTCTGGCATGGGAAATCCAGATATATAAACAGGTCTGATACAATGAGATAACTTTAAAAAAATAGCTATATGTAAGTATAAAAGAACCACAGACTGGTTGAAAAAGCTACAAAGAAATAACTTTTGAGCATTATCCAAAAAGATGAGTGAGAGGACAAAAGAGTACAGGCACCCAAAGCAAAGGAACAGAAATGCCAAAGTTCACAGTGTTTTTGGAGAACAGTAAACTGTGGAATTTGAACTTTTTAATCATAACCTGAAGTAAGAAATATACATACAGTATACTTGACTGAAACAAGTTTTATGAAACAACATCTACCTTTACTTATTTGACATATTTAAGATTTTCTGATCTATTTCATCCTTTTTAGTGCTGGTCAAGATGCACTGAATTGATTTCAAGATCATTTGTTTGAAAAACACTGGATTTGAGCATTGGATAGATGTGGCAAGCAGACCACTGAGACGGAAACACAATGAACTCTCCTCCAGCACAGCTCCAACTCTTCTCCCATCCAGGTGTTTTGCTGCTGAACTGCAGTGCTTAGGGAAGGACTGTGATCTAGGTCCTGTTCCTACTTAAACAACTCAGTATTGTAGAAAAGATCAGTAAAGAACTCCCTCTCTATACTAAGCCAAAATGCAGAAAGGAAAGTGCTATAAGCCTTTTCTTCTCTACCCTGGATATAATATTTGGAGGCTATCATTAGTCTATCTAGAAGGGTTAAGAGCACTTAAAAATGAAACTTCTCATTTCTGGGAGCATTCTATATTTGATCTATACCTGGATTTCTCTCAGACTTTACCAGAGTCGCATTGTCACACTGAATAAATGCTTCTTCTTCCATGTATAACAATTTGTGCATCATAGTCTTTTTTTTCAAGACTGTCTATTGAGCACTTTCTATGTGCCAGGTTCTATTCTAGTGCTAGGGAATACAATAGTGTGGAAACAAAAGTCCAAGTCTCCTAGAGTCTATATTGCATAGAAAACAAATTAATTAAGTACATACAGATAATAATAAAAGCTAGGAAGAAAATAGTGTCTTGGGTTAGAAAATAACATTTAAAGTAGCCAGAGAAGTCCTTTCTCAGGAGGTAACATCTAAGCTGAAACCTGAAGGATGAGAAGAAGCTATTAACGTGAAGTGCTAAGGCGAAAAACAATTTTCCAGGCACTGAAAGAGCATAAGTGAAGACATGACACAGGAAAGAAATGTAACATTAGAAGGTCAGAATTTATTTATTTATTTATTTATTTATTAGAGACAGAGTCTTGCCTTATCTCCCAGATTGGAGTGCAGTGACAGGATCATAATTCATTACAGTCTTTAACTCCTAGGCTCATGTGATCCTCTTGCCTCAGGATATTGAGTATCTGGGCCTACAGGCATGGGCAGCCATGCCCAGCTTATTTTTCTTGTCCTTTTTTTAGACTTTGCCCAGGCTGGTCTCAAACTCCTGGCCTCAAGTGATCCTCCCACCTCAGCCTCCCAAGTCACTGGGATTATAGGCATGAGCCACTGTGCTCCACTGAAGGCCCGTATATCTTGACTCCAATGAGGAGCTGGGAAAAATGGCATGAGATTATATGGGAAGTTACTGAAGTTACTGGATTGTTTCAGTAACTGGAATGGGGAGTTACTAGAGAATGATATGCTCTAATTTGGGTCTTTAAAGGCTTATTCTTTCAGCTATGTGGAGAAGGGATTACCTAGGGGTGTGATTAGAAGCTGGAGATCCCTTAGGAGGCTGATTTCCAGGCAAGCAAAGATGGAAGATTAAACTAGGGTTTTGACAATGAAAACGTACAAAAGCAGATGAATTCAAGATACATTTTGGAGGTAGAACGAGTAACACCTCTATTCAGAATTTTCTTAAAAGAGACCACAAGGAAGCAAATTGAAAATTGGGTAGAGTGAATGCATTTAAAATGAAGAGATGACATTTTGAAGAAAGAAAAAATGGGAGAAGTATGTATAACTAATATAGTAAGTGACAGCCTAAAATTAATGTATTTAAGTCGTCACATTTACAACTCTAATCCCGTGCCCTACTCTGGGCCTCAATTTTCTTAAAACAAGGTATTGAACCAAGGCACAAAGAACTGCCTTAGAGATTTTTAGCTGTAAGTGGTTGAGCCTTGGACAATGAAAAAATATAATTTAAACAATGAAAATAATGAAGCAAGATTTAACTAAGATTATTCTAGTGAGAAACAGTGGTTCTCACCCTGGCTGCACATTACAATTCCCTGAAGAGCTTTTAAAAACTAGATGCTCAGGTTCTACTGGAGTGATTCTGATTTAATTGGTCTGAGGTAGACCCAGGCATAGGTATTTTTTAAAAACTCCTTAGGGGATTCTAATGAGCAGCCAGGACTGACAGTCTTGAGTTAGAAGTACAGTACAGCTGAGAATGCCACATCAATAAACCTATTCCATTAATGAAAGATTAATAGAATGGGGTGAAGGAAATTTTCTCCCAGACGAGGAATGCAGGCCCATTGGTTAAATGGACATGGTTCAAGACCACAAGAAAATAAAAGTCCATTTTCTTCTGTGTGATCTTTTTTCCAAGCTCGGAGAAAATGGTATTCTCATCTTACTTGTGAAGAATACAGACACTCATAAAGACATCACACGTTTTTAAAAATACATTTTATTTCCATTATGAACAATAAAAAGGGAAAAGATTAACAGCTGATGGTTGACTATAAGAAAAATAGAAGAGACAGAGGAGAGTATTAATCTTGCCCAGACAAGGAGACACATAGGAAAAAATGAGCTGTAGTGGAAAAAATGAGTTGTAGTGGAAAAAGTGATCAAAAGGGATGAAGGATTCTTTTACTTCTCAGAGAAAAAAATTGATTGCTACAATACACCCAGCAGTAAGTTTGACTGTATCACACCACTGTTGCTTTTTAACCACTCTTTATTCTACACCCTTCCAGGACTTAACTTTTTGAAGAGCCACAGAATTATCAGAGCAGGACCTAGAACCAACTAACTATTCTCCTGACATAGAAATGAGAAATGCCAAAAACATAGATTCTTCCCTGACTGCAATGAAGATTCCTTGTTGCTGGTCAGTGAATGGGTAATTGAAGGCCAAGGAAGTTCTATTATTTGTCCTAAATCATCCAATTAATTAATGGTCACATTAGCCATGCGTGATGGCTCACACTTTGAAGTCCCAGAACTTTGTGAGGCCTAGACAGGAAGATCGCTTAAGACCAGGAGTTTGAGCTCACCAGCAGTGAGCTATGACCGCACCAATACACTCCAACCTGGGCAACTAAGCCAGACCCTGTCTCAAACAAAAACAAAAACAAAAATTAACAGTCACATTGCAATCAGAACCAAGGTTTCGCATTGTTAGGTTATTATTTTGTTTCATTTACATCTTCTTTGTACCCTAACGCCATTAAATACAGAAAACAGAAATGCACAGTGCAATTTCTAAGTCGCCACGTCTGGAGAGCACCATCCAGGTAAGGCAGTCATGATAACGCAGTGGCATAAAACCGGTGAGTTCAGCAGACAAGACAAAAGTGGATTTTTAGCCTTGAGTGGGCCTGTCCACTTCAGGAAGGGAGTGAAAGCAAAAGGGATTTGAGGAGATTAAGGAAGGTGGGAGTAGAGGAGCGGAGGGAAAAGGGATACCAGGACACCAAAGGAGCAGAGTGAGAGTTGGGTCGGGCTGGGAGACCCCGCAGCGACCACGCAGGAAGTGCGGAAGGCCAGCGCGCACTACAAGTCCCAGAAGCCCCCGTTTCCTAGAGCCCGCGCCGCGCCGCGCAACGCCTGCCGGGAGCCGGCCGCAGCGGCCAAGATGTCGCAGCCCAAGAAAAGAAAGGTTGAGTCGCGGGGCGGCGGCGAAGGAGGGGAGGGAAGTGAGGAGGAAGATGGCGGGGAGCGGGAGGCGGCCCTGCAGCGACCCAGGAGGACTAAGCGGGAGCGGGACCAGCTGTACTACGAGTGCTACTCGGACGTTTCGGTCCACGAGGAGATGATCGCGGACCGGGTCCGCACCGATGCCTACCGCCTAGGTATCCTGCGGAACTGGGCGGCACTGCGGGGCAAGACCGTGCTGGATGTGGGCGCGGGCACCGGCATTCTAAGCATCTTCTGTGCCCAGGCCGGGGCCCGGCGCGTGTACGCGGTGGAGGCCAGCGCCATCTGGCAACAGGCCCGGGAGGTGGTGCGGCTCAATGGGCTGGAAGACCGGGTGCACGTCCTGCCCGGGCCAGTGGAGACAGTGGAGTTGCCAGAGCAGGTGGATGCCATCGTGAGCGAGTGGATGGGCTACGGACTCCTGCACGAGTCCATGCTGAGCTCCGTGCTCCACGCGCGGACCAAGTGGCTGAAGGAGGGCGGTCTCCTTCTGCCAGCTTCCGCCGAGCTCTTCGTAGCCCCCATCAGCGACCAGATGCTGGAGTGGCGCCTCGGCTTCTGGAGCCAGGTGAAGCAGCACTACGGTGTGGACATGAGCTGCCTGGAGAGCTTCGCTACGCGCTGCCTTATGGGCCACTCGGAGATCGTGGTGCAGGGCCTGTCCGGCGAGGATGTGCTGGCCCGGCCTCAGCGCTTTGCCCAGCTCGAGCTGGCTCGTGCCGGCTTGGAGCAGGAGCTCCTGGCTGGGGTGGGCGGGCGCTTCCGCTGCAGCTGCTATGGCTCGGCGCCCATGCACGGCTTTGCCATCTGGTTCCAGGTGACCTTCCCTGGAGGGGACTCAGAGAAACCCCTGGTGCTGTCCACCTCACCTTTTCATCCGGCCACGCACTGGAAGCAGGCGCTCCTCTACCTGAACGAGCCCATACAAGTGGAGCAAGACACGGACGTTTCAGGAGAGATCACGCTGCTGCCCTCCCGGGACAACCCCCGTCGCCTGCGCGTGCTGCTGCGCTACAAAGTGGGGGACCAGGAGGAAAAGACCAAAGACTTTGCCATGGAAGACTGAGTTTTGCCTTTTCTCCCAGCTACCTCCCAAGGCAGCCTGACCTGCGTGGGAGAGGGTAGGGAGGTTGGAGGAGAAAGGGAGATCCCACATGCAAGTAGGGGGTGATATCGCTGTCTCCCTTTTCCCTCGTGGCTGGGGAGGGAGAGCGATTTCAGGGTCTGTTTGAGGAGATTCTTCTGGCGATGTTTATTTTGAAAAGTTATCCCCCTCAACGACGGATACAGCGTGCTTATTAATGGGCTTTTAAGCCTCAGAAGCATGTAGTACCAAGCACTTGTATTTCCATTTCTTTTGTTTTCTGGGAAAAATAAACACGAATGAAAATGTCAGTTGATGAAGGGTCCATGCACATTCCTGACACCTCACACCTTTTCTAAATATGAAGCTGCGGAAAAGGGTAAAAGAGTTCATTTAGATTCCATACATTTCCAATATGACTTATATCTCTCCTGAGCCATGGTTTCTCAGTCTCTGAATTCTCTGTCCCTGGGTGCCTCTAGGTTATGATACTTCTTCCTCATCGTTTTCTAAATAAATTTCTGTACTGATAATGAAGGGGAGGAGATGAGGAAGCAGTTTAAATAGCCCTGTTCTCATTATTCTTACCACTTTCATAGGGTGCTAAAGTTGAGTGAACACATTAATCCATTAAGTAAAATGGACTTTATATAATTGTATAACATATCTAAGAAATGCAGGTGGTACATTTAGGAGAAAAAGACCTGAAAGACAGCAAAGTAGTATGATCTTTAAAATTCTTACCTTTACTATTAAGACCACCAAGAAAATGTTTCATGTATGTTCCATAGTAAATATTCGTAATTCCTATGAAACAGGCTGGCAAAAGAGGTTTCTGAACCTATCCCAAGGGCTTATTCATCCCATGGGTAAACTATTTAAGCTCACTTAATTAAGGAAAATATTTTCTCAGCTAGAAAAGTGCTCTCATTCTCATTTAAACTCAATTTATAGGGATCATGTGACTTGGCCTACTTACAAGTAGTGAAAGTTCCTTTTTTAGTTTGTTTTTTTTTTTCTTTTTAGCTCAGCCAAATGTGAAAGTTGTGAATTTAGGAAAATCACTTGTAATGAAGTGTGAGTCATGTTATCAAATTTATTTCACTGATGTTTCCCTCCTTATCCCTGTAGCAAATAAAACATTGGCATTCTCACTTTTTATAGATGAAGTCTTGTGTATTATCTATAAGTTTTAATGCTTTTGCCTTTTTAATATTATCAGTTCTTAAGAAAAGGGTTACAACCCCTTCAGAATATAACTTCAGGACAGTTCAAACTATGCTTAATGTATGGTTGTTACCTACCAGTAGCTTTTGTATGCCAGTAGAAAATAGGTGTGAAAAACGCGTTTTGAAGCACTCTAATATTTTATTTATTGTAACTAAGATTTTTTGCCCTTTTATTCATTGCATATTAAAGTATTTAAGTATTATAACTAATTTGCTAAAATTTGGTGTTAACATGAAATATTTCATTATGAAGGAAGACATACATGTATAAAATTAGCTTCATAAGATGATTGAGCAGCAAGCAGTACAGTTATGTTACCATTTTGTTGTCAGGATAGTTATATAAACGCTACAGTCATAGCAAGCTAGACTTGGTTTAAGCTAGAGACAAAAAAAAAATAGCTCCTTATTTTAGGGTCATCTATATTTTAAATGAAACATTTATTTTGAGTTTTCGTGTACAATTTTAAGTAGATTTCTGGTGGTTTTGTTTGGTTTTTTAAGAACTCTCTATAACAATCCCTTTACTGTATGGGCAAATGAAAACATTCTTCCAAATTCTATTTTTTATATATTTTATAAATATGAGTACTATAGAGTTCTCATTGCCAATATAAGCACACAAAAGAACCTCAATGGAAACTTGGGAAACCGTAGAAGTAAAAGGTAGATATTTTGTAATTAAGCAAACTAAGCTTCAAAATTTTTGTTACTCTTGCCCAAAAGAAAAATGAATTGTCAAAAAAAATGTAGCTACTTAACCAAATAGTCAAGAGCTAGCATAGCATCATGGTTAAGAGGGTGGACTTTGGAGCCAAACAGCCCATACAGGAATCTAGGCTTTACCACTCTTTCAACTATGACCTTGGGCAAAATACTTAACCTCTTTTTTTCCAAAGCTCTCATGTGTAAAATGGAGATAACAATAGTACCTACTTTATAGAAATGTGAGAATATAATAAGTTAATACATGTGACTATGTAGTGTCTGATACATAATAACTCCTCAGGGTTGTAATTATGGAAGAGTTATGCAAACCTGGACCATTTGGGTGCATATAAAATGTGCTACAGAATAAAATATTCAGCATTTTGATATTTTTACAGGTATTGTTCAACAGTATCAGCATGGCTGTACGTCAGGAGCAATGTATGACACTGGACACAGACGAGCTAAAGGATACCCAAGATCTTTGGAGTGAGGACACTTCCAGAAGGATGAAAGTGTAAGATGTATCAACATCCCAGCACTGTCCCATCTGTCTCTATGGACTGATACTGATTGCTTGGGGCCATTAGGGCCACCGACAGGAACTACCAGGCCCAAAGAGGGAAACATGGTAAACTTCTGCCTGCTTCCCTCGAACAGCTTACATTTATTTAGCACTGTGAAATTTTCCAAGTATTTTCATAATTCACTGGACCAATGGACATTGTATTGAGTATACAGTGTAAAAGTCATTGTGATAAGCATTTAGGATACAAACCAATACAACACAGTTTCTGCCTTCAAATAGATACATTCATAACATAAACTAGTAAGTAAAAAAAAACAATAATGGGCTAAACACTGGAATGGTCTTGGTGTTAGAAAGGGCCAGTAATTATCTTCATTTTACATCCTAGGAACAAGAGTTACACAGATATTGAAGGACTTGCCAAAGGTTACATAGCTAATTCTTGGCAGTTGAATCTTGAACACAAGTCTTTTAATTTCTAACCCCCCTAGAAATTCACTTTTTTTTATTATATCAACCCTGCGTGGGGTTTTTTTGTTTGTTTTTTTGAGACAGGGTCTCACTCTCTCCTGGGCTAGAATGCAGTGGTGTCATCATAGGTCACTGCAACCTTAAAAAGCTGGGCTCAAGCAACCCTCCTGCTGTAGCCTCCCAAGTACCTGGGACTACAGGCACCTGCGTGCCACCACACCTGGCTAATTTTTCTCTTTTTTGTAGAGACGGTGGGGTTGGGGGGAGGGATCTCACTCTTGCTCAGGCTGGTCTCCAACTCCTGGCCTCAAGCAATCCTCCAGCCTCAGCCTCCCAGTGTTAGGATTACAGGTGTGAGCCACCACCGGGACAGCCAAATCCTGCATGTTTTAATTAAAAACAGAAAAGTACATACCTCCTGAATGGATGAGAACAGTTTTTATCATTTGATGAATGAAGGAAAGGGAAAGTCCCTAGCCTAAGGAAGTCTCATTGGAGATGTATCTCATAGGCCTCAAAGAACCACTTCAAGTATATAGGATCTCAAGGGGGACAGATACTAGGCACTCATTGAAATACCCCTATAACCATTTCCCTAACAAAGCTGGTTAAATGTAGCACTCTTTCTGAGGCCCATAGAAAACTGAATCCTCAACACCATGGTAAAGGTAGGTAAACACTATGCCATTCTGGCCATAGATACTTGGTGCTGGAGAGCAGAGAGGCATCTGATGAGGCTAAAAGTGGGCAAAAGGAGTTCAAAAAGGTAACTGAAAGACACTTCCAGCAAACTCCAGCAAACGCAAACAAAGCTGCCTCATGTTTTGCTTATGGCCAGCCCTATTATTTAATAGTATCCTCACACTTCATATTACCCAGTGCTCAGGAGAGACGAATCTTGGGAAGCATTTAGAGACAATGAGGCCCCTCTCCTCCCACATGTGCATCTTTTTATGAATTTATTCATTTATTTAATGATTTCATAAATACCAACTATAAAACATTTAAGTTCTATGATAAGCATATTCTACCCTCAAAGAACTATACAGTGGGGAAAATAAAATTACCTATATCAATAATTTTCATACATTCTTTGGCCTGGAAAGACTTCATTCCAACTAAATCTTACCTCTATTGAAGCAGAGTTGAGAAGCCAGCCCTCTTATCCTTAAAACTTCTTCCAAGTGCAAAAATACTACTTACCATATAGATTATGAAATCCTCAGGAAAAAAAATCCTCTGATATTAGTTCCAAAAATAAATCCGTGTCTTCTAAATAACTGGTTTGTTTCAGCTAATGGACATAATATATTGGATAGATGACCCTTCTCACATTGGCTACTAGAGAGCTGAGCCAAATTTTTGCTGCACTTGTGCTTTTTTTAGCTTCACATCTGGCTCTAGTTCCGTATTCCAATTTTTTTCTTGATTTATATTTTTCTCATTTATAGTAAGTATTACATTTTTGTTGGAATTTATGTAACCTTGTTCTTTTTTTTTGGCATGAAAATATTTTCCTACTTTCTGAAAAACCTGCAGAAGCTCTGAGGGTAAGGAGGTTAGAGAAAGGGCCAGAGGGTTCGGAAATATGTCCCCTTTATTTCCTACAAAAGTTGGTATCCCACATCATTCATATGGATAGATAGTTGATTTGATCCCATTCTGTTAGCCAACTTTATAGCATATTTTACACTTTATAGAACCAGGATTTATGATTATGTGAAAACTGAGACATGTAGACAGTTTAAGGAAAACTTGAATGTTCTGTAGCTTTTTCTAAGTCTAGAACAGGCCCTGACTGAATTTTAAACACAACAGTAAAGGAGAGTTGTAGACTTCTAAACCTTTTCCAAAAATGTGTCAGAACAGTTTAAGTGACGATAAGGAGGAAAATGATATAATGTGACTCTTTCTCAAAATACCATACCTGCTTGTAGGAAAAGACATTTGGAACAAAGACTCTTGGGCCTGGTTAAACACTAAGAGAATTTTAATAAAAATTAAGACATGACCAATAACAATGGAGTTGTGCTCCTGTGGAACCTTTGATAATTAAATGCATCATTATTGATAATAACTGTAGGGGAAGACAGGTGAAGATTCCAGTTGATTGAGTAGCTTTAAACACTTATAGCAGACACTTAGAATATAGGTACTTGAGAGAAAGAAAAAAAAAAAATTCCTCCTTTTCTCTCTCCAGGTTGCTCCCTACAAGAAAAGGAAGACAAAAAGAAAGAAGGTAGGATAGAACAAAAAATTCTCCCTACACTTTTTAAAATGCTTTGCAGGTATTCCTGCAATCATGTGATACATGTGTGTGAAAAACGCTCACATTCTACAAAATTGTTCAATAAAAATAACAGCTTAAAGGAAAAATAGGATGGGTGAACCATCAAAACTTATGTAACTGAGAGTACTAACAAAATAATACTAATTCTAATAAAAATGGTAATGGTTAAAAAAGATAAATTCCTAATAAATAAGCACTACAGTAAATAAAGTATAGATAGCTTGATGGAAGGAAAATAAGGATTACTTATACAAATGAAGTAAAATTCACAAAGATGGGGAAAAGTTTTAATAAACATTTCCAAAACAGAATGTGGCCAAACAGAGCCAATGGGAAGAATGCAGGGTGTAGTACATTCCTCTCTGGCTTGCTGTATGCAACTGTATGAATATACTTCCTGTTCGGTGGCTGTTGCCTAGTGGTGCTCAATATTACTGGGAATTATCACATATGAATCAACCAACTTCCACATTATATACTGACATTGTTCTTAGCAATTGAATTAATTTATTTTACAGAAACATGCATTGTAGCAGAACATTCTGCCCTTTGTTCAGTTTCCAGAAATTAAAGTAATTCAACCTTCTGTTGGGTTTAGTGATCTTTTCATTGCAAATTTTCTTGAAGAGAAGGGAAGGTTACAGGTGGCTATAACCACACTTTACTATGAATTTATTTTGTTATTTTGGTCAACGGGAAAGTCAATAGGAAGGGGGAATACAAATTCTGACATGTAGAGTGAAAGGAAAATAATTCAGTTTAGCTACCTGAGTTAAGGGTGTGGTTGAATAGAATGGACTGGGGACAATAGCTGTTTTTCCACAGTCTCAAGACAACATAAAAACATCCTGGGGCCAAGGAAGCCTGAAGTGAGTGAGAAAAGCATATAAATGAAGATCAGGATCCCCAGGCATACACATTCTACCTGTATCACAATTTCCTTAGTGTAAATTGTTTTTCTAAAATCTTGGACTTATAAAATAACTGAGTATTTTGACTGATTATAAACTGTTGTTGATTTTGATATTTGCCATTGTCCTTAACCTCTCTTTTTAGCTTAATTTCAAACCTATGCAAGGACTTTTCTATGTAAGAACTACTTAATCCTATCAAATTTGTGAACAAAACCTTCCAACCCCATTATTTTAAGCCATGTGCAGTTTAGTAATGGGTGGTATGGAGTGACATGACTGTTAGGCCTTTTTTTAATGCTTGCAGCTTTGCTCTTGACAAAATTATGTTATATATTATATATTGATTATATATACCAATTATTGTATTATAAAATTATTATTAGAATAAAATGTAGAGTTTCAATTTTAAGTTATATGTGATGATGGAGAAAGGATTAAGGTCCATGAATGGTTAAAATTTTTATTTCATACATTCATTGGAATCATATTTTTTACTGGGAATTTTTATTGAAATAGCAAACTGCTTATTTTTATGTAAACTTCTCACTCTGCCAGCATTTATCATCTCGTGAAATTATAAAAATAGGAAACCTTTAACTGCTTAAGAATGTACAGTAAAAGATAGAATTAAAAAGAGAGGATTTGAAAAATCCCCAGATTAAATATACAGTCCTTGAATAATTGAGAATTTACTCTAGTCAGAATAATTAGTGGAAAACAAGGAGAGAATGACAGCAATTACAACAAGAGGATTTTAATACGAAATGAAATTAGAAATCACCAGGAAATGAGCTGTTTGTAATAAATAGAGTTAAATATTAGCTAGCTTTGCTTGAAACCCCAACCAAGGAGATTTCATAGAGCCCAGGCATTATTTTAAGATAGGTTCACATTTAAATTAATTCCAAGGCATTGGGTCAAAGAAAAATATTAGGGTAAAGCTTCAGAAGGGTAAGTCCTTATATATGGACAGGAGATAGAATTCTTAAGTTACTTTAAACAAAGTTCTGAAAAGTAAAATGAGGCCAATAAAGAATGTGGTCATTGCACTATCCCCATAAATAGTAATGTTATTTAAGACATTAAATTGATGTATTATTCGGTGCTAACGTATGTAATATGGTTGTTAATGGGATATAATTTTTCATTTTTTATCCATTATATCTAATTTATTTGATACCACATGATAATGCATTCATAGGGATATATTGTGAAAATGGCACATGCTGAAACTTTATACCAAACGATAGTCTAATGCACCCGCTACTACTCAGCATGTAGAATGTTTTTATACAACAGTGATACATTAATCAAACCGTGTAGAATTCCATTAAAATCAATGATATTTTAACTTTGTTTATTTCATATGAGTTATACATAATAAAATAATGTTCTATGGAGAGTGGCTTTCATCCTAAGGAAGGCTCCAAATCTATCAAATTTTCATTTAAAGGAAATGCCTCCTTTTGTCAGACATGCCACAGCCTGCATAGATAAGTAGTCATGATAAGTGTCTTTGTTAATTTTTTAATCATTATTGAGGTTCTAATGTGTTAGGTACACATTTATTTGGTACATTATTTTATTTACTCCTCAAAAGAGCTCTGTGAAGTAGTTCTGTTATCAATCCTATATTGCAGATGAAAAAACAAAAGCATGAAGGATTTTGGTGAATTGCCCAAGCCCACAGGGTAAGTAAGTGAAGAGCCTGGGACTCACCCTCAAAATCTGAGCACCCAACCTTCGTGCTGTGTATCATAGCCATGATTCCTGGGCTCTCCAGAATTAAAGTGACACCTGTAAGTTAGTCATTGTCTTAGATCATCCCAGGAGCAGACCCTAGATAAGGATACATCTAAAAGTGCTTATCAAAAAGTGTTTCCAGAAAATGGTGGAAGGGTAGCTGGCGAGTGGGACTAGGAAGGGAAGGAGGCCAGGCTAGAGCACGGTATCAAGCAAAGTCCTAAGAAATGCCCAGGCACACAGAGATAGTCTGGAGACATCATGAAGCACACCTCAGAATGTCTCCAATTAAGGAACCAGGGATCTGGAATATTCTCAACTTCTCACCTATCAGTAATTGCTTAATGAATGCCCCAGGGAAGACATAAATTCTCAGATGTTTCCTGACTCTCTATGTGAATATGCATAGCAGGGTCCATAGCCTAGACAGTCTCCCAACAAACGGTTGCTGGTACAGGGCTGAGGGGTAAGAGGAAAGCACTGGGGAAACAGATATGGGGGGGAGAACAGGAAAAGGGTACAAAGGAATGTAAGTGAAGCATTGATAGGATATGGCTATAGTCATAAATATACTTTGTAGGATTCCTTTACATTCCAAAATAGTTTCAGACATACTTGCTTTGTTTATGTCCCTGCTTCATTAGGTTTTTGTTTTGTTTTTGTTTTTGTTTTTGTTTTGTTTTGGTAGAGTCCGGCTCTGTTGCCCAGGCTGGAATGCAGTGGTGTCAGCCTAGCTCACTGCAACCTCAAACTCCTGGCTCAAATGATCCTCCTGCCTCAGCCTTTTGAGCAGCTGGGACTAAAGGCGTGTGCCACCACACCCGGCTAATTTTTCTATTTTTTGTAGAGACAGAGTCTCACTATGTTGCTTAGGCTGGTCTTGAACTCCTCACCTCAAGTGATCTTCCTTCCTTGGTCTCCCAAAGTGCTGGAATTATAGATAGGCGTGAGCCACCACGCCTGGCTCATTAGGTTTTTATTGAAGCTGCATTAATAAAGTACAAATGAAAAAAAAAATATTTAGAAGGAAAAACTTAATAATCCTCTATTCTCCACAGTTCAGTGTATCTTTCTACTACATAAACTTATATACAAATATTTGTATAATATTTTACAAATATGTAAACATACTGTTCATGTTACTCTGACAATCACTTTTCAGGTTGCTATAGTATACATATACTAAGTACCCAGGAAGTCAATACATATAACTTGCTCTTACCAATAACAGTATGACAATTTATGTTATGCATAATTTATTGTCTTGTGTACTGGTATTTTCATATCTTTAGGCTAGATTTCTCTAAGTATTTGCTTATCTTCCATTTTAGTAAATCCTGACAGATTGCTTTCTGAAAGGCTCATATAATTCATATCCCCATCAATGAAATATGAGAGAGCCTGTTTCATAATACCCTCACTCACCTGGATTTTATTAATTAGTCTTATTTTTGTAATCTTATGGGTTTAAAAATGCTAGTTTCTTGTTTGAATTTTTCTTACCCTAACTCCTAGTCGGTTGAGCCTCTTTCCTTATATTTATTGGCCTTGGCCGTTTACATTTCCTTTTCTGTGACTATATAGCTTGCTTTACCTCTTATTTCTAATTGGATTCTATGACTACTGGGGTGCTCTTTGTTTATTAGGAGTAGTCTATTACATGTGCTGTAATACTTTCATTTAATTTTTGTTACTTCATTAATTTTTGGTCATTCAGAACTTTTCTATTTTTATTACTCCAAATCTATTAATCTTGTTTGTTATTGCTTCTGGGTTTCTTTTGTAATTAAAAAGCTGCCTCCTAATCCACTCTTAGGGAATTCTCCCAAATTATCTCCCATGTTCATTTTTTAATTTTTAAATTTAGATATTTAATCCCTATGAAATTTGTGGGTTTTTTTTTTAACAATTTGAAGTAAAGATTCTTTTTTTTCAATGTAAAACCAAAAAATCAATTTCATTAATACTACTAGGTTTCACTTTTAGCATAAGTTGGATCAAGATTTTCACAAAATACCTCAGCATTTCAGAAATATAAAAAAGTTTAAGTTTAATAACAGGTGAGATGGGAGAAAAGGAAAAAGCCACATATAAGAAAATATATGGAAAAACAGCAATAGGTAGATTTATCAAGAGGGGAAAAAGAGAAACAAAAAAGTCTTAAGTCAGAAAAGAGAGTGCAAGAGAAATGGATAAATGTTGGAGAGGATCAAAACAACAGTTGCAGACTACAGCATAAATAAGAAATGTTCTCACTGAAGGTTTGGAGTTTGGAAACTTAACAAATGTTCAGAAGGTAGATATAGGAGATGAGACAAAATGCCCGAGAAAGAGAAGAATCTAACAATCAAACTAGCAGCATAAACAAAATTTATCATCATTAATACTTTTGATTCAAAAAAATGATTGTTTCTATCAGTTCTTTTCCTACCTACCAATTCTGATGCAATCTTTGTAATGATTAATATTTATTTCTAAGGTAGTATGACCTTTGCTCTTCTCTTAAAGGATTGATTTTTTTCTTAATAAATATTTGTATTTCTTTTTTATTATTAATAAATATTTATTTAAAATTTACAAATACTGCTCTTAATCTCCAGATAAGTTTACAAATTTTTAAAAATTTGAAAATAGCCCTGAAAAAATAAATATATTAGATAATTGACCAAATAATACGCAATATTAACCACCCGATACAATTTTTTTTAATATTGCTGAATTACATTTTACATGGCAAAATGTAGCCTATGGACCTTATTTCTGTGCATACAGATGTTTCCTTCAATGAAATTGAAGACCAAACCAAAATTCTCCAGACAAAAGGGGACAGGTGTTTTAAATACACTGAATCACTTGGGTTATGTTTTCAATGCCATTTAAAAATATATGGTAACAGTTTTTTACATATTATATTGGAATATTTTTGTAACTACAAAGAGGAATCTATGAGAAAATCCCCAATATGAAAATGTTTTCCTAGAGTTGAATTTGGCCATCAAGGAACCTACTCAGTAGAGTCCATTTTGCATTCATCTGATTTACCCTATTAGTCAAATATGCACATAAGCACAAATGCACATGCACACCTTTTAGAGATGCTAGAAACAGACCTCCTATTGTGTAAATATGACTCAATTCCTGAAAAATATCATCCCAATAAATACCATACAATTCCCTACTTCCATTGTTCTGCTCATGCTGCCATGCCTGTCTAGAATGTCCAGCTGCTCACCTTCCCTTCCTTCCCATGTCCAACCTTTAAGATCCTTCTCGAATGTCACCTCCCATGCTAAGCATTTCCTCATGTCTCTATTGAAAGAAATCCCTTCAGAGTCTCACCTTATGGTTTATCTGCTCTACTCTTTGGGGTCTTGCCTGTGTCTGCTTTGGTTTAGTCTTATTGTCCTTTAAGGGCAGGGCACATTTCCTACTCATCTTTGCATTCCTTATTTTGCCTAGTATTTAGTACTTGATTGTTTTTATTATGTAACATTTTCTGTTTCTTCGGGCTCCTCATGAGGGAGAGAGTGTTTTTAATACTTTGAGGAAGATTTCCTGACTTAACCAATTTTACACAAGGCCTTAGATAAACTTAACTTAGGTGAACATTTATATATTAATAAATTCCATGACTAGAAGAAAATCAAGATATTGTATCCCAAGCTGGAAGATGATATATTTTTAATTGAACAATAACTTTGAGAGTAAATTCTGCCTGGCAAAATAATAGAATATCTTCTTATAAAACAAAATTGAACACATTATTGTTCCTCAGAAAAACCTTGACCAATTTACAGCACATTTTATTGGAAAGAAATTCACCTAAAACTACAGTTGATATGCCAACTTCTGGTATAATGTGTTATAATTGCATCAGAATAATGTTTGTGGTCCATCATATCTAATCTATACATATGAAATATGACACTATAAAGTATAATTATTTCCAGAAATTTTAAAATAAAAAGTGTTTTTAATTAAACGTTTATCTCAATATATTTACTAAAAGTCACTTTATCTCAGTATAATTAGGCAATATTTTAACTAGATCTTGACAAAAATGCATTAAATCTATTTTTTAAAATGTTTTATTATGTGCAAGTTTCCGCCTGGTGTGATTTTAAAATAGCCAGGTTATAAAGCCCTGGAAATTGGAGTTTATAATGGAAATACTGAAAACTGCTTAACTTTTAGAAGAATGAATGTGCTGTCGTAGTAACATGCGCTGGTGCTGCCTCAGTCGGTGTAGCAACATGACTTGGGCACTGGATTTGATATTTCAAATATAAAACTGGTTGAACACTTGCTGAAATGTTTTCCTATTCCAAATTTTTAGAAAACCCATATTTTGTTTTGGAAACTCCTTTTCTCTCAAGTTATTATAATGAACAAGTATGAGGGTCCTTTTCTTCATTTCCTGCAATATCTGTCTGTTTGTCTTATCCTCTCCCATGGCTGTTTTTTTTCACAAAACTTTCTTATCTCAGTATGTGCAACAGCCCCTCCATTTACCCCTTTGTTCAAGCCAGAAATGAGATGTCAGTCTTAACTCCTCACATTATTTCTTCCCCCACATCTGATCCATTGCAAATATGGAGGGGTTTACTGCCAAAATATATTTTGAAACCATTTACTCCTCTTCATCATCACTGCCATCCCTTTAGTCTATGCCACCATTTCCTGTGACCAAGCCAATCACAATAGCTTCCTAGATAACTTACTGTCTTCCCAGTGGACATAAATAAAATCTGGAGCTCACTCCATGATCCACAAGATCTTACCCTCTCTGATCTCATCTCTATTTCCTTCCCCCAAAACCTCATCTACTTCTCTGCCCCGCATAGGACACTGAAGTCACACCGGTCTTCTGGAAGTGCCAGGATATGCTAAGCTCTTTGGGCAAGGGCTTCCACATGTGTTCTTTCCTTAGAACACTCTTGCTAGGAATTAATCTTCCTCATTCTTTAGGTCTAAGCTTAAATGTCATTTTCCCAGAAACATAGCCCTATCCACTCAAGTATACGTGCCCCTTCCATGATTACGTTTTATCAAAGTACTCTATTTAATTCATATCATTTTATATAATATGTAATTATTTCATTTGTTTTTCTTTCCTACAAGAATTTAAGCTTCAGGAGACAGAAACCATATTTGTTTTCTTCACAACACATTTTGTTTAGCAATGTATTTAATAAATATTGGCTGATTATAAGGTTATAAGGATGATTGCATAAAACAATGAATAATAATAGCTAATATTTATTGAGCATTTTCTATGTGCCAGAAATCATTGTATGTGCTTCACAGTCCAAATAATTTAATCTTTCCAATAAATCATAGAGATTGATAATGTCATTAACCCTACTTTACAAGTAAGAAAACTGAGGCACAGAAAGGTAGAATAAACTATCTAGGAAGATGCAGAGCTGCCTCTAGTAATGAACATTTCAATTCTTTTCACCTTTCCATAAATTATATATTATGATTCTATGCTACTGAAGGGAGATTTTCAAGAATCAATAATATATTATTAAACATATTGCTATATTCACCAATCTGTTCTATAATTTTTTCAATACATATTTATTGAGTACCTGCTAGCGCTAGGACAGTAGAGATATGATAATAAGTAAATTGGACAAAAATCTCTTGCCCTGGTAGAGTTTATATTCTTATGAATGAATTACACAAGGTAGGAAGAAGGATGAAAGCAAGATAGAAGGGGAGGGAGGGAAGTGAGAGGAAAGAAGATAAATGTATAAGTGCCTTGAAAGGACTTATGAAGAGATGAGGTAGAGAATAACTGGAGAAAGCAACTTTCGATCTGGTGATATGAGAAGTCTTCTCTGCAGAGATAACATTTGAGCCGAAACCTTAAGAATGAGAAAAACACAAATATTCAAAGATCTGCAGGAAGAGCATTTCATGCAAATGGAACATCAAGAGAAGACCGAGAATAGGAAAGATATGTATTTTCCAGGAACTGGCTAGAAAACAGTCTCCACGTTGGCCAGGAACTAAAGGCTAAATAGAGAATGATAATGTAATGCAATGGGCTTGGAAAGATAGGCAGGGGCAAATTAGGGCTTATAAGCAATGGTAAGAAATTTGGATGTTATTTCAGATCAAAAGGAAAATATGAAAAAATTTAAACAGAGGAGAGCAATAATCTGATGTACTTTTTTTTTCTTAAGATCAACCTGTGTGTTATGTTCATAATGGATTGGAAAGAGGTAACAATAGAAGCAAAGACAACAGCTAAGAAGCT
Organism: Eulemur rufifrons; assembly: GCF_041146395.1. Classification (NCBI taxonomy): domain Eukaryota; kingdom Metazoa; phylum Chordata; class Mammalia; order Primates; family Lemuridae; genus Eulemur; species Eulemur rufifrons. The sequence continues at coordinate 117,322,914 of NC_090990.1, read as the reverse complement.
GTTGCATGGATAATAGCTAAATTCAAAGAAGCAGAGATTTGGGTGATGGTTATCAGGGGCTAAGGGGAGGGGGAATTGGAAAGGTGTTGATCAGAGGGTAGTAGTTTCACTTATGCAAGATGAAAAAATCCTGGAGATCTGTGCAGCATAGTGCATATAGTTAACAATACTGTATTGTATACTTAAGAAATTTTGGTAAAATGGTAGATCTATGTTTTAAAAAAAAAAATGAGGAAGGGAGGAAACTTCAAGAGGTAATAATTAAGTTTAGGGCATCATATATGGTGACAGTTTCACTGGTGCATACTTATATCAAATGCATCAAAATGTGTACATTCACTGTGTAAAGCTATTTTGTCTGTAAGTCATATCTCAGTTTTAAAAAGAAGCTATTGAAACAAGTCAAATACATAAACTCTATGAACTTTATTATAAAAATTTAAACACACAATTTATTTAACTGACAGATTAAAGAAGAGAAAGAACGTATGTTTTTCCCTTCCTTTACAAGATGTATTTCAGGGTAACCAATAGCTGGTGAGGGAAAGTTCCTATTTATTCAGCAAATAAGGCAATAGGAGTGATAACATTAGAAGATGCCATTTTGCAACTGGTAATCAGTCCCTGCAATGATCACACATAGCTGCTAAAACCAGGAGGAGAGTGGTTAATGGAGAATTATACGATGAAGGAATCAGGCTGACATACTCAGAACCCATCAATTGAGCTATTCACTAAAAACGGGGAAAACAGTTTCTGTGTGTCTTAAAATATGACTGCAACAAGGAGTATGCATAATATCACTTATGAAGTATTCTTACCTAAAATATTGAAGCTGAATCTAATTAAACCTCTAGATTTATGGGAAATATAGGGAATGGAGGAATGAGTTAAATAACACCAAGAGGAAGCAATCAGCCAAATCTAGAAGGTGAGAATTCTATAGAAATGCAATGACTCAATTTCCTCAGCAAATCAATGGCAAATAAAATGTGGCGGTGTTAGGAGGGAATTGTTACAGAATAAAAGAGTCTTAAGAGACATAACAACTGAATGCAATATTGGACCTAGTTGACTGTGATTCAAACAAACCATTTATAAAAATCATGTTTGAAGCAATAAGGGAAATTCAAATATGGACTGTGTCAAAAATATTAAGAATTATTAATTTTTAAGTTAATAAAATGTCAATGAGATTGTTCAAAAATGTTCTTATCTAAGATACATCATAAAGTATTTATGAGTGAAATGACATGATATATGAGATTTTCGTTAAAATACTCCAGGAAAGAAAAGAGAGATGAGAGAAGAAAGAAGATCCACATAATACTGATAACTGTTACAGCAGGGTTATGCATGCATGAGGTTGATTATATGCTATTTTCTTTGTCTTGTGTATATTTGAAATTTCCTCTAAGAAATTATTTCCAAAAGGTTATTTAAGTTCTCTAGGAGAGAAATAATGATGACTTAGACAAAGGTGGTCACAGGGGAGAGGGAAAGAAATATACACATTTGAAATATATTTTAAGATTTATAGAAATTGTTAATGAATTGGAGTAGATGGTAAAGGAAAAAAAGAATCAATGATGATTCTTTGGTTTTTAATTTGAGCAACTGAGTAAACAACCTGTCATTTAATGGGTTAGTTTAGACTACAGAGGAACAAGTTTGGGGATGGATTAAAAACCCAGTTTCAGACATTGAGAACCATATTTGTTTTGTATTGATTCTCTAACAAATTACCACATCCTTAATGATTCGAAGCAACACTAGTGTATTATCTTGTAGTTCTGAAAGTTAGAAGTCCAAAATCAGTCTCACCAAGCTAAAGTCAATTGTCAGCAGGGTTGGTTCTTTCTGGAGGCTCTAAGGGAGAATCTATTTTTTTCCCTTTTCCGGCTTCTAGTGGCTGTTCTTATTCCTTGGCTTGTGACCTTGTATCACATCCTCTTTTCTCCCTCTACTTCCGTGGTCGTGCTACCTTCTCTAACTCTGACCCTCTTGCCTCCCTCTTAAAAGGAACCCTATGATTACCAAGATAATCCAGGATAATCTTCCCGTCTCAAGATCCTTAGCTTAATCATACCTACAAAGTCTCTTTTGCTGCATAAGATAATATAGTCACAAGTTGAGGATTACAACGTAGACATCTTAGGGGATGGGAGCATTATTCAGCCTACCTCAAGGCCTAATATGTTCGAAATATATATTAGGTATCTTAGTGGAGATGTCAAGAGAATAGTTGGATATGGGTCTAGAGGTCAGAAGAGAGAACTAAGAAATTAAATTTTGGAGTCATCAGCATACAGATACGGCTTAAAAACAAGTAATGGTTGAACCTGAGGAATTCCAAACTTAGAGGATGAGCATCCAGGTAACTTGAGAAAAAAGGGTTTAGAAAGCTAGACAAGTGCCACCCCTTGGAAAGCCCAGAGAGCAGCCCCATGAAATACGGAGAACAGTGTTGAATTTGGCTGGGAGGTCAAACTAGAGAAAAAGCATCCATTTTATTTGGCGTTATAAATAAAGTCAGTAATTTTGATGAGAGCAGTTCAAACACATATGAAGTGGGTTGAAGAGTAAAATGGACCCAATAAATGAAGGCAATGCATTTGTAAAACTTCAACCTGAAGAATGATCAATAAATATGAAGGTTAGCAGAAGATTGGGGTCAAGGAAGAGATATATATTTTTTTTTTTTCTCGAGGAGAACCTGCTCGTTTGTGGATAGAAATGATCTAGTAGAAAGAGAAAGATTTATAGTGAAGGAGGAAGAAGAGTTAAAGAAAAGAAGGAAGGAAGTCCTCAGCAAGAGCATAAAGAGGTTCCACAGTACAAGAGGAAGACTTGGATGGGAACAGAGCGCTTCTCTGGGAATAAAGGAGAGAAGGCAGGAAAGGTGGGCACAAGTGGGGCCTGGAAGATCAGTTTGTGAAGCTATCAGGCAGGATGTCCCTGTGATGGCTCTGTTTTCTTAGTGATGAGAGTTGCAAGTAAAGTCAAGGAGTCAGTTGGTGAGGGAAGATTTGAGAATTGTTCCACCCAAAGGAAGTACTGTAAAATCCCCTTCAAAGCAACAATTTGCCTCTGGCAAAGAAAAGGAGGAGGTTGGAGGGATGGATCCATCTCCATTTGTGATGAGATGGATTTGGGAAGCCAGTTTCGAAAGTCTGATAATTATAAACAAATTACTTTGAGTGATGATTAAATTATGGTTAAATGTGATGAGCTAATTGATTAGAAGAGAGTGTCTTTTGCGGTGATGCAGTAGGAGTTATGTTGACTGCTTGGCAGTCACTATGCAGTGAGGATTTAAATGTTAAACATCTTCTAATGAATTGCTAGGTGGACTTAAAAGTATGTAAAAATGATAGACTCCTCTCAGTAGCCCTAGATGACGATTTGCCCCAAGCACTAACATCAGTTAACATCCCAGAGTCCCCCCAAAATAGCTGCTTTACCTAATTTAAATAGTGCAGTCTTTTCAACAGTCTTGCTCTCCAGCCAAGACAATATTTAGCCCATCCTCTCCCAAGCCATAAGCAGATGATGTCCCAATATCTGAAAGTTCAAGACTGCTGAGCTTCAGATTTTCCTCTGCCTGCACAAACATCAGAAGGGCAAAAATGTATTGCTCCTGGGCTAAGATTTTTCCACCCCTATCTCAAGGGTTTAGGGCTTAGGGTTGTGAGTGCCAGCAATGAAATGTTAGGGCACTTGAATTCTGTTTTGAGGGTTGTAAACCTTTGGAAGTATCTTTCAATGCCAGAGCACAAAGAATAGAACCACAGTTTGAGTTTTATCATGGAAGGGATATGTGTCTATCAATCTATTCCCTCTGGAAGTAGTGAGAAGTATGAAACAGTTACCTTAGGGAAAAAAATGACTTTACTGGGAAAGCAAAATACTATTGTTTGTTAAAATACAATCAATTAGGTTGCCGTTTTTCAAGAAATGTTTTGATTAGATTCACAAAAATAATCTGGGCCTTGATTTAATTCAGGAGATATTCCAAGAGTATTAGTAAACTATACCCTAAGGCACGGAAGAAATAATTTCTGATGAGATCAGGCACGTTCAGGGTGGTCTGGCTATAGACAGGATAATTTCTAGAAGTGATTAATATCATCAACTACTGGTTGATTTTTTTATTAATCTTGTTTTAATAGTATAATACCTAATTTATCTCTAAATTCCCAATGTTGTTTACTATGTTTGCCTGTGCCCTACTAATAACAACATTAATATTTTGCTTCTGAATAATGCAAAGCTCTTTTACAGATTGTTAAAAAATTTATTCTTACAACCTTTCCTTTAGAAGAGACAAAGTTTACTACTATTCCCATTTTTCTGAAAAAGAAACTAAAACACAGACATTAAAAACACAGGCATTAAAAAAATTCATCATTTTTCTTTGACTTATGATTTAATGATTATACTACGAAATTTGTATGTATAAACATGAATATGTAAACCAAATGAAACATTTAGGAGATCATTAATAGGAGGTTCCAATTCCACCTTCATTGTCTCCCAAATTTGCTTCCCGTAAGACTCAATTCAACTGTCATGGACTAAAGATCGATTGTGTGTAAGGCATCTAGAAATTTGTAGGAAGGCAAAAATATCAATTAATAATCATTTGAAACAGAGACTTAGGCACAAAACATATTAGGTTCATTCAATAGGTCATAGTTTTTTTAAAATTCAAAATGACAGATCACTGCCTATGTTGATGCTGTTAAACTTAACACTTTTTGCTGCAGCTGTTGTTTTGCTAGTGATAATGTTGAATTTCTAATTCACTAATTTTCAGTGCAACAAATGGAGTTGTCCAAATGTCTTGTCTAATTCAAGCAAAAAAAAAAAAAAGCACAAAAAAATTTAATCACATGTTTTCTATTTGACTCTAAATTGGGTAATCAGCAGTCATTACTGTGCCGGTGGGAGACTTGATACCACTAATTTTGTTTGGATAGTTCAACTACATAGGAGCTAATTGAAGATTAATACTTATTATGTTATTTGGTTATGTCTCTAATTACTTAACATGTTTCTTAAATGTACTAGGTACTCAATAAATATTGATTAATTTTAGGTTGTTTAATTCTAACACTTCTGAATTATGTAAGAATTACATGAGAAAAGAGTTTGGATGATTGAGTAGGCAATCAAGCCATTTAAGGATCCAACAAAAATTGGAAGTGATTTTCTGAACAAGACAATCGAAGGAAAAAAAAGGAAGAAAGAAACTGATCGCTTTAAGATAAAGTAGTCAAATTACAATGCCTCTTGTAATATCAGAGAGGGTTGTGTATTTGGTGGAAAATCTGTCTACAAGGCAACATCCCCTGCCAAAAGTGATGCTTCCCAGAAGTCCAAAATACTAAGATTATTGGTTGAGTAACCAGGACAATGAAGCTAGTGACAATGGAGCAGTCCAAGATGACAGTCCAAGGGGGACAGACCAGGGGGGTACTTTTCTGGTCACTCCAGTAATTAACTCAGTGCATTCAGTAGAGTCCTGGGAAAGGTCCAAGACTGAGCCAAGAAGCAAATGCAGCCCAAGGGGAAAATAATATAACATCAAAGTATAGGTTTTGCATACTATGGTTGCCCAAGTATTCTGAATCTACATAATATTGAATTAATAATTCTTAATGAAATATCTTAATTGTTTTGAGTTTTTTATGTGTCAAACATAGAGAGAGCTAAGGATAAAACTGAACAAATCAAAGTCTCTGCCTTGTTGGGCAGCAAGTGCTTCTTTGAAAAGGGATCTGTGGGACCACATCTCTGGGTTTTCCACAAGGTCTGTGTTCAAATGTCTATTCTGACATTAAAAAAAAAAATGTTACTTCTATAGAGAGGTCTTCCCAGACCACACTATTAACATATCTCCTGGCCCCTTTGCCTGATAGTTTTAATATATTGTATATAATAGCTTCCACATCAGAACATGAACACCATGACAAGACTTTGATTTACCAATAATGCCTGCACGTAACAGTAAGTATTTGTTGAATGAGTGCATGAATAAATAAAACATTCAGCGTGCTTTCATTTTTTAGCTATTATAATCAACTATGGAGGGAAGATTCTTAAAATTTGTTTTTGTCTATTTGTCTAAATTTCTTAAGACAAATTCTTAGAAGTGCAATTGTTAGGTGTGTATATTTTTTAAAGAATTTTGATGGAATGCCAAGTTGTTATTCTGAAAAGGAAATTCAAATTTACATTCTTCCAGTGTAGGAGAATGTTATTTTCCTATAACTTTCCATAATAGGGCATTGTCAATCTTGTTAATTTGTACCAATATCATGGGTGGAAAAGATATTATAGTGGTGTTTTATTTTGAATTTATTTATTAGGTGGGTTAGAGTTAGGCTATTTTCATATTAATGTTGATATTTATTCTTTTGTGAATTGTTATTACAATTGACTTATCCTATTGTTCTAATCAGTTTTTACTTTTCCCATTGATTTGTAAGAGTTCTTTGTATATTAGAAATATTAATCCTTAGTTACATATGCTGAGCAATATTTTTAACCACTTTGTTATTTGTTGTTCAACCTTCTTTATCATACTAGTTTGGCAGTAAAACTTTAAACTTTCATGTCATCAAAACAATCAAAATTGTTTTTTGGGGTTCATTCCCATGGTGGATTAGAAATTGCCAAAAATATTTTGCAGCTACTCTAATCAAGAGGTAAAGTTTACTTTCCCACTCCTTGAAAGTGGAAGATCTGTGGCTTGTTATAACTCACTCACTAATAGAGTGAGGCAGAAGTGACTCTGTGCAACTTTTGAGCAAGGCCTCAAAGTCCTTGCAGTTTCTGATTTTGCCTCCGTGAAAGCCTGAGGTGACTATACTCTGAAGAAGCCCAGTCTGGCCTCTTTGAAGATGCAAGATCTGCCTTGCCATTGCCCTAAGTGAACTCAGTCATCGTTTGACCCAATTGCAGCCACACTAGTAAACCCAGTTAAATCCATAAGCACCACTCAGCCAATTCAAAAAGTCATAAGAAATAACAAATCATTGTTTAAATCCACTAAAGATGGTTTATTATGAAGCAAGAGATAACTGATACAATGGCTTTGGTTTATTCTCAGATAGTACTTTCCCAACTCATTAATCTCAATATAGAAATGTATACCTAAATTTTATTTTAGTACATGTATGTTAGTTTTTTTCATTTATAGCTTGCAGTGGTAATTATTTTTGTTGTGCTATGTGAGATGGAATTTCAACATAATTTTATTTCCCAAATAGCTATGGCATGTCCCCAAATCATATATTGAAAAAATTATATTTACCTTATTCATTTTAGTGCCACCTCCATCATACCAAAATTCCTAGAATTGGGATTTGTTTGATAACTCTTAAAACCTCTACACTGTTTTATTTATTTATCCCTAGTCAAGTATCACACTTTTAATAAATGCAGCTTTATATGTGTTAACAAATCAGATAGTTGTTAGAGTTCACTGAGGCTAACTTTGGGGCCTTGTGTCCTTTTTACTCTACTACAGAGTTTTCAAATTCATGGCGCCTGTACTTTAGTTGGCTTACCCATGTGTCAGGCCTCAAGTATTTTCTGTTTAAATTCAAATAGTCTTAAACTCAAATAATTACAAATCAGAAGATTTCACTTAAAAATGTGGAATTTTTACTTCTCTTAAAAACTTAGATGATCTGGAAATACTGGCCTAGAATTCCTCTTGATGGCAATCAGGTGGAGCTGAATAGCAGGCATTTCTATCTCTGGGCCAGACCTTTTTGATAAGCTACAGACCATGCTTCCAACTGTTTCCTGGAATTTCCTTGTCCATAAAAAGGTTTTATCTGGTATCCACTGTTGCCAAGGAAAAGTCTGAGGACAACCTAATTCTTTTTTCACTCTTCAGCAAGTAACCTGCTTCTTTTCCCTGCATTTTTGGAGGAATTTGATGGAGCACACATGTTGAGCATTAAATCCCATGACATTCAACTCTTAATGAAAAGATTTCTTCACCATTCTCTAATTTATTCCCTACCTCCACACCTCTTTGCAAAATAGGAAATGTTATTGGAGATTTTCCAGATTTACTCCATTTGCTTCCTAAAACACTCATATTGTAGTGCGTACTTTCAATTTTGTTCAGTTTCTACTCTTCCTAGAAGATAGTCCATAAAGTTTGTGGTATAAGTTTGAAACTATTTTCTAATTTCAAGTATCTTGCCTGTTTTGTTTATTTTGGTAGATTTTATGAGGGTTGGATTATAAACCTTCCTTTATTCCTACATATTTCCTGGAAACGTCCTCACTTAATGTTTGATGTGGATGTTATATAATATGTGGTTCATTAAACATCTTAATATAACTTTGTTACAAGAGAGCTTGCTTTTCTGCCTTCACATGTTTTCTTTTCAAAGATAGAATATACACTACCTGTCAGCATTCAATAAAACAATAAAACTAATTACATGGGGAAATTTATGAACAGTTTATTGATGGAGTTGCTACATGACTACTTGGCTGGTGTTCATGGTTATTAAGCTTAGATATGTTGTCTCTTTCCATCTCTCTTAACCTACAAGTCAGCAAAAAAGGTACTTTTAATCTTATATTCGGTCTGAACATTCTAAGAACTCTCATTTAAAAAAAACTTTTTATAGGTAGAGTGACTTTTCTAAGGTAATTGTAAGGTAATTTTAAAAAGTGATCAGATTTATAAAAGTATATTCTGTGGCATATTTGTGTTATTAGAAAAGAAGATCCATCCTTTGGTGAGCCGTCTGTTTGTTTACTCTTAATGGGAACTGACTGGAACCATAGCTATTTTAAACCAGCATTATCACAACACATTACAGGAACTGCATATGCTGGAAAAAAAAAAAAAAAAAAAAAACTGGCCAGTAAGACATATTGATGAATTGTTATTGGCAGCTTTTATTCAGGCATGCATTTGCAGAAACATTGAGTCCATATTTTTGCAACAGACATTCGTATCACAAGTCTGCATAGATCACAGCATGCATATAGTCTAAGCTCAGAAACAAACATGAACTGAATATGCAAGTGTTGCTCCAGTATCCACAGATAACATCTGGAAAATTCGATCCATATTTTGACACAAATATGTAAAAAGGAGGATATATACTATTGTGGAAAGCATTTGCTTAGTGTACTCTAAATGTTATTTGTGGAAATGCCACATAACTTTTTTTTAATATAGAGGAAAATAAACTATTTTTTTCTTCTAGAAATATTTAGCTACTACACATTTTTGCCTTTATTTTTATTTTTTCCGTCTGTTTTCAGTTTCGGGAGAGAATAACTACACAGACATACAATGTCTGCTAACCACATAACATTTGCACTTAGCAGAAATACCTTGAAACGTCCTGAATTTATTTCATCAGTCTGCACTCAGGGATACCCAATACCAAAACTTGGCAAGCCAGAATTTGAATCATTAATTTTCCTTTTACATAATATAATTATCTCCTAATTGGCTAGCACAATTTTCTAGTTATGATCAATAAAATCACTACTGGTTCAGGTTTATTTGCCATTTTTTGCAAAATAAGCACCATTTTTAAAAAAAAAAAATCTATATTTGTGCTCGTTCCACTCTGTCCTGGAAAGGTGCTCACTACTCTTTCAATGTCTACTTAAAATTATTCCTCTTTCAAAAAAAAAAAAAAAAAATTCCTGAAATGACTGTTCCTAAAATGGTTCCAGCCGAGGACCTCTCCCTTATTGTATGTATGTGTAATGTGTGCATAGGGGGTAGCAGGACAAAATAAAGATTTGTGTCATGAGTGACTCTTGCTGGGCATTCAGAGAAGGTAGATGTGTGTTGTGAAGGTAGAGATGTGTTGTGAAAGAAAGATTTTTTTAGGGCTTCAAAAGATTCAACTAGCCAACTAAAAAAATATATATGGAAAAAATTAGCCGGGCATGGTGGCGCATGCCTGTCGTCCCAGCTACTCGGGAGGCTGAGGCAGTAGGATCGCTTAAGCCCAGGAGTTTGAGGTTGCTGTGAGCTAGGCTGACACCACGGCACTCACTCTAGCCTGGGCAACAAAGCGAGACTCTGTCTCAAAAAAAAAAAAAAAAAAAAAAAGATTCAACTAATATAGTCCTTGAGTGCTAGCCGTGAGATGCTCTTGCTTGACTGACAGCTGAGTGGTGGGTGGACTGAGACTCAGCCCCTGGGAGGTTCTTCAGCATCTTATCCGATGGTTCTTCGTTGTGTCCACTCGTCAAGTTCTTTCTTTTCTTCTCACCTGAAAATTTTATTGGAGTTACTTCATAAACTTTAGGCACCTCATCGGTTGACTACTTAATCCCCCCAAACAAAAACTTTCTCATCTTCAAAGTTCTTCCTACGATCCGTGTATACTGCCCCCATCACCAGAATCACCACTCAGAAAAATTAACCTCCCCCCTTAATAACAGACATGAATGGCCCATTAGAACAAGATCTGAAATCATCAGAAATAGAAATAACAGACTGATCTGAAGCAGTCCCAGGATAGCAAAGAAAAGAAAAAATAACAGTGTTAACTTGCCAAGTTAAAACAGTTTGAATGTTCTTATTTTGCTACAGTGTCTATGTATTAAATCAAGGGATTTATTATAAGTGGCATTTTCTCTGGAACCCTCACAAATATTTCTTCTCAAATGGTTTCACAGAATGCTCCCTGCATTGCTTTGCTTTTATCTGCTTTCTCTGTGTCCGCTCTAGCAGAAGCAGCTTATCTTCTCACCCCGATCTAGTATGTGGCCAGACTGTGAGATGCTGACAAGGCTGCCTGTTCTGATGTCTGCATGAGATGGTTTCTTTGAGAAGACAGTTTGGGCTAGGGGGAAAGGAGGGCATCTCCGTGAACAGTGATGAAAGAGGAGATGCCATTTGCTCTCAATTCCTCCTGGACATGTCTGCCATTGTACATTCCTACCATCAGGATACTGGTTTCAATTTCTCCACATCCTCTTTAACATTTGTCATTTTCTGGTTCTTTTTTTTTTCTTTTTGACAGAGGCCATCCTAATGAGTATGAAGTAGTAACAATTTTGATTTGTATTTCCCTAATGTTAGTGATGATGTTGAGCATCTTTTCATGTGCTTATTGGCAGGGTGTTATCTTCTTTGGATAAATGTCTACTCAAGTCTTTTGTCCATTTTGAATCAGGTTATTTGTTCTTTTGTTGCTGAGTTTTAGGAGTTCTCTACAATCTGGATATTAATCCCTTATCAGGTATATGATATACAAATGTTTTTTCCCATTCTGTGGGTAGCCTTTTTACTCTGTTGGATATTTTCTTTTGATGCACAAAGTGTTAATTTTCTTGAAGTCCAATTTGTCTGCTCTAATCTTTATCTTTATCTTCTTCTTTTACTAGCTTTGGGTTTAGTTCATTCTTTTTTTTTAAATTTCTTCAGTTGGAAAGTTAGGTTGTTGACTTGAGATCATTTCTATTTTTTAATGTAAGCATTTAAAGCTATAAATTTTCCTCTTAGCAATACTTTTGTTGTGTCCCATAAGTTTTGATATGCTGTGCTTTCATTTTCACTCATCTCTAAGGATTTTCTAGTTTTCTTTATGATTTCTTCTTTGTTCCATCAGCTGTTTAAGAGTGTATTGTGTGATTTCTACACATTTGTGAATTTTCCAGTTTTACTTTTATTTTCTAACTTCATCCATTGTGGCTGAAAAATAAAACTTTGGATAATATCTATCATCTGTCTTTCTAAATTTATTGAGACTTAATTTCTACCCTAAGGTATGATCTATGCTGGAAAATGTCCTATGTACACTAGATAAAAATGTGTGCGATGTTGTTGTAGGTTAGAGTGTTTTGTATTTATCTGCTAGATTTAATTGGTTATTTATTCTCCTCTTTAAACTGTGCTTTTAAATCTCTCTAGTGAATTTTCATTTCAGTAATCATATTTTTCAGTTTCAGAATTTCCTGATGGTTTCTTTTTATGTATTTTCATTTTGTTTTTCGTATTTTGTTCATAAATCTTTTTCTTGACTTTCTTCACATCTTTAATTAGTTCTTTGAACATTTTTAAGATAGTTGCCTGAAAGTCTTTTTTTAGTAGATCTGCCATTAGGAATTTTTGAAGGACAGTTTTTGTTGCTGTATTTTTTTTTTCCTTTGAATGGGTCATACTTTCCTGTGTCTTTGTATGCTTTACGATTTTTTGTTGAAAAAAATCTAATCTAATAATGTGATAACTCTGGAAATCAGATTCTTCCCCTTCCATAGTCCTTGTTGTTTTTTGCACTGTTTTTGTTTTTTGATTGTTGTAGGCTATTTACATGCCAAGGATCAGCCTAAGGTATAAACTTAAGTCTTATCAGGTCGTTTTGAGCTTGTACTTTTCCCTGGGCTTGTGCAGTCATTTTCCATTTTTACCCATATATGCAGTTGCTTTTGAATTTTGTCACTCTTAATTTGTGGCTCTCAAAAAGAGAAAAAGAGAAAAATGGGGCAGGAGGAGAAGGGATTGGCTCCACTCCTCTAAACTCCCAAGTCACTTCAGCTGAAAGAGAGGGGGCCTACACCAATGGAAAGTGGTGTGATACCATGTGCCCACCTCTTTGCCTGCACCTCTGTGATCAGAAGCAGCAATAAGAGATTAGAGCATAGATCCCTACTATTTGAAGGTATTTGAAGGACAGGGTCCTTTTTGTCCACCCTGGCTCCCGTAATCTGTGTGCAAGCTGCTGCAGGAACATGTGCACAGCTGCCTGCCACAGGGCTGGGGGTGAGTGATAGAAGCTACTACTGTGCTAAGAGCTGAAATTGACCATAATGAACTGCAATTACCATCCAAACCTTTCCCTGGAAGTTGCAAGCCTTCAATAGACTCCAGAGTTCCAAATACATCAGACAGATTCTTCCAGTGCAACTGTTGTCTAGGTGGGGAGACAAATTCCTGATGATTCCTACTCCACCCTCTTCCCATAATTTCGCTCTGACACAATATCTTTAGTATAGTTTAAAAGTAAACAAGGCTTTTGTGTCTTCCAGAATGAGATACTATCACTGTCTTGAGGGTTATTCCCTACACAGACATCCTTGAAAAGATAGGATAGAAGCTAAAGCCATCAAGGTCTCTGTCTCCAAGACACACAGAAATGTTACAGATTCATGAAACATTATCTCCCAACATAGCTTAGCTCTCTTCTCTGAATTCTAGACTCAAATATACAACTTTCTACTAGACAGCACCACCAGGATATCATGAAGGCATTTCACATTCAGATTACCACAGTGAATTCAGAAGATTATTCCATAACTCTACTTTTCTTTTGATTTTCAATCTTAGTGAATAGCTACTTATCTAACCCACTGTCTAAGTCTGTTTTGTGCTGCAATAACAAAATATCTGAGACTGGGTAATTTATAAACAATAGAAATTTATTTCTGAAAGTTCTGGAGTCTGAGAGGACCAACATCAAGGCACCAGCAGGTGCCTTGCGAGATGTCTGGTGAGGGCTGCTGTCTGCTTCCAAGACAACATCTTGTTGCTGCATCCTACAGGGGGAGGAACACTGTGCTTCACATGGTGGAAGCCTAAAGGGCAAGAGTGCCAAGTGCTTTGTGAAGCCTCTTTTATAAGGACCTTAATCCCATTCATGAGGGGAGGAGACCTCATCACCTAATCACCTCTTAAAGGCACCACCTCTTAAAACCATCCTGTTGGCCATGAAGTTTCAACACTTAAATTTTGGAGGGGACATTCAAATCATAGCAACCACCCTGTAACCCGGGAGTCATCATAAATGTCTGTTGTCTCTCATACCACCCTAGATCACACTCCTAGATCATCAGTCGCCAAGCTCACTCTATTCAATCTCATTTATAGCTTTTATATCTGCCCACTCTTCTCCAAACTCACACTACTGTCTTTATTAAGGTTCTTAACACCTCTCTCCTGGATATTAAAATCCTAGTGGTATGTAACACTCTAAGCCATTCTCCACACTTCTATCAGATAGCTTTTAATGCTATTATCTATAAAATAAAATTTAAACTTCTATGTCACACAGTGATACTTGCATATCCTATATTCCTTTTTCTCCAACCTTTTCTCTCTTCTAATTGCATGTATTTGTTTAATTGTCAGTCTTCTTCTACTAGAAAATAAACTCATCAATCTCAGGGATCCCCTTATTTGACTTTGATTTTACCAAGAACACAATGAACACTGAATAAATCTTTACTAAGTAAATATTTATTGAGGGCCTACTATGTACAAAGTTGCATAGATCTATGCTTTATATTTTTTGTGTTTGTGTTTTTGCTTACATGTATAGACTAAATTTTAGAAAGAATAAGCAGATTAATTTTAAATCAACTATCTTTTTAAAACTTTAAAATTTTCAAGGCAAGAGGTCATGTATTTTGCAACATCTCTCTTTGCCCAAAGGGGCATTTCTATAAATAATAATTACTAGCCAACCATCTATTTTTACTAAAAATTAACTATGTATGTATAGGTTTTGTTATTTTTGTTTAAATTTAGAGGGAATTTTCTCAATCTTGGCACTATTCACATGCACTTGGCCAGATAATCCCTGTTGTAGGACCTGTCCTGTGCATTACAGGGTGTTTGGCAGCTTCTCTAGTTTGTACCCAGTCAGTCCCAGTAGCACCCTCACTCCAGTTTTGACAACCAAAATTGTCTCCAGACATTGCCAAATGTCCCAGGGAAACTGGGTAACAGGGGCAAATTGCACCCCTTTTGAGTATCACTGATTTGGAGCCACAGTCTGACACTTTTTTAGCCCTCTAAAAAGTTTTGAAACAGAGTGAAAATTGTGTACAAGCTTGTCTAACTGATATTTATAAATTAGTAGAAAAATACATTCCATCCAGAAAATACTGCACTGTAGTAAAAATGGAATAAAGTGGTTCACAGAATATATTTAATACGTGTTAATGGATGGTATGTTCACTATGTAGAACAAAACCAGTGAAGGGTACGATGCTCCCAAAACTGTGCAGTAGTAAACCACATGAACCATACTAACCATATGACTGTCTTTCTCAAGCCATAGAAGAGATTTATACCTGCTCTCCTTTTATAGAATAATCTAGCTATATAGAGAGAGGCTTTTTAAATTATTTAGAAGACTGTTTTTCTTGGCTATTAAAATTCTAATGGCATTTTTATTGCCATAGTTAATGTTTATTTATTGTAATGCTAATAAGTGTTTGTGAGTTTGGTGGGTCTTTTCCAATAGGATGGTTCCAGAATGATTTTAACAATTGAAGTTTTCCAAGGGATTACCATGATATTGTCTAATTTTTCTTGGCATTTTGAATAAAAGTCTTTAAAATTGCTGAGATATTATACTCTGGAAAATGACTTGTGCATTGTGCAATAACAGCTTTTCATTTGGCTTACGAGTCTTAACATTCACTTAGAGAATCAACTCCAGCAGTTTCAAATATGCTATTGTGAAGTATTTGGAATTTTAAAAGCATTGATAAATAAATGCATACCAAGATAGTTCCAATTGGTTGGATAAATAATATACATTTTAAAAATTAAAAATAAAATAATATTAAAATGCATATCCACTTTGGTTAAGTAGAATAAGTTTCTTTTCATGTATTCAAATACATTCTTCATCATATTGAGTAGGCCTTTCAGAAATGTTGTTTTTGCATTTTATAACAAGTAGCAAATAGTATACTAGAACTAGCACATTTTAGCAATAGTAGTAAAGATTTCAAATAAAAAAGAATATCACTTTATTACTTTCATGAAGAATGAAAATCTGAAACCTGTTGCCATTTGGGTTGTAAAAAGCCTTATTTATTAGGGACACTGAAGCAAAAAAATATATAAATGAATGAGAAGCCTTTTTATTATTTTGTATTCAGTATCCATAGTGTTTGGGAAGAATCAAATTAGATCACGGAGACTGAAAATTGAGGAATAGATTTTTTTTTTTAGTGTTTTATATTTCAGACTTTCTAACAGAAGAAATATCAAATACTCTTATTTTTCAAAATCAAAATTTTTCCATTCACCTTCTCTTCTCCCACAATGCAAGAATCTTGAAGTCTGTGGAACTCTCTGCCACTTGTTCTTGCCCAGGTATTAGTGGTCCTTTTCAGGGCATGTCCAGGCTTTCCTTCTGTGCCATATATGACCATGGGAATCTTTGTCAAGAATCCCTACCTCCCTTGGCACACAAGTGGCCATCACCACTTGAGATCATACTTGGCCCCAGCTTGCTGGTACAAATGGAAAACACAATCCCTTTACTGATCTAGCAATACCTGTGTCATTTCACGCTCAAGCTCTGTCCACGTTCATCATCTTCTCAGATGCTTATTTTCATTTTCTCCTCTTTTTGCAGCCCTATCTCCTTCTCTAACAAAAATTTTGATAGATCTTTAAAGTTGCTATTAATTATCACTGGAGCAAGAGAAGTAAGAAACAAGAGTTCGTCTTCCATTCTTTCTATTTTCTCAAAATATTGAGATAAATCAATAATTTTAGTAAGCCTATGAATTATTAATATATATTGCCTCTCCTCCTATTTCTCTACTCACAAAACTCTCACAGCTTCTTATTATTTTGCAGACCCAGAATGACACTGAGAATGTCTAGCTATCTTGCCCAAGGTTACAAAAGTAGAAGAGCCAGATCTAGGACTAAAACCCAACTCTGTGTGACGCAAGCCCCTCAAACTCTGTAAATGTTTCAGATGGGATTAGTGAGTCAATGAATGACAATGTGTTATTACTGAATTTAGCCTTGGATGACTACAGAATAATAATTTCAATCCCAATGTTTTGTGTCTATTGTAGGCAGAATAGTAGCCTCACAAATATACCCATAATCTAATCCGTTGAACCTGTGGACATGTCAGGTTATGTGACAAAAGGGAATTTAGGTTGTGGGTGGAATTAAGCTTGCTAATCAGCTTACCTTGAGATAGGGAGATTATCCTGACTTGTTTTGGCAGGCCCAATGTAACCGCAAGGGTCCTTAAACGTGGAACATGGAGGCAAAAGAGTGAGAAGCAGAGTGATGTGATGTTAGAAGGACTCAACTGACCATTGCTGGCTATAAAATGGAAAGAGGGCCATAAACCAGGGATTCAGGCAGCCTCTGAAAGTTAGAAAAGACAAGAAAACAGAAGGTTTCCTAAATATCTAGAAAGCAAGCAGCCCTGGTGATACCTTTATTTTGGCCCAGTGAGACCAACTTTGCATTTTGGAAGTAGAGAACTGTAAGATGGTACATTTGTGTTGGTTTTAACTACTTCTTTTATAGCAATTTGTGATAGCAGCCATAGAAATTTAATATAATGTCTATATCAATGTTATATTTTCAAAACATTCTAACCACAATTAGTAAATAATAAACCAGGAAAAAAAACAAAGAAATTAATATTTCATTATCTTTAAGAAATTCTTTGTCCAGCCCCTCAACAAATTTGGCATAGAAGAAACATACCTCAAAATAATAAAAGCCATATATGACAAACCCACAGCCAACATCAGAGAGAATGGAAAGAGGCTGACAGAATTAAAAAGTTGTCCGTGAAGAATTGGAGCAAGACAAGGATGCCCACTTTTACCACTTCTATTAAACATAGTACTGGAAGTCTTAGCCAGAGAAATCGGGCAAGAGAAAGAAATAAAGGGAATCCAAATTGGAAAAGAGGAAGCCAAATTATCCCTATTTGCCAATAATATGATCTTATACCTAGAAAACCCTAAAGACTCCTCCAAAAAATTCCTAGAATTGATAAATGAATTCAGTAAAATCTGAGGTTGCAAAAATCAATATACACAAATCAGCAGCATTTATATACACTAATAACAACCAAGCTGAGAATCAAATCAAAAACCCAATACAATTTACAATAGCTGCAAAAAAAATAAAATATCTAGGAATATGCTTAACCAAGGAGGTGAAAGATCTCTACAAGGAGAACTATAAAACACTGATGAAAGAAATCATAGATGACACAAACAAATGGAAAAACATCCCATGCTCATATGTTGGAAAAATCAACATTGTTAAAATGTCCATACTTCCCAAAGTAATGTCAGATTCAATACAATTCCTATCAAAATAGCAACTTTATTTTTCATAGTTAGGAAAAATAATCCTAAATTTCATATGGAATCAAAAAAGAGCCTGAATAGTTAAATCAATCTTCAGCAAAAAGAATAAATCTGGAGGTATTATGTTACTTGACTTCAAATTATACTACAAGGCAATGTAACCAAAACAGCACAATACTGCTATGAAAGTAGACACATATATCAATAGAGCAGAAGAGAGAACTCAGAAATAAAATCATATACTTAAATCCAACTGATCTTTCACAAAATCGACAAGAACATGCACTGGAGAAAGGACACCCTTTTCAGTAAATGGTGCTGGGAAAATTTGATAGCCTTATGCAGAAGAATTAAACTGGATCCCTATCTCTTACCATATACAAAAGTTAAATCAAGATGGATTACAGACTTAAATGTAAGACCTGAAATCATAAAAATTCTAGAAGAAAACTTAGGAAAAACTACTCGTGACATTGGCCTAGGACAAAGACGAAGACCTCAAAAACAAATGCAACAAAACCAAAAAGAAACAAATGGGAATTAAACTACAAAGCTTCTACACAGCAAAAGAAAATATTCACAAACTATACATCTGACAAACGAACAATATCCAGAATCAACCAGGAACTCAATCAAATCAGCAAGGAAAAGACAAATAACCCCATTAAAAAGACATGAACAAACACTTTTCCAAAGAAGATGTACAACTGGCCAACAAGCATACAAAAAATGCTAAAAATCACTAACCATCAGGATAATGAAAATTAAAACCACAATGAGGTACCACCTTACCCCTGTCAGAAGGGCCACTATTAAAAAGTCAAAAAACAATAGATGTTGGTCTGGATGTGGGGAAAAGGGAATGCTTTTACACAGTGGGTGGGAATGTAAATTAGTAGAACCTTTATGGAAAACAGTATGGAGATTCCTCAAAGATCTAAAAGCAGATTTACCATTCAATCTGGCAATCCCACACTGGCTATCTACCCAAAGGAAAAAAGTCATTGTATCAAAAAGACATCAACATTCGTATATTTATGGCAACACAATTCACAATTGCAAAGATGTGGAATCAACCTAAATGCCCATCAACTGATGAGTAGATAAAGGAAATGTGAAAAAATACACACACACACACACACACACACACACACCATGGAATACTATTTAGCCATAAAAAAGACTGAAATAATGTCTTTTGCAGCAATGTGTATGGAACTGGAGGCCATTATCCTAAGTGAAGTAACTCAGAAATGGAAAACCAAATGCCGCATGTTCTCACAAGTAGGAGCTAAGCTATGGGTATGCATGGTCATACAGAGTGTGATAACAGACACTGGAGATTCAGAAGAGGGAGGGTGGGAGAGTGGTGAAGGATGAAAAATTACCTATTGAGTACAATGTACGCTATTCAGGAAACAGTTACCCTAAAAGCCCAGACGGCACCAGTACACAATTCATCCATGTAACAGAAAACTATTTGTACTCCCTAAATCTATTGAAATAAACTTTTTTTTAAAAGAAAAAATTTTCAGTTTCTCTTTATTTATATGTATTCAAGCATATAGTGATTCAATCAACAGTTACTTATTGAGCAACTATTATTAACTTGGTGTTGAGATCGTGGGAGGCAAAATAGACAGGTTTCTTGCCTTCATAGATTTATGATCAGAAAAGTTTCAAAATTCAATTCATTGGGTGCTCTCTGATCATACATTTATTGGCTCTTAATAAATATTCATCAAATTAATAAATGGAAAAGTGAATATAAGACATTTCATAACAACTGTTATCACCAACAGGCAATATATATTAGTAGAAAATGCTTTAGGAACTGTTAGTTGAAAGAAGAGACACCTAAGGAATTGCCTTTAAGGAAAATCTTGCCCAAAAAAGTAAATGGTGTTGAATGACCTCATTTCCTGTTCTGTTACTATAGAATCACCAATAAGTTGAACCGTAATTTTTTAAAAAAATCTTCGCCCCTTCATTTTCACTTTTGTCTCACTGCAAGTAACTAATTTCTGAAGTGTCAAAAACAAAGTCATGCTGCCTAACAGACAAACCCAGCATGTTTATATAATACCCAGTATATCATTTATATACACTTCTTTTCTAATGGTGGTGATGAGGAAGTGGAGAATTTGTGGCCTAATGTTATGTCTTTAGGTGAGAATCATGGAGAATTAGAGACCATTTCCATTCAGTAATGTATATTTGCTGATGAAAAAGAAAATCAAACATAACACAGTTGACCCTTGAACAACATGGGTTTGAATTGTTCAGCTCCACTCATATGCAGGTTTTCTTCCACTTCTGCCACCTCTGAGACAATAAGACCAACCTCTCCTCTTCCTCCTTCTCCTCCTCAGCCTACTCAACGCGAAGATGATGAGGATTGAGACCTTTATGATGATCCACTTCCACTTAATAAGTAGTAAATATATTTTTTCTTCCTTATGATTTTCTTTATAAGATTTTCTTTTCTCCAGCTTTCTTGTAAGAATATAGTATATACTGCATATAGCACACAAAATACATGTTAACTGCTTGTGTTCCTAGTAAAGCTTCTGGACAATAGTAGGTGATTAGTAAGTATTAATAGTTAAGTTTTAGGGGCATAAAAATTATACACGAATTTCCCACTGTGAGGGGCATCAGCACCCCTGACCCCTCACATTGTTCAAGAGTCAACTGTAAGAGCAAAGCAAATTCTGATTCTTATTTGTACCTCCTAAGAATTCTTCATCATAAATTATGACCTTCTCCATGAAGATTTCTTACCCTTCAGGGAAAAAATGGGTGTTCCGGCCCAGCATGGTGGCATGGGCCTACGGTTCCAGCTACTTGGGAGGCTGAGGTGAAAGGATTGCTCGAGCACAGGAGTTTGAGACCAGCCTGGACAACATAGTGAGATCTCCATCTCTAAAAAACGAGTGGGTGTCCTTCTTCCACAGGCTTCCATGACATAATGTGTATGCTTCTGTGTGTAGTTGTATATTTATGATATACAGCACAATATAATTACCGATGAATACCTGTCTCCTCAACATGAGCAACTGAAATTTAATGACTTTCTTTTGTTTTTAATTTTACACTCAGAGTAATGCTTGTAACTTCCAGAGTGTCTGCAACATAATAGGAGTTCAGTAACGTTCACTGAATTTATGGTTAAATTAATACATTAATGAATTAATTAATAGTCCTTTATATCTTAAAGGTAAACTCAAGACTTTTGAAGAACTAAACAAATAACCAAAAAAAAAGAAAGAAAGAAAAAAAAAATGAAGATTGTTTTTTGAAGCCAAACCAATGCCCATTGCTATTCAGATTTAGTGATAAGATGTCCAGCGGGCAAAAGCTGTTTGGTATTTGTTCCAGTGCAGGAGGGAGAACAGGGATTCCATGCGTAAGTTAACCCTGGGTAAAAGTTCAAAGACAAATGAGTAGAAACAAGAATTTCTTCAACATGTATCTAATGGTCAATACTTCCACTAAACAGATATGTGGTTGAGTTGCTTTAGACTTTCTACCTGAAGAGTTAGGTCCACTTCCTTAAATTCAAGGACTCAGTAATGTTTTACTACATCTCATTCAAGAACTATTTATACCCATTTTTGCTGTTTGAATACATTTCATTCAAGGATTGTTTGTACTCATTTATATTTAAACACAATTAGATACAATCAATAGAAAGGTCAAATGTGTATTTTCACCAATATTTAGTTTAAATAATAAATGCAGACATTAAACAGGAAAACAAAAAGCTAAACAAATGACATCACTAAATTTCACACAGCTGAACTGGTTTACCTTCCCCTGCATTTTCTTGAGTAGATGTTACAGAAGTATCATTTTCTGTGCCCCTTGGTTTCTGCCAAATCATGGCAGCCAATAGTCACAGTAAATCAATGCATATTCTTCCTCTCAGTCCCTTAGGTGCTGTTGAATTGTAATAAAGGCAACTCTTCACTTCAGTGAGTTGGGCTGTGGTCCAGGAGAAAGGAAAAATCTTGAATTTAGAATCTTGGCTTATCCAGTGCTCAGCAAGATGTTCCAAATTTTAAAGAAGATGCAACTACCCAATGTATGTGAATAATAAAACTAGAACTTGTTTTCACTGGGCATGAGACACTATACTCCATTTGGGAAATAATTATTTTTGTCTTGTTAGATTTCTAATTGTTGTGCCACTACTTGGACCTGCTTTTGTATCATGTACTATATATCTTCGGATAAGTATTTCCCGTTGTTGCAGCTGTTATTTTAGACATTGTAATTCTAGATTATACTTTGTTTAATAACTATGAATTTAAAAAATATGATATGCTCTGTGGTAGTGTAATTATTAGTTGTATTCCCATGATGAAGTACAGCCTAAAGATCACTTGGGCACATGGACGGAGGAATTCCATAAATGAATACAAGATTTTTTTGTTGTTGTTCTAAGGGTTCTTTTTAACATCAGCAACTTGATCAGAGACTTTAGATTAATTGATTTTTTGTTTTTATTCTTTTTAAAAAATGATTTTGGATTTGTAAAACATTTTATAATACTTATTATTTTAATTAATGATTTTTTTAAAATGATAGTTTGTGCTCATAAAGAGATAATTAAATGGTAAATGCTTTATCATAAAACTCTAATTTTCTTTATAAAATAAAAAGACTAGATCTTTTTGGGTTAAACTAGTAAGACAACTGATACAAAACCTAATTAAGTTTTAAAACACGGAAGATATATGTGTGTGTGTTTGAGGGGGTGAGCACCGGAGGTCAGCCCATGGACCAAACTCTATTCCATTTCCAATTTCAAAATATTGCACTAAGACTTATTTTAGAAGAGAAAGAGAAAAAAGGAAAGTAGAGACTGTTTTCTTCAGTTTCACACAGACCTAAACTGTGATTATCTCTGATCCTCAGCAACTGGTAAGGACAGAATTAAAATATTCTAAAGAGTAAGTATTATGTTCTTCTTTTATTTTCTTCCATTCGTTCTTCAAATATTGATTGACTGTTATACATTGATAATAGTGTAGTGGACTATATGCTCCAAAGATTGCAGCAAGGGTGTGGCCACCCACATGCTTTTACAATGTCATCTGGCCAGAGCTTCCTCAAGAGGTGGACTCTAATTCCCCTCCCCTTGGTTGGGCTGGCCTTAGGATTTGCTTATAACCAATTGTATGTAGCAGAAATGAAAATGCATGATTTTTGAGGCCAGGTCAGAAAAGGTCATTGCTATGGTGTGAATGTCACCTCCAAAACTTGTTGAAATTTCATCCCTAATGTGGCAGTATTGAGAGAAGGGGCCTTTAAGAAGTGATTGAGTCATGAGGGCCCTGCCCTCATGAATGGATTAACTCACTCATGAATTAATGGATGAATGGATTATCATGGGATTGGGACAGGTGGTTTTATAAGGTGAGGAAGAGGGACCTGAGCACGTTAGCATGTTCAGTCCCTTCGCCTGCTCTGCCTGGGGACCCTGCACAGTCATGACCAGCAAGCAGGCTCTCTCCAGATGCTACCCCTCAACCTTGGACTTCTTAGCCTCCATAGCTGTGGCAAATAAAGTCCTTTTTAAAATAAATTATCAAGTTTTAGGTATTGTGTTATAAGCAACAGAAAACAGACTATTATAGTCATGCTTCTGGCCGGTTCTCTTGAAAGTCTTGCCGTATGGGAAGCAAGCCAGCATGTAAGATGTCTGCCTACTCTGAGACTACCTGGTGGAGAGACCATGTGTAGGCACTCTGGTCAGCTGTTCAGCTGAGATCCATCTTCTCAGACTGATAAAATATCAGATTTGAATGAATCTTTCTTGGACCTTACAGCTGGTCTCATTCAGTGCTGCAAAGGGTAAGAAGTTGTCCAGACAAACTGTGTTTGGAGTTCTGTCCTACAAAATTGTGGCATGTAATAAAATGGTCGTTGGTGTAAGCCACTGGATTTTAGGACAGTTTATTATGCACTAATAGGTAACCATAACAAATACTCTTGATAATAGCTAGCATGTACTGACCTCCTCTTATGTCTTAGGCATGTATTTAATCCTTAGATAAGTTCTGACTTTATCTCTGTATTCTAGGTGGACCAAAATAAACTGACTCAAGAACACAGAGCTTACAAGAGATAAATCCAGGATTTATAATAAATGTAAGGCCGGCATTTTAACTGCTATGGTCTTCAAAGTCCCTGCCCTCAAGGAGCTCACAGTCCAGTAGAGAAGTAAAGTCCATAAATAATTATAATTAAATGAGATAAATATAATATGGGCTTACACGAGATGCCATGAGAATTTAGAAGAGAGAGAACGTAATTCTTTTTTAGAGCAGGAAGGAGGTAGAGGAAAGGGGAAAATTCTCAGAAAGATTCCGAAGAAGTAGAATTTGATCAGGTGAAGATCAGGTGCTTCAGAGAAGGAACTTGGCTCTGTTTTTCTCTTTTTCTTTTTCTTTTTCTTTTTTCTTTTTCTCTATACAGAACAGTACACACAGTTAGTAATAATGGTAACTAACATTTATTGAACACTTACTATGTACGATGTCATTTAATCCTAACAACAAACTACAATGTAAAAATTACTATGATTTTTTTTTTTTAGAAGGGGAGACTGAGTCAGATTTACTCAAGATTATATAGTTATTTGGTAGCAGAGCTGGAATCCCAGCTAAGGTAATCCAGTTCCAATCGATACAAATTCTGAGACAGAGTTTGGTGGGGGCAGATCTTGAAGCAAATAATCTAATTTAATAAAGGTTAACACAGAGGCATGGATAGAGTGCTAAGAGTAGAAAAGGGGCATTTAGCCCCAAAGTGGAAAGTCTGGGAAAGGCTTTCTTGAGGCGATTAGGCATGAATGAATCTCAAAGGATGAATTTCTTCCTTCAAGCATTCATTCATCAAATATTTCTGAGTGCCTGTGGTTCCAGGCACTATGCCAGGAGAATAAGAGAGTTATGGTTTTTGCCTACTTGAAGTGCAGATTGTAGCATGTGGAGTTAATTATTACAAGTTTAAATAATATTATGAAAGAAAAAGTACATGGCTCTATATAAGCTCCTCGAAGAGGAATCCTCGTCTAATCTGGAGAGGTAAATTTTAACTCAAGTGCTAAAGGGCAAGTGAGAGTTATTCAGGTGTGGTGGGGCAGTGTGATGCAGGAAGAGTATTCCAGGCACAGGGAAAATCATGATGCAGGAGATGGGAGAGCACAGGAACCAAAAGACATTAAGTCTGATGATAGCAGAGAGTGAAAAGCAGAATTACGAGTATGATAGGCAGCCCTAATCCAGTGGAATTTAATGGCATCCTATGGGTTATGGGTACTATTTTAAATTTTGATTTAGGATTCATTATTTACTCTGGCTGCTGTGTGGAGAATGAGTTAACCGAGGGCCAGAATGGAAATGGGCAAACAGTGGGGATAAGTGGATGAATTTAAAATATCTTTTGGAAATATAATGATAAGATTTGGAGATTGATTACAAGTCAGGACAAAAAGGAAATAGCAATTTAAAGGACAGCTCGTACATTTATAGATTGCATGACTGAATAGATGGTTGTACCAAACACAGAGCACTACAGAGTAGAAGAGGACCAGTGGATCAGGGGGAGGGGAATTGATGGATCGGAGAGATCACGAGTGCAGTGTGGACAAGGTTGGTCTGCAGTGCCTGTGAGCTCCCCAAGGTGAGAGTTAATCTGTAGTTGGATACTTGGAGTTAGGAATGCTAGCTGGACTACAGATACAGATTTTAAAATCCCTGGCAAATAGATATATGGTAAACGAACTTATGCAATTGCTTAGGGAGGGAAAGTAGAATGACAAGAGAAGAGTACATTGGACAGAGGGCTGAAAAACATTTCAGGGATGGATGTGTTAGGAGACAAAGGAGACAGAAGAAATTCCAACCTAGAGAATTAGAAATTAAAACTGAGCAAGACCATGTTATAGAGAATTAGGAGGTGGAGGAAGTGGTTTAGGTGTCATTTGCTGACATGAAAAAATGTAGAGAAGAGTGAAAAATGTTGAATTTGGCCCCCTAGGAAAACATTAGTTTCAGAGGAGTGTTAAGGGCAAGTTACAGGGGGAAGGTAGGACATCTGCTGGAAGAGATTTGACTGTGAAGGGCATAGGGCAGTACCTGCGTAAGATACAGAGTCAAGGAAGATATTTTATTGTTTATTGCTTTTGTTTGTTTGTTTTTATTTTCCTTTTGCTTTTATTTTCTTCCTGTTTTACCATGGAAGATTCTAGGTAGTGATTGAATGTTCTAGTCAGGGTTCACCAAGCAGAGAAAGGTGAGTGCTTGTGTGTCAGGCCCTGCTCCCCCCACCAAGAGAAAGGAGTTGTTTCAAAGAATGAGATCAAAGAGATAAAAGAGATCACAAAGATCAAAATTTGCTTGGAAGGTGAGAACATGACCAGAAAATATATTGCCGCAATAATTTTAAGAAATCTTTCCCAGAGTCATTTTTTTTTTCTCTCATTACTTCAAATAAATTTGTGGTCATTTGTATATCCATTAATTCTCCCCTGTGAGATTTGTGGTTCTTAATGTGGTTAATAGCCCTAATGTTTATTTAGAGTAGCTATCAGTGCAACATGCTGCACGTTAAATATGCCCAATGAAAGTACATTTTCATGTCTGTATTTCTCAAACATCTAAACTTATGTTCACATTATAAGTAAGAATTTGTCTTCCAAAAATAATTCTAGATACCTCGTTCCTGAAAACGCAAAGAATTAACACAGGTTGATAGTTCCCTTTATTGAAATCCAATACTTAATATGCCATAGAAGTGAGAACTCTGAAAAATTAGCAACAACAGAAAATAATCCTTAAGGACATCATTGTTGGCCCTCCTCTCACTGTGAAATAAGGGAAAGCAGCTCTAGCCAGCAGCAGGGATGGTAGAAGCAGAACAGAGAGGCATCCAAACCTACATGTGCTATGAAGGACATGATCACAGGTACAGGCAGACTGTCTAGCTCTTGGGCACATCTACACTCAGTTCTCTGCTACTTCCACCCCCAACACCTGGCGGGGTCATGGCGGGGTTAGTACAAATGTAAGGCAACCTGGCTGTCCATTGCTAGGAGAATGGATAACTAAATACAGTATATATACACTATGAAATACTATGCAACAGTTAGAAGCAATGAGTTAGATGTGCATTCATAATCATGCATGGATGATAACACATTCCTGAATGTAAAAAAGTGTAAGAAACAGAAAAATGACTGCAATTTATAGTATATCATTTACATAATTTTTCAAAGGATCAAAACAGTATTCTACAAAGATAAAATATACAAATGGACATATTTTATACAAAATAGCATGTCTGGTGAGAGGAGGGGGCAGGAGAGTAATGGGACTGGTGACTGTTGATGAAAGGGATAATTAGTTAAAATAAAATAGAATGAGGACTGATGATGACAGTGTGCCACGAACCTAGACTTGTGATTAAAACAATCCAGAAAAGATAAAAGAAATTATAACCCAAACAACTGTAAAAAAGCATAATGAAATATGCAAATAGATTCATAGTTAATGTGATTTACAGAAGATTGAAAACTGCCCAAATGTAAATTTAGAAAGGCATAGGCTTTCCACTACTGAGCCATTTCAGATAAACAAAAAACTCAGCAGCCATTCCTACAGGCTACTATTGTTTCATCAAATTCTCTCCAGTAGTTCCAAAAGGCATATACTGAAAAAGGTCATGGAGGGTACAAAGTAAGATTTCGAATGAAGTGACCCTTCGGTGAAAGAACAGGAAATTTGGGAGAAGGGTTAAAAAAAAAAGTCTCAGTAGGCTAGTAAAAATCTCAAGAGATTGATCAATTCTGTCAAGCTCGTTTGAGACTGCTTTCATATATCATAAAATATTTTTGAGAGACAGAGACCTAAAGGCATTGCCAATTAATAAATACAGAAAATCTATATACTGGAAAATTTTATTAAATTAATATTTTATACTTGTGTTGAATGTCAATTTTGACCCAAATGATGCCATGACTTTGAGTCAAACAAAAGAAGGTTAAAAACGCCCTTCACATGAAAGCTTTATATTCTGACAGCACAAAGGAATGAAATACTTTCTCATCTGAAATAGCAGTTGTCTGGGAGGTTCTTTTATTCTTTCATTGGCACATAGTAAATTGAGTCTTTTCAACAGTGATGCAATTGGGAACTTTAAAGATAATTAAGTAACATAAAATATGTCAGTCTTCTCAAACAGAGTTGGAATTTGAGTTTTAATCTTGATCCTTCAAGAACAAATTTAGGTCTATACTCTCTTAATTTTAAAAAAAGTACCATTTAAATGTATACCAAGAAAAAAATGTCTAATTTAAACCGTGTACATAAAAATAGAGTTTGTGTTTTTATGAATATTTAGCAAGAGCAGCACTTGAAATATGTTGCTGATACATGAGCAAAAATATTTTTAATATGTTGAAACAATGTAGCAACAAGTATAAAAAAGAGAAAGGAAATCCTGTAAGAAAAGTTAGGTTTGATGCCTGGCTCTGGCATAAACGTAGGAAATCAGTTCTCTCCTGAATGTCTTGGAGGTCACAGACAACACAGAAGGACGAGAGTGTGTCCATCTGTCTTCTCCTTGCAATCTCTGCAGCTAGACTGACTGCAGCACAGCATGACTAGTGCCAGAACCGACACCAACTCCACGTAGTATCTGTCGTCCCCAGGAGGTTTCTGAGAGTCCTATCCAGTCTGCAGAATGTAAGAAGGAGCCTTGTGATTCACACCAGCAGCATGAGAGTAGATGATTCATGCTTCGACTCCAGTTCAAAAGAGTAAATTTTCATGAAGTTTCATATAGGTCAAACCCTTCCACACATTGTAATCTCATTCATAATCCACTCTCAGATTAGTTTTTTCAGCCTTATGCAGTGCTTTAAAATGAAAGAAAATACAGAGTCTCACTCACCAAGAAGGCTGATGAAACCCGTGAAGCAGGTTTGAAACATCTAAAACAGACCCATAAGTGCCAGTATCTTACTTTTAAACATCCCTGACAAAGAGGAGTTCTCTGTATACTAATTTAAATATTTCAAACATAAAATAAAGAGCATGCAATTAGATGACACACGCACGGAATAACATTCAACCTCCAGGGTTACAAGGGCAAGGCAGTTTTCACCAAATGAGATACCAAGAAGGAGAATGATTCTCCGTTCTGTACAACTGTGGAGGATGAGAAGGGCCACCCTTCTTGGGTTCATGAGCTCTCCACCCTCAAAGCAGGAAGTTATCACACCAGCTTGAGAAAACACTTCCTTGGAATTACAGCCTGGTGTAGCTGAATGGATATCTTGTACAGTAATTCCAATTTTGCTACCAATAAGTTGTGTACGTTTGGGGGAAAAAAATAAAACAAAACAAACACTTCAGCTCTGTAGGTCTCAGTGTGCAAATTTATAAACTAAGAAACTTAGATGATGTCTAATGTTCTTTGTACCTCTCATTTTTTATCTGTTTTCTTAAATTAAATTTAATGGTTATTTAATTTATTTAGTAATTACACCTTATATATCTAGAGAACACTAGGTATATGCTAAATATTGAAATAGAAAACCAAAAAGCTACAGCATAATTTTATGTACCTCTCAAAATATCTATATCATATGGTAGATACTATATTAGCATTATAAAAAAAAGTTTTAAAGATAAGAAAAAGAAGTAATAAATTCTTTCTGAGGTACAGAAAAAAATTACTTCAGTGGAAGAATTATTTGAGTCAAACCTTGAAGAATAAATTATTTCCTGCATATTGGGGTTGACAAAGATGCTTTCTCCAAGTCCCCTCAAATTCTGTGATTCCAGGCCAGGCACACTGGTTCATGCCTATAATCCCAACACTTTGGAAGGTCGAAACAGGAGTATCACTTGAGGCCAGGAGTTCAAGACCAGCCTGAGAAAGAATGAGATGCTGTCTCTGTAAAAAATACAAAAATTAGCTAGGCATGGTGGCAGACATCTGTAGCCTCAGCTACTTGAGAGGCTGAAGCAGGAGAATCACTTGAGCCCAGAAGTTTGAGGTTGCAGTGAGCTATGACGATGCCACTGCACTCTAGCCTGGGAGACAGAGCAAGACCCTCCCTGTCTCAAAAAAAAAAAAAAAATTAATTCTGATCAAGTATTAGAAGAACAAATAATACTATTATGAGAAATAATGAAAATCTTCATGTTTACCTCAATGTTAAAAGTTATGAAATTGAAACACTGAAGCCACTGGATCAGTACAAAGTCACTACTATAATCAAAGATGAGACCATTTATGATTTAAACTCCCTTTTTTCATTGCATTTGGTCAAGACTTTGGTGACAATTGACAGAAATGCAACTTGAACTACACAATGTGAAAGCAGGAATGTTGCTAGACCTCAGAGACAGTGGGAACTCAGGGCTCGACAGTAGTATCTGCCTATACTCTAAATTGCTAATCTTGGCTTCATTCTCTTAGCCCGGCTTATTCCAGTTGATGGAAAACGTGGCTGGGAGCAGCACCTGACACTCTCAACTTAGAAATCCTCCTCCCCCTAGTCCTCCTCCTCCTCCTGCTCCTCTTTCTCATCCTCATCCTCTTTCTCCTGCTTCTCCTGATTCTTCTTCCTCAGTTTCAGTTTGGAAAAGAAAAGTAACTGGCTTGGGTCACATACTCCCCAGTAGAACAGTCAATTGAGGTTTTGGGGAAAGGTAAGATAATTGGACCCGTCTGGCTCCAGTAACCACCACAGCATAAGCACTGTCACCAGGAAGGGAAAGTAATATAAGAATATGTCCAGGCCGACCGTTTACTGGCTGTGTGATGCTGGAAAAGTTGCTTAACCTCCCTAAGTCTCCTTTTCCTCATCTGCAACATGGAAGAAATGCCTGTTCCCAACTTACAGAGTTCTTGTGAATATTAAATGGATTAATGTGCATAAAGCGATTAGTAGAGGACAAGGTACATATTAAATGCTCAACTAAATAATGAATAGTATTTTTAAATTATAATCATCATCATCATGGAAGCTTCCATTAGAATCACATCTTCTGAAAGGGTAAAAGTGACTTCCCCAGGAGAATGGTAGAAAGCACTAGACAAGCAAAATAATATTTGTCATTTACTCTGCTGCTAGAACATCTTATTCTGAAAATCATCTTGGAGCAATAATATAAAAAATAGTTAAATGAAAACATGAAAGGACTAAGCATTTGTCTGAGGGGGAAAAAACAAGGGCAAGCTATGATGATGCCCTTGTTAGAACAAAACCTTACAGATAACTAAAAAAAAAAAAAAAAAGGTTTTTTTATACTATGGCAGTTGAAGAAACATATATCCTTCTGTTTTTCCTGTGATCCTTTAAATGCATTAGAGACAGAAATTTACTCACACTACAGTTCAAATGTCTTCCTCTGGGACTACCCCTACTGGTACAGGGGAGGGGAGGGATGAAAGAAAATAAATGAAACGTCCACTTCAGTTTAAAGCTTTGTCAACTATAGACTTTATACATAATTTATGTATTATAAATTAAATAATTTAGTATGGTATAATTTTCAGATAGGGTCCAGATTCTTTTGGATAAAATAGTCGGTGATTTATCTAGATTCCTCTACTTAACTTCTTTCCCTGAAATGTTACCTGGGTAAGTGGTTGAAGCTGGAGGAAGGAGAGAAGTTTTGTGGTTTTTATGTCCTTGTTGGTTTGTCAGGGGAGCTAAAGCTTAGTGGCTGCACACAGGTCCCGAGTGGGATATATCTCGCCTAGGGATATCCCAACCCTGCCAAAATTTTGCGACTCAAGTTTCTGACTGTGTTGTCCACGATTTGGTCTCTGTTGCTTGGTCGAGGCCTAGTAGTCCTCCTTGACTGTTTGGATCTCAGTGTGGCTACCACTGGCTGTAGACACCTTGGTGATCGCCAGACTCTTCGTCCAGCCTGACTGGTGGTTCTTCTGCAGCCTTTGGCTCTGCTGGAGGCTCATCTGCCCCTGACATGGCCGGTCTCCTCGCCAGCCTCCTGGCACTCCTGCAAGGCAGCACCCGCATCCCACGGGAATGCTGCTCTTTCAGGTATCTGCACAGCGTGCTCCCTCGTCCCCTTCAGGTTTTTACTCAAAGGCCACTTTTCAGTGAGGTCTAAATAAAAGTGCACATCCCCACCCGTAATACTTCCCATTGCCCTTCCCGCTTCGTGCTTTTGCCATCTAATATTTAATATATTTTAGTTTGTTTTTGTTTAACATGTGTCTAGAATGTAAGCTCCGTGAGGGTAGGAATTTCTGTCTTTCTTTTAACACAGGATATCCCATGTCTAAAATATAGCCTGGAACAAAATAAGTTGTGAATAAATATTTATTGGATGAATGAATGAACAAACAGCAACCAAGCAACACTTCAGAGTCCCAACACCTTCTCTTTGTCTGTGAATAAATTGTTTTCTTCTCCTAACTAGTCTGGCTCCCGGCATATGGTAGGGGAATGAACAGAAGGGTTCACCTTCAATTCGTCCCTTAGTTCTTGGAATGGCTCAGCTGATGTGGTCCTTCAGCTAGTCTTTTGATCCATTTCCGGTGTTTGCTTTCATTCCTCGAATATTACTTGATGACTCTCCTTCCAGGCTTTTAAATTCTGATTTAATTATATATAAACTACATCCCTCCTAGGAATATGCCCTCCGAGATTCTGCGTTTCTTTTACCTGTGCTCCATACCAACCACTCTAACTCCTTGCCTGCTTATAAGAGGAATTCCTGTGTAGACAGGTCTCCACTTTTCCTGCTTGGTTTCAGGCTGTTAGATTGCCAGCCGATTATCTTTATGCTTGCTTCTGGAAGGCCCTGTTCATCTCGTTTGGACCTTCAGAGAACAACGAACTCAAACGGCCCTGTCTGAAATTTCTTTATATAGTCATATTTTACCTTGCTTCAGTGGGAGACCGATGTATTATGGATCTGAATTCCATAAGCATACTATGAATATTTCAAGGTAATATAAGCTTGCAACTTTAAAAATAGCAAACGTTTATTGAGCTTTTATTATGTGCCAGACACTGTGCTAAGCAATTTTTATGTATTACCTCATTTTATTTGCATGCAACTTTATGAATAGAGGTTGTTGTTTTAGCCCCATTTTCTAAATACAGAAACTAAGGTTCAGAGAGGCTAAGAAATTTCCCCAAGGTCACACAGTTAGTAAGCAACATAGTTGAGGTTAATAGTTGGTTGTGTTTGTCATTAAGGCTTCTGTTCTAAAGGATCACACTGAACGGCCTGTATTATTCATGGCTACAAAAGAGGAATTTTACCACGATTCATTTATTAAATAAGTGAACTGTGTAAACTAAGAGCCAAGCATTCTTTTAAGTTATAGAAGAGAACAGAAAAGAACATTTTCTAACTAAGGAATATCTTATGATTTGGTAAATTCCCAGAAGAACACTGAGATCACAAATAAATGGATTTCAATGAGGCAGAAATAACTTTTTTTCCTTTTATACTAATGTCATCTTTTCTTATTTTTCATGCTATTTTGCATTCATAATCCACTGATTAGAAAAGACAACACAAAACTATTTATCTAACAATACTTCTGATATTCCTTTACTTATTGACTTTCTCTGTTAAGCCACCAAGCTATCTATATATTTTATTTTGCAATGGCTGCCATTCCAATTAGTAGCTTAGATAAATGCAGCGGCAACTGAATGATCAATAGTGTGCTAGACCACATTAGAGCTTGCAACTCACTCTCAGGTTGTTTACGAGTCCTCATAATAGTCTAATTATTAATACAATATGGTCAGGGACAAAACACCATTTTGTATATTCTCTCTCTTTTTACATGGCTCAGCATGGATAAGCTGTGACATGTATTAGAAAACAATGTTTCTAATGATTTTATTTCAAAATATGTTTCAGATTCTTCATGCTGAGTTACCCCCTGAATCCTTAAACTGCCAAGATGAACGGAACGCTTAAAATTCTTCTGTAATCATTTCTGAAATCCCTAAAATGAGGGAAATTTTCAGAATAGGAATCACCTTCTGACCCATGTTCATCCCTCACTTTGTGTTTACATGGGGCTTAATTTCTGAGACCTCATAAGTGAATGTTTAACTCCTAAAATAGGAATACGGAGAGAAGATGGTCAGGAGAAGATAAAAGTTAGAGGAATAGATTATGGCTGTCCCGGGGACTACAGCCACTGCAATTTACAGCTAAATCTCCTCCGTATCAAATCACTCAAGCATTGTTGCTAAGTCTATACACGCTCTTGCTTTATCTTTCAGCAAATAGGGTCTTTCGTGCCTCTTTCAGAGCAGCAACTGATTTTGTCAACAACCAAAGCAGCTCAACGCTGTGAAAATAACTTGGAGTAAAAACCAACCAACCAAAAAAAAAAAAAAATATGTGTTTGTTCCTCAAAATTGAAGTGGAAAGAAAAATACCTGGGTATATTACATACATAGATATATGGTAAGGAAGCTTGCAAAGTAACGTTGTCAGCATTTTGGGGTATATAGCTCTAGAGTTTGAAGTTCCTTCAGGACAGAGGCCATTCTGGCATCGTGTGGCAATGAATGCTTGTTGAATGATTCTTTCCGATGCAATGATGCATTGACAATTGAGTTGACTCAAGAAGAGAGTGAAGAGAAGAGGGTTAAGTATATTTGTTTTCCTTTGTGATGCTGAGGTTAGATGTTCCTGAAGCTACATGTTTCTGAGAGTTCCAGCACACACCTAGAAATTCATTATGTGATTTCAATCATAGACTGTGATTGATTGAAATGCTTTTAAAAGCCTGTTACTGAAAAGAGAGGTGGAACTCGGTACATGGAACTTAGCTCTTGGTTTGAGAACAAAAATGGCCTAGAAACCCATAAATTAAGGTGCCTGAAATTTGAACATTACTGTGTTAAATGACAAAAATAAGTTGTTTTCATGAATTCTGAGATAAAATTAGGACATCTGTGAAGCGACTGTGAAGCTGAGATAAAGTTAGGTGGCCTCATTTATTTACCATAATCAGACAGAGTCCTGAACCAAGGACCATGAGGCATGTTAAACATTCCCTATACAAGGTACAAATAGTCACATGACCTTTGTTAGGATAACTCCATCTGCCTCAGTATTTACTGACACTGAAAAACGTAGGCGAATACTCATTATATTAACAAGATTTTGAGAAGTACCATATACCTCATCACAGTAACACAAAGTAGGTCACACACTTATTATTGTTTGCAGATCCAAAAATCTTGTATACTATCTCTTAAACAACTTTTCCTAGTCCAAGGTTTACTATAAAACATGATAACAGAGAGACACATCCCCAAGAAAATTCCATTTTGATTTTATCCCTTCTATTGAATGGTCACATTTTCCAGTTCTTTGCATAGATTACTTCACATAGGCAAACCTCAATATAAAATGAACTGTCCAAGAGGTCCTCTTACAGCCATTTTTTTGAGACACAGAAGTCATTTTCCTAAGACTTGGTGCTATCCAGCTAATTAGAGTCACCCAAGCTACAATGTTTATTTAACAAATAAACCAGCAGGTCTATTTAGGTTAATGTACATTGTTTCATTGGAAAACATGTACAAGATCCTCCTGGGAAAACATCTTATCTGACGTAGTGGTAATCTGACCTTAGTGTCAATTTGTTCAAAAGCTCTCTTCCAAAAAACACTTCTCACCTTGTCCAGTGGGTTAAGGATTTGATCCTTATTAGAAAAATTTAACATTTAAAGTTCTTTGTAGTCATTTACATTTATACCTTCTATCAGCATCCAATCAGAGAAACAGGGCCATTAGGTGAGGATAGGTGGTAGATAGATAGTTTTGTTACAGGAAATTGACTTCCATGATTTGGAAGCTTGGGTTTCTTAAGCAGTCTCTGTAAGACTGTTGTCTTTGCATCTGATGCTAGAATATTTTGTGGTAGCAATGTCGTTCCTTTGACAGTCAAGATGAAACATACCAGCCAATAGACTGACCCTTTTCTTTGCCTGTTGATTCATAAGGAAACCAAGTGTCCCGGCAGCAGTCTTAACTGCCAGTTGAATGGAATCATTGCTATGTCCTCAGCAGAGCCTAAAGTCATAGAAATGGGAAACAGAAATTTTGCTAGTAGATCACTTAAAGTGATAGTAAAAAGAGTCACTCATTCCTATCCTTTGATTGCTGGACCCATGGATCCTAGCTATAGGAGAACAGCACCATTTGATGGTGATTTAGAGTATATGCCACATCCAAGAGGACATTGCACTAGCCCCTCTAGGTGTTGCCACCTCCCTAGCACTGGTCTTTAACCAAGCCTGCTCCGTGATGATGGGGGACATGTTAAGACCAGTGAATTTCATGAGCATGGGTCCATTGCCACACTTCATTCACTGCGAAATGAATTTCTTGGTCAGATGTGATGCTGTATGAAATACTGTTAGGGTAGGTAAGGCATTTTGAAGTCCATGACTGATAGTTTTGGCAGAACCATTAGTGGAGGCAAATCCACATCTAGAGTAAGTGGTTATTTTCATAGGAAATAAGTGCTCCCCTTTTTATGATGGAAGTGGCCCAATGAAAATATCCTGAGATAAAGTAGCTGGCTGATCTCCCTTGGGAATAGTGCCATACCAGGGGCTCAAGAGCTCCAGGTTGTTCCCTGCAGCTGTTCTATGCTACAGTTGGGCACTCAGCAGGGGGCGTAGCCAGATCAGCCTTGGTAAAGAGAAGGTCATGATGCTGAGTCCACACATAACCTCTGCTTCTGCTGTCATGGTCATTTGTTCATAAGCCCACTGGGCAATGACAGGAGTGGCTAGAAAAGGAGGCTAACTTTGTCCATAAAAAACAGAGTCATCCTATCCGTCTGATTGTAAAAACTCTTCTCTGCTAAAGTCATCCTTTGATGAGCATTCATATGAAACACAAATCTTTAACCTCTCTGCCTTTTGGAAAGATCTGCCACACCTCTCCTCCCTAGATTGCCTAACAACCAATTTTCTAATCATGTTCCTTTGATGTCCCTGACCATCCAGTTGAACCATTAGCCATAGCTCATTAGACTCATTTATCCTGTCCACTCTTTGTCCAGAAAAAGGGAACAACCAGTGGCACTGATCAAAGTTCTACTCAGTGGGAGGATTTCCTATTACTACAGTTCTTCAGGATCATCCCAGAGTGTGGCTGTGGTGCTACAACTGTCCTTTTTAGGGTGATGCCCACATATTATGCAGAACAATCTGTAAAAACAAGCACAAGACTTTTATTCTTCAGTTTACTTGTCATGCAGAAGTCCTGATGAGGCCATAAGTACATGTCGAGAAAGGGAAGACAATCCAACAGGAGTGGGGCCAATGGGCATCTGGGCCACTTCCTCATGCAACTGACTTTTGCATTCAGGACCTGCTTGAACACAATCTTGTATATACTGTTTACATTTGTCAATGGAATGTAGTTGTGCACACACAATTTTAGGGTTTAATGGGCCAGGTAACACATGCAGATCGTGACGGGAATTTCAGATCACAAGGTAACTTGATGGTCCATAGTCAGTCTCTACTAGAGACCTGTAACAATCCAAAAGCTGTTTCTTAGAAGTTATCACCAGAGGATAACACTGCTTTGCTCCAAAATTCTAAGGGTATGTGTTGTGATAGAGTTCTGCTAAAAGGTTTAAATGGCATCTTTATTCACCACTAACATTTCAAGCACCATTGCATCTGTTGGGCTATATGGCCCAAGTTGCAGAGAAGCTTCCATGTCTAGACCTGTTGCAAAGCCTCCCATTGTTCTGTGCCTTACTCAGAACTGGCAATTTTTTTGATCACTCAATAAAAGGGGTCAGAGTAGCATGGCCAAATGAGGGCTATGTTGCTCCAAAATCCAAAGTGGCTTACTAGGTAATATGCAACTTAGTGGCCAGATGCAATAACATTTCCTTTACTTTGAAAGGGATAACTTGCCATGCCTCAAGCCATTGCACCTTTAGAAATTTCACAAAGGTAGCAATTCCTTCCATTTGTGTGGGATTTTTTTCCCCTACCCTCTGAGGTGAAAGTGTCTCACCAACTTGTCTAGACACTTGCTACTTTCAGCTCACCAGGTCCAATAAATATAGTATTATCAAAGTGATGGAGTAACCATAAAGAAATTTTTTGCAAGGTAACAGGGTCTTTTCTCAAGGGGACCTGGTCTCCTATTCATTCAAGGGGCTCTTGGTGTATGAACTGGCTCAGGGCTAGAAATTATGTCACTATGTCTCAGTGATTCAAGTCAGTCTTCTGTCCGCTAGACGTAGAACTTTTCCACTTACAAAGATCAATCAAGTAAGATTTTAGTAGACTACTCATTTTATCCAGTTTTAGGGAAATTGTGATAACCTGGCTAACACTGAAGATGTCTATTGATCAGACCATTCTGATTACTAATTGGCTCCAGGGTCCATGACAGTAATCATGCCGCCTTTTTGTTTTTGGAGATCAGGTGCCACCACTTGGTCCCTGCGATTCTATAATCTCCACTGAAATTCAGGATCCCAGTTTTATGGTAAAGTTTTTTTTTGTTTGTTTGTTTTTGTTTGTTTGTTTATCTCCTAGGTTTTTTTTTTTTTAATTTCAGCATATTACGTGGGTACAAATGTTTAGGTTACATATATTGTATTTGCCCTACCCGAGTCAGAGCTTCAAGCATGTCCATCCCCTAGAGTGCGCACCACACCCATTAGGTGTGAATACACCCACCCCCTCCTGCTCCCACCTGCCCGACACCCAATAAATGTTATTACTATATGTGCACATAAGTGTTGATCAGTTAATACCAATTTGATGGTGAGTACATGTGGTGCTTGTTTTTCCATTCTTGTGATACTTCACTTAGTAGAATGGGCTCCAGCTCTATCCAGGATAGTACAAGAGGTGCTATATCACCTTTTTTTTTTTTTTTTTTGTGGCTGAGTAGAACTCCATGGTACACATATACCACATTTTATTAATCCACTCATATATCGATGGGCACTAGGGTTGTTTCCACATCTTTGCAATTGCAAATTGTGCTGCTATAAACA
This sequence comes from Eulemur rufifrons, assembly GCF_041146395.1. Lineage (NCBI taxonomy): Eukaryota > Metazoa > Chordata > Mammalia > Primates > Lemuridae > Eulemur > Eulemur rufifrons. Next base: position 117,283,713 of record NC_090990.1, on the reverse strand, counting down.
TTCTAATGTAGATATCTTTTTTATAAAATGTCTTTTTTTTCTTTAGGGTAGATGCCCAGTAATAGGATTGCTGGATCAAATGATAGTTCTAGTTTTAGCTCTTTGAGATATCTCTATATTACTTTTCACAGGGTTTGTACTAGTTTGCAGTCCCACCAGCAGTGTATGAGTGTTCCTCTCTCTCTGCATCCACGCCAACATTTATTGTTTGGGGACTTTTTTTATTTTTTTTATTTTTTGAGACAGAGTCTTGCTCTGTTGCCTGGGCTAGAGTGAGTTCTGTGGCATCAGCCTAGCTAACAGCATCCTCAAACTCCTGGGCTTAAGCGATCCTACTGCCTCAGCCTCCCAAGTAGCTGGGACTATAGGCATACGCCACCATACCTGGCTAATTTTTTCTATATAGATTTTTAGTTGGCCAGATCATTTATTTCTATTTTTAGTAGAGACGGGGTCTCTCTCTTGCTCAGGGTGGTCTCGAACTCCTGACCTCAAGTGATCCACCCGCCTCAGCCTCCCAGAGTGCTAGGATTACAGGCGTGAGCCACCGCGCCCGACCTGTTTGGGGACTTTTTGATAAAAATCATTCTCATTGGAGTTAAGTGATATCTCATTGTGGTTTTGATTTGCATTTCCCTGATGATTAGAGATGTTGAGAATTTTTTTTATAAGTTTGTTGGCCATTAGTCTGTCTTCTTTTGAAAAGATTCTGTTCTGTCCTTTGCCCACTTTTTAATGCGGTTGTTTGATTTTTTTTCTTGCTGATTTTCCTGAGTTCTATATAGATTCTAGTTATCTGCCCTTTATCAGATGTGTAGCATGCAAATATTTACTCCCATTCTGTAGGTTGTCTGTATGCTCTCGTGATAGTTTCCTTGGCTGTGCAGAAGCTTTTTAATTTGATCATGTCCCATTTATTTATATTTGTTGCTACTGTGATTGCCTTTGGGGTCTTCTTCATAAATTTCTTTCCCTAGGCCAAAGTCTATAAGAGTTTTTCCAACATTTTCTTCTAGAATTCTTATAGTTTCATGCTTTAGGTTTAAGTCTATTATCCACCATGAGTTGATTTTTGAGAGAGGTGAGAGGTGCAGATCCTATTTCAGTCTTCTACATGTAGCTATACAATTTTCCCAGCACCATTTATTGAATAAGGATTCTTTTCCCCAGTGTATGTTTTTGTCTGCTTTGTCAAAGATTAGATGGCTATATGAGGGTGGTTTTATATCTGGGATCTTTGTCCTGTTCCATTGGTCTATGTCTCTGTTCTTGTGCCAGTACCATGCTGATTTAGTTACTATTGCCTTATAGTATAGTTTGAAGTCTAGTAAATTGATGCCTCCCAATTTGTTCTTTTTGCTTAAGAGTGCTTTTGCTATACAGGATCTTCTCTGGTTCCATATGAAGCATAGAATTATTTTTTCTAGATCTGTGAAAAATGATGTTGGTATTTTAATAGGGATTGCATTGAATCCGTAGATCACTTTGGATAGTGTAGACATTTTAACAATGTTGATTCTTCTGACCCATGAGCACGGTATGGTTTTCCATCTGTTCATGTCCTCTGCTATTTCTTCCTCAGTTCTTCATAGTTCTCCCTGTAGAGGTCTTTTACCTCCTTAATTAAATATATTCCTAGGTATTTTGTTTTCTTTGTTGCTATTGTGAAGGGTATTGAGTTTTTTATTTGGTTGTCAGTTTGACTGTTGTTGGCATATAGGAATACTACTGATTGTTGTACATTGATTTTGTAACCTGAGACTTTGCTGAATTTGTTTGTTAATTCCAGTAGTCTCATGGCAGAATCCTTAGAGTTTTCTAGACATAAGATTATATCATCAGCAAAAAGTGATAGTTTGACCTCTTCTGCCCCCATTTGGATGCTGTTGATTTCCTTCTCTTGTCTGATTGCTCTGGCTAACACTTCCAGCACTATGTTGAATAGAAGTGGTGATAAAGGACAACCTTGTCTGGTTCCAGTTCTAAGGAGGAATGCTCTCAATTTTTCCCCATTAAGTATGATGTTAGCTGTAGGTTTGTCATATATGGCTTTTATCATTTCTGGAAAGTTCCATCTATGCCTATTATGTTAAGCATTCTTAACATAAAAGGGTGCTGAATTTTTTCAAATGCTTTTTCTGTGTCTATTGAGAGGATCATATGGTCTTTGTTTTTACTTCCATTTATGTGGTGAATTACATTTATGGATTTGGGTATGCTGAAACATCCCTGCATCTCTGGGATGAAGTCTACGTAGTCATGATGGATTATTTTTCTGATAAGCACCTGAATTCATTTTGCTAGGATTTTGTTGAGAATTTTTGCATCTATATTCATAAGGGATATTGGTCTGTAGTTTTCTTTTTCTATTGCATCCTTTCCTGGTTTGGTATCAAGATGATGTTGGCTTTATAAAACGTTTTGGGGAGGATTTCTTCTTTCTCGATGTTGTGGGAAAATTTCTGCAGGATAGGCACCTGTTCTTCTTTGTAGGTCAGGTAAAATTCAGGTGTGAAACCATCTGGTCCGGGGTTTTCTTTTAGGAAGGTGTTTTATTGCTGCTTCAATTTCAGTACTTGATATTGGTCTGTTCAAGAATTCTATTTTTTCCTAATTGAGCTGAGGGAGGCTGTGTGTTTCTAAGAATTTGTCCATTTCCTCCATGTTTTCAAGTTTATGTGCATAGAGGTTTTTATAGTATTCATAGATGATACTTTGTATTTCTCTGGTATCAGTTGTAATTTCTCCTTTTTCATTCCTGATGGAGCTTATTATAGTCCTTTCTTTTCTGATTCTCATTAATCTAGCAAGAGATTTTTCAATTTTGTTTATTTTTTCAAAGAACCAACCTTTTGTTTTAGTAATCTTCTATAAAGTGTTTTATTATCAATTTCATTTAGTTCTGCTCTGATCTTTGTTATTTCTTTTCTTCTGCTGGGTTTGAGGTTGGTTTGCTCAACTTTTTCCAGTTCTTTGAGATGATTCATTAGATTGTTGATTTGTGATCTTTCTGTCTTTTTGATGTAGGCATTTATGGATATAAATTTTCCTCTCAGGACTGCTTTCGCTGGGTCCCACAGATTTTGATAACTTGTGTCTTCTTTATTATTTAGTTCAAAGAATCTTTTCATTTCCATCTTAATTTCCTCCTTAACCCAATAATCATTCAGTGTAAGGTTGTTGAGTTTCCATGACTTTGTGTGGAGATGAGAGTTTCTGTTGGAATTGATTTCTAATTTTATTCCATTGTGGTCAGAGAAGATGCATGACATAATTTCTATTTTTTAAAATTTTTTCAGACATGTTTTGTGGCCTAGGATATGGTCAAACTCTGAGAATGCCCCATGAGCTGATGAGAAAAACGTATATTCATTGGTTTTTGGGTAGAATGTTCTGTAAATGTCAGTCAGGCCCATTTGTTCCAGAGCTCTGTTTTAAGTCCATTGTTTCTTTGCTTATTTTCTGTTTGGAAGATCTGTCCTGTTCTGTCAGAGGGATGTTGAAGTCCCTGGCTATTATGGTACTTCTATTTATCATTTTGTTTAGATCAAGTAGGATTTACTTTATGAATCTGAATGCACCTGAGTTAGATGCATAAATATTTAGAATTATGTCTTCTTGTTTAATTATACCCTTCATCATTATATAGTGACCATCTTTGTCTTTCATTACTTTTGTTGATTTGAAGACTAAGTTATCTGAAATTAGAACTGCTATGTCAGCTTTCTTTTGGCTTCCATTTGCATGCAATATTTTTTTCCACCCCTTCACCTTGAGTCTAAATGCATTCTTGTAGGTTAGATGTGTTTCTTGAAGACAACAGATACTTGGCTTGTGTATATTTATCCATTTGGCCAGCCTATGTCTCTTTAATGGGCAATTCTAGCCCATTATTGAAAGGGTTGATAAGTGGGGCATATTTCTGTTCCCCCTGTTGAGTTGAACTTTGCTTTGTTTTCTCTCTTGAGCCAATGTGATATCTGGCCTTTGCTCTTTAGCTTTTGGATGATTTTTTACTGGTGAGTATCTATTGTGCTGATCCATGTATAATGCTGTTCTGAGTGCTTCCTGGAGGGTAGGTCTTGTTTTGATGAATTCTCTCAGTCTTTGCTGGTCTGAGAAGGTGTTTATTTCTCCTTCATATAAGAAGCTTAGTTTTGTAGGATACAAGATTCTAGGCTAGGCATTATTCTCTTTGAGAAGAGAGACAATGGGGCCCCAGTCTCTTCTGGCCTGTACGGTCTCAGTTGAGAAGTCTGCAGTTATTTTGATGGGTTTTCTTTTTAGGTGACCTGCTTCTTTCACCTTACAGCTTGTAGGATGGCCTCTTTCATGTTTATTTTAGGTAGTCCAATGACTATGTGTTGTGCTGTCTTCCAGTTTGCAATGAGTCTCCCAGTAGTCCTTTCAGCTTCTTATACCTGGATATCTAAAATGTTAGCAAGGCCAGGGAAATTTTCCTCCATTATATCCTCAAACAGTTTATCCGACCCGTGTTTATTGTCTTCATCACCCTCCAGGATGCCTATAATTCTCATGTTAGGCCTCTTCACATAATCCCACATTTCTTGTAGGCTTTGCTCTTTTCTCTGATTGCTCTGCTCTATCTCTGTGACTGACTTGTTTAATTGGAAAGTGTTATCTTCAATCCCTGATATTCTTTCTTCTATTTGATCTCTTCTGGAGGCTTTTCACTGTGTTTTGTAATTCCTTGAATAAATTCTTCATTTCCAGAAGTTCTGTTTGATTTTTCTTTAATATTTCAATTTCCTTAGTGAATTTTTCTTCCAAGTTCTGGATTCCTTTTATGGTTTCTTTGTATTGGATATCCATTTTGTCTTGAATGTCATTGAGTTTTCTTATAATGTGTGCTCAAAATTCTTCTTCTACCATTTTATTGTTCTGCATTTGGTTGATATCCATTGCTAGAGAGCTGGTGTTCCCATTTCGGGGTGTCCTTTTGGTTTGATTCTTCATACTTCCAGATTCTTTTGCTGATTCCTTACTATTTGGAGCAGTTGTTGCTTCTTTCCTTTGGATTTTCATTTAGATAATGACATGCCCAGTTAAATCTCTGAGTCAGTAGGTGGTGCTTGTGGGTGAGATTTGACCACACTCTGTATGATGAGTCAGTAGATGCAGTAAAAGGATGTGCAGAATGACCTTCCTGTCAGTAGGTGATGCTTGCTGGGAAGAGCAAGCTACAATGTTATTTTGGGGTCTTATAACCAGCTCTCATTCCTCTGGAGAGGCACTCTAGTGCCCCAAGTGGTGTGTGGGGCCCTGGGACTTCCAGGTGTGTCCTTATTCTCCAGCTCAACAGGGGTGGGTGGAGGAGTGAGGCTGGGTGGGGCTGGGTTGGGTGAGCTTGCCCTCAAGCTCCACAAATGCTGTTAGCAGGGGTCAAAGGTCTGTTCCCTGCCTCGGGGCAAAGCTGCCAGGGAGCAGCTGAAATGGCCCCACTGAATCAGAAAGTCTGCCTGTGGGGGTGGGGCTGTCTGAGATCCGCAGTCTGACAGTCTGGAGCAGGCTTCTCTCTTTTCTACCCTCCCCTATTCTGCAGTTTTTCCCCCTGGCCTCTACAGGCAGGCAGGACCTCAAGCCAGTGTAGCCCCCCTGACTATGATGTAGGCCAGGAGGTTCCCTGCCCAGGATCATGGCCTGAGCTGGGAGCACGACCCTCCTGTGGGAGGAGGATTGCCCCTCAAGCACACTGCAGCTAGGACCCACTCTGATATGTCCCTGAAGGCACAGTTGCCTCAGTAGACTAGTTCACAAATATCCCTTCTGTGACCCCAGGCCATGCGATCGAGACCTGGGTGTATAGGATCTGGCCTATAGGCCTGTCCCTTTGGCCCCAGAGATCAATACCTGACCCTGCCAGGGAGAAAAGTGCTGGTCCCAAGTCACCCACTGGGTGCCCAAACTAGATCAATGCCTCTCTGCCTTGGGATTTCCCCCACTCTGCTGGAGTCACCAGGCAAGCAGCACCAGGGAGGGCTGATAGGTAGGGAGGTCACAGTCTGAGTACCCCTGAGTCTGCTACAGGGCCCCGAGAGGAAAAGGTCCCATTCTCTGTGGATGCCTCCAGGTGGTAGCTAAATTGTCTCTCTCAGCAGCCGAGGGTAAGGGAGGGGAAGGGGAGAATGAAGCAATACGGCACCTGCTGATTGGCTTGGGTCTGTGGAGCAGGAGGTATCCCAAGGGAGCTGGGAGCCCTATGCCCTGTCCATAAGAGGCTCTCTGCTCTCTGGGCTGGTGTCTGCAGGTCTCTCCAGCAGCTCGGGAGCCCACTAGCAGTCAGAGATGCAAGGGAGGGGAAATTTAACTGCTCCACCTACCTTTGTCACTGGTCTCCAAGCCTCTCAGGGCTTAGACCCTGCCAATGCCTTTGTCTTTCCAGTTCTGCTCTACAACCTCTTCCCATGGAGTCTCCTGTAGGTTCAGGCACCCTTCCTTTCAACCCTCACCTGATATTTGTCTGCCTGTTTGTTTTTGTCACTTTCATCTAAAATCTTTCCTTCTCTCAGAGACACTCTGGCTGGAGGTGTTTCTTATCCACCATCTTGCCTTTCCTCTCCTTTATAGTAACTGTTCTAACTGTAATTTCTGACCTGTGGAGGAGAGCTACCACAAAAATCTTCAAGGATGCTAGGGATCCTCCCTCACAAATTTATTTCTCACAACTTGATACATGAAGGGGGTCCTTTGGATCCCCCTGAGGTGTGTAAGCAGGTCTTAGATGAGAAAATTATATTAGCATTCTAATCACTCTAAGCCTTTGGGTGCCTTCTTCTAAAGTATTTCAAGAAAGTTCTGGCTTTTTAACTTTTTTGGTTTAGGCAACTTTGGATTTATATTTCAATCAACCCTCCATGTTTTATGCAGAGGGGCTGGGATTTAGAATCTCTGATTAGTGAGTCTGTAACAATATATTAGGCCTGATACAACTTTATATTCCTTCCACCTTGATTTCACACCCTTAAGATCTAGTCGTACATATATTTTCCAAGTATCTGTCAAGATAAAATGGAAAATCATGCAATTCTCTTGGTGAATATTGTACCTACCACAGGTCACAATTTGTACCTTATTCTTTGAGGCCTGCTGGTACTTGAGTCTGGCTACAGATCCAGAAGGATGGCAAGGGTAGGTCCAGGTTCAGAGGATGATCAGCAGTGCCTTGCATGGAAACTTCATCAGGAGAGGCCACTCCAGGTCCTTTGGGAAAAGGAAAAGTAACTTACCCGGACAGGGGTGGAAGAGCTACGTTCACTGACAAGAAGGCTCTGAAGATTTTTGGAGATTTGGTCATCAGAATCTGTCCATATAGCCCATCCTAATTTTCAGATTTTGTTCCTTCCCGATCAATGCCATAACTTTTAAGAAAAGAGAGGTTGAGAATTCAATGCACATTGTAGTTCAGCCACCTAAAGGGTATTTCAAAAGTCTTGACTCCACCATTATAAAAAATTAGAGTTTCCCTCAGGGCAGTCATAGCAGTTTTCAAGTCCTTTTCATAGACTTTAAGATGGGAATTTAAAGCACTGAGTCAATGATTTTTTTTTTTTTTGGCTCAAGTTCTCCAGCATAGAGCAATGAACAAATTCCAATATGCTACATATTTTCACTAAAATGTTTTAAGGCCACAAATACTTCGTCACACAGAACCGTGCCATGTCTTTTAAAGGCACTTGATTACAGATATCTATAGATCATAAATCGATTTACTGCATTGTCAATACATACCTTGGATTACCAGTGCTGTCTTTACCATTGGATACAGAATCATTAATGCCTTTAAATTTAATCACATCAGAGAACCAATACCAGAAAACTCAAAATTAATATAAAAGACTCATTCTTAAGATTTTGTTTCTCAGGACCCATCCCATTTTAAGTGCCAAATTCTGTATCAGTCAGGATATAATCAGAGAAACAAAACCAATAGGAAAGATAGATGACAGATGGATAGACAGATATTGCAGATAGAGATTTTTCACAGATAGAGAGATAGAGATTTGATCTCATGCAGACCAACTTCTCCTTCCAACCGATTATGTTTGCTTTCCTTTGGCCACAGGTGTTTTTCCTGCATGTTAGTCTCAACCTCAAATTTTGCTTCCTCAGGAGCCCACCCAGCAACTGGTGATAGATGCCAGGAGTGGCCAGAGAATGCAAACACCAAAATGGAGCTTGACCACCTGCCATTCTCCTGGCAATGAGGACCCTATCACTGGTGGTATATGGTGCTTTTGGCAAAGGTAGTAGTGAAATTGTTCAAATGCTTACTGGTAGAGAATGGGGTTGGTATAACAGTGGAAGGAAATGCACTAATGGATGCAATGTAACAGTTATTTGAGAAATATAAGATCACTATAATGGAATTATTTGGTTATTGATGGGGACAACTGATGCTCTGGAAGAAATAATAAAAGGTAATGGTAGATAATCACCAGTTACAGAGTAGATATGAAAGACTGAAGTCCTCTCTGGCAGCATATAAAGACACTCAGATCTATTGGAGCTGGATGGCAACACATGATGAGAACTAGTCTCCAAATTTAATTTAATTTTTTTTTTTTTTTAAAAAGTAGAAGAGCTCCAGAGAAGGGTTGAAATCTCAACCTAAGAAAATTTTCTATGTCAAGGTCAGGACCTTAACCAGAAAAGAATGGGATTCTGAGATATAGGGTGCACTTGAAAATCCTAAACCCCCAGTTTCTAGTAAACTCTCTAGACCTGCAGAAGTTGCCCACTCCTCTCTAGCTGAGGCTAGTACTCCCTTATTGTGTGAAGGTGACACAGAAGCCCAGGCATTGTGAGACAATACCTACTACCTAAAGATTTATCCCAGCCTCCAGAACAACAATTAGAGCTAAAATCACAACATAACCTGGCTAGGGAAGTGCTAGATCCAAAAAAGGAGGAAAAGGACACCAAAGGAGATGTAGGACCTAGTGAACATGAACCAGAAGGAGCTAGGAGAGTGTTTGGAAACATGCTAAGGGCACTGGATCATGAAGGACAGAACATAAAGGTGAGTAAAGAAGAATATGTTGATCTGGGATCATTGTCTTGAGACACAGAATTTAACATCATGGCGAGGACGCTTGGGGAAGATGTTGCCATGCTTACAGAAAGCAATGGCCCACACTGAGTGAAGTGGGAAGGGCAGACTTGCTGTGGTAGTTAGCAGGAAAAGGAAACAAGGGCTCAGATACGCAGGCATACGGGAGTGAATATATTATGTAAAGCATAAAATTGTATCCCCTGCCTATGTTCTGACACATTCCATTTAACAAAGCAAAAAGGAATGCACTGGTGACAAAAGGCCATAAGCATCACAAGAAGTTCAGTGGGGGCTCTACCTTACAAGCCATGGATGGAAACGTCACAGAGCTAGGCTCTCAAATAACAACACAAAGATAGAATTATAACATGGTAAATGCAAAATGGTATGTTTCCGAGGCTACATATTACCATCTGATCGCACATTGAGATCAGGGCTTTTGTACGGCAATATGCACCTGTGTAGGCATTCGTCAGTTAAAATGTCAGAATACTTCTGCACTAGTCGGTAAATAGCCGTTGTAGTGAGCACAATGCACCTCCCAACTGCTAGTGTCCCATCTCCCCACAACTAAAGATCTAATTTTCGGCACAGCATTAAACAGGATCCCATGTTGGTTCTGTCTCGTAGGGGGCTGGGCCATACTAGTTGTTTACCATTTCAATATTTTAAAGACTCTTAGCTTATTAAGTCCATTATGAACATGTGAGGAAAATACTTAACTATTCTTTGTGATAACCTACATCATTATGTTTATATAGTAGTCCCCCCAGCCATCCTTGCTGTTTCGCCTTCCATAGTCTCTATTACCTGCAGTCAACCATGGTCCAAAAATATTAAATGGAAACATCCAGAAATAAACAATTCATCAGTTTTAAATTGAAGGCCATTCTGAGTCACAATAATTTCGCACAGTTCCACTCCATCCCCACCCCAGGATTCGAATCATCCCTTTGTCCAGCGTGTCCATGCTATATAGGCTCCTCACCTGTTAGTCACTTAGTAGCTGGCTCGGTTATTGGGTTTGACTGTTGTGATTTTGCAGTGCTTGTGTTCAAGTAACCTTCACTTCAATTAATGACGGCCCCAAAGAGCAAGAGTAGTGATGCTGGCAATTCGGATATGCCAAAGGGAAGCCATAAAAGTGCTTCCTTTAAGTGAAAAGGTGAAAGTTCTTGACTTAATAAAGAAAGAAAAAAGATCGTATGGTGAGATTGCTAAGATCGATTGTAAGAATGAATCTTCTATCCATGAAATTGTGTAGGAAAAATCAGTTCATGCTAGTTCGCTGTCACAGCTCAAACTAAAAAGTTACGGCCACAGTGTGTGATTTTTTCTATTGTAGTATATTGTTATAACTGTTCTACTTTATAATTAGGTATTTTTGTTGATCTCTTAATATGCTTAATTTGTAAATTAAACTTTATCATAGGTATGCACGTATAGGAAAAAACATAGTATATATAGGATTTGGTACTATCGGTGGTTTCAGGCATCCACTGGGAGTCTTAGAATATATCCCCTAGGATATATTATATTTTAAACACTGCATAGCATCTTCTTTTGTATTAGGATATGTTTATAACATTTATTTAAAGGGAAGTACACCAGGATGGTATGAAGGCCATGGTGCTGGGGAAAAAGTGGGGCAGAGGATAGAATGAAGAAAATAGATGACATGTTCCTTGCTTACTATCTATGATGAGAATATTGCATATATAAGCAATATTTAATTATCCATCTTGCTTACATTAATTAACAACTAAGAAACTTCTGCTTCTGTGAAACCTTACAGTTTTATAATGGAGCATCCCTTTGAATCTAAAATAGTTGAAGCTTTCAATAAAACATGTATTTAAATCCCTTCATTTGCTGACCTATTATTGGAAATCATTGTAGGCAATAAAAACACTTTTTAATAATTCTTCCAAATCAAACATACCCCAGCCAAATATTCCCCAAAGTGTGAAACAACAAAGGCAATAGATGAAAATGAATCAGTGATGCTGTCTGGAATTTTAGCTTAATTTTCTGCAGTTGCTCAAATATTAATAACCTGAGATCTGATCTTTTTAAACATGCAGAATCTGCTTAAGCCTTTAAAAAATAAAAAAGCTAAACAGAGATTTAGCACCACACTGTAGGGAGCAATCCCAAGCTGGCAGAAGAAGAAACTAGACAACCACAAAACATTTAGAATGGCTGTTTCTTTTGTTTCTATGTGTGTGTGTGTGTGTGTGTGTGTGTGGTGATGGCTTTTTGTTTGTTTGTTTATTTTTTTGTTTGTTTTTTTCCTATAGAGACACAGTCTTAGTCACTGCGTTGCCCAGGCTGGTCTCCAACTCCTGACCTCAGGCGACCCTCCTGCCTTGGCCTCTCACCCAAAGTGCTGGGATCATAAGCACACACCTGGCCAGGATTTTGCTATTTCTGTGCATTCCTAGAGACTATGTCCTAAGGGGAGTAAACTTAAGGAAATTGACTCTGCATTCTATGCGTAGTGGACTGTGCCTGTGTATTAACAGAAATTGCTGAATGAGTGGATCAAGATGGTGGGTCTTGCACCACAGATTCAAACAGAGCGAAGCAAATGTAAATCACTAAAAGCAGGGACTGTTTTATTGTCATAGTATGGGAGAATTTTCAAAGGCTGAGAAATAAGCATTGAATCCTTAATTAAAAAATGATTATATTTTATATTTTTGCTTTTCAAAGTATGAAATAAGGAGCAAAAGTATCTTCAAAACTATGCTTATTTTACTAAAACTTAAGCTGCTATTCTATTAATGTTAGAAGTCAGAAGAGGAGGCTTACAAACCTGACTTTTATAAAAACTATCATTGTGTTAATAGTTTACCTCAGCTTGACTTTTTCCCCTTATTAGAATCCATGTGGCTCATTTTCTTTATCTGTACAATAGGGATTATGACACTAACTAGTTCATAAATTTGGGGGGAGCTAATATGCATAAAATTCTACATATATCACCTGGTATTTTGTTAAGCAGGAAATAAATATTAGCTATTGTTATTCTGTCAAATATTGTTATTTTGTCAAGTATTGTTATTTTTGTCAAACAGGAAGCCATAGCACTTTCAATAGAAGAGTTTTGCTCCCTTGTAGGCAAAATAGGCTTTTATGGCCTTGAAACTTAAGTGATTTTTATAACACGGAGTCTATGGGAAAATACATTCTCTATCCCAAATCACCAGTTTATAATGGTTGGGGCATATGTGCACATTTCAGCTGGATAAGGGCGTCTGAATAAGGGAGTGGGTGATGAGTCGTCAAGGAATGAATTATGTCTAATGTTTTTTATACTAGGTTTATCATTGGAAAGTGGTTCAGGTGACAAGATGCTCACATTTCCTACCATTCTTAACTTATTAAGGAGAGCAAGAGGCAAAGTACTGTGAGATCAGTCTGATTAGTCAGGCAGCTGCTAGAATATACTTTTCCTTATAGGCTATGTTAAGGATTTTGTTTTCATCCTTAGAGCAATGGAGAGCCAATAAAGGTGTTAAGGAGAACATGACATATGATTAGACGTGTCTATAAGCTCATTCTGTCTTCCATGCAGTGAATGGATTGCTGTGAAGTTAGGCATTGGGGCAAATGTGAATGTGAGGGAGACCAATCATGATTAGTGCTGTGGCCTGATGAAACATAATTTTTTAAACTAACTGTGGCTGTAGTGGAAATGGAGAGCAGGAGAAAGTACGTGAGATTTTATTTCAGAAGGCTGAATTCAAATCCAGGCTATTGTTCTAACATCTCTGACTCTGTTTCCACATTTGCTATGTGGGGAAAGTGTAGAAGCTACAAAAATTAAAGGAAACTTGGACACAGGGAGGCCACACAGCCGGAAAGCGATGGTGCCAAGATTTAAACTCAGGCTCTCTCGCCCTTAAAGCTTTTGCCTGTGTGGGCTGCCATGAGAATTAAATGAGAAAATGCTTTAAAAAATGCTTAGAACACTTGGCATAGGGTAAGATTCCACTAAATGTTACCGATTGTTGTGGCTGTTAAATTAAAAATCCTTCGTACGTTTGAAAGCAGCACGACAGCCAAGGTATAATGTGATCCATCAAACAGTCATATATATGCCTGGGTGTCAGTCACTCTTACAACAGGATAGTTTTAAAGTTCACCTTGCAATTATCTGACCATGGTTTTAAAGAGAAAGGGCAACTAGGTGTCAGCTGTGTGGCAGGGATTTTCCTCTGCCGATGATTGTTATGTATTTTCCTCTCCAGTTAAGAAGGGGGCATGTCAAGAAGGATGAAACTGGGTCTCGATGCTCTTATCTAAACAAATGAGATGTGGACAGCGGCAGCTCCCTCCCCTGACTGGGATAAACCCTTGTAGGGGAGTCCTCCATGCTCGCCTCACTGGCAGATCCTTGCTCATCCACTGAGAAGGAAACTGATCCCCAAAATGTCAACTCACTACTTGTCAAAGCGTTACCCCCAATGTTAACAGAGCGCTTCTGCAGCTGAGAGTGAGCTCACGTCAGGAGTAGGGCTGCTGTGGAGCACACTTAACTGCTTCAGGCCGGGCTTTGAGACTCAGCTGAACCTCATTTGACGAGACCATAAAAAAATAAGCAAAGCAAAGGAATTTGGTAGCCCAGCACCATGTTAGAGCCCAGAGGGATCATTGACATCACATGTCTTCTTCTTCACAACCATCTGTCTGAAAGCCTGGACCTGGAGAACCTCCCATATGAGAAGCAGGAATGACAGATGAGGAGGAGAAGAAGTTGATGCCTTTTCTATGCTTTTCGTTTGTTGGTTTACATGCCCTTTAAATGAGCCTTCTTTTTTTTAAACACCAAGTATTAATGAGTGCTTAATGAGTCAAAACTTGGTTATAGGCCAGGGAGAATTGAAGTAGGCTACCAATAAAACAAGTTACCCCTCTTCTGCAGTATTTATGCCCTTGCACAACATATACACCCAAAAAATATTTTGGGGGCTAATTCATTGCAAAATGTGGAAGAGTTGCAAGGGGCCCTGCAATTTCATTTCTAGGGGCGAGTTGAGTCATTTGTCGTCGCTTAAAAGTTCACGACGCACATGACACCAGTGGAAGCCTCACGTGCGTAAAAATCGTGCATCGTGCCGTGGAGGTTCAGGTGGCAATAAAACCTGGAATCAAAATGGTGGATTTTACATTGCAAAAATATGCCCTATAAAGTGAGTCAGCTAGACTGTATGGTAAAAAAGAAACAGCAGTGAATGGGACCAGGTTACATTTTCCCCGAACATCTGCCTCAGAAGCTGTGACCTCTGCTCCTCTATCCCTTTAACATAAATGCCCGTTCCATCATGAATCTGCCTATACAGCTCATTGAGCAATTGAAAAACCATTGTCTGTATCTCTTTTAAATACGTTTCATTCCCAACAGTATCCAATATTACTATGTTATGAGGTAAAAAAAAAAAAAAAAAACCCTCAAATTCTAACGTGTTTCACAAAAGTACAGACCTGAGGAAAATAAAAAGAAGAGTAGCCGCCTCCTATTGTTCAAATAGATACACAAGGAGCAATGAATAGAAATAATAAATCCCAATCAAATGCAACGTTTCTTGGTGACCCAGAAGGAAACTTACAGATTATGACTCAGGCAGATGTATTCATAAATATAAAACTGAATTTGCCACTCGAAGGATATTATAGTCGAGCTTCAGCAAAGACCTGCAATCTCCCCTGAACTGGCCTTGCTATTCAAGAGAGAAAAGAAGTAAAGCATTGCATTATAGTACCAAAGAAGGCAAGGAAGTCCTTATTTTTTTTTAATCAGTGTGAGACTCACATCTTTGAACTTAAAATGTGTGTGACAAATGAAGGAAGCTAGGTGTTAGGTATTGCTGTGTTGACTGCCTAGGCAACCCAGGAAGACTAAAATGAAGTTAAGTTAATGATCTTTTGTACTCATGTCTATAACCATGTCTCCTGTTGGGATCCGTTGTACTTGTTGAATCCCTTCTTTCAACACAGCGTGAATTCTGGATTGTTTCGTTTGTGTTCTCTTGTACAATCAGAATTTTAAAAAAATAAAGCAATAAGAGAATTTAGATTTTAAATAGCAGTTTCCTGCCAAATGATGCCTACAGAAAATGGTAAGTACCCAATTCTTTGCTCCCTACTTCCAATTATATGTATTTACTCTTTTTATATCTTTTACTTAAAAGTACCTACTATACTGAGTCCAACATAGTGTGAACATTTATTGGAGGAAGACTTACTAAGTCTTTAAAAAGCTTAGTAAGTTTTATATTCATGCATTTAGGTAAAGAGGATAGAGTTACAGGATTTGAGAGTAGAAGGGACCTTGCAAAACATCCATTTTCCCGAGGAAATAAAGGCTCACTTAGATCAAAGAGGCTGCATTCTGTATAGCAAAAGGAGTGGGGCTTTGAAGTCAGCCTGTGCTGGGTTCAATTCATGACTCTGTGATTTAAGAGCAGGTTACTTAGCGCAGGGAAGCCTTGGCTTCTTCACCTGAAAGCGTGTAAGAATGCCTACTTGACAAAAATCACATAATGATACCAACTGTCTAGCATATGACAAGGTGCACGGCAAACACTCAAAACATATCCTTTGCCCCTCTTTCCTTGTCTAGTTTCACACGCCTAGTCAGTTGCAGAATGGAAATAGTATAGGTCTTCTGATACCCACTTACATGTCTGAGTGGGGTGAGCTATGGTTGATCTCAAAGACACCCTTGTCATAGAAGCCCGAGCCACCAAGAAAATTTGTCCCAAATTCACCAAGAGATAACAAGGTGGGGTGAGGGAGAGAGAGAGGGGCTGAGAAGTTAACTGTGTGGACCGTAGCACACCCCAGAGTGCCCAGTTGCTCCTCCTCCACTCCCCATGCATTTCATTGTAATTCCAAAGGGGGTGAGAGCTCCAGTGAGCACACCTGTGAGCAAGGCCGGTAAACGTCCTTCAGTACCAACAACAGGTAAATACACTAAATAAGTCCTCAGAGTCAGGGGTCAAAATTTTCATGCTCACATATGGTCCTTATGTCAGAACACTCTGGTTAAGAGGAAGGGGTTCACTTTTATTGAGTTACCTACACAGAATGAAGCACTGTTTTTAACTGGCCTGTGAAATAGATGCTGTTGCTCTCATCTACAGATATGGGCTCAGAGAAGTCGAAGACATAACCCGTGGGAAATAGCACAGTAAGTGTCAATGCCATGATTTAAAGCCAGGCATGTCTGACCGCACTAGTTTCACAGTTTCCCAGAATTGTCCATTTAACACACATTGGCTAAGCCTGTTCAAATGAAGCTTTAAGTGTGAGCAGTAGGGATTAAGGAAATTTGATCATAAATCATTGACAGGGGCCACTGTGGCTAAAGACGTGATGTACAAACTGTATTCCACAACTTATCACATGGGTACAGGACTAAACAGAAGACACTTTTAACTAGGGAAGGACAAAATGGCAAGTCAGTGAGCAATACTATAGTAGGAAGCATTTCATTACTGTTTTACAGAAAAAAAAAAAACACGTTTTCTAATCAGTTTTTTAAAACCCACTGGTCAGAGAGTCTAGAATATGTTCACTCTGAAAAGATACAATATTAGTTTTCCCTTTATATCTTTATCATATGAGACTAAATAACTTTTTAAAAAGTGAGGAACACAGTATAGAAACACTTTAAAAAAAAAAGTTTTTGGAAAGAAAAAGAAAAAAATTAAGTTACTGTGTATGTTGAAGGTCCAAATAATAGAATCAATTTAAAACTTTAAAACAAATCATTATTATGTTTTAAATAATCTCACTATAATAATTGAGAAATGATTTGGTGTAGTTGAGGTGAGTGGTGATTGTTCTGCTTGGCTGTGATTTCTCCAGATTCGTGCTGATATCAAAGAAGCCGTATTCGTTAAGGTACAGTTTGACCATTTCAACAAGGCCCCCCCAAAATCCCATATAACCCTTTGAGCAGAGCAGTCCAGGGCTAATAGGGGGGTCTGTCACATCAGGAAGGCAGGACCCCTTATCTTTCACTCTGCAGCCCTCGACATCTAGCTTGCAAGTCATGGTTCAAGATGGTTGTTCCAGCTCCTATATTCACATCTGCCTTTCACAGGGAAGGAGATAAAAGGAAGGTGGGACAGGCTCCTTCCCTTAAAGGATATTTCCTGGAAGTTCTACATACTATTTAAGTGAGGCTGGGAAATGTCCTCAACTAAAATTCTATTACCAAGACAGAAAGAAAGACCAGGTAATGGGGACAACTACTACAGAGGCCCAATCTACTATCCAGGATGTGGATCTTAATGGGACAATTTGAAAATTACTCTGTCAGAAGCTATTTCACGTTGTAAAAATTTCACAAATTTTATAAGACATACTCATTTGCTACTGAGCAGGACATCCTCTAGAAGCGCACATTGAAGGCGAAATGTGACAAGGCAAGGCAGGGCCAGAGCAGTACACAACCCTGGTGGGTCCTTGTGAAACAGCTATGACGCCAGCCTCTTGCTTTGTTTCTCTGGAAGCTATTACAACCAATAAATCGCAAAGTTCAAGGATTTCCCAAATAAGACTGTCATTTATTTTAAAAAATTATTACATAATGCTTTTTTTTATTCTTACTTCAGCATATTGTCAGGGTACAAAAGTTTAGGTTATGTATATTGTCCTTGCTCCCCCATCCCCCTGAGTCAGAGCTTCAAATGTGTCCATCCCCTAGACAGTGCGCATGGCACTCATTATGTATGTATACACCTATCCCCTCCCCCACCCACATCTGCCGGACACCCGATCAATGTTATTCCTAAATGTGCTCTTAGTGCTTTTAAAAAAAATTAAAAGTATGCACCACAAATTTTTATTTTGATATGATAAGTTACAAGTAAATGCAATAATTATGTTCACATTACTAAATATTTAAGGTTTATAGAGTGTCTTGTTTGCTCCATGTTTTTAAACAATCCAAAGTGACAAAAGGTATATAATATATTCTCTGACTGATTTGCCTGATCCATTATGTTAAATAACATTTTCGAAGGCATAGGCCATTTAACTTAACCCTTCTAGAAATTGTATGAGTTATGGATTATCCATATTCTACACAGAAAAAAACAGGTTCAGAGAGAATGAAGTCACTTGTCAAGATCACATGTCTTAAATAGAAAAGTTGGAGATCCTATCAAGACAGTTTGCCTCCAAAGACTTATGTCTCCTATAAGAAAGTCCAAAATCTAGACATATTTCCTATTGGCTATCCTACATCATGCTTGTAACCAGTGAAAGAAAAAGGAGATGCTGCTCCAAGTACGGATTGTCCTGCCCCCTCCTCTCCCTCCTCTGACTCATTTTAGCCACTTACGATAAGCACTTTCTGTCCCCCAACTCTCAGCATATTGTGGAGACAAATTAATTTAATCAGAAAGCTCTGCCAAAGTATAAAAATTATTACAAGGACTTTACCCCTTTTCTTGTACACACTATTAATCTATGGCAAACAAATGGCAAACAAGTCATGAACTGAAGTGATATCTGAAACAGAATTTATTGAGTTGAGAAGTATATCAATTGATGGTCCATTGAATGTGATTACTCCTTTATTTTCAATTTCAGATCAATAAAGTCTTAGGATGCTTATGCTATGCAATAATATATTTTTGGATGGCTGACTAGATGGTGAGAAAAATATGTCATTTGTTAAGTGTTTCCCAAATAGTTGTTGAAAAATCTTTAATTTCTGATTCTCTCTATGTAAGTGCTGTAAGAACCAACTGATTCTGAGATGACAAATGGCCAAGTTAATTATAAATTTTTTTGTAGGATAAGATGATGTTGTGTAAAGCTAGCCTATCGGCACTGTTAGCATAATATGATTTACAGCAAATATCTTCACTTTTAACGAAGTTAATCATTTTTATTTACAACTTGAACTAACAATGAGGCTTTATTGTGTTATAAAACCGTTAGCTAGTGCTGCTTTTTACTGGTTTGCAGGGGTACCACAAATCCCAACTCATGGTAGCTGTCAAAGCTGTGAAGATCTCCACCTGGAATGCATCAGGCTGAATAATGTGTATTTGTGGAGGTCACCTAGGCAGCCACCTGAATCACTCTTCCTCCCTCAGGGCTCACAGAGGCTGTGCCCTATTTATTGTGTGTTGCCATTTCCCACTTGAAATCAGGTTCACCAGGATTTCTCATTTGTTCTTTCAATACTATCTTGCATATCTAAGAGCTCATGTGTGTCCTTGTGGCAAACAGAACTCATATGGTCAGCGAGTAGACATTTTCACTGATTTTCACATAAACCTAACACATGAAACATACTTAAGAGACCAGAGTGAGGTAAACATTACAAATCATGATAAATATGTAATGGGCACCACATCGAATGCATGCTATAAAACCATTGATAAATTCTCTGCGCTCTCAAAAGTCAACTTTTAAGAGCGTCGCCAGTAGATGGAGAATCTCAAACTGATTTTTATCCTAATGCTGCCGTGCAGTTTCTCTACAGCTACTTTTTTCTGCCTAAAGTGTTAACGTGTTGTTCCTTTCTGGCCACATAGGCAAAAGGTATTTAGTATTTCCCATGACACCAAATTTAGCAAGTTTGGTAAAAACTGGCTGTGGGATGATTGAGGCTTTCAGTTTAACCTTAGCCATGATGTTGTGGCTTCTGGGCTCTGTGGAGCTCCGGCGCAGTAGCTTGCCAGCACCAAAGTCTCTCTTTGTGAAGCATTCTTATGAAGATGTGTAACAAAAGCGGGGACCTCATCCAAATGTCCCTTGTTTGAATTCAGTGTTTTAATGTGGAACAAAAGACAGAGATATATAATTTGTAGAGTTTGCAAACATGTGGTTATGCGACATCCTGAATGAGAAAATGAGATTTTTTTACTAAAACAAATATGGCTTCATGCATATCCCGGGCCTTTCCCAGAGGTGCTCAAGATAATGAACTGAGGACTGGAATTAAACTGCCTTTTCCATAAAACACTTTTTCCTCTATATTTATATCTATGGCAAAGTTGTTGCAAAAAAAAATGTTATTTCATCACATCATCTTCTTTTTTAAGAACTGCAAGGAAAAATGTGTGCATGGTCTTATTACAAAGAACAATGTTTTGTATATACCTAGGTTTTTAAAAAATCTCATACATATTATAAATTAATTTACAAAATTTTTCCTTATAATTGTCCACGTGTAAGCTTAGGGAAAAATTAGTGGTACGTGAACATTATGATATGCATTTTAAGTCTTATTCCTCATGTCACTTTGTTTCTGCTCCTTTTGGGGGGTCATATCTTAGGTAAGTGGCCTAAAATCCTTTCTGAAATATGGTGGTGACACAAATTTAAAAACTGAAAAAGAGTAAAAAAAAAAAAAAAGGAAAACCACAGAGACAAATTCTCTATATAAAATCAATGATATTAATTGAAAAGTGATAATAATGCTAGCTAATATCAAGTGTGAAACCACGCTGTTCTCCATGCTTTATATATGTGTATGTATATTTTTTTACAAAGTCTCTAAATTGCTCTATAGAGGGTTGTGTGAAACAGTATAAAACCAGTATAAATATGGTTAAGCCTCAAAGAGTTGAATAAACATAAATTAAAAAAGTGATTTACTATAAGTTTCTGTCAGACTTTAAAAACAAGTTCCTAAATCTCTAGCCACATTGGGCTCTTCCAACATGCTAAGGAGGCATAGGACCCTTGCACTATTTGTTTTCTCTGCGTGGAACATTCTTCTTCCAAAAGTCTGTGGGACTACTATTCTTTCCTCTTTAAATTTTTGCTTGGTCACCTTCTCTATGAGGTCTATACTAACCGCTCTATTTTACAGGGCAATCTTCCCTCAACATCTCTCTCCAAATCCCTCATATCCTGTCCTACTTTTTCTTGCTTACATATGTTTTTCTCTTTCAAATATAATAGTTAGTTATTTGTTAACTATGTTTATTCTTTCTATCTTTTATCCCCCAACTAGAATGTGAGGCTTGTGCATTCAACCTTTGTTTTGTTCATCATTGAATTTCAAACTCCTAGAACAATGCACTTATGAGGCATTCAATAAATATTTGGTTGAGGCCAGAGTCAGTGGCTCACACCTGCAATCCTAGCACTTTGGGAGGCCGAGGCAGAGGCAGGAGGATCGCTTGAGGCCAGGAGTTTGAGACCAGCCTGAGCAAGAGCAAGACCCAGTCTCTACAAAAAATAGAAAAATTAGCTGGGCGTGGTCGTGCACGCCTGTAGTCCCAGCTACTCAGGAGGCTGAAGCAGGAGGACCATTTGAGCCCAGAAGTTTGAGATTGCCATGAGCTATGATGACACCACTGTACTCTAGCCCAGGTGACAGGGCAAGACCCTATCTCAAAAAAAAAATTTTTTTGGTTGAATAAAAGAAAGGTATGTGCATTTTGAGCATTTGAATGAAAATGTAAGAGCTTTATAGGACTATTTTCATTCTCATCTGACTTAAAAGAATTATTTAGCTTAAAATTAGTTTTTATAAATATATCCTGTCAGAAATCTCACCATTGTTTCACCTATCCATACTTTTTCCTTTTTACTTCAACAGCTACCATTTTAGAATAAACCATTGTCTCCCTGGCTTTGTATAATACAGTAGCCTTCTGATTCCTCTCTCTGCTTTCAGTATCTCCCTAATTTGGTGCATCATGAATCGTATTTCCAGGTAAATTTGTAAAAAAGCTCCACATTATTCATGGGTCTTCCCTGCCCAGAGCTCTAATTGCTCCATATTATCTTCTATATAAATTTTAGACTCTTCCCTTGAAAATTCAAGAAGCATTGACCTTTGGGCTTATCTAATTTTCCAAACGTATGCCTGCTATTCTCTAACATGATACCTTAATTCCATCAACTCCGCTGCTCCCCCATCTCCTGACAACAACTTGACCTTTCTGCCTCCACTGCCTTTGCCCTTGTGCGGCCTCCTTCCTGCTGAGACTCCCTTATTATTTACCTATCAGACCCTAACTGGTCTAGCTCAGTGTCCCACCAGCTTCAATGAAGCACTCCTTGATCTTAGAGGATCCGTTGTATTCATTTTTAGCTAGTTGAAAGCATTTGTATTTCAGAGTTTTTAACCTTGAACTGTGTGATATTTTTATAAAACCTTCAAGTCAAATTTAAGTGCCTTAAGCATAGAAATTACAGCTTATATTTCTTCTGAATTTATTTTCCAGTGTACTTAGTCCAGTGTTGTAAGCATAATAGATTGTCAAAAATGTTTATTTATCAAATAAGTAAACAAACATCAGAATTTATGCTGACGTAGTAATAATGGAAGGTTCAATACTAAAATATAGAAAGTAAACGATTGCTAATATTTGCAAAGCATTTTTTGTTTTTATCATATATCATATTTATTCTTCACAGCAATTCTATAAGATATTCAGCACTAGTCCCAATGTTCTCATTATACAGCTAAGGAAATAGAGGCTCAGAAAGATTAAGGCTATTAACTAAGGCCAAGCAACTGTCTAACACTGTATTAAGGACTTCAACTCTGGTCTTTGGAGACTTGCGAATACATTATTCTACATTTCACAATAACTTTAATTTGAATACACAGAAAATACATGCATATATATGCACACGCACACATATATATGCACTTATATCTAGTTTAAATGGTAAGTTTTCAATCTGAAATGTTTGAAAGTTTTGACATTTATGGAAATCTGATTGTAATAATTTGCAAGAATATTTTTGCATAGACACATTAGCTAGTGCCAGTGAGGAAAGTCAACTAATCACTCACTGACTTTGAAGAAACTCAACTGGAATAAAACGTTCAAAAGCTTTTAAAACTTCATGACTGTATTGTGTCTTACGGTAGTTTTCAGAGAACTGGTGTTTACCGGTTGAGTAAGACACTTCTGGAGTGATTATGGCAGCTTATAGCTAATACATATGTTGCAGAAACTGTGCCTCAGTGAGCATGGTTACAAATTAACTGTATTTCATGGCAAATTCTTGATTTTTTCCTGTCTTAAAAATATGATTTCAAAGTCTTAGCTTTTATTCTATCTAATCTTTCAGGGAACCAAATATAAATCCCACTTAATTCTAATATATAGATATACAGAATTTTTAGAAATCAGACAGCCTATTCTATTATCCAAAAACATGAAGGATAGATTTGTTTCTGTCTTAGCTTTCATTTAAATTAATCCCAACCACAAAGCAAGACTCAAAATGTAAAATCTGGAGAAAACCTTAGGCTAGTGATATTTAAACTTTAATGTGCTTAAATAAGAACCACCTGGGGAGTTGCTAATTTAGTCAGTGTGGGATGGGCCCAAGAACCTGCTTTTCAACAACCTCTCAACATCATTCTGAGGCAGGAAATCTGCGAACCCCATTTTAAGGACCACTGTCTTAGGTTCATTGAATTCAACTTCCTTATTTTACAGATGAGGCAGTTAAGGCCTAGAGAGGTGAAATGACTTATGTAAATTAACACAGCAAAAACGTATCTCAACAAAGACTTGGTTTCTTGGTTCCTAGTCTGGTGCCATTTACACTATATCTTATTGGATTTTCTGAAAAATTCATTTGCAGTATCTCAACATATCATAGATTTTCAGCTAACCCTGCATTTAGGTCAGTCTCAGATTTTCTGTTGCTGAAGTCCTAGGTTATACTTCTAAATGCTTTAGTGAGCTGTGAGCATCAGGCTCTCCTTGCCTATCAATTCATTCTTAATATAAGGATAATTATAACATCTTAACAATAATACACACACACACACACACACACACACCCCATGATATATGGTAACTGACAGTTTACCTTTCTTCCTTTATTACAAACTCAGCCTTGAGACTAGTGAGGACAGATACAGTTTCAGAGTAGTGGCTAAAGAAAGAGATGATTGCCAAAGTATCATTTTACATATATATATGTATATATACCAGATTTACAAATACAGAAGGCAGTAGGAGTATGTGGGGAGGGCAGGAAAAAAAAAAAAGAGATGATTCATTTTTTTTCTAATCACCAATATATCTCCTGACCACTTAAAAGCTTGATTAACCATCTTCACCAAAAAAGGTAAAAAAAGAAATCTGAATTCCACTTTGACTTAGAGAAGTAGTTGGCTACTATAAGCATCAGCTTGTTGCTGTTTCCTTCCACCATGCATGATTTCTGAATTTTTTTTATTTTTGGCATTATTTTCTATATTGTATTGTTTTCTTCTTCCTACTTGTTGGCAAATAGTTTTTCTCCAGCAGGAGTTGGAATGAAACACAGTGACTTGGGATAGCAAAAATGCAAACCATGGTAGAATGACTGGGGACTGGATCTTTATATCTAAGGTTTAATTGGTATCTATAATTACTAATTACTCAATTCTTCATTATTCATGTGTGGCTTATCCCTGGTTAAATGCTTGAACCTTGGGTTTCCCGGTCATCAGTCTGCTCTGCAGGCATATTCTTGTGCTCAGTGCTTACTCAGGGAAATCTAAGTAATTTTAATACCAATCTAAGCACAAAACCTCATTGGGAAGGTATATCTTCTGCCAAAAGAGGGAATATAATGTATTCCAAAGGCAAATATAGACGTTTTAAAATTATTTGCTATTTTAGATCTTTCTCTTCTCTTAACACAGATTACTATGAACCAAATGCAAAGCACTGGATCCTATTAGATTGAAACATATGAAATTACTATTTTTTGTAGGTCAGTAATGATATTAATAAATTATTGGCGTGTTTATATGTCTCACCTAAATAATATAGGACACTTTCTTTTTCTTGACTTCTCTCCTATTACCCTCAATTCTTGCTATAGTTTTCAGTGTTAAAATGCTTGTAAGTGTTCACCACAAAGGCTGTCTATATGGTTCCAAACTGCATGGAAGTGCCAAAATATTTCTTATTGTATGAGGCCTCCTGAGTTTCTTCCTCCTGTAGTCAGAATGCTTTTTGTTTCTTTGCTGCTGGATGAATACCTATTCATCTTTTGAGGTGTAGCTCATATATCATCTCATCTACCCAGCTTTTCCCAGGATCCCCAAGAGATTCCCTTTTCCTTTGGGGCTCACCTGCTCTTGGTGGGTTTCTGTCTCAGTCCCTGTATCAGTATTACATTGTTTGTTTACAAGCTTGTCTTCTCCAATAGACAGTACACTATAGAAGGGATTACTTTATTTGTCTTGTTATTTCTAATGCAGTCCCTAGCACATAGGACATACTAAATTTATGTCTGAGGAAGAAGAAAAAAAGAATGGAGACGGGAACAAGAAATAATTTCTATGAGATAATAGAAATCTTACAATTGTGTTATTTTCTATGGGATTTCAAAGTTTGGAGAACTGACAATCGAGTTTCTTCCTGGCTTATAGAAGTAGGAAGAGAATTCATAATGCCTCTGATTTCATTCCTCTTCCTTACACATCGAAGCAGGATTTAAGAAAATTAGTCATTTTCTGTAGGAGAGGGAGCCTCCTTGCCAGAGGAGATGTCTGCCCACTGGGAAGTAAAGGCCACTTGGCATGATTCCGTCTTGCTCACTAGAAGCCAACATCCAGTTTATATCCACTGCTTTTATTCAACATAGAAGCTAAAGGATGGGAGCAATAGAGCTGCTAAAAACAGCAGTAAAGGTAATAATTTTAGCCTAGTAAACCTCAAACTAAACCCAGAAGCAGGAAGCCAAGAAGAGCAGAAAGAAACATCTGGGTAGAGTACACCCCAAACCAAATGGCATCCTGTGATCTTAGATTTCTCCTCTGTGTTTGCTGTTTTTTCTATTGGAACATTCTGCCCCATATTTATATGACAGTGCAAGAACTTGCTACAGAGGCAGCTAAATCAGAGAGGCTGCACTCTATTGTAGTTTGGGTCAGCAGCCTGAGAGAGATCTTTGTGCACATTTACCCCCTCGTGGATACAGATGGGGTCTCTAGACTTGATCATTACAACTACCTCTCCCTTACGCTGTCTCTAATATAATACTAAACATGCACATTACAGTTAGTTGTTCAACTCTCTCTGACATGATTGTGAGCACCTTGACTTCAGAGCTTTGCATTTCCTCCAACATCAAGGACGGTTCCCAGCAGGCTCTGTATTCTGTCAATGTTTATTACATTGAAGAGAACTAGTGGTATGAAACTGATGGAAAGATCTAAAAGTTAGGCAAGAGGTGTTACTCAATCTTCCTTCATACATTTTCCTTCTCATTTTGAAAAGGTTGCTGATTGTGTTGTTGTAGAGAAATTGAAATTATGAAAATTACATTTGAGGAAATCTACACAGCTGTTGATTTTTGAGACTGAACTTTTCCAGCCAGCACACTAGATTAATTGTGGGATTTCCTCTTTTCAAGAAATAAATTGATGATCTTAGGCAGACAAACTAAGCACAATAAAATATAAGTACATGGAAGCTTACTGAGTTTGTTCAGACCATAGCATCATCCAAACTTGCTAGTGAGATGCCTTTAACAGCCTTAGAAAAAAGATAAACTGTTAAACAAATATTGACCATGTGTTCTGATTCTCAAAGAAAACAAAATGGGTAATAGAAGCTCAGGGTGTCATGATTCTGACAGATTTACTGGTTGGATAAAAACATCTAGTGTCACATACTCTGAGAGCATAAAAATTAAAAAGCGATTTCTGTTGATTTCTTATGGATGAGAAGACATAAACAAAAATAATAAAAACTTACTCTTTATCAAACACTTCTAGAGTCCTAAGGTTGGAAAAGAAAAGAGACATGAAACATTTGACTAAAATTAGCCATCTTTTAAGTTAGAGTGCTTTCTCTTCTAAAAAATCCACATTTTACTAATTTTTTAAAATATCAGTTTGACCAAGCAGCTGACTTTATTATTTCCAAGCTTTTATTATTCTAAGATGTTATTATTTCCAAGCTATATTACACAGTGCCATATATAAAAAGTACATGGGTGCTAGCAGCCATATTCCCTGCATTGGGAACTATCAATGATTTAGACTATTTGCTATTTGTTGTGTTCCAGTGTCAGTAAACCCAGTAACTATGTGTATTTTCTTATATTAAACAACATGTCCTTTGTTCTACATCAACCTCGAGAGGAAGTAAAGGAAATTGTTACCTTTGTTAGGCACAGTCGGTTATTTGTATAGTTTGGGCTTGTAAATTTAAAGCTTCAAGGGAAATATCTTTGGTACACCACAATAGTAGGAAAATGCCACTATCATCTAGTGATAGAGCCTAGACCAGATGCTTAGGCTTGCTAGAGGTTTAAATGTCAAAATATTTAAGCACTTAAAAAGCCTGTCAGGTAAGGAACTTCAAGACCTGTCAAAACTATGCTGCTAATGGCTCTGTAATAAAGCATGTCCCCGAGCACAAAGTGGAGGCAAGAAAGAATTAAGGGTTTTACAACTGTTAGGAAGGATGTTTCTGTTGGGACACAAGCAGCAGTTATATAAAGCATAGATCGCATAGCATACAACTGGTCAAATAGAATTTGCCCCTTGTCATGGACTATTTCCCTTCTCCCACCAAATTCATAAGTTGAAATCCTACCCCTCAATGTGATGGTATTAAGAGGTGGGGCCTTTGGGCGGTAACTAGGTCCTGAGGGTGGAATACTTATGAATGGGATTAGTGCCCTTATACAGGGGACCCCCGGAGAGCTCTCTACCCCTCCTTCTGCCATGTGCAAATATAGGGAGAATACAAGGACCTACTAAAAGGTCCGCATCAGAGCCTGACCATGCTTGGCCCTTTGGATCTCAGACTTCCAACCTCCAGAACCATGAGAAACGAATTTCTGTTGATTATATGCACCCGGTCTATGGTACTCTGTTATAGCAACCCAAACTGCCTAAAACATCTCTGATTTGAATATCAGACATCTAAGTCTTAAGGTAATATGGTCAGGGTTAGTTCCTATTAACAATGAGGCTATAAATGAATCCTGAGAATGGGCAAAAATTATTCATACGTGCACTAAACGTTTATCTTATACCTACTTCATGTTAAGTACTTTACAGTATTTTTAAAAAGACACATGTCTTTTTGGACCAGACATATTGCAAATATGCCATCACTACCAGTTTGGCATATTGAAGTTACAAGTATTTAAACAACCCTGCCAAATCTCTAAAGAGAAGATTTTTAGGCAGCTAAGAACCTAGGAAAATGAACAACAGTTAGAGACTTACCAGGATTACAAATAAATGGATATCTAAATTGAAGAAGAATGAGGAATGCATGGAAACCAGCCATAGATCTGAAGCCAGAGAACTGAAAGATCAAACCATTCTTCTCTAAAAGGAGAGAGGGAAAAAAAGTAGAGTTGAAAGGTTACATAAAAAGAGAAAAATCATTCTTTCTAAAGAAAGTTAAATATATATGGGTGGACAAGGCAAAGAATGATAAGGAAAAGTAAGTATGCCCTAAATTATTTTCCCTGTTGTCAATAAAATATCTAAAGTAAATTTCTGATTGGTGCATATCACATAAACAAATATGCAAAGGTATATTGGGGAAAGCTGGTTTAATACACACATGTTAGTTTGGAGGAGTATATCAGATCCACCTAAAGTGCTTTTTGGAGAAAAAGTCCTTCCCATCCCATCCCCACTGGAGGAGGGGACAAGATCTGGAGGGGAAGGAGTTTTAATGTTGAAAAGTCTCCAGTGATTCTGATTTACTCCTTAGAGTTTAGATCCACATGTTTAGTTAGTGATTTACTGAGCCTGTGAAAAGGTCAGAGCACATGTTTGAGAGGAAAAACTCACTGCTGGAAGACTCTCCCACTCCTGTGGTGGGAGATGCTATCTAACTGAAGAGAGTCCCCTTTTACATAGTAGACTTATTTGGGACTGCTGTCTGCCTCATAGTCAAATGAAGCCTGGGAATGAAGGAGGGTACAGGAGAGGAAAGGAGATTAGTTCCAAGATTTTGACAGATGAAACATTTCCCCAGATTTAGAGCCAATATCACAAAGACCTTGGTATATTCCAAAAGGGAATTTCCTAATCTCTGCATAGATTTCGTTTTTTTTTTTTTTTGTTTGTTTGTGGTTTTTTTTTTTACTGGAGATGGACCTAAAATGATCAGAGAAAGCTGAGAATGAGAGCTCAGAAAGCGCTTTCTTCCCTTGGGAAGGAAGGTCACGAGGGTAAGGAAAGGCCATCTGTATTTCAGGGTCCAGGCCAGGGGGCCAATGAGAAGTGAGAAGGCCACTGTGGGTGCTGTTTCTCAGGTCCTACTGCCAAGGGCTCCCATAGAAGGGACTGGCCTCTGAGGGCCTGAGAGGGAGGGTTAAATCGTGAGGGCATCTGCATATTATCCAAACGTTTCAAACCTGCAGAAGCTTGGTCAGAGACTGGGGGGAGGGCCAGGAATGGCTATTGTTTAAGATTCCCTTCTAGGAGTTTCACCCCTGCAGGTGACTTCTTTTTGCAATGTCAGCACTTAAAGGACAGAGGTGGAAAGGAGGAAAGCATTGAAATCCCAGATTCCTGCGCTGAGGGAGTCAAAGACGGAGGACTCCTTGTGGCCTCTGAGGTGTTGAAGGGGTAGCCTGGGGTGCTTGGAATCCCTGTCTTCCGGCTGGCTACTCAGGGCCAGGGGGGGCCAGTTACAGGCTCAATTTGACAGCCTTTTCCCCATGCACCCTTCTGCCAAGTATCCCCATGCACCCTTCACTCTCAGTATTCAGGGAAAAAGGACCCCAATACTCAGCGCCCTGCCTTCGCTGCGGGGAGCACAGTCATCAGGTGTTACAACTGCCCATTTCGTACCCTCTGCTTTGCTCTGACCAAACTTGAGTCAGGCTTCCTTCCTCCCTCAGGCCCCTGAACTTTAGCTTGCCCCAAATCTGAGCAAGCGCTAAATCGGGGAACAAACACCAGGCCAGTTTATTCCCAAGTCCCTGGACCACAGGAATGCATTTCTCGTCAAACCACGGGGGTCATGCGCTGGGTTTCCACCCATCTGCCCCGCTTTCCCTCATTGCTTTCTTCCCTTTTCTATGTAAGAAAACAAAAACACGCTGATTTGTGTTTGCTTCTGAGACGCTTGCAGATTTCTGAGATTAGACCGTTTTCTTTACAGTGACAGTCTCTCCCTATTTTATTGAAGCGCGGATTTGTTTTTATCTGCTGTTAGCGCGTAGCTAAGAATGATCCCAGGTGAGTGGGAGCCCCTTTGGCGGAGATCGAAGCCTTGGGGCGCCGGGGTATTTGCCTTTCACTTAGGGAAATGCACAGGTCTCCTTTGAACTTCAACTTTCTAAAGGTGAAAAGAATTTCTAAAAGAGGAGGTGCGAGTATTGCCCCGGGCAAACTAATTGCTGGTTGAAAAACACCATGGTGATCACTTCTAGGGGCGAGGGGTGGGTTTGGGAACAGCGGTTCGAGGAGGGGACAGCGCAGAGACGGGTGGGACGGGAGGGGCAGAAGTGGGAGGCACACGAGGCGTTACTAGAAGCCGCACTTCTGTGGGCGAGCGGGAGTGGGGGGTGGGGCGGAGGGTGGTCTTGTAGCCCCCTCGCACGGAGGTCTGGAGAGGCGGCAGCGGCGGCCAGAGCGGCAGCAGCAGCAGCAAGAGCGAGCGGGACGGAGTTAGGACCGCTCGGAGCGCCCAGGTCTCGAGGTAGCGTAAGGTTTGCAAGCCTTCCACTTGCTGGCAGTTGCAGAAGATCTGCTTTTTAAGTGAAACGTACATGCCACCCCTCCGAGGGCCGCGGCTTCCCCGGCTCGCCGCTTCGCTTCTCCCTCTGCCGGCCCTCGCGCTCACTCTCTGATTTGCACTGGCCCCCAAGTTCGCCGAGAGCTCGCTGCCCACTCGGGGCAGGGTCCCGGGCAGGCGCCGCGGGCGGGGGCGGGGAGCCGGGGAACCGCAATCCAGAAGCGTCGTGGGCCATGTCTATTTCATCAAACGGACTTTGGGTGCGTCGCGTCTCGCAGCCATCAACGCTATGTGCAGTGACATTTCTGACTTGAGTGGTGGAATGCGCGAAGGCAGCCCGGGCGAGATTGGTACCGGAGGATCTTCTTGGCGCCAATGCTAATTGTCCTGATTGATGCCCCTTCTGACTAAGCTCAACGTCTTCATCTGAAATAAAATGAAAGCGGTGCCAAGCAGGATAGAACCGCCTGGACGCTGGTTCTGATCCCCGGGAATCAGAAAAGCGTCCTGCGGCTAAAAAAAAAAAAAGGAAAAGGAAAAAGAAAAAAGAAGAAAAAAAGGAAGAAAGAAAGAAAAAGAAAAAAAAAGAGAATAGAAATAGAAAGAAGGAAATAATCCCTCAGTAAAAGTTTAAGGCGAGAAGTGGAAGCGGCCGCGGCGCGGGGAGGCGCGGGGAGAGCCGGCGAGCCGGGGACTGGCGGGCGAGACCTCCGAGGGCTGCGATCGCGTTATTAACATCACTGTATTTTTGGAGGGAGAGGCACCTTTCTCGTCCTCGCTTCCTCTCCGCCCACCCCTGCTCCCTCCCCCTCATCTACCTGTCAAAGTCACTGATCTTTTGCATTTCGGAAGAGGACGTCAACGGGAGGAATTCCCCTCCTAGA
The DNA here is from genome assembly GCF_041146395.1 of Eulemur rufifrons. Lineage (NCBI taxonomy): Eukaryota > Metazoa > Chordata > Mammalia > Primates > Lemuridae > Eulemur > Eulemur rufifrons. Next base: position 117,252,076 of record NC_090990.1, on the reverse strand, counting down.
GCCGGCTCCGAGAGGGGGCGACGTGCAGGCGGCTCCCCCCGGGGGGCGAGGCGAAGGTAATTAAGCGGCGGGGAGCGGCGCGCGGGTGCGGGGCTCCGGGTCCGCAGGGTCCTCTCCCGCAGTCGGCGGGGCGCTGGCAGGACCCCGGGGCTGCGGCGGCGGCGGCGGCGGCTCGGGTCCACACGCCCACCCCTCTCGCTCCGCCCGCGCCCGGGGGGAGGCTCCGCGGGAGCTGCCGCCGCCCGCCCGTGCGCCGCCCGCGGGCTCCGCTGCTGCGGCCGCCGCCCGAGGCGGACCAGGCTGGGCAGGGCCGCCGCCCCGCGCCGTCGGCTCGGCTCCCGCCCCGCGCCAGGGCAAGCGGGCCACACGGTGAGTGCAGCCGGCGTCCCTCTCCTTCAGCGACCCGCGCCGCTCGGCTTCGCCCCTCTTCCCGGGGCTCCCTCCCTCCCCCCGCCCCTCCTCCCCCCCGGTGCAATCCACAGGCGGGAGGGAAGGCGCCGGGTGGGCGAGGAACTTTGCAAAGCGCCCTGAGGAGGCAGCGCGCGGAGCCTCTGCGCTCACACACACCCGCACACTCTCACACCCACACGCGAGTCTTCCCGGGGGTGCGCCCCGAGCAGGGTGCGTGTTTGCCTGTGGTATCCCGAGCCCGGGCGCCGGGTCGGCGCCTCCATCCCCGGACTGCCGGGCACCCCGCGCTCTCCCTCCACACGCCTGACCACACGCAACGCGCAGGAGGGTTATTATTTTATTTTATTTTGCCAGTTGTCTTTGCTTGGGGTTGGGGGGCGGATGTGGAACACTTGTCCTGTTGCTGGCCCTGCAGAGCTGGTTGCCACACCGAGAGCTTTGTAGTGCCCTTCTTTTAATCTCCTTTATTGGTGTGAGATTAAAGCACTGCTATCCCGTGTTGTGCAGCTAGGGAGAAAGGAAAATTGCAAGAGGGAAACACTAGGTGTAGGAATGCTGTTTGGTATGTTTGCTCAGATTCCTTACTGGCATCACATTAATCTGTTAAATGGATTCGGCTAGGGACATTGAATTGCTGTCCTGTATGGTTCTGTGGATATCTATATATAATACAAATAATACTGAATATTATTGGGCCTAAAATAACCAATTAAGTGATTCATACAAGGGAAAACTTAGATTAAAAAAAAGAAACTGCGCCCTCTGCTGTTTATTGTAGTAACCTCAGCCGGGGACCATTTTTTTCAGAAATCCACTTAAGAGTAAGTAGGTTGTCATCTTACAGGGCAAGGGAGGAAAATTCCTAGCGGGGATTTGAAAGCAACTTTATTTGGAAAAGTTGCAGGTTGGGTTCCTATCGTTGCGTCAGGTATAGATTTCCAGTGAGTAGGGGGTCCCGCCATTCCTCCTCCATTATCCTAAACACAGGGAATAATAGAGCCACTCCTTATAACAAATTGTCAATCTTTGGAATGGAAAATTCTGAGTAAGATTCAGAATTCCGCTAAACATATGGCGAATCTGGCAGTAGACTTGCTCTAGAAATAAGGCCCTGTTTTATGACTGAAAATACTAAAAGTTTTTTTATCTCACAGAAATGAAAAAAAAAAAATACCCAGAGAGATCTTACAATAAAATCATTTATTCAAATATGCTCAGTGGTTATGCTTGTCGGAAAGTTTTTTTAAAAAAATCCCCTTTTGGGGGGGAAGTTTTTCTGATTGGTTTGGCCCTTGAGGAGCGTCTCAAACCTGTGAGAGAATCAGCAGCCCCACACTTCATTAAGTATTTTGAACTGTGTCACTTTGAGTGCCTCACCGCCTCCCTTTCTCTTTGGCAAAGGAAAAGCAGCTCCATAGCTGTCCAAGATTCTTTTTGAAGATAAGCAACTTTCGGTTTTTCATTAAGATAAAATTGGGATCTCTGCGTGTGCATCAGCATGCCAAGAGAAAAAAGCATCAAGTACTTCACACGTAATGTTGTTCCAGCTTACATACGTAAGGGATATATTTACTTTTCTTTTCTGGATGCCTTGAAATGAGATATATTTCACCGCTAAAGACCAACATGAGGATATTCAGGATTTTATGTATGGGGCTGTTAATTTGATGATATTTCCTATTGTGAAATTTAAGAGGGATAATCTTTAAAATTGTGTAAGGAAACGGTTTATTTGGGCATAAAGCTGTTTTCCTATTAAGATTTTTGTTTTGTCAGCTGTCACCGGCCATGTGTGTTAAAATGATTCAGGTTAGCTTTTTTAGGAGGAGGCTAATGTATTTTGCAGTTTCCTTTGTATATTTGCAATTGGTGCAAATACCTGTGTTTGCTTCTGTTATTGTTCTGAAAAACATCAGGTAACCTGTTTAAAAAGTTAAGCCATTACACATTTAGTTGATAGGTTTCTTAAGTGTTGCAAAAATTTGGAGAGAGTTTTAGAGTTACAAAACACCAAGTTTCTTGGAAAGAAGTAAAATTTCATTCAACTTAGAAAATCAATTGTATATTAACATTGAAAAATATGTCTGCATATGAGCTATGTTGTATAATATAAGGGAATATATTAATCGGCAAGGTCTTAGGCTAGTAAGAGGTTTAGCATACCTTTAAAAATAATTTTATTTTCAGAATCCAAAGTTTTGTTTGAAAACTTCAGGTGGGCGTAGGTTTTCTCATTTGTGTGTTTGAGACCTTGGCTCTCTGAACTTCCCTGTATGAGGATGAAATATTGGTTGCTCATATGGTAATTAAACACCAGATTTCTTCCAAGCTTAACTGATTCTGAAATAATTTTATGTATTATCCTATCCACAAACATCCTAAAAAATGTGTGCTATCGAATATGTCTAATCTGTCTTCTCTCAGTGAAAATAGAGATCTTTCAAATACAAAGGTGTGTTATTTGGTTTTATTAAACATTTCATGATAGGCTGTTTCTCATAATGCCCAATCAAGAATGAGTAAGCTATGCCAATGATGTTGCAGCACATCTTCAATTCCTTGTATTTTGAGAGACAGTTAACAAAAGGATAGAAGCATATGTTTCCCATTAAGATGACTAGAAAATGCTTTCTTCACAAGAAATCAGTGCAAAGAACACCGAATACATGTTAAAATATCTTATGTAATTTCATTATGACGGTGTTAGAAGCTGCTGATAGGTTATAGAATTTTTATACCTTTATCTCTTTATACTTTTCACTCAATGGTATGTGATTATAGTCAATTTTCCTTTTGTTCCTTCCCATTCAGAAACATGCATATTTATAAAATTCTTCATGTCTATTGATGAATGAGTCAATAGCTGTCTATTTCAGGTACCCCTGAAGAGCCTAATATTTATGAGATAAATATCCCACTCCCACCTCCCAGTGAGACTATATAATAAAATGAATGCTGAAAGCCAACTAGATTAGGAGATTTACTGGCGGTATTTTCCTCTCAGTTGTTGAAACTGGCGATTGTTTTTGGAATATAATTGTCTATAATTTTAATCACTATTACTTCCATGTTGTATTTTGAGAGGATTTTTTTTGGTTTTTTTTGGAGCAAAGAAAGGGCCTGTGAAATGCCTTCTGCAAAGTTAATCCAAAGTAGAAGAGAATTAGCTACAGAATCCTGGAAAATATACATGTTCTATGTATGCAAAACCATTTTATAGCCCAGCTTAGTCCTGATCAATAATCCCTATTTACTTGAGGGCCATGACATAATTTTATCTTTTTTCGTTGGCTCCACAAATTTATATAGCAGAGGTCTGTGGAGTACTCACAGCATATTAAGAGGTATTTTTATCAAAGAGGACCTCTCAGTACTTTAGGTTCCAGGTGGAGGTGATGGCATTATTGGGTTACAGTGAGTTCCCAAGGTTTGCAAAGTAAAGAACGAGAACTGGGGCTACCCAGAGCTCTTCTGAAGCTGCTCTTACGTAGGTGACATGGACGCCTGAGACAAATTCAAAGGCCACATTTCTTGGCAATTAGTTTAGTTATGGGCTGGAAGGGATATGTTTAGTATATTAAGTTCCCAAATATGTCATTGACTGTCCTCCTAATCGGTTTGCCTAGCTATTTGCTGTGATGACCTAGCTTTGAAGAAGCTATTGATAATTTTAACCTGGTTGAAAGCTTAGCCAGATGGGAACCCTTGGCATGAGGTGATGGAGGTTAAGGTGTAAATAATACTCTATTTTTCCATCGTTTTATTTTCTTTGAAAACTCTATCATTATACTTTAATAGCAAATTCCTCATTTTCACGGAGGCTGCTTTTCCATTGTGTGTCGTGGAAGTTCATAGATTTAATTTCTTACTAATCTGAAGTTAAGAGGATTTTCTTTGAAGTGTATGTGGCACTGACAAGTAAGGAGACCCTGAAATGAAGGACACGTAGTGATGGTACAAACATAAAAATGGGACTGAAATCAAATAATTATGTTAAAGAGCAGCTTAGTGTCCCCTGCTCCTGATCTGTAATACGCCGTGGTCAATATCTTTTTCTGTGTCCATGGGAGCTCATTAAACGTAAATTCTGCAGACTAACCGAGCCGTGCCATATTAGTGCTTGCCAAAGCTTGACATTTTTAATACATTAATAATATGTCTGTAATGTAATGGAAAACTATTAATCACAACTGGTTATGTGCCAGAAATTTAAGCTATAATTGGCTGCTTCTTGTCAAAAATGTCTGTTGCACAGTCCTGCAACTGCCTAATATTCAAATATCTTGCACTCCTCTGCATTTTTCCTCGTCACTGCTCTAAATTCGATCAATGGTGTGGTCCATAATTCCGTATAATGACCATCATTATAATTCTGGTATACTTTAATGAGAATTCGTTATAACGGGATTGCTGTTGTGTCAGGAGATGGTAACGGGTTCACACACATTTCCTTACCATCCAAATGTTTCACAGACAAGTGTGTATAGTCACCCTTTATTTTGTGGTTACAGCAAGGCAAAATGTGAAGGAGAACAGAGGACCCAGGAATAAATTGATAAGGGGAATATCATTTATTGGGTTAAGAAAAGTGAAGACTAATCTCAGGAAGCATTCGAATAGATACTTACAGTCATATTTTTAAAATAATATTAAAAATTAATGCATCACGCTCACTCAGTTCAAACTCAAAGCAGTCCATTCCAGGTCTTGAAGATTATATCATTCTTGATAAATAAACTGCTGTATATACGCAACTAGAAATCAAAATTAATAATTTCTGACCTAGTAGATTTTACACTGCTGCAGTTGTAATGCCCACTTCCTCCCTCACCCTGAAAAGTGTTTATTTCCTCTTATAATAAAGTAGTAAACAGTTGAAACATGCATCTAGGAAATGTAGACTTGTGTCATTTTAACACCTTTTCAGATTATTACTTGTCAAATTCTTGGATGTTTCTGAAAATATCAACTTAGAATTACTAATGAATCTGAAAAAAGCAGAAGGCTGTAGTAGCCACAACACATGCTTCTCTGTGATTTTTTTCTTTTTAGCTTAAGATTTCAAAATGTGCTTAGCACAGTATAGTCTTTAGGTTACAAGGAAAAGGCAGATTCAAATCTGTAGTTTATACATGTTTAGACAAACTGCTAATTATTGCTTCATAGGAACTCAAATATTCAACACTTTTCCTAATAGAAAATATCACAAATTGCAGCTGTATGATAACATTTTATGAATTGAATATAATGAAAATTGCACTTGCATCCATAAAGCAATTATTATAAATTACTTTGCTATGGAAACACAATTCAACCATCTGTTGGCATTTCATAGTCTCTGTGGCTTAGTTCATTTTAAGATGGTACGTTATTTAAATATAATGAATTCCCTTCATAAGAATGTTTGAAGATAGTGAACTTCCATATTTCAAGTGTTTAATATGAATTGAAGTCTCTATAATGGAATTTTCCAAATCCGTGAGGTTTTTTTGTCCCTTTTGAATTGTTTAAAAAGTTAATTTTTGGACTATGGATATGAATGAACTAATTAAGAAAATGCACTTTTTTTGACTCCTAGTTTCCAAATATTAATGTTTGTTTAGATTTGGACAATGATCTCAAAAGAGAAAAGTTGCCAGTTAAACTCACTAGTGACTTGTACCCATAGTTATGGAGGCTGCATTATCAGTTAACCAAAAGTACTTTTAAACAGTAATTTTTATTTTCTCTTAGAATTAGTGCCATATTATTCTGCTTCATGGCCTGTTAACTCACCCTCAGCTATTTTTATATGTGCATTTTAAATTGTGCGTTTTACTACAGAGTTTTTAGTTTTAAAGCAGCATATAATATTCGCCTTTGGGACAAATTCTCTTCTGTTACAGAAAGTAACAACAAATGCAGATGTATGTAATGGCCATAAAAAGATGTAAGAAAATAGGAAATTCTTATGAAAGGAAAATTTGCTCCTTTGGATTTATTTTTGAATATTTTTTTCAGAGAGCCAAGTTATCTTTATCACTAAATGCTACTAAACAAAAGATGCTAAATTCTTCCAATATAATGAGCAAACCCACAGGGACAGACTCACGCAGACAATGCTGGTTTTCACTCCCGCTAAGAAAAGCTAAGAAATATACAAGGAATTTGGAGATTTTTAGGGTCTCATTGCCAAGAAACAAAAGCCATACAAGTAGTTTGTCATTCCTTTGTCATTGTTATAAAAGCGCTCATTCCCCCCATTGTTCTCTTGGAAGATTTTCTAGCCCTGCAATATATGAGAAATGTTTAAATCTAGCTGCTTGCTCTCAGTTTTGTCAAGATGGAAATATAATTTTTGAAGCAAAAATCTGTAACTCACCTGGAACACAGGCATCTATCTTTGTTATGGAAGAGTTAAATCCTTCATATCGAAATTCTCCCCGATGTGAATGATTTCTGTAGTTTGCTCATTCTAGCAAAGCAGCTGAGTAAAGGTTATCCATATTACACCAATTTGCTTTATATTGCATCAAACCTCCAAAATGTCAACATATCATCCATTTCGTAATACATTGATTCTGGGACAATAACTCTTACTCTTATTGTTTCTAAAAGGGTGTTGGTGCCAGAAGAAAAGAATGATTGATGGGAAACAGACACCGGGCTACAGACCCTCATCCTTTTGCTTCAGATACTGATATCTCAGCGAGCCCGAGCAGCCCCTGTGAGCTGAGCACATTGAGGATCACTCAGGGTTATCGGATGTACAACGGGACAGCCATCACTTTGCTAAGTTATTCTCTGCAACTGGACATCTTTTACAAAAACCAAACTACACCCGAGTCTATTTAATAGATATGTTCTAGGACAAAGAAAGAGCTGCAAGTAGTTGTTCCCGCCTAACACCCAAGTATGTTAGGCTTCCACCAAAGTCCTCAGTATACCTGAACGCGCACAATATTCCAACCCTTCGCATTTGGTTTTGGAATCCGCTTTGAGGTCCCATCCTCTTTTTTGTTTTTGAAATACAGACCTACCTATATATAGACACATATATATATATATGTATCTCTAAAATAGAAACAGATCACAAAGCAAACTGCTTTAGTTTCCGCGAAGATTACAAAGAATTTAGAGATGTATTTGTCAAGATTCCTCTCGATTCATGCCCTTTGGGTTACAGTGTCCTCAGTGATGCAGCCCTACCCTTTGGTGTGGGGACATTATGATGTGTGCAAGACTCAGATTTACACAGAAGAAGGGAAAGTTTGGGATTACATGGCCTGTCAGCCGGAGTCCACGGACATGACAAAATATCTGAAAGTGAAACTGGATCCTCCGGATATTACCTGTGGAGACCCTCCTGAGACATTCTGTGCAATGGTGAGGCAACCGTTTTGAATAGCATGTTCCATATAGATGGGGTCTAATTGCATATACACACAAGTGTGGTGAGTAAGAAGGCTTAATTTATGCAATGAGCTGAATCTGCAGGTGGCAGATTTGTGTTAACAGGCGCGCTGCATTCTCAGTGGAGGCTGGCACTACCTGGAGTTACAATTTGCACTCTTGATTGATGCACTGAAACTCACCTCCTGCTTCCTTGCAACTTAAAAGTTCCATTGAGGCAGGTGCACTACATACATTATAAAAGAAAAAGTCCAGGTGAAGGTTAAATTTCAGAGTGGAGGCTGGGAACATGATTAGAACGTATCTGTTATGTTAAGGATAAAATCGGTTGGCAAACCAACTTTAAAAACACACAGGTTTCTTAAAACCCACGTATAAGATCCGTCCCAAATTGCATAGTTCAAGGCTAGATTAGATGTCATGACTTTTGTCATCAGGAAGCCGCTATGATTTGAAAGTCCTGGTTAGGAGACGAGTCAGGAGAAAAGCAGAGGAGAGAGGGACCAAGAGCCTTGTGAGAACTTCTGGAAGAAAAGTCTTGTCTACCCACGCAACCCTGTATTTCAAGGGTGGCAGTTTTCTATGGGTAAAGATGATCATTGGAAGGTTGAAAATATATTTGCTGAGAAGTCATGAGTTAGGACATACAAATTCAGATACTATCATTTTGATGAGCAGAGTTACAGAATTTATTGTTCTCCTGGTGTATATAAATCTTTTCCTGGTGGAAAGTTAAATACTATGTGAAAAGGTAACATTGGAGTGACACATTGAATTTTCATGAAGAACACAGCTGACAGTATACCTATAAAGTATTAGTAAAGAGACTGGTGATTAAAACGCATAAATTAATGTGCTAAAGAATTCAGACAGTGAGTTTAGTTGGCTTATGTTTTTTTTTTTTTTTTTTTTTTTTTTTTTTTTTATTATGGGTGATCTTTATTTGATACAGGTACCCATGACCTCATTTTTCTCCACATAACAGATATAATTGTATGGCAGACTTTAATAGTATTCTTACCTGACTTTATTATCTTGAACCTGGCCTGGCATTTTCAGGATAGTGAAACTATTAATCAAAGGCGCATCTGTTCACAGTCCCCAGTGAGTTAAATTAGCATAAGATCATCTTAGACCTAGCACTATAGAAAGAGTTTTGTACCAGGAAACAATTTTGAGCAATAAAGAGTGTTTTCACCTAAAAGCTAAGGGCTTGCCATTTTTCAGAAGTGCCTTTGGGGACTGGTTTGAATTATAGTCTAAACCTGATTTTGTGGAGAGTTGAGAAAAAGAGCTTGGCTATTAGGTGTCACTATGACTAAAGTGCCCTGAAAGACTAAATATTTCAAAGAGAGGACCCGTCTCTCCGGGAAACAGGTATGTGCTTTGCAAAGATGTTGCATTTTAGAAACCAGAGACTTTCAGAGAAGGAGTTTATTCAAACATTAGCAAAACTATAATATATGTGTAGAGGAGCAGAGGCATTTGTTGGCTTTATATAAGGTTTTTAATAATTTCTCAGAAAAGGTCAAATTTAAGATCTCATTGTAAATCTGAGCTGAAATTGCTGTTTGGGTGATAGGTTGTGCAATTTTCCACTCCTTATAGCAGGGTCCTGGGCCAACTTTTCATATTAAGAACACTCGGCTCTATGTATTGCTTTATATGACACTTGTAACAATATGCCTCTTCCGGAGTTGTTTAATAATTTAAAGATCTGAGTAAAATAGCAAATACCTTTCTCTCGGTGCTTTTTCCCCTCACATAGTCCTTGTACAATGTGTTCAAGGTGTGATTTGTATGTGCACCTTCCCTGATCTCAGCCTCTGGCCAGACAATGCTTGTTCAGCGCTGCTCCTGTCCATCATTTTGAAGGGTTTACTTGGTGTCTTCCGCATGCCCCTTTCTCTCATCCACAAGTGGAAAGGGCATATTACAGAACTTCCCATGCCTGCCTGCCTTTCACAAGGACATGCTCTAAAGTCCTTAAGTCCATCCCCACCGGTCCACTGACTAAATGATGTCAGAGATCAAATGGGAAAAAGAATTAAAATCATATCCCTCACCTTTCCCAAGACATGTATAACATGTATACTTTACAAGTTCACATGACACTCCACAGGACAGTCTTTTCAAAGGCTGCATCTTAGTATGATGCAGACCTTCAGAAGCCTTGGTGGATTTAAACTTGTCATTGAGCACAGTGGTTTTCCAAGGGAGGGTGTAAGGGTTGTGAGATGTTACCTATCAATGCTTAATTTGTATTCTTTAATATGCATGTGATTGGCATAACAGATTTAATAATCTACCCTTTACATGCATACGTTGGGACTATTCGTATGCCTATCATATGCCAAGTCAATGATAATGGTCTAATATAGCAACACTTCCTCTCTGCACATTTGGATTTTCCATAAAACTCTTCAGCGTAAGGGTTCCTGACACAAGGCTGTAAAACTGTCTCAGGATGCTGTCATATCAGACCTGTTTAGGTGCTCCTTGGCCCAGGGTCTAATGGGGATCCATAAAGGCATTTGTGTTATGACTTACGTGTTCTTCCCTCCTTCACGCTCGCATCTATACCTGCTCCCTGAGAGTCGTTATGGCCTATTACATCAGGGTAGCTGCCACATAAGCACAGCCACTCCTTAGCCCCTATATGTAAATGTTTGCTGCAAAATGGTTTCAGTAATCACTTGTTCAGCTAGCGACACCCTTATTAGCTCTGACTGTAGAGTTCTGAGCACCGAGAGGACATTTGGTGAGAGAAATACCCTACAATTTCCATAGCCAATTTCTTTAATACAAAGTTGAAGTTCACTGGCATCGGGTTAAGAGTCTGCGTTGCTGCTTTTTGCATTTGCTTCATTATTATATGCCAATGACTATCCATGAATATTGCATTTATTTTAATATAGAATGAAATTTTAGGGAGAAAAGGAGCAGGTGATTCCATTTAACAGTAGTTCTCTGCTTATTAACCCGGATGACATACTTAATAAATCTTCAGTGTAATTTTAAATTGTTCTATATTAATTGTATCAGTATTTATAAACATTGGTTTTCCGTAAACATGCATATGTATGTATGAGTCGTGTATATTGAAAGCCATACATTTTCTTTTTAACTTAATATGTCCTTTTAAAGTTGATGGTGACTCAAAAAGATCTTTGTTTTTGTTAAGGGGGAAGAATCTGAGGGGTAGAGGACAGTTAACATAACGTATTTGTATAGATCCTATCCTTTCAGCCACATTAAAAGCTTCAGGTAGCATAGCTTTGTCAGGAAACACAGATCATCTAGTGACTGCAATTTGTTTCAATTTGCATAAAGAGCAGATAGGGTGATCTGAACCTGCGTGTAAAGCTGAAGTGACAACACAAAGCTATGGCTTGTTCTTTGTGTTTAGACAAACTTAGCTGTCATACCTCCACGTAACACCCCAGTGGCTTAAAAATGGCAAAATTATCTGCAATTATCTCTAGCCTGCAGCTCATTTTCTGGATAAGCTAAACAGAAGCTTTGAAAAGAAGGCTACAGACGGAAGAAGTCATGTGTGTTTGTGCAATTTATGGCACAGAAGTGCTGATGACTGTAGAAATGGAAGCCCTTGAGTGCTGCAATGGATTTCAGAGCCAATCAAAACTAAATTAGAAAACAAAGATTATTAAAAAGTCTTCCGTGCATGTAATTTTGGCATAATATTATGAGGTGGACATTAAATGTTTCCCTTGGAGACTTTCAGCATCATTAATGCAGCATGCCTTTAATTACAAGTAGACTCATATTACTAAAAAATTGGAGAAAATAAAATACTCTGAGGTATAGTTAGTAATACCTTCATTAGGTTTACTGAAATAATTAAAAGAAAGGGTATAATTTTTCTAAATAAAATGTCAGAATTTGAAATGAAAATGGATTTTCTTTAGGAAATTTACTAATGTGTGCCTGTGCTCTCGATAGGCATTTATTCAAATACCTTAACAGGTCTACTAATGATCATTCCATATTGTGCTATTTCTAGATAGGCTCCTATTAAGAAAAGAACTTTAATTATTGTAAGCATTGTGGATAGAGCATATTTCATCATGTTCAAATGTAATTTACAAAAATAGCAGAAAGCCGCCTTGTTTTATGATTTCAAAGGAGCCCCATGGGATGAGTGAGTGGTAATGCATAGTCTCAGGGCTATCCATAACTTAAATTTCCGGTTTGACATCAGATCAGGTTGCCATCTGGTGGCTTTTGAGAAATTAATTTAGTAAACTCAGTTACATTTTCAATGACATGGAATGAATATCAATTTTCCAAAAACTGGAAATGACGTTGACTTATATAATGATCAACTAATCTTAAAAATACACGCTGTTCACATGAAACATAATTCAACAAATGAATGAAGTTTTAGTAACATCTTTCATTTGAACTGATTTATCCCTTAATGATGCTAGAATGGAATTTTCTAAAAAAATCTTCAGTTCTTTCATTAACATTTCATTGTTATTAGTTCATTATTTAGACTTGTTTCTTAGAAAAGTTTAAGTCATATTTGTAATGAGTTAAATTCTAAGAAATCAGTTTTTCTGATTATGTCATTATATCAAGTATTTTTTTTTGTTGAGGAGCCTACAATATTTCCTTATCATCTATTGCATCAAGTCTAAAGTACTTTACCTGCTTTTTAAATTTGGGTGCATGCAACCCTATTTCCCAATCCTTCCTATCAGGACCCTATGGCATCTCCAGGGGATTTAAGGCTGGCAATCTGATTGGAAGGGGACTACAGGATTTGGGTTGAAGCTTCATTGGCACAGCATGCACGGCTTATGGGGGAGGCCTTGGGAAGGAGTTGATGAAGATTATGGTGGGCCTAACAAAACCTAAAACCACCTCATGTCATTCATTGTTTCCACTATTCCCTGCGTGTACAAGTGTTCTTGTCTTTGTTGCTCTAATGCTTCCCGAATATTATTACAGACTACTGTGTGCAGAGTGAAGTGAATAGAGCTTTCAGCACATGCAAAACCTACTGGTGGTGGTGGCAATCAAAGTTAAACACTACGTGGTCGCTGCTGCCAAAGAAAGTAAACAAGAGTCCTGATCAAAATTAATACGAAGTAGTGGGCATCCAGGGAGTGGGAGAACAGAGAAGTAAGACTAGCACTTAGCATTTAAAGGTAAAACATTATTTTGCAGCATGTCAAAGGGCCACTTGGACAATACTGTCTGGTAGCCAAGTGCCTAATGTTAAACAGTGTCAGAAAAGGAGAGAGAAAAAGGCTGGGTGGAGCAGATGAATGCACAGCATTTTAATGACAGCCTGGTGGCCTGGTTAATAGTAGAACGACTTTTTATATCTGGCAGGATGGAAGAGGAGCAAAAAGCCATAGAACCTGATGAACTTTCTATGTATACATATTTCATATATGCATATATATTTCATATATGCATATCTATATTTCTTAATTTAGGAGGTGCTAGAATATGCTGAGTAAGATGAATATGGGTTGTCTACTTGGAGCTCCAGTTTTACATAAAGATTAGAGGAAACATTTAACTGAAGGCAAAAATGCAAGATTTTTAGAGGTGAAACATTTGGCTTCAAAATAATGACTGCCTCGTGGTGGGCTACTTTAAATTACCTCCTTCAGTCCTCCAAGAGATAACTTTGTCTGCTCTATAGTTTAGAGGAACATCACTTGAAAAGTGTGAGAAGTGGTGTCCTCAAATATCATAGTCTGTCTGGACAGTTTTGGGGTGTATTGGGCCTATTCTCCAGACTTTTGCAGGGCTTGCTCTGCCTTTTTTGTTTTTGTTTTTTAGCGTGGGTATCAGGCTGGTATCTTGATCCTCTGATTTTGAAGACTAGTGTCATCACACAAGAAGCCTCTTACCTCCTGTCACATCCTGTCTACCAGGACAAGAAGAAAATATTCCTTTTGTTTGGCATAGTGTGTGCTCCTCTCCACGTACTCTTATCCCACCTGTCCTTCAAGGTCTCTAGTTCTTATGCTTACTGTATTCTGACTCTTTAACTGAATCACTACTCTTTAAGTGAGAGAGCCACCACACTTGCTGACGCATAGTAGGAATTCACCAGGGACTGTAAATCATATAGTTTTTATATCTCATAGCATTTAGTATACTCCTAGATAACAAATAAATAATAATGTGGTTTTTAGTTGATTAATTCATCAATTGATTGAATATACTACAGTCATGTACTGCATGGCAACATTTCAGTCAAGAATTGACCACTTCTACCACGGTAATCTCATAAGATTATAATACCATATTTTTACTGTGCCTCTTCTATGTTTAGATATGTTTAAATACACTAATACTTGCCATTGTGCTACAGTTGCATACAGTATTCAGTACGGCAACATGCTGTGCAGGTTTGTAGCCCAGGAGCTATAGGCTATACTATGTAGTCCAGGTGTGTAGTAGGCTGTGCCATCTGGGTTTGTGTAGGAACATTCTGTGATGCTCACACAAGAATGAAATTGCCTAACACATTTCTCAGACCTTACCCCCATTGTTAAGTGACACGTGACTGTATTTGATTACCAGAATGTTTTCTATTTCTTGAGAGATTTTTATCACAAACCTAACATTTGTTTTTTCCTCTGAAAATAAATAATTAGAAAAATTTAGCTACTGCACTTGGGAGCTTCTGATGACCTTCTCAAAAGAGAGATGGTAGAGGCAAAACCTACCGAGTCATATTACATATGGCTTTTCATTCTTTTTTAAGCTTACAACTATGTTTTCCACATTTATTTTTGTCGTATGTTCTTCAAAAATATGATTTTAATAGCAATACATATTTTATACTATGGATATACAATATTGTATTTAATTATCGTCCCTTCTTGACATCTTGGTGTTCTTTCCATGCTTTTTTCTATTGGTTATAATGCTGTGTTGAACATATATCCACATAGTCTTCTTTATCTAAACAGAATCTTCTTCTCCCAGGTACCAAACCTCCCATATTAGGTGAATTTGTTTTTAGGATGTTGAGCTCATCATATCATATTTTGTTGAGGCTAAAGGGGAGGGCTATATTCCCATTGCTCAAGGATGGAATTACCACTGAATGGAATATACACCCTCTATGGCACTCATAGGGAAAGAGGTGCCATGAGCCTTAGGCAGGTCCTTTCTCTGGGCCTTGCTCTGTTTTGTCTATACATGAGAGTGCTTTCGGAGGCAAAAGGGAGAGAGCTTTGGCCTCATGGTGGAGAGCAAAGTCAGGAGACCTCTTTGGAGCATTAAGCTGAAGATGAGTAAATTACACCTTGTAAACTATGCCTGTGGCTTTAAAACTTGCTTTAAATTGATCCATGGTGAGAAATAGATTTTATGTTGGAACTCAGTGAACACACACTTACACACACACAAAAAATAAAACCTTCACAAAATAGTTCTTACACTTTCTATGTGCAATGCCTTCTGATATTTTTTCCCTTATATTCCTTTCTCTTCCTGTTATTTAACAGATAATTGAAAAGTACGTACTATTGTAATCCACAAATCATATGTAGCATTGTTTTGAAACTTGAATAAATGGAAAAATACTGTACATATCATTGTATAATGTCCTTTTTAAAATTCAACATTATGTTTTTGAGATAACTGTTATATAGTATTCTATCATATGGATATTTCTTCAACCAATCTTCTATTTCTAGACATTTAGGTTGTTTGGTTTTTGCACTTTAAGGCTCTTGACCAGTGTTATCAAATTGTCCACCAGAAAGATAGTTAACAATTTACACTTTCACCGACATGTTATGAAAGTATTCTAGTCCTTAGATCCTCTTCAATACTGGGCATTATATTCCTAAATTTTCTTCTAATATATGACCTTAGCAGATAAATGAGGGTATGGAGTTTACCCAAAAGGATGATAATAAAATTGTCCTATTCCTATCACCTGTTCTGCAAAGATTATAATTTTTAAAATTCGACATTGATATAGCGACATATTTGAAGATGACATGACATTTTATTTTTCAAAGATTTATTCATTTATTGAGAAGGTTGGTTTTTAATAGGTTTCTTGGCTACTTAAATGTATTTCTAACTGCAGTAGTTTGAACTCTTTTATATTTTTTGCCCCCTTTCTAACTTTTCTACTGGTCACCAATTAAAAATATATATGTAACATAAATATATGTAAATATAGAAGTGTATATATAAAAATATATAAAATATTTGGGCCTTTTATATAAACTCCATTTTTTTGTTAGTTTAATTGGTTCAAAATATGAATATCCTTTTTGCCAAAAGAATAGATCTCCTTTCAGAGACTTTTCCACACCCTTCATTTTGTGGAAATGTTATGAATTTCTGCACTGGCCTTTGGTGGCAGGGACATAAACTTAAGGCCAGGAAAGATTCATCTGAGTGCCCGATTCTGTCTTTTGTTCCTATTGTAAGAACTTGGTGAAGTTGTCATTTACCCTTAAGCAAAGCATCATTTTTCACTTAGCGTCAGTCCTTTAGGAAATAGTTGCATCCTGAAACATTTTCCTTATATTAAGCTGCTGGTTTGAAATCTGCTTTGGTTTTAGTTCAACAGACCAATAGGTAGGCTGGTTTTTCACGTGCCATTTTTAAATTTTAGAGTTTCTTTTCCTACAAAAGGGGAAAATGATGAAAGTTGTTCCACAGCATAATATTTCCAAGAAACTTACTGAGATTGGCAAGTTGTAAATTTCTTCTCATTTTGCTGGGAATAGAGAGATTCACATAGTATCTGTTCCATGAAAATTAAAGATGTGAGCTGAGGAAGAAACCAGAATTGGTTTTCACTCTCTGACCTACTTTGAAGCTGACTTCTAAAATATTAAATGAAGAATTAAACGGAGTATTGCTCTAGTACAAAGAAATAGTTCTTTTGTTCCAGAGAGTTGATGTCCGCTGAGAGGTCCAGCTGCTGACATTATCATGGGGTCACATCGGCACAATGATTTTTCAACATCACCTGTAACTTTTTCTGTCCTATTGCTCCCTTTTCTTTTTGGGAGTGAGAAAATGAAGAAATCAAATACACTTTCAAACAACTTCTAAGCATGGTCTAAAAATGAATCTGGTGTTTCAGCAATGTTGTCATGGTTCCTCTGTAGCGATTTGTGTGAGGGAAGAATTCATATATTGGTAGAAAAGATTGGACAAGTGTGAGGAATATGAAACCTGCCTAGAGGTTAGAAGACTACTCTAGAAAAAGCATTCTGTGTTTCAAAAAAAGGATATTTTCGTGTATGCCTGGGTGCCAGAAGACATGAGTGTGGGATGTGTAAAACTATAAATTGTCTGCCAGACATGGAGAGCTGAGATTTGTAGGTCATGTGAAGGTTATACCAGAGGACCGCAATCTTTTTGAAAGTGACATTCAAAAACTATGGATTTCCTTGTAGGTCAGGGTGGATTGAGGTCATTCATGTAATGGACCATCCACACGCTCTCTCAAGAGAGAAGAGAATTCCCTGCATGCACTCTGCACAAGTTGCAGAAGAGGGTATATGCATGACACAGAGAGAATGAGCTGGTGGCCAATATGCTCATCTGAGGTTGGTGATTGATGCCTAGACCACTCCATATGCGTTTTTATTTCAAAGTTTAGAAAGGCTGATCTTATCTGAGATGTTAGAGAGCATTCTCATCAACGTGAGAGAATTATCTGGCTCCGAATTATGTTCTATTTAGCCAACACAGGGTCAGTGCTTTTATAGTGCATAGCACAATGTGATGCATATAGTAGTACTTAATGCATGCTTGTTGAATTAAACTTGCATTATATTTTTACAAAAAGCATTTGGAGCTCATATTTATAAAGAACTTACGTGGTGCCATGTACTGTACTAAATGCTTCGACTGTGTTTGTTCTTGTAATCCTCAATCCCATTTTATCCTTATTCACCAGATGAGGTGATTAAGGCATGAGGTTAAATAATTGTTCCAACTAAATTGGGAACAGGATATAAACCCAGGCACTCTGACACTCATGTTCCGCTCCGAAACTGTTCTATTCCCGCCCTAATTTTATTTGTAGCATGTGGAATAAAAATCATAGTGAAAACCTTTTTAAAAATCACATTTATGATTTGGACTATGAGCTACGAATACTATGATTTTGTTATTTAAAAAAGCCTTTTATCTGAAATAACCTTAGAAAATTGGATTCTGTAAACAGAGTGTGCAGAATGTTGGAAATACACATTACGTGATGAGTGTCTTCATTCAGGGATAAGAGAAGCGATCAGCAGTGTTTGTTTCCATTCTTGCTTTCTTTTCCATTAACGTGTTCATATAAATGGAAATAAGCTGTTAAAAATCATAGAGAGCAGAGTACATATTGTATTCACCATCTAAAACCAGAATAATAAGTCAGCAACTGTTGGCTAGTTAACAAAATCATATTCTTGTGGGTGAGGTGTTGAGAAAAGTAGTTAGCGTGGTGCTTTTGTTTTGTTTTTGGTTTTTTACAGTATCAATAACAACTGTTATCATATAGCCAACTGCCTACATGCTGTCTCTACTTGGATGTCTAGTAGGCATTTTAAACTTAACGTGTTTATTATAGAACTCTTGATTTCTTCTCCTCAAATTTATTCTGCCTCTAGTCTTTCCATATTTGTAAATGGTAACTTATATTCATCTAGCCACTCAAGACAACAAATCTGAGAAACCTCCTTAACTCCTTTATTTCCCTGACAATACATACCACCAAGTCCTGTTAGCAAAACCTTCCAAATATATTGCATATCCGACCATTTTTCACCTTCTCCGCTGCTAACAACCAGGTTCCAACCAGCTTTGTCTCTATGCCAGACTCCTGCGGTGTCTCTCAGTTGATCTCCTTGCTCCCCACTTTTGTCTTATTGATCAAATTCACATATATTTTATATTTTAATATCTTGTATAACATGTATAAAATGAAAAATATATACATATTTTACACAATATAACTTTTTATATATGTGTAGAGTTTTAAAGATCTGAGTCAATCAGGTCCTTTTCCTTAATCAATTTTCTCTTATAACCCTTTGTGTCCATTCAAAATTGTATCCAATTCTTACTGTCTATTTGGGAGTTTCTGTATAATCTGGTCGCTGAATCTCTCTCTAACCTCTGCTGTCACTGCTTCCGCCTTGCTCAGTCCTCTGTAGCTGCACCCTCTTTATGTTCCTCATAAAACTCGGTTTATTCCTGCCTCTCTGCTTGGATCCACATTCTCAGTGTCTTCCCATAGTTTGTTCCCACATTTTATTCAGGTCTCTGCTTAAAAAAAAAAAAAAAAAAAAAACCTTTCTCAAAGGGGCCTGTCTGACCGCCCTGTCTTAAATACATCTCCTCTCCATCATTTACCCATCCCCTGAGCCTGCTTCAGTTTTCTTCATTGTACTTATTACAGGGATAATAACGAAAATATTTAACAACGGGAACAGCATAAACACTGACCAAGCGGAAGAGAAGTCAGTGGTTGTGCTTTATGCCCACCTCCTATCAGCCCAGTTATGAATGTCTGATATTTATTATATATTTGCTCACTTATTCATATCTCTTTTCCCCTTCAGAATATAAGGTCCAAAGGGCAGGAACTGTGTCTAGTGTGCCCAGTGAATATTGGCTGAATGAATGAATGAACTGTTAAAACAAAAATGTGTTAATTTGACTATAATGTTCATATCAAAGATTATTGCTCTAATACACATAGGGTCTTTGGGTGTATTGTCTGTGTTGGAGGCCCTTAATCTTAAAGGTCCTTAATCTTCAAGAAAATCATTAAATATTTATTTTTAAAGACTGTTTCTAAAGTACATAAGCAATAATAAATACATGTATAACCACCACTTAGAATTAACCGTGGTCATTGTATTGTTTTTGTTAGGATTTTTAAAAAAATAAATAGACATTACTGAGAGAGTTGAAATCATCTTTGCCCTATCTCCTGAGCCACTCCTTACTGCCTCCTCCCAGAGGAAACGAGTGTCTTGAATTGGGTGTATTTCCTTCTAATCCATGTTTTTATATTTCTTATACCAAGCTTATGTGTTCAAAAATAATATATAGATTTGATTTTGGGTTTTTTAAGTGTTGCCATCCTGTAAAAACTATACCATAACTTGCATTGTCATTCAACATTTTATATCTATATCTATATACATATTTCATTGTATAAATACATTTTTCATCAGTGGAAATTTAGAAAGTTTCCTTTTTTTTTTTTTCTTTTTAGTTTTTAGCAATTACCAGCCACTGTATAAGAAAGATCATTGTATCACTCTCTTGCTCTGTATGAGCAAGAGTTTTGTTTTGTTTTGTTTTTCCCAAGGTATGCACCCCAAAGCCAATCTGTTGTGTCACAGAGAATGGACATTTTCATCAAATGTGGTTGCACCACTTTGCATTCCTACCAACAGGATTCTTCTCAATAAGTTTTGTTTTATTTTGTTTACTGATATGTTTCCTCTTATTATGTAATTAACTTTATTTAAAATATCATGTTTCTCTTATTTACTTAGCTGTCAGGACATGTATAGTTAGATTTTATGATCTATCATAGCAACCATAATTACCTCAGGATTTTTGATAAAACTATATGTACCATGGCTCTTAATCTCTCATTTTTGTTTTAATTATTTAATAGTAAATCACTTGGAAGTTGTATAATCGTCACTAATACATATTCAGCATGGCGAGTCAGCAGAAAGAAGCATGGAATTTAGAGAAATAAACATTGAGCCAAACTCTAAGCAAACTTCTTTGACTGGTGGCAACAAATTTTAAGAGTGGCACCTTATGTCTGGCCACCCGAAGTGAGAGGTATACTCTGACCTACGTAACTTAGAGAAGAACCACTATTTTACAAATTATTTTTAATACTTTGCCATATGTAATTTTTTCCAAATTCATTGTCTTCATTGCTAGACTGTAACAATAGCCTTGTGGTGCTTTTAAACTAGAAATCTCCTTGCTTACTTTGCAAGATGATATATAAATATTGCCTCATCCATCACCGGAATGACTTGTCTCCTAGACGAAAACCTGAGGGTGACGTGGAACTGTAATAAATTTGGACAGCAAAGGAAGGGTTCCATTTCCAATTAAAACCACAGCCAGGAAGTTTCCATTTAGACTGACAGAGGAGGTAAATCAGTACACATTTTGTACGTTTTCTTGTCTGTTTAGGGAGAATTGAGGCTCTCTTAGGAGTAGCAACAGTAGATTTTACACCACTTTATGCCCTCCTAAGGAAGGGCCAAATGCCCTTTCTCAAGAGAAAGTTTCTGGGATCATTGAGTTTTGGATATTTAGAAACAGGTTTTCAGAATTGAAATGTCTAACATGGGAAAGTGCGTGGCTTTAAGGATATTTTACTTGGATTCAAACTGGTCTGAGGTTTAAATTCCAATTTAATCAAGTTATTTCACCTCTTTGTTCTGAGGAATAAGAAGATAATGGTGTACTTAGCACGGTGCCTGGCATATAGTAAGTGCTCAATAAACATGAACTATCTGGCCTTCCCTGGTGTTACTGATGGCACCTAATAACTAACTGCTTACGAGGTTCAGGCTCCAAGCCAGGTATTTAAAATCAAAACAACTTCCTAACTATGGTTTTAAAGTAAATGAAATGTATTCCAAATAACACAGAATTAAAACAATCACTCATGGATGCAATGGCATTTGCTCTGAAATTATAATGGCTCAGTGTTTTAACAATCACACTAGACATGTCTAAAACTAATATAACTATTTCTGAAAGCAAAAAAAAAGTTAACAAAATAAAGACTGTGCAAATAAATAAAAGTTCATTTTATTAATAACATATTGGAACAGGCTCATTGTGTTGGCTCTCATGGAGGCTTAGCAAGTGAGAGAAATTCCTTCATGGGAAATGGAAATGCTGGGTCCTAAATCAATTTTTTTGGCTGTCAGATTATACATATTATCCCCTTCCTCAAAAGCATCCAGCGGATCACCACACTCCAGATCAAGAAAACAAAGTATTGTTAGATGAAGCCTTATTTTCATAATTCCTGCTTACTCCTGCTGCATTTTTTACATCGCACGATATTTCCATTCAGTGTGTTCAATTAGAGACACCAACACGCATTATCAAGGGGACTGGGAATTGGGAATCAGTGCTGTTTCCTTCCAATGAATGTAGCTTTGCATGATGGTTTAAAGAGGGGAGAGCAGGCTGGATCTCAGCCTCTACCTACGGCTTGGCTGGGCTTCCTTGTGCTGGGCACAGCCTGCTGGTCTCGTGCATTATACAGACTTCGCAGTTATAACTTGATCTTGTGCAGGACTCACACCGCATCCTGGAATGAGCACCACAAACAGGGGGAAAAGCTGCTGTAGACCATACAGAAACTTTATTTACATGACATTGAGTGATAAAAGTAATAAGTGTTAATAATTTAGCTTACGTGCTGAGCACTTACTATGTGTGAAGTTGCTGAGCTAGAGATACAAGATGTGTAAGACATTTCCTGACCCCTTGGAGTTCATGACCAAGGCAGGGAAGAAAAACATTAAATAAGCACCAATAACTGTGACTGTGTTAAATGTTTTATGGAAGAAATTTAAGTATCTGTGAGATTATGTAATCTTTACGCTGCTGGTGCTGGGAGAGTAAAGACCATTTTTTCTTAAGGGAAATCTGGATGTTGTCAAATGCAGGATTTGCTCAATGATGTTTTTTGGTTTTGCATCTATATTCTTAAAGCTATTAAGTCATTGAACTTTAATGTTGAAATTCCTACAGTTAAAGGGCTTTGCTATCGCAAGACTAGAAATCTAGCCCCTAGCTCCTTTTCCTCACTGAAACTAGGTTTTTAAGGCAATTTAAAAGCAAGTTTTCTTAGCAACGCCACTGCCCTATTGTAGTAGGCAGTTTGCCTTAGCCATGCACTTACTACTTCATTTTGTAATTATCAGTACTAGTCTGCCTCTCATAGCAGACTGTAAGCTCCTTGAGGACAGGAACAGAGCCTTGTTCTCTGTCGCATCCTCCATAATTAGTATAGTGTCTGATACATCGTGGGCCCTTAATATCTAACTGTGGAATGAAGACTCCTTCTTCCTGGCTGCTTTCCTAAATTTCTGCTCTCTCCACTTTTGCTCTTTCATTTTTATTATTGCCCCTCAATGATCTTTTCTGCCACTTGGCTTCTTCTTTCCACTGTCTTTGCCATCATTTGTCATATCAAAGTAACCTCATGCAGAATCTGGCAGAAGGTGACCCTTGGGGATATCTTGTGGGAGTATTTAGTGGTGTCTGTCCATTGTACATTCTCTAACTTGTTGTTCCCTCCAAAGAGTTCAATTCTGTAAATTCTGGACGTGTTTATGGAATTCCTTGCTCTGCAGAGCCCTGTGCTGGGTGTAATGGGAGATAACAATGACAGGCCAGCCTCTGCCTTCAAGAAGCTTTATAAAATAAATAATTATTTACAAAGGAGAAGAAAATAAATGTTAAGCTAGAGCTAGATATAAAGAAGTATAAGAACACAGAAAGAGGCAATTCATTGCAAACACAGAGGAATTAATGATAGCTTTATAAAGAGAGAAGCTTTGGGCTGAGCTTTAAGAAAAAAATAGACTACTCTGAGATGAAAGGAGTAATAGAAGGACATTCTAGCTTAAGGAAACTGCAAAGCCTCTTCTTTTGCCTCCCTTTTAAAATAATTTTCTTTTGTGGATCTATCTCAATGTTATGACTGTGCTATCCATGAATTAATCAAAATCCTGCTTAACTGTCCTTATGTTTTCCAATATATAATACAGTAACGTCATTTCTTACACTTGGCATATTCCCCCCCTCTAAAATCTATCAATCAGGCCGGGCGCGGTGGCTCACGCCTGTAATCCTAGCACTCTGGGAGGCCGAGGTGGGCGGATCGTTTGAGCTCAGGAGTTCGAGACCAGCCTGAGCAAGAGCGAGACCCCATCTCTACTAAAAATAGAAAGAAATTATATGGACAGCTAAAAATATATATAGAAAAAATTAGCCGGGCATGGTGGTGCATGCCTGTAGTCCCAGCTACTTGGGAGGCTGAGGTAGGAGGATCCCTTGAGCTCAGGAGTTTGAGGTTGCTGTGAGCTAGGCTGACGCCACGGCACTCACTCTAGCCTGGGCAACAGAGTGAGACTCTGTCTCAAAAAAAAATAAAAATAAAAAAAAAATAAAATCTATCAATCATTAAACACAATCATGTAGGTTAAGGTGTTTTATACAATGCAAAGTACTATATAAAAGAGAAGAAAGTGCTATACAAAGGTAAATTGCTATAATTCTTATTTTGTATTTATTTGCAAGCTCAATGATCACAAATCATAGATACTTAACAGATGATATAAAGATTCAATTCAGTAAATATTTATGAAAGCCCAACCAAGTAATTTTGGACAAGTTAACCTATTTAAACTTTCTGGGTTTCAGTTTCTTTTGCATGGTCTTTGTAAAGATTGACTAAAATAATTGGCTTTGAAACCTAATATACAATACAAGAAAAAGCCACTCTTAATGCATACCAGACCCTTAGACTGCCCCAAGCCTTTGCCTATCAAAAACTTTGCTAGAGATATGAGACTTAGACAATTGAGGTATACAGCAATACACAACAGATGTGTAAATATCGAAGTTTCTGGTACTGTCAGTAAGGATTATGGGTTTGAATGTCCCTGTTTAGCGATGGGAACGATCAGAAGAATAACAATGAGCATAGAATTCACATACAAGAAACTTAACTTGGCTTCAGTCCATAATTTCTGACATTCAGAGGGGCTTCTGTACTCTTCAGCCCAAACCTCACTTCTCTCTCTGCTCCCCAAATTCTGATTCATGACTATATGACGTTTTCACTGGTACACTGGACTCTTGGTTTTACCATTGTTTTTTAGTAAGAAGCATTTATAAAATTGCTTAAATTCCTTCTTATTTGATTTTCTTTGTAATGTTTCTGAAGAAATCTTTATAACTCCATGAGTCTGCCTACAGTCAGACTGGCATAAATTTAGGCATGATCACTGAGAAGAACTTTATTCTAGAAGAATCTGTCCATAAATGACAGGATTAGGTTGGGGATTATATATATTATGTATGATTATTATCAATGTTAAAATTTCTAAAATGCCTAAAGATCAAGCCCCATATCTATTATACTGATAATTCATATTTTTATAAAAATAACATGAAAATGGTTTCATCTATCTTGAGTCATGTAAATCATAATATATAGGTAGAGAAGCCCTATTTAAAAAATGAGGAAACTGAGGTTTGAAAAGGTTAAATGACTTGCCCTATGTCACAATAACTAATAAAGTTTAGTTGTTAGATTATCAGATATGTTTAGGATTATAATAGTTAACTTTTATTGAGTATGTTATACAAGGCACTAAGTACCTAACATGTATTAATTTAATCTTTTCACGAAAACTTGAGTAGATTTCAGAGGATGTAAATATATTGTCCTTGAGTTTTCAATATTTTTAAAGCCATTCTTTTTTTTTTTTTATATTGTTTGTTAAGTAAGCTATTTGACAAAAGAACTTTGCAATCATTATTGATACTTATTACCTTGGATTGTCATAGGCTTATGAAATGCTTCCATGGAAATAATGCTAGGAGAATTTCCTCTGGGCACCGTAGGATCAGAGGCATTGGACTATTGACAAATCGATACCAGAGAGAACTTTGAGATCTCTAGAGGAAAAATACCCTGAAATTTCACAGTATAACTGATGGGAGCTTTACTGTGAAACCAGAAGATTATTCATGTAGTCGTAGTCTGAAATGAGTAAGGCAGTTCTCATATGTTGCTCTACACCTCCCCCCCACCCTTCCTCCCTTCCTTCCTTCCTTCCTTTTTCCTTTTGCATGAAATTTCACAACCTGCCTAGGAAATCATTGGCAAAGTTCTCATTTTCATTTTAGACTAATGTCCAAAAAAAAAAAAAAAAGAGCTCAGCACTAGCTTCTAATAAAAATAATTTCAAGAAGCTGTAAATTTATGTCTATAATTAGCTATTAATCTATGAAATAAGACACTATATCCAGAAAAGTATTTTTCTAACATACAAATCCTATTTATGTTTAGTATTCTGGACAGTTTAAAATATTTCTCTATCTCTCTCGGTAGAAATTTTCCATATCTTTACTTTAACTTGACAATGTGCTTCTGTCTACACCTGCTCATGAGCATCTCTGCTCCCTTGAGGAAAATAGAAGTGGAGCTACTTTAAGGTGACATTTACCAAGGACAAGAAAATAAGCCCGGTAGTAAATCTGTCTTAAAATATTTAAATTGCATCCTGGATGAACATAAGAATAAACACATTATATAATATTTTTTTCATGTCTATAGCAATATCTGTGATTTCATTCCTATTTGGCTCAATTCTCCAAACTCAGGACAGGTCCATCAGTCTCTTACCCATAGATGTCTGATTCATAGAAACAACGTAGCGAAACAACGTAGCATAACAATTACAAAAACATCTTGAAAAACTGGATTTTTGATGAACTCATGACATTTTGAGAAGTTGATCAAATTGGTCACCGATTTAAATTATACACCGTGCTTTCGACAGACTAAAAGTCACTAAGTCCTCCATATGTAGGCTAGCCTTTTTCTGCTAAATCTGTACCCACATTTATTAGTATAGAAAAAATATAACTAGCCATTTCAAATAGTTTAATCTACACATTATCTGATTCTCTAGTCTTTGTTTGAAATTCTGTTTGCTTGAATTTGTAGATACTACAAAGAATGATGAGTGTTTTGGAGCTTCTTGATAGATTTCATTTTGATAATGAAATGCTATGGGGTATACATTCCTCTAAGGTCTTGGCCATCTGTGAGAAAGCAAGTTTATCATTCAACAGAAATCTAAGAAAATTCGTATGGAGAAATACTAGTTCTGAAAGGATTGGCCCTTGGCCAAGCTAGGAGGTAGCAACACTTCTATTTGCTGCCTACTTTTCCACTGGTCTTTAGAGCTCTCCTTTGTGGGTACCACTTTCTCTCCGCCTCAAGCAAGAGTAGGGGACCTGTAATGGTAAAGACTTTAATACAAATGGTTTATGCTGTTATCCCTTCTAGAAATATCTGCATTTTTATAGGATCTCACAAGAAGTGAATGGTTACCCAGTAATGAAATTTAAAATGGTAAGGTGTATATTTTAAGGCAAGGAATACGCTGCACTTTCTCCATCCTCTGATACAACCCCCAGGACACCTTGCACTAGCCTACTGTATCAGTCAGGGTTAGTCATTCATTAAGACTACTTACCTTTTCTGCAACCAGAGAAGCAGAACTAGTAGGTTATATATATTAAGAGTGTATTGCAAGGAACTGGTTTATGTGATTGTAGAGATAGGCTAGGCAACTCCAAAATGTATAATGCAGGCTGTCTGGAAGGCAGGCTGGAACTCTTGTGCATAGGCTGAAGCTGCTGTCCACAGGGAGAATTCTCTCTTCAGGGAAGCCTCAGTTCTGCTCTTAAAGCCTTTTAACTGATTGAATAAGGCTCACTCAGATTGTCTGGGATAATCTCTCTTACTGAAGGTCAACTGATTATGGACTTTAATCGCATCTATAAAATATCTTCACAGAGACACCTAGATTAGTATTTGACTGAATATAGACTTTAATCACATCTATAAAATATCTTCACAAAGATATTTGTGAAGATATTTGTCTTTGTGTCTTCACAAAGGCACCTAGATTAGTGCTTGATTGAGTAACTGGTGACTGTAGCCTAGCCAAGTTATACATCAAAATGACTAACAATCTGCTTTTTAGAAATACTAAGAAAACCATTTTTAAAGCAAATTAGCTATTTAGGTTTCTTACATAAAATATATACTTAAAGACCTAAAGAAATGAAATTGAAAGGGGATGAGAGCCTGAGGAAGATAAATACATTATTTACTTTTTTCTTGGGCCATGTCTGTGTCCTGCTTAAAAATTCAAGTGAGTGACACATTTCAGTACCCATGCAATATTTTATTTATCTTTATGATCATCTTGTGGATGCTGACTTACTAGGTTAAGGGAAGGCTGTTCAAAATTGATTAGCAATCTTAATGAATGACAAATTAATTAATTACAAGCAAAAAATTCATTGTTACTGATGATACTGGGAAAAAACTAATTATTTAAATGGAAGATTTAATATCATTAAGATTAATAACAATATAATTATTGATGCTGATAATTGAAACTAGGTAGAAATGATTTAATTAGATGGGCTATTTGGTACCATTTATATGGTTTTTTTTTGGACAGAGTCTTGCTTTGTTGCCCAGGCTAGAGTGAGTGCTGTGGCGTCAGCCTAGCTCACAGCAACCTCAAACTCCTGGGCTTTAAGGATCCTACAGCCTCAGCCTCCCGAGTAGCTGGGACTACAGGCATGTGCCACCATGCCCAGCTAATTTATATATATATGTATATATATGTGTGTGTGTGTGTGTGTGTGTGTGTGTATATATATATATATATTTTAGTTGGCCAGATAATTTCTTTCTATTTTTAGTAGAGACGGGGTCTCGCTCTTGCTCAGGCTGGTCTCGAACTCCTGACCTCGAGCGATCCATCCGCCTCGGCCTCCCAGAGTGCTAGGATTACAGGCGTGAGCCACTGTGCCCGGCCGCATTTATATGTTTTGTTTTAAAAGTAGCTATTATAGATCAGGTTCCAAAAACACATAATTTATCAAGCTACCATTGTTGAACCCAGAATCAAATGTAGGCAGGCCTTTTTCACATTAAAGGACGTATTCAAGCTTGCAATTCGCTTTCCTTTTCCTTCTTTGGAACTCATTTTTAATAAGAATAGCAGATTCTGGTAAGGAATACATCCCCCCATATCTTAACAATGGGACCATCAGTGCTTGTGGCATCATACAAGTATTTAGTGTCCCAACCCACATTTTAATAAGACAAAATTTCACTGTGTTGAAATCTAGCCCTTAATGTGTGATCAAATCAGATTGACTGGTCTTATTTTGCCAGGTCAAAACCAGATACATTTCTTAGCATGACATTTTCTGTATTTTAAATCAATACCACATTCAGTGCCCTTTTTAATATTTAAAAATGTTAATGGCTGAGTTATTGATATTTAAAAATTCTCAGTAAATGTTTTTCATTTTTTTTCCTTGTGTATACATTTGTAATTATAACACTTGCTAATTTTGCCTGTCCATTCTGCATCAGCTCTGAGTTTTGGACGTAGATTCTTTCCATCTTTCAGCAAATAGCTTTTTCTCTTCCCCATGCCCTTTCTCCCTCTTGTCGAAGCCATTGGCAGAAGGCACTGAAAGGACCTTCAGGAATGGGGACTCAGGTTTTCCCCTCTCAAGGGGGCCGGCTGACTCAAAGGCTCTGGGTTCTTTTTCAGTCTCAGCAGCAGGCGAAAGCTGCCATCATGTGTCCCAGCGGGGGGCTTAGAAGCTTCCAGGCTGTCCTGCGTCAAGCCTCCATTGGGCTCTGTGACTGCAGTTGTCCTCAGTATTAGTCACTAAACACCTGCTGCATTTGTTGCTCTAAACTCCATTTCTCTCTTGTAGACAAAACTGCCCATCTACCCTCTGAAAACTCACAGTGTAGCTGGAGACTCTGAAGTGACCATTGTTAACCTTATCCGAGTCACTATGTTTACTGAAAGCTGACTATAGACACCACCAATTTTCTACCCTCACATTCACATTGGGATATAGAGTACTTGTTACCAACACCCTGGAATTTGTTTTTTTTTTTTTTTTTTTTTTTTTTTTTGAGATGGTTAAGTGAGCGATCTAGGAGTCTTTAGAACGAAATATTAACTTACTCTTAGTCTCTTGTTTCCTTTCCATTGCCAATTTGACAATCCATTGTATATATACATGCTATTTATTCACTTCAGTTTCTATATGCTATTCAGATAACCACCTGACAACATATGCGATGCATTTTGCTCCTTACTTGTTTAATCCTCAAACAGTTGTATGATGTAGGTATCATCGTCCTTGTCTTACACTTGAGAACACTGAGACTTAGCGAAGTCAAATAGTTTTGTCCATCATTACAAAGCTGATGAAGGCTGAGGTGAGATTCATCCCTAATTTCAAAACCTGTACTCTTTGCCAAGGGAATTCTTGGGGACACCGTAATAATGTATTAATAACCAACTCTTGTTTAACATTTATATGTCAGGCACCACTGTAAGACCTTTACGTGTGTTAACTCATAACCACCTCAAAGATTAGGTACTGCGATTGCTTCCACTTTTCAAATGAGGCGAGTGAGGCACAGGAAAGTTATGTAATCTCTCCAAAGTCACACGATTAGCAAAATTCTTGGCAGTCTGTTTTGTGACTCCTTATGTTTAACCTGTATCCCATAATGTGTGAAGTCAGTTTGCAGAATACAAGACTTAAAATTGTCTTTCTGCTGTCCCTAGGAAAGAAAAGCGACCAGTGGTTTGGTTAAAGCATTATTGGAATGTGGCAAATATTGGCTTTGATTTTAAAAGTTGTCTTGAAAGGTAATGGAATTTTTATGAAATCAATTTGATTAAGAGTTTGCCTTAAATTATAGACTGCTTGTTCCATGTGTCACTAGGGGCTCTCATAAACATAAATTCACTAATTTATATTGGATAAACACCAAAAAAAAAAAAAAAAAAAAAAACCTAGCATTTTTAAAGCAATAGTTACTTGGGAGAATTTTTGTGGTATGAGAAAATAATTTTTCTTGGCAAACTCTAGAGAATCTAGTAGTGTCCTTCTGCAATCTATGTGCTGTGAACTTGACTCTTGAGAAAAACTGCCTTTCTAGAGAAATCACCTCATTCAGAAGAGATGACTTTTCTGTTTCTGGATTGGTATGAGATTGGTACAGGAGAGCTGAGTAATAAATTAACTGGTCCATACTCTGGTTTCTCTTCAGATCATATAAATCTTTCGCCTTTTACTAAAGAATAAATTAACTGGTCCACAAGGCCATTATAATGGCTCTGTAGTAGGAATTGAAATTATACTTCACTTCTAAGCCATGATGTGATATTTGTCAAAGAATCATGTAGCAATGCTTCAAGGATTTGTTGAGATGTACTGAGCCAGGATTTTTGTTATTGTTGTTCAATGCACCTTAAAGCCCCCTCACAATTCACTGTTCTAGCAATCTTTTCCATTTTATGTTTTATTCCTTTTTTTCTTATGCTTTTTAAAAAATTATTATTTCTAGGATTAGATACAGTCTAGGATATGGAAAGACTGGTGATTCTTTAGAAATAGCCATTTCAAAGCCCTGGTTGAAAAGGATTAATATTTCTCTTTTTCAGTAATAGATAAATTGAATAACCTGTTATGTTTTTTGCTTGGGGCAAGGAAGGAGTAAAGGATTGGGCCAAAGTTTCTTTGACAACAAAGTATGACCCACAACACTTTGCTTTGCCTGAAAAATGATATGCCAAACCCAGTGTCCTTCAATAATGCCTCAGCACACTCGATGCTTTGGAAGTGAAGGTTTCACAGCTCTCTGGATCTTAAGGAAGACCATACTCACCCGGTAAAAGTAGTGTGAAGTGTTTAAAAAGTTCTTATTTAGAGAAGTGAAATATAGTGAGAAAAAATGAGTAGCTCTATTTTTCTTGCTCGTTGTTTTAAGATAGACAAACAAATCTTTTTTTTTATTTTTTTATTTTTTATTTCAGCTTACTATGGGGGTACAAAAGTTCAGGTTATGTATATTGCCCATGTCCCCCCTCATCCCCCCGAGTCAGAGCTTCAAGTGTGTCCGTTCCCCAGACAGTGCGCATCACACTCATCATGTAGGTATACACCCATCCCCTCCCCCCACCTCTCACCTCTGTCCGATACCCAATTGGTGTTATTCCCAAATGTGCACTTAGGTGATGATCAGGGAAACCAATTTGCTGGTGAGTACATGTGGTGCTTATTTTTCCATTCTTGGGATACTTCACTTAATAGAATGGGTTCTAACTCTCTCTAGGAGAACAAAAGGGATTCTATATCACCGTTATTTCTTATAGCTGAGTAATACTCCATGGTATACATATACCACATTTTACTAATCCACTCATGAATTGATGGGCATTTGGGTTGTTTCCACATCTTTGCAATTGTGAATTGTGCTGCTATAAACATTCGGATGCAGGTGTCTATTTTATAGAATGACTTTTGTTCTTTTCGTTAGATGCCCAATAATGACGACAAACAAATCTTAAGCATCAAAAGATTTCATGAAGACAAGACTTCAATGCCACATTGAGAATTTGTTCTTTGTCCTAGAAGAGACATTTGAGCTTTAGAATTTCCTTTTCTACATGGAATTTGAATTCTATCAAATTTTTCTGATCTTGATTAATGAAAGTGTTTCCCTAGTCAATAATGCTATTGGGAGAGGAAAGTTGAGTTCTGTTCAGGAATAGCGTGGCATAAAAAGTAATGTGTACTGTGTCTCACCACGGAAAGATACGTCAGGATTGTTTTTATTAATCTTGAGATTTCAGTCATCTAAGCAAACAGGAACTATCAACTTAATCCAATCAGTGTTTTATTTAAATGTTAATAGCATCTCAGTTGGAATCATCTAGATCTACTTAGTGACGGGCATTTGTTGAGCATTGGTTTCATGCCACATTTTATTTCTGTTCTTTACAACAACTCTATAAGATTATCTATTATTATCCCCAATTTATAGATGAAGACAGAGTCAAAGAAGTTCAGGTTCAACTTGCCCAGGGACACATTGCTGATGTTTGAGCTGAATCCCCTGTTCTTTTCACTGTGGAATGTAGCATTTTGGCTGGATGTTTGCCCATTAGTTTATTGTGCTAAAATATCCATGTCTTTTTGCTTACTTAATTCTTTGTTTTTTGTCTCCCTCTTTTTTCCCTGATCCTTTTTGGAAGTTCTTTAGTTCTTATGTAGAAGTTACAAGGCTACTTTTATTGGTAAAACTTTCCCTGACACCCTCCTCTACCCCGACCTGCCAAGATTCAGTTTTATGATCTTCCAAAATGCTCCCATGACGTCATGTCTGTGCCTGTGGTAGCACTTACCACACTGTACTATGACTTCCTGTTTGTTCGTGTAGTTCACTGTGAGAGCAAGGATCTCGTTCCCGGCTCCACATTAGAACCTCCTAGATTGTTTTTAAGAAATACCAATGTTTGGGACCTACTTTTAGTGAGGAGGTTCACAGATTGTTATTTTCATTGCCCAGCTAGTTTTAATGAAAGTTGAGGATTGAGAATTTAGCTTCTAAATTCTTAAAGGGCAAGGATAATTCAGCAATATTCCCAGAACTTAGTACCAGCCCTGGTACATAACAGATACTTAATAAATAATGGTTGGCTGAATGAATGAATGAATGAATGAATTTTAAAATACTGATCATAATTTTTGTAGTACAAATTTTTCATTTATTTATTTGATTATTGTATGGTTGCTGAATACATTAATGGTGGAATATCATCTCATTATGTATCGAACAGCAATTATAATACAACCTTCCAATTCAGGTAGTGCTTTCCGATCTCCACAACCAAGTTGTATTTGCCTAGTAGAGCTCAGCACAATGAATCTCTGATGCTGCATAAGAACTCCAAACTCAAGAAAAAGCAGCTTATTGAGGTGCATGAAGTCTAACAATATTGCAAACAGACTGTGAGATCTCTTTGCAAGTCTATTTGGGACTTGAAGTCCCTTTATCTACTGATATGTTATATCCTGGTCAAATTTTGTTTAGAATTCAACAACCTGCAAAAGGATCCTGGCACCAGCACACAGCAGGCTACTGCCTTGGGCAACGTCATAGGAGAAATTGATTGTTTCCCTGGGTAGCCACCAGGATATTACTAGCTTTCTTAGAGCCATAAGAACATTAAGTGGGGGTTTCAGGACTATAATATATCCTTCAGGTCTCATTTCAATGGCAATCAATGTTCATAGTCCTCTTTTGAAAGCACTGGAAAACATGTTGGCATAATTCATGTCACTGAGGTATTGTTTTTCCCTTTGCTTTCTGTTTTTTTCCTAAGAAAGTTAGGCAAGTTACAAGACAGATGTCTTCTATGAAAAGCTATTACATAATTTGCAACAGAAGGCCAGTCTCTAATAATAGTGGGGTGTTGGGGGCACTGAATAAACTCACTTGAATGAGATCAATCATGGAAATTCTCCAGGGCGCCATATTTCAACTTGGCATGAAAATTCCAGACTCATTTAACATACGCATGGTGAGAACCACAAATAGTTTTAAGGCTAGTTTGGTAAAAATTCATAAATTTGTCAGTAGGATATGTCTCTGCATAGGCTCATAAGTAATTTTAGTGTTGACAAGTACAGATCCTTGCTGGGGGTTATGTGAAATTTAATTTAGCAATTCAGTACAAATCAATAGCTCCTTATTAAGGACCCATTATTTTCAAGGCTGGGCACATAGAGGGGAAGGAAGTTGAGTAAGACAAAGTTTCTACAATCAAGGAATTTACTGTTGGATTGCAAAACTGAATCTTTTGATTATATTAAATAAAATAAAGTCTTACAAAGAAACTAGGTTTACAGAGTAGCCCATGGTATAGGAGTTAGATTTAGGGAAAGTTAAGTGGTTCCCCATTCCCTGTGAATAACTGTTTTTCCCCATTGAATTGTAATCAGCAACTTACTTGATAAGAGAGGTTTGGAAAAAAATATAATATGTACATTATTTACTTCTGAAATTAAAATAAAAATTACTATGCATTTCCATAGACATGAAGATCATACATTTACCCTAAGTATCTGAATCCAAGATACTTTGGAGGAAGAATTTCATTGAATTAACCTTTATAAATAACTCAGTTTCATTGATCCTCAACTAAGGAGTTCAAAGATTGCCTATATGCATAGGTTTAGCAAAGTACAAATCTTAACATCACTGTTAAGTGCATTCATTAGTTGACAGGAATGAACTGCATATACGTTTACAATAAGGTTTAAGGATGCTGTGGTACTTACATAAATTGGAGTATTTTGAATATTTTCAGGTTATATGTAATGCTAGACTACATTAGAAAATTTACTAATATGGATAAATAGGATATAATTTTTCAAAAACTGTATTTTCAAAGGGTTTGGTTTCATTTGCCATATCCAGATTGCCCAAAATACTATCACTTCTTCCTAATCTTTCACTCTTTCATTCATTCCTTTCTGCCTCTTACCCATCTTAGTGCCTTTTAAAACATTGTTTTTATTTTTTATTTTTATGGGTACATCATAATTGTACGTATTTATGGGGTTCATGTGACATTTTAATATAGGCATACAGTGTGTAATGATCAAATCAGGGTGATTGGAGTAGCCGTCACCTCAAGCATTTATCGTTTGTTTGTGTTAGGAACATTCCAATTCTACTCTTTTATTTCTTTTACAGTGTACAATAAATTATTATTAACTATAGTCACCCACTGTGCTACCAAATACTAGACCTTATTCATTCCATCTAACTGTATTTTTGTACCTATTAACCATCCTCACTTTATCTCCTTCTCCACACCACCCTTCCCAGCCTCTGGTAGCCATCATTCTACTCTCTATCCCCCATGAGTTCAATTTTTTTGTTTGTTTGTTTAGGATCCACATATGAGTGAGAACATGAAATATTTGTTCTTTTGCTGTGCCTTTTTATCTCTCGTCTAAGAAAATGTCCACAGTCTAAAGTAAGGTTTCTCAACCTTGGTACAGTTGACATTCTGGGCTGGATAATTTCTTGTAGGTGGCTATCCTGTGAATGGTAGGATGTGGGGCAGCTTACTGGCACTAGATGCCTGTAACACACAAGTCCAGTTGTGACAGACAAAAACATCTCCAGGTATTGCCAGATATCCCCTGTGGGACAGAGTAGCCCTATTTGAGAGCCCATTGGTCTAAGTCAGCTTCCTCAATATTCTTTTTCAGTCTCACCTCCCTTCATAGTAACTGCTATTTTAATGGTTCTAAAACACTACTTTAGTGAAAACCATCTCACTCTTTTGTCCTCAAACTTTCAATGACTCCTTACCCTAATATTCAAGGCCTTATTGCTTCTGCCTCATTTTTTTTGTTTCATTTCTAGCAAAGTACTGTATAAGCACGTTAACAAATAAAAGAGAGATGAGCTATGAAAAGCAAGTCACCTACCCTACTTCTCCCCACTCTCATGCTTAAGAAGCAACTTTAAAAAAGCTGTTTCTGATTTACTACTAGGAGTTTTCTTTAGAACTCTACATATGCTTATACTTCTGTTAATTTGATTTATCAATTTTAGGTAATCTTAATTGCCTCTCTTTTGAAGATGAGGTTATCCCTCAGTTTTATAAATTGACTTTTCCCCCCTCTTTTCATTTTTGGTATTTAGGTGACTATTTATAGTTATGTATGGTAATCTCTTAAAAATTATCTTTTATTGGTCAATCAACTCTCAGGACCACAATGCTGCACCCTCTGGAGCTGAGTGAGACTAGAGACCCAGTTGATAATATCTCTCAACCCTCCCATCTTCACTGCTTTTACCTTTTCTCCTCTTCTTCCGTGTCCCACCTTTTGTCAGCTATATTTTTATTTACGTTACCATTTACAATGTTGAGATTTTCATTCTGCCTTGCAAATACAAGCAAATCTTAAGTACTTTATTCTTAGGTTGACTCTTAAAGTTGAAAGCTAATAAACCATATTTACATTATTATGACTATGCAAACATTTTTGATGCCAGGTTGAGCACAGAGATATAATTTTATTTTATTCTCCATAAGTCCAATGTCATGATCCTTGCATTACTTGAAGGAGAATGATCAGTGTCAGAGTTCTTTCTCCTTCAGCTCTCATCAGCTGTGAAAAATCATGCTGCATTTTATGCTGATTCATAAACAGCCCATATCTTTCTTATGAGGGTTATTTTTTTTTTTTGGCTTTGCACTATTTGCCTATTTTCCTTCATTATATGTCAATCTCTTTCCAGAGAACCCAAAGCACTACTTGTGACTTCTTTGTTACTCTTCTAGGTAGGACCCACAGTTTCCTGGGTCCCATGTCTTTCTAATTTTTGTCTTATCTCCATTTTGCTAGGGCGTAGATTCAAGTACTTTATAAGGAAATAGTGTATAGGAAGTAAACTTCGCATGGGCCCTTGCATGATGAAAAATTTCTCTGTTCTACCCTCACCTTGATTGATAGGTTGGAGACAGAATACTAAGTTAAAAATATTTTTTGTTCATAATTCAAAAGGTATAGTTAGAACCAATGCTGCTGAAAAGATACACTTTTTTTTTTTTTTTGTAGCTGACAAATTTTCATTCTCTTGTATTAAGTTTCACTAACTTAGGTCATGGTGACATACAGCTCCAAAATTTTAGTGGCCTGTAACACGTTAGCTTCGGGTTGGCTTTACTTGGTCCCATGTGTCTTTTAAGTCTAGAATCTAGACAAAAGTAGTCCTTTCTGGGAATGCTCACCTCTTGGCAAGAGAAGGGAGTTATTTTAGACAATGTGTTGACACTTAAAGCTGCTTGGACGTAGCATATGTTATTTCCACTCAGATGCCAAGCCAGTCGCATGCTCAAGCCTGGCATGACTGAACTAGGAAACACACTCTCCAAGCCTCCTCCTCTTCTGGCCCAGCCCTCGTCACAGAGAGAAGACCTAGGGAGTATCTCTGAGAGATGGTCCTTTTAAAGAGGGACAGAGAATAACTAGGAACGATAGTACGATGTGCCACAGGTTTGAAAGATTTTAGGACTTTCTTTTTATTCTTGATGTTCTTAATATTTATAATGCTGTGTCCAGGTGGTTCTTTTATTCATTCATTATGCTGGGAAGTTGGTGGATCTACCCAATCCAAAAGACTCATACCTTTCTTGTGGGTGGGAAAGATTTTTTGATTATCTTTTAAATAACTTCTCCTTTCTATTTTTCACTTATTCTTCCTAGAAACTGAAATACCTGAATCGCTTTTATGTGTATTTTATCTTTTTATTTGTTGAATATCTATGCCATTGTTTTGTCTTTTTGCTCTATGACATTTTTCCAGGAATTTATTATAATAGATTTTTTTTAAAATTTGACAGTAATGAATTATTATTTTGATTTTTTCCTCCAAATATTTTGTTCTTGTTTTATGAATAGAAAACATTCTTGAACCTCTCTGAATAGACTAATTGCATTATTACTCTTTTGTTTCCTGAACTGTCTTTATTTCCCTCAGCCTTTCTGCTTATCTTGGTTCTCTTCTCAAGAGTTCTGGACTAGAAGCACTAAAGCTTTGCTCTAGGAAGTTGCATGTCAGGCGGTAGCTATCCAATATGCAAGAATACAAAGGCTCCATTTTTGAAACTCCAGTATCCACAAATGGCTTTACCTTTGCCCAGACAGTTAACTCAAGGCCCCTTTTAACCCTTACCACCTATACACCAGAGTGCCTTACATTTTTCTGCCTGAAGACATGAGCATGGTTTGACACCCATCCCTGACAACAACATAGGAAGTGTAACAAAATCTCTGCTTCTCTTTGCAAAGCCCTTTAGGAAATAAAACTGTATTTGCATTTCTATAAGGTTGTGAATTACACAAAGCTTGTATTTTACACTGGTCTGGAAGGCTTAGTCAACCTTCTTACTTAGTAAGCATAATAATCAAGTCAATCTGGCTTCTCTGGGTTTCTTCCCAATGTCAATGTGAATGTTAGATGATTTGATGAAGGGCCCTAGAGCACACAGGCTTTCAAATTTTTTTAAATCTAGAATTAACGGTAATGCATTTTACATCAAGATTCAGTAAACACATGTAAACGTAAATATGCATTCAACTGAAATAAAAGTTTTACAAAAATGCCTTACAATGTACAGAGCAATTTTATATTTTCTTTTCTATTTCAGTTTTTAAAATTCTGATCAAGATTTACTGAACTGGTTTTATGACTTACTGATAATTTCATAGTGTAAAAAAAAAAGTGGCATATAAAATGGTCCTGAGAAGTAAATAAAAATGTTCTCTGGGTTTTCAGATAAATGTCACAAAATCCCTACTCTAAAAGTATTGCCTTCATTTTATAACATTATTTCTTAACCCAGAGCCTTATTGTGTGTATTTAACATAATTCTTAGCAGGCTTTGTTATCCGAGTATTTCCTTCAAAATTAAACCATAGACTAAAGCCACAAAACTAAAATGCAGAAGTGACACAATAATTGCCTAGTATAATAATAGATATATGTGACCATTGCCCTAATTCGGATAGTGTGTGGGCAGTATCACCTGTTTCTTATAACATGGAATTTACAACATATTTCAGACAATTTTCATCAAACGATTTAACCTTTGTTGCTTGAGTTTGGTCCTGCTCTTTATTTAGAGATTCTCCCCAAGGACAGCTAGAAACAAATAGCCCAAGGACTGTGCTACAGATTCCCCTCTGGCAGGTGGCTGCTTATGAAAACTCTCCTAAATATTCTGGTGAAAAATAGAGTCTATTACACTTGCATAAGATTAATTGAGCACTCTTTAAGATTGATTAAAATCTGGGACTAGCAGAGAAAGGGATTTAACAAAAAACATAATGCACGTGCTGTTATGTTACACAAGGAAAATAACTCTGTATTTAGAACTGCTTTCTTAGAAAACTAGAGACAATTGCAGTGAATTCTAAATAAAAAATACATTTCGGTGAAATAACTCATGCCTGAAAAGTAACTGTGAGCACACCCGTGGTTAACATCAATTGATTATGTGCTACGTAAAAGAGGGTTTGTTTCCAATTGTTATTTGAGGAATCGAGTACCTTTCAAGTAGCTAGAAAGTTGCATAAAGTGCATTTTTAAGTGGATTCTGTCATGTTACTGAAAACTCTTAAGTGTTGGTTAACTGGTATGAAAAACAAAGTAAAATGCTCTTAGATAATGTTTTTTCCTACACTAGGAGTTGGGAGGAAGATGGCTTTTTAAAGTTTTCCAGAACCCTTCCAAAAAAATGCTGTTGAGGTTTCCTTTAAGTAATAGCCACACAAATAATCACAGACTACAGTGTCATACAACTCCATTAACTAGGTGAAGGAAAAATAGCAACATTTTCATTTTAATGAGATGTCAGTTCCCTCCCTTGCTCTACTATGCATCTTAATGTCCTTGCTGTCTATACTGACTTGGGGCTCCAAGGCTCTGTCATTGCTTGGCAATTCCTTTCTCTAATTTCTGGTGACACAAGGTGCTTAAATCCACAAGAAATGTGAGGTGAGGCAGAGAGAATTCCTGCAGACTGACTTACTATATGCAGAACACTCATTTGCATTATTCATTAGATAAGAGCACTGATTTGCATCTCATCCTGGTTTTCTCCTTTAGGTGAAAAAATGCCAGAGAATACTCCATATTCCCCCAATGTTTTTATATTAATAATAATTACTAGGGGAATTAGACTTGATTGCTGTCCTGCACCATTTGCAATTTCTTATTAAAAAAAAAAAAGTTCTAAACACCCCCAAACTCCCAAACCAATGTGCATTTTCTCTTTTGTGTTTAAAATATTTGAAGCTCTAACATTTGATAAAAGATCTGAATGCATAAATATATTTTATTGAAATGCAAAATGAGACATTTATGATCCATATCTAACATTAGGAATGGGAAGGAGGAGGAAGTGGTAAAAAAAAAAAAAAAAAAAGTATAGGCACAAGTACAGCATTTAAGTCTCCCTAAATCTCATTTTGGAGAAATTTCCTAGCAACAGAAACATGCCACAGATTAGAAGATACTGCCAGTAATAAATGCTTCCCCTCTTGATGGTCAAAGCCAAGTGATGAAATTTTGCTTTGCATTTTATTTTATTTTATTAGTTGCTTTTCCAATTAAGATTACATTTTCTTGTGAGCTTTAGACCATCAGTATTAAAAAAAAATCATTGATGTCCTACTATGTATAGAACTCTATGCTGACCTCTAGGGTTCCTGTGTTAGGTATAAGAAAAATAATAAAATATCGTTTTTTACTTGGCCTGCAATCTCAATTCCCCATGATCCTAGTAAACTTCCAAGCACTCACCATTTCCATGGTGCAGACTCTGTAGGGCTTTATTAGATGTCTTCTAGTGATTCTCCGGGATTTTGAGACACGAGCTGCACAGGAGACTCTGATCCATAATCACACGTTCAACTGGGGCCGTTGGTGCATTCACAAAGGAGGAGCAAGACATGGTGTGGATGGCAGCCTTCTTTATTCTCAGAAGAGAAGGGGGACGGAGGAGTCAGAGACCATTTTCTGCTTGTTGATTTGTTGCTGTTCAGTTGCCCCTGAATAAAAATAGCATTCTGGGGAAGGTTGCAGAGAACCCAGTGTCATGGATCAATCACAACATCCAACAATGAAAGAGAATTCCAATGATATTAAGGTGACATTGTGACCAAAAATATGGCGTCTGGCAGGTTGGGATGATTTGTTTTGAGTAGAGGTTTTGTACAAATTGCACATTGTTTCATCAACACAGTTAACAGAAGATTGAATTGATTCTTTTGCTCTACTTTTTCGTGTTTCCCAAAGGTTTTAATTCAGTGATGGAAGAGGCCATCACAAACATTTATCATCCTTGTTCATGGGGCACCCCCTCACCCAGCTGCTGTTTGCTCTTGTCTGGTTCCTGTGATTAATGCAGTGATGCAAAGTGGCTACTTCTCTCCTTTACGGCCGTATCTGGCACACTGCAATGTAAGGTCTTTTGGCATCCCCATAAGGAACACCACTTTCCAATTGCCCTCATTTGCATTGGACTGAAACTGGAATCCTGGCCAAGATTTGATTTTGGGGAAGCGATCAGTTAGATAAACTTCAAATTCTGTTTTTCTTGCAAGGATGATTATTTAAACATATTTTTCCACTTCAAGCATGCAAACATTTTTAAATAATAAAGCTGTATTTCACTTACTTAAGTAGGGCCAAATGGTGCCCTTTCAGAGTAACAGTTTGGGGCAGCTTGTGCTTGGTTGTATTAGTTTTGGATGATTATACCATTTGGAGGACATCAAGCTTTTGCTTTTGTTAATGTCACGATAGGCTTGTATGCCATGCTTCACAGAAATGTCACTGATGAACGGTTTCGACTACAGAAGACATATTGTAGTTTCAGAATCCTGAATGAACTGATTAAGGAGATTACATTTGAGTATCTCAAACGCATTTCAAAAATAACATGGCCAAAAGACAACTGTGATTTCCTCTCCTGCCCTCCTTATTCACCCTCCTCAAAAAACTACTCCAAATCACCTTAGCAAATGGGATCACCATTCACCCAGTTGCCTAAGCCAAAAAACTAGTAGTCCTCCTTAAGTCTCCCTTTCTCTTCTCCCAAGGATGATTCCTATTGCTGTGTGACAAACCACCCCAAAACTTAGTGGCAGAAAGCAAAGAAGAGCATGAGGGATAAAAGCTGTTGTAGCCGTCTTTGGTAAACGCAATCAGCCACAATCCATCTTCTGTCCACAACTCTTCACATCCTTCCTACATGTGAAATACACCCAATCCTCCCCAAGAGTCTCCAGAGTCTCATCTCATTGCTGAAAGTCCAGGATGTTGTCATCCAAATTGGGCCCAGTGCTGATGAGGCTCTTGGATGCATTTCTTCTAGCATGGTTCCTCGTAATCTCTGAAGAGCTACTAACAAAAGATTCCAATTATCTTCCTCCCACATACCCAGTATGCAGTGTGGTTCAGGCATAAGATAACCACTCTAACCATTCCTGTTCAAAAGGAGGGAGAAACAGGAGACACACAGCAGTCACCGTCCAATGGCAATTCTGAATTCATTTGTTGCCAGTTCCTTGATAAGGGCTCAAGCCTACTCCCTAGGAATTGTTTTCCTCAGCTACTATATCCATCTTCCTGGAATTTGGCTCCACTCTCTGAGTTATTCTTCCTTTTCTGTAAGAAATGGCCCATGTTTGCAGATGAGCAGTTTTCTTATCCTGCTTCCTGTCCAAAGTAGTTCATGGGTCCAGAGACCCCCACCTCCTTCATTTAATGGTGTATATGCTCCTTTTAATCCAAGCTGATGCAATTCCTTTAAAAACCCTTGGGCTTTCTGTGTATCAGTTTATAAACCCACTATATTAGACAAAAGTCACACTCACAGATCTCTCCAGTTTAAGCTGTTTTCTAGCATGGGCTTCCTGTGAAGCTATATCCTTAAGATTCTTAGGTGCCTACTATTTAAAAAAGGCAAGCTCTTAAATCCTGAAGACTTTGTGTGTGTTTGAAAGCTTTATGAGACACCATATTAAATCTTTCTGAAGTTTTAATGAAAGGTTTTACAGTGACACTCTTGTCTTCATCCTAACATTGACACATTTTCCTAATAGGCCCTAGATTTGCTCTTTACACTAAGTCCCCTTCCCTCTTTGAGAATCTTCTGCTGGGAGACACTAAATGAGCAATTTTTCATTGTTTTTGTTTGTGGGATTTGGTTTTTTTTTTTTTTTTTTTTTTGCTTTGTTTTGTTTTTTCAAACCCAGCTAGGCATTTAAGATATCCTCTAAAGTTTGCTTAAAAACTGAACAACTTATTTTTTTCCTTATATTTCTCTATCTGTTTCTTATATATGGCTAAAAGAAACAAGTTGGCACTTTTCTGCCTGAGAAATGTCCTTAGACAAGTCCACCAGTTTATTAAGCTCATTCTTTATTTTCCATATCAATATAGCTAGTGGGGTTGCTAAACTTTCTGCCAC
Organism: Eulemur rufifrons; assembly: GCF_041146395.1. Classification (NCBI taxonomy): domain Eukaryota; kingdom Metazoa; phylum Chordata; class Mammalia; order Primates; family Lemuridae; genus Eulemur; species Eulemur rufifrons. The sequence goes on along the minus strand of NC_090990.1, from coordinate 117,208,517 downwards.
TACATAACAAGGTCAACTATTTTTTAGCCTCTAATAATAGTTTCCTCCCTGCCTGCCTAGCTTTCACCAAAGTTTCCTCAAAGCCCTTCTAGCTTTCACAAACTGCTTCATTAGTTTGTGAAACTGGTTTCATTAGTTTGCACAAACTTTTACCAGCTATCTCCTTAAGGCCTTCCGGCTTCTGCCTACTGCCTAATCCCAAAGCCAGCGCCACATATTTTAGGATCTTCATATGGCAACACTTCATTCCTGTACCAAATTTCTGTTCCACTTCCTATTACTGCATAAGAAACCACCTCAAAATTTAGTGGCAGAAAGTATCATTTATTATACTTAAGCTTTCTGTAGGTGAGGAATTCAGACAGGGTACGATAAGGATGGCTTATCTCTGCTACACAACTTCTAGGGTTTCAGCTGGGAGACCTCAACAGCTGGAGACAATTTGGTATCTGAGACTGGAATCATCTTGGTGTCCCCACTCACAGGTCTGGCAGTTGATGCTGGCTGTCAGCTGGCACCTCAGCGAGGCTCCTCAGTGAAGCACCTGCATGTGGCCTCTCCACGTGGCTTGGGTTTCCTCACTGCGTGGTGGACTCAAGAGTAGTTGAATTTGTTGCGGGTTAGCTCTGAGCTTCAAAAGAGAATGTCATAGCAAACAAGACGTGTATTAATTTCCTTGAGCTGCTATGACAAAATGCCACAAACTGGATGGCTTAAAAAATAGACATTTATTCTCTCACAGTTCCAGAGGCCAGAAGTCTGAAATCGAAGTGTTGACAGGACTGCAGCCCTCTGAAGGCTTTGCGAAGGATACTTTCTTGCTTCTGACGCTAGCAATCCTTTGGGTTCCTTGGCTGGTAGCTGTGTCATTCCCTCATCACATGGCCGTCTTCCCTCTGTGTGTATGCCCTTTACTCTTCTTATGAGGACAAAAAACATATTGGAATTAGGCTACATGCTAATTCAATATGCCTTCATCTTAACTAATTACATCTGCAAAAACCCTACTTCTAAATAAGGTCACATTCTGAGGTTTGAGTAGACGTGAATTTTTGTGGGACACTATTCAAGTCAGTTCAAAGAGGAAACCACACTGTCTCTGTAACTTAGAGACACACAGAGGTGTAAAAGGAGGAGAATTACCCTCCACTTATAGATAGGGGCTGTCAGGATCCCATTGTGAATGAATATGTGGGATATGAGGTGATGTTGTGTTCATTTGTGAAAAATGCAACCTACCACACCCTTATTCAGTCCATGACTAAATTCTGTTGATTTTTTTTTACCTCTGAAATATATCCCCAATCTGTTCACTTACGTACTTTGCTGCCCAGTCATGCAAAGCGCCATAATCTCTCATCTGAATCATTATATTAGGCACTTATCTGATCTTCCTGCATCTGCTCTTGCCTCTTCCCAACCGTTGAAACTATAAATCCACTCAGGTCACTCCTCTGTTTAACTCTCTTTGGAGACTTCCAATTACATGTAGAATAAGATCCAGATGTGTTCTCGTGGCCTAAATGATCCTCCTGGCCTGTCCCTTCAATGCTGTTCCATGCCAGCTTCTACCTCTTCACGTAATACTCTCTAGCCACCCAGGCCGCCTTCTGTTAGTTCTTGAGCCAAGAACTATTGTACCTCAAAGGCTTTGCACTTGTGTTTTCTTCTGGCCAGAAGTCTTTCTTCAGGTCTTCATCAGGCTCACATTTTTCATACTCTAAGTTTGATCTTAAATGCTACCTCTTCAGATAATAGTCATTATACTAAAAATAGTTAACATTCTTTTGGGTTAGCTCAAAACATATGCCAGGCCCTGGAGCTAGACCTTCTATCTGGATTAGCTCTTTAAATCCTTGTAACACCCTCTAAAAGAGGTTCTATTATCATTCTTATTTTACAGATAAGGAAACTGAGGCTTTAGAGATGTTAAATAATGTTCCCAAAGTCATAATATCAGCACACACATGCTGTATTCTGTATATCATGTAGTGTAGAGTTTGGAATTGCACCCTGGGCTGTCTGGCTGCAGGGCTGCCCTCTAAACCACTAAACTCTGCTGCCTCTGCGAGAGGTTTGCCCCTTATTTTGTTCTCAGTTATATTAATAGCATCTGTTTCTTTTCTTTATTACTCCTGTTATTATTTTTTAAAAATATTTATGCATTTACTTAAACAAGTTGTCTGTCTTTCCCAATAGCATTGAGGATTTTTCTTGTTGCTTTGCATAGGTTGTATCTTAGCTTCCGTCACAGTACTTGGCACATAGTAGATACTCAGTAAGTATCTGATGAATAAATGCAGTGATGTGTTGATACACGTTTAATAGCTAGCTTTGTGGGGGAGATGAGGGCTGATTTATAGCTTTTTTAAATTTCCGTGCTCTTACCATTAGCCAACTTTAGCTGCAATCAGTTTAATAACTGGCCTACAAGATTCCTAGAAATTAAGCTCCAGCATTATCACTGAATGAAGGAACAAATGAATGAACGAGAGGATGAGTGTTGCAAAGAGCAGAGTAGCTCCCCCACGGTAACTGGTTTCCAAGGAGCCGGGAGAGTTGCCCCTCCTTTCTGCATAAGCCCTTGAGGTTTAGCTCCAAACAGATCACACACACTGGTGTGAGAGTTTAGAGCACAGCTGTTAGCAGAGCTGCAGGACAGTAAAGAGTTAACTCTGTATCTGAGATACTAAATATCTCTACAACAGTGTGGTAAAAAACACTGAGACCAGATACTATCATTTCTTCATCTTTTTTCACTGCCTCAGGTGTTGGTGAGGACACGTATGATTCAGAAGCAAGGGCAGAGTGACTTTGTTTTACCCTTTAAAGGGAACGGAGGGCAGAGATTGGAGCAGAAAGGACTGAAAAGGAAAAAGGGAATAAACCCGTTAATATTTCACATTAGGCTTAAAAATGCTCTGTTACAGTTTTGACTAAGAAGAAAAATTTCCTTGAGGATATTTGTTAGATTTCGATGCTGTATAATCATATCAAAGACTGATTTATGATTGATCCATTTATTTACCTCTGTGTGCAACATGGCATGGCATAGCTATTGTTTTTTAAACCGCTATGTACCGCTCAGCATTGCTGACAACATTTTATGTGACAGTTTTTAATTACAAAAGTATCAATTGATTTTTTTTTTAATCAACAGTGCCATAGTCCTGATTGGTGTGAAGCTGACAATAGATCTGAATGAATTTGCAGCACTTGGTAGGGCTGTATTTATCACATTGGGTACGAGAGCCCTGACATATGTTGCCTGGCTGCAGCACCACGGTGGTGAGACAAGGGGTGATGCCTGGATGTCTTGTCTCAGTCATGGCCAGGGTGTAATGTGTCTGTCATTTAACTGACAGGTCTATACCGTGGCCCCAGATGCCGCAGCCCTTCATGCTCTGAATAAGTAATATCCCCTATTATGCATCTTCACTATGGGATTTTGAATGGATAAGTTCTAAAATGCTCTCATTGGAAGCTCCAGAATCCAGAGGTTTAGAAGTGCATGTGTAATTAATTTTGCTTTTGGAATTTTGAATTAATACCAAGAGAAATGTATTGTTCTTTATTAATTTCCAGGTGTGAGCCTACACAAAACAGTAACCACTTGTCTTGAAATCACATGAATAATACTGAAGCAAGAATGTCTCTGTTGGAGACAAAAAACATTACATTTTTGTCCCTTGGTAATCTATCCATTGGTTAATGGACCCAGAACCCTCTAGACAGTTCACAAATCCACATAACAGAGCAGATTTTTGCATTAGGATTCTTGACTTAGCTGAAAAATGTGAAAAATCAGATGCAGCTGGAGAGTTCCCTATTGATTACAAATGTGAAGATCAAGAGTAAGTTATTCCATCTAAGGCAGCATTTATTTAAATTTAAAATAGTCCTTCCTGGTAATCTCATTTTGGAACTTTTAAGAGTATTAATTTCATCTCATTTGAGGGGCTTCCTATCCAATGTATGAATGAATAGTTGTTGGTATCTGGTCATATTTTGAGGGACTGTAAGAGTTTTGGTGAATTTAGAAAAGAAAATGAAGTTTGGGAACAAAATTGTAAGTAACTCTGTTTCTTTTTAAAAAGAAAGTTAATAACTAATGGTCTCAAAAAAAAAAAAAAAAATGGAATTCGAATTGCCAGTCCTGTCAAATCACTCTTTGCTCACTCTTTGCCAATATCTTTGACTCAATTTCTTCCTCTAGAATTTGAGCATAGCACTGTGATAGTATAGATGGGTTCATAAAATGTTTTAATATTCTACTCTTAAAAAATATTTTCTAGGTGTATAATTTGTCAACTGTCCATCATCCTATCTTGTACCAGATTCCCGTATACATCACCCTAGACAAATAGACAGCTCTAGCTTAAACACAACCAAAAATAGAAAGTTCTCAATGTCCTAAGACAGTTGGAGCAAACAGCTGTGGCCTAGCAAGTCAAAAGTTAAAAAACAGATACTTTATTTGAATAGATGTTTGTATGCCAGTGTTCATAGCAGCATTATTTGCAATAGCCAAAAGGTGGAAACAGCCCAAATATCCATTGACAGATGAATGGATAAATAAAATGTAGTGTGCATTTCCAATGGAGTATCACTCAGCCTTAAAAAGAAATGAAATTCTGATGCATGCCGCAACATGTATGAACCTTGAAGATATCACACGAAGTAAAATAAACTGGTCACAAAATGTCAAATATTGTATGATTCCACTTATGTGAGCTCTATAGAGTAATGAATTCATAGACACAGAAAGTAGAACAGTGGTTTCCAAGGACTGGGAGAAGGGAAGAATGAAAACTTATTGTTTAAGGGGTAAGGCTTCAGTTTGGGGAAATAAAATTATTTTGGAGAGGGATTGCAGTAATGATTACACAGCAATGTAAATGTGTTTAATTACTTAGTGGGTACAGTATATATTATTTGGGTGATGGATACACTAAAAGCCCAGACTTAACTACTGTGCAATATATTCATGTAACAAAATTGCACTTGTACCCCTTAAATTCATACAAATAAAAAACTTTCCACTAAATCGTATGCTTTAAAATGGCGAAAATGGTAAAATTTGTGTTGTGTATATTTTGCCACAACTAAAAACACAACAAAACGATGACAAGCAAGATATCTTGGAAGAAGTCAGGAGTCCATGAACATCTTTCTGTACCATCTTACACTCTCTACTTGGTCTGTGCCCCTGTCTGTCTTCTACTTTGTGCTTCTGGCTGCCGCCTTTTTCACAACCATCCTGGATGGATGAGCTTTCCCAAAGTGTTTCCTAAGAGGAAAGTGAATGGATTTTGTTCAAAAGTCTTATTCCAAGGGCTGACATCAGTTCCAATATGTTTCATTATGGTTTTTCCCAGGAGTCTTCTCACAACCTCCTGCCCCCAGAATCCCAGCTGTTAGCCCGGAATGCCATTGTCTGCAGACCCTTTGCCAGTCTAGCCCCTACTTTCCCCTTCCAACTCCCAGGGATCCTAGACACACACATCTTAGCCTGGATCTCCCTCTTTTCCTGTGTTTGCTATTTTTCCATCACATCTTTTCCTATATTGTTTATCTTGTATTTCCAAAATGTGTATTTAGTTTAAAATTTTAGGATACAAATGCTATTACTGGGTAAGTAAAATGGTCTTTGTTGCAATTACTGTTCCGTAAGGGTGAGTACCTTGTTCATGCTTGGAAATTACCAGCAATGCCATGGGATTTGATTCTAATGTTCACTTTAATTCAGTTGACTCACTTGATACAAAAAAACCTGACTAATTCTGAATAATGGAAGTTAGACTACTGTGATTTCCTGAAAAATGAGAATCATTAACTAATTTTCAAAATAATTACATTTTCTTCCTTTTAAATTCCATATGTATCATAAACAAAGTAAACAGAGACTAAGGTAAAATGAGATAAGATATAGAACGATTATGATTCAAAATTTACTGGCATAATAATGAAACAACTGCCCTTGAACATATACTGATTGTTTAATGGTTAGATTCAGAAATTAAAAGTACCTTGATAGGTGGCCTCAGTGTCTTCTCCTTTGGATGGCAGGATAACTTTCTCTCCTGTACAGTAGCATGATTTTTTTCTCCTGGTGTTCTTACCTCTCTGAGAACTCCTACAACGTCTTCATTATTGTTGCCTTCACTGTTGTATTTTTTGCTCACTTCTGTTCTCATTTCTCATGGTCTTCCTGACATGATTTCAAGTTCCACTTACTTGCTGTTTCTCCAACTTCAACCTTTTTGAGCTTTCCAAGCCTGGATTCCCAGCTGCCAACTGAACACTTTCACATCTCAGAATAAATTTAAACTCTAAATACTTTCAACTGAACTCATTCTCTTTTTCATCCTTGCCCACTCTTCTGGTAATCCCTATACCTCTCTGGCCAGAAATCCCTCCTTACTCCCCCAATAATAGCAAGAGTAGTAACTAACATCAGGGAGCTTTTACCAGGTATCGGGCACTTTCACACACAACAGCCCTTGGAAGTGAACTTAATCATATCCCCAGTTTACAGATGAATAAATGTGGGCTGAGCAAAGATGAGCAACTTGCCTAAGAGCTCCAAGTGATGGTACAGGTATTAAGACTATAGGGCTTATATTTTCAATGCCATGTTTTGTCAACTTCCAAACTAGTCACTGAGTCCTACATATCTAATTTCTTAATATATCTTGAATTTATCTCTCCTCTATATTTCCCCCACTACCTTAGTTCAAGCCTTCATATTCCAACTCTTTCTTTATTCTTAATCTGCCTTCAGCTTCACCTCGATCAGATTCATTCTCGTTACTGCTACCAGACTTGCCTTCCTCTCTCCCTCCCTCCTTCCTTCCTCCTTTCTTTCCTTCTGCCTTTTGAGTGATTAAAAAAGACTGATCATGTCTTGGTCCTGCTTAAGCTTTTCAAAGGCTCCACCTTGTCTTCCCAATCAAATCCAAACTTCTTAGACCTTTATGATCAGGTTTCTGAATTCTTGCCCAGGATTTTGTCTGTTGATTTCTTTACATCACTTCCAGCTATACCAAACTGTTTGAAGTTGTCAATGGATCATGCGTTCTGGCCTTTGTTCCATTACAGATACTTCTTCCTCTGCCTAGAACTCCCCTCCTACTGACCAACTCCTATCATTCTTCAAAACTCAACCTGTGTGTCCCCACTCACACCCCACCATGTCCCTGTGGTACTCTGAGTTCTAGGCTTCTACAAGGCTGTTGGGGACAATTCCCTAATGTTTTGGGGAGGTTGTGTCAGGTGGTGATCAATGCAAGGAATTCTCTGATTTGAAATCTCTTCCTCTGTGGCATTCACAGCATTCTTCTAGCTTGTTCTCTATCATTCCTTCGTTAATTACATCTTAAATCAGTACCTTCTTACAGAAACACAAATGCCCATCAGTCTCCTCTTTTTCTTAAACCTTTTTCCAGTTAACTCAGCCACATAGGTGGATACCTGCCTGCTTTCTTATTCTTTTTTCCCCCTTTCCCTCATATCTTTTCATCTGAGAGCAAAGAGACAGCCCCAGTTATGGTTCACATATGCAAGCCAACATCTGTATCCAAGAAAAGAAAACCCAAAACGTTTAAAAGTGACGTTGGCGTGGAACACCAATAGCATCCATCTGCAATGTGTTTAAAAATCTCTAGAAGACCCTATCAAGTCTGCACGTTTCTGTTACCTTCTGATCTGTCCCAGTACAATTTGCTTTACCTCCTATAGCACTGTTAAAAAATAATTAAGAATATATTTCCTATTAGTTTTGTATTGATTAATTATTAATATGGCAACATATTTGGTTTCTACTATATTTTTAATTAAAAGTACCTATGGTGATTCAGCTAGAATTTGGGTTACACAGATTTTTATGGGTTGACCTGGAAACTAATAACCATTTGTAAGTGTTTCTACGGGGAGAAAAAGCCGTCCAAATTTTAAATAGCTGCTTTCAGATTTTGAGACGTAACCCTTCTGGAAGCTGTGGTCTTCTTACATTCAGATTTGCTGAAGTTTCACTGTATATTTAAAGGAAATTTAAATTGTTTTCCATGTGCACTGGGGGAACAATGAAAATGTAATAAAAATATGCGTTTTCCAGAGTTAGGCAGATCAGTGTTAAATTCCACTGCCACTATTTATTTTTTCTGTGTTAGTGGATAATTTACATAAGGCTTCCTGAGCCTCAGTTTCCTCATCTGTAAAAGGAAGATTCAATCCTCACACATCCTGCATCTGCTCCATTAGCAAATCCTACAACTTCTCTTCGCCCGTGTGGTACCATGCTGGCCCTTGTCACCATCCTCAGTGCCTGGATTATTGCAACGCATTCCTGTTTTGTTGCCGTACTCCTGCCTTTGTCCTCCCCTTCAGTCTATTTGTAACTTGGCAGTCAGAGTATAAACATTAAATATTAAAAAGTAAGTCAGTTATGCCATTCCTTTGCCTAAAAGTCTGTAAAAGGGTCCCCATTTCACTTAGGTAAAAGCCAAAGCCCTCACTATGCCCTACAAGGCCCTATATCATTTGATTCCTGTCCCTTACTATTCCTGGCCCCCTACACACATGCACGTGTACACGCACACGCGCACACACACACCCTCTCTCTCGCCCACCTGTGTCTTAGCGCATGCGCACTCGCGCTCTCTCTCTCTCTCTCTCTCTCACTTTTTCCAACCACATTGTCCTCCAATACTCCAGGTATGCTCAGGGCCTTTGCGCTTGCTGTTACCTCCGCCTAGAATGGTTCCTGGATACCCACGTGACTTACTCCCTTACTTACATCAGTTCTGACTCACATAGTGTCTTCTCAGTAAAGAATAAAGGGTGTCTCTAATTACCCTTTATAAAGTGGCCAGCGACCCTCTCTGCCCCCTGCACCCCACACCTCCCATCCGCTGTTTTATTTTCTCCTTAGCATTTACCAGTCTCTACATACTATATGTTGTACCTGTTTAACCTCATTTATCTCCCCTACTAGAATGTAAGCATCACGGAGGATGGGAATTTTTGTACTTTTTGCTCATTGCTGTACCCCCAGCACTTAGAACCCAGGGCCTGGCACATAGAAGATGCTTGATAATTTTTGTTTAATGACTCCCAATATCTCTGGTTGTTTCAAAGATTAAATAAAATAATCCATATAACGGATCTGCTATATAGTGGTCACTATATCTTATTCCCTTTCCTTGTTATTATTAATACAATGACTACTGTCCTGAAAAATGGTAAATAAACTATATAGTACCTCCAGCACAGTGATTAAGAAATTTGGCTTTGGGGTCGGGGGCAGATGGACATACATTTAAATATAGTTCTTTCAATCACCAGCTGTTCGTCTGTGGACAATTTACTTAACCTCTCTGAGCCTCATATTTTTCTTCCTGTGGATAAAATGGGTTACAATTAACATCTCACCTTACTATAGGGATTAGATAATATAATGTATATAAACTACTTAGCATTGTGCCTGGCACATAATTAACATTCAGTAGGCTGTAAATGTTAATATGCTGATCATTCAATATCTTATCACTTCGGCGTTGAGGGAAAGGAGATGGTGGGAGGTAATGGGATGGATTTGCAGTGCTTAGATCATCTTTTCCGTCTTAGTTCTGCCACTTGATAGCTGTGTGACTTTGAGAAAATAACATTACCTTTCTGAGCTTCAACTTCTTTGTTTATCAAATAGGTTTAATCATCATCTTAGGAGGAGTACATTAAACAATGGTAGCAAAACACCCACTAACAATGAAGATTGTTAGTATAAAAGTATTTTTAGTATCTAAAATTTTATTTTATTTTATTTTTATTTCAAAATCTTAGGGAGGTACAAATGTTTCTGTTATTAATACATGGATACCTTATATAATACTTAAGTCAGGGCTTTTAGTGTTCTCATCATTAGAATAATGTTTACTGTAGCTGACAGGTAAGTTTTTATCCCTTATCCCCTCTCACCCTCCTGTCTTGGTTTCCAAAGTCCTTTACATCTCTTTGTGCCCATGTGTACCCATGATTTAGATTCCAATTATTAGACGGTATATGTGGTGTTCGTTTTTCCATTCCTGAGATACTTCACTTAGGATAATGATCTCCAGTTTCATCCAAGTTGCTGCAAAAGATATGTCATTCCCTTTTAAGGCTGAGTAGTACTCCATGGTGTGTGTGTGTGTATGTGTATACCACATTTTCTTTATCCACTCATGAATTGATGGGCACTTAGGTTGATTCCACATCTTCCCAATTGTGAATTGTGCAGCAATAAACATTCAAGTGTAGATGTCTTTTTGATAAAATAACTTCTTTTCCTTTGGGTAGATACCCAGTAGTGGGATTGCTGGATTGAATGTTAAGTCTACATTTATTTCCTTGAGGAATCTCCATACTGTTTTCCATAGAAGTGTTACTAATTTGCAGTACCACCAACATTGTATAAATGTTCCTTTCTCTCTGCATCTATGCCAGCATCTATTGTGTTTTGGCTTTTTAATAATGGCCATTCTGACAGGGGTAAGGTGGTATCTCATTGTGGTTTTAATTTGCATTTCCCTGATAATTAGTGATGTTGAGCATTTTTTCATATGTCTTTTGGCCATTTGTCTATCTTCTTTTGCAAAACTTCTATTTGTCTCTTGCCCACTTTTTAATGGGCTTGGGTTTTTTTTTTTCTTGCTGATTGGTTTGAGTTCTTTGTAGATTATTGGTATTAGACCTTTGTCAGATGTATAGCAGATCCCAAATAACCAAAGCAATCTTAAGCAAAAAGAACAAATCTGAAGGCATCACATTACCTGACTTCAAATTATACTATAAGCCTATAATAATCAAAACAACATGGTACTGGTATAAAAGTAGAGACATGGACTAGTGGAACAGAATAGAGAACCCAGAAATAAAACCATCTACCTACAACCAACTGATCTTCGACAAAGCAGACAACAACATACACTGGGGAAAGGAAGCCCTATTCAACAAATGATGCTGGGAAAACTAGATAGCCACATGTAGGAGAATGAAATAGGACCTCTATCTCTCACTATGTATAAAAATTAATTCAAGATGGATAAAAGATTTCAATGTAAGACATGAAACCATAAAATTCCAAAAGAAAATGTAGGAAAAACTCTTCTAGACATCGGCCTAGGCAAAAAATCCATGACTAAGACCCCAAAGACACATATAGCAATAACAAAAATAAATAAATGGAAATTCATTAAATTAAAAAGCTTCTGCACAGCAAAAGAAATAATCAGCAAAGTAAATAGACAACTTACAGAATGGGAGAAAATATTTGCAAAGTATATAAAATTTTACTGTAGAATTTTGCATTGTTTATCTGAAAGTAGAACTGAGCTGAGCCTGCTGTCATGCTCTATTTTTATTTGCTGAATATGACCAACCTACGGGGGCGCTAGTACATCTTTGTGTGATACCAGAAATATGGTCTGATTAGTTCTGCAGCCCTTCGCTACAGAGGTCAGCTATGCTGAAATTAACTAGGTCTCTACTTGCTCGCTGCTACTGCCAAATGCTGCCCTCTGCAGCAGCAAATTACGTTGTTGCAGAGCCCCATCATTAGACTTTATCTACTGGGAAATAGCAATGGTCACCACTTTGGGATTCTGTTCTTCTGAAACTATGTGGCAGTTTGTTCTTCAGAAACTGTGGAAGCGAGTTTTCAACATTTACACTCACGGTGACGGTGATATCGTTGAAGTTCTGCATATTATACAAGAATGGGTTGACAATATTTAGACTCATTGACTATTAGACATGGAAGGGGCTTCAGAGGACACCTTGGCTGCTCCTTGTTGTACCCATAAGGAGCCTGACAGCCAGGGAGTTCAGCAGATTTGCACAGGACTGTATTCTGGCTGAGCCTGGGCTGGCATTTCGGTCCCCTGACTCCAGCTCAGCTGGTTTCCCCCTACACAGTTTCTCCTACAGTGTTCCCTATCTAATCCCTGCCATGACTTATTAGAATACACTTTCACGCAGTGACAAGGTAGCATCCGTTTTATTTTCTCTGTGTGGCACCTTGCCCAGGATCATTTGGATGTATGGATGTAACTGATAATTTTGTGCACCACGGCGTGTAAACATTGCCATCCACCTGGCCAGTGGTATCTTTAATCATAAACTCATCTCCATTAAAATGCTCTTCTATACATTAAATGGAGTCACTTAATGTGATTGTACCAAAATAAGGATCTTATTCCCAGATCCCTATGATAATGTACATTTTTCTCCACTCTTCAAGGTGCAATGTCAAAGGTAGATTCTAGTGTGACTTTTATCATTACAGTTTTATTTAGTTATTCTGTGTTTTCAATACTTAAGTAAAATTTAAATTATTCTCAGTTCAAAACAAATTCTAAAAAATTGTGACATTTGGAAATTTGAACATTTAAATAATTGGAGATTTGAACATTGACTTTAACCTTGATGTTAAAGAATAATTATCAATTCTTTAGGTGTGATAATGGTGTTATAGTTACATTTAGAGATACACACTGATATAAATGTGCTCTTGGATTTGCTTCAAAATTATATTGTGGAAGGAGATAGGATTAAGTAGGAAATAGATAAAACAAGATTGGCCATGAGATAATTATTGAAGGTGAATGGTGGATCCATGATGGTTTCATTATACTATTCTGTCTGTTTTTGTATGTGCTTGAAATTTTCCAGAATAAACATTTAAAACTATATTCCTTACCCCCAAACTCTAGTCTGATTACATAAAGTTTAAATTAAGTTATATCACAGGAAATCAAAGATTTTAATGCCCATGGGTAAGGGACAGAAATGATATTTTTCTGGGTGTTCAGTACTTGTATGTCTGCTGCTTTTCCCCTCCTTTGTATTCTTATGCTTTGGGAGAGTCAATATGTAATAGAAAGAATTTAGAACTGGGGACTCAGAGTCTAGATTCTATCAAGTCTCTGCCTTATGTTGGTTGTGTGACCTTAGGCAAGATACTTAATCTCTTTGGGTCTCAGTTTTTTCATTATTTAAATGAGAACTTTGTAATGTGTGGTTTCATAGGGCATTCAGCTCTAAAATTGTTTGACTTGATATCACACACAAGCTTTCCAAATCCATCAGAAAGCTGGCTCATGGCGTATTTAGTCCTGTATTCCATCTCTATTAATGGAGTGATTGGGCTATATTCTGAGAACACTGATTTTCTTTTTTTCTTTCTTTTTTTTTTTTTTTTTTTTGAGACAGGGTCTCACTCTAGTGGCCAGGCTGAAGTGCAGTGGGGTGATCATAGCTCCCTATAGCCTCCAACTCTTGGGCTCAAGCAATACTGCTGCCTCAGCCTCCTGAGTAGCTAGGATTACAGGTGTGCACCACCATGCCTCAGTAATTAAAAAAAAAAATCTTTTTAGGGACACAGTCTTGCTATGTTGCTCAGGCTGGTCTTGAACTCCTGGCCTCAAGAGATCCTCCCACTTCAACCTCCCAAAGTGCTGGTATTACAGGCATGAACCTTCATACCTGGCCTGGGAACAACTCATTTTTACTTGTAAGATAGGAGAAATGAGACACCAAAATATCGTTTGCTTCCCATCACTCTCCTGTGCATGAATTTATTAATTTCTTCTGAAGTTAGCTGGTATGTTAATTGATATTGCCTAGTTGACAATGAGTTATGGAAATTATTTCTCACTTTGAAAAGTTGAAATTTCTTGGTGTGATGATGAAATAAACTCAAGATTCAAAGGGTACACCCCCATTTTAGTATTCCATGGTTTTCTTAATAATATCATATTTACTACCTATGTACCATTTTATGATTTTATTACCTTCAATTATGTCCTCAGCTTTCTTAATTAATTCTCTTATATATTCACAAGTAGCAGGACATTGTACTCTTTACCAATTTTATTGCCTCTCCTATAGAAACAGTCCATAGTTTGGCACACATCACACATCTTGTATTTATGCCTTTTTTTAAACCATAGTGAGACTTTTGGTTATGTGAGGCACAACCCTAACTCACTGTGGGTCTATGTCTTTATAACTTCTACCCAAGCATTAAAAGTCATTGTAGTCCTATAATCTCTGCAAAACATTTGCTTATGAAAACTATGCATTGGGTACTACTTTACAGTAATACTAAACTTAAAGTGTTATCTCAATGTCACATCAAAATTCATCCATTCAACAAATGTTTAATGAATGTCTTCTAGGTGTGTTAATTTTGAAAAGGGATTTCACAGGAAAGAAGGCTTAGAAGAAATTACCAGAGGACACAGATTTCCAATTTTAAACTGATTTATTCATCAGAAAATGTTACTAAGAGACACTTACTTATTCATACACACAGTCCTCCTCCTGCATAGATACTTTGAAATTACCATAATTAATTCATAGTCCCAACTCTGGTCCTTGTAAAGTGAAGTGACTATTTCAGTGGAAGCTATCATGGAATATCCTTAATAAATCCATTATCACCTTTTTTTAAAAAAAAACAAATCCTCTCAGCTTACTCAGTATCTTTGTTATAATCCATTTTATCAATCAATAGCCTTCTGGCCCTGGATTTGTTTGTTTGGTGTCTTTGAAATAGTGATGCTTTTATGCTGAATCTTTCAGGGCTAGCTTTTGTTTGGTCTTCATTGAGTCATGGGGTCCTCTATCAAGCTGTCAGAAGTACTCACATGAAAAGTAATTTGATCCATTCCTTCTTTAGCAGATATGTACTCCAGTAAGGAATGTAGGTCTCAGACACTGTTTTGTTACCCTTCCTTTCTTTCGCTATCATCTCTGACTGATGCGTTAGCGTAGGCTCCATTGTTAGCTAACTGTTAACATGCATTCATTCATTCAATAAACATTTTTTTGAACATCCACCCTGTGCTAGATAAGTGTAAGAGTGACAAAGATAACCTTAGCAGCCCCCATTTCAAAATAACCTATTTTTCTTTAGTAACCCTTGGCTGTATATTAACTAATCTGATACTGTGCAGTTCCGTTAACACATTCTGCATTGTGTTGCTGACAGTGTCTTCGGTTGCTTCTTGAGTCTTTCATGAGGATATTTTCAAGAGGATTCATTCCCATCAGACTGCAGGAGGACAGTAGCGGAGGATATGTCCAGGGGAGAGTTATGACCAAATCTTTCTCCCTTCTTGGCCGACCCTTTGGAGATCTTTTGTTTCATTGTCTTTTTAATACTCTTTGATGAGGAATGTTTCTTTTCTTTCTTTCTTTTTTTTTTTCATTTGCGCTGAAGGACTACGATGAGGAACATTTCAAAGCCGTTTCAGAGTTAAAAGAATTTAGAGCCACTGGTTTTTCCTTGTTCACATAGTTCTCTTAATTCTTCACATAACTTGTTTATGCGAAGAAGGGCTTGATTTCCTATTTCAAAAATCAATTGCCTTTCTTCCAAGAGCCCTTCCTGACTATTACCTTCTGAAGTATGTAGAGCTAGGCTGTGTCTCTCTGGATGGGCCCGTCTCCCCAGGTTTAAAGGTGGTGTTTGCCAGGCAACCTCAGTTCTTTGATGGATCCGAGGAAAGTCAGTGATTTTCAATTTAGCCGGCGTTTCCTTGTTGTGAGACGGCAGTGATGACTTACAGGCTCCTTGCATGGTCAAGCTCAAAGCAGAAATTGGTCATGGCTTTTTCATTTTAAATTTTTATAATAATATATCTGTTATTATTAAAAGTTTGGACCAGGATGCAGAGCTTCAAAGTGTGAAATTACAATGCCCACTTGTCTACACATCTTGCATACTTTCTTTATAATTCCTTTTTAATATATAAAGAAGACTTTCTGTTAAACTATTTAAACAGTCTAATATATACACAGAAGTGTGCCAAATCCTAAGTGCACAAAACAATGAATTTTCACAAACTGAAAGTCACTTGTATGACTAGCACCCAGATTAAGAAACAGAATATTACCAGAAACATCTCTCCAGCCCCTTCAACTGCCCTTTCAACCTTGCTAATTGCCCATATCCCCAAAAGATATCTATTGTTCTGGCTTCTTACAGCATAAACTAATTTGGTTTGCTTTTGAACTTCTTATAATTGGAATCGTACAATATGCGTGCTTTCATATATGACTTGTTTGGTTTAAGGTTATGTTTTTTAGATTAATCTGCATTATTGTATGTAGTTGTAGATTGTTCACTCTCATTGCTCATTGTGACAATTTATTTTTTCATGCTACAGTGGATGAACGTTAGCATAGTTTCCAGGACTGCTGAAACTTTCTTATACACATCTTTTGGTGAACATGTATATGTGTTTTTCTTAGGTATATGCCTAGGAGGAATCTAGTGGCTGGCTTTCAGCTTTCATAGACACTGAAAAACAATTTTCTGAAGTATCTGTACCTATCCTCCCTTAATCTCTCATCGCTTTACCTCCACCAACACCACCTAGAGTGTATGAAATTTCTAGGTATGTCATATACTTTTCAACATTTGATATTTCATATCATTTTTCCTTTTGTTCTTCTGGAGTGTATAGTGGTGTTTCATTGTGGTTTTAATTTTCTTTTCCCTGGTGGGTAATACAATTGCGCATCTTTTTATGTTTCCTGGCCATTTGAACATGCCATTTATTATGAAGAATTTTTAATCAAGTCTATCTTCCTAGCTAAACTATGAGTTCTTTCTAGGCAGGATTCATATCATTACCTTTGCATCTCTCAAAATCTGCCGTGATGACCTTCTTCTGATATTCCTTTCAGCCAGCATTGCATAGATGCCTGCTTAACTGAATGAATGTATAGAACATGTAGGGTTCTCAACTTTTATATCTCAAGCTATTCCTGGTAACCACCCCAAGGATTATTCCTGGAGAATCAAGTATGCAAGTTTTAGATTTTAAGCATTTTTTTAAACTCTTAATAAATATTTACTCAGTGCCTAGTATATATTGGGTACTGTGTAAGGCTGTGTTGGCAGAGGGTTGATGGGTGAATCAGAGACAATTCCTTTACTCAGGGAACATCTAAACCATGTGACAGCCTAGATTAAGTGCTGGTTTTGAATGAGACCTCCTTTAATAGAAGATCTTGATGTCTATCCCTGCACCTTTTTCGTGCAATTGGATGGGAAGAAGCTGATATATAGTACTTTAAGCATATGAACATGGAAGCCATTTTGAAATTTAGTCCTGAGAGATTTCTGCCTGGTAATTTTCTAAAAGGAAAAAATAAAGATTTTTCACTGAATTTTTTTTCAGAATTGCTATAAAGTGTGTTTTGGAGATGAAAATATCCAATTGCTTGGTTCATAATTTCTCAGGTATCCTGGACAGTCTCAAGTGTCAGTTTGGGTTTTATTAAAGAAACCCTCCTCCCTGTCTGGCATAGCTGTATTATCCTCTGTAATGGCAGAACTGTGACCTCCACCCTGAGGACACACTCTTCTCGGCACTAACTGTGACACCCAGAGATTTCATTTTGCCTCAGACACTTTCCCATTTTCCTCCCGTTTCTGTGAAAAACTCCTCTGTGGGTTCAGATACTTTATGCAGTAGGTATGCACGTTGAACAAATGACTTTCAGACTGTGGACAGCCGCTTCCCAAAGGAAGAATATTGTAACTGTGAAGGTGAGGGCACAAAGCCAATTTTTTCCTGGTGCTTAGTGGGAGATCTCATTGTACACTTAATTTATTTTTTTAAAGAATATCTTCATTCCACTTTTTCTTTTCCTAATCCACTTCTGCTATAGAGAGTAAGTAGAAAAAGGAACTCTTCTGTGGAGCAACTATATATATTTAGTACCTAGCATATAAATGTTGGCTGTTGTTTTTTTAAATATTCAAAAGGATTCAAAACTTTTACCTATTGAAGATGAGGTCACATGGGTATCTCAACAGTTATCTGACAATTCACGTGCTACTTCCTTCCCTCTGTGCTCTGTGAAGTGATAAATGCTTTCACAGCTCGTGTTTCATTGAAAGTTGCTCCTGTAAACTATTTTAGGATCTCTGGCCTCATGCACTTTCCCTCAATTATACTTAAGAGTCCCTGTGAAGGTTTCTGTATACCGTGGACTTGAACCTGTCCTAGCAGCCACAACATGGCAGCTGAATTTTCCTCTTCCACCCTGGTTCCGGTTTGGTTCCAGCGACTCTGCTGCTAATGACTCTGATGTCCACAGAAGAATGGTTTCTGCAGGCCACCCTTACCTCCCCACCTCCTGACCATGACCGTGGGGACAGAGCTAAAGCTGAAGTCCTCAAGGCGTCCAAGTCCTGTGTGTTCTCCTGAGATCTTAGTGTGTTAAGGTCAAACTCTGCTTCATGCCGAAGTAGGGAGAATACTTCTCTGCTCACTTCAGTGTTAACCTTTATCAAGTACGTCCCCAAGCAACACACCTTATGCCCCAGTGTGTCATTGGGTTTCTAATGAGGGAGCTCTTTCATTTTCCATCTGTTGTCTGTATCCCCAGAGTCCTGGCTGGGAGACATATGCAAATGACCAGCACCACACTGCACGCAGAATCGCCTCCCCCTTCTGGTGACCAAGGCCTTGTTCCTGATTGACGCTTGCCTCCTCGGCTCTCCCTTCCCTGAGTGGAGTCTGTCCTTCCTTTGTGAGGGCTTCCCCTCCAGTTCTTCTGACACAAATGTCCGTTTTCAATCATGCTTATAGCTTCTACAGTTGTTTTCTGGGACTTCACCACCACTATTGCCCCTCAAACCCTGCCCACCTGCCTCAGCATTTATTTGTGAGGTTCCTATTTTTGCCAGTAAATACAGCTATTTAGAAGACATTTCCAGTTAACCCGTACCCAAACCAATAAAGCTTAAATTTTGTACTTTGTGTTCATAAGCTTCTCTGCTTAGTTTCTGAGATTTTAAACTATTTCGCTATTTTTTCAAACCTTCTGCTTGCCTATTTTTTCTTGGCTGTATTTGCTTTTCCTCACCCTGTTTAACTGCAAATACCCACACGGCACTGTCCCTGAGTCCTTGCTCTTCTACTGTGGCCTGCCCGCTTTGACACCATAATTGTTGCTTTGATTACCACTAGGTTAGTTCTCTTTAGGTCAGTCACGGATTTGGACTTTTTTTTGGTCTAGTCACTGAATGTTTTTCAAGGCACTGCTGTATGCCAAGCACTGCAGTGATGATGAATATGCTTCTGAGCATACTCTTGAGGAAGGCAGAAAAGGAAGTAGATGATAATATAATGGTGATTTAAGATAGCACTATGTAAAGTCTTGAAAGGAGCATCTATGAGGGATGACAGCCTTAACGGGTAAGAAAAGTCGTCATGCATTGCTATTGTTTTTCATTGGCTCAGCACTCCTTTATTTATCACCTTCCCCTGGTAACAACCCCTGACACACGATCGTGATTGAGCCAATAATTCCACCTCATCCTCCTTCCCACAATTATAAGTACAGGGATAGACATATGAACTTAGCTTGGCCAACTGAAGACATTCCCCTGGAATTTTTCTAAGCATTCTCTTTCCTCTCTGGTCCAGGGGCAGTGGTCTACAGTTTTGTTGCCACCACCTGAAGAAATGGAGCCATTATATTATGGCAGGGGGGAAGGGAGACAGGGTCTCTACAGAGAGCGAGATCTGGTAACAGGTGTGTCACTAAATAAGGCCATGCCTGAAGCTAGCTCCATCACTATTCTTTCTGTCAATATATCCCCTGTGTTTTGGTTTAAGTGGGTTCTGGTTTCGTTTGAGTTGGATGGTTGGGGATTTCAGTCAACTGCAACTAAAAGAGATGTGATTTGAATGTTTCCTAGTGGAAGTGATGTCAGAGTCGAGTATTGAAGGAGGAGGAGAAGAGTATCACAGAGAGGGGAAGCACTTTGAGCAAAGGCTGCAACAAGATGGAAACATGAAAAGTGAGGACATTAATGGAGGGTAAGGGACCCTGCTGCAGGGATGCTGGGGAATCATTTCCATGGGAGATCAAGCAGAGGAGCTTGGGGCATTACTCTGAAGACAATAATAAAATAATGCATTTTAGGAAGATGCCTTTGGTACCCTAATCTTTTTTCACTCAAGTATATTTGGAGGATGACTAGGAATGGGAGAAAAACGAAGGCAAGGAGAAAAGCTAAACAACTCTTGTGTTACTCCAGTCGGAAATGATGAAGATCTGAATTAAGGCAGTGGTCTTCGGGCCAGAGAAAATGAGTAGCTTCCAGAGAGAATAAAGAGGCAAAACTGCCAGGGGAGACCTCAGGCCGTCCTGTGGCTGCAGGGGCCATTCCACTGAGATGGGGACCGCTGGAGGTGGAGAGGGTCTGGACAGAAGATGAGGCATTTGCCCAGAGTGCCTGGAAGCTCAAGCTATCCTTACATCACTGACAGATGAATCTTAATAAAACACTATTTTCAAGGTATTTCTTCATCTGTGAAAAGAATTTGCAGGGAGGATAGCTTTAGCTTAGTTGATCTTTAAGATTTCTTCAAGTGATTTTTTTTTTTAAGGAATTGATTATATGCCACTGTTAGGGAATCTACACAAAGGTTTAAATTCTAACCTCTCTCTCTGGATTCTAAGCCTTCTGTTTTCATCTGGCCTCTCTGTGCCTCTCTAGTCTTGTTGATAGAAGCCTTCCATGCTACACTCTCGGCTGTAGAGAGAGCAGTTCCTTCCATGCTCCCACAGATGCTGCATTTATAACACTCCCTTGTCTCCAATCCTCTCTCCATCTCTTTCTTTCTCCATTGCCTTGGCCCAGCGAGTCCTGCATTCGCTGGATGCCTTCCTTCTCCTTACAGCACTCTGCACTACAGCCCTCGTGTAACTTCTCTGAACATCCACGTGTACTCAACTCCTATGGAATGAAATTGCTTATACATATTCTCTATAATTTAGAGCTCTAATATTTCATATGTTAGTTTGATTTCTGACCTCAACCTAGTACTCCTTTGGGGTGTTTGGTGTCTGGAACAGTGCTGGGTGAATTGTAGAAGCATCGTATAAACCAGTTATCTGTGATCTTCATGTCTGCTGGAATCTTCCCTCACCTCCACTTTGGCAAAATTCAGCTCATATATCCTTTAAAATGCAATTCAGATTCTCATGTGTAAAGCTAAGCTCCAGACTGAGCTGAATTGTTTACTTCTTCTCATACATATAAAATACATAATATATAACATATATTTGAATATTTGTACATATTTCAGTCAAAGTATTTCTCAAGTAATATAAAGCAGCATCTCCAATAATACACCTAACAGACAAACAGGTGTATTTTAATATCCTTATTCCACCATGCCCAGCACAATTATTACTTGACCCTTGGAAAGATTTTTGCAGAGAAGAGGATCTCATATTTGTGTCCATGGAGTCCCATTAGCACATTGCAGCATGAGGAGAAGGTTGAGCTCATCCAGGGAATAAGCCCATCAGCTGACAGAAAGCAGGTGATGAGATCTCTCACCAGATTAAAAAGGGAAGGGCAGCAACTCATTAGGAAACACAGAGATGTCTGCTTAATTACTTGAAAAATGTCTGAGCCAGTACATTTTATGACACCTGGAGGGTATAAACATGCCCATAAATTTAATTAATTTTCTTTCTTCTTTCATTGCACCTGTATGGCCTAAAGGAAAAGAAGTCTAATGAAAGTACAATCAAGCACTTCTGCCGGACTTCCCCAGTTCATTTGGGCAATATTCAGAAAATGAAATACTGAATTTTCCATCAATATATGGGGAGCAATGTATTTGGAAAAATGCAGCCCAGCAGTGAAATTATTTCCATGTCAAACTCTGATCAATGGCTCCTTCAGCTTTATTTCCAAAAAGAGCTTAAATCTCTTTATAGATATATTAAAATATATTCAGTATTCATAACTCTCTACGGAGAAAATCAGAACTAGATATCATTGTTTTCCTGGAGGAAAGCGTTATGTGAGAACTGGAAAGCTGAGGGGAATTGGTCAAATCCATAGAGCAAGTAGCTCCATTTGCTTTCTGTTGCAGGAACATAACACATTTTTGTTAAAAAAAATCTTTAAATCTATGATATTACTGTTTTTATAAAAAATAAGCTTAATAGTAATGAGTATGCTTGACTATCCATGGTGGTATTATATCATTTAGTGAGTGCTTCCTATCTGCCAGAAACTGTACCAGTACTTTACATATCTTACCTTGAATCCTTACAACAACATTGGAAGGAGAGTCATCCACCATTTGAAATGACTTCTAGTGAAATTAAGGGACTCATAGGTCATAAGGGTCACATAGCTAGAAAGTGTTGAAACTAGGGTTCAAATCCAGGTCTTCGGGGCTCCGAAATCTGTGCTCATTTAATTTTGTTGTATGGACGGTGATGTCAAGCCATTTTTTTCCTCTTGTTAATTCAGTGTCACTGAACATATGAAAAGTTTATAACATGTCTTGCTTTCTTAAAAGAATCTTGACGTTATTGAGCTTTGAATAGTGAATTATTCATTGGAGCTTCTGGACATAGCCTGAAAAATCTGCCCTCCCAAGAACTTGCAGAGGAAAAGTACAGCTGTGTATGATTCCATTTAACCTAAAATATACTTGCCTGCGTCCAGTTGGTCCTACAGCAAACAGAAGGGGCTTCTTTACCTCTGTGGTGTAGGAGGAAGAGGAAAGAAATGCTGCATATCGAGCACCTACCATGTGTCCACGATACACCCAGCCTCTTGCACGTATTGACTCATTTGAGGTACGTGTGTGAAGGAGGTGACTATTCAGAAGCCTGTTATCAAGCAATGCCCATTGTGAGCATCCCAGGGCAATGCTACCAGTCCTCTTGGAATTCTGCTTTTAAAAGACACAGTGGTGAATGCCAAGATTCACAGCTGAACATATTCTGGGGTGATTTGAAAATTGCTGCTAGATAAAAGTGAAATGAAATATTTTTATTTTAGCTGTTAAATTCCTCATTCTGTCATGAAATACCATAGTTAGTGCTGTTTTCCGTTTTAATCTCTTGTAAACTCATTGACTGTTAATGTTTAGTGGGCTCATAAACTAATTTGAATCGATCTGATTTTGCACAATCAAGCCCATTACACTTGCTTCAAT
The DNA here is from genome assembly GCF_041146395.1 of Eulemur rufifrons. NCBI lineage: Eukaryota > Metazoa > Chordata > Mammalia > Primates > Lemuridae > Eulemur > Eulemur rufifrons. The sequence goes on along the minus strand of NC_090990.1, from coordinate 117,185,475 downwards.
TTTTTGCATCAGGGCTTTAACATCTGGAAGCTATGAAAAGCACAACAGCCTGTCTAAAGAGACTCTCACAAGAAATCATGTTAGAGGACATACTATTAAGACCTGGCTAAACATCAGCACTCCAGCTCCAGCCATGCTGTCTCTGTTTCTATATTCCACATCGCAGATGGGAGCAGACAGAGGGATGGAGCATGCATGGAAGACTGCTCCCAAAATCCTACGTGGGAATTGCTCTTCCCAAAACAGATTCTTCTCTAGGTACCTACTAAGCTCTCCCCACTTGGTTTATCCTAGGCCAGTTACTAAATTAGTTATGACTAGTTCCTCATTGATACTTTGGATCTAATTAGGTCTGGCTGACAAACTCCTGTGGTAGAATCAGAGACACATTCACATTCAAGATGCTGAACCATCGTGTGTACATCAGCATGGCTCTGTGCCTTTGTGCTTTTCTAATCATTATTCTTTGAAGAAGCTAGTAAACAAGTAATTTTGCCTTTGAAAGTGCAACATTTTAAAAAGAGCCAGCCTGTGATTTTATGCCAGCCATAGCAAGGGGGAATTAAGGCACCAAATTCATTCACATATTTGCATGCGTTTTTAACCTTGATTTAGATTAACATATGTTTGTGCTTCTTGGCATTTTAAATATATCCTCTCTATGTGGTACCAGCTTTTGTGCATATGCATGGCATAAAGGTTGAGGGAATGTCTCTGAAGTCAGCTATCTGCCAAATCTTGGCTTCACCGCTTAGTAGCTGTGTGACCTCAGCCAAAGTTTCTAACCCTCTGTCAGCCTCAGTTTTCTCATTTGTCAGGATTACATCTTACAAGATAGTTGTAAGCATTCAAGGAGTTAAAACAGTGTTTGGAACAAAGTCAGTGCTTAATAAATCTTTATCATCACAACACTATGTATTTTTTAACTTATTTTAATAGCATTCTTATTCAGAATCAGTCACTATACACTTACTGTGGGAAAAAGAAAAATACAGAAATGGGTAAAAATCGTATATATTTCTCTTCATCACACCATTAAGAGGTAATTTAGGTTACCGTTTTTATGTGTTTCATTCCAATCATTTTTTTATTTAATTAAACTTTTCCACTTACTGTCAACGTAACCTTGAGCAAATCGCCCAATTTCTCTAAGCCTCGTTAACTTGTATGTAAAATAAAGGTAATTATAGCACTTTCATCATAGAGCTATTGTGAGGATTAATTGAGATACCCCATGTAAATTGCCTAGCTCAGTTAGTTGGCCTATATTTATGTTAAACCACATGAAATTCACCATTTTTGTCCTATGAAAAAGACAGTTCCATACAGTTCAACCGAATGAGAAGAGCTCCATATATATTAGCTTTTATGATAAGGCTGTACAGGGCTGTGATGGTACAGAGAGGATCTCAGCCCACAGGGAGGCCACACTCCTATAGCCAAGAAAACATTTCTTTAAAAAGAAACAAGCATGCAAACACCTATAAGACAAAACTAATATATGCCCCAACAAAGGCATAGGTTAAGTGTTGGAAATTCCAAGGAAGGTAGACTAGCGCTAGGAGCCAGAGTGGCTATGTGATGGAGGTGACATCTGAGCCTGGCTGTGAGATGTGCCTACCAAAATGCAAGGAAAGGCTTTCTAGGTAGAGGGAACATTTGAAGCAAAGGAAGAGCGGTAGGGACGTACAGCGTGTAATTCATGTGGTTAGAGCATAGGATGCATGAAGGCTGAGGGTAGAAGGCAAAGTCCGTGTGTGTCAGCACTGAGCAAAGCTCCTTGGCCCTGGTGGGCACGTGGGATGCCTTTGAACACCACGGTGCATACTGAGGGGTATGCACTCTGTTCACGAAGCAGGGAGAGTGGGACATTTTTGATCAAGGAAGTGCAATTGTCAGTGCCATCCTTTGGAAAGTTGAGTTGGGGAAATATGTATCCCTGGCAACTTGAAGTGAAGCTCCTAGGGGCAAAGACACTTCTGTCTGTCCAGGGTCCTGCCAAGCTCTCTAACCTCATCTTTAACCTCTCCTTCCCTCTGCCCCCACCCCAACGTCTAACTCTGCTTAACTTATTTTGGTTCCTTCACCCTGCTGAGCTTTGTGTCTCAAACCTTCATACATGTGGCTGCATCTGCCTTGAATCCCCTTTTCCTCACCACTTGGCTAACTTCTGTTCATCTTTCATCTCAGTTGTTGCACTTCTTCTTGCAGGAGTTCTTCCCCGACTCGCTGCCAACCCGCGTGTCTGGATGGCATCCCTCCTGGGGACTCCATAGCACTTCCTGCTAGCACTTCCTGCATTTCATCTTACCCGTCTGTTGCTTTGTACCTGCCTCCTAACCATTCCAGACTGAAAGCTCTGGCAGGGTGAGGACTATATAACTTACTGGTTAAAAGCAGGGATTGAGAGCCATGTATAAAACTGGTTTTCTATCCTGATTCTGCCATTTAGTACTTGAGTGACCTTGGGTGAGTTACTTTATGTAGCTAACTCTCAATATCCTTGTGTGTACAATGGAAATAATAACAGAGCCTAACTTTAGGGTTGGTGTGAGAATTAAACGTGGTAGCGTAGGTAAAGTCCTTAGCACAGTGCCTAGAATGTAATTAAAACATCATGAGTACTTATTAAAACTTTGCTGCTAGAAGTCATAATTGTACCCCAGAGTGCTCCACAGCTGTGCACTGCCAGGCACATCATAGGTTTGCCAAATATTATTGGATGATTGAAACGATGCTCGTTGAAATGAAGAAGATGCAAGTGTGAAAAATGTTTTAGAGCTAAGAGCCAATGGAACTCGGTAACTTGCCTAATTTAGAAGAGAGGGCAAGGGAGAGGGCAGACTCCATTTGGGGCCTGAGCCTGTGAAATGGGGAGACCAGTGATGCGTTTTGGAATAGGAGCAGAAGTGGTGGGTGAGACAAGATAATCAATTCAGAGCTCATTTAGGGGCACACCAAGTGATATGTCTAGTACCAAGCTCAACATTTAGTCCTGGAGCTCAGGAAATAAATAGTAGATATGAATAGGCATGAATTTCATTTTAAGAAGGGGGACTTTTGAGCCAGTGCTGTTCTAACTTTAGTGTTGTGCATTGGAATAAACCAGGGAGGATGTTAAAAGGCAAGCTTTTGGCTGTTATCTCCATAGATTCTGATCAATGGGGTAGGTCTGCAATGGAGCACAGGAATATGCATTTTGACACGTAGCGTAGATGATTCTGCTGTGACTTTGGACAAGCCATTTATTCCGAGTTTCAGTTCCTGCCCTGTTAAATGGGAATAATATCTACCCTTGGTAAGGTGAAAAGGAGGAGAGAACATGCAAGGAAAACAGCTTATGAAGTAGGTAGTCCATAAGGAGGCTATCAATAGGTTGGAAATTGTATGTGTGTGTGTGTGTGTGTGTGTGTGTGCATACATGAAGGCTATGTACGGTGAGGAAGTGAAGAGTTTCTGGAAGAAAATATGGTATCCCATGTGTCGCAAGTTGGTAAAGGAAAGAGAGAAATGATAGAAGGCTAATGAGTTTGATAAGCAGAAGTCATAGATGAGAGAATTGTGTTCGTGGACAAGAGACTAGGGCACGAGGAGGTTGGGAGGAAGCTAATGGTTGTCCCTTACTGTTTCAAGAATAGAATATTTAATGACATGGAAAAAACTAATGACATGTTTTTAAGTAAAATATAGCATAAATCAGAATGACCTTATTTTTTGTTATATTTAAGTGGTTGTATTATGGGCAATTTTAAATTTCATCCTTTTTCTTAAGTGTATTTATTAATTTTTATATAATTAACATATTGGTTTTATAACAGAAATAAAATAATAAAAATTGTTCTTGAATTTTCTGAATGGAATGAAAGAGTAAATGGTATCTTTGAGGATAACAGAACTGACAGAGAAAGGTTTTTTTGTTTGTTTGTTTGTTTGTTTTTTCCTTAAAGTCAGAGAACATTTTTGCTTGCTTGTTAGACGAGGTAAAGGTGGTGTGAGGTGAGGGTAAAATCCTAGAAGAATCAGTCTGGAATTGTGTCAGATTGAGGGGTGATCATTCGAATGGAGAGGGGAGTCATTTTATGAAGGAATGGGCAGAGACCCGATCAGAGTAATAATGACAGCTTGAGGAATAAAGGTATTATCTTTTACATGGGAATTTTGAAAATTCTAATTCTGTTGTTTTAAGGTGTTTTTGTTAGGCAAAAAAGTCATAGATTTCATCTCCTAATGGGCCAGTTAACTTTTTCCTGTTCCCATAGGATCAATAATTTACTCTAATATCAGACACCTGTGTTGTAGAAAGAAGCCAAGGGTAGCAAAGGATGCCATGGAAGAGAGAATGAACAGATCACTGCAAATTTATTGGCATCATGCAAGGAAAAGCTTATCTGTATTTATTGCTAAGGTGTTCCAGTCGGACACAGGACCTAACCCTACCTGAAGATCTGATTGAGGATATAAAATCCTAAATCAAGACTCATATTGCGAAGGTTCCTTTCCCTGAAAAAGACTGCCCTAAAAAGTTTGCCCATGGAGATCTTAAAAATACATTTTCAGGAAAATTGATGCTTATCTGGACCCTCGAGTGCATTGGTCACTGATTTCTAAGGCTGGTGATTTACGACATCATCTCCGGTGTAATGAGTCTCAGTTTTCCTGTATATTCAGACTGTTTCACCTTCTCGAAACCCTCACCATACAGAGAGCTCATCAAGAGATCATGGAGCACAGTCCCCTGAGAAGCAGCTATTTGAGTAGCTTCTGTGGTCAGACATTTGTTTTCCCTAAAGATTTTACTAAATGGGATTTGATTCCATTTTCCTGCCTGGAGTGCTGCAGTTTTAAGTACTCCCTACTGGATTACTGTCTGCTGTTTCTTCTGAGGTGTTGCATGGTATTTAACAGAAGCTGCAGGGTTGCAGTGTGCTTATTTAATTATGCAGGAATAATGAGAAATTAAACAGCATTCTAGTTCACAGCTGAGGCAGGATCTATAGCCCTTAGAAATATGGATGTTGGCATCAGACAGAATGCAGTCTGAGACCCACCTCTGTAAATTGTTAGCTCTGAGACTCCAAGGCTCAATTTCTCATCTGTTGTGTAACAATCACTTCTTTTGTAAGGTTATAGTGAGTAAGTAGTAAATGAGATAATGCATATTTATTAATTAGTATAGTGCCTAACATATAGTAAATGTTTAATAAATATTAGCAATTACTAATTCTGCTGCTATAGTTTGCTCTTAGTCCATACACCCAGAGAATACCTCCAGAAAAACAAAAGAAGTTTGTCCCAAAGGAAAACATTAATTTGCTATTTAACCTGGACATAAGATTTATTTATCGTTTTTATCCTTCCCTTCTCCTTTCATATTCACACAGAATGTAGGCGTTAGATGGGATGAAATTGGAAGAATTAGCAATTTTCCTTTGATTGTCAAAGACTTTGGATAAGAACTTGGCTTTGGAAAGGTGCTCTCTGGGCCAATTCTGGGATTAATAGGCTTCACAATCAAAGATATTGCATCCATGTCATATGTCAAGGCAGGTGAGACACCTTATAGGACAAAGGTAGGTTCTGTGTGAAAATATGTAAATGTGTCTGTGCAAGACTTTTGGATAGTTCAGCCAACGTGGATTAGGGGTTAAAACATTGCTTTGCATTTAGACAGATCTGGATTTGAGTCCCAAATAAATCACTTTACTAGCTGTGACCTCCTGAACAAAGTACATAACTTCTGTAAACCATACCTTCCTCCTTCTGTGGGAATTAATTTAGATGCTGAACACCAATTAGCAGAGCATATGGCATGAGGTACATAATCAATACATGTCAGTAATACTTTTCTGTATCTGTGAAAGTGCCAACGGTGTGTATCCTGGCAGACAGCAATTTTTTATTTCAAGAGAGTTCTCATGTATGTCAAGATAAAATCAAGAATTTATTTTTCAATCCTCAAATACTCTACTGATATAGAAATTTGAATAATCCAGAGGGGTTTTTTTTTTTTTTTTTTTGTAGGACTCTTTTCAAATAATTAACATTTGTTATTTTTATTTTTATTTTTTATTTTTTTTTATTTTTTTTGAGACAGAGTCTCACTCTGTTGCCCGGGCTAGAGTGAGTGCCGTGGCATCAGCCTAGCTCACAGCAACCTCAAACTCCTGGGCTTAAGCGATCCTACTGCCTCAGCCTCCCGAGTAGCTGGGACTACAGGCATGAGCCACCATGCCCGGCTAATTTTTTTGTATATATATATTTTAGTTGTCCATATAATTTCTTTCTATTTTTAGTAGAGACGGGGTCTCACTCTTGCTCAGGCTGGTCTCGAACTCCTGACCTCGAGCGATCCACCCGCCTCGGCCTCCCAGAGTGCTAGGATTACAGGCGTGAGCCACCGCGCCCGGCCTCAAATAATTAACATTTGAATTGCTCAATTAGCCATTAGGGACAACCACACAGGCTAAAGATGTATAGGCCCTATACACCCAGCACTGTTCCAAACACCTGGCAGGTAATGTATTTTGCAAATCTCACATTAATGCTATGAGATAGGCAGATAACATCTGCATTGATAGACAAATAAAATGGACTCAAAGAGATTAAGTATCTTGCCCAAAGTTATATAGCTTGTGAAAGGGGGCAGGATTTGCACCCTGGTCTATTATCCAGTGTCAATTGTGTAGCACATACAAATGTAATATTTTTATGACTATATTGTAGAACAACAACAACAGAACCCCTATGATGTCCTGATGGACTCTTGTGAGTCTTAATTTGACAGAATTGATCGAAGATGTTAAATGCTAAATGCAATGCACTGTTTTAAGTTTTTTCTTCCTCCCTGCTATTCAAATACAATCATTAACACAGTCAGAAAGTCAAATGTTGCATCTAAGATAAATGCAACATGCAATATTCATGTTCCTTCCCCCTCCCCCATCATATAAGGAAAGAATTTTATTATTAATGTGACAAAATTTTTGTTCCTCAGGAATAAAACACCCGTAGATTCACATGCCTCCGGGGCAGTCACATTCAGGCATGGAGCCCAGCACCCAGCAGGCACACAAATGGCAGTTTCATACTCAACTGTCTTTCCAGTAACTTTACTTTCTTGGCACCTAGCATGGTTTCCCCAGGCCACATCAGCCTAGGAGTGAAATTTAATGGCAGAGTTCTAGTAACAAACATTATCTGTCTTTGACTATCTATTGATTCTCATGTGACCTATGCAAAGATTCCGTCAGTTATTACAGGATTTGCTCACCTACAGAGTCTTCCCAGATTCCAAACGCTGTCAGCTGGTTTCTTCCTCACACGTTCTAACTTCCTGAGTGATGACGCTGTGCAGGCCTGTGATGTCTCCGAAGCTGCCTCCATTCTTGGTGCCTCCAAGGCAACATAGAGAGTCTTAAGGATGCTCCTTAAGGTCCAGCAACTGAGCAGCACCCAGGGTTTACTGTGTTCTCTGGATTCCTGAAGCCAGATCCACTTCTATATGCTTCGAGTAATACAGGAAAAGACAGTTCTCCCCTTGAATGTTTTACTCCATCACCTGTAGTAAATCACAGTAGGGGTGTAGAGTCTCACCCCTCCCTCCCTGGGTCTGAGTTTCAGCCCTTGTGTCTGGCTGCAGTGGGACTGTGGGCAATTACTTAGTCCTTGTTTGCTTAGGTTTCCTCATCTGTAAAGTGTGGTTGACACTTTACCTGTGAGCACTTACCTCACAGGGTTGCACCTGGTCTAGCGTGAGGACGCAGTGAATGTCGGCCACTGTTACTATTATACGGGTACCCAAATCTACCTGGCTCAGGCTCCCAGAATAGTGCAGAGATTCTAATCTTCTGCTTCTTCAGTTTGTATTTGTAGCCCTCTCCCTAGGACTTAGCCACGAACTGGAAGACACTATGAGTGTAAGCACTTGGCTTTATTCAGAATTGCTCTGCTCTCCAATTCTGTGGCACTAACTTTAAATTACGTTGGCATGCATTTATTATTCCTTTCTTAGGATTAGGATTCATTCTTGCCTAGCTAGTTCCTCAGTCCCTTGAACAAACCAGTCTTGTTGGAACTGCTTCAGGAGGCATCCAGATAGACCAAGATATATCTGATGTTTGAATTCTTGGCTGAATTTACTTTTGGCTCAAACTGGAAACAACCATTCATATTCTTTCTCTCTCTCTCTGTCTCTCTCTCTGTCTCTCTCTCTCTCACACACACACACACACACACACGCACACACACACACAGAGACACATACATGCACACAGGGATTTATATCTTTTCAGCACCTGAAACTTTCAGTTACAATTTGCTTATAACAGTGACTTAGATATACTTGAATCTCATTCTCATTATTAAATCTCATTCAAAGATACATATCGCTGATGTTTCAACAGAGCATCATTGTGAGATGATGGTGTTTTATGTGAAACCTCCCAAATACTCTTTCACTGATGCTAATTGGCTCTCCTTCAGTTACTTAAACCCAGAATTCAAGAACTGTTCACGAATGAAAACATTCACTTTAGTAGTTTATTAAAGAATATTTATATGACTTTTAGATAGTAAATTATCTATGTTCTTTTTTGTTCTTATTCAAGTACTACATAAGTATCAGGTAATCCACATAAGCTATTATTGCTTCAACTTCAATACATTTAAATTTTTTTCCTAGATGAGACTTGAATCACAAGGATTCTTTTCTAAAGACAAAGTTGAAACAAAAACAGCGTTATCCGTTTCACCAATAACTGATTTGGCCTTAGGTATTAATCTCTTCCTCCTCTCCTTTTCTCACTTTCTTGAACTTTCTCAACATTCAAACACTCTTCAGTGCTTGCTTGTTACATGCTAGGAAACTTTACATCTGTGAAGTCAGAACCAACTGTTATTTTGCGAACTATAAAGTCCATTTATATAATAGTTTTTGATCTAGCACATCAGCAAAAATTCCAATCTTGGTTATAGTAAACTCCTTGCATGTTTACACAAAAGTCACTCACTCACTCTTGTAAAATTAGTGTCCCAACTCTATCATTTTCATGTTAGGGGTTATTCTAGACATTTGAAGTCAGCACATCTTCTGAGACGATGAGAAATAAAAATAATAATTAATATTGGCTGAGTTATTACTTCATGCCACGCTCGGGCGTAGGTCATTGCCAATAACCTCACAATGAGAATAAGCTCATGAGTAGGTAGTATTATTATTCCAGTTTTATAGATAAAGAAACAGAGGCTCAGGGAAGTTAAATATGGCAGTGATATACCTTCAGGTCCGGATGTTAATTGTGTTTTCTGATTCTGATGGGGCTGGAAGACCTGGATCAACTGACAGCCAGTGGTGGGGGGGGCAGTCTCAGTTGGTGTCACGTATGAGCCAGATATGTGAGCATAAATGGCAAGACTAGACGGCAGAGAATGAAGCCCTGTGTGTGGTCAGTCCTCCAGGGGTGGCAGCATTGCTCTGAGATGCACTGCAAAGCATCTCTATCGGGCTAATCGTGGTTAGCGACATCCAAGTAATTCCCCTCAGTGGAGCTAGGACCTCCTCACAAGCAGGAAACTGGTAAAGATTCCTTGAGCACGCATTAAACATAGTCTCACACTGGATCCATGCTACATGCCTTTCAAGGAAGTAAAGCCGCATTCTCAGCCTAGCAAGTTACCGGACTGATTGGAGCTACTCATATTGAGCAAAGGGCCAGCTGCAAGTTCAGGAAAATGGAAATGTCATCAACTAAGAAGGGCTCTCTGGATAGCAGCCCCACGTAGTTATTGATTGAAGAACAAGGAATCTCTGCTCAATACATGCGTGATCTCAGTTGATCCAGCTTTGGCCTTTTCAGCCACATCTGAATACAATACACTTGATATCATTTTCTGATCAAGTGTGCCTTCTCTAGAAATCAAAGACAGCAAACAATGAAAAAGCTGGAAGGAGAATATTCCTTTGCAGCCTTCTCAGGCTCTTAATCCTATCTGTCCAGAGTGACTTATTTATCCTGCAGAATTTATGATGTGTTTAATGCATTTCAAAGTTGTTTGCATTTTTTCTTAAATGAAAATTTCGAAAAAGGGTTCTTCTCTGAAAAAGAAACAATTGGAAAAATGCTTCGAGATGAAGGTCCCAATGTGTTCGGCTGCTCTATGGGGAATTGGGAAGCTCATCTCTGTAGCATCTTATCTTTCCTGCTCTCACTTCTAAAAAGTTTGCTGTGCCATGACAGTTTGCAAAAACTTCGGGGGATTTTTCTCGGCTTAAAAATAATCTTTTTAGGGTCCCAAGTGAATCCTTCACTTAAGTCATATTGTTGAGTATTTCTGCATTTACTGTGAATTCTGTTGGAAATGGTGATCATCCTCTGAGAGGAGGATGGAAAAAATGTGGTGGTTTCTCTCCTGGAGGAAGAAAATGTATTCTCCCTCACAGTTGTGCTGCTCTGTGGTCTCATGGGAGTATGTTAAAGACCCCAAAACTGAATTGATTTCTTTAGAAACACTCTTCTGTGGTCTCTGGGAATTTGGCTTATTTGTAATGATGGCAAAGACTGGTTCTAGAATACTCCACGGAGGCAAAATATAGAATATAAATTGAGGAAACCAAGTATGAAATATATTAATGATAATATTAGTAATTATTCTAAAATGTATAGTTTGTTATTGTTTGCTGGATTACTGTATCTACTTATTGTGCTAGTTTTATAAGCACTGAAAATAATTATGAAAGCTAAAGAAGTAATGGCATCACAAGACATTATTACTTCTGGACATCCCTGGGTGTAACAATTATATAAGGTGCCCGTGTCAGGGTGGGGGAAGAGAGCCATGATGCCCTTTCCTGTAGGTTCTGGTCAGTCCATTGATGGGCTGTTTGTATCAGACAGACGTCTAAAAAGTCTGTAGTCCTTGCAGGATTTATTCCGTGTAGAAGACCAGAGAGGTTTCTAGAAGAATAAAGAGGCTGAAGAGTGGGTACAAAGTAGCTGGAAGCTGGACCCAGAGAGGCAGTTTTGGAATTCTGAAAAGGCTGAGTCAAGGGAATAGGATTTGAATACTGATTCTGTATGTATCGGGCAAACAAATGTTCTAAACCTCTATTTTGTCACCTTTTTATTTTTGACCTTATACGTGTATGTTTCCGTATATTTAAAATGAAAATATTTTATTATTTATTTTAAAATAAATAATAATATTTACCTTGATGGATTTTTGTGATCTTCAAACATATATCATTTAGGAATGTGTTTTTTAAACTACAACATGAAAATGAGTTATTTCTAGATCTGCCAAACCCTTTGAACGTGTATCAGTTTCATTGTGAGAGCCTAGAAGTATAGAATAGTTGGCATTGGGCTTACTAGTTGGCTTTGGTAAATAACACAGCAACAAGGTACAAATACTAACCAATTTCACAGATAAGTGAATTTATCTATTCTTGTACCACATGGAGTGCTTCCTAGAGTGGATTACTTTTAACGTGTTATCCATATTTTGAATTCCAATGGATAAAAGAGGTATTGTGGTAGAATGGGTAAGAGCTTAGACTTTGGGGTAGATAGAGATTGGTTTAAAGCCAGGTTGTGGTAATAATTAAATGTATGACAAAGTACTTGACTTTGAGAGTCTCAGTTTTCTCACCTATAGGGCAAACATAAGTATCCCTGTCATTCAGATTTTGTACAGAGGTAATTCACATAAACTACCTGTATAATGAAAGATCAATACAATGACCACGATGGCATGATGATGAGCATAGAAGTCAATTCTAATTAATAAGCTCACATGCTGGCATAAACGGCCAGAGGTGCCCACCCCTGTGCCCGCTGGTGGCCTCTTGGTTCTGCATGTGGCCTGTGGATGTCTTGGAGTACAGAGTAAGGTGAACAGGCTTTGGAAGTAAGCAGCCTGACTTCAATTTGTGACTTTACCATTTGTTGCTGGTAAATGGTGGTTAATTCCGATAAGTGATTTGTGCTAAATACAATTCTGTATCTTATCAACAGATTGTATGCTGTTTTCTAGCACTATTCTAGTATCTTGGGGCTAATTCATCTCAGATGGCTAGTCACTTGCTCCTTGTGATATTAGTACATTAGATTATCATACATTACCAAATTAATTAGAATGCTGAGGACCTCACCACTTGTTAAATTACATTGCCTCACACGGAAGGGCAGATGAATAAGCAGATTAACTCCTGGATGGTACCCATCAAGTTCAGGCCAGTGAGGTGTGCAGATTGAAGGAGAGACAATGCCCAGTATCTGTTAGTTGGTCCTCAGTGGCATCTGTTCCTTTCACCATTTTGGATACTGCCAGGCCGTGAAAGGCAGATTGTCACTAAAGGGCATGAAATGAAATCAATGTCTGGCTATAATAAGAGAAACAGATTTAGTCCATAGATTGACCCCTCTATTTAGAAGAGTCAAATGAAATCAGTCTGATGGAGACTCACCAGGCATTTCCCATATATCTATGGGTAATTTTCACTTTGGATTGCTTTCCTATAGAGGGAATGAATAATGAAGGCCTTTTGATTCAGAAACTCTGGATAGCAGCATGGTATTGTGTGACTATTTAAACAGCCCAAATTCCAGGGTTAGTCTCATCTGGTCTTTATTGCCTTAAGTCAAGGTGAATGGAATGGAGGGATACAATATATCACCTTCTTCGTTTCCTAGTTACTAAAACAGTTTGAGATCAGATCCTTTTTACTATAAAAGTATCTTTTCAAATGAAGGCAAGTACAAATCCAGAATAACAACACATAAAGGACACTTAATGCTGTAGAGTTATTTATAGGTGAAACAAATTCAAGAAAAATATTGATTGTACTCCACGCTTCTTACAGTAACCACAGAATGACTGCTTTAACCCGTTTTCCTGTGTATATCTTTCCCTACCTCCATGGAAACCAGAGCTCTGGGTCTTGTGTCTTCCATGGTTTCCCCCTTTTCTTTTAATAAATATTCCTTGTGTTGTTTTACCCACTAATTAGTGTCACCATGTGCTTATATTGTGAACAATTTAAATAGAGCAGTTCCTTTGAAAATATAATCTCTTTTAAAATGCATCATCATTTTGAAGTGGTCTCATAAATTTTGTTGCTGATTTGGGATCTTAAACAGTGTATTTATTTATATTAAAGTCTGCCTGCTGTTCATCTTGAAGATATTATATTTGTATAGTTAAGAGAAGTGAAGAGCCAAATTTAATTTTCTTTCTACTCTGGAATGCCTTGCATCTTGTAATCACCATTGATTGCCTACTTACTAGTCAGAATCAATAAAAGGAGTAGATGTAAAATTGCCCGATCTCATGTTTTATAATATAATAGTCTAGTCAAAATGGAGTGTACTAATAGCGTTCAGCTGCATAGACATTATCTGATAATGACAGTGCGTATAGCTCAAACTACAGAGAAATAAATTAAAACTGGAGCTCAAATATTGGACTTTATTTTATTTAGGATGAAGTTTATGCACAAATCTCAACAGAATATGTTTTTATGATTTTATGAATAATATAATTTTTATTAACTTTTAATCATTTTAATTGCATTTCCTTTCGGAGATTACTAACATGTTTTACCTTTGTTTCAAGGTTGTATCTAATATGACTGATGCATTTGCCTAACATCCATCAATATGAGATTATGGAAACATTAAAGCATATAGACCTGTGCTGAGAATAACAGCTTTCAATTTCAGGTTTATATAAATCAACAAAACCTTGGAGATAAAAGATAAGATATATTACTAAGCAGTGAGAGACTTAGTCAACTGTTCTTAAGCATTTGCACTTCTCTATCCATTGTGCTTTGTGGGTCTCAGAAAATAATTTCATTAAGTTTAAATATTTCTAAAATGATTGTTGTGTTATATGAAGTCTGTTAAACTCCAGCATTCCACTGGGAGTAGCCTTTAGATCACTCAGTGATAGTCAAACTTTTCGGTCCTTAAGTAAGCATCCTTGATTATGGTTTTAAAAAAAGAAATGCAGTGTATACAGTTTCAAAACACATCCAGAAGGGAGTTTTCCTGAGAAAAATCAATCTTAACATTTGATAAATTACATCCTCTATTGGAAAAGAAATGTGCTCATGGCATTTTGGAAAACACTCAGCATAGCGGTTAAGTTCTTTTAGTGAGTTCCCTGACAATCACCGCCTTTACTATTCCTTACACCTAGAAGCTAGAATCTCTCCCCAGACAGCTTTCAAATACAGTGATTAGGGAGTGTCCATGGAACAGAAATCTCATTTGTAGATTTTGATTATGGATCAATTACTTAATTGTCAGTTGCCAGTTCAGGATGGTTAATGACCATCTGGCTTTTGACTTTTTTTCACTTTTTTTCCTCCCTTTTATACTAAATTTTTCTTCCTGGAAGCCATGTAATTTAAGCCACCTTTCCTATCTCATGCCCTTGTATTCAATGGCATCTGCTCTAAAGCAGTATGGGATTTTTGTTTTAAAATAAAAAATACATTAGATCAAGGAGCAGAGAAGTACCTGCCGTCATTTTGCCTGTGTTCTGTCAGTTTATACCCAGGAGATAAGCTTTTTGGTCATTGATTTTTTACCTTTATATGGGACAAAATTTTGTAATAGAGAATGAATAACGTATCTAATGATATAATGAAATAATGGCCTAGGACTGTTGAGATAGTCAAGAAAGCTTTTTCATCCTTTTTTTAGGCATATATGGTCAATGATAATCATACTTAATGCTTATCGAGTGCTTACTGTGTGCCAAGCACTGTTCTAAGTGCTGCGTGTGTTCCTGATCCACACAGCCATTCCATGAGGCCATTATTCCCCACTATTGTATGGATGAGAAAACTTTTGCATAGAGAGGGTAAGTACTGTGCCTAAGATGATGCAGCTAAACAATGAGAGAAGCAACACTTGAATTTCTCCTCTACCCGCTCTTCACAACACACTCTAATTCCCAGATAAGCCTGAGGTCAAGCTGGTTCCCTTGAATAAAACATTAATAGCCAGGAGTTTCTATCTTTTATTGGCTAAAGGCCAATGATAAAAATGGAGGGTGGAGTTTGTCAGCACTAGAACTGCTCGTCAGTGTCAAGCCTCACCTACGGGATAAGGGAACAGGATACAGAAAGATGGGGCAAGGCCTCCAGCAGAGGCCCATGCCTAAGCACAAATGAAAACGGCCCTTGAGAAATGACAGCAGCTAACTTTTATGGAGCACTTTCCGTGTGCTAGACTCAATGTAATGCCATGCTTTATTTAATATAAGCTTCTTATAATTATTCCAATTTTATCAATGTGGCAACGGGGGTTTTAAAACGTTGGGTGATTTTCCCAGGGTTACATTGCTGCTAAATGACAATAGGAAGGCTCAAATTCCACTTATCGCATTTCAAAGGGTCTGCTCTAGGACTTCTGATTTCAGTTCTGACACGTAAAGGGCTTGGAAGGCTTCATTCCTCTCCTTACAACAAGAAAAACCTTGACAAACTGAAAATCAGTGACTTTTTTGGACACATCAGAGATGAGGTTACAGGGAAAATCACCACTCCAACTTCTGGAGACACAGGCACATTCAGAGAAAAACATCCTAGATCCGTATACCTGCAGCCCAAGCCACTGGGGCCGTATACTGGTAGGAGCCACGTCAATGGTGATATCGATGAATTGCTGGACACTGAGTGTAGACTGGTATGTGTGGGAAAAATTCCAGGAATCTCAGCCTCAGAGGGGTCCCCACACTTTCATAGGCTTTACCTACCAGGAACCCCGTCAGGTTCTCATGGTGAAGACTGCATCATTATTCTGGTTGAAAAAAATTATTGTGAAAAATGCCCAGAGCCTTCTCCATAACAAAGGCTCCCTCTCCAGGGTTATAGATTTTATCCTCTGCTAAGAAAAGGACGTTCCTTCCCCTTCAGATCCCATCCCTCTAGCCTGTCAATCTCATCTAATGAAGGAAAAAAATAGAACACAGGGGTCAGGTGTTGAAGAAAATATATTGCAAATGCTGCGATGCTGGACATAGTGAGATGGGGGGGAAATTTGCTATCCTCCTGGAGTAACCTTGGGAAGCCTACAGCCCAGAGACAAGGGCTCACTAAGATACTGAGATATAATCAGAAGATAATAGAATGCTCCCCTCTTCCACACTTTGCCATTGTACCAACAGAGCCCCAGTATAATAACAGTGGATCATATCTGGAAGAGCTGCAAGGTATAGACTCTCAAAGTCAAGAGGGAAGACAATAAAAAGAACACCATACCTATATGCATGTTACACATGTACATCCATACACAAACACACAATCCATCTAGGCATATTATGTTCACTCTGCAGAAAATCAAAAACAGAGAAAATCTCGAAATAAGCCAGAGAGGGTAAAACACCTTACTTATACAGGAACAAGTGAAATGATTTCAGTGGACCTCTGGTCAGAAACTATTCACGCAAGAAGAATGTAGGGTGAAATATTTAAAGTGTGGAAAGAAAAAAAAAAAACTCATCTACAATTCTATAGACGTTAAAATTATCCTTCAAAAGTGAAGATTTAAGTTCTTCGGGCAGAAAGAAAATGATATAGGTCAGAGGTTTGGGTCTACATAAAGAAAGGAGGAGTATGAGAGAAGGAAAAAATTAAGGAAAGTATGGATTTTTATTTCTCTTATTTCTAGTTCATCTAAAAGATAACTGTTTAAAGTTACTAACTGTTACTATCATAGTAACCGCCTATCATGGGTGATGATAGTGTATGAATCAGCGAAGTGAATGACAGAAATGGCACAAGGGGGGAGAGGGAGGAATTGGGAATACCTGATAGGTGCCTGTACTACATGCGAAGCTATGTGGTGTTATTTGAAGGTGGACTTAGTTCAGTTAAAATATATATATCGTAAACTCTGGATAAACCACTAAATTTTTAAAAATAAGCATAATTGATATGCTGAGAAGGTAGAAAATAAAATCATGTAAAATACTCAATGAAAATCAGAGAAGGCAGAGAAAGTTAGGGGACAGGGAAGGAGGGTAGGCAGGAAATAGGCAAATCACAGCAGTGTTTGCTTTCTACTGTGCTTTACCTAGAAACACAAAATTGAGACAGAGCCAGGATACTAACCTCAAACAAATATACAATGAAGACTAGGCAAATATACTCATATCTTTTAACCATGATTGCTTAAAAAAATGTGTCTGATACATAGGCTGATCCAATTAGTTAGCCGAAGTCCAAGCATGTTACCTGGCACAAAGTAGGTGCTTAACGAACTAGGTTGCATGAGGTCCAGCAGTGGCAGAGACCAGAGAGGCAGACACACTTAAAACATACAGGGTATTAAAGGTTTGGGCAGAAGGTCAGAAACCAGGAGCACTGAAGGAACAGAAAGGCAGAGTACAGCGTGCAAAAGAATCCAGACAGGCAGAGTTGGAGGAACCTAATCAGAATGTGGTCAGAACAGAACAGAAAAGATTCCTGTAAGCCCCTGTATGTCACCTAGGCTAAAAGATGATTTCTAATGCTCTCTATTTTCCTGGCACTGGTTCATATTAGGGATAAAGGGATGAATAAGTGGTGGGCCATACACTTAGGAAGCTACGGTCTAGAAGGAAGCATAGACAAACTACTATTATCCAGTTCATTCATTTGTTCAACACGTATTTATTGAGCACCACTTTATACCCGGCAATGTTGTAATTGCCAAAATGAAGAAGTATAGAAGGTGCCCTGAAACCACAAGTTAGGGAGCAGATAATAATGTCTAGGGTTGTGAGGGAAAGCTACAAATGTTAGAATAACACGAGAGGCCTAAAAGGAGTAGACCATATCAGATAGGAACATGAGCAAGCAAATGAGCCTGGGAGAAGGAAAACAACCTGAATGGCAGACATAGAGCACTAGCAATTTCTGACTTAGGGAATTTAATGAATGTTTCATGCTTTGTCTCAAATCAGTCTCACGGATTATGTAGCTCAGGGCCCAAGAGGCAGATCAGACAAACAGAAACACTAGATTGAAATAGAAATGAAAGGGTAGAGAAAGTCCTAACATCTCATTTTAAGTTTAAATATCAGGTCTGAAGTATTCCACATTGTCTTACCATTTGGGGGGAATTAACACCTGAGATTGAACCTACTTGACATTCTTGATCCAGGAGTAAGAAGTCTTTTCTGGAGGAACATTAACTCATGGCCAGGAGTGAGTCCTATCCTTCTGGAAACCACAGGGATGATAGATAAATAGTTCAACTAAAAACCAACCAATCAGAGATCATCCTCTGTTATTAAGTCTGTCAAACCAGAGACTAGTACGGGCCATGTGTGGCCACTGAAGCCATGATGTTCGGTTGGGACTAGACATAGAGCAAGAGTCCACCAATGACTTCTGGTCAGGCTGAGTTAAAGTTGGGGTGTGCGGCAGAATAGCTTAAAACAATAGTTTGATGTTTTAAAAAAAAATATCCTTGATCGTGGAGATGGAGCTCAATATGAGATGACTCATGAGAGAAACTGAGTCTAACACATATAATAATAATCCTCTCTAGAACTGTGCTGCTCAACACAAGGTCACTAGCTATTTAAATTTAAATTAGAGTTAATTAAAATTGCATAACACTCAGATTCTCAGTTATATTACAGTGCCCAGTCATCACATGTAGCTAGCGGCTACCACATTGGACATCACAGAAACAGAACATAGACCGCCATACTGTGTGGAGTATGGTGATTCAATACAGAAATGCAATTAATGTCTTTCAGAAACAACTGCAAAGCAGCCTGGTTTTTGAGAATTTATTTTTATATTTTGGCAGTAAGGGTAGTAAAGCACTTGCAGCATAATTACCCAACTTTGCCAACAAACATTTGCATGGGTGTTTGTCTTCCCCTTTCAGGTGGAATGAATTATCCTTATTTTTACAGATTAGGAAATTTAGTTTTAGTGAATTTAAGCCACTTTACACTAGCAGTAAATGGTGACAGGAGTTGAATGAAGGCAGGCTGCATATTAATAGTTCTACAGCCTGTTCAGCTGACCTTTACGCTCCAAGACACCTTGGAAGTTACATCCAGGACTGAGGGACCGCTCGTAGGCACAGTGGTGAGCACCTCTGGCTGTTTATAGCCAGCATCTGAGCTTAGTGGCCAATCTATCCATTCTGCTTGAGCAGTGCCCTGCTGTAGCAGTCGTTAAATATTTTGTAATATCACTGTAGCCAAAAATTGTGCACATTATTCTGCAAATCCTTCTTGATTCTTTGCAAAACATTACACGCATTAAGTACTTTTCATTAATACCTAGCTATCTATTTGGTTTTCATGATTCCAATTTGATTTCCATTGTTTAGTTCATGAAAAATGATCAGGAAACTCTTCATGTGCATATAAGCACACTGTTTTTTTTCTATAATGGAAATTGATGTAAATTTAACTAATTTTAATTTAACCAATTAAAATATTTTTTAAAAAATAAATTTACCAACATATACTGGAAAAATTCCTCGATTTCTCAGTTATTTAGAAATTATGTGAAGTGCCTTCATTTAACCCACCCTCTGTATTCTTCGTTTCTTCTTTGGGGAGATGGCAGGTCTAAAATAAATATCTTTGAAATCACTTTGGATTTGATTTTTTTAATGTGCTAACTACATTACCTGATTTTCTTACCACTTTTTGGAAATAATTATTGAGATTTCTTCATTTTTAGAAAATCTTTCTTTTTTAACAGTAATAAAGCAACTCCTTATTGAATCTTTTAGGGCCTGGGAATTTCAGGCAAGATTTAGTTTTCAGGCTGTGAGTTGGACCGTATACTCTTTTTTTCCCTCAGTAATAGTGTTAGTTCTTTTGTTTTTATTTCAAAGTATTACAGGGGTACAAATGTTTTTGGTTACATGGATTGCTTTTGTAATGCTTGAGTCAAAGTTAAAAATGTGCCCGTCACCCAGATAATGTTCACTGTATCCATTCACCCCCACCTCCTGCTTTATTTCCATTGAGTTTTATTTCCCTCTATGCACATGTGTGCTCATCAGTTAATTACAATTTAATAGTGAGTACATGTGTTTGTTTTTCCATTCTTTAGATACTTCACTTAGGATAATGGTCTCCAATTCCATACAAATTGTGGCAAAAGGCCTTACCATCCTTCTTCATGGCTGAGTAGTATTCCATGGTGTGTGTGTGTGTGTGTATACACACCATATTTTGTTAATCTAGTCATGAATCAATGGGCATTAGTCTAAAAACAATAGACACTGATGTGGATGCAGAAGGAAAGGAATGCTTATACACTGTAGTGAGACTGCAAATTAATTCAACCTCTATGGAAAACAGTATGGAGATTTATCAAATAACTAAAAGTTGACCTACTATTTGATCCAGCAAGCCCACTACTGGGTATTTACCCAAAGGAAAAGAAGTCATTTCATCAAAAAGACACCAGTACTCGAATGTTTCTTGCAGCACAATCCACAATTACAAAGATGTGGACCTTCTACTCTTACATGCTTGAATATTTTGGGAAGCCTTGGATCATTTGTGATTGACAGTTCAAAAATACAATAATCTGTTGTGTCTAGCCCCTGCCATGCTGGAGAATACTAAATCAATAGTAATGCTATCAGAACCAGAAATCAAATGCAAAATAGTTCCCTTGGCTTCCTGCATAATGACATTTGCTCTTTTGATAAATTACTAATGGGTTCTTGGACAGGAGACCTCCTGGAACAGCCAAGCCTGGGTATAAATGGAAAAGAGGAAGCAGTGATATATATTGTGCCAAAAAAAAAATTGCCTTCAGTTAATGTTCTACATGAAGAATTGTCCAAATATGACTGAATTTTGTATTGTCATAGGACATTAGTAAAGAAGCCAAGAACAAGAAAATCATAAATTAAAAGTTGTTTTGAGAGCCCTGCACTAAACCTTGCATCCTAGAACTAGAACAGCTCAAACAGGGCAAAACACCACAGTGACCAAAGCAACAAAATGCCAACAGTTGTACCACAGTTCTCCCTGGAATACCCACCCCATTCAAAACAAGGCAGTCAACAGCTCAAGGTTTCCATAAGTTTGACTGATTACTTGACTTGTTTGCAGGGATAACTTGATGCCATGAACAAATTTTAAGGCAAAAAAGCAGGGGGGTGGGGTTATATAATCTGTCTTTAAAAGCCTGGACTGACTTAACAAACTTGTGACCTCCTGTATCACAGTGCTCATGGACATTTCAGTAAAACTTTTTATTATAAAATGTATCCTAAATAGAATATGTTTGATGTTTATATGTATATGCACATATGGCATAAAAATTTTTATGAAGAATATCCAAATACCATCTAACTCAATGACTTTAGAAATATGTGGTTAAAGGAAGTTTTCCCATGACAAAGTTGTATGAAATAGTGTGAAAAATGCAGATCAGCCTCTGAGCTTTATTGAGTGCCAGATAATACCATGTAAGACGAGTTAAGTAAAGTAGCAAACCAGTCCACATTTCCTGTATTTGTGGTCTATAGAATGAACACCTCCAAATCTTTGGACTCACTCTCATCCTAACTATACTTTATTCTTATAAGATAGTTGCTGTATATTTTTGTACTGGAAAGGAATAAAAGGACTTGCTTCGCGGCAGCAAACAAAAGATCTTTTCCCTCTCTCCACTTGACTACCTCATCTCCTTAATGTTGTGGCTGGATCTCTCCAAGCTGCTAGAGTGGGAACATTTGTGCTTCAAAAATACATTTGTTTTGTTGGATTTCCAAATTAAAGGGGAAAAATTTTTATACTGAAGGATTAAATGCAACGAGGGAACAAAATAATGAAAAGCCTTATTTGAGAAGAAATAAGTCTTTGGAATAAGAGGTTACTGTATGTCAATATGTCATACACAGGGAAAGTGAGCTTTTGATTCCTTAGAGGTAAGGTTGCCAGAGGGTTTCTGATTTAAATTTCTAAGGCTTGATCAGAGCATCAAGGGGTTTGTTGAAAATCCTCGTAACTTGTGAACTTGACTTTTATTCCTTTGAAAAATTATACAAAATATTTTTTGCCCGCATTTATATTCCATGTGGTGTGTTTTCTCCTTGTAGTTCTGCAGCTATTCCTGTGCAGGCTTTATACTCGTTACAACATCAGTGATTGAATTGAATCTGAACGTTTCTAGAAAAAAGCAGTAAGTTTTGGAAGAGGAAAAGTGACCCTAAAAGTAAGGCTCTAAAAATGTTTTAAGCTTGCAAAAGACCTAGGATAACCTAAATGAACATAAATAGGGACTATTTAAATAAATCATGGTACATCCTTAAAATGGAATTCTGTTTGCCAGTTTAAAAGATCAGACCCAAGATATATTGAATGTAAAAAAAGTTCCCTCAATGTTAAATACCTTGGTTTGTTCATTCAGTATTTTCATGTACATATATATATATAGAAAGAATATATTTGAAAGAAAGAATTGCATAATAGATTGGTTATGTTGCCTTTTTTTTTTTTTTTTTCTTGAGAGTCTTGCTATGTTGCCCAGGCTGGAGTGCAGTGGCTATTCACAAGAGTGATCATTGTGCACTGTAGCCTCGAACTCCTGGGCTCAAGTGATCCTCCCACCTCAGACTCCTGAGTAGCTGGGCATACAGGTACACACCACCACACTTGACTTATTTATGCTGCTTTTGAGGAAGGGAAAGGAGCTAGGGCTTAAGTGATTGAGAGATTTTTTTGTTTCATTGTGTGGCCCTTTGTTTTTGAATCATTTTAATATAAGAATAGATATACAGATAGAAAAAAAATATTCAGTCCTTTATACTTTCACTCTTTAAATATATTACTTATTTTCCAAATTTCATCAAAACTAGGCATTTTGTCCAGTAAAGTGTAAGTGGCTCTAAAATAAGTTAGGAAGGTTTTGTTTTATTTTGAAAAAAAAATGAAATTACTAACAAACTTGGAGGCAAATGAACCGTTTAGCAGTAGTGCATCTTTCAATCCATGGTAATAACTAATGGAAGATAAAAACATGTTGGTACAATACATAAATTTGAAAAGTACACCTGTCATTGCAGCTGTTGTATAATTTACTAACTTCACATATGAAGTTGCCTGTTGTTTATTTTTAAACGTTGCTTTGTATAGATATAAACCAATAAATAAGAGTGTTAGTGTTACCTACATTTAATTATCTTGTGGAGACAAAAGTACTAGTGAAATAGATAAAAGTTTGAACTATTTATTTTTTTCTTATATTGCTTGTAACTTCCAAAACTCACACTTCTGAAAAATTAAAAAGTGGCAACAATTTGGTTTCCCCTCCAAACCTCCATCATTTTAATGTGTTCTGAAATGTGCTACGTGAGGTATCTTATATTATGTGCCCGCATCTGCTGCTCCATACAAACCTGTGCTGCTGTCTGAGAAATCATAGGTCCCCTTTTATTCCCTAACACAAACACTGCTGTTACGTGAGACTGTGTTAGAGCTTTAAATTCTTCCACTGTATATTTCTGTTTTCAGTTCCTCTTATGGAATAAAATGATCCATTGTTTTAGTAATTTTGTACATTGTTATATTAATAATTTTTAGGTTTCTTTCTCCTTCTCTCTCCCCTCCCTTCTTCCCACTCCTGCTGGTTCAGGGTGCTCTCTCTCGTCTCTGACTGCCTGTCTGTCTGTCTGTCTGTCTCACTCTCTCTCTCTTTCACGTGCCATTCACAGATATTCTGAATCAGGAGAGCAGACAGCAGGACCTTTAGTGTGCCACATGCTGGACGGTACATCTTGTGCTGGAGAATTTAGCTGTCACTTTGGAGCCTGATAGAACTAGAGTGCAATTCACGTACCCCAAGTCCTGAAAGGGAAACTGCATCTGGTGTCAGCGCAGTTCACTGATAAGATTTTATCTTTTCTCCTGCTGATGCTGATAGAGCCATAGCCAGGTGGGCGGTAAATAAAGAAGATTTATGATGGGCTGGATTCGTTAGCTAACAGTACTTTCTCAGAACTACGTAAAAAAAGACCCATAAGTGTTTCACATCCATGGAGCACAATAATGAATTGTGCGGTGGGGGAGGGGCAGCTGCAGGAATTTGTCTATGTAATTCCTTTTAAACAGTGAACATTTTGTACGCAATCAGCCTAATCTGAATAGATGACTAAAATCCAGGGGTTGATAAATTATCAGCATGGCACCTGCATCTTATGCCTCAAGAACTTTAAGCAAACCCAGGGCTGTACTTGTGGATTAATTGAGCATGCATAATTTACCACTGCAGTTTACATAAGTGTAAGTATTTTTCTCATTCTAGTAAATAGGCATTTCCAGCTTCGGGAGAAAAATCAGAATGTTGCCGCGCAATGAAATGAGCCATCAGCCTATTTGGCTATTATAAGAAAAAAAAAAAAAAAAAAAAATTTCTGCTCTTACCGCCACTGCTTAGTTTTTAAATTGAAATGATTTTTCAAGTTGAATTTGCATTTCACCATTTATATGTATTTCTTTTCATTCACATTTATTGTGTTGATTTTTTACTATTGCTTGTAATCATTACTATTTTCTTGTTTTAATTTGATGCTACTGTATTTGAATGATTTAAAGAATGTTCATCTAGGAAAATACTTATATTGCAGTTTGATGTAGACAAGGGTGAGGAGCAAATGAGTAGGGAATAGTAGTCACAGAAATACATCAGGGCTTGAATGGCTTGTAAACGTGTTATCAGCTGTGTGCTTTTTGGGTAAATTAGCTATTAACACTAAATCACTATTTTCTCCTCTATTAAATGGCAATAATACCTATCCCACAAGCAGTTGTATTAAATATTATAATGAGTGTAAAGAGCCTAATTTAAAAGCTGGGCATATGCTAGGTGCTCAATAAATGATATATATATATTTTTAATTATCTTATTAAAACAAAATTTATTTCATATACCTTAACAGTAAATTCTAAATCTCTAAGTTAGTAGTTTAAAAAATTTGTTACTATATGAGAATTTATTTACTTCTTAATTGTAGGCTCTAAAGTGTGTAGAAATAGTGTTTATATAACGGTTAGTTGTCTAATTATGGCTTTATGACAAATTTATGCAAGTTTATGTGTAGGCAGATAACCTAGGGACAATGTTAGGTATGTTCAACTTGTCCATGTCATAAAGCCCACATTAGAGTTTTATTCTCTTTGTTCAAGCCAAAATAGGCCCTTGTGGGAAATGAGAGCTTAAATGCAACTGTTCATAAAGGAATATTATTATAAATTTATTAATCCCTCTTCTACAATAGGGAAATACATCTAAACCTCAATTCGTAGAGTATGCATAATCTTGTGAGGTAGAGTTTAAATCTCATTTTTTTTTATCTATTCCTATTTCCTATAATATACACATTATAATTTTAAAAGCATTTTTTATTTATGCTGAAAATTTATTGCAGTGGCTACTAATGCTGAAATCTTAAATTTTTCTATCTCAGAGCCCCTATATGATAAGTTATAATAAAACATTTAAATATAATAGAGAAACTGACTACTTCAAGGAGCTTTTTCAGCAAATCTGGTAAAATCCGAGATCTCTTTTACAATAAAAGTAAACATTTGTGTAGTAAGGTTAATTTTTCACAATACACAACACCCACATGTAAATTGTAAAATCCATCGTATGCTTCCTTTCTTGAGGAGAATTACAGCTTTCAGCCAGGCATTGGGTTATTCCTAAAAAGACATGCCACATTTTCTGCCACTTCTCTACAGTTTTATTGATGTGGCTGTCACCTTAGAAACCCAGTGAATTTGGAGATGAGACCGCCTTTCTGCTTGATTTTTCACTGAGGTACATTTCAGGAGACCACTGGGAGGCTCTGGAGGAAGAAGCCAAAAGGGTAATTTTCTATAAGAATAATCTTATGCTTCTGAGGCTTTACTTCAGCACACATGCAACTGGTCGTTTCCTGAATACTAAATGGGAATTGTCGCACTATTAGTCACGCTACAGTAACACCCTCAGTGCTGCTACCTAGAAATAATCATTACTTAATTAGCTGGTCTTTTCCTTGTCTTTCTCTCTTTCTCTTTCAGTCATATGTTACAAATGAGGTCACAGAACCGTGAATGAGAGAAAGACAGCGAAGAGGATCATGTAATGGCTAGCACAGGGCTCTTAGTCAGGCCAGGTTTCTCTTCCGCTCACGAACTGTATCACCTACCTTGCACAAGTTCCTTAAAATACCTAAGACTCCGTTTCTTCTTCTGTAAAGTGGGTATAATACTAATATCCACCTCATCTGACTGTTAGAAAGATTAAATGAAGTAATACATGTAGTTATAAGCATAGTACCTTTCATGTGTATTCATGACTTTAGACAGATCTATACCCGATAACAGGGACCTTCTCTTTTAATTTTTGCCTGAATACCATGGGATTGAGTCCCAGTCTTAGCACTTGATCCATTCCCTTCCCTCTAGATCATATGTTCAGCTTTTCTTTGTCCCACTCCAGAATGTCAAAGTTGCAATGCCAACCATCTGCTACGTAGACAAGAAGATCTTATTTACTCCTAACAAATGACTCTTGTTGTAAGAGAAACAAAGTCAATGTCAAATGACGCGAGGGTCTCAGCTGTGGGCTTCATCAGCCATCCAGGCCTAGAGAAGCTCTGTTGTCTGCTTAGTTAATATGTGTCTGACACCCACCTTTTCAAGTTCAGGCAAAACAAGGAAGCCAGAGGTTGATCCTCCACAGGTGAGGTGGCGAGTGGAGGCAGAGTCTCAACCTCTCCAACCACAGATGTTCCTTTATTTAGATCAGTTTTATAGTTCCCACAAAACTAGAGGTTGTCGTTCAGAATGGTCCCTGGTCACTGTAGTGGACTTTTGTCTTTTCTAGCTATCCCAGTACCAATGTGCCTTTCCATTTAAAGGGAAAACCCTGAATCAAATGGTAGGTCTACTTGAATCTGTTTAAAGTATCTCCATATTGCTTTCCACAGGGGTTGCACTAGTTTGCAGTCCCACCAGCATCCCACCACAGTTCCTGTCTCTCCGCATCCATGCCAACATGCATTGTTTTGGGACTTTTTGATAAAGGCCATTCTCAGTGGAGTTAAGTGATATCTCATTGTGGTTTTGATTTGCATTTCCCTGATGATTAGAGATGTTGAGCATTTTTTTATATGTTTGTTGGCCATTCTTCTATCTTCTTTTGAAAAATTTCTATTCATGTCCTTTGCCCACTTTTTGATAGGGTCGTTTGATTTTTTTCTTGCTGATTTTCCTGAGTTCTAAATAGATTCTAGTTATCAGGATGCGCACTGTCTAGGGAATGGACACGCTTGAAGCTCTGTCTCGGGGGTGGGGGTGGGGGGGAATGGGCAATAAACATAACCTAAACTTTTATGCCCTCATAATATGCTGAAATAAAAATAAATAAATAAATAAATAAATGAAGGGAAAACCCAACAATGTATAGCATTATTGGAATATAATACTTTATCTCCAAGTACGAAAGTCAAGGAAGGGAAATAAAACTTTTCAGGCATCTTGGCAGCTGGAGCTCAGTCCTGTGACCTTGACTTAGCTAATCAAAGGCTTCTTTTTGCGATCTTGACTCCAGAGTAAGGATGGTGAGGCTTCATTCATGGTCACTTCAGTAATGGTAGTTGGCAGCGTCATGTCACATAACTACCGAGAAGTTCACTTATATGATACGACGTCTTCTCCAATTGCTAAGAGAGAGTAGCTAGCAGGTAGCAACGCCAGTTTTTGGTTTGGGAAAGTCTGGCATTCTTACCTGCCTTTACAAATTGGGTGCTCAGCAGACATGGGAGTTAACAAGGAGTTAATCTTACGAGGGAACTGAGATTATGTCTGCATACTTTCACTACCCACTTGTCCTCAAGTCTTCTGTGATTTAAGACAAGCATTTTTCATTGCTTTCGGCCATCAAATTGAGTTCACTGAATCTATAATGACGATCACAATATAAGCGATTTTATTAACCTGTCAATTATTATTCAGCTTTCTTATTCTGATCACATCCTAAGTCCAGGACAGTGTTAAAAGCGGAAGACTTTTTCTTCATATCTAAAGTGCTGACTTTCATATTTTCCTTTCATGCGTGGGAACAGAGATACTTGTGCCCATATCTGGTTTCCTATGCGACCTTAAGAAAGTTCCTGGTTTACTTCAACAGAGGTTTAAATATTATATTGATTGAAATTTAAAACTTAGTTTGGATAGCTGTGTGTGTATTTGGATATTATCTTTTAAGAAATTACTATTTGCAGTACGCCCCCTAGAAGTTCCCCAGATGTGTTATTTTGATGATACCACCCTACAAAAGGATTCTGTGTTCAAGTGAATTTGGAGAGTACTGCATAAAATATATCGAATGTCTAATATGTTACCGAACATATTAGATAACACTCCTTCACGTTAGCATCTAGTTAACAAATATCTATATAATGTCTAATATATTAGCACATTAAGGACTTTGCACATTCCTGAGAAAATGAACTTACTTCACATTGTCTGATGAAGAGTTTTACAAATTTATCTGACTACCAAGACCTTTCCTGTAAAATAAAAACTATCAGCATCCCTTGGAACGAATAGTTCATGAGATATACTTTGGGAAGTGTTGCCATAATATGCATTTTTATGTTATGTTTCTTTGTGTCATCTATTTTCAACAACAAGTGCACTGGGCTTACATGGGAGACGAGCACATGCTAAGAGATACTCCTTTGTAAATCAGTGCAATAGCCCTTTGCAATGGTGACAGTTTCCAATGCAGGGTAGGGGTGAGAAGAAGTGCTTTTCTTGTTATCAATATAAATACATAAGCCTTAGAAACTTATTTTCCCACGTAAATTTTCCTACGATTTTTGATTAAATCTTCATTGGCACAAATTTATACCTTGAGATATAGGTCCAGATTGTTGCCATCTTCATAGATTTAATTCAGTGATTATTTTAACCAGGGGAGTTTCCAAATTGATACGAGAATGAGAAAGATGGCTTTAAAGAGAATGTAGAAAACTGAAACTTCTCAGAGTAAAGGTATAAAGGACTGTATGGGAATGATGAACTCCAGATTTAGGATGGTGGTCCATGCTGGCAGGGAGGGAGGTTGGGTGTTTGTGGAGTGATACACAAAGGAAGGTGCGACAGGAATGCTTTCAAGAAAGGTCCGTGTGAAAGAGTAAGGGAAGAGGAGAGAGGAGAATTGAGCTTCAATGCCTTTGCCAAACTGATTTCAGCCTAACCGTTGGCCCTTCAGAGATATCCAGAATCCAGGCAAGAGGGCTGGGCACTTGTACCGCCATGTCAACCAATCGTTGGATGCGGGCTGCTCCTGGGGAGGTAGACTGGTAGAGTGACGTTGGTCAAGGCAGCTTCACCTGAAAGCAGCCAACCTGCCAGGCAACTGATGGGATGGGCATCTTGGTTCTGAAGTGGGGGTCTGGGTAGCATCATCTATCCCCTTCAAAAGGGCTTCCTTCTATTGGTAAAGTTTCATTTGTTAAAATATTTATATTTTATTAATAGAAATTATTTCAATACATGGTTATTCGTTGTATCTTTTTAATGTCTTTAATCATGCAAAATAAATTTTAAGGAAAAATGTTAAAAGAATACCTTTATAATGAAGCAATTTCATGTAGCAATGCTACAAATGCTTTTTGTACCCCAGAAGAACTGGTGGATGCCAGGGGAAACTTTTTATAACCAAGCATTTTGAAATCCACAATTTTAATTTCATGGATATTTCCCAAAACAAGCCTAAAAGTGTGAAGGTGGTTTCACTCAGCTTCCATGAGTTAAAACAAGGTCTTGAGAAAGCCCCTGTTACTCAGCAGAGTGTGCCCTAAATGGAGCCTGAATACCACTGTGTATATTGCACTCCTGAATCAAATTTCAGTTATAAATGCAATCTGGTGACTCCTTTTTACTCTTGCTGGCAGTCACCCTGCAGTAAAGGTTTAGTCTCCATGACATAAAGTGAAGCTCAATGGTAAGAGTTGGCTGATAACATTGGAAATTATTGAATTTAGGATCCAAATAAAGAAACAGAAAATAAGGGATTTATGTTTGCCCTTTGATTCTAAATTATCAAAATTATCTCCCATGTAACCCATTTTCCCTAGAAAATCAACCAACTCTTCTAACTTATTTGTGTGTCACAGCTCTTAGAGAAACAGACTCTTTTTTAACTCTCTCTGCTTTTCATTTCATTTCGTTTTCATTCCTTGGGACATTTATAATTAAGTTTACCTGCCCTTCATCAGAAGGCAATTATTGGCTTAGATTGTATTATAATTGTTTCAGATCTTTAATGGCTTGGCTGATGTCTGGTAGTGTTGCTCCTGTTTCCTCTTTTATTTTAAAGCATTTGTCCTTTTTGTTTTACTCTTGACATTGATATGTGTTGTTCCTCTCTGCAAACAAAGGAACAACATCCCGCACTGCATAAACATTTGTGTCACACTTTCCTCTTGAAATTAGTATTCTTTTAAACTGGTTAACACATTTGTACCGTCTCTGACACCTTTAACTATGACAACTATGAAACAAAATAGTGTACAGTGAACAAACACATCGCTTGGAGCCGATTAGATTAATTACTATTCGGGACAGTGCTGAGATTAATTATTTTGTTTGTGTAGTATATTCGTTAAGTGGTTGCCTGATTGCTGCTCAGAAGATTGATTACTTGTTACATTTACATTGTGGTTTCTGTGGGGAAAACATATTTTCGGATTCATCACTTCTAGAAGCCCAGGGGGCTTGGTTGACACGAGAATGCTCCGGTAAAGCTGTAAAGTGGAGAACTGGCTGTGGAAAATGTGTTCTTTAAATAAACACCTAGAGTGGTGGCTAGAGTAGCCATCAACTCTGTTTAACATCAGGAGAAACAATCGATGATAAGATTGAGTTAATATGAACTATACAATTTGAAAACCCAGTACACCGGTTGGGTTATAAAATTGAGGTGAATAAGCACTTCCCAAGACTTTCTCAGTATCGGGTAAGCTAAAATAGCAAACTCTTGGGGACTTTGTTGTCATTTTACCTCTCGGCTGTCCTGTACCTCACTTCCCCATGGCAGCCACATGATGCTGCTACTGCGGTGAGAATCTGCCCTCACGGTGGGGCTGAAGCGCCCCCAGGCTCCTTCTGCAGGACCCACACCACTGCCCTTTGAGGAGCTGGCCTTGCTGTAGGAAACTACATGGGGTTACGTGATGCATAGGAACACACATTATCTGCTGTGTTCAAGGGGTGACTGCCAGCGCTAAGAAAGGATTTACAGTAATAGGATTTTGTTGCAATGGGGAATCAACAAATTTAAATAGAAGTGTACTTTTGAAAGAAACAAATGAGTTGAGGATTAAAAGTAGAACAGCCTCTTGTTTAGCAAAAGGCTGGACTAATCTCTCCATGTGGGGACACACAAGTACATTGCTTGCCCATGATTGTGTATTATACCTATCTGTGACTTTGAATGCTTATAGGATTAGTTTTAGGACTCAAAGAGGCTTCATACATCCCCACCAAAAAAATACCATACCTTTGCCCAGAAGAGAAAGACTAAAGAGTATATTTCTCTGTTTCTAGCCTTTTGACCTTATTATCCATGTGTGTTAATCGTATTCATAACCAACTACAACACAGTTGTACAAAATACTTAGAAGCAGAACACTGAAAATACTTAGGACTTTTAATATTGTGGATTCAAACTAAGCAAGCGTTTTAACTAATATACATTCCAGCAGATGAGAAGAAAATAGCCAAAACAGTAAAATAATGAAAATGAAATAAAACTTGGCTCACGTTTTAGTTACAATCTTCTTTTTGTAGCTTGAGATTTCAGAAGGTAAGCCATTTATGGACACAAAATGTTTTTTAGCATTTAAAATCATTTCGAATTTACAATTATTAAACATCATAACCCTCATTCCGTTATGGCAAAGATAGCGTTCCTTCATAAAGATACAGTAATTGCCCAAAGGCAGCCCGGAGCACAGGTATGGAGACAGTGATAAATGAGAAGATGAGAGAGATGGAGCAGTTGTTTCTGAGTTGGTTGGCTTTATACGATGGTGCAAAGGACAGAAATAAAAGGAAATGCACCAGTCCAGCTGAAAATATATTTAGGGCTTCTTTGATTAAATTCGTCTTTTCCCGTGTGACTCGAAAGCTGGAACTAGATGGGAATTAATTTTTTTAAACACGTTACTTTCTCATTAACTGCCCTATTGTCTTTTCATAGGTACCTGTCTGAGTTCAAGTCCAGTAGGAAATTCTAGTAATTCAGATGTTTCAAGTCCCCCCCCACCCCACATCCCTCAGTTCTGACAGACCACTGCCTTGAGAAGCGGGGCTGAGACTGTTGTGGGAATAAAATTACCTACAAAACAAGTTTTCTGAGGTTTGAAAACTCAAGTTCAGCACATTTAGGAATAGCCCTGAGAAATGAGCCCTGTTTTTCACAGCATCTCTGATACCTTCCTGTATTGGTCTTTTCATACTTTATTATATCTTTTACAAATAAAACCTATTCTACTAAAATAAATTGTTTATAATTATTATTTCTCACTTAAAAATATAACTGTGTTGTGACAAAATTGAGTATATGTCTTTGGAACCTCATTGGATTGTTTATAAGCTATTGTCTTAATTGTTGTAAAGGCAGCAAATTAAGTGTATCGGTAAGAGTGTGACTTTAAGTTAATGAAACTGGTTTTCATGTGTTGTTTATTAAAGTCATTTCATTACTTTATGGTCACACCTTAAACATTAAAGGTTCCTGTAATTATTTGATAGCTAAATGTGGCTGTCCTTTTAAAAGGAAAATGACATTGTCAATCCATTGTTCCTCCCAACCCACAATTTAGTTTAATTGCCTTTTCTCTTTGTGGACAATAAGCTTCCACTGGCCTCTCATAGGTTTTCTCCCGTAACCAAAGACACCTCCCAGGAGACAGTAACCAGGGTAGGGAGTACTGGGTGTTTTCTGGAACTGTGAGCTGCTAACTGGACTCATACGTTCATTCAGTCAATTAATAAATGGATTTCTTCAATGTATTGAACACTTACATAGATTCCAGGCCCCATGCTTTTATTTTCTGTATTAATGGCAGCATAATCCCTGCCTTCAGAGAGCTCAGGGTTTTGTGAGGGGGCCTGCAAAGGAGCAAGCAGTTAAACCTAAGAGCGAAGTTAGCCGAACAGAGTCTGGAGAGGTTACCGATGGTGTCCCTAGGGAAGACTGAATGAGAGCTTTCCAGAAAGGAAGAGGTAAGGGAAGGGCGTCTAAACAGAGGGTTCTGCTCTGGCAGGCAGTTGCAGAGAGAACCCTGCTTGAGTATTTCCATCAGCCTGGAGGAGGAGGAGAGAGGAACAGGAGACAGAGGAAGGAGGGCAAGGAGGCCACTGGGAAGGGCTTTGTAAACCATTCGTTTGGCTTTTACCCTGCACAAACTGGAGAGCAAATGAGAGATTTAATCAAGAGAATGACTTTGTCCAATTACTATCGTATTCTAACTGAATTATTCAGCCATACTTCATGCCTTTTCTATACCTGTCAAAACGTCCAAACTGTTATTTTTTTTCATTGTCCAAACTGAACTGGCTTCCATTTCTGACAGATTTGACTTTGAAATGTTTTTTTGCTTATCTGAAAGATATGGAGATTTTTCTTTCTGGTCTGAATTTCTAACTTCTATTTTCCTTCTTCAGCTACCTGCTGGAAATCTCTTCCCATGCTAAATTAGAAAGATAAACCTGTTCCAATATAATATTACAAGAGATTGCATGATATTAACTATGCTATTATATGATATTAACTCCCTGCCTTTATAATTATTTTGACTGAGTGAACCAGTTTAGGTCATACCTCATGACATTAAAAATAGAAAATATCTCAGGAAGTCATTGTGAGAATGTCACTGAAACACATTTTTGTTAAAATTACCCTAAGACCAGAGAACAGCTAGGTCCAGAGAAATATGTGAGAAAAGTCTACCTTCTGTTATTTGTCCATTTCAAATATTTATTTTGTAGTTCAAGTGTAGATAAGGATATAAAGAATCCCTTCCATCTTTATATTTTGCTTCAATTTCTCAGTCAGCTCTTTGGAAATAGAGGCTTTTCACCTTTTTTATTTAAGATAATGAAAGGATCAAAATCTATCAATATAGTCATTTTGGATACCTTAATGAATAAATTGAATTGCTACACAGCTGTTCCAGTCACTTGATTTGGAATTGATTGTGAATATATCCAAAACACCAGCTTGGCTCTTCACAGCCAGTTTGATCCCTGCATGTAGATGCGAGGTGAGGATGGGCATTGTGTGGGTGGGGGGTAGAATCTTCTTTGCAGGGACCCTGGCTGAGAGAGCCCTTCCCCCATCGCAGCCATGGAGGCACAGGGCAGGGGGGAAGCAAATGTTCTGCAGAATTAAGATGGAAAGCACAACTGTAGATGGAGCTGGCTGGAATTTCCCTCAACCAAAAGATCTCATTGTCCCCATGACCTCAGCTATGAGAAAGCATCGTACATTTCCACTTTAATAATCCAGCATTCCTCCCCGTGCTTTCCCTTTGTTTCCGTAGCCTCAGGCCTAGGGTAACCCAGGGAGCCTTCTTTCCCCAGCATTATTTTATTATTTAGGACATCGTTAGTGATAATAGGACCTCCTTGCCCATTTTTAAATTTTGGACAAGTGGGATTAAAACGTTATCTGAAAGACACTCTCAGGTTAATCCCTAAACCTACAATGGCATTGACAGTCTTGCCCTGTGAGGATAGGATCATCTACGTTTGGGTTTATGGGATGAATGTCATTAAATTGAATGCTCTTACTGGGATTACATGTTCTTTTATTTAATGTTTTGCCCAGGGCTATTCTTAATAAGTGTTTTAATGGCTCTAAGAAGTTTTTTTTTTCCCCCATTTTATTAGTGGTTGAGGGAAAAAAAAAAACCTACAGGATGCTGCTGAAAAAATTGTCACTACATTAAAATAATGCAGGTTCATCTCTCTGAATTAAAGCATGTTACTTTATCTACTCAGACAAATGACAAAAAAAAAATTGAACGAAAACAAAAACATTTCCATAATAGACTCTCTATATTGCATTTTGTTGAAAAAAAGAAAAGGAAATTGGAGTATAAGTTTAGATCCTTTTCAGTGACATGCATAAGCAGATATAGTTTATGATAACAGCAAACATTCCTATGGCAATGTTAATGTGCCAAGCACTCTTCCAAGTACTTATTTCTTCACAAAACACCCATTTAAAGTAACAACTATTATATCCTTATTTTCCAAATGAGGAAACTGAGGCACAGAAATTAAGTAACACACTTGAGTTCATAAAAAAGCAAGTGGCAAAGCAGAATTTGAACTCAGGGGCCATCTTCACGGGCGCAAATATCCACTTCACTGAATGTCTTCTGACAAGAGGGAGAGTTCAGATTCCATGCAGGGAGCATGGCAAACCCAAACTAAGGAGGAGGGGACTGAAGTCTGATAGGGTGACCATCTTCACATAAGGAAAATAAAGCCATTTTGTTGCTGCTGTTGTTATTATTTATCTGTTTTAATCCTTGGAGAAATAAAAAAAAATAGGATTATAAAGATACAATATAGTTTATCTGAAAACTCCAAAGGGAAGTGGAAAATAAACTAAGTCAGGTAATAGTTTAAAGGAGTCCTAAAAATCAATCAGCTCTGTAATGAGGGTAACCAAAATGAGATTGATATTTGGGATAGGAAAGAAACATCAGTTAGTAAATACTGGTCTAAAAATACATTATAAAAATGCTTGGTTTTAAAAATCATAAAAACGTTAAAATTGTAAGCACCTTATTATTCCCATTTTCCTTTTTTTCTTTCTTTTCTTTTTTTTTGTGCCATGTTTTTCTGATGTATTTTTATGCAACCAAAGCTCCAAAGCATGCTGTAATTTAAAAACTTCTAGTTGTCCCCATCTGCATTACTAGCCCTTTCACGCTAAAGTGCCCACTAGATCAAGGTGGCAAATATGTTCATTGGGAAAAGCTCAGTGTTATAAATAACAGGAATAAATTGACAAGCTTCTGTGAAAGGATCACCAGTGTTAGGAAGCTTCTTGTGTAAGGCATGAAATGTACGACAGCTTTGTTTTACGAGCTCATACAATCAGCAAAATTAGACCCAGAAAATACCTTGAAAGCCATTTAGTTTAACTCTGAACTTGTTTTGGATAATTTTCATAGATATAAATCCAGAACCTATTAGTATTAATTTCTAGTTCATTTCCGGCAAGCTATACCCTTTATTTTTCCTTCCTAAAATATTATTCTGCTGGTAATGAATAATTTACATTTGCCTTTTCTGTTTTACCCTCGTTATATGTTCTTCCCTCACAAGATAACACCTCAATCTTACTATTTACTTCGTTAAAATACCAATCAGCTGTGTCTGTCTAGTGTGTGAGATGTGTGTGCCGTAAATGCCATAGATCTTTGCACACTGGTTTCTTTTGGTTAGGTCTCTTTTTTTTTCTCTAAATGATTATTAAAATCTTTATAATTTTCTTTACATTTTGAGTCAGAAGTAGAAGTCATCATTCTGTTATTTTAATTATAATCCTATTGATTCAAACTCCAGAATAATGACAAACTGGTATTGAGGTCAGGAACTTACTATAAATACTGAGCGAGGTGAGAGGGACATCACAGAACTGTGATTGCGTGAACCTTTTATTCTCTCCGTTTGAATACAAATTATAGGTTACTGTAAAAAAAAAAAAAAAAAACAACAACTCTGGAATACACAAGAAGACTCATGCTGAAAATTAAAATTTTGGCCATGTCTCCATGATAGTAAACGACTGAAAAGTGAAAACACTGATTTGATCCTCTCACAATAGTAGTTTTCTGTAGTAACATCATATAAAAATGAATGAGCTTTTTGGTCTCCCCAGCTTTGCAGATATCCTGCTTGAATTGGCCTTGACTAGAGTGACTTCCGCTAATATAGATTATAAAGGAGCTTTGGGGCACGGGGAGAAGATAATCTTCTTGCTGGCTACTTTCTGGGGCTGCTCTGGAACTTCCTTTCACACTCACCTCAGGAGCTAAATGTGGAGATACTGGGATCCCCATTTCACTCTGATGTTCCTCCAATAGCAGCCGTGGTAGCAGTTGTCTTTAGAGCATGAAGTTCAGTTGCAGCACCAGCAGTAAGACAAAAGAAAGTACTAGAGTCACATACCCATTGAAGCATCTGCCTCTGGCTTTTTGGTCTTCTGCACCAGTCATCGTTACAAACCATTTGTTTCCAGAACACATTACTTCCGAGAATGCCCCGGCTGAGTTACCAGTTTGACATCTTCCCACCTAGCTTCTCTAGGCCCCAGAATAACAGCATCTCCACCATCATTACTAGGCAATAGTATTGTCAAGGTGCTAGTGTTTAGAGATCCCAAGAAATCAAGCAGGTGAGTACTCCTCTTCCACACCACACACATATGGCGCTGGTGTCTTCTGTGGGCATTTCTGCTGCTTCTGTTGCCTGACAAACCTGTTAAATGGAAGCCACTGATTCAAAGCCAATATTTTGCACAGAGAAAGGAGGTCCCAGCTGGAACTACTCACCAAGTGTATTTCATAACAAAGGGAAAAAGGCAAGGGAAAGGATCTTGCAAACGTTGGTGAACTACAGCTTCTGCCCCGGTAAGAACATTTGAAGAGCTGTACAGTTGATGGATCAGAACCCAAAGAAGTAGGAGTGCTGGTGACATTAGTTGTTCTTTAACTCATTTATTTTTTAAAAAATTATTCATCCTTTAATTTGTTGATCCAAAAAATTTTTGCTGAGCTCCTGCCGTGCCCCACGCAATATCTAAATACTGAAGATAAGAAAATGAACAAGGTGACCATAGTCCCTGCCCTTGTGAAATGGACAATATAGTAGGAATTGAAAATGTTATGCAAATATAAAAATTATTCAATCACAAATGTGATACATGCTTTGTAAGCATCTGAGATTTTCTTAAAATATCAGACAAATTTCAGTAGCTAAGTTGATTACAATAAGGGTATTTGTTAATATAAGGTAGAAAATGCTGGCAGTTAAAACTTTTTCTTTGTTTGCATGTTTCACAGGATTTAAA
Source organism: Eulemur rufifrons (assembly GCF_041146395.1). Lineage (NCBI taxonomy): Eukaryota > Metazoa > Chordata > Mammalia > Primates > Lemuridae > Eulemur > Eulemur rufifrons. Next base: position 117,147,326 of record NC_090990.1, on the reverse strand, counting down.
AAACCCTTCATGAAAATTCAAATAAATATTATAATTAATATTTTATTTCCAAGTCCGTTGCTGATTTTAGATGACAAACTTATTTAAAAAGAAGTATATTATAATATATGATTCGTGGGTTCAAGATTCTAACATGTAAGGTAAACATGAGGTTTATATAAAGTACTTTGGGTACCATGAACTATGAAAAAATTGCATTCTAGTAGTTTTCTGTCATGGAAGAAAATAAGATACACAGTGAAATAACCACAAAATAAGAATATAATATAAGGCCCCTGGCAGTTAATGTACCTAAGTGCTATTTATAAATTTTGAAGCTAAAAATTACAACTTGGACTGATAATGATTTTTTTTCTGATTTTATTTATTTATATATATATCTACATAAAAGCTTTATAAAGGTGATCTTTGAAAGCTGTTGTACATGTAATAATACAGTTAGTAAATCCCATGAAATTTGAATGGTTCCAGAAAGATAGGGGCACATGAGCGGAGACTGGGATGGAGACTAGGTGGACTGGTTAGGGAGGCCAGGGTGGAACATCTGTGTGAGCAGTGGGGGTGGTGAGGGCAGTGCAGGGAGACAAGGACAATGGGAAAGGTATCTTACCATAGAAGATCAAGGTATGTCTAGGAGACAAGCAGTAGGCCAGTCGGCTAAAATAGAGATTTATTTTACTGTTAAAGAAAAGACTATAAAGGTAAGTTGGGGGCTGGACATGGTGGCTCGTGCCTGTAATCCCAGCATCTTGGGAAGTTGAGGTGGGAGGATTGCTTGAGTTCAGGGGTTCAAAACCAGCCTGGGCAGCATAGCAAGACCCCCATCACTACAAAAAAATTTTTTAAAAATTGGTGAAGTATGGTCATGCCTCCTCCGTAGTTCCAGCTACTTGGGAGGCTGAGGAGGGAGGATCCCTTGAACCCAGGAGTTCAAGACTGCAGTGAGCTATGATAGTGCCTTTGCACTCCAGCCTGGTGAGACCTGTCTCAAAAACAAACAAAAAAAAGGTTGGTTGGGGTCTCACTGTGGTGGACTTTTGATGCCCAGCTAAGGAGTTTAGATTTTATGTGATAATTTATGCACTGAAGATTTTAGGGCAAGGGAGTGTTATGATCAAAATGGAAAAATCAGTCTGGCTGCAGCCCACATAATGATGGTGACATAATAATTTTTAATTACTCAAGAAAGTGGCTGGGAATTGAGAAGTAAATACATGAATTAGAAAATGTTAAAAAATCACTTAAATTGACTCAAGACAATGGTATGCATATTTCCTGGGAGCATATTTGCCTTCATTTTAAAATTTGACAAAACAAATGAAAAACAATCTCTCCCTTCACTCCAAAAAAGGGGACGGGAAAGACAAATAAAGGGTGATTTGTAATCTGTTGCTTACCATCTGTTGGTAGTGGACAGAGTTGGAACACTTTCTCTGGTGTACAACATTATTTATAGCTGTGAACTTTTGTAATTAGAGAAACCACCGCAGTGAGGACTGAATTGAGAAATCAGCCCATTAGAGGATCTGGTGGCAAAGGGGTGGAAATCATTATCTAGCACAGATAACGCGAAGTTGGCCACTTGTTCATGTACGAGTTACTATGCAAACAGTTCTGATGAAAGAGGGGGAAAAGCCTTGGAATCAACATTGTTTTTATTGTGAAGAGGAATGAGAGTGCACAAAATCCCAAAGCTTTGAAATGTGGCAAATCCCTATCCGTGTACTCGATGTGGCTGCATCTCCACCTTTCTTCAGAGAAAGGGTCCATGTATGTATGTGAGAATGAGTGGGTGTAGGGGGAGAGCTAATAAGACTCCTAGGTTAGCTTTCTTACTTGCTTTTTAAAAAAATTTTCCTAAAGCCTTTAAGGTAGGCAGGCTTACACCTTTGAGGCCTATGCTAATTTTTGAGACACATTTTATACTCTTTCCATTAAGGCATTAATCAGGAAGTTGGTCTTTTCCTAGTGTGAATCATGAATAGTGAATATGAAACATTTTAAGAATGTAGCAGGAAAGATATTAGCACTTTGGGGACGGTTGCAACAGTGGAATGAGAGAGCTAATGAATACTCTCAGTTATCTAGCTCTTTTCATCTATGGTAATTAGCCTTAACAAGGCAAGTTAAAAAAAAAATTCTTTCCAAGTCTTGTACAGTGTAACTTCCCACTTAGCATTTCTTGTCTCCTTACAAGCCTTCTAACCTGAGGCAATTCCAGATATTCCCTATGGGAAAGATGTATTTGAGAGTTATGCTTACGGCACTTGCCTTTATTAATTTTATGAAAAAAGTCCATTTTAACGTTCATTTTTATATGTGAGTATTTGAGAATTTGGGGTTTTGATTTAAATGTTGTTGGGATTTTGAAAAAAATAGAAATAAAGTATAATAAAAAAAATCACGACGCCAACACATCTTGATTAAATAGTCTGAAATTCTGTATCTTTAAAAAATACATTATACCATTCTTGTTAGGAATCATCTGTATGTGTTGAAACATTCCACGGAAGTATAGTTACTAAGCAATCTCGTACTTGATAGATGTCAGTAGATGACAGGAGATTAATCTATAGTTCTAGTTTTCTCTTGTTATTTGAATAAACAGATCCATGCCACCGTCTTTTCTTCTTGCCTATAGAATCCACACACATGCACACACATCCCCTTCTGTTTTTCAGAATTCTTAACCACACACCCCACCACAATCACCACCATTTTTCCACCCTGTTGCACATTTCTGTAGCTGTTGCTCTTTAAGGTGACAGTGAGCGAGACTTCTTATCGATCATCTTACCTCCCACACAATTTATCGGAGGTTGACACACTCCCTGCCATTTTTTTTCTTTGTAGAGGCTGAAAGGTCCATTCATTACAGAGATGGCTTTATTAAAGGAGCAACCCCCAAATTCTAGTGGATTAAGCCAGTTAGCTACAGAGTAATATCCTTCACAATCTTGTGACAATCCATGTCTCTCATCTTTCCCTAGGCAGTCAAAAGACTGTGTAGGGATTTTCCTTTAATTTCGTGTAAGTGCTCCTTGGAATTTTGTATCATATCTCCCTGTATTCTTTGAGAATTCCTGGATATAGTTCCTTGTTCTTATTTCTTCGGACATTGGCAGTTTTAAAAATAGAAATTATTTTGCATCTCTTCAGCTGATCTCAACATTTTCTCTGTTTACATTAGTCTAAAGCATCTTTGAGCCATTTCTTTTCTGTTTGTCCTGTATGTGTTTGGCCCCGTCTCTGATTAGTGAGGGCGGAGGCAGAAGCTGAGTCCAATCTTTGGACACTTGGTGCATCTGTGAAATTTCCTTGAGAATTCCTGTCTCAATGAAACAGACATACATGCATAGTTTGTTTCCCCTGAAATAAAGGTTTGATCAAATATGCTTCCTGTGACTTGGGTACACTGAGCAGGTCTGCCTGTTTGCCTCTCACCTGACATTGAGCACCGTGTCTGTGTCTTTAGTCACCTTTCTACCCCCAGTGTCTTGTGCATCGGGCACCAACAAATACCTATTGAATGAATGAATGTGGAGTGAAGGACTAATCATGGTGTGCTGATTGTATCTTGTTTTCTCATTGTTCCAATATTCTGTCTCAGTTTCCTCTCTTGGGAGAATGCCTCCTTGAGTTCCCTGAAGAATTCCAGAATAGTAGAAGCTGAGAAAAATGTATAATAATCAGTAGTGGGGTAAGGAAGGGAATCTAGAAGTCTCTACCTCAGTACGTTGGTGAGCTGTTACAAATTCACTCCTCCAAACTCTATAAATTACTTTTCCAGAAAGACAGGATTTTCATTAGTGAAAATTCAAATACAGCATTCTCCTTCCTTGATTTTATTAATTTGGCAATGAATTGGAATGGTAAGAGCCTTGCTCAAAGGGTTTAATTAATAATCAACTAACTATGATTAATGGAATAATCATAGGCATTGAAAATTCTCCACCATGAGTTAAGATTTGTAGGGCTGCAAACCTAGACAGTAAGAAAAATGTTACATGGAGCTTTCTGAAAAGCAATGTGTTCTCTCTGTTAGGTGATTTAGTTATATAGACCTTTAGTTATTTTGAAATCACTCCTTTACAACTTGTTCTAAAGTGGGTATCTTTCTGTTAAATTTTCAATACAAAAAATTGAAATTATAAGAATTATGAGCCTGAAATGTATGTTATTTTAATACTTTGAATCATACTCCTCTTTTTATTAGAAGTAAAAGAAATTATCTCTTTAAGAAATATATAAGAAAATAAAGCAGAATAATTAATGCATGGCAAAAACTGGAGCACTCTCTTTGGTGTTCTGATTGGCCTCCTACCTGTAGGCGCTTCTTTTTAACTCAGTGTTTAGTAGTGGTCAACAGATTTGAAAAGCACATCTTAGACTTAAGGGACAAGTTGAAACTGCCTCCATCCCTCTATTCTTTGCCCCAGACAAAATTCATCTTTCTAATCTCTCTGCTTCCTTAGTATTTTCTGCACAATTCTAATTAAGTGCCAGCCACATTTTGGAGTAATTTTTAAATTGTTTATCTTCTTCCTTTTACCAGAATGTGAAGTCCTGTGTTTCATTCATCTTTTTTCTCCTTTACATGTCTAATAGGTGTTAGCTGAAATTGGGACCACTGAGAAGTACCACCTTGCAATGATGGGGAGGTAAACTGGTATACAAGGAATGAGTACTGGACATGCATTTTTTCCCCAAGGTTAGAACTGGGGTAACAACTGGAGAACCTTAATAAAGTCATTTAACTCTCTGAGCTCCTATTTCCTATTCATAATATGAGGAGAATAGTCACCCACAAGGATCAAAAGAAAGATTATATGTTGACTGCTTTCAGATCGTTAATGTGCCATTGGATTATGTTATTATTTTAGCCAAAGAGAGTGCTCTTTGGGTCTCTCTCCCCTCCCTGAACAGGTTGAGTGAAAACTGTTAGTTCACCTAAAAGTTTCAAGCTAGGGGTCTCATCTACAGATTTCTTTCACTTCATGTCAACATTGATCAACTTCTCTCGTGTGTTTAAGGGACGAAAGGGTTAGAGTAACAGGGGCATTGGTTGCACCTTCGGAAATTATAGTCTCACTATAGCCACAACACATTATGGTGCAATGTACCAAAAAAAAAAAAAAAGAGAGAGAGAGAGTAGAGGTTCAGAAACTGCTCTTCAGATACTTTTACTCTATCAGTTGAGAACTGGGAGATATGTTCAAATGTCCACACTGCCCTTTTTTTTTTTTTTTTTTTTTTTTCATTTGTAAAAAGGGATAACCACACCTACCCATAGGGTTATTGCAGAGATTAATGAGATAATGCATTTTAAACATCATATACAATGCCTGATCATCAGAAGCCTTTTAATGAATAGCAATTTTGATCATTATTCATGAAAGACAGAGATCAGTGTGGGCTGTGGAAATACTAGGGGGTTTCTTTGGGAGCCAGGGCTTGTGTTCGATTTGAATGCAGAAGTTGAATTTGCATAGAGGTAAATCAGGAAGAAAGGCTCAGGGGCGACTGAGTTAATGCAAGCATCAACACAGACCCAGTGGCCCAAACTGAAATCTGGTATCAACGTAGCTTGTCCCTTATCCTCATATTCATCGCTAATATTCAATTCACTGCCAAATTCTATGAATTCTAACTTCCAAATATACTTCTTTTTTTATTTCAAAATATTCAGGTCGTACAAATATTTTAGGTTACATGGAACACTTTTGTAATGCTTGGGTCCCAGCTAAAGGTGTGCCTATCACCCAGATAGTGTTCATGGTACCCGTTAGGTAGGTTTTTGCCCCTCCCCTCCCCCTTTCCCGTGGTTGATTTCTAGAGTTTTACTAACTTTCAAGTATCTTTCAAGCCTTTCTAATCCTCTCAAATCTTGCTGCACTTCTCCATTCCCAGCACCTCTTTCCAGCCATGACCCCTGCAGCTACCTTCAGTCCCCAGAGTGTCCTCCGTTCTCTTGCCTTGAGGCCCTTGAACATAAGTGCTTAACATAATGCACTTAGCCCCTGGCCGCCCTTCCTTCCCCACACCGAGCATGCACCAAGCACACAAGCACTATCTTCTAGGCTCCCTTCCTCCTACAAGTCTTTATCATAACTTTGCATTGTCTGTCTGTTTCTCTCTATCCTTTACTAGAATGTAAGTTCAAACTTAAATTCTGTTAACCATCAAATAAGAGCCCAGTTTCCAAGATTCCCAGCACACACCCAACAGTCTTCCTGCATCTAGCTCCCAGATTTTGCCCTTCTTTTCCTTACTATGTCCCCACTTCTGTCTAAGACCAACCTTTTTCTTCATGTGCTGAATCCCATCCTCTCACCAAAGCAAGGTCATTATGCAGATATTGTCCCCTCTTTCTCTTACATCATCATTTCCCCTTTCTAGCATATCATGTATGAAAATATGTAAAAATATATCCCGTCTTCTAAAAGAAAAAAAAAAGCCCCCCTGGGCTTCTCATCTCCTTCTAGCCTCTGCTCCATTTTTCTACTTATGTTTACAACAAAACTCCTTGAAAGAGTTGTCCACACTGGCTGTCTCTACTTCTTTTACCTCCGTTCTCTCTCTAACCGCTCTAAACATGCTTTTGTTCCCACCATTCTAACACGTCAATTCTTGCCAAAATCACCACTGCTCTCCACATTACCAAATCCAGTGGTGAGATCTCAGACTTCGCCTTTCTTGATTCATGGCAACATTGTACTCAGTTGATTACTGCTCCCTTCTTGAAACTGCCTTCACTTGGCTTTTTGAACCCTTCTATCTTGGTTCTCTTTCATCACCCCTTTTTGCTCTCCTTTGCTGGCTTCTCCTTATCTCCCAACTTCTTAAAGTAAACTCTGTTTCCTCTTCCCTATGTATATGTCCTGGCAAACCAGTCTCATGGCTTCAAATGTGAACTATGTGTCGATACTCTCCAAATAGCTCCATCCCTGACCTCACTACTGAGCTCCAGAGTTACTGCCTATTTTACATCCCCGAGTTTCTCTTAAGCATTTCATGCTTAACTTATCTAAGACAAAACTTCAAATTCTTACCTGCTGCCCAAAACCACTCCACCCTCAGACATCCCCAGTTCAATACAACTCTATTCTGCCAATTGCTTAGGACAAAAATCTTGGGGATTTGTATCACCTCTATTCATCACATCTATAACTTTGGCATCTTCTCTTTCTCACAACCAACTTATCAACAAATGTATCTAGGAGCCAACTATCCAAGCCACCGTCATCTCCCACGTAGATAGCAGCAAGTAACCGCCTATCTGGTCTCATCGTTTCCACTCCTGTCTGCAGTCTTTTATCAAGATAGCTTTCAGAACAATTCTTTTAAAATGTAAGGCATGCCATGCCACTCCTCTGTTAAAACACTTTCCAAAGACTTAATATCTCTAATAAATAAAATTCAAACTTCTTTGTAGTGGCCCCACTACCTTTCTGACCTTTTCTCCTAAAAATCTCGTCCTTGTTTAGTTTACAAATTCCATAGACCTCTCATTTGGCTTCTGCTACATGCCCAAGGATGCCTTCACCTCAGGGCCTTTGCACTTGCTACTCACTCTCCCTAGAATTGTCCTACTCTCCGAATCGGCATGGCTCACTCTCATTTTCCTCAATTCTCTGCTCATTTGTCACCTTTCCAGTGAAACCTTACTTTATCACCTAAGTAAAATAGCATCCTTGTTCCCATCCTTGACATTTCCAGTTCTGTTTGCCCTGCTTTGTTTCTTTGCCCATAACAGTACTGCTCCCTGATACGTTATATGTTCGTTTGCTTATTTATTGACTATCACGACCCACATGAAGGCAGCCCCGCGATGATAGGGACTCTACAGGTCCCCCTCTCTCCATTTGTCTTTATCCCAATACCTAGAAGAATATCTGGTACACGGAATGTGCTTAAGAAAATATTTGTTGAATGAATAAATGAATGAATGATCCCCTTAGCTGATTATGAGAAACTAGGATGTCAATTTTTCCTTCTAGCTCTGCGGCTCAAATATACTAGCATGGAATAAGACTCTTGTGGTTGTAAACCTGGCATATTACATTTTATATCTTTAGACTACTTAGCAGTTTCCCTGACGGAGTTACTTTTAGAGATTTTCTTTCATTCCATATCCAGACTTTTGTCTTTAAATATCATAAACTTAACTGAACATGTAGACTTCGGCAGCTTTAAAGCAGTTCTGTACTGATGCCCTCACAGTGGTGGTCTAAGCAATTGTTTTGCTTTTAGGATAGCTGGCTTGGTAATTTCTATTTATGTTCCAAATGCCATTGAAAAGCCACTGAATATTACCCAAAGGATGCCAATGTGAAAAATATCATCAACTGCCATTTTATTTCAAGCTGGGCTTCTGCGCAGAAAACTGTTCCAGATTTGGTGAAAACCAAATCCAAGTCACCTTAAGCAGAAAGAAAGATGTAAAACAGTGAGCAACTTTTTAAAATAGAAAACAAACTTAATGTGTTCACCCAACTGGAGCCACATATTATTGTATCATTTTCTTAGCATTTTGTTTTACCTATCACTTGGGTTGAGTTTTTCCTGATATAGTGAAAATTGTTTTGTCATTTCTGCAAATAGTTTTGTAAGATATAAAAATCTCATTGTAGATGGTGATGGTTGGCTTATTTCTACATTTACTATTGTGGTTTTGAAGCTCAGGCTTTTTGATTAGGCTTATCTGAATTTCAATCTAAGTTCTTTGAATTTTCATCCCACTAATCTCTAACAGATTATGGAACCTGTGTAAGGCTCAGTTTTCTCATGTATGAAATGGGAATAATAAGGTTGTTATGATGATTGAAATAAGCAAATCATATATATAACACTCAATATGCATTTACTAGTATTTCTGTTGTTATCAATCTGTTCTATTATTCTGTAGGAAGAGCTATTTACTAATAATTTGGGATGGATTAATCTTCAAGATACAAACTTTTTGTTCACTTTATAAGCAAAACCTACTAGTCTGAATGTGTGGATGTACCTCCCTAAAGTGCTATGCTTGCCCCTATTCTTCTAGTCAAGGTCTGACATATTTCTCTGAACTTAAAAATTAAGTTTTTCAGTGATAGTCCATGTTCTGGAAAGAAGACAAGTGGCATGATAGGGTGTTTGTTTTACTTGTATAATATAATATCTATTTTAAAAGAAGATACACATATTGCTAAGGTACCCTTTATCCATAACAATATAAAATGTATAGGATGATTCTAGTGATAAGGGAATTAGACTACACACCATGTAATTTTATGTAAAATACTGAAGAATTTATTAAGTAACAGTAGATATTCTACATATTCAACCAAAAGGATTTGAAAGGCAGATTTCATACCACAAAAAGTAGGCAACACTATTTAGACATAAACCTAAAACTAAGAAAATTTAAACAGTTACAATAACTTTTTCTATGAAAATACAGATTAAGATTTTGGACTCCAGCTAATATAAATGGATCCAAAATATATTTTAATTGAGATTGTAAACATTATTATCAGACATAACCAGTTGGAAGTCAACAAGCCTAACCTAAACAAATTGAACTTCTTTAGGCATTTATTATTTTTGTTTATAACTTCCATGTTTTCCTTTTCCATTTTATTCCAGAGTCAGCCTATAAATAATTAATATCATATACTCAGAAGTTGTATTTAAAACAGCAACAAAAACATGTTGTAACTGGCAGACGTCAAAAATTTCAATAAACCCTCCAGCAGATAAATAAGAATCTTAAATAACTTAGTTACAACACCAAACTAATACATTTTATTGTAACAGCGAGTTGGGTATGGATTGTTATTTAATTAATATCATATAATAGAGGTAAAGTGATCATGTATAAGTATGCAACACAGAGTAGTGTTTTTGACCCTCCCAAGTGTGGTTAAATAGACATTCCCCATCTTTAGGTCAAAAAAGTGCTACTAATCTGGAGGCAGGAATATGATAAGGTACAGAGCTTTGCAGAATAACACTCCAATCATGTTGCTTCATGAATATATATTAGTGACTTCAGAATCTAGGGCATGCACTGTCTTTTAAATGCATTGGAAAAAATGACATTAATGAAAAGAGGGAATTATGGGGAGGTAAGACCTTGTTCTGTCAAGTTTAGTACCTGTTCTAAAAACAATGATTCAGAGTTTTAAGCTAAAACCGTCTCTTCTAGTTAAAATTCCCTTCTGACCAAATAGTGATGCAGAGAACTTTTAGAAGTCAAATGGAAATCAGCTTTGGTAAACTATCCTTGGTGTTTTTAAGTGACTTGCCAACAAATATTTAGTGAACACTTTGTTGTGTCAATACTGGGCCTTCATAAGTGACTGAGATAGTTACCATCAGTAATAGTATTGTCTAGATTTTTGGATAATAACAATATCATTAATGACACTAATACTAATATTATTAAAGGGACTAAAAGAGGTTTATGCAGTCTCTTTTTTGAGTAATTTTTTTCCCACATGGCAAAGTGTTTCCTTTTTTGAGCTTTTTTTCAGAACACTGCATAATTGGCATTGTTCCTTCCCTGCGTTTATCTTATAAACTAATAATTCTCACATTTGCTCCATCACTTTTTAGGTCTCTGTTGGGTCTCTATCTAAGCATCGTAGTCCTTGGTGGTTAATAAATGAGCATTTTAGAAAGAATTCCACTGGGAACATGATAATCAAATCAGCCCTCCAGGGCATTTTTTTTTTTTTTTTTCTGGTGAATTCCCATAGGTACTTGGCACAAGATGATGAAGTTCCCTTGGGAACTTCCCTTGAGAAGGTTATTTATGTGCTTTTACCTGGCTCTATGGAATACCTGAAAACCTTCAGAGGCAGCCATCAACCCCCAGAAAGAACCGTATTCCCATACATAACACTTGAACAGGTGAAAGCTAATCTGTATTTATGAAAGGTTGTGGAGGGGCAACTTTGAGGTTTGATAGTGCTTTCTAAGTCATCGGAAAACAACAATCTTTAAAATTCATGTGCAATGTATAAATTTGGCCTATTCAGTGCTGTTGAATTAAGGCAGCAGGCATTATCATGGTCTAACCATTAAGTATAATGCTTAAGCAATTCAAAGCACTGAAGTCAGAAGCACTTAAAAGCTCTAGTAAAATTGTCTATAATACAAACTAATCTAAAGCATCATAAATACTTAAAGATTCCTCAGCCTATTTGCTACTATCATTGTTTTTCAAGCAGTTTGCTTTCTGCATGATGATAAAGAAGCAAAGATCAATAATTTCCCATTTCTTAGTAAAGGAATCAAATGCTTATCTATTTTTCCCCTTCTATGAAGGCTATTGATTTTTTTTTTCTTTTTATGAACAATATCAGGCCTTGCTAGGTGGTGTGGGTAACTCAGACGCCGACAGAAGTCAAGGCAGGGAGGTCCTGAAACATGTCACGAGGTGTGAGAGAAGCCAGGGCAGGGGGCACCTGAGTGACGCAGTGGAGAATGTGTAGACATGGAAGGGAGAACTTGGAATCAGACGTTAGGGTGTTCGAATCCCGGTGCAAGAATTTATTGGCTTGTGAATTAGGACAAATTATTATAAAGTATCTGAAGTTATTTAAAACTCACCTCTGAGAATTGTTCAAGGGATTCTGTGAGATATGCCTTTGAAAGGATAGAGTATAAAGCAGCTTAGTTATTTGTATTGTTGTCTGTGAGGAGGGGGTTAGTCTGATTTGGTCCTTTAAATACAACAGATGGGGAACTGGACCGGCAGCCATGCCTGCCCTCGAACCCTGCTTCTTCTCAAGTCTCCCCCAGAAGTGCCTCACGTAGCAACTCATACTTGTAGGTCAGCAGGGACTGGTTTCATGGAAGATAATTTTCTACAGACTGGGCGCAGGGGGTGGGAAGGATGGTTTCAGGATGACTCAAGCACGTTACATTTATTGTGCAGTCAAACCTCTCTGCTAATGATAGTCTGTATTTGCAGCTGCTCCCCAGCGCTAGCATCACCACCTCTGCTCCACCTCAGATCCTCAGGCATTAGATTCTCATAAGGAGCCACAACCTAGATCCCTCGCATGTGCAGTTTACAGTAGGCTTTGCACTCCTGTGAGAATCCAGTGCCACCACAGCTGATCTGACAGGAGCCAGAGCTTATGCAGAGACACGAGTGATGGGGAGCGGCTGTAAATGCAGATGAAGCTTCACTCACCGGCCCCCCCATTCACCTCCTGCTGTGCAGCCCGGTTCCTAACAGGCCACAGACCAGTACTGGTCCGCTGCCCGGGGGTTGGGGACCGGCACTGTTGGTGCTAAATGAATATTTGAGGAATGAATGAAGTTTCTTTTCACATTTCTGAACTTTGCAATGTGAATTGTGTACTTCATTATAAGGGTTTAAATTTTATCTGTGTCATCTCACCTGTTACCTCATGGGCCTCCTGATGCCTGCACACCAGCCATAGCCTTGCAGCCCCTAGTATCTCAGTTAGTGCTCCCCGAGTATGTGTTAAATGCAGTAAATACTTGCAGAACAGACCGACTGAGCTTTGCAGTTTTACTTTTCAATTAATTTTTTTTTTTCTGACCGTGCTTTCTCCTTCCCTTCTGAATTCCTACAGTGATTTATCATGATTTTCCAGTAACTGTCCTAAGTGCTAAGAACTTGAGAATTAAAGCAAAGCTCTGTGCCCTCGGAACTTAAAATTTATTAATATCAAATATGTAGTAAGCTCTTACCATATGCCAGCCGCCCTATGGAGGACTACATTTTGCCACTGAGTTTGTGGACGAACCCATTTAGGTCGGTATTATTATCATTCACGTTTACAAATGAAGGAATTGGAACTTGGGGAGCAACTCTCCCAAGCCCACAAGGCAGGTGGCCTGGGGATTCTAACCCACACAGACTGCCACCAGGGCCCATTCTGAGAAAACAAGTAACATGACAAGGTATTTTGTCCTAGGTGTCCACAGGGAATTTTAAAAGTGCCATCAGATTTCAGGAAAATGAAATCCCTGTGGGTGTGCTATTTGGAACACCTGGTGAAGTAGGTAGAACTTGACTTTGAACTGCAACGAGCAATCATACAAATTGGAAACACTTAATAGCACTTAGCATGTGCTAGGGACCATTTGTTTACAATTAAGTCATTTATGCCTCAGAATAACCCTATGAATTAGGCACTATTATCATCCCTTCCTTTTACAAATGAGAAAACTGAAGCACAACCAGTTAAGTAACTTCTCCCACATCCCCAGCCAGCGAGAAAAGGGCTTAGCGGAGCAGCAGAGAAGGAGCAGGTTGTCCAGATGAAGGGGACGACGTACCTAGGAGCTCTGGAAAGAATCAAACATCCTCTGCCACGAGCAGGTCTTCTCTGGGCAATGAGCAGGAAAGCACGAAAGACAAGTTATCTCCCACTACAGACAGATTGTAAAAGGCTTTAAACATGTTGGCTGGGGAATTTACACTTAATTCCGTGCCAGCATTGGAGTACTGTTAAAATTATTTTGAGCATTTATTGGTTAGCATTCAATTATCTGTAAAAGTTGTTGCACTAAGTCTCAGCTCAGACACTTCCTCTGGGCAGCCTCCTGACCACCTCTCCACCACCTACTCCGATTTGGGGATGGATACTCCACTGTGTGCCCCGAGGACCCAGAGATTCTCATTCTCATAACTCTTACCACATCTTTGTGCTTCCCTTCCATATTGTCAGGGTTCTCCAAAGAAACAGAACCAATAGGGTATGTGAGTGTGTGCTTAGAATATACTATAAAGAGATTTTTGGATAGTCCCAAGATCTGAAGTCAGCAAGCTAAAGGCCCAGAGAGCCGATATGTAGCTCTAGTCTGAGTTCAAAGACCTCAGAACCGGGAGAGCTGGTGGGGTAGTTCCAGTCTGGCAGGCTCCAGCTCCAGGAAGAGATGAGGTTTCAGTTAGAATCCAAAGGCAGAAGAAAACAGGTCCCAGCTTAAGGGCTGTCAGGTAGGAGGAGTCTCCCTGACTCAAGGAGGGTCAACATGTTTGTTCTACTCCGGCGTGTAACCGATTGGGTGGGGCCCACCCACGTTAACGAGATCTGCTTTACTTAATCTGCTGATGCAAATGTTAATCTTACCAAAACATCCTCACAGACACACCCAGAACAATGTTTGACCAAATGTCTGGCCTGGACACCGTGTGTCCCAGTCAAGTTGGCATGTGAAATTAACCGTCACACCTTCATCATTCCACCCAAAACCCATGAGCCTTCATAGCAGAGGAGGAGGGTTTCTCTCTTATTTTTCATTGAATCCTCCAGCACTTAGTACAGAGCTTGGAACACAGAAGGTGCTATTAATAAATATAATTATGTTAGCCACCTGAATATTTTTCTGAACAAAATAAGAAAAAATAGATTTTAACTGGTTTTGCTTTATTTTCCATTATGAGTGTCTATATGTGATACCTCCCCACCAACTCTCTGTGCAGATCAGGCCTTTTCTTTTACGTCCCTCACAGCTTTTGCTCAAAATCAGATTCCCTTCTAAGGAAACTCTATTAAGTACTTGTTGATTACACTCTTTTGTGTCAGGAGGAAAATAGTGTATCTAGACATTTATTTGCTAGACTTCAGCATAGCAGTCAAACAAAATGTCATCATGACAATGGTACCTCCTTTTTCAGTTCTATCACCCTCCCAGAAATCACTCTAAATTCCCACCACTTCTTCCATATCCCTGATACATAACCTGCCTACCTTCCTGCCTTTCCTTATGTTATAACCTCTGGAAACTTCCCCTTGCCTTCTCCAGATGGAGAATGTCTACTTGAATTTTAAGGCTCACATTACTGAGCCTCCATCCCCAACCTTTGCCTTGTAGAAAAAGCAATTGTGTCTTCAAATGAGTTCCCATAACAGTGGGTATTTGCTTCCATTAGAGTTTATTCAGCAACTGTTGCCTTCCTTGCCAGTCAATGAAACTGTAGGGGTCAAAGGCTAGGTCATCTTCAATCTCTGCATCCCAAGCATTTAGTGCTCTACCTGACACATAATAAATAATCAATAATTGTTGGATGAAGAAACTATGTGTACAATAAAATTATTAACAATGGTATTTTCTACCTAGTATTCTCTGACCTCTGTTTAGGTCATTTCAATTTCCTTTATTGTCTTACTGAAGAGATGGGAAAATCAGTCATTTTTTAAATGTGATCTTCAAGGTCCTCCAAGAAGTAGGTACAGGATTAGATCTGTAAGAGATTTACTGGGGAGGACTCTTATGAGGGAAAAATGGAGGAGAAACTGGGGAGACTGGGAAAGTTGTCAGATCACCATGCAGGTGTAATCCTTGTGGAGGAAAGAGCAAAGGAATGAAGGTTGGATAGAAAAAGTTTTAGATTATGATACAGTTCTAAGAAAGTTTCAAAAAGTCAATGGGGAATCTTTGAGCTAAAAGTCGCCCATCAGAGAAGCGTTGCGTATCTCAGGAACTGTTTGCCTTAGTACCCCTGCTGCACTTAGTTGTTGGCTGGAGCAGCCCTTAGAAGTGTGAACTTTCTGGTCAAACTCAGAGATGGCTATCAGAGCCCAGCATCTGGGGCCCTTGGTCAGTTATAGTCCCTGCAGTTGAAGATCTGAGAACCCACATTTTCATGGCGACCACAATGGCTTGCAACACTTGAGGCAGTAGAAATGGTCTTTTATTACCACGACAAAGTTGCATCTAAACATATTTTAAATACATGAAACTCACTTTAAGTATTGAAACAATAGACAGTGCATGGAAATCTTAAATCCATTTGAAATTACTTAGAGTCCTAGGTAAGCTTTAATTGTTAGCTGATTCTGACATAGAGAAAAAAAATATTCAACTGAATAAAATTAAAACACTACAGGAAATTTTGGGCACAAATATGTTTCAGAGAAAAATCAAAGGTTTTTTTTTTTTTTTTTTTTTTACATGCAGTTTCTAATAAATAGATGTTTAACTAAGGTCATTTTTTTAATCTTAGGATTTAAATTCAAATGGCTTCCTCAAAGAATCACATTTAACAAATTGTTGATGCCACGTATCTTGTGAGAAAGAACATGTAGAAGTTTGTTGTATAGAATAGAGCATATCTAATTTATAGGGGCTTCAAATGACAAGCATGTCTAAATTCCAGAAGGCTTTTCAAATTTGCATTCTTATAAATAAACCAGTCTCTCTTAGAAGCAACCTTAAGTCTAATAAATAAATAAAACTCAATCGTTATTTCATATAACATTTTTCATGCCAGAAAGAAGTGATTCAAGATAATACATGGTATAACTTCTAGAGGGCAGTGCTATTAAAAACTACATGATATGGTTTCTCTGCACAATACCCACTCTGTTTACCATCCCCTGCACTTGACCGCGTGTTAATTACTTCTTATCTCTGGGTATTTTCTCATGGGTTTCATCTTGTTGAAAAAGGACTTCCCATTTCCTTCCCATCCATAGGAATCCATTACTTTCTTGAGGATGCCTTGATCTGGTAAAGACTATCCTCTTCCAAGAATTCTTTTCTAAAGAACTATTCTCCCAATTTTCTCTTAGAGGCTATGAAAATAAGATGAAATACTGTCATTAGGCATGTGCGTTGCTTTGGCTCTTATACAAGTACATTTTACACTCTGCTAGGTACTTGCTCACAGGTTGCCTTTTCCTTAAGTTGTTTCATGTCTTGTCTCACGTATTAAATAGGAAAGACTTTAGGGAAATAGAATCCTTTTTGGTTCCTTTAGTATTCACATGCACGTAATAGATCCACGACAAATGCTTTTATTTTGTGCTTGTTTTATTACCTTTTAAAAATCAGAATAGGTGCTTATGATAAACAAAACCAAGATTGAGGGTTTTTTATTCATTTAATCTCACCACACAGAGACAACAATCTTTTTTAATCATTTGTTTTTGTTCCGATAATATGTTTACCTCCATAACCAATATGCGTTTACCTTGCTATCAGTGAAGAAGTTTTGGACGATGTCTACTGATTCTATGAGGATGTGATAATGAAATAGCATTATTTTCACTAATTACTCTCCTTTTTCCATTGTTTGATGGTTGTTACATTAAGTCTTCTATTATTTTTATAACTTTAAAAAATGAATTTTTTATGTCTTGTTCCAACAAATTCAGTGAGCACCTTAATTTTCCCTATATGAGAATTTTAATGCCCCTAAACTTTCTTCTACTTTGCCTTCTCCTATTCCACTAATCACCTTCTCAATTATTCTTATTTTTACTTTAATGTTGTCAGGACTCTCAAGTTTTACATTTTGTGCTGTAACCATAATAACCAAAGTCTTATGTTTGATCCATTGGTTGATTCTAAAAATAACATTCAGTAGACTGGGGTCCTATGACTAGTCGATGTTGTTCATGGATGAATTGAGTACTAGGATTATATTTCCTTTTCTATGAATCAATGCCATGACCCTTCAGTCATTCCATTTTTCTAGCACCAAGGTCAAGTAGATTATTTAAAAGTGAACTCCAATTGCTTAAACTCATGCCACATTATTTTTTGGTTTGTATCTACTACAAATCAATCTGTATACTGTTTGTACAGCTTTTTCTCTCCCTCCTTGTTGTCTTATTAACACTGAAATGTATGTTTATCATAGCTAAGGTTTTTGATCTTCTCAATTATAAAATCTATTGCACATTGTCAACCATTTTTCCTGTTGACTTCCCTCTTGGATTCACCTTGGAGTCAAATTATTTAACAAATGACATCATCACTGACCAATCAGGGAAGAAGTCATTTATAAACAGCCGACTGGGCATCCCTGTGTGTACTGACTAACAGCCCTGCTTACCAACCTCAGTGTGAATTATCAGAGATCTAAGCCAGCAGCACAGATGTCACACTAGGATTCCTGCTTTCTGTTATCCTGGCCTGACTTAATTATTTCTTGACTCTCTTGACTTCTGTTTCCTTCTTCATTTTTCTAAAACACATGTTCAGCTTCCTCGGAAGAAAAATTTGGAAAATTAACTTTGGATGAAAATCTTTATTTTACCTTCATTCTGGATTGATAATTTGGCTGAGAATGGAATTATGGGTTAAAAACAACATTCCTTTGGCATTTTTAAAGCATTACTCGATTGGCTTTTTAAAATTATTTTTTATTTTTTTAGAGATGGGTTTTCTCTATGTTGCCCAGGCTGGAATGCAGTGGTTATCATAGCACCCAGTACCCTCAAACTCCTGGGCTGAAGCCATCTTCCTGCTTCAGCCTCCCGAGTAGCTGGGACCACAGGTGTGCACCACCATGCTTGACTTCCATTGGCTTTTGGCCTCTAGTGTTGGTGATGAAAGAAGTCTGATGCTTTCTAAATTCGTATTCCTTAGTTGGGGGGTGTGTGTGTGTTTTACTCTAAACCTCTTTGGATCATCTTTTTAGCTTTGATTTTCTTAGATTTCCTAATAAAGATATGTGGATGTGTTATGGTGCTGGCATTTTCTTACTCATTGTTTTGGTTTTTCTGTGGAGCCTCTCCACAGGAGGTTGATTTTCTTCTTTAATTGTAGAAAATTTTCTTTTTTATTTCTGATAATCTCTTATTCTACATGTTCTCTGCTCTCTCTTTTGCAGCTCTATTAGATGTACTTTGGATGTCCTGAATTGAATCACTATAATGTTTACCTCTTAGTTTATAAGTGTGTGTGTGTATCTTTCTTTGACTCTATGTAGGTATATTATAGTTTTTATATGGTTCTCTGTTTCCTGAATTATTTTTGTTTCCTTCAATGTCAGTTTTCTTTTGGGTTGTCTTGGCTTTTCTCAGTCATTCTGTAACTCCTCCTCCAATGTCTGGTGATTTTTGATTATCCATTCTTATATAAAAATCAAGGTTTGCAAAGTTGGCATGGCTCTCTTTGGCCACCATACAAGTACATTATTGTATGAGTCTCCTCTATGGGTAAGAAGTCTAATTTAAAGCTCTGTTGTTGGGCAAGTATTCCCAACCGGCAGGGAAACCTGCCAAAGATCAGACTGCAGACTGCAAGCCAGGGGACCACAAATGCCAAAATAAGGAGGGATTGAGTCTTGGGTGCCAACACTCATAATAGAAACTTAGTCTGTCCCTAGACAGTTTATTTATTTCTAAAAGAGCCCTCTGGTCTTTATTTTATTTTGGTTGGGAATAAATGCCAGCCTGCTCATCACTCTGAGTAATGGAAATGGGAGAGCAGTTGTTCTATATAAAATCTTCCCTTTTTCTCCCTGTTTGAATCCCCACTTCTAACCCTTCCTCTCATCCAACCTTCTAGGCCTGAGCCTGAAGCCGTTTGGGTTTCCAACATTCTCTCCTTCTCAGTTGCCCTCTTATAGCACATTCTGGGCTGCTGCATTTCTGTCTGTGTTTTATCTGTCAACATTACCGTTTGCTTTATTCCGTGATTCTAACACATTTGCTTTGTAAACGTGTTAGAATCTTGTATCTTTGTTGCTGTGTGTCTATTGCTCTTTGCGCTTCCATACAATTATGTACATATAAAACATAATTGCTTCAGAGTCCCCAGTGGAACTAAGAGACAAATGACTATCCTCTGTCTGCCTTCTTCTCCCACAAGCCCTTTGAGTGCTTTTGGAATTTATATTGATCAGGGATATTTTTCAGAAAAATTATATGACTAGTCTTTTCCTGAATGAAAGAAAATGCATTTGTTTGCTGCTATTTATCCTTTGTGAGACTTAATGCTTATGTTAAGAGTTTTCAAGATAATCAAGGATTTTGAACCACTTCACAAATGTTTTCAGAGTTGTAGAATTTTCATGTTACATGCACAGGACTGTGAGAAAATGAACCACAATTAAATGTCTGCTAAATTAAATGTCTGCTGTGCTCTGCATTTTGCTTAATTAGTTATTAGGCTTGACTTGTGTACTTGGTTAAATGGTATAATTTTTTATTTAAAATATGGTCTGTGGGCCACTGCATATCAATGAGCTGTTTGCTACCTGTCCTGTCCATGACAAGATAACATTCACCAGAATGTAAATCAACTAAGTTACTAAGCACACTTTGTAGTTAACTGACATCTTTTTTCTAGCAAGACCTTCCCAAGGAAGGAAGTCGTGTATAGATTAAAATTTTGTCAAAAGCTACTTATCCTGCCAATCACAGACAGGTAACAGTTTGCAGATCAGCACCAGTCCTTGGACCATGCTTTGAGAACACCGGTAGACGTCACTTAGAACAGTGCTTGGCACAGAAGGCATTGAATAAAATGTTAGTTGAGTCTGACACAGGTTTTCCTTGGAATAAAATGTGACAACTACCATGATCTTTCACAGATAGGATGCTTATTGTGTATTTCTTTATTAAAACAATAAAAGAAGCTTCATTGATTTCTCACAGTGGAACTTCCATCGTTTTTCAGTTTGGTAAAACCCCGTAAACCCTTTTTGGTTTATTCAGTAGGATACGATCATTTGAGTTGCCAATAAGACAATAGCCAAACTGTTTCAGACCTCTACTCATTGCCTACCCTTGCCTGTCTGTTCTAACTCTCGTCTTGAGAGCCCTCACCCTGAGACGTCATGCCAGCGGATCCTGATTTATACCCTGGAGTCTACAAACCATTGTGTGTATTTCTGCTAATGAGGCGGGTAGTAAGTTAATATATCAACGTCTACTTTCTATCGTAACCTACCCCCCCCACCACTCCTCCAGAGTTTGGAAATGATCTCTCCATCTCTGCCTGCTGATAAGAGGCAAGACATTTCCATAATGCTACTAAGCTGGTCCTGCAGCATATGTACTATGGTATAACCAGGCCATGCTCAGCACCCACTTCTGTAGTTTGTTGGTTCTCTTCCTGATCACTTTTGCCTGAGGAGGAGGGCCTGCCCAAATCCTAGCTCACTATCTGGTGCCAATCCACCCTTTGGTCCAGCTAGCTCTGGATTCCAGAGGTCAATTTATGACCCCGTCCTTCTGTCTCATTCAGATCAAATTCCTGGAATGGCCTAGTTTCTAAATCGGGTTTGTCTCAGTCTGTTCACGCTGCTATGACAAAATATCATAAACTGAGTAGCTTATAAACAAGAGAAATTTATTCCTCACAGTTCTGGGAGGCTGGGAAATCCAAGATCAAGATGCCAGCAGATGTGATGTCTGGTGAGAACCCACCTTCTGATTCCTAGATGGCTTTTCTCTCATTGCAACCTCACAAGGAGGAAGGAGCCATGAAACCCCCTGGGGTTTCTTTTATAAGAGCACCAATCCCGTTCATGAGGTCTCCACCCTTGTGATCTAATCACCCCCAAAGGCCCCACTTCCTAATACCATCACATTGGGGGTTAAGTTTCAGCATATGAATTTTGTGGAGACACAAATATTCAGATTATAGCAGGGCTCTTACCATTCTTAGTGCTCCAGTTCCGGAATAGCACCCAATCCTCCTCAGAGATAGCTTCCCCTCCGACTTCTACTACACAGTTCGTACAGCACTGAAGAGGCTATTCCCTGGTCCACTTGGTTAGAGTCTCTGTGACCTTTTCCAGGCATCACAGCTGTGTTCTCTTTTGAGACTTACTTGCTCTTCTTTCCTAGGATGCCGTGTTGCTGCAGAGCATTGCTTGGGACAACTCGTAACAGAGCCTCCTCCAGTCCTGAAAGCTCTATCCTATCCCTGATAAGGAGCACCAAAGACACATGGGTTATGCCAGTGGGAATAACCCTGTGTGTTTGTCATTTATTCACTTTCAATTTTCCAAATACATACAGTAACATTATTCTTTGATATTTAATAACTACCTTGGAATGAACAAATCAGATCAGTTGCTGTATTGCCATTTCTAATAAGTTAGCCTTGTCAGGCCTAGACCATTTCAATAGTTCTGACCCAGATATTTTGTTACTCTTTCTCTGCTCAATCCAATTTAAACACTATTGCCACATTAGCTTTCTTAATTTCCCGCATGAATCTTCATACCTGTGCTGAAGAACCTACAGTGATTCCTATGGCATAACAGATGGAGTCCAAGAACTACTGCCTGATGATTAAGCCACGTCGTTAACTCTGCCACTGACGACTGGATTCTAAGCTATCTTTCAGTTATTCAGTCACATGTCCTTAATTGTTGCTTCTAATTTTAGCATATTGTTATATCATCTTCTTGCTTTCCATTGATTCAATTTTTATGTACCTTTCCTACAGCTGAGTTCAAATGCAAATCTATACTTAAAAAATTGACCTAATGATTGATTCACTTCATGGACAATTATATTAAAGCCATTAAAAATTGTGCTTTATAGTTTATAGTAATATGGAAAATGTTTACATAATGCCAAGTGATAAAAGTAAGATAAAAATTGTCTATATGCTATAATTTTACTGTGTTTTCCTTTTTAAAAATACACAAAAAAAAGTTTGAGGGAAAGATGGAATTACCTCCAAAATGTTAATAGGTAGGTAAGTGTGCTGACACAAATATGAGTGAGTTTTCCCTCCGTTATAGTATTTAGCATATTCCAAGTTTTCTTTAGTAAATATTAAAAAGGGAATAATTAAAAGAAAAGGAAAATACCTAGTAGAATGAACTCTAACTCATTGATAGCTATTGATAGGTTGATTAGTCCACTGACTTAGAATGGAGAACAGAGAATGTTATATCTTAAGGAGGAGTATAGGATTCTGCATTAAATGCAGTTTTAATTAGATTAGTCATGGATACATCTCAATGAATAATTTTTATCTCATTGATTGTTATCACGTATATGAATGATATTTTGACATATGTTAAGCTTTGGGGGACATTTGAGAAATACTGAGTTCTCCCCCAAACTGAGTTATCCTACTTGATACTGTAGGAAAATATGGAATAAATTCAGATACAATTTCCATAACTATACAGAATAATATGAAGTAGAGTGGATAAGCAATGCCACTCCTTTCTAGAGAATTATGCTCTATAATTTGAAAATATAAGCAAGCCTGACTCCAACCCACGTTAGGGAGGTGCATTTTTCTCTGTTGTGGTCCAGCTTTCAAATTTACTTTCATAGGTTTTGGATTACATGGTTGTTGATGATGAATCATAGGAAGAATGAACAGCTAAATAGCCTAATGCACCTTTTTATAAAAGTGAAAGGAAATTAGGTTCCACTTCCAATTGTCATTTTTATTTATGTTAACTTTCTCCCTTTCAAAGGCTTGTATTCACACAAGGGTTATTGAGAGCTAAGAAGTGCATGAAAGAATGATCAAATACAACAGAAGTGAGTGCTGAATTTTATGGTAAGGCAGTTTTTAATATATTAAAATATTGTTTCTGCATACGATCAGCAATTCTAATTGTGGTGCTTGACATTCAGTGTTAATCCACCAACTCTAAAGCTTATTAAAAATGGCAGCAGACACATTGGCAGCATAGAAGCAGGTCAGAAATTGTCAAAAACAATGAGAGCTTTATGATCAACCATGAAATTGCGGTTATTTTAGAAATCTGACTTTTGCATGGAATCCACAGGTGTAGAATCAATGGCCCACAAATAATGCTAGCAATTGCAGACGATCCCAGCAGTACATTTCAGAGATCCCAAGTGGGAGAGAAAGAGCCTTCATTTGCTTTTTGCTTTTGTTCTCTTTTTCATTTGGATTTGTGGTGCTCCTCACCCCTACCCCTTGGAATTAGCAATAAAATTAACAATAAAGAATAAATGTCAGCCTTTCCTCCTAAAAGAAGGAAACACATCAAAGAGACTATGAAGAGGCTGTAGGGGACCTGCAGTCACTTTGTCATTTCTGAAGGTATTTGCTGCAAATTCCCTTAAGCAGATGTATAAGGCTGTGGGAGCTATTTATATGTTAGCTTCTATATCTGAATTCATCTAGGAGCCATCCCTAAACCCTAATTCCTTTATTATCCAGGTGCCATGGGAAAATGAGAAATAGTAGTGTGGAAGTGGCTAAACGTGTAAGGGGATCATCTAATTCAATGTGGCAATTTTTTCCTGCTACTCACTAAATAAGTAGAATCTGAGGACCTCATTCCTGTTTCTCAGTAACAACCCTATGCTTTGTAGGATGCAAATCATTTTGCTCCTGCCACCAGTGGTGAGCTATCCTACTGATGCCTAAGCCTTCTGTTGAGGAAATAGGAACCATGCAAGGAAAAATTAGTAAACTCAAGCTGACAGGATCTTGTCACTAGCACTCATTAATGAACACCATGGAGGACTGCATGCTTCCCACTCACTGCCTTTCTGAAATTTATATATGATTTTCTATAGATTATGCAGAGGCATTGCATGAATATTTCTTGTAGCTACACATTGAGAGAAGCAAATAGGGTAAATAGGATTGTATAATAAATAGGTGGAAGTAAGAAGAGAGAAATGAATTATAAAGTCACTTCCTTAGGGTGAATAGCTCAACAAAATAAGTGCCTCTGTAAATATGCTATCATTTGTCTGCTGGTAGTGGATTTCTGTGCATAAAAGGACTTACAAATAAATATTAATTCCTGGTTATTGATATGATTTATTGTGACATTCATAATCTCCTTTATTCCGATTCCAAAGATTTTGCCAAGAACAGTGTGAATTTCATCATCCAAATTTTTTAAATATTAATACACTTTTAAGCCAACAAATATTT
This sequence comes from Eulemur rufifrons, assembly GCF_041146395.1. NCBI lineage: Eukaryota > Metazoa > Chordata > Mammalia > Primates > Lemuridae > Eulemur > Eulemur rufifrons. The sequence continues at coordinate 117,122,714 of NC_090990.1, read as the reverse complement.
GGAGCATTCAAATAACACTAAACACTGTATCCTTCACACATCTGTACAATGATATTTATACATTTATAAAAACTTTTTAAATCATGTAGAAAGTTGTATAGCTATTTACAGCTGCATTTGGCTTTCTGAGGCATTTTGAAGACTCCTTTCTCTTGCACATACAGAATACCTATTTATATAAAGGAATAATAGATGGATTCATTTATAAAAATCAATTGTACTAGCTGTGGAGGCTAAATCCCAAAAAATTGTGCATAGTGTTTATATAGCTTTACATAAAGTATTATAATAAATTATTTACTATCTTTTACAATATCTTTTCCCCTCAACCCAAAAGAGAAAAGGGTAGCAGTAATATACTTTGGCCTAAACTGTAACAGGTTCATCACTACTTTGTTGATCTGGTCCAACACAGAATACCAAACTTATGTAGCTCTTGGTTAACTGTTGCATATTTTTTTGAGCATTGGCACCTCAAAGATTTTCCACGGCTTGGCATTCATGCTAGAAATGCAGTAAAACTCATATAAAGCCAAACATAGTGGCTCATGCCAGTAGTTCCAGCTACTCAGGAGGCTGAGGCAGGAGGATCCCTTAAACCCAGGAGTTCAAGTCCAGCCTGGGCAACATAGCAAGACCCAATCTCCACAAAAAAAAAAAAAAAAAAAATTAAATTTAAAGGAGTGATGGTGGGGCAAAGGTTGAAAATGTGTATTTGCAATCTTGAAGACCTTGAATGTGAAGCCAGGAACAGAGATTTAAAGTTAACCAGATGCTTTGTTTGAATTCTGGTTTACCATTAGTTGAGCTCTACAACCTGTAGCATTCTCAGTTGTAATATGGGGACAATACTTCTCTTTTAGCTTGTGATGAGAAGAAGAAAGATGTATAACACAAGGTAATATAAGATAAACTTTGCAAACTGCCTGGCACTTATGAAGAGCCTAACAAACAACAGCTATCCCTAATGGGAAAACATGGGAGAATTTTGAGCATGGGAATAAAATAATCACACTCATTATGTAGGACGATCGCTCTGACAATAACACGTAGGACAGAATAAAGGAAGCCTGAAGGAAGGAAGAACAGAATTATAAAAAGTGTTACAATTATCCAAACAAATATGATTGAGAGCCTGAAGTAGGGTACAAAAGGATAAATTAATGATATCATAAAAGAATAGGATCAATGGGTAGAATAACTGATATGGACCAGAGGGAAAAGGAAGTGAAAAAAAATGATTTCAAAGATTTGAATCTATGGGACTAGGAAGATGTTAACACAAATTAGGAAACAGTAAAATGTGAAAGTAGGGTTTGGAGTTTCCATTGAAACATTTAGACCAGGATGTCTGGTTGGACCATTGAAAATAAGGACTTGTAGTAGTTGTAGTATCATGTCTTGGAGTTGTATATTTGAGAGGTATCCGTACTGAAGTACAAGAAATATATAACATGAATATTGTAAAATTATAGAGGGAAAGAGAAAAAAATGTAAAATCACAACGCTGAGAAATGGCAACATTATAGTGGAGCAGGAAGTAAATCAAATAGAGAAGCTGATCATATCCTAAGAGACAATGAAGGCATTTCAAGATGGCAGGGCAGAAAGGAATAAGGAAAGGTGGTGTAGAATGAAGCCAAAGAATTTGTAATTAACTCATCTGTATCATTGGAAAGTTTAATTCCCATTGCAAGGCACAAAGGAATGCATGGGGGTCGATTAAAAGGAAGCAAGTATTAAATACTGTTTCAAGAAATTTGGTAGTAAATGGAAGTCAAGGGAAGTGTACATTTTGAGAAGTCTTAATTCATTTATTTTATTGGAAGTTTAAACATTCAATCTCAGTGGAATAATTGTTTTGAAGTCTTTTTTGAAGCAGGCTTCAATGATTTTATTTGTCTTAGTTTCCCTTCTCTCTAACTGCTCAGACAATTTCATAGACAAAGGTCAAGATAAGTTTTGCATAATACAAGTATACACAAGTACACACAAGAGACCTCACTTTGATAAAATATGAGTTTTTCTAATCAGTTGTCTCCCATTGACCTCATGATTACCTCAGAATCTTCACATTCCTCCAAACTCTCCTTCCTTCTCTTCATTCCCACCAATCTACTTCAGGGGGAAAACACAAACCATCAGAGATTCTGATTCTTTCAACTTTCCACCATCAAATCCAAAATCTTGTATGCTCTGAATATCCTGATCCTCCCTTCCCTCCTTTTACAATGGAGGGAGGCTGATCCCTTCACCTACTGTGATGGATTTCTCTCCTCCCTCTTTCTCAAGAACCTTGTCTTACGTATATGCAGGTTTACCTTGACGTCTTCATATCAGTCATCAAAAAAGCTCAGGTCTCAACCAAACTTTTGTAAAGACCTGCTTTTTCTACCTGTTTCCCTCCAGCTCCTTTTATAAAGATGTCAATGTTAATTTCGAAGTCACATAGAGTTTGGCCAATCTCTGAAATACAGAACCTCTCCTTGCCAACTGCCTTTGCAAGTTTTTCTGCTTGGAACATCACTCCTACTTCTCAACCCCAAGCTTTTCTTTCTTTCTTTTTTTTTTTTTTCCCCCCCAGATAGGGTCTCACTCTGTCACCCAGGCTAGAGTGGCATCAGCCTAGCTCACTGCAACCTCAAACTCCTGGGCTCAAGTAATCCTCCTCCTCAGCCTCCCGAGTAGCTGGGACTACAGGTGTGTGCCACGATGCCTGGCTAATTTTTTTATTTTTTTGTAGAGATGGGTCTCATTCTTGCTCAGGACCGCAAGTGCTCTTCCCACCTCAGCCTCCCAAAATGCTAAGATTACAGGTGTGAGTCCCTGCACCCAGCCCCCAAGCTTCTTTATACTCATCTTTTCGGACTCAACTTAAATATCACTTCTTTAGAATAGTCTTTCTTCAACTCTAGTCTATGCACTCTTGTTTATTATGCTTACGTAATTCTAGTCACTTCTTGCCTTTCTTACTAAGAGATTATAAATTCCATAAAGAAGAGATAATATGTCTTGTTCATTCTTACATGATGAATACTGCGTACAGCCTGCCATAGAGAAAGCCTTCAGAAAATTTTTGTTAAATGTTCATTGCAGATTCTTATTAATAAATAGATTGCCTAGCACATTTATTATAATGTACCAAAAGAAAGATTTGCATTGATTGATTTTTATGTTAATTGATTTTTATACATTGACTGTAGCAGTAAAACAAGGAATATTTTCATATGAAATATTTTCCCACTAAGAACAATTATACTTTCAATATGTTTCCACTGAAAAAGTGTTGACCTCAACATATGATAAAACCATCCTTAACATTTTCAGTATTTACTTCAACAAGCGTTATCACTTTGCCATATGTATTTAATTTTTCAGTTTGTGTATTTAATTCTCCTATACCACTAATAAGTTAGTCAACCAAATGCATAATGTACACATATTGAAATATAGAACAGACCAATTTCACAATTCATTGAGAGCTTTCCATGATTTGATAATATACTCACTTCTGACACAAGAGACTCAAGGACCTCGCTTTCACGCCAAGATTTTTAGCAGAGCAGTTAGAAGAGTCAAATGAAATACCAGGAAAAAAAGAGTGTGGTGATAGAAAGACTCCTGAAGTGACAGCTAAAAGACCTGGTCCTGCTCCTAACACAGTCACTGGATTAGCTACTTGACCTTGGATAAGTCATTTATTCTCCTGGAATCTGCTTCATTTATAAAATTAGTGTAAATAATTTACACCCAAATTTTAAGAGGATAAATTTGCCTCCAAAGCATATTGTGCGTGTAATTACACATTTTCTAAGCTTTTGAGGGGTTTTAAGAAGACAGGGACAGCCCCATTCATAAATATGTTATCTTCTTCATAGGGACACAAACCAAAAAGGCCTAAAATTAAATGAGAGCAACCTGTTGAGCTTGAGGTGATTAAGTGCCTAATGAACCTAAAAGACCATCCATTCTATAAAGTTTAGAGCAAAGTATAAATTTCTCATTAAATGATAGGACCTCTTCCCTGTAAATACAAGAATAATAAAATTGAGAAAGAAATATCTGTTATGTGCTTGCATGTAGAACCTACTCATGAATATGCATTGAATACACGAATGAAAGACCAGATGGATCAACCAATGAATTAGATTGTTTGAATACTGATTATACCTGCAGAAATATTTTAAAGTATCATATGCACATATATGTACATATATGTAAATGCATGTACATATATGCATCCATGTATACAGTTGACCCTTGAACAACAGCAGTTTAAACTGCTCAGGTCCACTTATAAGCAGATTTTTTTTTTTCCACTTCCACCACCCCTGAGATAGCAAAACCAACCCCTCCTTTACCTCCTCCTCTTCAGACTATTCAATGTGAAGATGATGAGGATGAAGATTTTTATGATGATCCACTTCCACTTAGTAAATATATTTTCTCTTCTTCATGATTTTCTTAATAGCATTTTCTTTTCTTCAGCTTACTTTATCATAAAAATATAGTATATAATACAAATAACATGTAAAATATGTGTAATCAACTATATTATTAGTAAGGCTTTGGTCAACAGTAGGCTATTCATAGTTAAGTGTTGGGGGACTCAAATGTTACAGGCTGGTTTTTGACTATGTGGAGTGTCAGTGGGTGAGGGGGTTAATACCCCTAATCCCCACATTGTTCAAGGGACAATTGAATATATAGGTATATACATATGCTTATATATACATGCATATACAATGCTTATACACACAATATATAAGTATGTGTGTCTGTGTATGTTTGTGTGTGTCTGTGTATGTTTATGTCTTTTTCATACATGTATAATATTATCATTTCACATAGGAGAAAAAATAATTAAGAAATATTGCTGACTTAATTTATTAACTGCATGAAGTATAGTAGAAATATAGTAGAATTTTTATATTATACTTTTCCCCAATATATATTCCAAATGAATTAAAGATTAAATGATGCATTATATAAACTTAAAAGAAAATATATGTGACTATTTATATTTAGTTGGATGAGAATACATTTTCTAAATTCTTTCTAAAACCAAAGGTAGAAGCCAGAAAGAAAATATTTATAGGCCTGGCCATTTATTAAACTCAATTACATCAAAAACATTCATAAGAAATATGCAGATGACAAACTAGAGATATTTTGCAATGTGTATGACAGAGTTAATAACCCTAATAGAAAGAACTCTTGCAAATTAATAACTAAAAAAAGAGACTTGCAACTAAAAGATTTTTTTTTAAGTAAAGGAATAGAACATAAATAAGAAATTTGCAAAAAGAAAGAGAAAAGAGGAAAGCAATGGTTCAATAAACATGAAAAGCTGTTCTACTCTTTAGTTCTTAAATATGCAGACAAAAACAATATGTTTCTTGTTGACAATGGTGTGAAGAAATGGTCGCTCATTCCCTTCTGCTGGGAGTATAAATGTGACCTTTCTAGTGGACAATTTAGAAATACCATAAGTATCAGCAGCTTTTAACATGCATGTACCCATTGATCCAGCAATTCCACCTTTAGGAATTTAACTGGAAGAAATGCTAAGAAAAATAACCAGAGATAAATGTGCAAATATGGTCACCCAGAAGTTATTTATAATCAGGAAAAATAAGAAATGTCTATCTAAGCATTCTGCCCTGGCAGATTAAAAATGTGTAAAAAAAATTTTTTTTATAATCTTTTGTTAAAAGCAATTTAGCTGTGTGCATCAAGAATTTTATTTTTAAAATATTTATAGTCTTTGACATATTCATTTTCTAGGCGTTCCTCCTAAGGAAGTAAGTGGAAAAACAGATAAACTAAATTCATGAAGGTATTCATTGCAACTTTATAGCAATTTATAATCCATTGTTGGAGTGTGAGCATTCGGTAAACAAATGGTAGAATCCTTAAATAGAAAGTATGTGACTATTATAAATTTTATTTAGAAAATGTTTTCAATATCTTGGAAATATACATATGTCAAATGTTAGAGTAAGAAAAGAGACTGTGTTCTTGGGTCCAAGCCAGCACTGGGTCATTATCTACTCTGACTTCTTCAAACTCCAATTTCTTAACATATAAAATGGGGACATAATTATTCAATCCTTATAGGGATGTTGTGATGTTGTGAGGATTAAACGAGATAATGAATATAAAGTACTCAGCACAGGCACATAGCACTCAATAAAAATTAACTATTTTTTAAATGGAGTATAAGATTCTATGACAGGATGGCTATAACTGTTTGAATATACAGTGAAAATAGTTTACTTTAGCATTAAAAGTAGTTATCTTTGAATGGTGCAATTATAAATGATTTGTTTTCTTGTGTGTGTTTTCTAGATTTCTCTACTTTCATGATTTTTAAAGTATATTGGTCTTGTGTTTTGCTTTGTTTTGCTTTGTTTCCAAGTGGAAGACAGACAAAGGATTTTATGAAAGGAAAAGAAAGAGTAAATCAGACAGGCAGCGGTGGCAGCCAGGACCTGGACAACAGGGCAGAGCCTCTGTCAGCCAGCACCATCTGCCACGCAGCAAGTAGGCAGCGTCCTGGCTGAAGAGGTGTCTCCCGGTAGCCAGAGCGGTGGTTCTGCAGTCGTGGTGTGTATCCAACAGGTGGAGCCTGAGGATAGCCAGGATGCCAGAGGCCCACCTCCAGAGATTTTAATTGGGTAGGACTAAAATAGGATGCAAGTGCCTGAATTTTTAATAACGACTCCACCTGTGATTCTAACGCACACCAAAATTTGAAACCCCCTAGGCTGGGGCATGGTACGAATGACTTCCATGTTGCATCCCCAAACGAGTCCCATAGTTAGCCCTTTTGTGTGGCTGCAGGCTGCATGCCTATTCATTGCCGTATGTCTAACCAAGGCCAGGCCAGTTCAGAGCATGAATAGAAAGGAGCAAATTATCTCCTCTCCTCTTTCTGCTCCACCTCCCCCACACACTACTAAATCTATAAGTGGAAGCATATGTCCTGTTATCAGTGAATCAGCAACAGCACAGTGGCTAGATAGTAAGGAGGTATATTTTTAAAAGAAATGAGACCTTGGCAACTAAATATGGTGGTTGATCAAGATCTGAGGAAGCAGGTGATCTGAAAAAAGTGATCACTTTGGTGGGATTTATGCTTAAGAAGGCAGGATAGTTTTGCACTTACAGAGATTAACAAGAGTTTAGAATTATTTAGTGTTCATTTGGAATCCTCCAGCATTTTCCTCATACTTCTGTTGCTATCATTTATCTGCCATTTGGTCACATTACACTAAAACATACTGCGCTATAGGTCTGAGTTCATCCGAAGTTCAAGGGGTTCCAACATATAAAATGAGCTGACCCTATTGGAGTCAGAAGTGTTTTCATCCAAAATAGTATCAGCCTAAATGCACCCAGTAAGTAAAATCTTTGTAACACTCAGACATCTGATTTTTACTTGCCCTTTTGAAAATTCCATTCATGTTTGCTTTTGAAAAAACGTTTAATTAAAATCATCCCATGGACTTTACACTGTGTTCAGTTTTCAATGTCAGAAAGTGGTTGTGTAATTACATTAGGGTTGGTTGGGATGTGCAGGAATACTCATTTGTGCTCTTGCCTTTTTAAAGTGGAGCCCAGTGGAACGAGTGATATCACTCTGATTTTCCCGTGGGTCTCACTCAACTTTCCTTCTTTTCTTGTGGTTCCCTTTAGATGTGATTACTTTAAACTTCATTACCTATACATTTTAGTTCATTCATTGTGGATATATCCATCTTCACTTTGCTTCATATTAACCAATCTTCTTGCTTCTATGAAGAGCTAAATAAGTCAGCTTCTTTCAAGGGTTGGAAACATCAAATAACCTTGCTATGTGTCACTAGTTTTCCCGTGGCATAAGGAAGCTGCATTTGATGGCACTTAGCAAGGGGTTTGTCGTGCAAGTGTGAAGAGAACAGGCCTTGGTACCTGCTTGATTTACCTCTGTTCTCGTCTTTGAATTACAGCTATGGGAACACTCTGTTTTTCCGCTTTTAAAATGGAGATGATAATAGAGATTTTGCAGGCTTATTTAAAAATTAATTTATATAAAGAATTAGGGCTATAGAAGGCATTTAATAAATTGTAACTATTATTAGGGATGCATAGAAAGTAGATGTGTGTATGTGTGTATGTGTATATATATATATACATATATATATATAAAAATTGTATAAATGACACAAAGCAGAAAAAACTAGCTAATATAAAAGATGACAGACTCAAGAATCAAAATTGTTTCAAGTAGTATTACATTGAACAAATATCAAGTTAAGTTCCAAAAGCAGGCTACTGGTTGCCCCATTCTTTAACATCTTTGTTTCACTATACTTTAGTGCAGTTATTGTCCTGTTGACCACTTGCACTCTCTTGTAACTTCCTATTCTCTTGATCCATTTTCTTATTTTCTTGTAACCTCTTTGGCTCATCTCTCTTTGTCTCTTTTAAGTTCTTACCTGCCTCAATTTCATCCTCTTCATGGTGGTATTATCCAGGTTCCATCCTCAGCCTTCTGATCTTTTCATTTTGTATAGTATTCCATGTGTTTGTCTACTTACCAATTCACTGGCAAATACCAGATTCACATATTCAATTACTATCTTCTGAGAATTTTATATCAATAGTCTAAAAGAGTTTTCATAAAACTTACTTCTTCAAGTAATTGCCTGTCCTGATGAATGATATCACCATTTACTCAGAGACACAAACCAGAAATCTAGACTGTTCAAACCTACCGTTCACTTATTCAACCAAGTGCTATGATTTTGTTATCTCTTTTTATATGGCTTATGCCAGGTCTCTTAAGCACCTTTTATATACTCTGTTATTTAATATTGTGACAAGTAAATAGTGAGTATCCTTGGTGCTATCGAGCCATTCTGAACTCAAGGATCTTTAACTAGGGTAGGATTTTGTTCCCTGACCCACATCTTTAATTGATTTATGTCCATCTCCATCAAGAGTGGAAGATGAAAGTTGTCTTCCTGTGTTGGAGACAAAACAACTTCACTCTGGAAGGAATCATATGCCAACATCTCACCCAGGACCTAGAGGACAAGTTTTAAGAATAGCTACTCTAACAAAAGCAATATAACAACCAAATACAATGTGTGCCCATTATATGAGACCTAATTCAACAATCTACCCATAAAACGACATTGTTGAATCACTATGAGAAATCTGAATAAGAGTCTGCATTGTTGGATATTAGGAATTATTTTTAAATCTGTTGGGTGTGATAAAATCATTGTAGTGATTCTATATATATTTAATACACATATTTAAAAAGTTCTCATATATATAAAAAGTTCTCATCAATTAAGGCTATATTTTGTAGATTTAAGAATGAAGGAAGGAACTGATATGTGATATATGTTTTAAAATATTCAAGCATGAAATAATAATTATAAAAAAAAGAAAAGAAAAAACAGGGCAGTGGTAATAGAGGAAACGAGACGAGCAAAATATTGATAATTGCCAAAATTGATGGATAGGTGCATAGCGGTTTACTATACTATTCTACTTATGTGTATGTTTGAAAACTTTATATTAAACATTTAAAAAACGATGTTTCTGAGCACTCCATCCCAAAACACTGATTCAAATCACTGGGAGTGGAGCCCTGGAATCTGAATTCTCACACAGCTCCCCAGATGATTCTCATGTGCTCAGATATTTGAGAACCACTGGTTGAGATTTAAGATGTCAGGATCATTTCTCTAATAAATCCATCTTTCCCCAAAACAACAATTGCTGCTGTTCAAGATGTCCAAGAAAAATCTTAACTTCCAGGATGAAAATATCAGCACATCAATCTCAAAGATGAAAAACACTAGCAGCAATTCTGCCGTACAGTAGAGCCAAGTTAGAAATCAGTCTGATCTATTTCATGAAATAGAAGACATGTTTTTTAGAAATTACCTACGTTTTATTCCTAATGAAATAAAAGATGGCATTGTCTCTATTGAGCAAAAGCAGACCCGGTTAAGCAGAGCATGCTACATAATGAAAATGACAATAACTGAAATAAAAATCTTATTTGAAAGTAGTAAAAAGCAGACCATGCATTGCAGGTAATCAAATAAGCCATACCCAGAATACTGAGAAAATGAAATCATGGATTTAAAAAATGATTCAGAATATAATGGGCGTAGAGGTCAGTCATGAAGATAAAACCTATAGACCCAACAAATTGATCCAAAGTAATCATTAAGGATATAATGAAATGCATTTTAGAATTCTGGGGATAAAAAGACCCAAAAATAGTAGTTGAGTTTATAATGTCCCAGGTAACATTAGCAATCAGGACAGTGACACAAACTGTATCTTGTTATAATTTTTAAACTATAGAAGACAGTGATGATGAATTCCATGTTTCAGAGCAGAAAAGTCAGGCACTTCAAAAGAGTGAAGTTACCTTTTTTTCTTAGTTCTCATCTGCATTATCATAGATCTGAAGACAATGGAGCAACTCTAGTATTTCTGGGGGCAGAAATCGTGAGTTGTTATTCATATGAAAAGATATCCCTAAGACGGGTATCATGGCAGAGAATATGTCACCCAAGAAGCTGTTTTGCCAAAGTTGTTCACAAGTATAGCTAAAGTCATTGAAGGAAAAATCAAGAAAATGATCTTATATTCTCTGGGTCATATTTTATGATAATATTCTATTGCATCAATCCCAAATTGTGCTTTTTTTTTTCCCTGCATATTTTAACATCGCTGAAGTCAGGATGCCTTCTTCCAATAAACAGTGTCCTAAAATTGCTGTTTGACAGGTGGCAGTTGTTACATAGTTGTCACTGCCTGCACATGTAGAAATCTGGCTGGAGTTCCTGTTGACATGACTAAACAAGGGCAGCCCCTTGATGCTTGAAAAACAACAAATCATTTCAGGGTAACTGGAGAAAGGAATATGAGTCCCAATTCTTGCCTGAAAAACTTCTATTGATATCTCCTAGTAAGACAAAAAAAAAAAGTAAGCATCAAAACTTGCAAAATGATGTTAGCAGCTTGGGAGAAAAATCCTGCAGATAGTAAAAAGCACTTTGTTAAGAAAGTTGCCTTGGATTATGGATACATATGGATATTGTTGCCTTGGGTTATGGGCACATTATATTATTCTTTCTATTAATATGCATCTTGGAAAATTTTTGAAATTAAAAGTCTTTTTAAAAATCAGAATAAGAAGAAGGAGCAGGAAGAGAGGAAAAGTAGATAATGCATTCCTAACACTCCTGATTGCCCAGATATTGAGTAGGAAAGCACTGATACGGATGTGCCAATAACTCAAAGTTGCAAAGTAATTCAGCAAAGTCAATCTAACCAATAAATGTATATTTTTCTTTTTATTTATGCGTAAGAGTGGTATCTGATGCAAATATATACTTACATCTAGAGACCTTTTTTATTAAGTATAAAATAAAAATTCTAATAATAAACATTATATCACAATTTAATTTAAAGCAATGTTTTTTCTTCCTTAGTGGTACAGTGTTACTTTTTAAAACAATGGTGTATTAGATTCTATGAACTGTAGAAATAGCTATTACTTGGTAGGCACTTGCTGTGTTCTAGGAACTGTTTTAAGGGCTTCACATGTCTTACTTATGTCTTAAACGGGCCCTGAACAGTAGGTATTCTTATTATCTTTCCAGATGGGGAAACTGAAACATGGGAAAATTAAGTAACATGTTCCATATCTCACACCTAGTGAGCAGCAGAGCCAAAATTCAAATCCGGGCCCAAGCCTGTAACGTCTCTCTCAGTGCCTCAGAATGACTTTAGGATGAGCAGCATCACTGTGCTCACTTTATGTTATGTACAGAGAAGAAACTGAGGCCCACAGAAGTTAAGCAGCTTGACAAAAAGCATGCAATAAGTTACTGATAGAATATGGTCTGAGCTTATTCGATGTTCTTTATAAACACATACACACAATTCCCATTATTGCCACCACTGGCAGAAAAACTGTAGAAAACAGATGCAGTTAATTTTACCAGGGAGTTTGGCTGTATGTTTTTATGATTTAATCATCACAACAGTGCTTCAAGGCCATTAGCATTTTCGTCTGTAAGAAATGCTAAAGAAATGAAGTTTTATAGAGAACAGGTAACTTGTGCCAAGTTCTAGAACTCCTTTGTGGCAAAACAAGAATGCAAACCAAGGCATATCTGCCTCAAAAGCCCACAGTTGTTGGTTTTCCAAAGATAAGTAAACACAATTACTAATTGTTGAAAGAAACGTTGTTGCTACAGCAGAGGTTGGAACTTGAATTTTACTTATAGATATGGTTGGCTTGTTATGTGCCATATGTGCTCCAAAACTTGTGTCAAGTTTTAAATGCCAAGAGATCACTTAAAATCTGAATTTTTGGCCAGGCATGGTGGCTCACGCCTGTAATCCTTGAGGTCAGCAGTTCAAGACCAGCCTGAGCAATAGCGAGACCCTGTCTCAAAAAAAAAAAAAAAAAAATTGAATTTTTTTTAGCTTCTCTTGAAACATGAGAGAATTTGGCAATACGACGTGGCAATAATCAGGTGGAGCTGAGTAGCGATTTCTCCCTTAATCCAGTACGTGAGTTCCCCAGCTCAGCCGTGCCCCAACACTTGATTCTTTTCACACACAGGTTGACTCTGTCTGCCCGGCCCATGCAGGCTTTGAGTCTGTGACTTCAGATCTAAATGGTTATTATAATTAAGGCAGCAAATTACTTCGAAACGATAAACTGTGATAGTTGCAGACAACCATAAGAATTTCTTTAAGTTAGAAGGAACTGTTAGATCCGTTTTGGGATATTCAGAATGATATGTGGTAGTCCTTGAAAAGGGGATCCAGATCAAATCAGTGCCTCATCTCTTCTCTATTAATTTGGAAGTGTATTTGTGTCTAAAAATTAACAAATTTTACATTGTACTTACGCATTTTGCTAAGACCCCGAAGTCAGAGTCACTGTTAAAATTTTAAGACTTAGTAACTAATAACAATTAAACACTTAACCTTTAATAATATCCTTGAGAATCCAGATTGTATTTTTTAAATGTATCTCATCAAATTTATTTAGAGAGAATTTTAAGGGCTTTGGGGAAAGGGGATTTTCTAAATTCAATAACTGCAGTGACTGGATGGATTTTTCTTTTCTTTTCTTTCTTTTTTCTGCCTAGAAGCTGAGTGCTTTTTGAGATCAGTATTTTTTACTTTTTCACTTATAAAAATCCTGTATTAGACCCTAAGTAGATATCAATATTAGAACGAAAAATATTGTTGATTTCTATACAGAAGACCTATATATGAAAAAAATTATTGATGTATTTATTTCTTTTAAAAATTTAACAGCAGTGAAAATACCATGTAATGTTTAGATTTATTTTCATATTTACTCTGAAGGGGCAAACATTTATGTTATCTTTAAAAGTCTTCAAATGCCATTGTTCAAGCTGGTATTGGTGCTTACCACTAGCAGTTCTCAGTGGCTAAGAGTGGTACTATAGAAGGCTAAACTCAATCCTAGACAAACACCAAAAGAAACAAAAAACAAAAGGAGGAGTGACAGCCTCCAAGATAGACTAGAGTTGCACTCTGGTAGGGAATGTCCTCCTAAAAAATGATCTTCCTTTCCTGGTTGTCTACAAACCTATTTGTAATGCACTTCATCAGTAAAACATAGGTAACGTGTACCCTCAATATGTGTTTGTTTATTTAGATAAAAATTGAATAAATGTTCTGTAATAATATATTTTATACATTATAAAACATATCAAAATAAGAAATTTTAAAGAATGAAATAAAAAAAGTAGAAATAGATGTTCCAATATTGTCTTCAACTCCCCTCGTGCAATCGTCTCTCTTCTTCATTGTCTCTATCGCAGTTGTTTTCCAAAGCCTGTTCCGTGCAATATCATTTCAATATAATTTTAATAAGTATTATATGAGAAAGGGTTTAATTGCCAAGTAAGTTTGGAAAATGCTAACTAGGTTAAAATTAGCTAGATTTCCTTATCATGTGACTTCTCATTTTTAATAGTGTTCTGTTGTGAATCCTTATGAAGGAGAGCATATAGATGGCTAATATTCCTCCAAGTCCCTTTGGGAAATCCTGCTCTATTCAAGTTTTCTGAAGACCATCTTTGCTTACCATTTGCCAGCTCTTTCCATAGGGTTCCTGTATAATCCCAGGAAGACTCTGGTAAATTATTCCCAACCTCTTTGTATTACAAGCCTTTTAACTCGCTGATGCTTCTGTTCCTTCCTAGGACCAATGTCCTCCCCTTTGCACCCAGAACCTATGACCATTTGGATAAGCCCTGCTTATCTGTCTTAACCTCTGCTCCCCTCTCATCCACGAACTGGAGTATCATGGCCTTAGATAAAACTTGCCAGCCTAGCATCCCTTCAGTTTCTAGGATGAATCCTGGTCTTAAGTAAAAGGATTTAAAGTGGATCCACCCATAATTTGGGACTCACCACAGATTCACTCTGCTTGGCCTTGATCATGTGCGGGAACAATTGTTCTGATGGCCTTCTTGATCCTAGGACCCAGTTCCCACTTTATACTCCATTGGTGATAGCCAAGTTACTGCTAACCTGCCTGGCACCTCACCATCTCAAGAAAAGCAGGTTAAACTTTTGCTATACAGAGCTGTGGTCCCCAACAATGGAACTGCAGAGCTCCAACACCAACTCCCGCCCCATGGAAAAATTGTTTTCCATGAAATTTAGGAAACTTGGCGGTGGGGAGGGGGACAGTACACAGCAGGAGGTGAGCAGTGGGTGAGCGAGTGAAGCTTCATCTGTATTTACAGCCACTCCCCATCGCTGACTGGCATCATGGCCTGAGCTCCTTCCCCCTCCACTCCCCCACCCCATCTGTGGAAAAGTTGTCTTCCATGAAACTGGTCCCTGGTGCCAAAAAGGCTGGGGACCGCTGACTGAGCATATGCTTTTCAGGGCTCAAACAAAATAAAATATCAGTTAGGTTCTGTTCAGGGACTACCCTAGTGTACCAATATTTTGAACCATTTTAAGAAAAACAAAACTTAGATTTAGTTTTATCCATTTTCTGACACTTGTTAGTTGTGAGACCTAACTCCCCATTTCCTCATCTGTAAAATTAGAATAATAGCAGTATATTCCTCATAGAGTTTGTTTGTTTGCTCTGAGAATCAAATGATTTAATACATGTAAAGAACTTGGTATAGAGTATTTAGAACAATTCTGGTACATAAGGGGTCCACAATAAATATTAACTTTTATTATTAATAATCATAATTATTGTTGTGTTGTTTTAAACAAAAGCATTAGGTGTCTTTCTGAAAAAATTGGGCTTATGTTAGAGTTCACGAAAATAAAACATTTGTGTTTTGAGGGTCCAAGAATGCACATTTTTTTCCTAGTTTTAATGTTTTAAGTATTGCTCAATACTGATTCTTGATATGTGTCAAAATAACACAGTTGAAAAATAATGTTGACCCACTTTGGTCTTGTGAATGTGAATCCTTGTAATTATCTTCTCCATTTGTTTTTGTTTGTTTACCTTTTGTATGACATCAACATACCAGAATGTACAGAGGCAGTCTATCTTGGAGGAATGTATCTTTTTGGACACGAGACCACAAAAGACTTACAAACATATTCTTTAGGATAGCTTGGTATTGTGTTTTGTTTTATATTTCTTTTTGCTACAATAGTAAAATATGATTTGGCCATCAGCTGTTAATAAATTACTGCATTTAAAGTTTGGCAATATTTGTTTTAAAGCTTGGGCTGTCCACCATTCAATAAGTAGTGTAACTATTTTTCCTTTTACCCTGTAGGCTCATGGGCCATCAAATACTGTACTAAAACAATACTGATCCTACAGCAAGACAAAGAAGAAGGCTAGCAATAAGGACAATGTGATTTTATACTTTAATATCTAATATTAGATCCAAAGTCCAATATAAAATAATCTAATATTTAAAATTCAATATCTTCGGACTTTCCAGTTCTGAAATCACTTGAATAGACCAGTGCAATCCATTCAGGACAAGTGGATTTTTCACTGATATGGTCCTGAACTAATATTAAGGAAAATTTAAAATTGCCTAAAATCAATCAGTTTATTGGCTCCTGTTAGTGAGAGTTAACTACAGCAGATCAATGAGATTAGAAGGTAAGGAATAAAGGAGACATTTATCCAATAATCTTGGCCATAGAGCATCCTGGCTACTAACTAAAAAGATGTATCCAATAAATAAAAGAGTTTTTTGCATTAGGAATACGCTTGTTTCCAAAATTACAATGTAGATACTTGCAACTTAGTCCCACATTTGACCCTTCTTTCATGAATATATTTATCTTTTCCTTTCTCACTACATTTGTTTGCATTGTGTCATCAGACATTGATTGGTCTTAAAAGTGCATTCCTTGATCTTCTTCCCCACCTAAACTATAATTCTATCCCATTTTCCCTATCTTCATTTTCAGACTTCTCTAATGAGTACTGTGAACACCTGCCTCCTTTCATAAAAAACATCATTGCACCATTCTCTAGCAAAATGGCTTCTGCCTCAACACCCTGTTATAACAAGTATTTCCAAGGTCACTGACAACTGCTTTCAAGACAAATCAAAAGATTTTTCTTACTCCTTATCTTCTCTCGAGTATCTGGCACTATTGATCACATACTGTCTCTCTCTCTCTCTCTCTCTCTCTCTTTTTTTTTCCTTCTGGCATTTTGAAAGAATTTTTGTCTTTATTCTCTAGGATATGAATTGCCTTTTCATTTTTTTGGAGGTCAGATTAAATTTTTATTTCTCTCTTTGTACACACATTCAACTATCTAGAGTGACCTAAATTATATATAGTAACTCAAGTATAGGTTGTAAGCTGCCAATAAAATCAGCTCTAACTGAATTTAGTATTTTCACATTTATTGCCAAACACCTGAACGCTTCCTTCCTCTAGGGGAGCTGATCAACTCCCTACATGGTGGGTCCAGAAGACGCACTTCCAAGAAAAAGTAACTCTATCCTCTACTCCTAAATTATAGAAAAACTTATTACGATTAGCATTGAAAATTTTCTAATTATTTTTCTGGAAACACATAAATGCATCCTTGTTGCAGCTTGATTCTTAGGCCCCCAGCTGTTATTATTTTTCATGTAATTTTTGAAGAAGTTTTTGGTCCTGTAGCTGATATCTCTTTGTCATTCCTAACACTGAAAAACACAAGGCTCAGAAAATTTTTAGAAGACTCCTTATCACTCCATTTTTCATTTTAGGCTCTGTTTTCTTCAGCTGATTAGGCCATGTTTTCCATGCCTTCCATACTCAGGTTTTTTTTAAATATTTAATTAATTAATTAATTAATTAATTTAGTCAGTGAATTTACCCTTTTCTGGAATCCTGCCTGAACAAACACCCAAGTACATTGGTAAAGGCCACTTCACTCTAGGCTTTGACAAGTAGAAAGCATTCTTTACTACATCAGGTTGATTGCTTAAACTAGCACTGTCCAATAGAAACATAATGTATCCATATTAACAAAAGTAAAAAGAAACAGGTAAAAATAATGTTAACAATGTTTAGTTTAACTTAATATATTCAAAATATTATCATTTCAGCATGTATTAATATAAACTTGGTAATGAAATATTTTTACATTCTTTGATTTTTGTACTAAGTCTTTGAAATCTAATGTGTAATTTATACTTATATCACATCTCATTTTGAACCAGCTACATTTCAAGCAGTTAGTAACCACATGTGTCTCATGAGTACCATATTGAACAGCATAGGTCTGAACTGTTAACAGGATGAAAGAATGGAAATGAAAGAAAATGTATCTATATTGCCAACTGTATTTCAGTTTCTGTAAGTGGTTTAGTTTTTCTTTTTGTTTGTTTATTAGCATATTAGCTACTTTAATCTTTACCTGGGAGTGAGATACAGTCTCCATTGTATACCTGAGCAAGCAGAGGCTCAGAAAAGTTAGATAATTTCTCCAAACTGATTCTATTCATAAATTCAAGAATATGAGTTCAGTCTCAGGTTTGACCTTTTCCAATCTAGATTTTAATTACACTGAATTCTGAATTGGCTGGCAAGGTGGGAGGATTGTGTTTTTTTTCTAGATTGGCCAGAGCTGCTACAACAGGTTTGATACTGAGAGATAGGTATGATGTGCAATCCAGGCCATTTGGGGAATGTTTTTATATTTGTCCACAAGGAGCAATTTGAGACCTATACAGTTACACCATAAATTATGAAATTTCATTTGGATCCCCAAAAGATTGACTTATTCTATATATTCTATGAAGAGATTAACTTTCATACTTCCATTTTGTTCGCCCACTTTGAAGAACTGAGTGCTGAACTATTGGGTGGCACCCTGAAAAGGAGGCTTTTATGAGATGACATGTTGAAAAGGTCATAGATAAGAATAGCAATGACAGTGATGATGATGGTGATGACAATGATGATGATGATGATGGTGATAATAGTAACTGCTGACATTTGTTGAGGTCTTACTAGGTTCTAGGCACCATGCTAAGCTCTTTCTACATATTACCTCATTTGGTCCTCACAAAACCACTATGAAATGTATAAGATTGTTATTCCTATTACATAGGTGAGAAAACTGAGGTGAAAAGAATTCACACAGGCCTGGCATGCAATCCCTGAGAAAGACAGTTCTGTGCTCTTATCCACCATAGGCGAGACTGATACTTCTTGATAGACAATTGTACCAATTGTCCAGGCTCGAAAATGATGACTCCGTCTTGATCCAGCACTAATGCCTCCGTGCATCACTAGTTTCCACCTAACAAGGCTTATGTTTAACTTATTCCTCCTATTTTTACTGCTTTCTATCGGCCTTGTA
Source organism: Eulemur rufifrons (assembly GCF_041146395.1). NCBI lineage: Eukaryota > Metazoa > Chordata > Mammalia > Primates > Lemuridae > Eulemur > Eulemur rufifrons. Next base: position 117,103,825 of record NC_090990.1, on the reverse strand, counting down.
ACAGCTATGTTCTCAGTTCCACTCAAATACTTGGCATTTGTCTTTGCTCTTCTCTCTAGTAACTACTTTGGGGAGGGTAACATAATTTGTGCCTTCCTTGGTTTGCAATTCCCACCTCTAACCTCTTGTGAAAAATACGGCTGGGCCCACTTAGCTCCTTAAGAATATTCACAGCTTCCTGCATTGGCTCCTGAGAGTTCTGTTTTGCCCTCTAAGCTCTCGGGCCTTTATTTTATAAACTAGAGTAATGTGAAAGGAGGGTACTTGAAGAAACCAAAGGGACTGGCTGGCTTTGTAATGAAATAGGGAGTGACTAAAGGAAGGTATAAAGGGGAAAAGGAAGAAACCAAGAGAGATGAGGAAGCCTGTGCCAGCTGAGTTTGGGACCGTGTTCATGGGAGCTTGGAGTAAGGCAGGAATTATTTGGGGTCAGTGATTATGTATGTGAGATATTTAGATAGAAATAAAGATGGAAAACTTTAAAATGTTTTGTAGTGTATTATGAATTGAATCTCAGTGGCATTTTCTTGATGTTGAATTACCTTGGATACCAAACTAACATTTGTGCAAATGGAACTGCTGGAGTGGGTTAATTAAAGAGACTCAATCTTACAGTAGTTAAAAATAGAAGCCTTATCACCACAATTTGCACTGTCTTCCAGGCATTACACCTTGGTGTCATCATTGGTTCTTTCTTTTCTTTTGTTGTCTACTTCTACTGAATCTCCCATAATCTTGCTCTTCACCAGTCCCTTGTTCTCACAACTAGATATTAATAATTAAAGCAAACTCCTAGCTGGCTTTCCTTCCTCCAAACTATCCTCCTTTTATTTTATGCTGCAATACAGTTCTCATGACATGCAGCTATTTCTAAGCATATTTCTAGTCCCTGACCCAGACTTCAGTGGAAATGAAGTAACCAGTTGTAGGACAGTTCTGGACCCTTTCTGGTTCCATAGTGAGATCTCTTGATTTGTAAGTAAACTAATGTTTTAGAATTGGGTAATATCTCTCTAAACAAAGGCAAAAGTCAAAGATCATGTTTCATTTTTGAGTGATATTCCAGAAGTGATTCAGGCAGCAGATACAGAATTGAATTAGAAGACATACAATTGCTTCTTCAATTTTGGAGAATTTTTACTTTTTGTTAAACAGAAAAGTTAATTATGAAATAGTTTGTTTTGCATTCATTAGTTTGCTCCTTGTTTATCAACTTGTTTATCAACTACCTACTGTGTGCCAGAAATTGTAAAGGATACAAAAATTGAAGATATGTCCGGGATTCTTAGCATGCCCATTCCTAGAATTCTAACTGAATTTTGCTTTTGATTCTTGATGACATGATTGACATGACTACTAATATTGAACTCAACTTGAACCTTTTGTTCTCTCTAGAAAGGAATCTAAAAACTAATGAAGAAGACTAACCATTTTGATGGGGATTGCATTAAATCTGTAAATCACTTTGGGAAGCATGGACATTTTAACAATGTTGATTTTACCGATCAATTTCAGTACTTGATATTGGTCTGTTCAGGAATTCTACTTTTTCCTGATTGAGCACAGGGAGATTGTGCATTTCTAAGAGTTTGTCCATTTCCTCCATGTTTTGTAGTTTTGGGGCATATAGATTTTTATAGTATTCAAAGATAATATTTTGTCTTTCCGTGATGTCTGTAGAGACCTCTCTTTTTTCATTTCTAATTGAGCTTATTTGATTCCTTTCTCTTATATTCCTGGTGAATCTAGCAAGAGGTCTATCAATTTAGTTTATCTTTTCAGAGAACCAACTTTTTGTTTCATTGATCATTTGTATTATTTTTTTTTTTCCATTTCATTTAGTTATGCTCTAACTTTAGTTATTTCTTTTCTTCTGCTGGCTTTGAGTTTTGTTTTCTTCCTTTTCTAGTTTCTTGAGCCATGTCATTAGATTGCTGATTTGTGATCTTTCTCTCTTTTTGATGTAGGCATTTAAGGCTATGAATTTTCCCCTTAGGACTGCTTTTGCTGATCTAGAAAAAAATAATTCTGTGCTTCCTTTGGAACCAGAAAAGAGCCTGAATAGCCAAAGCAATCTTAAGCAAAAAGACCAAACCTGGAGGCATCACATTACCAGACTTCAAACTATACTACAAGGCTATAGTAACCAAAACAGCATGGTATTGATGCAAAAATAGAGACATAGACCTATGTAACAAAAACAGAGAGCCCATATATAAAATATCCACATACAGGCAACTTATCTTTGACAAAGCAGACAATAGTATACACTGGGGAAAAGAAGCCCTATTCAGTAAATGGTGCTGGAAGAATTGGATAGCCACGTGTGGGAGAATGAAACAGGATCTATATCTCTCACCACTCACAAAAATTAATTCAAGATGGATAAAAGACTTAAATGTAAGGCATGAAACCATAAAAATGCTAGAAGAAAATGTTGGAAAAACTCTCCGAGACATTGGGCTAGACAAAGAATTTATGAAGAAGGCCCTAATGGCAATCACAGAAACAACAAAAATAAATTAATCGGACTTGATTAAATTAAAAAGCTTCTGCATAGCTAAGGAAATAATCAACACAGCAAACATACAACCTACAGAATTGGAGAACATATTTGCAAGTTATACATACAATAATAACCAGAATCTACAAAGAACTCAAGGAAATCAGTAAGAAAAAAACAACAACCCCATTAAAAAGTTGGCAAAAGCCATGAACAGAAGCTTTTCAGAAGATGGATAGATAAATGGCCAATAAACATATAAAAAAAAATGCTCAATGTTACTAATCATCAGGGAAATGTAAATTAAACCCACAATAAGATATCATTTTATCCCGGTTAGAATTGTGTTTATTAAAAAGTCCCAAAACAATAGATGCTGGCATGGATGTAGAGAGAAAGGAACACTTATACACTGTTGGTGGGACTGTAAATTAGTACAACGGCTATGGAAAACAGCAAGGAGATTCCTCAGAGAGCTCAAAGTAAACCTTTTGATTTGATCCAGCAATCCTGCTACCGGATGTTTACCCAAAGGAAAAGAGGTCATTTTATCAAAAAGACACCTGTACTCGAATGTTTATTGCAACACAATTCACAATTTCAAAGATGTGGAATCAACACAAGTGCTCATCAATTCATGAGTGGATTAACAAAACATGGTATATGTACACTATAGAATACTACTTAGCTGTGAAGAAGGATGAATTAAGACTTTTTGTGACAATTTTGATGGGACTGGAGACCATTATCCTAAGTGGAGTACCTAAAGAATGGAAAAACAAATACCACATGTACTCACTATTAAATTAGTGCTAACCAATGAGCACACATATGGACAGAGGGAAATAAAATTCAGTGGAAATTAAGCAGTGGGTACTGGGGAGAAGGAGATGGGCAAAAACCTACCTAACGGGTACAATGAACATTGTCTGGGTGATGGGCACACTTATACCTCTGACTCAAACATAACAAAAGTGATCCGTGTAACCAAAAATATTTGTAGTCCCATAATATTTTTGAAATAAAAATAAATAAATAAATAAATAGATAGATGGATGGATAAATAAATAAACAATAACAAAAAAAGAAGGCGGCTAACCATGTCTGAGATGTCTGCTATAAAAGCCAGTAATGGCTTTTATTTCTCCAGTTAATGAAACCCAAACATTTCTTCCCAGATTTTAATGCTGTGTAAAATCAACTTCTTGTTGTATTTTCTGACTTATTTCCCATTACCTCACAGCCCATCCCTTGGCCTCCCAAAAATTAGATTTCTTTTTCATCTTTACAAACAGACTTCCACAATTTATCTTGAATAGGTTCCATGACATTTTGAACCTCAATTTCTTCATCTGTAAAACTAGGAAAATACCAGCCTCCAAGGGAATTGTGAAGATCAAATTAAATGACAAATATAAAGCCACTCTCACAATTCCTAACCACAAAGGGCGTTCCCTTCCTCATTCTAAAAAGAGAATGGATCTCCTTCACTTATGCAAATCTGAAACATTTTTCAACACTAAGATTCTGTCTCCTGTAAATATTTTATAATGATTTTCTCACTTTTACATATCTCTTTAACAATAGATTTCTGCACATATTGTCTGCAAATTAGAATATTACTAACTGCTATTTCATTTCTATATTACCTACCACAGTAGCCCTTTATAATACATTTTCTTATTTTCAAAATGGTACATCTTTCTCAATCTTGTCTTGCTATTACATTGTAGTTGATAAGGAACAATCAAACTTATTTTGAACTAACTTATAACATCAGGCATAATGCTTGGCATATGATAACTACTGAAAAATTTTTTGTTATTTAATTTACTTTGGTTCATCATGATGGCTCTGGTAGACTAACAGCCATTCCAGCCTTACAAATAAGTGAAGATTATGTTTATTGTTAATAATGTACCAAGAAAATTCTGTGTCTGTTGATCTTAATAAAATATATTCATATTTTAGTGAAATATTGGTATATTATATATCAGGTATGAACTTGAGCAAGTACAATTGTGAAAATATGATTTAGGGAAAATATATTTCAAAATTGGAAATACTGAGAATAGTACATCTAAAGGGGGAAAAAAAGCAATGCAATCAATTGAAAAGAAGGAAAAGGAAGAAAGAAGGAAGAGTTATTTTATTTTAGTGGGCCTTGAAATACACTACCTATGTCCCAAATAATGACAAGACAAGGTTTCATGAGCCCATTGCATGTACAGTTCTGGGGAGGCTTCTTTTATAAAGAGAAATATAAAACGACCAATACAAACTTACATACAAGGCCTGAGAAGCAGCTTGTGAAATTGAACGTCCCTGAGGAATAAGTCTCCTTAGCTAGTGATCAATCAACCTCTGGACTGATGTAGAATTTTCAGGACCTCTGAAAATTAGCCACTTAAGCTGTGGCATAATAAACAAAAACCACTTTCCTCTTCTCCATTTGCCCCTACAGCTTCCATTTTTCTCAAAAAATGTAAGACCAAGGCCCCACTAAGGGGCCCATTAGGGCACCTCCATGCCTAGGCATTGTAAAATTACAACCACCCCATTCACTGCTTCTTCCATCAATTTTTATTTAGTTTCCCACAATTGTTCTAATACAAATCAAATTCTTGGCGTTAAGCTTCTCCTGAGAATTCAGAAGGATGTTGTGGGTTGGATAAGTAAGGCAAGATGGGATGAGGAAAAGAGATATTCGGCTCCAAAGCCACTAGGAGAAATACTGCTTTGGCTGATGGAGAAAAATGAAGATAAAATGAACACCAAGAAAGGATTGGGACATAATTGTAGCTCATACTGTTTGTCTTTGTCCTCCAACCTCACCAGAAACCCCAGTAACTATATCAATCACACACACAGGCACTCTGCACTTGGAGTTGGACATTTTTTGCATTATGTATTACATCTTACAAATTCCATCTACAACTTACTGAAACAGTTAGTTGTTAAGCTTGATTATCTCATTGATTCCCAATCACAAACCTATGAACGAACCCCTTTCATCTTACCCTATACTTCCAAACCTTCCTAATTTAACTTATCTCCTTTCTGCCTTCTTGTCTTTCTGCTTTTCTTATTGTCTTTAAATCAATAAAAAAAAAAAATCACACTTAGCATATGTCAATTTCTTTTTCTCATAGAATTCTATTGGGGGAGAAATAAAAATAATTGCAATTTAATATGATGAGTTGCATGACAGTGCATATGGTGCTTACGTACATGCTCATGGGTTGGTATGACCGACTCATAAGGTATAAACACCACAAATGAGTGAAAAAATGAAAAATACATTCAGAAGCTTGCAGAGGCCATATCTTGAAGGGTCTTATATAATACATGCTATGCTAAGGAAGCTGCATTGTACTCTTGAAGGTAATGAGAAATCCACTAAATAGCTTTAAGAGGTGACATAATACAGTCAGATCTTGAATTTTAGAACAACCACTTTGGCAGCTATGCGGAAAATAGATTATAAGGTGGCAATACTATATGGAGGGAGATAATTTTGAGCCTATTAACAGTAATTTGAGTGAAAAATATTTTCTAAAGAACTGAAGAAGGTAATAGCAATATGAAAGAAGCTGTGGCAATATATTACATCTATAGAACTTTCTTGAGAAGCCTATTGGGGAAGAATAAAGAATATAAGATGACTCCCAGGTTTTCTGTTTGGAAAATGGAAGAATGTAGTGTCATTCTCAGAGTTAACAAACACAGGTGGAAGAGCATGTTTAATGCTAATGACTAATCATTGAGCACTTACTACAGGCCAAGGAGATGCTAACTACTTCACATGCATTGCGTAATTTTATCTGAAATGAACATCATGAAGTAGATATTATTATAGTTAACTTTAAGACAAAGAAAGCAAGGCTCAAAAAGTGAAGTGACTAGTCAACAATTACACAATAGCTAAGTGGTAGGGCCGAAATTCAAATGTAGGCAGATCTGACCCAGAGCCCTTGTTCTTTTTTTTTTTTTTTGCACCAAAAAGTGAATTTTCAGATTTTCTGGGAAGAGGGGATAGGTAAATTCCCTGTCACAGGCATGGGCACACCTGCATCCCTGACTTGGGCAATGCAAAGGCAATCCATGCGACCAAAGCATTTGTACCCCCGCAATATTCCCCAATAAAAAATAAATAAATTTTCTATGCTGAGCATAAATTTCAAAATCAGAAAACAGATACCTTTTAAATATTAATGTATTCAAAAGTTGTTAATTGATAAGTGGTCCAAAGTGTCCACAGTATGTGTTCATTCAAAATAAATCAAAATAAGAAAAATAAATAAATTAAAAGAAAGAAAGAAAGAAAATTGCAAAGGAACTGTTAAAGAAATACAGAGCCTGGTTCTTAACAGTTAAAAATACAGTAGTGTTAATTAAAGTGTGCCAGAGGCTACCTGCATCCAAATGATCTAGGGTGCTTTTTAAATACAGGTTCCTGGGTCCAACCCAATTATTGAAACAGAATTACTGACCAGTGGGAACTGGATTCACCAGGCATTTCTTATGCTGAAGTTTATATACCAGTGTAATACATAGTATATGTTACTGCTTGGTGGAAATATGATAAATACACTTTTTTAATATGAAGATTTTTAGTTATTTTTTAGAAATCTCAAAATTATAGAAAAATTGCACATACAATATAAACTTTTTATTCCTGAACCATTTGACTGTAAGTTTTTGACTTGATACCCCATAACCTGCTAACACTTTAATACTGCCTACAAATAAGGACATTCTTCTTCATAATTACAATTTGACCACCAAAATCAGGAAATTAATATGAATGCTTTACTACCATATAATCCTCAGACCCTATTCCATTTTCACCAGTCGTTTCAGTAATGTCTTTTACAGCAAAATGATCCAGTTTGGGTGGCATTAGTTGTCAGATCTCTTTAGTGTCCACCAATCTGGAACTGTTCCTCCATCTTTTTTGATACACTTAGATATTACAGAGCAGTTGTTTTGTAGAATACCGCTCAATTTGAATTTTCTGATATTTCCTCATGATTAGATTCAGATTGTGCATCTTTGGTAGGAATATTACAGGAGTGATACCTGCTTTGCTCAGACCCACCTAATAGCTTTTGGACTGAATTATTCAGGAAGGAAAGGAAGGGAGAAAGCAAAAGTTAACTGTTCAATATATTCAGTTTGAGATTCTTGTGGATCATTTAGATGATGTCTAATAAGTAGCTGAATAGATGCGTCTGAAGTTCACATGGGAAATCAGAGCTGAAGACAGAATTTTAGAGCCTTCAAAGTATAAGTGATAGTTGAAGCTGTAAATGTGGATTAACTCAATGAGGGACTTCATGTATTTAGAAGAGAAAAGACCGAAGGATGGGACCACAGACAAATCTTGGTTTTAAAGATCTAAAATAGGAAGGAGAATAGGCACAGGAAAGTGGAGAGGAGCAGCTTGTGGAAAGGTAAAAAATAATGAAATAGGGTTAGGAAAACTAATGGTTGTGAAGGTTTCATCCCTAAATTAATCCTTCCTGTTGACTTTTTCTTGGAACCATCCTTCCTTTTACTGTAACTGGACCTTCACTGATAATGTGGATTCTCTTAGAATTCTTCTAAGTGGAATCTGCTCCTTCTCTCATAGTCTTAAATGCGCTAGTCCTAAAACTTGATATGACATTTGAACACAGTTCATCTGTTATCTCTGAAAGCCCTTTGTTTTCCCACGGCAGGCATTCTGTTCTTTCTTATCATAAAGGAGTGGTCTACTGGACAGTTTATTTTCTCTAGAAACCAAAATAAAAAAAAATCATCTTTATTAAAAATCAACGTTTTTCCTTATTTTAACTTCTCATATTATCTAAAATCCTGCCACTCAAATCTACTTTTAAAGAAATGAGATTCACAGCTGTTTAACAGCTAGTATGCCAGGCAGTGGTAATTAACACCACTGGGCCCAGTAAATGAATGAGTATGGGCTACATGTATGCGTTAACACGGGACACAGTTCTAGGTCTTTGTCCTTTTATCCCTGCTCTTTCTCCCCCATTTTTCTCTTCCATTCTCACTTTCAAATACTCTGTAAGATAATGCCTCGTAAACTTCAAATCTCCAGCCTGGCCCCTCCTCTGAGATCCAGACCCATATTGACCTGAAAATTTAAATGTATAGAGAGGCAGTATAGCGTCGTCTTCAAGAACATCGACTCTGTCGACTCATTCCCCAGACTTCTATCCTGACTTTGAGCTATGTAATTCTGAGCAAGTTATTTAAATGATTTGTACTTCAACTGCCTTATCTGTAAAATAAGACAAATAATGATATCTACCTCATGGTGTTGTTATGAAGATTAAATCTGTTAATATGGGTAAAACATTTAGAACAGTGTCAGACACACCGTAAACTTAACTCTATTCTACATTGCACAAAAATACCAAAGTTAACATTTCCAACCTTGAACCCTTACCACTCCACATCTGGTCTTCCACCCCTCAGTAAAAAGTACCACTAAATACCTACTTGGTCCAGTTAGAAACCTGAAGAGCTGCTCTTTATCACTTCCTGTCGCTCATCTCCACCTCCTATCTAGTCCTGCCATAAATATTAAGCAGATGCATAAAGCTCTATTGATTCTCCTTTAAAATGTACCCTCCGTCCATCCACTTCTGTCCATTTCCACTCTTTCCACCCTGGATCAAGCCATGGTTGTGTCTCTCAACCACTCTAGTGAAGCTCCACTGACTGCTGCTTCTGCTCCAGCCCTGTGATCATTATGCGCATGACAGAAAGAACCCATCCCTGTTCTTTCCATTCCACTTAGAGGAACATCCAGTGTCTTTATCTGGCTTCCAGGCTCATGCATGATCTCCCTGCCCACTTTCCCAGTCTCATCCCCTCTGCTGTCCTCTAGCTTATGACATTCCTGGATCCCTTTGTGTCAGTCCCTGTAAAACCCCACTGTTCTTTCCCAGCTCCGCAGCCTGGCATTCGCTACTCCCTTTGTCTTGAATGATCTCTCTCCCAGCCTTCAGTCCCAAGGTTTATTCTTTCTCACTTTGCAGGTTGCAATTTAAATGTTACCTCCTGAAAAAGTTCTTCCCCTACCACCTAATTAGTTTCTTCACTACTATTTTCTTTCATAGAACTATGTTATTTCCCTTCACAGTTTATCTTCAAATGTGGTTATATAACTGTTTACTTTTAGGGGCTGCTTCTCCAACGAAGCTGTAAGCTTAGTTGAGGTAGGGACTGTGCTGTTTTATTTACCACGCTACACCCAGTATACAGCACAGCGTCTGACATGTACATCCGTTAACTATTTATTCAATGAATGAATGAATGAGTAAACAATAGGAGTATAGATGAAGTGCTCCTTCAGGTTCTAGAAAGCTATCTTGGGAGCTGGAGATAAACAAAAGGGTACATCTTTTTCAGGAAAGCCACCAAAATAAAGATATTGTTAATAAACGAGTGTTTCCCTGATACCCGAGGTTAAAGTACTTGTTTAAAAATACCAGTTTCTGTGCCTATCCTCAGAGCCAGAAAATTAGAATTTCTGAGGCGAGGGCCTAGGAAACAATATTGTAATTATGCCTCAGGTGATTCCGACGCACACCGGATTCTTTTACCAGGAGAATAAATTGTATTTCTACAAAAGCATTAGCGTTCCGGGTGCTGTCTTCTACCTGGAAGTACTAAATGTATGAGTATGGAGAATACCACCTGGATTGCCATGGGGTGGAGTGCAGCAAATATTTTTCAACTAACAATTTAATGCTGGGATGGTTAAACCCACAATTCTCAGTCTTGATAAGACTAGTTTTGGTGCAACTATTTCATGGTGGTTTGAATGAAGTATCACATGCAGGAAGGTGGTGGAATGGAATAAATTATTCCCAAGCCTCTCAGACTCCTCAGTGTGTTTTGATATATGCCTCTAAATCTTCCCCAAACATGAAATGTCTTTGTGGTTTTTTTTTTGTAGAAGTGCTTGCAAATTGTTTTTTGCATTTTACTCCATAAAAGGTCTTTCTCTTTTTAATACAAAATTCCATTTACTTTTGTACTAAGAGATGAAATGGACACTCCAGGAAATTACACTGCAGTGTTGGTGACTTTATTTACCCTTAAGGCCACAGAATACTCTCTTTAGGAACATGAGTACCCCATTTGCGAAACATGTGATTGTTACCTGTATATATCTAATCTCCACACTAAAGTGCAAACATATTCTATCATTTCTGTGTTTTTCACAATGTTTTCAATATAGTGGGGTTGCTAGTAAATACCTAATGAACTTGGAAGAGAGGAATTTGAAAGAAATAAAGAATATGAAAGATTAGGATAGACCCTCCAGAAGCCAATTGCTTTTGGAAGTGCCATTGTAGGAAGTTCTCTTCCTGTCTCTCATGATCAAGGATCACTTCAGCAGAGAATGCTGATGGTCTTCCCATAATCTCTCGAAACCAGTGGACTTCAGCAAGTGGACCTCAAACAGATCTTGGACTTGCACACTTATGTGAGAGAAGAAAGAACCAGTTTTTGAACACCAAGTCACAGTTTTCAGGATTCAAAATGCTCAAACTATCTCTCACGATACCTGATAGTGGCAGGACTCAAAATATTCCCACCTCCCTGATATTTTAACTCCCCTCGTTTCTCTCACCTTGCTTTAACTTAAATGCTGATGGCCCACTTCAGTTTTGTGTAATTAACATTTTAGTATCTGTGTTCTGGTCTTTGTCAAGACCATCTATAAGGCAAAATAACTGTATCAAACATTTGTAAGTGATTTTTTAAAAGAAAATAATTTTTAAAAAGCCATTTCCCTATCATTTACAATAAGATCACCTTAGTACAATACTTTTCTGTAGACATTCACTTTCAGCCCCGTGTGATTCTATTACTGTTTATTTCTTCTCCAGTACATGCAAAGTAATGGTTTAGATTGCTGTATTGGGGTCCATCTTTGTGGCTTGTGGCTTGAGAATATATTTGGCTCCTTCTTAGAAGCTTGGTCTTCCTGACCCCTTCAGCCTACGCCAGTTTGAAAATCCTAACCATAATCCTCTGTGCGGATTTACACAGGTGCCTATTATGGCCCATAAGCTGTGGTATGGCTTCCAGTATTCTCGTTGCAGAAAGGTTAAGCCCTCCTGTCTTTATTCCTGAGTAAAAAAGTCCACAAGGTGTTAGGATTGTCAGGGAGCAGATTGAAGCAAGATACAACTTCAATCAGGCCTTAAGCCTGTGTCTATGCCAGAGAGGAAGCTTTTTGATGAACAAAGAGCTCCATTAGAAAATGGAGCAGTCAGTTTTTAACTCTGGAGTTATAAAAACAAAACTCTTCATCCTCTACTAGTCTTAGGGTGGCCATATTTTTCAAGCTAAAATTTGGGCCTCATACTCTGACAAATACATAGGTGTTTTTGTCACAACAGTTTGAGAATATCTAATGTTGGGAACAGTCCCATAGTATTATATTAAGGCTGTATTAGCACCCCCTTATCTACAGTTTTGTTTCTGAGGTTTCAGTTACCCACGGTCTGAAAATATTAAATGAAAAATTCCAGAAATAAACAGCTCATAAGTTTTAAATTGTGCACCACTCTGAGTAGCGTGATGAAATCTCCCACCGCCTGCCCTGTCCCGCCGGGGATGTGAACCATCCCTTTGTCCACCACATCCACGCTGTCTGTGCTACCTGTCCCTTAGCTACTTAGTCCGTTGGTCACACAGTAGCCATCTCAGTTACCAGATATACTGTCATAGGTATTACAGAGTTGTGCTCGAGTAACCCTTATTTTATTTAATAATGGCCCCAGAGTGCAAGAGCAGTGAATCTGGCAATTCAGATATGCCGAAGAGAAGCCTTAAAGTGCTCCCTTTAAGTGAAAAGGTGAAAGTTCTGAACTTAATAAGGGAAGAAAAAAAAATCCCATGGTGAAGTTGCTAAGGTCTATGATAAGCATGAATCTTCTATCCATGAAATTGTGAAGAAGGAAAAAGAAATTTGTGCTGATTTTGCTATCACACCTCAAACTGCAAAAGTTATGGCCACAGTGTGTGATAAGTGGAGTTAAGATGGAAAAGGCATTCAATTTGTGGGTGGACGACATGAACAGAAACATGTTCCAGTTGACAGCAATCATGTTTGGTACTATCCTCACTTTCAGGCATCCACTGGGGGCTTGAAATATAAACCAACGGAAGACAACTGTATATTGTTACCGTATGTATACCCCACATAGGTACCCAACATACCAATTAACAAAGCAGCTTACAAAATGAGATTGCACCGCCATTTGTAGAGATCACTGCCCTTTATGTCCTGAGGGCCAGGGCAATCAGAAACGTTATGCCTGGTGGATCTTTCCTGTCTGAAGACAGTCTATCTCTTTAAGTGTGGGTATGTCAGTATTGGTGGTATTGATATTTCTTTCAGACTTATGAGTCTAAAAGAGAGGTCCACTATATTGTATTATGCTTATCTCTGCTTCTGACTTGTCTCTGCTTTCCCTCAATGCCAGTAACAAAGCTATCAGACCTGAAGGGAGTATCCCAGCATGACCTATGAACAGCAGCTCCTGACTCAGAGCAGTCTGAGTGTCTTCAGAAAAGTCATAAAAGAGGGGCCTTCCCATAGTCTAGCCAAGCAAGAATCTAGGAGCAGAAAAGCTGGAGGCAAGGAGTGGCCAGGAAGAAGGGACTAGGAGTGAGAGTCCCTCCACCAAAAATTGTACTTCTGATACAAAGGAGTCAATCGCCAGCTTCCCAGAAACTGCTGTGCTTGGCTGACTCTCAGGGAGTTGGGGTGAAGGAGGAGAGGAAGCCATCTCTCTGCTCAAGACTCTGCCCCAGCCTAGTGGTTAAGGCGCGATGCTCACCATTCATATCTCGGAGAAATGAACTGCAGGTTCTGCAACCGATTTCTGCACCCTTTTAAAGCCCTTGAATTGGCAAAGCCCAAATGGTTTTTATTTCAGAGTCACAGTAATAGCAGGTTGGGAGTGCCATCCCAGAATGCTGCTTCTGGCCTTTGTGTCATTTTTGACTGTCACTTATCATTAAAACAAGCAAGGATGAGCCAGATGCAAATGGGAATTAAGCAGCTCTGTCTCATTGTTTTTCAGGATCTGAGTGTTAACCCAAATGCATCTCTCAACCACTTATGAGTACGTGCCTGCATGGCATGTAAATTACGGTTCGGTATCAATTCTCCCATGAGAATTCCCTTCATTTCCAACTCTCATCCCCAAGAGTTTGCCAATAGGTAAAGCTTGGAAGGGCAAAGTCAACATAACAACCACAAGTGTTACATTAATACTGCTTATACCGGATATGTATTTTTTTTTAACTCTGAAGGGCTTAGCAGAACTTTGTGAAAGGATGTTCTTTTAAAAGTGTCATTTGCCAGAGGTAAGACATCTTCCACCAATAGAAACAGTAAAAGCTTATCTCAAATTTTATTTATCCCTCTAAATTCTGAAAGCATGCTAAATAAAAATAACAACATTTCATTTTGGCTACAAACTGCTAATTAATAACTAATTTCAATTCTCCCAGAACTAAAATATTAACATTTTTAAATGAAATTAAACATCACAATCTTCTTCTAATTGTTATAAAAATATTTAGCAGCAAATATCTGTTTAATTATTTAAGCATTTGTTAATGGTGTAAATGTTATCAGTATAGTCATAAATATTTTCTCCTTTGTCCATAGACAATCAGCTGAGGATCTTTTACTTGTAGGACTTCAATTAAGATCTATTTAAGGCTGCCTGCTGGCCACAAAGTAATTACTTATGCTTGCTGATGCCTGAATCTGTTAGATATAGCGGCAAGAAGTGTTCTTTGATTTTATAAGTAGGGAAAAGTTGCTTTTTCTTATATGAATTTCATTGTTAATGTTATTAAAGAGGATTAGGGTGGAGTTGAAGCAGTTGAAAATTTAATTAATCTAATCCCTTTAACAGGAATTGTTTTCATATTGATAATTCTCTGTAACAACAGTATTACAGATCACACCCATGTGAAATATTTACACTAAATATTTTAGCATGTAATCTCTCCTCCAGCTTTCTCTTTGGGGAATGGTAAGATTTTCAGCTTCTGCAGCTTTCTTCTTTTATTTTTTTTCCTCTCAACTAAAGTGCAGAGACTAGAGAGAAATCTTTTTTTTTCTTCCTCTGCTAATTTTTTCTCAATGCCATCGTATCTCAGTAAGTTATGTTAGTAGCCATCAAATCCTTAATCTCCTAAAAGATCATGAGTTCTATGAAATAAGGAGAACAATCCAAATGATTTGGGAGGGGTATCTACAGTCATCTGGTGTAGATTCTCATTTGAAGTGATTTGTTTATCCATTGATTTCAATAAATTGTTATGTTGCTGAAAACATCACTAAGAGTAGCGTCAAATGAAGGATGAAACTGTCATTCTGGTCAACCTCCTCTGATCATCTCCAGTGTAAAATGGGAATTGTTCTTAATCTGCTCAAATGTCATGTTATCAGGGAGATTTTCTCTGACCTCTCAATATGAAACTAGATCACTATTCCTCAGTACCGTCCCCTCCTTTAATTGGCTTCATTGTTCTCCATGGCAGTTATCATCACGTAACTTGAGAAAACAGTGTGTGTTTGTTTAGTGCATCTCCGCCAACTACGATGCCAAAAGCAAGAACTTGGATTTGTTTGCTGATGTATCATGAGAGCCAAGCCCAGTGCCTTAAATATAGTAACACAGTAGATAACCAATAAATAATTATCGAATGTATGAAACTTTCCTGTCTTTTCTAAAGAACCAGATCTGTGCAAAGCAATGAAGAACTTGCTGTAAAGTAGACACTTACCCTGAGCTGGCTGACCTGCCGAGCCTCAGGCGAAGGGTCCCCCTGCAGAACAAAAGCACAGACCATGTGCCTTCTGTGGCTATGACTTCATTAAAGGACTAAAACTGGGTTGAGCAGTACTGTGCAGTCTCCACATGTTTATAACTTTAAGAGTAATACAAAGCAGAGAATCTCAAAGAGTGCAGTCTAAGGCACTAACCAAAAAGGGATTCCATTGTCAAACAGGTTTATGAAAGTAGGTATTAATGGAGCTAAACAAGGTTCTTAATTTCAAGGCATCTCAGATTATGGTAGTGCTCATTAGGGCTCTCCAAGACAAGATTAGGCTGTGTTTCCCAAGCACGTTTGATCTTAGACATTTCTTTTCTACTAGTCAATCCTGTTTCTAGGACAGGGTTGCAACATAGGGAACTCGGTTGTCTTGGGTGTACAATAGGCCAGGGCAGCATGGGAGGATGGTCCTGGCTCTGCCTCTTACTCACTTTGTTCTGTGACCTTGGGCAAGTTACTTAACACTTCTCTATGCCTCCATTTCCTCTTCTATAAGGTTGGGGAGGGGTGCGGGGGGCGGAGAGGGGTTACCCGGGATAATATATGTAAAGTGTCTCACACACAGTGCTAGCTAAATGGTGGTTATTGCCAACCCCCTTTATTGAATGTAGACATGAGTGCCTTTTAGATAGATTTCATCAGGGATGTTTTCTAAGATAGGCTTGTTAGTATTGACTCATTCCCAGAATCAGCCTGATGTGCCTCCTCTTGTGGTCCCAGCTCTCCATCCCCATCTGAGAAGCTCCGTGTACTGACACTGAAAGCGAACAAATGCTATCTTTCAACGTGACCTAAAACAAACATCTGATAACTCATTTTGATGTATCCCGCAGAGCTGATTCCCTTTGTTTCCACACCCCTGACCTCAGATGAAGACGCTTCGGGAGGAAGGTGGTAGCGTCCAAGTTAATGATTGTGTAGATGGCTACATGCTGACACATTTTGAAGTGACCATATTTTTTCAGTTTATTTCAAAAGCAGGTGTGACCCCTTCCAGTAAAATGTGCATTTACATATATTTAGAATTTATAAATCCTGACAGATTCCACAATATTTATAGCCCTCCATAAAAAGCTTTTGCCAGTTTGCAGAGCTTTGCATTTGGCTCTCTGGTAAGCTTAAGAGAGTTTAAATAATAATAAATTTGGTGATTTATTCCACCTGGAACAGAAACTTATCCCCCCCCCCCTTGGCTCATTTTGAAGGGGATACTATAAATAGTGCCACAGATGCTGGGATCAGGAATAGGGAATTGAAATTTGAGAGAGAAATACAGAAACATTTCCATTATCACTGATTCCTTGAGTGTATTTTTAAAACAGTTCTGTTCCTCAAATAATGTACCTTCTTTCCTTTCTCCTGCCCCATCTCAATTATGCTTGAGTCCCCCAAACCTGTTGCCAGCTTTAGGATTCAGTTGCATTAATGGGAAAGAGAGAGTGAGTATTAGCTGACTAGGTAGGAGAAAGTTGCCTCTAGGGAGGCCAAAGCAATTCTCCAATCAATGCTCATCTTATATTTCATAGTAGTCAGCTGCTAACTAAGTGTCGCTATCTAAGGCGTAAATGCATGATTTGAGACCTAGCTTATGCATCCTACAGGTATGATGAAAAGCTTACAGTTCATGAAAAAGAAAAAGAAATCTAATTGTAATTACAAGGGAAAGCCTAAGGACAATGTCAGAAAGTTTATTCTTTCAGCAATGCATGCACATAATTACCAAGTACAAGATAAGAGAGAAATACCTGGATAGTTGACTCCAAATGATATTATTTGTTTTCTTAAAAACAAAACAAACAAAAATCTGGGAGCCTGTCATTTGCCATAGAATCTCCTGATGAAAGCTGAGAGCAGCCATTTAGTGTAGCATAAGCAGTGTTGTAACTTGTGATGTAACTAGATTTATTTCCAGCCTCTCGTTTGAATGGGCTATGAAGGAAATAGCCTTTGTTAGAGGGAGAATAATAATAACATTTGCAAGAGCTGCCAATGGGCTAGCCCAGAGCAACAAATGCATCAAGTGGCTGTGGTTTGCTATGCAACACCTTTCTAATTGAGTGGTGGGTTTTCTTGTCCTGATAACTTGGAGCACACCCCCAAGATTTTTCTGAGCAATCCTCTTATCTCTAGCTAATAGGATGGCAGATGTTTAGACCAAGCCCCAGAGCCTACAGGGTACCACATTTTAATGATTTGTGGTGAACAAAGTAAATGTTTTAAAACCAGACTTTATGAAGCAGAGACCCAGTTAAGTATGATGGATTTGAAGCGAAGCCAAAAGAAGCTGAACGTTGTATGGGGGTATTGTCTCCCAGACAGGACACAAGTATGTTCATGACTAAATCTAAAGCTTTGCTTGAAAAAAATGACTTTTTAAAGAACCGTGCTCTTAAGGAATGTCCTTGAGGCAGGGAGGAATTTCCTTTGCCTTTCTATAGCATCTTTCTAAAAGGAAGAGGAGGTATTGAGCTGTTAGACAGTTGCTCAGTGTCTTTGTGCTTCTGTGACCACATTATGGGTCTAACACATATGGGATAAATAAACTGTTTTCATTTCTTAGAGCACATGGAAGGAAACAAGACAAGAAAATTACCATATTGCTTTTTTTTTTTCTTTTCTGAGCTATTAAAGAGGAGAATCTAGTTAGGGCAAATAAAAATGATTACTGAAAACAGAGTTTTGGGTTTTTTTTTTTTCCTTTCCTAGCCTCTTACTGAGCAACAATATGGCAAGACTTGACTTGTGTCAACCCCGTGTTTTGATGCACCTTCTTTTGTTCTTCTTCCATAGGGCAACCCCTACATGTGCAATAATGAGTGTGATGCAAGTACCCCCGAGCTGGCACACCCCCCTGAGCTGATGTTTGATTTTGAAGGAAGACATCCCTCCACGTTTTGGCAGTCTGCCACTTGGAAGGAGTATCCCAAGCCTCTCCAGGTTAACATCACTCTGTCTTGGAGCAAAACCATTGAGCTCACAGACAACATAGTTATTACTTTTGAATCGGGGCGTCCAGACCAAATGATCCTGGAGAAGTCTCTCGATTATGGACGAACATGGCAGCCCTATCAGTACTATGCCACAGACTGCTTAGATGCTTTTCACATGGATCCTAAATCCGTGAAGGATTTATCACAGCATACGGTCTTAGAAATAATTTGCACAGAAGAGTATTCCACAGGTTATACAACAAATAGCAAAATAATCCACTTTGAAATCAAAGACAGGTTCGCGTTTTTTGCTGGACCTCGGCTACGCAATATGGCTTCCCTCTACGGACAGCTGGATACAACCAAGAAACTCAGAGATTTCTTTACAGTCACAGACCTGAGGATAAGGCTGTTAAGACCAGCCGTTGGGGAAATATTTGTAGATGAGCTACACTTGGCACGCTACTTTTACGCGATCTCAGACATAAAGGTGCGAGGAAGGTAAGAGAACATCTGTCTGCCTTGAATGGGAATGGGTTTGTCCAAAAAATAAGATGCCATTGTGCTGGTCTCACAGCTGTAATGTGACATTTGTCAATTTGTATTGCAACATTTTTTCAGGAAAACCAGTGTCGAAGTAGGTTGTGAAGGCATTTGAGACCCTTTGTATTCAGTGGTACACTGAAATCCCCAAATTTGCTGTCACTGAACCTGGCATGATTCTTCAGAATTTAAATAAAAGCAAAAACAAACAAACAAACAAAAAAAAAATATAGAAGTCCCTAGGTCAGGACGTCCTTTAAATTTTTAAGACAATGAAGCCAGGGGAAGCAAAACCAGTTCCTCTGTAAGGGACTGAAAAACAAGAAATACATCTTTATATCTTAACATTGTTTTCAAAGGCAAGAGAAGGTTTAGACATGGTACAGCGATCTATTTATGTTTTGTTATATTGCACAAAAAAATCCCCAAAATGAAAGTTATATTTCTATAAATTTATTAGCTCAGAACTAAAAGCATTTAGAAAACAGAATGGTTTTGTTAAATGGGAGAAAGCTCTACTTTTCAAGTGTTTGGATGTTATTATATTAAAAAGATAGACTGGCATTTAAAATATGGACCTGAGTCAGGCAGACTCCCTTCATTTTACAGCCAGGGATATCTTTGGTTTTGATAATATATTAATATCAGAGACAGAATCAAGCAAATTTCCAAAAATTTTGAAGAAATTTAAATGAAAAATTTGAATATTGAAAAACCAGGACCACCAAGGTGGAGATTTACAACCAGCTTTTTAAGTGTGGTATGTTATCAAAGTAGCCAGCTGATGGGAGTGGAAGCATGAGATAATGAGTGGGCAGAGCTAAAGGTAAGAGTATCCAGCAAATGGTATAAAAGGGAAAGACAAGCAAAGCAATAACATGCCAGCAAAAAGGCCAAGACAGCTTTAAACCAAAATATATGAGGATAAGAATATAAATCATATATATCATTTAGGTTTAATTAAGTCATTATAAAATATAAACAGAGAGGGTAGGATTTATTGAATTTACTTGCTTCCAGCATCGCTTAGGCAGCCAGTCTTCAGAAACTGGGGAATTGTCGAGACTCTCTGGTCTGTCAGAGAGTTTCCTCACCTACGTGTGCCAAAAGAAGGAAGAAGTCACTGCTATTAAGGTAAGGGCCGTAGAGGGAGCACAGAGCAGAATGGTAGGCTTGACCTTATTGTGGTGCCAAAAGTTTCCGAATCTTAGCTGTGGGAAAGTAGCGGTCATCTACTCTCAGCTTTGTTCTGGCTTCATGTTCCTTGTGAAAATATTAAGAATCTTTATCTATGGAGCCTCTCTTAAAAACTTTTAAACCAAGGTCCTCGCGATATATTGTGACAATAGCTTTAAAGCAAAGTAATATTTTTGAGAGAAATCTGCATTGATTCAATATTGAATTTTGTGAGTTGCAGGGTATAAAAGACAGTTCATGTAGTATTATATTAGCAGAGTAACATGACAGGGCAATATGGAGCTGTTGCCTTGACCATGAGTTTGCTATTTATCATAAAATGCAGCCATTATCCTCATGAACATTTTAGGAAAAGATTATCAGTTTTTAGTATCTTCTCTTGGAGACATATGATATATGAAAACAATTGATGTTGATATTATTAACAACAGCTTAATGCAATGAAGTAACAAGTGTTCATCTACAAGAATAAAATCAAAAATAATAAACTGAGATATGAACTTTAATCCTGGCATAATCTACATTGTTTAGGTGGATTCATCTGGGTCAGTTTCCTTACAGTTCAAGAAATTCTTACTCTGAGCCCAAATTCCTATAGCCCAACTTCCCCAAATATTGTCATTTGACACTTGGAAGGAAAGCAATCTTCTGAAGCTTTTGGGTTGGGAAATAACCTTTGTTGATGCTTATTTTTGTTATTAGGTATTCATTTTTGTTTTCTCTAATTATTTAAAAGAAAACGTAAAATACATTTTAAAGCTAAAGGCATTTCTGTGCATTCTCCACTGGGGTCAGATGCACCATCTCCCAAAGGTGGGATGTTAGAAATGTAGATTCCTCCAGATTTACCACTTTTCTTTTATCTCTCAACTTCGTCGCATCCTCCAACTGCATTTCAGTGGTTCCGAGGAGTTGGGAGGAGCCCTCCTCCCTTCTCTGGACTCAGCTCTACTGCCTCTTCCTGTTCACCAGCCGACTGTAAGCTGGTGAGAAGCAGCTGGGCAAAAGAGAAAGGTCCAGTAGAGGTGAGCCCCTTCCATAAGGTCCCCCTCTGTCCCCTCCGACTCTGTCCAAATCGTCAGGGCAGAACTGACGCTGGCATGTACTGCACTAGGCACCAGATGGCTGGAGTATTTTTAGTCTTAGGGGAGGGACCAAAGAAGCAAGGCCTGATGGCTCAGGCGTGTCTCCAGCTTTTAAGTTATATAAGGAAGATCTGCTAATGATGGAGCCACTAAAGGGAAATGTTGAGCTGTTGCCTGGTTCATGGGGCCTTTAGGTATGGAAGCTGAAATAACTATTTTACCCTTGAAAATTTCAGTAAGATTAATGGTCTAGGGTGTCTTTCTGTTATGCAACAAATCATCTATAGAAGGATTAAATATTAATTGATGATCTCTCAAAGGAAGTTCTAAAGGTTCCTTTTCAAGACTATCATAAATGTATACTTTCCAAAATATAAGTGAAGTATTTGTTTCCCGCATGCCCCCACCATCCTATGAAGTGATTACAACATTGAACATGCCTTTACATGTCTATATCTGATCATGATAGTGATAATTTTCTACTTGTCACTTCCACCCGCACCTACACCTATAATGTGGGAAATTGACATGAATTATTTGAGGAAAATAGAATGGAGATCAAATGTGTCAAATATCCCTAAAATAGTGGACAGAGAATACAGAATTTTTAACCAAGAAATACTACACAATGAATCAAAAATAGATGGATATCTTTGCTTGAATTAACTGATTGTGAATTCCAATTCTCCATTTCTTTGTGCATGTGTATGTTTTAAACTGGCTAGTGTTGTTTGGTGTAAAAATAATGTTTTGGTTATCATTAGACCAATGTATTTATTTTTTTGGCAAGTGATACATCTGATACCTATTTTACTAGTGACAAAAACTGCATCTCTTCATAGAAAATTTATTCCTCTTTTCCTACATACTTATTTTGCTTCCCTCTCATTGTGTAGTTTATTAAGATAATGAAGGAAAAAAAGAAACATGGCTGTTGGCAATCTCAGCGATTCCGTAGTACTTACATTGTTCAATAAACCTAATAATCTTCATGGACTAATTCTGACTTATGGATGTCCTGCTTCAGTAAATCAGGGTGATTTTCTCTAGTGAATAATAGACGAGTGCAGTGTGCCAGTACCTTAATTAAAGAGCAGCTCTCTTAGTCTTGATCTCATTTTAATTTACAGGGTAATACTACAATAATATCACTAATGGAAAGTACATTAAAGGGCATCAAGTAGCATTAACTGTATTAAATTATGGTACTTGTGTTAATTAACTGCTGAAGCAAGATGGTTCTAATGGCCAAAAAGGTCGTCTAATGCATAAATAAAACCTACCCAGATGAGAGGTGAGAGGAGAAATGAAGAGTAGGTATTTTTTTCGGAACATCTTTTTATACAGTTAGGGGGTTAAATTCAAAAGCTGTTAAATATAGATAATGTCCAAAATGTTTTCCTAGTTACATAATGGAAACTTTTGATTTTTTAAAGTATTTTGTTTCCAGAATTAAATTAATTGAAGATTTGAATATTATATCTATCAGATATATAGATTTTATAGAATATAAACGCAACATTATTTGTGGTTTGAGGTAAACAATTTCAAGTCGTGTGATGTATTATAATAATTTTAAAATGTGTGAGACAAATGAACATTTTGGGTAATTTGCTCATTTATTTTTAAGATATGCTATTATCAACATGTCAAGTTACTGGTTTTGGACATAAGATCATGGAAATTCTATTTTAACAATAAGAACTTTAGGACAGTGGCCTGGAAAACTCTAATCGACATCTCCATTACTTGCCTTTTTACAAAATATTTCTAAAGGTAATTAGCAGTAATTTTTTTCTCAATGGTGTTTATACATTTCTTATCCCTTGCGGTGCCTACTCAGGCTCCTTCACAGGTAATTGGCTGTCATAGTAGTAAATAGTAATTTTTGCCTTTTCTACCTCCATTGCTTACCTTGAAGAAAGGAGCCTGGGGAGCCTGAGCACAGAGGCTCCACTTTGGTAAATTTTTGGTGTGATCTTCTCTTTACTGCTGCCCCTGCTGGGAGCCACACTCTCCCTGCCTAATCCCAGGAGCTGGAGAGGGCCCGGGACAGAGCCACTTTGACCGGGTGCCAGGGGGGAAGCAGCCCCTACACCTCCCTCTCAGGAGTCAAACTTATATTTGCAAACCCTTCCTGCTTGAATGTCACCGCCTTGGTATTTGTTGTAATTAGGACAAGGTAAAGTTGACATTCACTTTATTGAAACAAAGCTTCCAAACATTTAGTGCAAAAATATGTGATATCAGGTAAGTAGGAATACTTGGGGAAATTTAAAAGCATAAAAGCAGTAGAGCATTTTTCAAATTTTTCGAAAAATTATGTAACACAGAAGTGATTTTCTAATTACAAAAGCTTATCAGTTACCCTGAAGGTTCTCCAAGTCTTTTTCCTAACCACAATTCAAATTATCTACCAAAATATTTACTTTTCAGCTCTCCCGTAAGAAGCATTGCACAAGATGCTTTTCAAGCCTTGCGCCTGGCCCTTATCCAGTCTTTCCCAATTTGTCCCAATTGTTGAAGCTGGGATTTACTACTACTTAACAGATTCTGGTTTTATAACACCTTCCCTCTTTTTGTCACCAATAAATACTTATCTTCCATCCTGGGACAGATGCTGGGTTAGAGAGTAGACAGATGGAGATGCACAAGGTATGGTCTCTGCTCTCAAGGAGCTAATATCCAGAAGAGGCACAGACTTACAACCGAAAAAAAAAAGCTAACAACATGGGGTACGTGCTCTTACCAGTGAATGTTTAAAGTGCTATGATAGCAAGGAAGAAACTACTAATTTCATCTGGAAAGGCCAGTGAAAGCTTTGATGAGGATGTGACATATGTATGATGTCATGAAACACGCGCTTTAGTGCGCTGAGCAGACAATGCAGAATGGATGTTCTAGACAAATTGCTCTTCCATCTTCTGCCGGTGGACTTGCAGCATCTCCAAGCACTGACGGATGCTTATATCTTCGCTCACTGAGTCCCTTGTGTCATGAGAAATCTAAAATTATATGGATTCTCACATATCCATTGAGTGAAACATTTTAAGGCGATGGTGGTCGAGGCTATTCCAGTGTAGCTGTGCCGACAAGCGAGCTATAACATCGCTCATTTGTGGAGCGGCTATAACTCTAAGCACAGATGCTCAAGTGGAGAGTCCAGAAATGCTCTTCAAATTCCACAGAAGCCATCATATGACGATGATCTGAGATTTGCTATTAGTCAATAGGACTCAGGACCAATCAGATTTTGAGGAGGGGTTCAGAGAAAGACTTCTTACTTAATTGGATGCTGGGGCCAAAACTAACATAGGGGTTAAATACTGAAACAGGGTTTTAGTTAATTAGTGATTTAGTAAGTTATTTTTGTTGTGCCATTGCAAGTAGTAGGAATGCAAGTGGAGAGTCCAGTTGAGGATTTGGAAAGACTGCTCTGGTGTGGCAGAAAGAGGTTTGAGCTAGAAATATAGGTTTGAACATTATCACCTTACATGTGATGGTTAAAGTTTTGAGGATAGATGACATCAATAAAATAGTTTTTTTTCCCTTATAGTTATAAATGACTATGGTCATTTATAGAACATTTGCAGAACCCTGTGGAATATTGTCACTTAAAAGGTAATTTCTGAAGGAAATTGAGAAATAATCTGAGAAATAGGAGAAACAGAAGAAAGGGGAATGGGTTAAGGTAATTCTAATAGTTTAAATAGTCTCTGTTTATATTGAAGTGATAATCCTTTCCACTGTATAGCTTTCAGCTTCCAAAATTCTTGTCAGGTACCTCATTTCCTTTATTCCTTACATGAGACTTGTGAGGCAAGTGTTGGTTAACCCCATTTTGCAAATGAGAATACTGAGGACCAGAGAACTTCCATGACTTTTTTCCTAATTTCACACACATAACAAAGTGACAAATCATGTTTCTGGCTACAAACCCTCTGCTTTCTCCAAACATTATGCTCTTGCAGCCACACCAGCCTGCAGTGAGCTCAGTACATATAGGAGACCCCAAAAATTCCCAAAGGAGCCATCTTTAAACAGCAACAACAAATAAATCTTACAGCTCTGCTCTTCTTGAAATGTTCACACTCTCCATGACTTTTACCTCAGTATTTTATTACACCAGGTTGCTGTGTGTTTATCTGAACTCTAACTTCCCACTTCATTTTCATCAACTTTAAAATGTATGATTGGGCTAATTTGTGACATTGTGTTAGATCTAGGTATTTTACTGCTAAAATCAAATTATGGTGAGAGTTTCTTAGTTTTTGAGGGGAGAAAAAAATAAACAAATGTACTAAATTTTCTCAGTATTAATTTTTCTCTTACATTTCCTGATAAACTTTTAATATCTACAACTGCTTTCAACTAATGCATCACCAGAAACTGAAATAAATCACAGATGTTAATGGATAAACTTGGAAATGACCAATTACCTTAGCTTATTTTAAGAAAGCTCATTCTTCTTTTTATTTTTATTTCAGAGTATTATGGGGGTACAAATATTTTGGTTACATGAATTGCTTTTGTGCCATTTGAGTCAAGGTTGTCAGTGTGCCCATCACTAAGGCAGCATGCATTGTACCCATTAGGTGAACCCCTCCCCTCCTCCCACCTCCCACCTATTTGTTTTCTGCTGAGTTTTACTACCATATGTGCACATGAGTGTTGATCGATTAGTTCGGATTTAATAGTGAGTACACGTGGTGTTTGTTTTCCCATTCTTGTGATACTTCACTTAGAAGAATGGTCTCAACCGCAAAGATGTGGAAACAACCCAAATGTCCATGAATACATGAGTGGATTAATCAAATGCATATGTATACTTTGGAGTACTCCTCAGCTATAAAAAAAAAAATGGTTAATACCCTTTGTAGCAACCTGGATGGAACTGGAGAAAGCTCATTCTTCAAGTGAGGGAAATCTGTTATGCCTTTTAATTTCCATGTATTGGTCCACATTCTCTCTTCTGGAACTATGGTAAACAAGTGCACCGTCTCTTTCATTTAATAAAATTTCATGAATTTGCAGTCAATGATCCTATCCCCCAGGTCTTTTTTTCCAAGCTAAATGGGTATTAAACCATTCCACCATGTAAAATTTAATTTACTCTTCTTTTAAAGAGAGAATGAAGTTCAGTAAATAAGAGTATTCCAATGAAAAGCTCAGTGATCATAATTAAAAATAAAAAACAACATAGAACATTGCTACTTAACTCCAGTGGAAACACTTAGAATAAAGATTTATGGTATGCACCCATTTTAAGTAGACAACTGAGGGCCATTCTGATTTGGAGCATATTTTTTAAATCCTTGAGAATTTCTTGAATTATTAAAAGAATATATGCATAAGCAGCTCATTTTCCTCTGAGGTTTGTACCGTTATAAGGAGAGAATGTATCTAATAATTCCTCCTTTTAAATTGTGAAAGTCATTAGCATGCAGGAAAACAACCCAGTTTAAGAGCTTGTCTCTTTATCCTTAATTCCCCAGTGCCATAAATTTTTTAAGTTAGTGGTCATTAAAGAAACAATGTCTCCTTTTTAAGAAGCATAGGGATATTCAGACAAAATACGACATAACAAAAAAGTGAAATAATTTCCTCTCTCACTTAGCACAGCATTTGTATGGGAAGCTATGGTCAGTTACATCTGCACACCCAAACACTGAGAGCCAGGAATACACTACCATCTGGAACCATGGTTTTTATCCTAATTCAGTGGTTGGCATCTTTGGAAGGTCTTGCTGGGTTTTTTTGTCTGTAGGATCAGAGGTGTTTCCTGACACATTAGGAGGTGATGGCCATTGGTTGAGATTTAGCGTAAGAATTTTTAGGGGTCTATGTGGTCAAAGGTTCAGTAAAGAGCCTATTTCCATTCATTCTCCAAATACAAGAACAAATGTGCTAATGCCATGGGTTTTATCATAGTAATTTGATAATGTTGCTTGATATATTGGTTCCATTGTAATATAGGTCTCTATTTCAATTTAGTAAGTCACTTTTAGAGCTAAGTATATTAGTTTAACCAGAGGTGACTGCACTGCATATAATACATGGTTGCTCTTTCTGCCTCTTTTTTATAGGTAGGAAAACTGCATCTAAACAAGGTTAATCGATCAATGGGAAAGGGGGAAAGAAAAATTTAAAAATTACGTAGGCATGTAAGTTTGCTTCTGAACTTCCATTTA
Organism: Eulemur rufifrons; assembly: GCF_041146395.1. NCBI lineage: Eukaryota > Metazoa > Chordata > Mammalia > Primates > Lemuridae > Eulemur > Eulemur rufifrons. The sequence continues at coordinate 117,076,479 of NC_090990.1, read as the reverse complement.
AAAAACGTTGAATGCATAGACAGGTTTTATTTTTTTTATTTATTTTTTTTTTTTGTTGTTGAGACAGAGTCTCACTTTGTTGCCCAGGCTAGAGTGAGTGCCGTGGCGTCAGCTTAGCTCACAGCAACCTCAGACTCCTCGGCTTAAGCGATCCTACTGCCTCAGCCTCCCGAGTAGCTGGGACTACAGGCATGCGCCACTATGCCCGGCTAATTTTTTCTATATAGATTTTTTTTAGTTGTCCATATAATGTCTTTCTATTTTTTTAGTAGAGACGGGGTCTCGCTCAGGCTGGTCTCGAACTCCTGACCTTGAGCAATCCACCCGCCTCGGCCTCCCAGAGTGCTAGGATTACAGGCGTGAGCCACCGCGCCCGGCCGACAGGTTTTAAATATGTGATGTAGGAGCCTCACAAGCTCCACGGGTCCAAAGATCCCAATCCAGAGTATGACGTGATGAGGATCACTACTGTGCCAGTTCTTTCTTGCGTTGTGACTGGTGCCTAAGACAACTGACACTGTTCTGGAAATATAAGGAGAGGATAGACAACAAGTTATTAGGATTTCAAAATCATTATCCATCTTATTTTAGAAGGAAACCTTGGCTAGAAGTCAAGAGAATGGGTTTTAGCCATGGATATGCTGAAAACTCTTTGTGAGCTCAGAGCAAGTTGCAGCTACCATAAGCAGAATCTCCTCATCTACAAAAATGAGAGTACCCACTGGGCATGGTGGTATGTGCCGTGCCTATGGTCCCAGCTACTTGGGGATTGAGGAGGGAGGACTGCTTGAGCCCAGGAGTCTGAGACCAGCCTCGGCAACATAGCAAGAGCCCATCCCTGAAAAAAAATTTTTTTAAACGAAAGTATTATACTAGCTTAGTGTTTCTCAGAATTGCTCTTCAAATAAAGGCTATAATGGTCAAAGGCCTTTGGGAAATGTTGTTCACAAGATTTTCTTCTAGGAGAATCACAGTGTCTATTAGTATATTAAAGACTCTGAGGTATCCTACGGTAAAGAAACATTTCCATTTTATTTACGCTAGAGCCTCCCAAACTCACTAGGCCAAAAAATTTCTATTAATACCCCAAAGAATTAGTATTCATAGAACTCATATAAGAGTAACAATGTTCCTTCAAGGTCCAACATCACTGGTCTCTTCGTATGATATAAGGAAATAAATGAAAACATCATGTGTGTGTGCGCACGCGTGTGTGTTTAAACTATTTACAGTGCTAAGAACAGATTGATTTTTCACAGCAAGGTTTAATTTTAGTTATCATCCTTCCTATATTGTTGCTACATTGGGTGAAAAAATGAGACTATCTTAGAGAAAGACTAACCTTGTGAAGAATATCTTTCTCTTTTTTTAAAACTGTTGCTCTTATTTTTTGAACCTTAGGGAATGCTGTGTATCTTTCTTTAAGAATTATAGGAAATTAAGTACTGCATTGGGTAGATGGGGATTTTGTTTTGTTTTGTTTTTAAGCTAGAGCAATTGAGATGGAAGAGTCAGCAAAGATGTGAAAAATGAAATGCCAAGTGGTACAATCTGGTGCATTTTAGAGATAAATAGAGATGCTAAAGGATATCTATGCCTCTCGTATATAAGCTACGCAAACTCTAATTACAGCAATAAACTAAAATCGTGTTTAAGGGAAAATAAGATTAACCAATATTTAATATGTTCTTTTTTTTTAATTTGCTTTGGAGGATATTTTTGAAACTATAAGCTAATTTTAGTTAAATGCATGTTGCCTTTCTTTTGTTCCTTAGGACTGTTAATGAGTAACAAATTAGAATCCGGTAAACCTAAACATTGTACACAGCTAAGGGATATCACCTTGTCTAGGAATTGTGTTTTTGTCCTGGCTGCTTTTACTCATTTGGTGCTACCAGAATATCAGGGAAGCAAAGCTGTTATAACATATTGGTGACATCCATGTGTAATTATAGATTCCCCAGTGCTGCTGGGAACAGGGAACAGATGGGGGGAGGGTGGGCCAAGAGATGATGGGCGGGGGAAGCCTAAGAGGTCAGAGATTTGGCAGGTTGGAAGGAGACAGCATCATGAACTCCTGTATTGGATTTGCATAGGCGGTGTGTATGCCAAACAGAGTCATAGCATTGCAAAATCATTTCTTTTAGAACTGAAAGAAACCATGAAAATGATTTAATCTACTGCCTCTTTTTCAGATGTGAGACAGAATGGTTAAATGAATTAGCCAAGTATGATACTGTTGCATAGTTAGAATTTAGACCCAGATGAAACTTGTGTTTTACTTCCTGATTTGACCCCTGTGCCTAGAACTAGGTCTGACACATGTTAGGGGTTCAATAAATATTTATTGAAGAAATGAGAGAATGGTTGTGGAATACCCTCCTAAGCATCATGGAAACCACCATTCTGAGTATCTACACTCTTCCCATTAGGCATCCTATGGCCACCTTTGCACATTCCCCACACAAGACTGCAAGGAAATTGGCGCTCCTCCCCATATGTTTGGCTATTCCACTTCATCTAATATATCAGGATTGCAAAATTCAGTCTTCAATCAAGTGTTCAAACTTAAAGAATAAAATTTATCTACCCTGGATATCAGAGTAATATGTGTATTCTGGATAAATGAATATCACCCCACCCAGACACACACAATTTCTTTTATTATTTGCCTGATTGGTCCTTTCAACACCAGAAATTGTGACTTTTAATTTCTTTCCTGGGTGAGGAGAAGTGCGTGAAAAGAAATTCACTCTTCTGCTCACCCTTAAGCGATATTTAGTAAAATCACAAGTCCCCAAATAGTCTTCCAGTGATGTTTGCCTCTTGGGTTTAGTAACCAAGGAATTTAAAAATGCTTAAACATTTTTACAATTTATAAATGAGCCATGTAAATATTGGTAGAGTAAGGGCTGGAGTTACAAAGAGTTTGAACTAAGGCGACATGGAAAAAGGCAGTGACTAAACTCAACTATATAGATTTATCTGCTTAGCCTTTTATGAACATTTGTCATTACCAAAATAATTCAAGTGCATTATATACTCTTAAGTGGCAAAGTAGGATTAAAAATATTAATGGTATGAGACTAATAACTAGAAGGAGGGAAAGAGAGAATGATACAACACAACACATGGCTAGCTCATAGTGGTGAAATTGTGAATAATTTTTATTTATTTATTTATTTGTAGTTCTCTATATTTTTCACATTTTATTCATTGACCATATCATCAGAAAAAAATTAGTTAGTTTTTAAAGTTAAAATTCAGCAAAGTTGCAGGACAGAAAATCAACCCACAAAAATTAATTATGTTTCTATATACTAACAATAAACAATACAAATGGGAAATTAAGAAAACAATTCCATTTATAATAGCATAAAAGTAATAAAATTGTTAAGAATAAACTTAACCAAGGAGTCAGAAGACTTGTACACTCAAAACAACAAAATAATGCTGAAAGAAATTAAATAAGCCACAAATAAATGGAAAGACATCCCATGTTCATGGATTGGAAGACTTAAGATGTCAATACTGCCCAAACCTGTATACAGATTCAATGCAATCTCTATTAAATACCACATTTTTTTGCAGAAATAGAAAAATCTACCCTAAAATGGGTACAGAACTTCAAGGGACCCCAAATAGCCAAAAAAAATCTTGAAAAGAAGAAGAAGAAAATTGGAGGTCCCACTTTTTAAAAAAAATTTCAAAATCTACCAAAAAGCTACAGTAATCAAAACAGTGTGCTTCCTGACATAAAGATAGACATATGGACTAAAAGAATAGAATAGATAGTCCAGAAATAAATCCTCACATATATAGTCAAAGGATTTTTTACAAGAGTGCCAAGGCCATTCAATGAGGAAAGAATATTCTTTTTAACCAATGATGCTAAGAAAACTGGATATCCACATGCAAAAAAAAAAAAAAAAAAAAGGAAGTCAGACCCTTACCTTACACCATATACAAAAATTAAGTCATTAAGATCAAAGACCTAAATGTAAGAACTAAAACTATGAAACTTTTAGAAGAAAGCATCGGGGAAAATTTTATGACATTGGAGCTGGCAATAATATCTTGGATATGACACTGAAAGCAGTCAACAAAAGAAAAAATGGATAGGTTGAACTTCAAAATTAAAAACTTTTGTGTGTCACAGGACACTATGAACAGAATGAAAAAGCAACCCATGGAATAAGAGAAAATATTTACAAATCATATATTTGATAAGGGATTATAATCCAGAATATAAAAAGAATTCTTACAGCTCAACAACAAAAATCTAATTCAAAAATGAGCAAAGGACTTTAATAGACATTTCTCCAAAGAATATCTGTAAATGGCCAATAAGCACATGAAAAGATGTACAACATTATTTGTTATAAGCGACATATAAATCAAAACCACAATGAAATACCACTTTACACCCATTAGGTGTAAAATGATGCTTGGTAAGAATGTGGAGACATTAGAACACTTGTGCCTTGCTGGTGAAATGATACAGCCACTGTGAAAACTCGTGTGGTGATTACTCAAAAGATTAAACATAAAATTGCCATATGATCCAGCAATTTCACCCAAAAGAAGTGGAAGCAGAGACTTGAAGAGATATTTGTATATCCATGTTCACAGTAGCATGATTCACAATAACCAAAAGGTGGAAGCCACCCAAGTGTCCATCAATGGATGAATGGAAAAACAAAATGTGGTTAATACATACATTGGAATTTTATTCAGGCATAAAAAGGAAGAAATTTTGACACATGCCACCGCACAGATGAACCTTAAAGACATTATGCAAAATGAAATAAGTCAGTCACAGAAGGACTAACATTATACGATTCCACTTATATGAGATTCCTAGAGTAGTCAAATTCATGGAGACGTGAAGTATAATGGTGACTGTCAGGTAACTGTCAAGGGGAGGGAGGAAAGGAGAATGAGTGTGTAATGGTTAGAGTTTCAGTTGGGGAAGATGAAAAAGTTTTAGGGATGGATGGTGATGATGGTTGCACAACAATGTCATTGTGCTTAATGCCACAAAGCTGTATTGTACACTTAAAAATGGTTAAAATAGTACATTTTATGTTATGAGTATTTGAACAAAATAAAAATAAAGGTAAGTAACAGCATAAACATGTCGAGTCTCCTTGACTCAACAAAGTAAAACACAGAAATTCTAAGCTATATCCTTGTGTCTTCCCTTCCTTTTTGTCCTTATGTAACATTACTTTAGTCTTTTCCCACTTTTAATGCTATTCTTACCTCTAAAATGGAGGAAGATGTTATGCGGGTTTCTGAGTTTGTAAGGAGCTTCATGATGAGGGGACTACTTGGCGGAAATCATATGTTGAGGCTTCTTGAAGCAGCAGGCAATAATTTGTACAGAGAGAATTTGGCAAGCAGATTAACTTAATCAGAGAGAATTCTCTATAGAGGAGAGATGAAGCGCAATTAGAGTGGAAGTGGGCTTAAGGGACAGATACCATAATAGTGGGGGAGGATCTTTAATACCAGACTGAGTTTTGATTTCATACTATAGGGAAGCAACGAGGAACCACTGTAGGTCCTTGTAAAGGAGGATGCCAATTTAAAAAAAAGACTTAAAAGATTGTGCTACTATGTGTGTGTAAAAAGGCTTGGAAAGAGGACTTAACTGACTGTTGCAATAACTTTCATGAAACATGAGGGCTGTGGATATAGAAAGGAAGAAGTAAATCTGAAAAACAGGGTTTAGTATTACAGAGAGCAGGTCTGCTCCTAATATTTGCAAGGTTGGGGAAGGAATACAAGTAAAGGCCCCCATATGCCTAAATATTTATAAATAATAAATTGAGCTATACCACTGACTGGCTCATATTCCTACCCAGGGTTCCCTAGCCCATTCCCAATAGTATGGCAAAAGGAGGCATCATCTCACCCTAACTGGTTCTGCTGTTTACAAGCCCAATAGTAACATGGTGCTGCTAGAGAAGGGTAGAAGCAGTGTCTTTGGCCCAAGACTCACACATGGTAAGTGGATCTACCTGAACTTGGCATGGAGACCTACCCAGGCAAGCAGCTAGGAAGCCAAGGCAGGAAATCTTTCCTTTCCCATGCCTCACTTGTTCATTTCAGGATTTCCAGGTAGTTCTAATCACCTTCCAAAACTACACCAAAGGTTCTTGTTCCAGTAATGGTCAAGCCATCATGCTAACTCTCCTGCACAAAATAACTACAAACTCTGAACTATATATAAAAACAATTATTTGAAGTCCCTGGGTAGTGACCAGAAACAGGCTGATGATGGAGGGCAATTGATACTTGGAACAAAGGAAAGATATTGGGTGAATTTGCCTTTTCTCTGTTTTTCTCTAATGGCCTGCAGGGCTCAGTTTGTGCCATACATGATGAGGAAAGGGAGGTGCAGTTAAAACTCAGATAGTTGGGGCAATCACAAAACCAAAATGTGAAGAAAGAAGTATGAAAAAGAGAGAGCCAGAGAGGGAGGAACTCCAAATATTCTGTATAAACTCAGTCTAAATCTCTGGCTAACTACTCAATCATCAATGTGTGAGGCAGTCTCCAAGAAGCCTAGCTAAAGCTAAAAGAACTGGACTCAGATTTCAGCTACTGTTGCAGAGGAGGAAGAGTGTGAAATTTGAATTTAGCTACATTCCCTGCCTACTAAAACACGGAAACAAACAAAACCAATACTCTTCAGAAGAACATAACAGAATTCAGAATCTCTACAAAGTATCATTCATAATGTCCAGTAATCCAAAATTACTCGGCCGGGCGCGGTGGCTCACGCCTGTAATCCTAGCTCTCTGGGCGGCCGAGGTGGGCGGATCGTTTGAGCTCAGGAGTTCGAGACCAGCCTGAGCAAGAGCGAGACCCCATCTCTACTAAAAATAGAAAGAATTATATGGACAGCTAAAAATATATATAGAAAAAATTAGCCGGGCATGGTGGTGCATGCCTGTAGTCCCAGCTACTCGGGAGGCTGAGACAGGAGGATCGCTTGAGCCCAGGAGTTTGAGGTTGCTGTGAGCTAGGCTGACGCCACGGCACTCACTCTAGCCCGGGCAACAGAGTGAGACTCTGTCTCAAAAAAAAAAAAAAAAAAAAAAAAAAAAAAAAAAAATTACTCAATATATGAATAAAACAAAAAAAGTTGATCCACATTCTAGAAAAGATACAATGGAGACCGAACTCAACATGGCCCAGATGTTGGAATTAGCACACAGATTTTAAAGCAGCTATTATGCCGGTGGATATAAGAAAAGATGAGTTTTTTCATGAAGTAACATATTTCTTTTTTAGGCTTTCTTTTATGCCTATGAATAGAGGTTTAAAACTTTATCTATACATATATCACAGACCTTTAGTTATATCTAATTCTTAGGAGCATCACTACTTCTGTTACTATTGCAAATTGTAGTTTTTCACTTTTATTACATTTTTTTAAATTTCAGATTATGGGGGTACAAATGTTTAGGTTACATGTATTGCCTTTGTACCACCCGAGTCAGAGCTACACATGTGCCCATCCCCCAAACAGTGTACACCACACCCATGAGGTGTGAATTACTCATCCCCTCCTCCCCCACCCCTGCCACCTGCCTGACACCTGATGAATGTTATTTCCATATGTGTACATAAGAATTGATCAATTAGTACCAATTTGATGGTGGGTATATGTGGTGGTTGTTTTTCCATTCTTATGATACTTCATTTTGGAGAATGGGCTCCAGCTCCATCCAGGATAACCAAGAGGTGTTAGTTCACCATTATTTTCTGTGGCTGAGTAGTACTCCATGGTATACATATACCACCTTTTATTAATCCACTCATGTATTGATGGGCATTTGGGTTGTTTACACATCTTTGCAATTGTGAATTGTGCTATAAACATTCTAGTGCAGATGTCTTTTTTATATAATGTCTTTTTTTCCCTTAGGGTAGATGCCTACTAATGGGATTGCTGGATCAAATGTTAGTTCTACTTTTAGTTCTATGAGGTATCTCTATATGATGTTTCCTTGAGATTGTACTAGTTTGCAGTCCCACCAGCAGTGTATGAATGTTCCTCTGTCTCAAGATATAAAATATCTGCAGGGAAATATAAACTGTTAAATAGTAACTAAATGGAAATCCTAATACTGAAAAAAATGTAATATCTGAATTTTTTAATAAAATTTCACTGGACATACATTAGAGTAGATTGCAGTTGACAAAATAGTCAGTGAACTTGAAGACAGATCTGTAGAAAGTATCCAATATGAAGAACAGAGAGAAAGAAGTTTGAAAAAAATGAACCAAGCCTCGGAGGACTTGAAGACAACATCAAAAGGTCTAATATATATGTAATAGGAGTCCCTGAAAGAGAAGAGAGGAAATGGACCAGTAAGTAAAAATATTTGAGAAAGTAATGTCTGAAATTTTCCCAAAGACATAAAGATACAGTGAACCCTAAGATTAATATCTAGCAGCCTCTAGGCATATAATGAATAAACCACTGAAATCCAGTCATAAAGATAAAATCTTGAAAGCAGCAAGAGAAAAAAAGACACATTACACGTATGCAAGAAACAATTCACGTGACCATTGAATTCTCATCAGAAACAACTGATCAGAAGACAGTGGGACAAAATCTTTAGAGTGCTGAGAGAGCGAAAACAAAACAAAACTGTCAAGCCAGAGTTCTATAGCTAGTAAAATTATCTTTTATAAATGAAAGCTTGTTAAAAACATTTTCAGATCAAAGAAAATTAGAGAATTTATCAGCATCCCATCTGGCTAAAAGGAAATGATACCAAATGAAAACTTAGAACTTCAGGAAGGAACTTCATGAAGAATACTGGGAATTGAAAATATATGGGTAAATCTAAAAGTCTATCTTCCTCTTTCTTTCTTCAAAATACATATTACTATTTAAAACAAAAAAAATATTGTGAGGTTTAGAATGTATATAGGTATAATACATAGGACAAATATAGCATAAAGCACAGGAGGATGGAGTAAATGGACATATATTGTCATAAGTTCTTACATTTAACATGAAATGGTACAATGTTCAGTCTAAATAGATGGTGAAAAATTAATAATATATATAATTATATATAATATATAATAGTTATATGTAATATATAGCATATATAATAATCCCTAGAACAATCACAAAGTATAATAATAATTCAGTGAGGACTGTTTTAAAAGTCCTACACAATCAAGCCAAAACTGTACCACCCAGACTCAGGGGAAGGAGGAAGCACAGTTATATGAAGAATCTTCTGTCTGCCTAGACATCTACTCTCGGTGATTTGGGGTGCCCAGTATTTATTTAAAGGCAGAAAACAAAACAAAAAAGCCAAGCACAGGCTTAATTTTTTCTTCTTACCTCCCTACGCCCACTCCCAACACACTTACTTGAGCTCTCTCAGCCCTGCATCTTCTGGCAGAGATCAGAGCGGTTCAGGAATTGGAGGGTGCAGGGATGAGGTTCAGTTTAGGTTTCAAGTCCCCTTCCCCAAACTCCTATCTGCTTAACCTGTTACCAAACTTCCAAAAAAATTTCTTAAGAGAGCAGAAAGAAAAGAAAATTGGGTTTCCATATTTGTGATGTATGGGACCCTCCACAGTCAGGGTACAGGGCAATGACTCCTCTTATGGAAGCCCAGGGGCAGCGGTAGTGCAGGAGAGAAGAGAGAGATACATGTATCTCTAAAGTTCGATCAAATTTTTCATCCCAGGGAACCAAAGGAGTGATAGTGTCATTGCCAATATTTTAGAAATTGAGGGGATCACCTATTTAAGACTATAATGAGCTCATATTTTAACTTAAAAGTGGTAGAGAAGAGATTTAGATATAAGTATTTGTTAGCAAATGTGTGAGTAAACTGGCCTATAGATGATCTACAAATAAATTGCTATTTTGCATTATTTAATTTCTATCCAAGGGAAAATATTTCTTTAGAAATAAGCAGATGGCAGTATTATTATCTTTACTGATGGCTGCCCAATATTTCTCAATGACACCAGAATACCTAGAAAGTATTCTCACCCTGTCTCGAACTTTGAATGCTTTTAGACCATTGATAATGGTTATTATAGAGCACTGGTCTGACTCTAATGAGTTTTCCAGCTCAGCTCGAAAATATGCCAATAATATACATATAGAGATAGGATTTTGGAGGAAGAGTGTATTAAAAAATATATTGGGATATTTTATCTCCTCTGGAAAGGTATTTTTAAAAAAGAAAGAAAAAAAAGGAAATAGTGGGTTTTGGGGGGTAAATTTTGAAGATGCAAGAGAGCCTTTAACAGCATGTTGCAGTTTTCTACACTCCCAGGAAGAGCAGGTCAATTGAGAAATCTCATCCACATTCATCTCAGAAGCATTTTTATTGCCCACCTACATGGCCAACTGTGGATTGGGGGCAATACAAGGACCCAACACATCTCCTTCTTGGTTCAAAGGTAGATGTTCAGCTCCACTAGTGCCTCTCAAATGCTCTTTGGTTCTCACAGCTCTGCCCACTTTTCCAGCCACTGTGAATTTGGGAAGTTAGTAGGTCACAGTCTATGAGATGGGGCTTTTTCTGTGTTCCAGGGTGGCCCATTTAGAGGAAGAAATGAAGCATGCTGAAAAATGTGTGGTGTTACTCTCAAAGGAGACCATGGCAACCACTTTCTTAACCTCAGCACTACACAGAATGTAAAATATACAAAATCCCATGGTGAATCACATAAACTTACATGAAAAATAGGCTGAGGAAAGTCAGAAATACACTATAATTATTATAAACAAGGAAAGAGGTCTATTTTGGAAATAGCAATAACTATTTGATTAAATCTGTTAGTAGCATGCAGACAGTCTGCTATTTTAGGAATAATTTACGTTTGTGAACTAAGAGAGGGAGGAATAACCAGTTATGTTTAGTAAACTAGAAATGATTGTGTTAATATAAGCTTTGTGAGAACACGGCAATTGGTCAGAATATAAAGGAGTAAAACAAAATTTAACTGAGACTCAGATCACGTGGATTCCTACCCCAGAACTGTAACATGGGGAACAATATCTACCCTACTTCCCCTTCAAGAATTTTAAAAAATGCAAAATACAATACAAGTAAATGTATTCACTTAAATGTGTAGTGTTTACTAGTTCCTGGCAGTGTGCCAGTTGCCAGAGATACAAAGATGAAAAGTTACAGTCCCTGTCCTCAAGTTGCTACCATCTGGATGGGTTGACAGACACTTCAAGAGAAAAATTATGAAGCAGTGTGGTCTGAGCAGTGATAAGGCTGTGTATACAAAGCTGCTGTTGCAACAGCAAGGAGAAGCAAGAGCACCAGCCCAGAGCTTTGACATGGGAGAAGCTTTCTGGAGGACTTTCTGATATTCCCATTTTCACCAAGGTTTTCTCTAAACGATTACCTCCATATGTTAGGTTAAAATGAATGAAATTATCATTATTAATCATTTAAAATGGTTAAATAGTACCTGATGGTTGAAAATATCTAATGTCCTATATTAGTACCATGTCTATAAATGCACTTAGACACGTTTTCTTTCTCCTTTCCATGATATAGGTATGTCCAGAAAATTGATTCACTGTAGAGTTGGTTTCAGACACAGAAATATTGAGTAAAATGTGGATTTGCAAGACCGCATGTTGTTTAATCAGATTGAATGACAGGCTCAATTTTCAATACAAAGTTAATCCTGTTTTCATTAAATATAAATGTTGTTTGTGAAAAACAAGAGTCCTGCAGAAGCAAAAGGATATCTCTCAGGGTTACACATTTTATATTTGTTTAGCATTGATGAGTTTAAACCAAGAGGCTTCTTTGCAATTTGATTATTTGCTCCTTTCCTTGATATTGATTATTCTATTAGATTTTGCTACCAACAACAGCATATGTAAAGATTCCAGTGTTACTTTACTACTAAAATAAGATGCCAGAGGAAATTACATATCACAGGTGAGTTGTTTATACAAACGAAAATAAGGAAAAATCAAGTTGTGGCATGTTTGTTAATGAATTCCGATTTCCATGGAGAGGCAGCAAAGGGAAGCTTTAAGCCACATGGACTTGGGTTCAAATCCAGCCCTCCATTTGCTGCTTGTTAGACTTTAGAAAAATCATGAAACTTCAATATCTCAGAGTCTCAGTCCCCTCATGTAAAAACTGGAACAAATGCTACCCATGTTGATAAATTATTTTCAAGAATATTTTTTTATTTCAGCATATTATGGGGGTACAAATGTTTAATTTATGTGTATTTCCCTTGCTCCCCCCCCAGTCAGAGCTTCAAGCGTGTCCATCCCCTAGATGGTGCGCACCATACTAATCATGTATGTACATACCCATCCTCTCCTCCCCGCACCCAACACCCGATGGATGTTATTCCTATATGTGCACTTAGGTGTTGATCAGTGAAACCAATTTGATGGTGAGTACATGTGGTGCTTACTTTTCCATTCTTGGGCTACTTCACTTAGTAGAATGGGTTCCAGCTCTATCCAGGATAATACAAGAGGTGCTATATCACCATTGTTTCTTGTAGCTGAATAGTACTCCATGGTATACATATACCACATTTTATTAATCCACTCATATATTGATGGGCACTTAGGTTGTTTCCACATCTTTTCAAAAGAAGACAGAATAACGGCCAACAAACATATGAAAAAATGCTCAACATCTCTAATCGTCAAGATTATTAATGTATGTAAAATGCAAGTACACATTAAATAAATGGCATTTACTACCATGGTGCTTCAATTGAATATTATGACTTTGAAAGAAACTTTGTTTTGTTTTTCATTATTTTTTATGTTAGTATAACAACATATTGGCCCTGTAGCTTTAACCACTAATATTTTGTCTTCCCCTACAAACTCTTTCCACTTTCCTATATTGATGGACTGAGTTTATATTTATTCTAATATATAATTTATATGCTATTGTACAATCATTAATGTGCACTTATCTGTCTTAATTGTTTCCTTCCTCTTTAAAGACCTCAGCAGGTTAAATTTATCATAGTCCATATTACCATATTCCTATAGTTATCCATTGGCAGAGAGTCCGATGAAAATTAAAACTGGGAATTACAAAGAGAGAAGAGTGAGTTTAGATTTCTAAGATTGGCTCCTTCAGTCCTGGGTAAATGCAGTTATATTATATCCCATTTCCTCTGGATCACAGATGTGCATTTATTCTCACAGATGATGGATGGCCTACTTTGATATTTTGCATGGATGGCTCTTGAGAATGAAAATCATGCTTATAAAAGATTCATTGTTTCATTGCACAGTCCTAACATTTGAAACACAGTGACAGTATTATAATGTCTATTGACCCTGCTGGTCAGCACAAAGGAGGAGAAAATCTCCCAGGATCACCTAAGAGAGAAAAAGAGTTTGGGTCTTCTTTTCCATAGACTGCAATAACTAATACAATTTTTAGTTCTTTTTCTCTTTTGGCTTCAGGAAAGCTATCTTTGAATGGCAGCAAAACCTCTGTGTCCTGGGGAGGTTAAGATGTCACCTACTTAAGAAGCACATCCAGTGCAGAGGTGAATCCATGAGTTGTAAGGGGATTAGAACAGAGGTTTAGCAGGTAAACAAAAAAAATTATGTGAGCACATTAGAGTGGACAATTTACTGAAGAAGATATGATAAAAAAGGAATTATGTGTTAATAAATATGACATTAAAAACCCAATTAAAATTAGTCATTCTTTGTAAATCACTTTTTGATTAGTAGTCTTATTTTATATCCATTTTATATTGAGTATGTTCTATTTAAAAGCAAAGTGGGCTTCTTAAAATGAGCATTTTGGTGGGTTTAGGAATAACTTACAAGCATTCTAACTGTATAAAATGTGACTGACCTGTCAGTGTCCAGGGAAATTCTGACATACAAATGTTAACCCTTTGAATTTAAAAAAAAAGTATGGCTGAAGCATTAATAGAACCATAATTACAGAGGCATTACCATAATCATAAGAGAAATGCCATAGTTCAGATTTAACTGCTTTGCACAAATAAAACAGTAAACTCTAAAAAATGTAAAACATAGTTCGAGGAGGGCTCTGTACATTGAGATATGTGTCTTTGCACTCAACTAATTAGTCGCTACTGAATGTTTTTGCTTTGCTCAGTGGCATGTGGTACATAAATCATTGCAATATGTTAAATGCAAATGGTTGTTAATAGAGGAACCATCTGCTCTGTGCTGGAGAGTTTGTTAAAAAGAATGTGGTGAACCTACTTTGGATAATGTTGAAAAACTCAAATACCAAATTTCTAAAATGAGCTGCCTCTGTTAACCCCAACATTACTAATACTCCCCTGGCCTTTTAAATTCTACAAATTCTTCACTAAAAACACTCGTAACACAGTCTGTGCTGTTTTAAGCAACCCCATTGGTCACTTCTAAAGGCAGAATATTCTACAGAGGCGTTACACTACACGGAGACCCGTGATGTCTTAAAATTGTGTTCAGGGATTTAGAACGACCAATAAATAATTGAACGATCCTCTCCAGAACACCTCTGCTAACATGAATAAGACACACTCTCCATCCCTGTCCCTCCTGGAAGCTATTCCTTTATAGCTGTAGATCACTGGCAAGTTGCTGGCTGATGATAAATTGCCATGGGTATCATCAGTGTTTGCAACCTGCACCTCCTGTAATCTGCAATACTGTATTTCTCCCAAAGATCATCAGTGCAAAAGGGAGCCATGATTTCTCTCCTAACATACTTTATTAGATGCTGTCGCATAGCTTCCTAATAATGTCTGCCGGCCTCACTGGTGACAGTGTAAAACATGGGAAAATTAGTAATAGGACAGGAATCAGAGCCTCCAGGTTTCCAATGTCATGCTCCACTTTTTGGCGAAAAGGGAATGCTCCTTAATCCTGCCCTTTCTAATCAGTGCGTGGTCAAGGTTGCTATCAATATATTTTAAGAGCAAGCTGCCATGATGATCTATTACATTAATATCCACTGGAGGTGTGCTCAAATGATGCCATACTCAAAACAGGACCTTGGCCATGAAAGAACAAGCTTAGAAATTAACTGTGGATGAAGATCTTCAAGCACACAACTTCACTGAAGCCAGATGTGAGGTATCATTATTGGCCTACTGCTAACTTAGCATTCTTGACCCTACTTTTTTTTTTTTTCCTTTCATCTCCCCCTCCCCTTTTTGGCTTTTACAGTATCTGATTTAAGACTGTGCTTTTGGGGATTCGCCTGCAGGAGAAGAGGCTGCAGGAGAGCTCATTAGCCCAGCAGAAGCTCTATCTCTGACCGAATTATACAATGAAAAGCTTGCTTCTGAGGGCCACCAAAAAGAGCTGGGGCTTTTGTGGAGATGGGCAGCCCTGCAGTGCAATACAAGCTTTTTATTTGTTAGAAAGGAATTTTGTACTAAAAACATTTCCCTTTGTTTGTTCTCATGGAAAAAGGAGCCTCCTGAAGGCTGCATGCATTTGATGACTCCATTTCAAAATGAACACTTGTCAGTTTCCAAAGGGAGCTGCTGCGCTTGAAAGTTACAGGAAACCATTCGGAGAGGGAGAGACTGGCAAGCTAATCAGACAAGCCATACCTTCAAGGCAGAGTGCTGGCTGTGAATCTGAGAAGCTGGAATATTGAATTGGATTCTAACAATGATCCTGAGCCCCTACAAAGCCGTGCTTTAGACTCGGAGCCTAGAAAAGAAATCTTACATTGTCTAATTACCTTAGTTTATTGAGCGGTAGTAACACTTTGGTTCCCAGAACATCACTTTAATTTAATTTAGATTTTGTTACTTCTTCCCCTCCAAAAGGAAAACTTTACCATAGAGGCATATTTATGGTTTTTAATGCTTATGTTTGGAAACATTGACTAATTCATTTTTCCACTTAATTATAGGGAACAGGAGGATATATTCTTTAAACCTACAGATGATATTTACCCGAGTTTTTATGGAAATATAAATGGAAAGTTTCTTCCATCTAAAATTATGGTCTGATTTTTCTGGTATGTTGCTTTTTTGTTTGGTTGGTTTTTGTTTTTTTAGGAGAGGACAGGGCACCTAGGGAGCTATGAAGAGCCAACAAAAGCCAACTGCATTCATCAACCTTGAGCCTTTTGTGTAGGGAAGTGCATTTGGGTCATGGCTGCCTTCTTGGCAGAATCCTATGGGGCCTCCCCAGTATACTTGCTGATATTTAGTGACACACACACCAGCAGGGAGGGGATTCAGATACATTCCATCTGTTGGTGTTTTAATTTTTTTCAAATCCACTTGATGAGGTATTTGTCAGCAAACTTGTCATTCTGTTGCATTTTTGAGGTTTGGGCCCTCTTCTTGGGCCCAAAGATATCTCAGAGATGCAAAGCAGAATTTCATAATTCTCCCTTGATACTTTTTTATACTGTCAATGTCCTCAGTTCCAAAACAGTGCTCTCACTTTTATCCTGAAACTCCTCTGGGTCATGAAGTTCAAGCTGTCTAGTTGGATGAAGACAGGTTATTTATTTATTCCCAAAGATAAGGTTAATTTTTTAAACCTTGCCTTCTCCTTTACAATGTGATACTCTGTTTTAAAACAGCAGGAAGCATTGATTTGTGAATAAAATATCTAGTTTTCTTAAAGACAGATCAAAACAATGTATTTTATTCCTATCAGTAATAGCAGTCCCACACTATTCAAACGCTGATGTTCCTGAAGCTGTTCCAAAATGTCACTTATAATATATTTCTCTTTCTAAGAAGGATAAGATTCAATAATTCCAAGAGAGAATAGGGATCGTATTGTGTCGTAGATCTGATCGTGAAAATTTCTCCAAATGTTTAAGTTTGTCTCACTTATTTACCTGGGAATTTAAATCCAGTGTTCAAGACCTCTATGGAAAATGCAAGTAGTATCAAGTATCTTATCTCTCTCTTGCTTGATGCCAGAATTAGTTATCACAATAGAGAAGAGCTAACATTTGCAAACAGATTTTAAACTGGAAGTAAAAATACTTTGAGTATGGTGAGCTAATACTCAGAATAACCAACCTTTTTTGTTCTCTGTGTGAACCCAAAGAGCCCAAAGGGTGATTTTCAAAGTTCCGTGGATTATGCTGGAAGGTAGGGTGCTCAGCAGGTGACTAGACGTATGTGAGCCACGGTGGCACAGAAGTTACAGCAGCAAAGGAAAGCAGGTTACTTTGGCTTTCTCCTTTGACATGGCATTTTTCTGGAATGGGAATGTCAGATGGCATTTCTTATTATTCATGATGGCAACCTCTCAGTCCAGCACCATTGTTCTAAAAAACCCGCCTACAGACTGATAACTGCCCGCATCCTAAACATTCTGAATGTCACCCACTGTCTTTTACATGCAGCCTTTGCAGTACCTTAGAGATTCTTTTCCCTCAACTAATCCCCATATGAAAAATGTGCTGCCTGCCCTAGATTTTTGCTATTTTTTTTCTTTTTTTGTTAAAAACTTTCTGATTTGAAAGCTTTTCATTCCTAGGTTATGTATCGGACGTGGTGAACAATACTTTCTTCCCACTTCCAGACTAAGGGTATAGTCATCTCAGAATTGAGAATGTTCATTAGTTTACTTGGCATAGATTGTGTAACTTACACATCCATTTTCGGAGAAAGGATTTCCTGAGGATGCTCAGGCCCTAATATGTTAGAAAAAGTACAAGTTGTACCAACCAGCAACACACAAAAAGGCAAACCGAAGAAGCCTCAATTTGAACGGGGGTCTGGTGTCTCCCTGCCTGTGTGGCTGATGTGTTGCAGTCTGATTTGCCTAGGCATTCCAATTTCCATAGGTTTCAAAAACGGAAAAATGTATGAGACTCAAAAATACTGAACTACAGCCAACGAGAAATGACTGAAGATTTTCTTCATCAGTAACACAGCTCTAGAAGAAGAATATTCCCTGAACACTTCGACTCTACAAAGAAAATCCAGTTCTTCGGTTCTGAGTATACATTTATTGTAGTTTTCTGCCCAGAGGCAAAATGGTGCTTGATTAAGCCATTTGGATACCTTCAAGGATGCAGGCTGAAGAAAAAGGCCACTCATTTGAGAGCAACCCAGATGCAGAGTAGGAGTTCACCCAAGAAGTGTGTTCCAGGCATTAGATGGACATGACCCATGGCCCTTTTCATGAATGACAGCTTGAATACATAGGTTGTGATGGCTGTTCTGGATCTAGAATACATTTCTCTCAAGGTGCACTCATAAATCTGCTCTATATTTAGACTTTTTTTTTTTTTTTGGCAAGTTTTTAAAAACTCTTCAGAGATGTCAAAACAAGTGAAAAATTTATACCCAAGATAAAATGTTCAGTAGCTGGTTTAAAATGAAGCTTTGATCAGGCTGAGGGGACCAGAATAGCATTCGGAGGTTTAATGCAAGGCACCCTTTGTTTAACACATTCTTTCAAGATTGCTTAAAGATATCTTTAATCTTGCCCCCGTGACAGCCAGGACTTTCTTCTTTTGTGTCTACATTTGTAAAGAACCTGCATATAGTAGGGATTCAAAAACCAGCAGTTGCATCTTAGTTCCCTCACCTCTGCCATCATCTCTTTTCTATCCTGGAAAAAGGAAAGTTTCTTTTTTAGAGGGGGTTTACTGACCCTGGAAAATAGTGGTAGCAGAAGCAGCCACAGCATGTTTTAGGGACAGAAAGAAAAGGAAGGTAAAAAAAAAAAAAAGAACCAGGCAGAGCAAGACTCAGAAGCAGACTTCTAGAGTGAGAACAGAATGGTCCCAGCAGGGCTTCCTGTTTCTCGGTGGGCATCTTTGCAGTCAGACAGACTGGGTTCAAACCCATCTCTTCATCTACCATCTCTGTAACTCACGTAGATACCTTACCTCTCTGGGCTATAGTTTCCACATCAGAAGAGTGAAAATAATAACTGACCTCCTGGGATTATTGAGAGAATTAATGTATAACATAGTATGCTGCACCCAGTGGCTGGCATGGACATGGGAAAGAATTGCTATTTGTTATTATTCATCTGTGGTCCTGATATCCTTGCCCTCTGACTCCCACTCATCTTCTTGTCCCTATATTGGTACCCTTCTTAATTACTCTATTAATACCTCTACTTTCTCAGGTTCCATATTAGGTCATTTTCCTTATAATCATTCCTGTCCTGTGTTGTTACCAAGGGCTGTCCACTGTTTGGCCCCAACCACCATCAGATGCACTACCAGCCCCAGCTCTCAGACCTCCCTCCCGACTGCGAACATTGTTCTGAATCTCATTGCTCCTGCTGATGACAGTGGATGATGATCATTTTCATAAATGAATTCAAGTAAAGTGATTTCTGCCATGGTGTCTAGGATAAAATATAAAATTTCATAACCACATTGAACCCTGCCTCTCCTTAAAAGATTTAAGATAATGCCTATATTGCTATACCTTGCGCACAGTAAGTACACATTATATTTTGGCTGCTATTATTATTCCTGTTGTTGTTGATAGGAATATTATTATATTGGTCTCTTTGCTTGTACTTATAGCTCTCTAAAATCTATTTTCTGCTCTACAAAGTTATCTTTTACAAGCTTAAATCATACCACTTTCATGCCCCAGTGGCTTCTCAGGGCATTTGAGATAACTCTCTGTGGTTGGCCCCTGCCTCTCTCTCTGACTCCCTCTGAGATTGTTACTCCCCTGATCACTCAGCTCTACCCACAGAGCCTTCTGTTCCTCAGTTGCCAAGCTTGTTCCTGTTTCAGGACCTCTTCATGAGCTTCTGGTTTCTCTGCCAGGAATGCCCTTTGCCCAACATTTCACGGACTCCTTCACATCAATCAGATCCCATCCCAACCATCACCTTCTCAGGCATTTTCTCTTCATCAGCAATATCACCCTGATTATATTACTCTTTTTTTTTTTTGGTAGCATTTAGCTCTATATAAAATGATGCTTATGGTTGAAAGCCCTTGTATATTTCTCCCCAGAATGGCAATACCATAGTGCTACATGTACCTGACTTTCTGACCTCCCACACTTACATCTGGGGTAACAATTATCTTGAATCATTTTTTTCCCCATTCTCTTTTTTTGCTCTGTGGTTTTAGTGCATAGATATGTATCCCTAAACAATGTACTGTTTAGTTAGTTTCAAGTGTCATAGTGTATGTATTCTTCTGAGACTTGCTTTTTTTACTCAATATTATGCTTCTGAGAATCATAAATGTTGATGAAATAGTATTCCATTGTGTGACTACACCACAGTTTATTTATCCATACTCCTGTGAATGGATATTTGTGTTGTTTTCAACTACTGCTTTTACAAATATCCCTGGTAAGAACATTCTGATAGATGCATGCAAAAAAGTGTCTAGGGAAATATCTTGGAAGGGAATGGTTTTGTATAAGTATACAACACATATTCAGCGTTATAAGATAATCCCCATTTTTCTTTGAAAGTAGTTGTATTAATTTATATTTTCACCAGAAGGTCTAAAAATTTTACATTCCCTCCAATGCCTGATCTTTTCAAACTTTCTAATTGTTTCCAATCTCGTGAATGTAAAATAAGTTGTGGTTTTAATTAATAGTCTCATTATTAATGAAGATAAGCATCACCTCAAATGTTTATCATTCATGTTTCTTATTTTGAGAAATGTCTTCCCATGTTTTGTCTATTTTTTATGAGGTAATTTATCTTTTATTTTTAATTGATTTATAGGAATATATAATCTAGGTTCTAATCCTTTGTCAGTTTTATCTTCCTTTCTCCAATTTATGGCTTGAATTTTCATCGTCTTTATGGTGACTTTTGATGAACAGATGTTCATAATCTTTAATTAATCAAATTCATCAGTAGTTTCCTTTATGATTAGCATGTTTTTGTATTTTAATTAAGAAATTCAATCTTTTTTCAACTACCATATGATCCAGCAATTTCACTTCTGAGCATATATCCAAAAGAAGTGAAATCAGTATCTCAAAGAGATAACTACACTCTATGTTCATTGCAGCATTATTCATAATCACCAAGATATGGAATCAACCTAAGTGTCCATCAATGATCAGTGGATGAATAAATGAAGAAAATGTGATGTGTATGTATACACAATGGATTATCATTCAGCCTTCACAAAGAAGGAAATCCTGTCATTTGTGACAACATGGATGAGCCTAGAGGACATTATGCTAAAAGAAACAAGCCAGGCACAGAAAGACAAATACTGCATGATCTCACTTACAAGTGGAATCTAAAAACATCTAACTAATAGAAGCAGAGAGTAGCATGGTGGCTGCCAGGGGCTGGGGAGTGGGGGAAATGGGGAGATATTGGTCAAAGAGTATAAAGCTTCAGTTATGCAGGATGACTCAGTTCTGGAGAGCTAATATATAGCATGGTGGCTATAGTTAATAATACTGTATTGTATGCCTAAAATGTACTAAGAGTGTAGACCTTAAATGTTCTCATCACAAACTCACACACACGCACATACACACAGAGGTAACTTGGTTATGTTAATTAGCTTGAATGTAGCAGTCATCTCACAATGTATATATGTATATCAAAACATCACTTTGTACAACTTAAATATATACAAACTTATCTGTCAATTATACCTCAATAAATCTATAAAAATTCAATCTTTGTCTTTCCTCAAACCGTAAAGATATTCTGTATCTTCTTCTAAATGTTCTAGAATTTTGCCACTCACATTAAAGTCCATAATCTACCTGGAATTGAATTTTGTATATGATCTGAGATAAGGACCCAGTTTATTTTTCCTACTTGGATAACTGATAGTCTTAGCACCATTTATTGAATAGTTGTGGAGATATAGAATTAAATCACCCCAAGTATTATGACATTAATTAAACCATGAAACACCTGTCAGCATTCGTGGAGACCCATAGCTGCTCATTGGCATCCACGGGTAAACCCTATAGTTGCTCAACCGCTTGAATGCAAGCGTCAAAATGCCACCTGCAATTATTTCTGCTGAAGTTTGATATGTTGCATGCAAGGGATCCTCTCCCAGTCCCTTTTGTTCCTCATCAAGACAGTCTGCCAGCACTTGGTCTAGCATCATTGAAAATTCCCACCTGCCAACTGTAGCCCATGTGCTTTCTTATTCTCTTCCACTGGACACCCTCAGAGAGCCCTTTTACTTGCCTGAGTGATAATAAACATTTCAATTATTTATGATAGCATACTTTACTGTGGTGTGTTTTGACATCGTATACCTTAAAAGGGAAGGAGCAGTGTGCCCAGCAGTTAGTATCCTAAAAATAATCTATCCTTTCCTGTTGGTAAGCATTATTATTTCTGTCTTACATTGGGTTTCTCTCCACGTAAAACACTTACATTGAATTTTTCATTTAAGTGAATGTATCTTTTATTTCTAGAGCTGCGTTTGGTTGTTTTTTCTTTTAAACCCGCCTGATCATGTTCTTTTAAACCTGCCTATCATTTGATAGGCTCTTATTCCTCACTTGTGTGTTCAATTTTCTCTTTATTTCTTAAGGCTATGAAACGTATTTATTTTGTATTTGATCTGATTATTCTTTTTTCCAAAGTCTTTGCAAGTCTGGTTTTAAAAATTTATTTGTTTTTATTATTTATTTATTTATTTATTTAACATTGATACGATTCTTGGTTCATTTACTTTTTCCACTGATTCTCACGTATGGTGGTGGTTTCCTGCTAGCTTTGTGAGGTTTTTTTTTTATTCATAGCTTATAATTGATAATACACTATCTTTACCAATTCTTTAAATAATGAAATAGTAAAATGAACTTATATGTTCTTCTTTCTGGCACTCAGGGACAACATAAATCAAGTCTATTTAAAGTTATAATTTACAGATTGCCGTTTTAAGAATTATGCAAATAGAGTATAAACTTCAGGGTCCAGGAAGGTTAGGCAGTGACCACAAACAATCAGAGATATTTGTTGATTTTTCTCTTCATAGAGCCAAGACGAAACTAATAACTTTCCTTGCCAACTGACTTGAGAGCATTTATATGAGGTGTGGATGTGTATATGAATGTGTAGATAGGTAGAAACTCACGTTAATTTAGCCTTTCTCATGAGACCTTAATCTTTACTAGGTTTTGTCCTTTATTTAATGAAGTCTTTGATCCAGTGGGTTCAAGGTCTTGTCCACTCATCAGCACCCTCCAACGCTAGGCCACAGAAATCCAGTAATGCAGGACTTCAGTATTTATCAGCCTTTCTGGTGTTATGGTTTATTTCAGACCTCAGTGGATTTTCCTATGTTCTTTTACAGTCTCAAAAGTGTTTATCAAGTCTTGCGTTCTAAGATGGTTCTAAAGTGTTCTAGACTACCACCATGGGAGAAACAAAAGTCTTTATAAATATTTTGGGCTATTTTCTTCACTAAAATATATGTACTATGACAGCAGAGATTTAGTCTTTTTTTTTTTCTTCACTAAAATATATGTACTATGAGAGCAGAGATTTAGTCTTTTGTTTTTTTTTCTTCACTAAAATATATGTACTATGAGAGCAGAGATTCAGTCTTTTTTTTTTTTTTTTTCTTCACTAAAATATATGTACTATGAGAGCAGAGATTTAGTCTGTTCTGGTCACCTTTGCAACTTCAGTTCCTGGAAAGTGTTTCTGAATCCTGGTTACATTTAGGGTCTTATCCAGTGACTTGTGTGTCCCTGGTGTGGGGCCTGACATAGGCATATTTTAAAAGCTCTTCAGTAAATTTTGATGAACAGCTAGGATTAAAAATATATTGACCCAGAACATACCTAGTAGAGAGTATATCCCCCAAAAATACTTACTGAATAAATTTAAATTTTTTTTTTAAAAGAATTCTTTTAAGGAAGAATTGGACTACTTTCTGAAGGGAGTCAAGTCATTAGAAGAGATGTACTGGGTCCTTTGGGTATAACTATGAAAGGCCAATCTGTTGATGGGGAGGATTTTACCAAGCCTCTCTCCATCTGGGCCTAATCAGCAGTTTCCTAACCAGACACACTTCACCAAGCATAATTTATAAATGCATTCTCTGGCAGGCCCCACCTCACTAAGAATTGGACCTGACGATTGTGTTCATGGATTCCTTTCCCAGGTTATGAAGCACTGGCCTGCAGCATATAAGAGGACTATTTGAAAAAAAAAAAATTCTTCTTTTCTGCTGGCCACGTCCATTACAGTAGCTGACCTCACTGAGCCACGATCTCAATTAAAACAAATCCCTAAATTCGTGCTTAAATGGACCAGAGAAGATGAGCAGGCATGCAGTGAGAATGAGAAAGGAAAGAGGCTAAAAGTGATTCATTCAGAATTAGAACATCTTTTCTGGATACTTTGATCCTAACAGTTCATTGTCAAAGCCTTAGGTCCCATACTCTCCTCAAAGGTATGAAAGCTCAGCCACGTTTTAATTTTAACTAGCTCATTTCTTCCAGACATTTCCTAGTTCCCTAAAAATTTGAGGTAATTTCATCCTTTACTTCACTAATCTGATAGAAATAGTTGAAAAATGACCAAAAAGTCTGGATCATCAAGTTAACATTGAAAGAAAGATGAGCTAGTTTTAGAAGCTAAAAGAGAAGGGGAACTGGAAAAAAATGTATTTTTCTAACACAAAAATATAAACATATTGTTTTTGTCAGTGATATTTAACAACTTGTTTTTCAAAGTGACAACTGTAAATTATTCATAACAGGCTATCTATCTGGTCCTTAACTTTTTAATTATATGGGGTTATTATGGTGAGTTGATAAGAAATGAAGGAAAATATTGATTGGAAACATTTAAAATATAGATGAAGTCTTTTAGTTAGATAGAGTACTGAAGTTGTGCTTTGTTTCATATATCTAAGGAACATTTAGAAACTCTTAACAGTACATTTTATAGCATTATATCCTATTCTATGTAATTCAAATTATCTTTTAAATTTCTGACTATAGTTAAATAATAGATTGTTCCATTCAAACATATGATTAAGATTTTGAACTATATTAAATTTGAAACTAACTTTTATTGTGACTTCATTGTGGGAAAATGTTTACATGTCCTAAGAATGCAATAGAGAGAGATTTTATATACAACAATATGCAAAATCTGAAAGTAAATACCAAAGGTATGAATTTTTTATCTTTGTTGGGGGGGAAAAGTAATTGAGAGAAAATTTACTCTCTTGACTGAGAAATATTAAGTGCCACCTCTGTTTGAGTTATTTTAAAAGTTTAGTTCATCAAGCCTTCTTGATAAAGATGACAAAGTTGAGCACTGGAAAACAGATGGATGTGAGGAGATAGTATGCAATTTGTTTTTCTTGACATCTATGATTCCCCATTTGAAGAAACTGGAATTAATCAACAGCAAATGGCCACTTGCCCGTTGGTTTGGTCATGGGTGGGGGTTTTCTGTTCTGCTTTTCTGGATGAGTCTGTCTAATGAAACATTTTTCTTTATGATCAACTTATTTGCTGCATTCCAGTGTTGCTCTAGTCCACTGAAAATTTGGTCATCTTTTCCCAAACTAATTTCTTACTCAGAAAAAAAACAAAAGCCTAAATTAGAGTATCTGCTTTGAAAATAATGAATTCTAAAGAGCACCTTAAGATGATAATCAAATCATTCTAGGAAAAAAAAGGCAGAGAGTCTAACAACATCCACAAGCTGCTGTTGCTTAAGAACACACTATTTGAACTGCAATTTGAACATATTTCTACCCTTTAGACATTACAAACACGCCATAACACCCTGCTGTGAGGACAGCTTTGGTGCCCCAGAAGTAAAAGAGTTTAGCTGTGATTAAAGGATGGAAGTCTGTGCCTTGAACTGACAGATTAGTTTTTGCTAGGTTTCCTCTGTTAATTCTAAGCTTGATAGACCCACCATAAATTAATCTAAATTATGGCAAACTCCTACAAGGCTGATTATTGTCTTGCAAAAAATCATAAAGTTCTATTGAAAATGCTGACATCTCTATCACAGAATGTTATTCCAATTTGCTAGAAATCTGAACGAGGCAACTAAAAAAAAAAAAAAAAAAAAAAACCACACAGGAAATTGCAACTGCAGCTCCCTAGATGATGGTGGAGCCAAAGAGATTCCTGAGCTGTTGGGGAGAGTAGGCCTGACTTCTGTGATCACTGATAGGTGAGTCTCAATGTTCGTCTTCTAGTAGCCGTCTTCTAGTAGCTGGTGACAATGTAATTACATCCTGTCTGCCCAATTTTTCTCATAACTGAAGTTGATAAATACAAACTACCGTTTATGATTGTGAATCACAGCCTTGAAGCAACATGGCATGGACATTGATTACAGGGAAATATAAATAATAGATGTTGATAGATTGACTGAATCTGAACCCTACTACAAACCAGTTAGGACATCAGAGAATCAGAGAATCATTTAAGATCAGTGTTAGCTTCCCAGGAAGAGACTAGAGATGCAGAGTGGGCAGATCCAGTCGGCAAATAAAAGCTTATAACCTATTCGCCGTATCCATACTTGTAGGATGATCATTTCTCTGGAAATTACCCCTCTCTGAGACTTGAGAGTAAGTATCAGAAGTGAGGGGTGGCATTTTCTATTTTCTATCTGTCCTTGGCAAACTCCCCCACCTTCAACCCCATTTGCATCGCTGATTCTATGTTCTTAAGCTTGAAGCTTCCTGTTTCTGTGATTCGAGAACTTAGAAATTGGTTTTTATTTGCATTCACTGTTCATATCATTAGGGAGCTGAACAGTCAGAATTGAACACATGCACAGTGCTAATTCACCATCAGATCTTAAGGAAAAAATGCTAAGGGCTTATCACCCTTCTGAAATGAAAAAAAGGGAGGGAGAAAAGTGGGAATAAACATTTGTTGGAAATAATATTTTCTCCAAAACTATCATTAGATGATTATTCCTATTGATTAAGTGTATAACTTATTTAAACCCAAAGCAGTGAAGCCCAATCTGGCCCTCACATATATTAATATTTTATTTAGTCAACACATTTTAATTACTTTTTATTTCAATATCTTTTTATGAAGACTAAACTCTCCCCATATGGCTGTTGCTTCACCACATCTTGTTATCTTATATGAGATCTACTTACCTGTCTGACAACTGAAGGCCTTCGAGTTGTAACCACTTGGTTTACACCATCTAAGAGATTGATTAGGAAACATTGATTCTTTGAGGGAGATGTTTACTGGGTATCTACTATATACCAGGTACTGAACTTGGCACGAACAAAACAATAAATATAATTTCAGGCAGTGATACATACCAGGAAGAAAAATAAATCAGGGTAAGAGAAAGAGAATGAGAAGACAACCACTTTAGAAGGGGTGATCTGAGAGAACAGGATATCCAAGCAAGAACTGAATGATGTGAAGGACTGAGGCCTGCAAATAATTGGGGAATAACATTCCAAAAAAGAGAAACAGCAAGTGTAAGGACCTGGAAGAGAAACAGGAAGTACTGTGTGGAATAATATTGATAGAAACTGAGGTAGAGGCGTTGAGCAAGTGCCGTATTGTTTAGGTTTTATAGACAATAAGAAGTCACTGGAAGGTTTTGAGCAAGGAAATCAAGTCATTTAATTTATATGATAATGAATGGATAATTTCTAATTTATAGGTAGTACATATATAATTTTACTTGAATTCTTAAAAGTATTTGAAAAATGAACTATTGTTCCTGAAATTTTATCTGCATTTTTAATCTTATCAGCTAATCAATATTAGAAAATGTTTATTGAACACCTACTATGTGCAAAATCCTGTGCTAAGCTCGGTTTAGGGTTTAAAGATCACTTAATTCATAGTCCTTGACTCAAAGAGCATAGACATTGCTTTCTAATATTCAGTCACCTGTCACTGAGTATCTCTGCTGTGCCTCCAAAATACGTTACGTATTTCTTCCTGTGATCATTAAAAAGACTTAAGAACCTTAGTTTTGTTGTTGATTAATATATATGACACGTAAGCGTGCTTCTAATGGAACTTCTGTGTCACTTCTTTAACTCTTTTATAAATTACTTCACTTTATAGAAGAATCAGTTCTCATTTTGCAACATGGAAGTTCGTAGCTCCAGGATGAAAAGGCAAAAGATCTTTGAAATGGGTTTGAAGAAACAAATCTCTTAATCGATGCCAGTACTTTCTCATTATGCTGAAAGCTCATGTCATTTTTCACACTGAGAAACTGATTTCTGTATGGAAGAAATAATAAACCAGCCTTTATCTTGATGCACTAACCCAGTGAAAGAGTGTTTGCTATTTCAATTCTGAGGATCACTTCGTAATTGTGGCATAGTATAAAATTAGCATCTTGGCTTCTGTTACACTGTTTTGTAGAATCTTAGAGTGTGATTGACAGGGTCCGTGGCATACTCAGCAAGCACAGGCTGGTTTAAATATGGCAGAGACAAGGACAGGGACAGGGAGAGCCCTGAACTACAAAGTTGCAGAAAGCATGAAGCTCACTCACATCCAGCCCTCATTCATCCATTTTTCTTACAACTCTCACTCTCTCTCTGATAAATTTTCTCAAATCTGTGTGCCATAATATTTCCATCTCAATAATATAATTGCTTTTTTTAAAGGGGTGGTTATACCTTGCCCAAAGGAATAACTCAAGTGGTGGAAATTCTAGAGGCATTAATGAGCAGCATAGGAGAGTTATGGGGAAGAGACCTTTCAGTACATTTGGAATCCCACCACTTGATGCCTAATGCAAGGTAGACCAGATATGTGTGGTTGTGGGTACATGGTACTGCCTAAAACTTTGGCTGGATATGATAAGTGCTATTCATTTGTCGTATTGCTTTCATTACTGGAAAGCCAGGTATTCATTAGTTAATCATCCTCTTAGCCACCACTCTAGAGTGGCAGGATCTGCATAGGAAAATGGATTCGCCTCTGTGTTATCCTAGGACACATGAAGCCAATGTTGACAGGTACATGATGTGGTGTAATGGAACATGAGCTTTGGAGTCTAAAGACGTAGGTGCATGCTCAGTCTCCACTGCTTTGCAGAAGAGGTATGGGCAGGTCCCTCAGCCTCTGAGTTGCTTGCATCATCTGTAAAATCCCAGAGTTGTTGTGAAACTAAAACACAGGCTATATGTTAAAACACTTTGTAAACTGTAAAGCACAAGGCAAATGATGCTATTTTCATTTTAAGCAAAAATAGAATAAGGGCAGATGAAGATTTCAAGACCTTTTAGTTTTTTTTTTTAAGTTTCCCTACCCTTCTTAACAATCTGTTTTATTTTGGCTGATTTCTTGAGGATGAGCACAGGAGAATTTTCTGAGCAAATGTTTGAGTTTGGTCTTACTGCCTCACCCCTTCCCTGCCTGCTGTTTCATGGCTTTTCCATGGCTCTCTCTTGTCACACAGAAGGTTGCCTGCCTGTATTCCTGAGGAGTGTTTGGTACAGCTTGTCAAGTGGACTGTCAGGGTTCCATATTGCTTCTTCCGTTTAAAAGTTGTTCAAACAATTAGAGTTAGTTTTTTCTTTATTTTATACATATAAATTAGTCTAATTATACTTTTCAAAATAAAAGCATTTCTCACCTGAATTTCATGAACATATGATAGAGTGAAGGTGGGCTTATTCTTTGGATTGTTTTCTGAAGGAATAAAGCCTCATTGCAAGTACAAATAAGACACCATCCTGATATAATCCAATGAAGGGAGTTGAGAATTGTGTAGTCTTTGTATCAGAAAGCCACATACAGTATCTGATCACAGAATCTCATAATCATGGGTGATATTGGGGTCATCCAGTCCAATCTGATCATCATTCAGAATACACAGAAAACATGATTTAATCTGTAACATAACCGCTTTCAATATCATGTCTAATTTCATCTCTCTCCCTGAATCATAGTTTGCACTTAATAAATGTTAATTAAGTAAAAGGAATAATTATCCCACTATCATTGTTCCCCCCCAAAAAAGAAACCTGCTAATATTAATAATATTGGTCTCTTTTCTAATTCCATTTACTTCACACTTTTATTTACCTTTTCCCTTTGTGGAATGTGGATCTTCTCTTGCCATTTGTACAAAGATTGCCTATCTTTCAGACTTGAGTTCAAGGCTAATCTCTACCAAGAGGCACCATTTCACATTGATCCCCATCTTTCAACTTATCTGAACTCAATTCAATTTAGCACTTAATCATTTCATACATACACATATATGTATTTCCTGAGACATCATATACAAAGCTTTTATTATCAAATAAGATGTAATGAGACATAATTACTACCTACCTATCTTACATTGTTCACTCTTGTTCTGATGAGTTATTTTGTGTTATGGGTCCAGGTAACATTTGGGAGACAGGGGACTGTATTTTCTTTTCAGATGTCACACTGTGTCCAGTGAAGAGAAGAACATAGAATAGATACTAAATAAATATTTTACTTGACTGAATAATAAGAATGTATAAATATTTCTGGGATAAACTGCTTATGCATATTTTGTTGAAAATATGCCATAATGATATTAATAATTTGTCACTTCACCCTAACACAATTATTTTTATTTTTGCAAATTACCTTCCAAGCCTTTTTCATATCCATGCATATTTTATATAACTGTTCTCAGAGTACACTTACCATTTTGTATTCTGAATTTTCATTCGTATTTGCCATAGTCATTTCAGTAATTTTACATAATCCTCATGATTATGACTGTTAACTGCATAATAGTATGCAGCATAATATTCCCTTGTATGGGTGAAACATAGTTTTATTAAGCTATTTGGTCATTATTAAACTTTTGGCCTTTGCTCATTTATTTCTTTCAGCGGTTACACTACTGCAGTGAAGACCTTCATAATAAAGTTATTTTTGTTTCATTTGAATTATTTTATTTAGATATATTCTAGGAATGAATTGACTTGGTTAAAAGACTCATTTAATTTTCTTACTATGTTTTACATACAGTTTCACAAAGGGCTTCTACAACCATTTACAATGTGTCCAGCAGGATATAGAGTACTTTCAAGTGAGCTCTTAGTGACCTGGCCAAAACTGTACCCCTTCGTTTTATGCATAAGAAAATATCACCATCATCTTTTTCCTCCTAACATTTATTGAGCAACTGCTTTGTGCCAGGCAATGAACTAAGTGCTTTGCATACTTATCTAATCTGAATCAGGCATTATTCTCCCATTACCTGCCTAAGGTCAACTGTATAATCAAATACAGAACCAGCAATTCCAATCCAGATCTGTCTGATATGCCCATAATTATCTCTCTACATTTTGTCTCCCAATCATCCTTCATTAGGTAAAAAAGTATTCCCCAAAATATATCACCTGTAGCACTGATGGGAAATGAACTAATTTTATATGATGCAATTATATGTGTATTTTGATGAGTATTAGAAAATAATATTGAAACAATAGTGGTTTGCATATATTGGATTAAATGTATTATTAAAATTAATTTCACCTGTGACTTTTTATGTTTTTAAAATGAGGCTAGGTAGAAAATTGAAACTTACATATGACACTTGTATCTTACATATGACACTTGTATCTGAGGCTCATATTACATTTGTATTACAAAGTGTGGACCTAAAAGGCAGTTGAAATCCAATATATTGTCTGGGACTACGGAGTAAAGTTCTTCTCCTAGAAGACTTCATTCAGAATGGTCAAAATCAACTCTGGTTTCTTGTCTTTATTCACACCATAACTGTAACTCCAGCCTATAATAGGATCTGTCAAAAAAAAAAAAAAAAAATTGGATGGTCCCTACCAAGAAAAGACAGCCAAAGGGTCACCCATGTGGTGAATGATTTACTGATGGTACACATTAATCCTTCGTGGCACTCCAGGGCCCATAAGAAATAACTGAATTCCAGCCCCATTACTGGATACTAAAAATATTATACACATGAATATATATCCATTTGCATATAGGTAAACCAATATAATTTTTATACATGCAATTTTACAGTCACTTACCATATGTGATGTAATGATGTCTATAAATATAAAAATTCAAATTCAGCTATAATACAGAATAGACAGAATCTTCAATGAAACATAATCATATTTTTGCATATTTTTTCTATATGCCACTTGGCATGAGATATGATTTGTAACAACTACTTAACATAATCCCTCAGGATCCAAATTCATAAGAATTTAAAATCTATTTTAAAGGTCTGAAACTACATTGAGTTTGTTTTGCTTGGGGGAGGGTAGATTTTAAGCATATCACTGTTATGCTCAAGCATTATTTTAGTTTACATTCTTTCAAAGCCATATTAAACAGTATGAAATTAACCTCTTTTGTTTCTCCAGCAGCAGTAAACAATTCAACAGAAACTCAATTTTCTTTCAGCTCATAAATGTACTATATTCCCCACTGTGTCAAAGTACCTTCTCTATTTTGCCTCTCCAGTAAACTGTTGACAGATAAAGATTCTTCTACCCATGTCTGCTCTGTGCAACAGTAGCAGTTGACACAGATCTGTAACAGCTCACCTGGGTAGCTCCGTTAGGGTGGGGAAAGAGCAAGATGAAGCAGAGAGTTAAGTAATATTTTTCAATAGTATTGTAACCATATCCACTCTGATGGTAATTTAATCTCCACAATTTAAGACCTCCCACACACCAAATTGTTCCCTTTCAGTGGCACAGTAGGGAGCAAAGTGCAGGCTAGTGGCTGGCAGTTGCTCTGTAGAATGTTACCTGCAAATATAGATCGGAAGTTGTGGCTCATCACTCCCATCTCCGAAGGACTTTTTTAGGATAGCTACTGAACAGATGTAAGGGCACTTCTAATTAAATATAGACCTCGAAATCTGTCTCAAAGTAAAGTTTGTTGTGACATATTTCCTCCAGAGACCTGGAAATTCATAAATTCATAGCTAAAATTAGCTTTAGAACAAAGGGGTTTAGAGTCAAGGATGATATTCTGAAGGACCATGAAATGCCAACATGAGTGGGTTGTAGATCCGCAGACAAAAACTCCTAATTCTTTAAGGCTGTGTGTGTGTGCATGTGTGTGTGTTTATATTTAAAGGTACTCAAAATGAAAGGATAAAATCAGACTTCAAATCCTTCTCAGATTATTAACATATAAGCTACTAGGATAAAGTGAAACGTTCCACATTTTATATCAAGACTGAAATGATGGGGAACTAACTCATTGTGTCATTTAGGGCTTTAGGATGTTTTCTGATTTTTAAACTTTTTCTGAGAAATATAGGAGACGTTATATGGAATAGTTCTGAAATATCCATTTCAAGATGTTGCCATTCATTTTGTCCACAAAAGCCATGGACCTTTAAATTTTTAGTCATTTAGAATCCTATTTTAGTATTCCCAGAAGCCTAAGTTTCTCAGTCAGAGTTACTGTACAAAATCTTGATTAAATATTTATAAATTTCTTAAAATGCATATTGCTTGCTTGATCTATTGAATAAGCATATATTCATTAGTCTTCCTTTACAAAGGGCTGCTAAGCAAGAACAATGTCTTTTATCTGTTTTCTGTGTGTCTAGCACA
Organism: Eulemur rufifrons; assembly: GCF_041146395.1. Taxonomy (NCBI): domain Eukaryota; kingdom Metazoa; phylum Chordata; class Mammalia; order Primates; family Lemuridae; genus Eulemur; species Eulemur rufifrons. The sequence goes on along the minus strand of NC_090990.1, from coordinate 117,042,964 downwards.
CTGTGGGTGCGTAATAAATGTTTAATGACATCAAGACATATGATAAATCAATACTGTCCTAAAGATATAATGGGCAAAGGGGCTACATCCTGAATGGGCACCTGGGCATTCTGCACCCGTGCTACCAAAAACAAGAAGTGCAGATCTTCATGTTTGCCTGAAATTGATTTTTTTAAATATACAAAACCCTAAGAAGTGGAGACAGGAAGTAGGAACACGCAGATTGGAAACTCCTGGAAACTCACTGAATGTCTGACACCAGCATGTCTTGGTCAGATACTCAATAAATAATTGTAGAGTGAATGCCTATCACTGCGGGCTAACAAACTTCATTTACAACTGCGTGATTGGATTCGCCTTCAGGAGAACATTTTCCTGAGTGATTCTTAAATCCTAGAATATCTTTGTGCATGTGGATCCCTGTTGCATCATGACCAAGCCTGGAAGGCCAATGGTATTCCTATAGAATGATCATTTTTTTATTTGTAAAACAGGCAATTTTACCACAAAATTATTAATAAAAAATATATATTGCCCATATATGAGCCATGGAGATTTCCCCTAGTTCCCAGCCTACTGGAGTTACCCTGTGCAAAAATGTTGAATAAAAATGACTGAAACATCCATCCAACATGTGCTAGGAAACCCTTTATTCTATCTTCAAGTCCCCATTATTTTCAAGGTTCTTGGAGGATGTTCCTATCTCCTCATTGCCTCTAGTTCCTATAGCCTACGTATCCTGTCTTCATTCTGTCGCTCCCCTCTTGCTGCTGTTCCCTCTCCCCCACATGAATCTCAATATGTGCAACAGAGATGACTCTCAGGTGTGCAAAAATACCACATTTGTTTATTTTCTTTGCCTAAAGAATATGGGGTCAGTATTGTTTAGTGTAAGTTTCTCATTTCACCTTCTTTCATAGCAATCCTGTGTGGTAAGTACTGTTGCTATCCTCACTTTACAGATAGGGAACGTGAGACTGAGAGAAGTTAAGTAACTTATCTAAACTTTTACCTCCAGTACACAAAGTGCTACAATGTTGCACTCAAGACTTCTTAGTCTGCTGTAATTCACTGCCTCCTTCCTCACAGCTACCACAGAAGTGATGCGCTAACCGTGAGCGCTCTCCGAGTACTGCCCAGAGAACAGCACTCTTCTGAGTCCTTTCTGTGTATCACTCTACTTACTCTTCATATCATGAACACAAGACTTGCACTGTTATTATCCCAATTACATGACTAAGGAAACTGAGGCCCAGGGGTTAAGAAGTTGCCCATAATCAGATAGGTAGTTAATAGTGGACTCATAATTCAACTCCAGGCAGTCTAACACCAGCAACCTTGTGTTTTCCTTTTTGTAAGTAGTTTTATTGAAGTGTAATTGACATACAGCTGCACATATCTGAAGTGTACAATCTGATAAGTTTTGACTTATGTATACGTCAGTGAAACCATCACCATAAGCTAAGCAGTGAAAATATCTATTACGCTCAAAAGTTTCTTCATGCCCCCTAATCAACTGTCCATTTCTACAGATTTCTTTGCATTTTCTAGAGTTTTATATAAATGGAATTACATACAGTAGGACTCTTTTTTTAGCACCACAGGAGTCCAAATTGCATGGACTCATTTTTATTGCTTCTTTCATTTGACATAATTATTTTGGGATTCATTCATGTCATGTTTATTGTTGGTTTATTCCATGGTTTATCCTATTGATGGACACTTGGGCTGTGTCCAGTTTTGGGCTACTACAAATAATGCTGTTATGAACATTCATGTACAAGTCTTTGCATGGGCATACGTTTTCTTTTGGGTAAATATCCAGGAGTAGAATGTCTGAATCATATGTTAAACATACGTTTAATTTTTTTAAGAAGCTGTCAAACTGTTATTCACAGTAGTTATATTACATTCCCACTCACAATGTATGAGAGTTCCAGTTCCTCCACATCTTTCACCAAACTGGGTATGGTCAGTCTTTTTTAATTTTAGACATTTTAGTAGATACGTAATGGTATCTTGCTGGGCTTTTAATTGACACTTTCCCAATGACTAATGGCATTGAATATATTTCTTTCTTTATTTTTTTGTTTTGTTTTGGTTTGTTTGCTTTTGTATTTTTTTGAAATCTATTTTTTAAAATTTATTTCAATAGATTTAGGGAGTACAAGTGTTTTTGTTACATGGATAAATTGTATAATGCTGAAGTCAGGGCTTTTAGTGTACCCGTCACCCAAATAGTGTCCATTGTACCCAACAGGTAATTTTTGATCCCTCACTTCCCTTCTACCCTCCTCCCTTCTCAGTTTCCAATGTCCATTACACCACTTTATGACCACATATACCCATTGTTTAACTCCCACTTACAAGTGAAAACATGTGGTATTTGTTTTTCTATTCCTGAGATATTTCACTTAGAATAATGTCTTTATTTCCATCCAAGTTGCTGCAAAAGACATAATTTCATCCTTTTTGATGGCTGAGTAGTACTCCATGCTGTGTGTGTGTGCGTGTGTATGTGTGTGTGTATAGATAAATATATACACACCACATTATATATACACTCATCAGTTGATAGGCACTTAGGTTGATTTCATATTTTTTCAATACCAAATTGTGCTCTGATAAACATTTTGGGTGCAGGTGTCTTTTTTAATATAATGACTTCTTTTCTTTTAGGTGGGATACCCAGTAATGGGATTGCTCAATCAAATGATAGGTCTACTTTTAGTTCTTTGAGAAATCTCCATACTATTTTCCACAGAGGTTGTACTAATTGACATTCCTATCAACAGTGTAGAAGCGTTCCCTTTTCACTGCATCTGAGCCAACATCAAAAGTTTTTTGACTTTTTAATAATGGCCATTCAGGCAGAGGTAAGGTGGTATCTCATTGTGGTTTTAATTTGCATTTCTGTAATGATTAGTGATGCTGAACTTTTTTTTCATGTTTGTTGGCTATTTATTTTTCTTTTGAAAAAAATATGTTCATGTCTTTTGCCCACTTTTAATGGGGTAATTTGATTCTTTTCTTGCTGATTTGTTTGAGTTCTTTGTAGATTCTACATATTAGTCCTTTGTTGGATATATAGTTCACATTGAACATTTTTCATTTGCTTATCTACCATACGTCTTTCTTGAAACTATGAGTTCAAATCTTTAGCACATTTTTAAAACTAGATTTGTTGTTTTCCTATTATTGAGTTTCAAAAGGTCTTTACATATTCTGGATGCACATCCTTTATCAAATATATATTTTGCAAATATTTTCTTCTAATCCATAGATTTCTCACCATGTCTTTTCATTCTCTTAACATTGCCTCTTGAAGAGTAGAAGTTTTTAATTTTACCAATTTATTTTTTAGGGATCATACTGTTGGTACCGTACCTAAGAAACCTTTTTCTAATCCAAGATCACTAAGATTTTTTCCTATATTTTCCTCTTAAAAATGTATAGTTTTAGTTTTCACATTTGTAGAGTGAATAAGCATATATTGAGTTAATTTTTGTAAATTGTACCAGGGATGGATAAAAGTTAATTTTTTGTATGCATATCTAACTGTTTTAGTATCATTTGCTGAAAAGATCATCATTTTTCCACTGAAATACCTTTGAATTTTTGTCAAAAATTATTTATCTATGTGTGATCTATTTCTGGACTCTATATTCTGCTCTCCAATCTATCTTTATAGCAATATCACACTGTTTTAATTACTGTAGCTTTATAAATCTTGAAATCAGGTAGTATTAATCTTCCAGCTTTGTTCTTTTTCAAAATTGTTTTGACTGTTCTAGATCTTTTACATTTTTATGTGAATTTTAGAATGAGTTTGCTGATTTCTTTAAAAACAAAAAAGCCTGCTAAGTGTTGTGTTTTTTGGGGGGGAGTAGGAGTTCCTTAGGATTAAATTGAATTCATTGATAAGTTTGGGGAGAAGTGGCATCTTAACAATATTGAGTCTTCTGGCCCGTGAACAAGGTACAGCTCTCCACATATTTTAGTCTTTTTTAATTCTTTCAGCAATTCTGTATGTTTATTTCTGTATAGATCTTATACATATTTTATAAGATTTAATTATAAGTATTTTATATTTTTGATGGTATTTTAAATGATTTTTAAATAAAATGGCTTTTATTTTAATTTCCAATTGTTACTATTAAATAGTAGTTAGATATACAGTTGATTTTTATACATTGATGTATCCTGCAACCTTGCTAAATTCACTTATTAATTCTAGTACCTTCTCCTAGATATTTTACACAGACCAGGAGTCAGAAATGGTGAGAATGAGCATCTTATGTTGTTCCTAATCTTAAAGAGAAAGCATTCAGTCTTTGATCATTAGATAAAATATTAAATATAGATGTCCTTTATCATGTGGAGGACGTTTCCTTCTAGTCCTAATTTGCTGAAAGTTGTTATCAGAAATGGATAATGAACTTTGCCAAATGTTTTTCTGTATCTGTTGAGATGATCATGTATTTTTTTTTAAGTTTGTTAATATGGTGAATTACATTTAATACATTGTTGAATGTTAAAACAACCCTGCATTTCTGGGATACATCTTAGTTATGATGTATTATCCTTTTATATGTTTTTTAATTTGTTTTAAAAAAGTTTTGTTTAGAATTTTTATATGTGTGTCTGTGAAGGATATTGGCCTATACAGTACAGATTCAAAAGCTAGTAAAAGGCTAATTAGAGAATATTGTGAACAACTTTATGCCTAAAAATTTGACAACTTAGGTGAAATAGACAAATTCTTGAATGGCACAAACTAACAAAATTTACTCAAGAAGAAATAGCTTGAATAGCCTCATATCTATTAAAGAAATTGAATTTTCAGTCAGAAATCTTCCCATAGAGAAAACCCCCAAATCCAAATAGATTCATTGGTGAATTCTAGAAATGTTTAAGAAAGAAATAGTAACGCTACAATAACTCTTCCAGAAAACTGAAAAGGAGGGACTACTTCCTAAATCATTATTTGAAGCAATACCCTGGCATTGAAATAAGACAAAATCTTTATAAGACAAGAAAATTATAGTGTGAATATCCCTTATCCAAACTGCTTAGGACCAAAAATGTTTCATAGTTTGGATTGTTTCAGATGTTGAAATATTTGCATTATATATACTTACCAGTTCAGCATTCCTAATCTGAAAATCCAAAATCTGAGCATTTCCCTTGAGCATCATGTGGGTGCTCAAAAAGTTTCAGATTTTGGAGCCTTTCAGATTTTGGATTTTCAGGTTTTGAAAGCTAGGTTCTTCCTGTCTACACTATGACCAGGAAACTCTCCAAGGCAGCAAGCTAAGCCATTCCTTGGACTCACCTCATTGGTTTCCTGTCTCTCAGAGGTAATTGCCTAATGTCTTGAAAACATTTTATATATTTTATCTTCGCTTTTTTCACTGTTGTTGTTTCTGGTAGGAGGGTAAATACAGACCCTATTACTCCAACTTGAGTGGAAGTGGAGGTCCTTCTAGAATCTTTGTTTTGTTTTTTGTCTGTTGGTTGGTTTAGAGATGGGGGTCTCTCTATGTTACACCGGCTTGACATGAACTCCTGGGCTCAAGGTATGATCCTCCTGCCTCTCGAGTAGGTGGGACTATAGGTGTGTACCACCATTCCTGGCTTGAAATCCTTGTTCTCAATTAGTATGCTTTCCAGGGACTTCTGACATGATCTACAGGGTACTATTAACCAGGTGTTTATAAATGGTAGATTCCTTAGCTAAAATGCCTTTATTGGATAAGAAAGGTATATATTATTATTAACTCTTAGGCAACAGTGTTGACATATCTTTTGATTCTGAGCCAAAAAGGGATCACTGTCCACAATGAAACCCACTTTAGTGCCTCCACATTCATAGGTCATAGATTGATCATTTGACTGATAATTGATAATAAGCAGATTTTTAGCTACCCCAGCAGGAAGTAAATTTGAACTTTACCGTGTTAGACATCAGGCCAGCTCATAGTGACACTCTTTTTGGTATTCATGCTTTTGTTCTTTTAACTATTTTCCCAGTGCTTTAAGTTCTTGTTCCCAACCTCCTCCTTCCTTTTGTTTACCTTTTCATCCTCTTGTAGAGAAGAAGAGAGGGAATAGGTGACTACAGTACATTTCATCATGACTCAGTTGCTCCTAGTTTATATCTGCATAGAAAACAATAATAGTAATGACAGTAATAGCTAACATTTATTGAGTGTTTACGTTGTACTAGGCACTCTTCTAAGCACTTTACCCTTGTTAACTCATTTAATCATCAAAACATCCATATAATATATTGCTATTATATTCTCATTTTATAAATAGGGAATCTAAGGCATTAAGAAGCTACGAAAATTGTCCAAGGTCATATATCTAGTTAAAAGGACACAGGATTCCAATCAGAAAACCCTGCTGAGGAGCCCAAGATCTTGCCCAGCTGTGTTACCTTTCTTCTGCCTGGGCTGTCTCAACTATGGAATTTACATCTGCCCTGAATTCTGTTTTTGTCCTGAGTTTCTGACATGCTTCATTCTGACTTTTAATTTGTATGACATGGGAATTTCTAACCTGGTTGCTGAAGTATTACCTAGAATGAACTTGATTGGATAATTTGTTGGCCTTCCTGGTCCCAGCCCCCAAATTGCTCCTGCTGCTGCCCAGCCACCAGCCCAGCACGTGTTAGTGCCTGTTGCTCCTCTCCTCTTCGTGTTCACCGCTCTGCTCATTCCTAACTGTCTGAGTAAAACTTCTTAAATGAAGATCACAGCCTCTGCTCACTTACCCATTGGCCTAGCAGCAGAGCCTCTTTTAAAAGACCAGTGAGGCAGGAGGAGCAAGGAGATGAAGCTCTGCCAAAGAGGAGAGTAAAGTGCCCTGGGCCTGACGTGCATGGCTCCAGGATCCCACTGACCCCTCCTGCAGGATTACAGGGGCTACTTAAGCTGCTTGTCACATACCTGTTCTCCCCAGTTGTGGACACACCCTTCCTTAAGACAAGGTCGTTAAACTTAACAACACTTGATTGAGGGATTGGGGAGCATGGAGGTACTAAACCAAGAGTAAGTGACTAGTTTTAAAGCCTCATGTTGAACTCCCAGGAGGCGCATGCAGTGGCGATGTGGCGGTGGGGGAAGGGAGGACCATCTCCATCACCACCAGCTGGAGCTTCCCGCCACCACCACTCCTCACAGTCCAGGTTCCCAACTCCCTGGCTCCAGAGAGAGAAGAAAGACCCTCCTGATTTCTCCAAAGCCCACCTCATTTCCTGCATCAGGAGGATTGGGAATATTCCATTTCTTCAAGGGAAATTCTCCTTCCTGTCTGCCTCCTGGCCCATAGGAAAACAATTGCTCTGTGCAACAGTGCATGTAAGTCTGTCCAATCCTCCACAACGTCATCTTCAGGGCACCAAAATCCCTTGCAGATTGTGTACACCAAGCTCAGTCTGTTTCCACTTCACAGCATTTTCTCCAGCAAGGGGATAAGACATCATTCCACCACACTCCTGCGTGTGTCCTGCGCTCTCCTAATTTCCTGTGAGCAAGTGCTTGAGGGGAAAAAGATGCACGCATCTCCCAAGGGCAGGTGAGCATTTTCAGGCATGGGGCAACATAAATTGTGCTTTACCGGGTAGTTTTCTCAGAAACTTGGAGGTGCAAACAATACCCCAAATTTATATCACTAACCAGAGAGCTTATCATCTCAAGCTGAAGCATCCACGTTTGGGTTATGTCACAGGATCAGGGCTTTCCCAAGAAGAGTGGATAGGTATTCACATCACGTACGTGAGTGAAGAGCTCACTGAAGTGTGATTTTGAGAACCAAAGTAGATTTTGCCACACAGATATGATCCATTGCTGATGTTTCTGGCAAAGCCGCCAATTGACAGTTTTGTAGCTTCATTTAATATTAAAATACGCTCTTTACCAAATAAACATTCTCAATTAATGTAAGTGCTTATTTTTGGAAATAGTTGAAAAGTGGAGTTATTTTGAATGCTTCTGAGGTGGAAACTGAAGCTCAGAGAAATTAAACAACCTGCCTACCCCAGCACAGCACATCCCAGGTGAAATAACACCAGGCTTATGGGAGGCTGCAGAAGCACGTCTTGCTCCCAGCCTCGGCACACTGCCTGGGACCCTTGAGGATGTTTCTGATGGGGTGGAAAACTGAAGGCATAGCCAGGGGAGAAGATTTACCCAGAGACGTAGCCAGGTGATTGCTTTAAGGGAAACACTGCTTCCTAAACAAGTGATCCGAATGCAAAAACCAAGGTCAAACACTCTAAATGAAATCATCAGCAAATGCAGAAACCATGCTGGATACACATTAATCCTGGTTAAAAGTAGAGATTCAAATCTGCGGTGTATGGGGCAGGGGAGCGGCCTTGGGATAAAGTCACAGTCGCAGCCGTAGGAGCTGGGAATGAGGTTGTTAGACCTGGTTCACCGGCGCAGGAGAGCAGACCTGGCTGCAGAGCCACTGTCAGGGTCACAGGAAGAATGTCAGGGAGGGAGAAAAGCTGAAGGTGCAGGTTCACAGGTCAGGGCAGACTAGAGACAGAGAGGCTGGTGTGGCATAGCTGAGGGTGTCTTGACGGACTTAAGTCCCTAGAGCCACCGGCAGAAGCACCTGCTCCTCCTGGCTCTGTCTGGCAGTTTGTGGGGCCAGCCTGCCTGCTTTCTGGCAGGGTCTTGACACCAATCAATGGTGACTGCACCGTCCCACATACGAAACAGAGGGCACTCTGTCAGGCAGATTCACTGTCAACCTCGTATCTTACTCTTTGTCATAAAGCTCTTGTGTTTACCAGTGCATTAAATATAACCCTGCAATAGAAGATCCTCATTGTCATGCTTGAAATACATTATCTAATGGAACATCTATTTGACTTTTACTACATGCCTTTCATTCCTCTAAGTGAGGTAATTGACCTTTACTTTGCTACCCTGTGGATTAAAAGGCTACACCACACTCTGCATTTGATATTTCCAGTCCTACAGGAGAGGCAATTTCCATTTGCTTTTGTTGCGGGGGTACTCTTTGGGCGGGCCCGTAAATGAAGGGAAACCTGAAGGTCTGGAACTGCATTGTGGCAGTTATTGTCACCATCATGTGGCTTTTATTAGAAAAAGCACAGGTCACTTCATTTCCATGGCCATCTCTATGGAATCCTAAAGACCATGGGCCTGTAAGACTCCAGAACCTTCCGCCTTAGTTGCAGATGCTATATCCTTACTCTCTGAGGATCAGGTATCAAGAGCCTCCTTCAGATTTCATTCGAGCACCTGCAAGTTTAAAATCATGTACAAATGGTACAATTTGTGGGAGAGAAAAATGTTAGTGGTGTTGGTCGTCTCCTAACCCAGGAGTACTCAGAAACCTTTCCTGTGGTTTAGCACCGTTGTTACACAGAACTCTGTAAGTCAGGCATTTGGAAGCCTTGGCTTTCCCTGGTGCCCTACCAAGCCTGCCTTCCCACAACCAAAATGACAACCAGAATAATGAAGATGAAGAAGATGATGATGATGATGATGGGAATGGTGATAACGATAGCAAACACTTACTGTGTGCCAAGCACTGTTTTCAGATGCTTCAAAGATCATAATTTGCTGTTCTTCTTAACTATCTTATGAGGTAGATACTATTATCATCCAGTTTTACCAATGAGGAAAGTGAGGTACCTAAAAGTTAAGTAACCTGTCCAAGGTCACACTGCGAGCAAGTGGTAGAACCAAAACTCAAATGGAAGCATTTTGGACTTGGGAGACAGAAGACCTGGATACAAGTTTGGATCCTAGTACACATTGGACACGTTGTATAAATAATGAGGGTATTTCACTAACTACCACCCCAATTCTAGAGGGTTCTCAGGCTTGGTCAGTTAGCTTCTAGAGATACAAGGTTTTTTTTCCAATACCTCAGGAGGGATGCAGGAAGCCCGGGGTGAGACAGTCAATCAGTGAAGGTTTGTTACATAAAGAACAAAACTCCCTCCCATCTGCTGACTAAAGGATCAACAGACATAGATGCTGTGTGTTCAGAGCTTCTTCCTCCAGGAAAGACTGGTGACTGGTCACTGAGGTCCTTGACCCAACATTTCCTAGCAATAGAATGTGTCCTTCCTGCGGTCCACCTTGTGGTCCGCTAACTCTTCCTTGGCTTCTTCCCTTCTATCTTCCTAGTTCTGGTACCATCTGAGAAAAGGATTTGGGTGTAAATAGCATATCTGGGAAATAATTCCAGAAATCACTGTAAGAGAATGAGTAGTAAACAGAGCAGGAAGGAGAGTCAATAAAGGCACTATTCTCAGAACTGTCCTCCGGAGGAGCAAGGAAACTGGAATATTTATCCTCAGCATCCATTCCTCGTTATTTCAGGGTTGCTCCTGGGAAGGTAGATCATCTCTTGCTTGCTCAACTTGCTGGCCAAGCACCAAGCATGCTGAGGCAAGAAGCAAGAGACCAGGGAGGTGGCTGTTGGGGGAACTGTCTGCAGTGACCTTCAGGGGACGCTGCAGGAAAATTTGAAAGTCAATGATGCTTTTGCTACACACTTTTTATCTCTTCATTCACAAAACCCTATTCTCTTCTCCTTCTGTCAGATGACTTTGATAACCTGTTAACGCCAGAGCAGAAATCCTTGGCAACTAAAACAGGGCAAAATGATCTCAGTTTTTCAATATTTGAAGAAAACAAGTTGCCTTACTTTGTTTAAAGTATTGCTATCGGATTTGGGGAGAGAGAGCAGGGAGGCGTGTGGAGAAGAGCTAAACCATTATGTTTCCATATGAAAACAAGTCTGGTTTTATACCCTACTCCATGTAAACTCTCTAGAGCTGAAGTTTTCTTTCCCTGTTAAATAGGAATAGTGATACCTGCCTGTCTCTCTCTCCCAAACTTGCTGTATAGATGAAATAAAACACCATCAGGAAAATGTACTCTTATGAATGCATGTTTAAACACAGAGTAAGTTCAATAATGCTAGCTAATGTATTATTGTTATTGCTATTGTTATTATTGTGTGGTTTTCACATTTCCACAGTGAGGGGGTGGGATTAGATGATTCTTGCAACAAGCGTTTATTAGGAGCCTGCTGCACACCAGGCACCATGCTCAGGACCTGGGGACTTAGCCCTCCCATCCCTACCTGTCCCCTGCCTTCATGGAACTCACTGTCCTGTTCCCTTTCCTCTACACTACAGAGCCTCACAGCGCACCAAAGTTTCTTCCCATTTTTCTATTAAATATAAAACAAAAATGAGAAAATCTAATGACCCTGGAGAATGAGTTGAAACAATAGGTCCTTTCTATCTGTGAGCATTGTTCAGTCGAAGGGTTTTTTTGTTTTGTTTTCCTTGTTTATTAAGGTTCAATTCTCAAAAAATAGTAAAATCTTAACCACAGGCTCTTATATATTGTCAGTATATATTGTGAGTGTTTAACAAATATTTTATAATGATTGATGATGACATCAGGTGGGAACTAAAACTTGTCACATACACTTATGAGCTGTTTATGGTGATACCGGACATGTTATCTCATTCAAAAGTCACAATAAAACCAAATCCATAGCTTATTATTATCTCCACTTTACAGATGAGGAACTGGACTTAGAATAGCAAAGTCACTAGCCTTTGTGAAAAAGTTTAAAAGTGATTGAGAGTAGAGTCAAATCCAGATCTCTCTAACTCCAAAATACAGCACCTTTCATGTTAACTAAAAGATCAGTTTATTTTACCAAAAAAAAAAAAAATTCATAAGCATCGCATAAGGTTAGAACTAGAATGGGCTTTGCAATTATCTAGCATATCCTACGGCCCACCTCCTAGTGATAACATTTCTCTATTTTCCAGTGCTAAATCCTTGGCAGAAAAATCTAGTTGGCCCGGCTCATCTTTTTAGGCCAGACCATAAGTTTCAGGTTGCTGCTAAATCCATGAAATAATTGCTTTTTGGTCATGCATCCAGTCTAACTCAATCAGCTTGGGAGCAGAGAAGTAACATGGTATCTTCTGTGCTGTAGTCAGGTGCATTAGTCAGGATCTTTTGGTTACAAGTGATAGAAAAGCAATTCAAACTAGTTTAAACCAAATAAAAACTATTTTGGCTGACATAACTAGGGATCAGGACACAGCTAGATGGAGTGGAGCACCGGCTACCCAATGTCTTCAGGGCATTGTCCCCGGCTCCTGGCTTTGCTCTCCAGTGTCTTGGCTTTTTTCTAAGCCAGGATTTTCCATATTGTGGCCAGGACGGCCATGAGCAGTTCCGGGTTTATTTTCTAACAGGTTAGCAACACTGTAAGAAAAAGGACTTCTCTATCCCATAATCTCAGCAAAGGCCCCAGGGCCAATTTTCACAGGAATTGGGTCCTGTTCCCATCCTTGAAGCAATCATCATTGTGCCAGGAAGATAGAATGGATTGATGAGCTGAGCCTGGTTTCTTTCCTTCCCCTGGAGCTGGAAGTTGGAATTCCTTACCTAGCCCACTTAGCCTGAGAATGAGGAGGGGTGATCCCAAAAGGTTATTACCCAAGAAGGAAGAAAAGACTAGGACATGTGACAGTTACAGCACGTGGAGTCAATATAGTTTAGATATTGCCAGTCAAGCAGCCAATCTGGGACAATTTTCAAACATAAAACAAACCCTTCACATTTCGGAGAAATTAGCCCCAGAGAGCCAGCCTAGCCCGTGGAACCCAAGTCCCTTGATTATATAGCATTTGACTCTAAAATGTGATTTTGATCCACATTAATTTTAAATTTCTGTTTTCATTAAAATATTTGTACACATTTGGTTCAGACCCACCTCTGTATATTTAACCATAGAGATAGAAAGACCACATGCATTAACTATGGTTAGAACAGTGTTGATAATTCAGTAGCCACTGTCTGTGTTTTCTTGACCATGTCCTATCTCTTGCATCATTTCAGAACTCATTGCTTTATTCATTTCCTTTTTCAGGGTTATTTGCTTTTTTTGCTTTAGAGCCTTTGTTTCTAATCTTAAGTGATGTAGTTTGAGTCATTGGTCATGACAAGTAAGATAGACCCCTTTGGTGGGTATGGAGTTTTCTCTTTTTCTTTTCTCTGTCTTTTTGTAGGGTGTTTATTTTTATTGTTATTTATTTGGGGTCTTTAAAACTTGAACTTTTCGAAGGCTTGTTAACAAAAGTAGGCCACCATATAAGGGGGAAAAAAACCAAAGGCTCAGCTAGGTGCACTCTTCTGTATTGGAAATTATTTTATTTCTCAGGAAAAGGAGAATTAGAAGAAAGCTATTTCCCCCAATTTTCCATACCACCCATGGGAATCTAATTCAATTTCCTCTCAAATTTTGTTGTAAAAACTAAAAGTATACAGTAAGGTTGCTATAGTGAAATGGTATTCTTTTACATAGATTTGACTCTTTAAAAAAAATTCATAGTCATGGAGCTATTTATTCAGTCTGATTCGTTTTTAATCAGACTCTAATATAGCCATTTGACAAAATAAGACCTTTTTTAAGTGGACAAGTATACATATTTAAAAGATATAAAAAAACTTACCTGATAATCTAATCTAATAAAGAAATGCTACAGATCCAGGTGACTCTCAGCCCTCCGGCCAGAGCCTGGCTGAACTGTGTGGCTTTGCAAAACCCAAGAGAGCAGTAGATCTATTTCTGTCCAATTTTTCTTTTATCCCAGTTTCTCCTAGAAAAAAAAAATTATATTGCTTAACCCAGGGAAGTATATAAGAAATTATCATGGTATAGTTCACATCAAATTGCAAATAATAACCTAGGTGAAAGAAATATTTCACTTATGTGATTCTATAAAGAGGAAAAAGAAATATAGCACTTGATTGCCATAAACCACAGCATGAATGACTATGTGTGAAAATAACTTGAATACATCAAAAATCTTTGTAAGTGCTAGGATTGTTTCCTTTAATCTCCATAGCAATCCTATATTATAGGTACTAACAGTAGTCCCGTGTTGCAGGGGAGGAGACTGAGATGGTTGAGGGCACCCAGCATGCTCTTGGTAGAGCCAGGAGGACTCTACCAAGGAGGACTTGAGCTCAGGCCCCTCTTTCTCTAGAGCCCAAGATCCTAAGACCGTGCTCCCCTATTTCTCCTATAGGATCTGGTTACTTGAACTCTAACCATTTATATTTCCGGGACTAGAGATCCCTACATTTTCTGTTTCCTCCAAAAGACTTAGAATATAAAAGTTTACCCCACCTGTGCATATATTAAGCATCTAGGGGCATCTATTAATTGCTAATTGGCCTGGGGTTAGCTAATTTTTAGTTTAACAAGCTCTTTACCTCCCAGTCTTCAGTGTGATTGGTTGTGCCCGGAACAGCAGCAGTCTGGATTGTGATAATTGTCGTGTTACATCATTTACCCCTCAGCACCCCTTATCTAACCAGATTCCTCGTGAGTTTAGTAAATGATCACAGAGCACCAGCATATCTCTGCATCAATCTCAGGCAGTGCATTGTCTCACATTTTTAAGCTCCTATTTTTATTTTGTAGTCATGATGCTCTAGCCTCCCTAGCAAGCTTAGAAATAGAAAAGGGCTATTTTAAATATTATCTAAAAGAACAAGCAATTTAGTGAATCATGTAATCTGATGCTTCACTATGGATAAGTTTAGGGTCTCAAGTAAGGTTTAAATGGAAGTTTTAGAGGGTTTTTAAAATGCCAGGATGTCTAAATCATTTATTACTTAAATGTGCATGAAGACTTTCTGGTCCTTGTTCCATCAAGATTTGGGGCAAGCCAGTTGCCTTACATATTTCAAAAAAAAAAAAAAAACACATATAAGATCACAATGTCTGTGAAGAAATGATCAAAATCTTGGCTTTTATTTTACACTCCCAGAGAAAACTGCGTAGTAGTCAATTCTCTCCTTAAGAAAAAAGTCTATACCAATCAATTTTCAAAAATAATTCTCCCAAGAACAGAACTCAAAAGAGTAAATCCCATCAGCCAGGGGCCATATTAGGTACTCATTATACCTGTGAAAGAATGAGCTCAAGAACTATGTGGAAATCTGCCCTCTTGGTTTACAGGGTGGCTTCCTAGAGTCCGAATGTCCCGTTTTCTTTCTTTTTTAGAGACAGTGTCTCACTTTGCTGCCCAGGCTGTGGTTCATAGCTCACTGCAACCTCGGATTCCTGGGCTCATGCATTTCTCCTGCCTTAGCTTCCGAGTGCAAGGACTGCAGGCACACACCACCACTCCCAGCTAATTTTTTTAAATCTTTTGTAGGGACGGTGTCTTGCTCCATTGCCCAGGCTGGTCTCAAACTCCTGGCCTCAAGCAATCCTCCCACCTTTTCCTCTCAAAGTGCTGGGATGACAGGCAGTGAACCACCACACCATGCCCAGCCTGAATGTTCCTTGTTTCATGCATGCTTCTCCTATAAAACAGGAATTCAAACAGAAGTTGCTTGTCTAGCCTCTTTGTTGATCTGTTGGCATGTGATTGCTTTCAAAAAATATGTTATAAGCAGATATCTATTTCACATTGAACTCTGGCATTGCACATTTTGGAAAAACACATATGAAAACGTTTTCGTTTACCAGTGATAACTACCATTAGACACTGGGTTTTTATTAATGAAGGAAGGAGTAGTTGAATGCTGGAAAGATTGGAGCCCTGTCTTTCCTTGTGGGATCAGGATCAGGCCAGACCCATTTGGCATTTCATGATCTGGGGTTTTGCTATAATCTTGTGCTTAATTATACAAGCGATAATAATAATATATTTATTAAGTGCTTACTACATCCTGTGTTCAGATACCAGTTAAGATGTGTGGAGACAGACTCATGTTAGCAGTGCCCCAGGGCTGGGATGGTGGCCTCTGCTCCACACACCCGCTTCCATCCACCTTCCCCTAACTGCAGTGGAGACAGTCTGAGGGCCAGGGCACATCGCCCCCACCCTGCCTCTTTCCCATTTCTGTCATAGTCCACGTGATCCAAGGTGGCTCGACGCTGTGTTCATGCTCCAGGAAGTAAATGGGAAATGGAGGATGGCGTCTACCTCATCAGGACACAGCAAAAATGTCACAGATACCACTCCTGTTCATATCCCAATGCCCAGACCATAGTCATGGCCACACTCAGCTAGAGGAGGTGCTAGAAAGTGTGGTCCTTATACTGGTGACCTTGTGCCAGCTTAAACTGTACTGCTGTGGAAAAAAGAAGAATGCATCAATTAGCAGTCTCGGCCTCGTTATAGCGTATCATTTAATGCTCTCAACAATCCCTAGGGTAGGTATTTTATTATCTACAGAGGAAGTAAACTGAGCTTAAGGAATTTGCCTAAGTTTCCTGCTGAGGCAGGGCTGTATGATTCCAAATCTCAAACTCTCATGCACTGTTTTCTATTCAATTTTATATAAATACCATACTTCTTCAATTTTTTTTATTCTTTTAAATGGACAATTCAATGGGTTTTAGTATATTCAGAAAGTTGTGCAACCATCACTACTATCTAATTCCAGAATATTTTTATCATTCAAAAAGAAGAAAGCCCTTATCCATTACAGTCACTCCCCATTTGCCCTCTCCCCAACTCTCAGCAACCACTGCGAATCTGCTTTCTGTCTCTATAGATTTGCCTATTCCGGGCATTTTATATAAAGGAAATCATAGATTATGTGGCCTTTTGTGCCTGACTTGTCTCACTTTTATTCTTTTTATAGCAGAGTAATATTCCATTGTATGGATACACCACATTTTGTTTATCCATCCACCAGTTGATGGACATTGGGTTGTGCCCACTTTTTGGCTATTAAGAATAATGTTGCTATTAACATTTATATACAAGTTTTTATGTGGACATGTTTTCGGTTTTCTTGGGTAAATACCTAGGAGTGAAATTGCTGGATCATATGATAACTTTATGTTTATCTTTGTGAGGAACTGCAAGACTGTTTTCCAAAGTGGCTGTACCATTTTATACTCCCAACAACAATGTGGGAGAGTTCCAATTTCTCCATGTCCTTAACACATTTTTTCATTATAGCCATCCTCATGGGTGTGAAATAGTACCTCATTGTGGTTTTGATTTGCATTTCCCTAATGACTAATAATGTTGAGCATTTTTTCATGTGCTTATTGCCTATTTGTATGTCTTCTTTGGAGAAATATCTATTCAGATCCTTCACCCATTTTCTCATTAGGTTATTTGTCATTTTATATTTCAGTTGTTAGAGTTCCTAATATAAAGTTCTGGATGTAAATACCATTTTGACCAGTAAATATTATGTAAACCATTTTAATGGAGTTAAATTGTTTAATTATTATATGAATACACCATTCAGTAGATTTGACAGAATTTACAAACAAAATGTCAGCTCAGTTTGTGAGTACAGTTAGTATTAGTCCAGTTTAAGCCAAAGATTTCCCAACAGAATACTGATGGAAAGGAGAAGGCTTGCATAAAGTTCACCCGTATTTCAGTTTTTCTGTTCATCGTCAGAACTCTGACATACTGGTGAGCTCCGCAGTGCTTCACAAACCTTACTATGCATATAAATTACCTGGGGATCTTGTTAAAATGCAGATTCTGATTTAGTGAGTCTGGGAGAGATCTGAGATTTCTAACAAGCCCTCTGGTGATACTGAAGCTGCTGATCTATGGACCGCACTTTGAGTAGCAACCTTAGAGTATAAGTATTAACATCATGGTCTAGAACTATGGTCCTAATCCTTATGTGACCCAGTTTGTTTTGTTCTGGCCTCAGATAGAGTGATGCCCTAGAAATATCTGGCCTTTGGAATTGACTCTTGCCAACTGCTTCCCAGTGGTGTATTTCTTTGAGCAAGTTCCTTTACTGCTCTCAGCCAGACTTGTTGCATCTGAAAATAACAGACAATTATACTTCCTTCTTAGGGTGATAATAAGGATGAGATGAAATGATGTACACAAAGCGTCTATTACAGTTCCATGTATAGATGGGCCTTGATAAGTGTTGACGTTCTTTCTTCTACCTCCCTTCAATGGTAGAGGCTGCCCCTCTGACTCTTCAGTGCAAATGCATCATCATCATCATGGAGAGACAACTAAGTGTTCTTACTCTACTTCCCTATATTGTCATGATTAGATACAGAGAGTATCTAATGGTCTGTAATTATTCTATGTATGTATGTTTCATCTTCTCTACTCAACAGATTGTATGTTCTTGGAGATTAGGACTATATGTTGTCTTTTTTTTTTTTTTTTTTTTTGAATCCCCAAGAGACTTTTCGTGGTACTATCCATAGAATATGCCATTAATTAAGTTTACAGAAGAACTCAGCCCATGTCAGTAGCAGTAGCCATAGTAATTATAGAAACAATAATAATTGAAACTAAAATTTATTAAGAACTTTGTGTCAGATACTACCCTAATGGCTTACAGGCTTTATCTCATTCAATCCCCATGACTGTCCTTTGTTGTTCCTGTTTTACAGAAGAGGCAGCTGAGCCTTAGCCATGCTTAGAGCAGAATTCTGGAGACAGGTTTCCCATGATCTGAATATCTGCTCCATCTTGCACTAGCTGGGATTCTTAACCCCTCATTATTCAAATGCATCATCTGTAATCATTAGTGCAAATCACATGGGATTATTGTAAGGCTTGTATGAATTAATGTGTGAAATATGCAGAAAGAAAAGCACTTAGTACAGTGCCAAGTGCTTAGAAGTATTCAGCCATGTTAGCTCTGTTCAGTTGTTGAGTTACTTATCCACCCATCATGGCAAGTAATGGCAAAGGTGGGATTTGGACTCAGGCTGTCCGATTCCAGTGTCATAACTCATAATCTCTAATTTATATTGCTGCATATCTCCCATTTCTAATAATATGTTGAGGTGGGAACCAGAAATGATTTGAAGAAAGTCAAGGAGCTTCAAAGGCAGAAAAAGTACGCGAGAGGCATTGTATAATTTATCAGCTTTTAAAAAAGATATTTGCACAGCACCGATATTTGTGCTAACACATTTTCTAAAAACATTCATATAGCTAGTGTCAATCCAAGGTAGAAGGTGCAACCAGGGGCTGATCCAGGTTTTGTAATGCCTAACGCTCATGCTCCTTGGGAGTGGGGGAACCGGGGGCCTCATTAATAAAAAAAAAATCCTCATTAATAAAAATAAATAAATAATATCTTAACTGTGCAAATTATACCAAAGCATATGACCATGTGAACATATCGCTAGGGTCCTCCTCGGAGCCTCGGAAGGGCCCTAAAGCTAAACTTCATTCACTTCGTGATAAATCCTCCCATGGTGCAAAAGTAGCCGAGACCCTGCCCTGCAAAGCAGCAAGTCTGGCCTCCCTTCCTGTTTTGCTTCACAAAGGACCAGTTTCTAACTTTTTGGTCTCATTACCTCTACTTGAAACATTAATAATAGGCTATACAGACCTCTAACTCACAGGAAATTCTGGTGGATAACACACTTCCCAGAATAGATATATTAAGTTATAAAGAAGAACAAGGCAGACGGTATAGGTTTTTCATACCTACTGGCAGGTGGCACAGAACTAAATGTTGGAGCCTTTTTATAAGCAAGATTAAATTGACTTGTGACAGCTGGTCACTAAAATACAGGAAGTAGAGATCTGGTTGAAAGCAAGAACACACTGGTGTTCAGGAAGTTTGCATCATAGACTAGAGCTCACTCTTTAAAAAGTCTGTTTTAGTGACGCCCTTATTTGACAGCGTCTGCTGCGTGTCACTTGCACACAAGTGGATCTTCAACGTACACGCAAGTCTATTAGTTGTATCTGCATTGTCTTGGTATGAGCTATGTGTGTGTAAACAGAATCTGTGAATAGGACATCAGATATGTGACTGTGAGCGAAGGCTTTTAGGTCTCCACTCGTACAGTTCCTCCCCTGCCTACTGTGACAGTAGACGTGGGACCTGGATGGCCATGGACATGGATAATGAATCGGTCAGAGACAAGTGGAATGTCACAGAAATCTGCCCTCCACCTATCACAAGGCCAGAAGTCACAACACCAGGAGTCGACAGCAATCTCCCAGCATCGTGAAATCCATTTCTTCCCCTGCTGGAGGAAAAGCCACTCTGGCAAGGGCTCTAAATAACTGATTTTAGCGTCTAATTGGAATGGGGGAGGTGAGGATAAACTGAGCTGTGGAAAATGAAAGGGAACCATACACAAACACAGGCCAATCTCCTAGAGCCTCAGTGTCCACTTTCAATGTTCAGCCCTGGCACAGCTGTTGTCATAGCTATGGAAAGAGAGCCCAAAAGCTGAGCTAGGTCACCGGATTTACTGCTGGGGAAGTTACAGTTTTAGCCAGTACTCAAGTAATGCTCCCCCAAACTTCAGCTGGACAGGGCTAGTCGTCCTTGCATGAGAAGTTGAAGCTAAAGAATGCACATTCCAGAATAATTATGCTACGCAAATGCTTTCTTTTTCCTCTCCACTAAGCTGTGTTCTTTTCCTGGGTTTTTCAGGCATTGTTTTAGGATGCCCTTGCTTTAGGTTTCAGTCACCTGCTAAATGCTCTGGAGTTTAACTTAAATTAAATTGGGTTTACAACATCTCACGAATTTTATAGAGTTGTGATGAAAACCAATGATGAGGGCATGTGGCAGTTTTCAGCACACATGATGGAGGGTTTGATTTAGTACAATGCCTATTAATTCTCTATTGTTACTCCGTTGCTATACTAGACATGGTAGAACATGCACGTGAAGTTCCTGCTTCCAAGAAGTCTACTTGTTTATTATTAATTTGTTTAATTATCAAATATATTTTGAGCACTTATGTTCCAAGCACCTTGTCACGTGTTGGCAATACAATAAATAAGGCAGATATGACTGCTGGGGGAGTTTATCCTCTAGTGAGGGTGACAGAAGAATAAACAATTAAAATACAGCCTACATCTGCCTACATCTATAACAGAAATAGTATGGGCTTTAGTATGCAATTAGCATTGCCTTATGTCATAGGAGCACGTAGGAAAGGCATCTTGGTGGGTCAGAGAAACATTCAGGTAGTTGATCTGCTGATGTTTTCTGAATATCAATTAGGAGCCAGACACTGTGATATCCAAGTTAGCATTATTTGAAGGGAAGAATTATCTAGATAAAAGAGGTGGGGATAGGAGAGTAGAATGTTGCATGCAGAAGAAACAGCTTATAAGATTACCTGAAGGCAAAGTTTGAAGACCTAAGTATAGAGTTAAGAGTGGTACAAATGAATCTGGAGAAGGAACAAGACTCAAGTTGCAAAGGGACTCACAAGCCATGTTACAGAGCTTGGACTCTCTCTGGAGAATACTGGAAAATCTTACAATGGTTCTAAACCAGGCACGACCCACATATATTTGTGTAGAAGATTGCTTTATTATTGTGTTGAGACTGGTTAGAGAGGAACACAGCTGGAACAGTAAATTCTGTTGAGAAACGATTTAATAAACCAAATCAAAGATGGTGATGATCTCAACTAAGGAAGTGATAATTGCAATAACAGTATGGATCTGAGAGATAATCAAGGAAGAGGAATCTGAGAACTTGGTGAGAGACTGAGTAATGACAGATTAGATGTAATAGGAAAGGGAGAAGAAAGAGTCATTCTTGGCCAACTGGGTGGAAGGTGATACAATTTACTGAGACAGAGAAAACAGAGGGAGGAGTAGGTGAGGACAGAAGCCAAAGAGTTCAGTTTTGGACATGTTGATGTGGACAGTTTGATGGATGTGGACAGTTTGGACATGTTGATGTGGACAGTTGGACAGTTTGATGTGTCCAGGAGTTATTTTGATGAATAACTCTGAAGCCCAGGAGAGAGATCTATGTGAAGATACAGATCCTGGACTTACCAACGTGGTGACCAGATAGTCTTCATTTAGTGTAATGGAGAGAGGGGGTTCTATGGATCCCTTGGGTAATAGACAATCTCTGCATCTCCTAAAATGTTTTCAGATTTTTGAGCTTATTTTATATATATTTATTGGGAGAGGGGAGATAATACAAACTTGCTTTAAAAGGTCAATAACTCAAAGTTAAGGATCCCAGAGAGAATGAAGGGACAGCCTAGATAAGAGTGCCCAGGGAGACATCCTGACTGTTCTGGGCCAAAAATCAGACAACAGCACAGGTAAACAACAGACAGAAGAGGGTCCTGAAAATGAGCTCGGGTATCATCAGGGAGAGGGTCAGAGGAAAGGGAGTGGTCTGAGGTCAATGCCCCTGACAGGTCAAATAAGGAAAGGAAAAGTATCCACTGGATTTTCAACAAGGAGGCCATGGGTGATCTTGGCAAGAGAGGCTGTGGTCAGTTGGAAAGAGTGAGTGAGTGGGAGGTGAGAAAACAGAGATGGTAAGTGTAGGAAACTCAGGAAGGGAAAGGAGAGTGCTAAGGAGGTAGCTGGAGAAGAAGACCAGGTACAAGGTAGAAGATGGGAGACTTATGCAATGAGTACAAAAATTTAAAAGCACAAAGAACCTTGAATCACAATTAACCAAACCAAACACACAGAAGCATATAAGCAAGTCATAAAAATAGAGCTCAGGGTGTCTACGGTGGTCAGGATAGATTTCAGGGAAGGGCTATGAATTGAGTTGAGCCTTGAATGATTAATAAGCTTTTGGCCAGGTGAGAATGAGCCATTAATTGGAAGAAATCTGAGAAAAATAAGACTAAACATGCATCTATTCTCCTTTTACCTCCTTTTGTTATTCAAAGAATATTTTCTCAGCTAATATAATATCTTTAGAATGGAAATTGCCTGTAACTCAGAGAGCGGCTACAAGTATGAAAGTATTAACAGTCACAAGATATATAACCCAATTTACAATTACTACTTGAATTTTTAGTCTTCACACATGAAACCAGCATATTCTTTGGGGTCACATTGTTCATTTCCTCATTTGGAATTGTTAACACCAGATCTGGTGCTAAATCAATATAAGCTGGTGCTTCTATCACTTAGGTTTCAAACATCTCCCTATATATAAACACACCCATAAATAAAGGTGCTAATGTTGGAAGGAGAGAGATCTTTTAATAAGCAACCTAGCACAAGTAATTCCCTGCATATAGGAGGTTGTTATAGAACCTAGCACATAATTAAACACTGTCTATTTAACTGAATTATTTTTCTCTTGCCTTTTTAAGAAAATGTACAAATGTTAATTTTCAAAGGTGACATTTATGTGTCTAAGTTGAACAGGTATTATTTAAATAGTAGCTTTCCAGCTTATTATAATTTATAAGTATATAGAGGATGGACTGTAGCTAGAAGTATTATAAATTGTAGTAGATACCTAAGGTAGCTGAAGCTTGGTTTCCCCAGAGATGGTTATTGCTTTAGGGGCCACAGCTTTTAGTTAGAAGAAATCCCAGTATCTCTCAGTAATAGTCTTAGCCATTCTTCTTCTTCCTTATCACAAGTATGGGTCAGTGTTCCAAACAGATCATCAATGCACAAAAGAGAAACCTGGCCATTGCTATACAGACTTCAGAGAAGCCATCACCAGCTATTGTTAAAGAATCTCATTTCCCTATCTAAGAGAGAATTCTGTTATTTTTCCTAGTTCATGACATCTACTTCAAAAGAAAAAGAAATTAAAACACCACAATATTTCTTTGTCTTTGTGAAACTTGAGTTTCTGTACTTTTGTCCTAGTTCCTGGAAGAGGACAGTTTGTTTTAAAACACACACACTCACACACACACACACACGCACACACACACACATTTTCAGGTTCTGACTCACGCCCTATCTTGGCACTTTATCCCCCAACCTGGGTGCCACGCTGTTTCCTCTGTATGGACACATCTCTTCTCACATATATTATTCTGACCTTGGGTCATGGTCATTCTGTCAACTTAGGTTTTACTTTTCCAGAGGATGTGACCCATGCTTGGCGTGATACAATTTATAACCTGCTGCCTCAACAAATATCAAGTTGGCCTTTGCAATTTTGTAGTCAAAAACTTTGGATACGGGGATGTATTTTTGTGGAAATTGCATATTCCATTGTTGCCTCTCATATATCACGGCTTTATTACAGGCAGCAAAGGCAAGGCCTTTGCTAATGACTTCAAACCCCTGCCACACAAAGGGTTGTTTTTTATTATTTTCGGGGATTCTAAGCATCTTTTATTAGAGTAGTCTGGCTTGTTTCTGGGAGACCTTCGTGATTACCCGATTTGCAGTGAGTGCTGTGTCTGAGGGCGACTGCCTAGAGCCCTTAGTGGAAAACCTCTTCCGATCTGAGGAAATATCATTTTAGAGCCCCAAATGAGAACACTTGATTATAACCTCTTGGGTTTATAAGAATAGGTCTGAATAGCAAACTCTTTTAATGGTTATCCTTCTTTTAAACAAATAAGAATTGTCTTACTGATTTAGAAAAAAAGAAGATAACATTCTTCTTTAAACCCAGATGAAATTGTCATAAATTCAATAATATCACAGAAAAACCTCTCAGCAGTGGCAATATTTTGGATACCTTTTGGGAAACCCTTGATTATGGAGCACAGTTGCTTGGTGAGAGCTTCAGGCCTCCACTGAACTGCCTGGTAGTGTTTCTCAAAGCGCAGTGCGAGGACAGCCTGCATCATAACAAGCCCACACCAAAAGGCACTTGTTGAACAGATTCTGAGGGCCGGGCCTGCAAATCTACATTTTACCAAACGTCTCTCTGTATCACTAAGCACCACCACACGGTTTGAAAGCCACACCCCTGGGAGACAGACCAGGAAAGCCTCAGTGGTGGCTAAGACCAGCGTGACTGACAGTGAATTCTTTGTCTCTCCTCTGCCCAGGTGCAAGTGTAATCTCCATGCCACTGTGTGTGTGTATGACAACAGCAAATTGACATGTGAATGTGAGCACAACACTACAGGTCCAGACTGTGGGAAATGCAAGAAGAATTATCAGGGCCGACCTTGGAGTCCAGGCTCGTATCTCCCCATCCCCAAAGGCACTGCAAATACCTGTGAGTAGCTTTGCTGGATAACACCATATTCTGTGTGCACAACGAGCTGATACTTCCTCTCAATTTCACTTGCCATGTGATTTCACTCCTCTTACCGGTTGTTTCATTCCTTTTCAAAATGCAACTAATGTTTTAGTCCCCATTTTACCACTCATAAGCATGTTTTAGCACTCTGATCATCTGTTAAATTCAGTCTCCTAACATTCACATTAAGTGTGTTGGGAAATGATTCTTGAAATCACAGAAGCAATTTTTTCTAAGTAGATGAGACAGGGGGTGATTTTTTTTTCCTCTCCCAAGTTAATTTGCTATTAAAATAAGGCCTTGAAAACTCTCAACTCTAACTTAATTTTAGCCATAAAGAACTTTCATAAATTCTTGGAATGTTTACAATCGTATTTTCCATACTGGGTAACCCAAGAGATGCTTTATCCAGAAGATGCTTCCCTTTCCAGTTTTAGCTAGCCCCTAACTTTGCCCAGTAAAATAATTGGTTTTTTCCAAATTTCAGCACTTGCACCATGCCTGCCATGAATCCTGTGGGTAGAGATCAGTCTTAGGTAAAAGGCATGACTGTAGGCCTGTGGGTACCACATTAAGAAAAGAGATTTTTGTGAGCATATGAAAAAGCGCAGGCATTATCTGTGTTTATAGGAACCATGTGTGTGCCCCACCGAAATCCCTGATTATCCCTCGGAAAACAGGCTCTGAGATACTCAAGGAAAAAAATGATTAGTTCCTGAATAATTTGCCCAATTCCATGGATGGACCAATTGGCCACCTGCAAAAGCCCAAGGTTTGCCATCTTTAAAAAGTAGAGAAAGGAAGAGATTAGAATATACCCATTCAGTGAGAACCAAGAGAAGCAGCAGGACAGTGAGCACAGGAGAATGAGAACTTAAAAAACCACCGGCTCCGTGCAAGGCTAAGAATGTTATCAGCCACTTCAAAGGAGCAGCTGTGAGAAACCAAACCTAAAAACTAATATCACAGGAACCAGGACCTTATCAAGTTAAATATAAGAGTAATGGACCAAGTAACAAGCCACGAAGTGTGGGGGCATGAAATTATGATAAAATTTCTATGAAGCAGAAAAAAAAATCCTTCAAAAGGTTAAAAAAAATCCTTCTTTGTAAGAGTATTCAGTTTCTGTGTTAAAGAAAAAATTGACTTCTTGCTCCTAAAATTAATACGTTAAAACTCTGTTGAGCAGAAATGTTGATTTTTCAAGGCAATTTTATTAATGGAGACTTTGACCTTTTCTCAATTGTTGAGGGCCAGAGACTCATGAATTCAGAAGGGACCTCGCGAGGTTATTTGTTGCAATACCCTGTGGCTGGCTACCTAAGAACCCCCATGAGCACAGTTGTCAAATTTAGTTTAAAGCTTTCCCAGGGTGAAAATGGCTCAGATTTCCTTTTCAGTGTCTGCTGCTGCTTTAGTGGGACAGGCTTGAAGAGAACGAAGTTCACAAACACTTGCTGGCATTCTGGCTCATCCTTGGGCAGACTGACTTGCCCACGGCCCCACAGAGGCAGCTGGGGTAGGCTGCTGTGGAAGGCATCAGCTTCTGTTCTAACATGATCCTGTTCCTCACCCCGCTGTAACAGTGCTTCAGAGTCTTTGTTCATTTCAGGACATGCTCATGGGGAAGACTTTCTTGTTTCAGCCAAGATTTCCACTGAAATGGATTTCTTATTATATTCACCATGGAAGTGACTTACATATCTCTAAGTTTTTGCATATTGAGGATCACCAAGTCACTACCTGGTCAAAGGAGTGAAACCTCTTTCAATTTTCCTTGCAGGTCCAATTGTCCATCCATCCCTTAGTTTTTACTGGCTTTCTCTAGGCTTTTTTGGACCTTTTCTCATCTCTATTAATATAAGAAGGTGACAGATGGACCCAATGGCCCAGGGGGTTCAATCCAGTGTTTCAATGTGGCAGATATTATAAGAAAGATTTTAGAAGTTATCTGCGGTGGTCCATCCTTGCAATGGAAAGAACCCCTTCAACTAAATCTCTGACACATCAGACTGTGATTTAAAACATCTAAAGAGGGAAGTAAGCAATGTAGTAGTTCCGGGCACAGGTTGCAGGATCAAATCCCAGTTCCTCCATTCACTAGCCGTGTGACCTTGAGGAAGTAAGCTAACCTTTCCAACACCGCTTCCTTCCCATCTGTAATGTGCGAACAACAGTTCCTGCCTCATAGGGATTTGGAGAGGATTGACTGTGCTAATTCGCGTAATGTGTTTGGCATAACACCTGTCACCAAATAAGTGTTCAAAAATAATTTTATTTTTTAGGATTTTTATAAGACAGTCTTATCCATTGTTGGACTGTTTTATTTAGCATAAAAGTTACTTATTAACATCAATATTGAGTGTCTCTTGATTTCTAACCATATTTTTCTTTTTAAGTAGTAGAAGAACTATATTGACCCCAGTTTCATTTCTTCTCCAGGTTAACCATCGTCAACTTTATTTTTCACGTGACAATGTTTTCATGTCTCTTACCTGGTTGCCTCCCCTGGAAGCCCTCGGGCCGAGCACAGGACTTTAAGCTCTTTTGTAATGTTTATTTTATATTGGCTTTTTCTTAGGCACAGGAGAGCATGCACGTGCACACAGGCACTCACAGGACTCTAGTTAGTACATTAAGAGTCAGTTATCTAAGTCAGGGATATTTAAGATATATCATATCCTAATACAAAAATACATAAACCTAAGAAGTAAAATAGGAGGAGCTACAACCTCTGGTCCTTCAACATTGACCCTTCAGTGGCCTAGAAATGCCACTCGTATTATTAGATAATCTCTAGATTTAGCAGAATCTCAAGCTGCCAGGATACTTTTTGAATCGGATGGTCAGTTTCTGTCCATCCCCACAACTTTTAGCAAGAGAACAAGGAGGCCTTCATTATGGCAGGGAATTATAAGATCCCCCTCTGAAGGCAATCCATCGTGCAGGGATAACCTAGATGGGACCTTGCTGGAGGTCGTTAGGCTTTGGAGGTCCTGCATTGCAGAGTAACTCAAGGCCACTTTTGTGTGAAACGTGTACAGCCAAGAAAGAAGAGTACAGAAGGCCAACACTCTACAATATAACCACCCCAGTCTGTGAGACACACCACCTTTCCCTGTGCTTTTCGCTACAATACACTTGGTAGAGGCAGAAGACAGAACTTTTGTGATAATGTTTTTATTCACATGCTTTTATTCAAGACCCGGTGTGTTTTCTTGGTCTTTTAAAGCCAATGCACATGTATCAATATCTTTTTCTTATCTTTTTACAAAGCTTATGTTTTGTAGAAAAGACATCTTTCTTCTCCCTGTTAATTGAATGCCCTTTGAATTTCCTTTCTGTCTTCCAAGTAATAGCACCTCTGTCCAACTTTATGCTTAATCATGGTTCTCTTGATTCCCCACTGTCCATTTCATTAGTAAAAGTATTAAGTAAGATTCCTTAAACTCTGATCCTTGTGGAATAACACATAATATTTTTCTACATATAGATACTAAAAACTTAGTAACCACTCTGTAGGAACCATAGCTCCAGCAAAGATAATATAGTATCTACACGTCTGCTTCTCAAATTCTGTTCTACTGGCCTTGAAAGAATTCCATGTCCAAATAAGTTTGGAAAATGCTGTACACTATACTGATTCTTAGATACACACATTGTATTATAGAAAACCTTTGAGAAATCCTACAGTAATCTATTTTACCCAATGTTTCCCAAACTTATTTGTTTCATGAAACACTTAATAACTAAACACTTAGTAATAATAACCACTCAATAGATTTTTACAAAACTTGTCCTCTTTTGAGGACATGCTCATCTAAACAATTTCCTGCAGCCTAGTGGTAGGAAAATCATGGAGACAGACAGAAAACCCAGCTAGTTCAGCTGCATTCAATCTTTTACTTTTCTCTCACCTACATGGTCTAATATTCTTCAAAGAAAGAAAATTAAATTCGTCTGACCTTGACATTATTTGTTTGTTCAGAAATCCAACTTGAATTGTTACACAATATCTAGGGCTCCTGTGAGTGACGGAAAGTAATTTGATGATTGTTCTATTATTTTCTCTGGTATTAAATTTGCATTGACCAATTTATGTTTTTCCCTGGTGCACACATGTGTGTGTCATTATCTAGACGATTTCCTAAGTGCTTTACATATATTAGTTCATTCTAAACTCACAACAGTCTTATAAGGTAGATCCTACTGTTTTTATTTTATATACATGGGATCTTATGATTACAGAAGAAAAGCATCTTGTTTAAGGTTTACACAGCTAGGAAGAGTGAGAGGGAGGATTTGAATTCAGGTGTATCATGACTCAAGGAATGCATGTTGCACTATGTTGCTTCTCAGGTTAAATTTGAGTGACTTTCTCTGTTCTCCATTGGGATTTAGGCTCCATTTTGACCCCTGTTTGAACAAGTCAGTCTTCTCTATACTTGCCCTCTCCTAGATCTCTGCTTGTTATTTCTCTGCCTTCAAAGATTCCCCTTCTTTATTTACTAATAAATCTTCATGTTCTCCACCCCTACCTGTTCCCCAAGTTTTTTCCTTGACATTCCAATCTATTCGTGTGGTTTTGTGTCTTAGTTTTATTAGTAGTAATCAACCAATTCTGGCTTCAATCTTTTTAACGAATCTAGACAATTTTTTTCAGCTGTCTGCAAAGATCTCAAGGTTAACATACCAACATACCAGATACTAAATTCACTTCTTTTTCCCAAAGCACCTTTGTCTTCACTCTCTATTGAAATTCTGCTCATTTTTCAAGCCTGCTCTTCAATGCCAACTCCTCAGTGAAGCCTACCTAGACTCTTTTATGCAAAATCAATTACTCTTCTCTCTGTCTAGAATCTTGATAATGTATGTAGACTTACAACTAGTTGACTATCTTTAACAAAGTTATGATAATAATGATAGCTACCATTTATTAAGTTTACCATTGGTTTTTACACTT
This sequence comes from Eulemur rufifrons, assembly GCF_041146395.1. NCBI lineage: Eukaryota > Metazoa > Chordata > Mammalia > Primates > Lemuridae > Eulemur > Eulemur rufifrons. The sequence continues at coordinate 117,013,009 of NC_090990.1, read as the reverse complement.
CATGTAGTGCTTTATTGGCTTAAATCCTCACAACATCCCAGTGGGGTGTGTGCCATTACTATCCCCATTTTACAGATAAGGAAATGCAAGCCGAGAAAGATTAAGTAAGTTGTCCCAAGGTCTCACAAGGAATGCATAACAGAGCAAGATTAAAGTCAGGTCTGTCTGACTACAGCAACTAAAACATTAGCAATCTAAGTATGGGACCATGTTTTATTCCTGGTCTTCATATATGTTTGTAGAATTAGTTATATTAGAGAATGGATAAATAAACCTAATACCCTTGTAATGTGCATGTGGAAATACTGGCCTCCCACAGATCCTCTTTTGTCTCCTGGAATATGTGGTCTTCACAGGTCATCAGCTCTAACACAAGAGCCTTCGGTCTCCTACAGTGAGAGACCATCTGAGATCTTGGAGGAAATCCAACAGGAAAAAGACTCACTGATGCAAATGGCCCATCCAACCATCTAGAGATGGCACATTGGCTGGCTGGTTTTCACAGGCCTCCCTACGGTGCATTCACTGCCTGGGTGGCTTGACCACTGTCAAGCTCTTACCACCAGCCTTTCAGGCTTAGAACCCTAATTCTGTCAGCCCAGTAAGAGAAGTTCTTGCCCATATATGTATGACCAAGCCTGTAGGCCCAGCATATAACCAGAATACCAAGTTACTTATGTACAACCACCAGTTTGCAGTCCCTCATCTGAAGCACACGGGAACAGATATAATTTGGAATTCAACATTTTTAGGATTTTAGAAAGGCAATACAGTGCACATATATCATATTACAACAATACCCACAGCAGAATATTAGGCAGCACCATTTAATCAAACATTTTAATATTTCTGCAGCAAATATATTATTATTCTCACCAACTGGGATGGGAGAGGACTATAAATAATAAACTCATATCAGTTCCATTCCAGTTTTTCCACATAAGTAGTTCAGAGCACAATAGGTTATACCGCAGGTATATTTTGAAAAAAACTTTCAGTTTTCACAATTTTTTTTTTTTATTTGAGAACTGGAGATAAGAGATCTGGGCCTGCAGTAAATTAAGAGACAGTATAGAGTGGTGGTTATGGGCCCAAACTCTGGAACCTGGACCTTTTGGGTCAAATTCCCTTCCCAACTGACTGAGACAATTTGGGCAAGTTACTCAGCCTCTATGTGTTTGAGTTTCCCCCATCTGTAAAATCACCCTGATTATTGACTTCATAGGGTTGTCATAAAATTAAATGAATTAAAACACACGGGCATTTAGACAGTGCCAGGCACCCTGTAAGCCACAATGAACTTAGTTGCTGTGGTCATGACATTTTCACTGAGATCCAGCACACGATCAGCAAATTCTCCCCTTGGAGACGGCAGCGATATGGGGAGATACATTGTGGCCAAATGCCTGTTTATTCATCCACAATATGAAGTAACAGCTACGGTGTCCAGATTATTCAAGTCCTTATGACCAGCGTATTCTCTTTCCTGTAATTAAGTCTACGTGCAGAGCCAGATGCTAATCAGAAGGTTGCTTGGTGAGCATGGGATCAGGAAGTTTAAATGACTTGATGTTAATAACATCAGGCTGAAACACCCTGCCATGTCCATCCCACACAGGGTTAGCCTCCCTCATGCCAACAGGACACTGAACGTGTGGAAGCTTACAGGTTACCACTCTCTATCCTGAGACAGTGCTAGGACAGTACTGCCACCATACGTTTCAGGATGCACCATTTGCGAGGCTTCCACATTTTGATTAGCCGGTTCTTCCATTCCTCAGTTATGTTAACACAGGAAGTCAGGTTAATGTCACCTCTGTCAAGTCTGTCACATACACTCAAGCCCCAAGCCCTGCTACTGCTCTAAAATGACTTTAGCTATCTCTGCTTGGGTCATTTATACGATGATTTCGCAGCATACTCTTGTGAAGGCAATCTTACTTCCCTCACTTTCAAGTCCCTCGGAGACAACTCACAGCAAGCACCTCCCATCAACTGCAGTTTCAACCAGGGGCTGAGGCTGGAAGGACAGTGGAAGTAATTCCTCTGGAATGCAAATGAATCTGCAGAATGTTTTCTTGCTCGTTACCTACCTCTTCAGCTAAAAGAGGTTCTTTTGGAGTTAGAGCTCCCAATGGCTTCAGTCTGGCTATGAGATCTAGTCGCCTACTTGATGGCATCTATCACAACAGTGGTAATTTTGAAGCACGCCAAATCCTTATCCCTTCTGCTTCCTTCCTGATGAAAAGTTGCTGAATCTTCCATTGATTCTCAAAAGGCATTATGGCTTTTAGCATTGCGTTAATCTGCTTCTGAAGATCAGGGTATTTATTTTTGAGATCTCCATCACCTTGACTTCCTTAAGCTTAACTATGTACCCTTTAGCTATTTATGTGGTGTGGGAGGGTAGTAAAATTTTTTAAAAAAGCAAAAGAAAATATCACATCATTACCTTATATAATTCTACTAGGTTCTCTTCTTTCTAATTGCAGCAGAATACCCTTAGAACAAACATTAAAATAAATGGGGGGACAGGAAAGGCGGGTTGAGGAAAGAATAACTGCAAGTACCTACAAGGCTAATACCTTCTCATTTTGTTGGCACATGGGGGCATAATGGCCCTCTGGTTTACTCAACATGTATGTATGTCTCTGGCTGAAGCGACATTTCTATTCTAGAAGCAGCATTGCTATTATAAACATATACTGTGCATTGCAGAAACTTCTATTAAAGCTCATGCACACCTGTGCTTCATTTCCTCAGTGCAAGTTTAGCAATGTCTCAGACAGGACTAGGAATCACAGTCTCCAATGTTGACTATAAAAGGCAAGTCATGTGCATCTCTTTATGCCTCCTCTGTAAAATGAAATGGTTGAAGAAGATGATTTCTTAAATTCCTTTTAGCTCTCAATTTTTTATCACTCTTCCTGAATTAGCTTATCTAGTATCTTCCTTCCTTCCCTTCCTTCTTCTTTATCTACCTGTCATCTGTTTATCTTTCCCAAGTATTTTGAAGTTGTTCCAGAGGTGGATTTAAGCTAATGAAGTTTAAACATCAGGTTCCCTTACTGAACTCCTTCTAAATTAAAAAAAAAAAAAATTCAATTTATTTTCTGATTTTATATTTTAATGTTATATTTTTTCTCTTAAAGAGAGCTCTCAGATTTGTGTATACTTTACATCCCACAAAATCTGTATTTGCCCCTGGGCAGGATAGGAAAAAAGACAAATACAAACAAGAGTATCAAAATAGAAATTTAAAAGGAAGATCTGAGAAAAGGAATGGAAAGAAAATAGGCCAAACATTAAATGCTAAACAGTTTCCCCAGTTGAGCATCAAGCTGAGCTCTGAGGCTCAGAGTTTCATGGAAGGCAAAGCAGTGAGAGAAATTTGTATGTTGTATAACTCTTATTATCAGAATGGAGGACGTGTTCAAAGACAATATTTAATGTTAGTATTAACAATTAATATTCATAAATCCTGAACTCTAAGAAATGTCTCAGTGGAATGTTTTATAGGAGACAAAATCATACTTTAACCACAAGTGGTATTTTCACAATGATAGAAACCATTATGGAAATAATATATTTCTGTTCAAATATACATTGAGCAATTCTGCCATTATCAGGCATTGTCCTATGCAGACAAGAGATATAGAAAGGACCAAGACATGGAGCTTGTCCCCTCTGACTTGCCACGCAGACACACAAACAATTAAAAACTAAGTTGATAAATTGATCATGGAGGCCTGTACAAAGGAGAGAGGAGCTAACTCCCACAGGGATATGGAGAAGGAAGGGAAGAAATAACTTGTGAGCTCAGTTTTAAAGGTAAAAATATTCTTTACATAATAGTTGTCACCTCACAGAGAATGTTTAAAAAACTGCCAACATTGCCTAGAAATTTTCTGAGCACAATCTGACTCTCATTCCCATGGCTTATGGGCACAGTGGCTGTTGTGAAATAGAATTGCATTCATTAATTCATTCTGTACAGACCCCAAAGTCACCCCGCCTCTCGCGAAATGAATTCTTGCCATTCATTTCTAGGTCTTCCTGTCTTATTTCCTTGAGTATTTGAAGGATTTCTCATGGCTTACCTGTAGCCTTTTTAATGAATGTGATGGATTTACTAAATTCTTTAGTTATCTGTAGAGAACCAAAAACAAGGTATTTGGACGTTAAAATGAGAAACATTAAGAAAAAAATAACATTTGAAAATATACTAATGGACATCCTTTGGTGTTCAGATATTTTCAAAGTCAAAAATATTTATTCAAATGAGCAGTTTAAAAATCTTTTCTAAGCAATTCCCATTTTACAGCAGTGGAATAGAAAGTGATTCATCTGGCAGCACTTCAAAAAATTGTAAGCCACGAGATGAGGAAAAGCCTGAATTTTAAGCATCCAAGGTTAGGTAATAGAAAACATCTTCATGAGGAAAATAGAATCTCATAATAGCCTTGTTTGGTGAGGTTTGTATTCTTGGAATGAACATTGTTCCCCTGCACTGGTATCCCCAAAGGAAAGGAAAAATTTCTCCATCTTTCCAAAGTATTCAACTACTGCATCAAACAGTCTTGCAGGTTTGCTCTCCATTGTGTCTGGCCAAACACCCAGAGAACTTCACCTTGCATTATGCATGGCCCTCTAACTCCCTGTAAGTTTGAAAACACATGAAAAGTCTCTTCCTGCCATCCTAACTTCCATTCCCTTTGATGGATTGCAACAGGCAAGCGGTTCCTTGCAATGGAGCAGGATTTTCAATCATGGGGAAATTTGGAGCTTCTGCAATTGATACTAAAATTATGATGCTGCCATCGTATCTCACTCAACGGGGGATTTGCAAAGGGAAAAAATAAAGATTCAGTACCAAGTCACTGTCATGCTGTGGCAAAGACAGTCTGCTGGAGCGTTGGGTCAGGAATTCAGCAGTCCTTTGCAGAAATTGCATTCAGCTTGAAATTCAGTTCATAGGATGGAGTTAAAACACGGAACTAGAAATTTAGATTTCTAGTCTGAGTTGATGAGTGATCAGTAGTTAAGCTGAAGCACTATAAACTCTGAGCATTTAAAATCGAAAGATTTTTAATATATCTAATACCTGAAAATAAAATTTCATTCTATGCAGGGTTTTAAAAAAAATCATAGTAAGCCTTATTTCTTCATTCTCCTCTCCCCACTAAAAAATAGGAAAATAGCTCTTGGTTTTAAAGAATACAAAGCAAGAAATCTCTGAGCAAGGTCCAATGACTAGTTAAAATAAGCAGCAGGCAGTTGTTCAAAGGTAAATACTAAAATAGAAGCTTAATGATTCTTACAGTTACCACCTGTTACTACACCTCAATGATGTGGAGAACAAGTCTGAACAATTCATTAACGGCTATCACTTATCGGCTACACACCATGTGTCAGACATTTTTATGGATTATCTCATTCAATCCCCATGACAGCCCTATGCAGTAGATATTATTAGCCCCCTTTTAGATGAGGAAACAGGCACAAAGCCGCTAGGGGACTTGCCTGCAATCACCCAACTAGTCAGTAGCAAAGCAAGACTCTCACTCAGGTCTATTTGATTCCCATCTCAGACTCTCACCCACACTGCTACCTGGATTTAGGGGCAAGGGTGTAAATCTCTGGCTTTTAATTAGCAGTATCTATTACAGTGATGCTTTTTGAACCAGCTACAACAATAATACTAATCATAGCAGAGACGAATATAGCACATACTACCTGTCAAGCATTGCTCCGGGTGCTTTAAATCTATCAGTTTATAAAATCCTCACAACAACCCTAAGAGGTAGGAAACTGAGCCACTGAGGGTGTAAGTAACTTGCCCCAAGGTCACTCTTAGGAGTCGAAGTCAAGCTTCAGACTCAGACAGCCACACTCCTGAGCCCCTGCTCTTGGCCACAACTCTATATTGCTTAGCCTGGAGTTTTAATCTGGATACAGACTAAATTCATGCGCACATTTACGCTAAGTCCAGCCACATTCTGAAATGGCTCCACTACCTTAGCACCACTTGTGAATTAAAGGGAAAGCTGAAAAATCGATGAAGTCCATGATCAATATGAACCACCTAATGTATTCTTGAATTATTCTGCCCAATTAAGTTTCTATTACAGAGTTGAATCCACATATCTGACAAGTAAAAGAGGAATAGAAATGATGGTTATGTGAGATTAATCAAATAAGGTGTCAAATGATCTTCAACAGCTAACACAAGCATCTCAACACGTTTAAAAAGATCTATTGCAACATGTGGATATACTTGCACAGGTCCACAAAGTGTGTATTTGGTACTCTGTGCACAGAACATAAGCCTAGCTCAATATCTGTTTTGAACCACATGCAAATGTTCATTAACCTTATATGCAAGCATGAAATGTTTGATGTCTCAAGGTTTCCTTGAACCAGCTATTGAAATCAATACACACACACACATATATATATATATTTCTATGCCAATTTCCTAATGTTCTGAATGTTATCAAATGTGAAGTTACTAATATCTTTATATTATGTTAAAGATGTCATGTACTAATAAATAGCTAACGGCTTGTCTTTATTGTTTTCTTTTTCTCCAGGTATCCCCAGTATTTCCAGTATTGGTAGTAAGTAAAAAATCACCAAACCAAGTCTAGCCTAGCTTTGCTTTGTTGTTCAGCTCCTCAGATCTATTTTCCCAGTGTCCATTTCTGATGTAATAGGGGACTTGCTTTGCGGATTGCATTTTTTGTGTTGGTTTTCTGCCCAGCTGTGCTGAGAGCACAGATAAAGTAGTTATTGATGCGTAAGTCTTCTGTGGACGTGGCAGGGCCACTACTGTCCTGACTACTTTTGACCAATGAAGGCCACCTGTACAGAGGTGCAATTACTTAGACAACCATAACTTCTTTTGGCAAAAATATAAATAGTCCTACTGACTCATACTTAGTAACCAACAAACAAATTGAACTCTCTGTCTCTAGGACTGGATGTGGATTTCCAACATAATTTTAGAAAAGCAGAGAATGAATGCCTGGGGCATTGTCATCAGAATTCAAGACAAAGGCCATGAAACCAGGGAAAAGGAATTTCGTTAATGTATTAAACTCTGGACTTTGTGAAGGCCTGAAAGAGGCAGGTTTGTGAGCACTGGGCTTTCTGGAGGAATGAAGGAAAACGATAATCAGTACATCCATTGCTCCCTCCTAAATTACAACGATCCATGTCTCCGGGACCACTTAGGTTTAAGTTTGATAGAGAAGAGGTATAAAAAATACATGCAGAATTTAGGATTCAGAGTGCTAGAAAATCCTGCTAGAAATCTGAGCAATTAAAGAGAAATCCCTCTTCAAGCCTCTGTGGACTACTTCTCCAGGCTCACTGCAAAGAACATTCTCCCTGCTATCATGGGAGAGCCAGTCTGTAGCTCCCTGTTTACATATAGAACAATGATACCCTAACACCTAACCTGAAATGCTTGTCAGACAATGTCTAATAACTTTCCAGAGCAGAATTTTACATATTTTTATCTATTGTACGCTTTATCTCTGATGGCTAAAACCTTGGAACAAAAGCTGAATAACTGATTGGAAACAAAGTACCGAGGAAGCCAAGATTATGCACTGTAAGTGAAGAGAAGAATTTTCACTGTGGTGTCACCCTGCACAGGCCCGTGTTATAGGTGCTGTGCCAGGCAGGGTGATCGCAGTATAAACAGCAGTTGAAGAATTGCGACACCCAACATCCATCTAAAAAGCCATACTCTGATAATTTGGATAAAACAACTTCCCACTTCTTATAAATGCACAGTCAGGTCTTCCAATTGATAAATCAAACCAGTTTACTTAAAGCTTGTGAGTAGGCCTGGACACTGATTTGTTAAGAACTGGATGTGGTAAATGCCATGAAAATTGGCCACTTTGTAAATAGAAACAGTGTTCACATCCATTTAGATACCAGCCTAATGCTACACATCCCCTTTGTGATCTTGTTGAAACAGCATCAGTGCTACGAACTTGCAAACGAGAACCTTCACCTCTAATGGTCTAATTTTTCTGCTTTAGTATCCCCCTTCGCACTTGCCTAACTGTACATATACCCCACAATGTGCTCCTTTCAGGCCTTGACAATTGCATTTGCACATGCATTTTAGAACAACAGGGAACCAAACAGAAGCAAGCGGAGACAAATTATGGAGGCTGCTGTAGTGGTCTGGCCTGTCGAAAGTTTCAGAAATGGATGGATGGAAAAGTAGTTCTTTGGCGTTGGGGTGTCTTTCTGTTCGGAGTGTCAGTTGTGTGTTGCATGGACCCTCTGACTGTCCTGCTCACTCGACATCCCATTTGGCCGCCTCCACCACATCCCCCATCTCTGAGCATCAGCAGATGTTGACCTTTTACACACCAAATCGGGAAATTCCAGTCTGGTTTTGCTCTGTTTTATTTTGAAATCAGTGGTGACCTGAAAGGATGCTTTGTTGTGCCTTTGGAAAATGCGTTAACCTTTATTGTCAGGAACCTAGGAAAATTTAACTCCTAACACCTAACAAAAACCCTCCGACTAAAAATGATAGTCCATAAGCTACCTTTAGTATGCCTCTGGCTGTTCTGCTTGGAGTTTAAAGGGTGTTTTCTCAGATTTCCAACAAGCAGGATGTAAGAGCTTCCAGGGGAGGGTCACCCAACATCATGTGACTAGTTGGCCTGTTGCCTGGCTTTTAAGGTAAAGAGATTTACAATAAAACCATCAAACATGATTGTATCTCCTAGGCTGCTTTAATGGCATTCCTAAGCTCCTTCTTTGTGGACTTGCTTGCTGTGTGCACCGGTGGATTCCTTTCCTCTCCAAAGGGCAAGAATTCACAAGTAGATGACTCACTGCCTGTTCTAGAGGGCATGGGAATGGGGTTTTCAAGGTGCAAGCCAGAGAAGAGGAGGCTGCTTGGATTTTTAACTAAGTATGGGTGTTTGCCAGGGCTTTTCCCTTTACCCCAAAGAAGGAAACACTGAATATAATTCCACGATGACTATATAGGAAGATACCATTATAACACATGTAACACCCATGAGATTCTGATCATCAATGCATATCTCAAGGAAAATAAATGATATATACTATCAATGTAAGTTATTGATGTATGTAACCATAAGTTTACATACACATGCTATATACACAGTGATTAAAGGCTTTGGAGCCCTAATAGATTTCAGTAGAGTTCTCAAAATGTCAGCGCCTGTATTAAGGTTTAAATGCATGGACAGAGCGGTCATCCTTTCCGATCATCTGCTAAAAATGTTTTTGAAACAAATTTTCCATTAAGGTCATTTGTACCTGCTGTTGTCTATCTATTAAGAAATAGGTTTTCCAATCATCCCAAGGGCACTTGATTTAAAACTCAGTCATTTTGATGTGCTTTGGCCATGGCTGAAAAAATATTGATGATATTGTCAGCAATTAATGAATCCCAAAATAAATAAATCTGTAGCCATTTGAGCCTTATGATCTATGACTTGACTTTATCAGATGTGGTAGTAATTCATTCAGATTTCATTTTTTATAAAATGTATTATGCCCTTATAAGTAAACAGTCACGATTTTATACAGTATACATTTGTTGATGCTGATAATCCAAATTAATAGTTGGCTTGGTGTGGGTATTTTTGTTAAAGTGATAAACTGATCATTACCTTCTAACATATATGATCTGACCTTTGGTCCTGGAAAGCAAATTATTTCACAAATTTTACTATTTAAGTATGTCATAAAGAGCATAATTAGACCATCAAGAATTGGCCTAATGTGCAAATAGATTTGTGTGGATGATGATCACTCTTACAAAAAGCCGATGACAGATGGGTTAGAGGTTAAAGGTAGACCAACCACAGAATGAAAGATCACATCAAGATAGATCATTTCAAATGACTTGGAGTTTTTAAATAAACAGAAATATTTCTTAGCATACCAACAAAAGAAAAGAGAGATGTAAACATTTTGTGAACCTGACTATAGATTATTTTCTTAAATTACTTTCAAATGACTGGCATGATGCTATTAATATATAAAACAGAATATTGACGAAGCTGTTTGGCTGTCCCTTTCCCTGATCCCCAACTTACTCAATTTAAAACCACATTTCAGACCGGGCGTGGTGGCTCACGCCTGTAATCCTAGTACTCTGGGAGGCCGAGGCGGGCGGATCGTTTGAGCTCAGGAGTTCGAGACCAGGCTGAGCAAGAGCAAGACCTCGTCTCTACTAAAAATACAAAGAAATCAGCTGGACAACTAAAAATCTATATGGAAAAAATTAGCCGGGCATGGTGGCGCATGCCTGTAGTCCTAGCTACTCGGGAGGCTGAGGCAGGAGGATCGCTTGAGCCCAGGAGTTTGAGGTTGCTGTGAGCTAGGCTGACGCCACGGCACTCTAGCCTGGGCAACAGAGTGAGACTCTGTCTCAAAAAAAAAAAAAACAAAAAAAAAACACCACATTTCACTCAAGGGAAATATCCCATTTTCTTGTTTTCTCTTATAATAAGCATTTCCTTCATCACAGAGGTAAAAATTCATCTCTAATTTGATTTAATTGGCAGGACTGTTAAACAAGGGAAATGCTACCTGCAGGGATCCATCAGCCTGTTGAGAAAGCCCAGAGATGTTTTCATACTTTAAAACATTTGATGCCAGTTGGAGACCGTGTACAAGTTGTTTTCCATACAGCATCCAAATATTTTTGTGCAGTACCAATTTATTGTAGAAACCTGGATCGTGAGGAAAATAACAAGGTTAATCATTTTCCCACCCAAGGGTTATTAATAATCATGTTCATGCTATCTAGAGAGCTGCAATGTTTGTTTGGGTTTTTTTTCCCTTTGCTTTAATACTTCTAAATCCCCCAAATAAAAGTTTCATTTAAATTGCCCTTTAACTAATTAGGTTTTATATAATGAGGAAAAAAATTATCAGGCTAGTGTAGCGACATGGCAAATTGCATGGTGTGCTACATTAATTTTGAGCTGTTTGCTGATGTTCTAGAAGGAAAGCTAAGGTCTCAGGTGAAATGCCTTTGGGACTGTTATATCACGTACCCAGTATCCTTGTCACAGAACCATTTCATATTTGTGTAACTAGCATTTCACATTCATGAAGCCATGTGGTTATCCTAAAGTTGAATGAACATTAGGACATAGCTGCCTCTTTAAACCTGAAGAACAAATCAAATATTCCAATGGAGGAGGGGGAAAGAATCTCCCACTCAAAAAAACAAAAAAATATCTGAGATGTTTACTAATCTTTATTGACAACAATTGCCCACCTTGAACAAATTAACTTTTTCAGGTATTAACCTTTCCCCAGGTGAATTTAGAATGCCAAGCCACTTTTTAAGTGTGAGCTGATATCTCTGCCTTTGCTAGTTATCTCTGTTGGGTCAGGAAATTCCTAGCTTAAATAAAGATTGACAAGTTCTCCAAAAGATCATATGATGAAACTTAAAACATGTGAACTGTGAATCCCCACATTGTAGCAGTCACCTCAAGGGTGTGGGTATCAATTGAAGTCTTCCTGGGCTGTCATTGGAGAGCTGTCCAACTAGCCACTCCACTTCCTGGAAAAGTCAGGCAGAGCTTTTTGCTTGGAATTGTAGGAAGATGTTCCCATGTGTCCACACTTCCATTTTACAAGTGGTGAATCTGAGGCTCAGAGTGGCCATGTAACTTGCCCCATGTAACACAGCCAGGAATGCCTATCTGATGCCAAAGGCTATGCTCATATTATACCAACAGATTAGAAAAGAAAAATTCTAGATTTATTGACTCCTACCCAAGACTCTTTCCAATCCACAACACTGCACCTTAGGAGACCTTTTGAGCCCTGAATTAATCCATTTCTTTGGATTAGAGTCCTAGGAAAAAATAGAAGTTCATTTTTTTTAATACCTCACTGTGTTGTCAACTGGAGAATTTACAAACATGATGTCTGAGGACACGGATGGCGCACTATGATCCTTCCACCATCAAAATGTGGCCTTCCTCCACTACCAAACATCCCCAATACATTGAGGAAGAGGGGAAACATGTAGATGTCAGACATGTTATGGAACATTAAACAGTTCATGAAATTAGCTATGCAAATTGTGAAACATGCTTATACATAGTCTGCGACAGTAAACTAGTTCTTTTTCTTTATCGAGATTATTGTTTATAGCCAAATAAAATTCTGTGTGCCATCTGAAGGAGAGCCTACCACCGTCACGTTAAACTCTCTCTTCCCCACCAGTTTAATTTTGCTGTGTTTCTGAGAGCAAGCAACTAGCTGTGAAGATGGTAAGATTACCTCTGGGGCGCTGGGGTTTTCTCCTGGAGAGCTTTAGAGTTTCCTGTAGATTCCTTTCTCGGCTTCAGTAATGCTATTTCCATATTTCCTGAGGAACAACAGCAGTGACTATATAAACCCAAAGGGATCTTGGGATTTTATCTCCACCTGATATTCTCTTCGTATGCCCAGGAAGAAGGATGTTCAATGAAGGCTCGTGACATCTTCTCAGCAATGGCTTTTCATAGCATGGTAGCCCCCTGTTTCTCACAAGGTGCCACATTTTAGCATCAAAAATCCTGTAAACATTAGTGTTGGTAGGACATTTAAATAGCAAATCATCCAACCTCATCGTTTTATAGGTAAAGCGACTAAGGCTTAAATAAATTGTCTAAAGCATCTGGACAGTAGGTGAGACAAGGTTACAGCTCAATGTCCAATTTCCAAACAAGGGCATTTTTCATTCTACCATGACATTAGCATTCACCTTCTCATTTATTTAAATTACTAAAGTTTTAAATAGTACATGGTAGACTATACTAGATAGAAAGTCAGTAAACTCGCCTTTTGGTACAAAAGCATGGTCTGTCCTTAAAGGATTTTCACAAAGTGACTTGAAAGCTGCCTACAATCCATGCTCAGTGAATGCCATTTATTGTAGAAGACAACCTAACATTCTAAAGCAGCGCTGCCTCCATAGCTTTCCTGATGTAAACATGTCTTTAGCTTTCTGCTTCAAGCTTGCTTTTCAGCTCGATTCACTATGGCGTCAGCACTAGACGGTCAGAGTTAGCAATCCTAACATAGTTCTCTCCAGCTTACAGTGCAGAGAGCTTTCCTTGGGGCACAGAAGAGGAAAATACTTTTTTCCAGAGCTTCATTTTTATAACTGGCATCTCAGTTTTTCTCATTCATGAAAATGGATTTCAATTGCTACAACTAAGTTGTTATATAATAGGTTTTTCTGAGGAGTTCTTAAAAGTTTTGGAAAAATTACATATTTGATTCACATTCTATAGTGATATGCTTCTAAACCAAAAAAAACTTGGAAATTATCATTTCCATATCTTTAAAGGTTAAAAAGAAAATATTTCCTACAATATTACAAAATAATTTCTATTGCTTTCTGAACAATAATAATTGATATAGGCCCTAGAACTGGATTATTTGCTAACGTAAGCTATATCTTAAGTGAGCTTTTTTACTTATTAGAATCAGTTGCTTTGGGAACAACTAAGATTGTAAAAAAAAAAAAAAAAATAGACGGAGCACATTATTTTCCCTACTTCAAGTCAGTACAACTGTTTATACCATAGTAATCTGATTTTTATTACAATAGCAACCGCACATAGAATGAGCTAACATTTATTAAATGCTCACTACGGTGCCAAGCAAATATTAACTTATTCAGTCTTGACAACAACCAGTGCAGGTAGTGTCATTATCTCGATTTTACAGAAGAGAAAGCTTAGGCACAGAGAAGTTAAGGGACTTGGCCAAGTGGTAGAATTGGGGTTCCAACCCAGCCTGAGCTCCATTTACATGAACCATATCTTAAGCCCCACTTAAATAGATATTTTCTAGGCTTCCCATAGATGTAATTTGAAAATTCAGAATAGCATCTGATGGGCATTTCAGATATTTTGTTTATTTTTAAGTTGTGGAGTATATGATTGTAGTCTCTACACCATACATAGACATAGTCTTTGGAATCTAGTTGAGGAGATCCTCAAGACAAATTCAGTCCATTTTCCCACATGTATGGGACCAGGATCCTTAAGAAGAAGGAATTTTCATAAAAGGATATTCCTAAATTATTGACCATCTACAAGCATATAGTAATCCCTCCCCTCACCTTGATAATAATTTCTCAACTCCAATTTGGGTTTCACTGTGACCATCAAAAGGTCCACAGTCAGAGCATGGAGGAATAATTTCCCCATCATTCAGGGAACTCTTAATCCCTGGATTCTCCAAAGGGCATATGCCTCATCTCAACAGGCTTCATATTTCCCTGAAATTTAGTGGGATGCTGCCAGGCCATGAGAAAACCCCTGGAGTGAGAGAACTTGTCAGCTGAGAGAAACCTTAGCGATTTCTTATCCAGCGTCTTTATCTTACAGAAAAGGAAACTGGAGTCCAGAGAAATTACCAGCCAGACAGCTCCTCAATGGCAGAACTGGGACCAGACTTATGCTCCCACTCCCAGTGTCCTTTGCCTTGTAGTAAACTACCACTCTGAGACCTTCACATGGACCCAGAGATTTTCCCTAGTTGATTTATGAAAACAATGAAATTAATAAATTCTGCAACAGTTCACCCAAAGAGGTAATACAAATACTTCTGACGTAACTATTTTTCCTGTTTGCAATTTGTAACTACTTGAAACAAGCAGCCTATTGGCTAAGAATTCTCAGAAGCTTCATGTTGTGCAAAGACTTTCATTGAAATTAAATATGATAAGATAGCATTTGTCTCAGTTATACTATTAATATAACCTCCAATGTGCCTAACTTACTTCTGGGAATTACACATATTTTAATAATATTTGTTGCATATTTCCTACATGTCAGGATCTCAGAGTAAAGAAGTAATCAGAGAGTAATTGGCTGATTTTAAGTTGTTTTCTTACTTGGCCTTGCAATTATAAAAAAAAATTAAGGTGAGATATTAAGTTAAAAATCTCGTGATGGCCAATTACTAAAATGTATATGTGCAGACAGTAACACCCTATAGGAGTTTAGGGGACACTAATTTTCATAGCAATTTTTTTCTAGACAGCATTTCCCCCCCCCCCCCCAAGAAAAACAGACAGCACATACAATTTTGAGCTGCCAGAGATATGTATAGATTAGATCAGGGTTTCCACATGATGGCTGGTGGTGGTTCTGAGTTTTAATCATCCAGGAAAAGTTAGGCATCCTACCTAATGAAAACTATTTGGAAAAAAAAAATGTCTAATTATATTCCCAGGCAAAAATAAGAACTTCCTCTGCCCCAGAAGCTATGCTAGGTGTACGATATAAACAAAATTATGTTATAGGTGGGGAACAGATTGTAACTGAGGTATCTGTTTTGATAATTCCATACAGGTCAAGTAGTCTTAGCAATTCAAAAGTAGAATGACCCACATTAATTTTGTAATACGTATGAGAAGATCCTTAAACTGAAATCTCAGCATCCTGGGGAGAAATCATAAAACCCTAAGAAAAAAAGCTATACTAAATTATAGGAATAAATAATTATTTAATATATTGGAATATGGAATAAAGTTTAATTTATGCAGCTAATTTTCAGAACTCATTTCTAAATTGATTTAATGTAAAATTATTTTCTTTGCTTAAATTTCTTGGCAAAGGTTAATGATAAAATAATAAATCATATTATTACTTTCATGTCATCAAGCAAAACAAATCACTAAATACTTAACGTTAAACTTACGAATATTACCCCCACTTACAATCTGTGTTTGCCTCTACAACAGAAAAGGATGGAGAGAACTATATTTCACCAAACTGATTGTCTTAATTTGATGCTAATAATATAAATAAATACATTTGAATATAAAACTATACCAATGATTTGAAATCTTTTTTAAACAAACAATTTCTAGGAATATAGATAATATTAATTCTCTCAAATGCAAATTTATAGTTTTTCAAAGCTGATTATCACAGATCAAGTAGGCTTGTTCTATTAATTCAGTATCTACCCATCATCAAAATGCTTAAGTTAAAAGCAACATTCAGGCCAGGTGTGGTGGCTCACGCCTATAATCCTAGCACTCAGGGCGGCCAAGGAGGGAGGATCACTTGAGGTCAGGAGTTCGAGACCAGCCTCATCAAGAATGAGACCCCCCTGTCCCTACTAATAAAAAAAAAGAAAATAGGAAGAAATTAAATTAGCCAGGCAACTAAAACAGAAAAAAATAGCTGGGCATAGTAGTGCATACCTGTAGTCCCCACTACTCGGGAGTCTCAGGTAGGAGGATCGCTTGAGCCCAGAAGTTTGAGGTTGCTGTGAGCTAGGCTGATGCCACGGCACTCTAGCCCTGGCAACAGAGTGAGACTTTTGTCTCAAAAAATAAAAAAATTTTAAAAAAGCAACATTCAGTCAAGAACTTGCATATTTTCCCTACATGTTACCAAATATTTATTTATTTAGTAGTAACACCTGGATACAGATGTGGAAAATTACTGCATTCTTTTTTCATTCATAAATTTTGATATAGTCCTATCAATATTAAGATTTCCTTTGCCTTTGCATATTAGTATATATGTATGACAGGAGAGCAAAACAGCTCTGTTAGATCTGTTAGATCAGTTTTTCTAACAAATATCTAAAAACTGAAGTTATTATGAAAGTCTCATGTCTTGCAAGAATGTTATTTGCTATAATCTAATCATGGAGGAAACAATCTGATAATACCTGCTTACGTTAGCCAATCCACTTGATATCAATTTCTCAATTATTGGATGCAAGGCTTTGCCCTTCTTCAAAGAGATCCAATCTAATTAGGGAGATGAGAGATAGACCTATAAAATTTTAACTAGTGATATTAAAACTTATGCCTGTCCACATATCGGTGAGAAATCAGGAATACAAACAGTAACATGCTATAGGAGTTTAGAAACAAGAGCTGTCCTTGTGGACTTGAGTGGTCCCAAAGGACAACATAAGACATGTGGTTTTGAGCTGAACTCATTGGATGGTAGGATTTGAATCATGACATAGCTGCTTTAGTAGTCATGGTCTATGCTCCTTTACAAAAATAATTTTAAATCATCAAATCCTAAGCCTGGCTATTCTCCTGCCTTCCATATATATATTTATTTTAATATTTGTGGATCCAAGAGAGAAATGTTATCAATTCTTAAATTAATCAGTGTTTTTAATTATTTCTGGATTGGAACCAATAACTCTAGAAACATACTTTGAGCATCATGAAAACATAGACACACCCATCTGTATAAACCTTAGATATAACTGGAAGCACAGTCAACTATTCTCTTTAAACCAGAACCACCAGTAATATCCCTCTTTCCTTTTCTGAGAAATTGTACATATAAAAACAGGAAATAGATCCACTTCTTTTCAGAGATAATGGCTCACACTTAAAACATACCCCAAAGAATCTCTCACGAAAGACTAATGCAGCCAGTTCATATCTGTAAATATAAATTGAAGAGAATGGAATCCTCCAGTGAGAAATTATTTCTTTAGTGTTATCTTCGAGTTTCAGGCACCAGCTTTACATAACAGTTTGGATAGCTGAAGTCCCTATTTGATTTTTTTGTGTGTAAGAAGATTCTACCTTATTTCAAAAGTAAATGTGTAGCTTTGTTAGGGAAGTGGCTATCTATTTAATGTGCATTCAATGTTTTGGGAATCATCAATTGCTTGCTCTTGTTTGGTGTGGGAGTTATGTTTTGTTTCAGTGCATCACAGCCAAGTTAAAGAGCAGATGTATGGTTTTTGTCTTTGTCCATGTATTTTCTGTTTAGACCAAATGACATTATAGCTGAAAATAACATACCCTGATTTTTCCTGATGCATGCAGATCCTCCAAAGTTTAATAGGATATGGCCGAATATTTCTTCCCTTGAGGTTTCTAACCCAAAACAAGGTAGGAGCATGTAAAATTCCTACTGATATAAAATCCCACATGTTTGGGGGAAAATCCTATGTGCCATTTTCAACACTAAATAAGAGCATTACCATGAATACCATGTCTTTGAACGAATCATAATTCAAATCTTTTTTTCTAATGTAAAGAGTGTCCAGAAAGATTAGAGTGAAGGATGGAGGGAAAAATTAGGTGGTGTAGAAGTTTATGAGCCCTTTATCAAGTTTACATTGAATGTCAGTCAGTCCCAAGAGAAGCTTAAAGTTCTGTTGCCATCACAGAGTGGAGTATAAATAAGGCTTAAACACTTGTGAGTGGCTCAGGAGTCCTTTCAATGTCTCCTTCTAATTTTTCTTAAGTAAACCAACTGGCACCTCCGTTGTATGGAAGGTCTGGGAAAAGACAGAGAGGCAGTACTGTGGCGCCCAACAGATCTTTTTTCTCTTACTGTTGCTCCATATTAACTTGCAAAAAATTGGAGCATTCTCTCTCCCCGCCCCCTGCTCTCTCTTCTCCTTCTGTTTCCTCCTCCTCTTCCTCCTCCTCCTTCCTTTCTCTCTCTCTCTCTCTCTTTTTCTTCCACATCACAGTAAATTTCTTTGCTGAGACTTTCCCCCTTTATCTCCTTTATCAACTAATGTTCACGTCTACCAGCATTAAGAGAAATCTTCTTTCTGTCTGTCCTTAGAGCAGTAATTATTTTGTGACTTCTAATGTCAGAAGAAAGAGAGAAAAGAAAATGACACTAACAGACAATATCATGATTTGCACAGGAAGAAACAGAACTTTTAAAAACTGGGCAGTAAACTTCATAAGCTGAAGTGTAATGTTAAATTCACATTAACAGCTAGCATGTATATCTTATATACACACACACACATATATAGTCATATATAAATAGAAATTTATCTTAATATAAAATTGTATTCTTTTGCCTTCTTCCTTCTCAAAAAAAAAAAAAAAGTACATCTTTGGCTTCCACCTTCCTTAGTTATATACAGGATGTTCCTTTTAAACTCTAATGAATACAGATGGAGGTGGAAATGAGCAAAAGGAGGAACCAGGAAATAGCTGCTAAGCAAAACAAAATATATTAGCAATTTGTTGAGGAGTCAAATTGGAAGGGCTGCATTTTCAGTCCTTGATCAGAGTGATGAAATCGAGACTGTCCTAGATACATATATTACTAGCAAATAGAATTATCTTAATCATCTGGTCCAAATGAATTTTTTCAAGTTTCTGCGTACATATGTGGAAGAAGAAATACAGATCAAGCTCACCCCTATTAGTATAATTCTACGAGGATTCGGGGGAGGTTTAGTGGCTTTATTCCTTGGCAAGTTCAATGATAGCATTTTCAGTGAAATGTCACTTACTATTTCCCATTGAATTTCATAGCTCAACAAATTATACAAAACAGGATCTAAGACTTAACACTTCTCCACAGTGAGTTTTGAGCTGAACAAGATTATTCATTGTTCAAAACCTGAAATAGACCTTTTAATTATTTTGCTATGTTTTCTGTGAATGCACAAGACAAAAAGCTTTCAGAAATATCTTTAGGTAATACCATTGCAGTTGTTAAGAATGTGTATAATGAGTTCAAATGAATCTATTTGAGAAACAGCACAGTTGAATAAAGTGCTTGAACTTGAAATTTTAGCGAGAGGTACACTTTGTAGCTGAGGCCAGTTCTGTGTAGCCATAATTTATCTTGTCAACATCTGCAAAGAATATCAGGCTCTATTCCATTTTGGCTATTTTCACAAGCAACTCTGCATGTATAATTGGAAAAGAAATGGCAGGCAAACTTAGAGAGAAAACACTGCCATTAATAAACTGGTATCATCACAAAGGTAATAAATGCTGAGAAGACTACAATTTTTAAAGGTGTACATGTTCAAGGTGACTCTGAGACCAAGGCCCAAATGCTGCTGAATGGTTAATCATTGTGACTATGTTCTGTGATGTCTAATCAGCTCAACAAAAATAGTCTAACTGGTTTTATGTAGTTTGTGGTGACACAGATAGAATGACATGGTGAATTAAAGCAATGATATTGCTAATGAACTCAACAGCACAACTACTATTTTAAAAGAGGGACAATCCTAAGTCTCTATACATATATATATATGTATATACTCACATATATGTGTCAAATTTGCAAATGTATAAAAAAGATAAGATAGAACAATTAAAAAAAGAGGGACAATCAAGGATCCTAATATCCATGTAGTTTTGGGAACAATCCTTGCATAATTGGATTCTTGATTTCAATGGTAATTCATTTGCCTCTGAAAATACAAATTCTAAACTTTATTACTAACAATGTTGAACCATTTTCAGCCCGATACAAGCCTTCCTTTGTAATTGAAACAAACTCCCAGAAACAACAGATACAAATAGTCTCTTCATTTAGGGCTACTTTTCAAGTGGGTTGGTGATAAGTTATTACAGTTTGAACGTTTCACTATTGTTTCTAATTTGCTGTTCATTCTTTTAAACCTATCCAGTTGCTCCCAAATTAGCTTTGTCAACAGTTTCTTCTGTTCAAGTTGCAAACCACAAGAGAGGTAGGAATTCTTGGATTCATACAGTGATTTCATGGTGTTATGTGTTGTGAAACATTGCACTGTATGAATCTGGAATATCTGTGAAGTGTACCCATCAGCTTATTGGTGAGGCATGTTATGATATCAATCAATGCATCAAATAGTACTGAGAATGTCATCTGTAAGAACAAAATGCTTCACTCAGAAATTCACTACAATTAAACAATGCTGCAACATTTGTTTTCTGAAAGATTAATGTGTGAGTAAGAATTATAACAGTTGAAGTTCTTGTTTAGACCATGAATGTTAGAGCACTGACATGGATACTCATTTGCACTGAAAATAAGGAAACCCACTTAGAGTGAGTTTCGAGGATGCTTTTCATATGGTACCCATTGCACTTTGTGACAAAGGCAACACCTTGGAATTTATGCCTCCAAACATTGTTTTGAATAAATTTTTAAAATACCAGTGAAGATCTGCACTGGGTTAAATGTTGCTTATGAGCTTAAAATAATAGTTACACGACTTTCTTTAAAGGAAAGTGAGCAGCCTCTCATCTGTGACTCATGAATGGCCCATTCCAGCTAGCATCTGTCATTCACAGAATGAAGATTTTTCAGGAAACATAAAGACTTCTGTTTTTATTTCACCATTTTCCTTTAAATGTCCTGTGTAACAGGTGTGTCTTGTTTTCCACCCTTGATTGTTGGGCATATGTCACTTTTTGGTTTTGTTTGGAATTTTTTTTTTTTTCATGAAACGCCTCTTACAAAGAAATACATTTATTAACAAAATCTTAACTTGCCTTCACCCACTTGGTGAAAATGACCATAATAGCTTCCCTATTCCTTGTTGAATTTAGTTAAGTCATTGTCCAGATTTGAGTCAATGTTGAATTTGTCCTGTGGCATATAGAGAAAAGGAGGAAACCGAAGATTTCCTTTATCCAGAAGATGGGTAAAGGGAAACCAACAGTATTAAAACCATGTCTTAAACTTTGATCACAGTGTGTTTTTAACTATGGAACATTGAATATACCTTTTAGAGGGGAATCCAAATGGGTTTGAAATTTTGGGAAATTTCCTCTCTTTAGGAACAGAGCAGCCACAGGTTCAGAGGGTAACAAGCCAATATGGACATGTGGTGTGTCATACAGGCTGTCATTGAAGCCACAGTAGGGTTGACCTGTGGAAAGAAACTAAGGAGGGGAAGGAGAAAGGAAGCAAAGGGGACTTACAAAGTCCATCTTTTGTGTCATATCAAGCACGCTGGACATACCAGAGGCCTCTTGGCCTGGAATTTGACCTTGCATCGTTGAATCTCTGGTGCCTCAAGGACACAGCAACTAATGAGGTGCAGACACATCCCCGGAGGCCGAAAGAAGCCTCCTAATGAAGTAGACTTACCCTAGGAAAATCCATGTCGTCATCAGACCACGCGTGTGAGAGAACTTCAGTGGCTACACAAGGATGCAGGACAGGGTTGGGGGTGGGGGAAGGACCAGGAAAATGCTAGGGCCTCTGCATTCCCACCCTTGGGGGAGCCCCTCCAGCCCCAGAGGGGGCATCACTCGGTTTGATGCAGTGAAAGGAAAATACTTTTTAGGGGGTTAATTCCTTCACATTTTATCTAACGTCTTTTCCCCAAATTCTTTCTTTTTGAATGCTAAAATGAATTTTCATCAGCTCTGGACTTGAATGAGCTTTCCTCATTCGGAAAAAAAATCTACCTGTGTCACAGTCAAAGTATTTTATGATATATTTATGTAGGTAATATACTAACGTAATTACAGGCAACATGGGGAATAATAAGGAAGAAGACACAAAAGAGAAATTTAATCCCCTCCTTTCAGTAACAGTCTTTTTCTTCCATTCTCTGCTTCCAACCCGTTGTGTTTTCCTGTAACTCTTACCTACCCAGGTCTTCCCCAGACAGTGTCTGTCAGAAGGCACTTTTTAAACCTTAGAAGAGGCTTGGGCCTTTCCTGACCTAGAAAGCCAACTTTGAACTCTCCCCCTCCTAAACACCTCCAGCCTTTATTACTCTTAACTAGCTAGTTACTAAGTACCTTATTATCACAACTGCCTTGTATGAAATAATATATATCATACATATGATATATAATATAAATGTATAAATGTTTTTTGCTATCTTCCCACTAGACCAGTGGTACTTAATGGGGTCTATTTTGCCCCCTGGGGACATTTGGCAATGTCTGGAGACATTTTTACTTGTCACAGTTTGGGGGTCGCTACTGCATCTAATGGGTAGAGGCCAGGGATGCTTCTGAAATCCTACAATGCACAGGACAGCCCCATACAACAAAGGAGTATTGCCCCCCAAAATGTTAATAGGCTGATAAACCCCACGCTGGACTCTGTGGGGACAGGGCCTCGTTCCTTCTGTCTCCTGGCACACAGTGCCGGGTACAGGGTAGTTCTCAGCAAATACGTGTTTCCAGAGCTTGCCACGCCACACCGTGTGTACATGTTTTAGAGACCCCCTTTAGCTTTGCTTATACAACAGTAATAAAACTTGTCTGAAATGCAATTTGAGATTAAGAACTAAATCAAACCACATCAATTTTCAGAAATCTGTTTTTTTTTTTTTTTTCCAGCCTAAACTGATCTGTGCATACACATATAGTCAACTCTCAGCTAAAATAATCTCTAACTCAGTTATAGCTTGTTGCGTGACTGTTGTTTTCCTAAACTCTTTAATGTGCAGGATATAGCCAGACTCTCTTAGGGGATTCGAATGGTGGAGGAATGAACTTAAACATAACTTTTCCTTGTGTCTTCCTCTGTCTCAAGGAAGATACCTCAGGGTCACCAATCATTCATTCATACATTCATTCGACAACATGTTTTCAGTGCCCAGTATGTGCCAGGTGATGTTTTAAGTTCTGTGGTTACAGCTGTGCACAAAACAGACACAGTCTGCATGGGTGTATTTACACTCAGAGTATGGGGGAGAAATTTTTTTAAAATAATACTTTTGGATGTTATAAATTCTATGAAAAAATATTGAACAAGATTAAGAAATTGGGGGATCAGGGTGTCTGGATGGGGGGGGCTATTGTATTAGATATAACAGTCAGAGAATTTTCTTTGAGCAGAGACCTCAAAGAGAAGTGAGAAAGCAAGTAATGGAGATGTCTGGGGATATCCCAGACAGAGATAAGAGCAGGTGCAAAGGCCCTGGGAAGGGCTTGAAATGTTTGAGCAGCAACATGGATGCATCATGCAGTGAGTGAGAAGAGTGACAGCCATGAGCCCCCCAGGAAGCCAGGGCCAGGTCACTTGCGAATGAATGAATTCCTCTTTCCCTCTGAATAAGAGGTGAAGCCATTAGGATGGTGAGTAGAGGGGAGTCATGACCTAATTTAATTTTTGAAAGGATCACTCTGACTGCTGTGTGAAGAGGAGAGTACCACAATGGTGGAAGCCAGAAGAGCATTTTGGGGAGGAGGGCAATAATCCAGGTGAGGGGTGGCGATGTCTGTAACCGAGGATGAGATGGTCGAGACGGTGAGAGGTGGTGAGGTTTGGAATGTATCTTAAAAGCATAGCCAAGAGGATGGTAACCCAAGAGCTCAGTTTTGAACGTGTTAAAGTTGAGAAAGAAGTCCAAGGACTAAGCCCTGAGACATCTAAGGAGATGAGAACAAGAAGGAAAAAACCAAAAGGCAAAGATGGGAGGAGGAAAAGAACAAAGAGAGAGTGGTGGCCCACAAGCCCTGTTTCAAGAAGAATTGCCAGGCAGCCCTGCGGACCCCAGTGAGGTTTATGCTCATGAACTTCAAGTGAGACTTATTTCAAACTGGTTGGAGAAAAACTCCAGCCACATTTAGCTCCTGGGATGTGGGCATGAAGAGATGGAGAGTTGAATTTAACCAAGATCAGATTTTCCCCGGAGACTCTGATTTGGGACGGGAGGGAAGGGAGAATAAAACAGGACGTGGTTATAAGGATGGACCGTGGACTCTGCACTTTATAAGAAGAGAAGGGAGGACATGGTAGGACAGTGAATTGAGGAATCAAAGAGTTATTAAGCTATTAATATCATCCCTTCAGGATCGTGTATGATAATGTAGTTCAAACTGTATCGTTAATGATCATTAATGGGTACTGTGCCTGTGTGGAAAGACTAGGTATTAAGGAGTAGTAAATTAACAGAAAACTGAAAAATAATACGGCCATCTAATAATTGTATTTGAAATGCCTTGCATTTATATAATACTCTCATGTTTTCCAAATCACACCCAAAGATCTTTTTCTCATTTTATAGTCCCAGATATATCATGGCCAGAGAAGACAGCTTTACCAAAGTCTCAGAAAGTCTTAGAAGTCTTAAAAGAATGAAGTTATTATATTAGCCCATTTTCTAGATTATAAAGCATTTTAATGTTTATAAAACATTTTAAATATCCACTTATCTTCTGAAATAAGTTTATAATATTGTGTGTTTGGCTGAGTATGGTTTCTTACATAGTGATTTAACTTTTCATATGAAAATTAAAATACTGATTTTCAAAAAAAACCCACAAATAAAGAGTTATTGTCATCACAGAATGGCATATATTAAATTCAATAATAGTAGCAACAATGTTACATTTGACATGTCCATGGAGATTCATGAAACGGGTCTTAAAGTGTCGAACTTCATATCATATAGATACATTTTATTTTCTTGGATAAAGCTTTGTCAGATGAAGCTAAGCATGTAGTTCTGGCCCTTGAGTAGATCCTACAGAACCCTTTAAATGCCCACAAAGGGATCATATTAAGAAAACTCTTCATCCTTATTCTCTACATGTCCCCAACCCCAAGCCTTTGTGCCCTCTTCACTCTATTCCTTTCACCTGAAATGCTCATTCCCTCCTATTTTTAAAAAAAAATAAACTCTACTTTCTCTCAAGGGAGATTGAGACTGCAAGTCCTGCAGGACATTTTTTCTAATTCCCCTCAGGTTAAATGAATTTCTTCTTCCACTTAGATTGCTTTGTGTCACTGTTTTGTTTTTTAGATATCTGAAAACATAGATCTGTCTTTCCTATTAAATAAGCTTCTGGACAAAAAGCTTCTTTGTAGTTCTAAAAAGTTTCTAGAATGAATTTTTGCACATAACAGAGCCTTTTGGGAAAATCTGGATTAATTAAATTAGGGGCACACAGGGCCAGCCCGGGCTGGGAAACCTGAAGAAGAACAAGCATTAAGGGAGCTCTCCCAGAGGGAGAACCTGAGGACAGGGCCGTTGCCACCCCCTTCTCGGGAATTCCCGGCAGCTCTGAAGACATTGTTGGGAAGCAATTAGGTTCTGAGACTTGGGTCTCCTCCCTGCAACCACTGCTCCCAGGAGGCCCTAGGCCAGAAAGCCTCTCTCTGTTTTAAACTCGCAACCAAGGAAGATGCTAGAAGGCTTTCTGATTTCCTCGAGAGTCAGAAATGCCAGTATAAACAAGATGTAACTCAGGGAGGTGTCGTGGATTGGGGTGAAATGCTTATTGTCTTCCAAGAGAATTTACTTTAGTAAACTGTAGCTCTGTTATTATTGGTGGTGTTACTAACTTGGCATACCTTAACTACTAAATTTATTTGGGTATTTTCTTACTCCATTTCCTACACTGGAGTCTTATGGCTTCTCTTCCCAGTACCCTTCTTCCCTCTACAGCTTTGCCCTGTCCCCATCCCCACCCTTCACTCCCTGCACACATATGGCAGTCCAACAACTGACCTCAAATTAAGGAAGTGGCTTGGCTTCAGGATCCTCCCCTTCTTCTTGCCTTTCTTTTAAGCAACTGGGATCCCCAAGTTGCTGACACTATTCCTGGGTATCTTCTACTCTTCACCATTTCCAGTGTCCTCCTCTGCTCCTAGCCAAACTCGGTTTCATTCCATCTGGACCTTGACTACAGTTCTATATTTTAGTAACTAGTTCTCTAATAAATTAATCCACACTGTTCTGATGAGTAGTAGCATATTAATTTTAAAAAGTATTTTTAAGCTTAGTCACCCCTCCTTATTCTTTCTTAATTGATCACATTTATTCATTTTTTTACTGTGGTCATCAAAACATAATAGTCCCCAAATTTTGTCTAGTCCAAAATAGTAGCTCAGCACCCAGCCTAGTTCCTGGCACATAGTAGACCAACTCACTAAAATATTAATATTTATTGAGTGAGTGAATGAATGAATGGGTTCAAATAGTGACTGTGCTTGGCTTCCCAGTGGAATAAAATAAAAGCTAGATATTAATGAGAGAAGTATTTTTAGACAAGCGGTTTGCAGTATCACGGCTCAGCTTCCTTATAAATGTCCCTAATGCCTATCCCCATATTTCAGGAAGACAAAATAGATTTTTCTATCTAGTTACCTCCATGCCTTTTCTTTTTTTCCTATTTGATTTGGAAATTATTTCTGTTAATACCAATGGATGCTTTGTATTTAACATTTCTTTTAAAAAGATTGAATTGGATTAACACCTTCTTACTTTGGTTGAAGTGCAAGAAAGAGGAAATCCACTCAACCTCCACCTTCCCAACTGCTTTCATCTTCTTTTCTTCATCTCCCTGTCTAGTTCTTAACCACCATCACTCTTAAGCCTCACAGGCACCACTAATATTAATATTTTAAGACAGTCCAAGGCAAAAAAAAATCTGAAGTTACAGTTAGGTTAGCTGCCTAACCCTTGTTTTGTAGCAGGCTGTATTTGAAACTTTAAGTGAAAAGGAAATTTTAAGAGCACTTTTTTCATACAAATACCCTCCCTGGTTTTTAAAATTTTCTCTCACACATAAACATGCAGATTTGGCCTGAAGGAAGGCTTAAGAAAGCCATCTTCTCCTCTTGTCATTGGGGACAAATGAGAAGAACTGTTTAGTTGTCTAGATCTCTGCTGAATTTGCCATGATTTCTATGAAACCCTGATTGAATTATTGTCTAGATATGAACGATACTGAGCCAGAGGAGCCATGGCGGTGGCAGACTCAGACCCTCGATGCTCACATATCTCTCTCCCTCCTTTTTAAGGCTGCGAATGTGAATAGAAAGTGGGGGAAGTGATGCAAAGACAATAAAGTTCTCCATGTGCAAAAAGTAGATTTTTGCATCAGTGGAAACTGAGGCTTCTCAAATTTTAAAAGGTGTACACCTGCAAATGCTTCTGTTCATCTTGTCTGCCAAGAATTGACAATCTTCAGTCGTGTTCTGAATGTCCGACCTTTCTATCCTGCTTGAAACAGATGCTACTTCCATGCCAGTCACAACCACCTGTTGTCACCATGTGTCATGCTGAATCACATATGTGTAATGCCATTCCACCATCTTTTCTCCATCCCTCATTTTATCCAAGCATGTAGCGTGCTATTACTCTGCTACTGTATACACTCTGTATACATTTCTGTTCTTCCTTGCAAGACTGTGAATGCTTCGGCCACTCCAATCGATGCAGTTATATCGATCTGCTAAATACAGTCATTTGCGTGAGCTGTAAACACAACACTAGAGGGCAGCACTGTGAGTTATGCAGGCTGGGCTACTTCAGAAATGCTTCTGCACAGCTGGACGATGAGAATGTGTGCATAGGTCAGTTCCATTATAATTTCAGCTATTGTTCTGTGCCTTTTGAGCTATGGGGAGCTATTTAGGGTGGAGAGGCTGGTGATTTGCACCACCGCTGAGCCAGAATAAACTTTCACGATGGACCAAATATCCTTGTGGTAGACTTAAAATTCACTTGTACTGGTTGAAATCATAGTTGGGGGATATATTTTGAATCCTTATGTTGTTGTTGCTTTAAAGATGATGATCTGAGATACTGTGTTTAGGAGATGAAGAATTCTCTTTCTTTCTTCCATTTTTTTTTTTTGCATGAAATTTTAAAACCTGATAATTTCAAACTGATCTTACAGCCTTAAATTATATATTCACCTTTCAAAATGGAAACTCATTATACGGGATTTAATTACAGATATGAAAAATTGGGGTACAAACTCTTGCACACAATTGGTGATCAACAAGTATTGAAGGATTAAAAATGTTGCCATTTGGGATTGAAAGCAACTAGCAACTGGTAATGTAGAAGTTTGCCTGACTTTTCCATCCATAGTAATGAAATTCCATTTATTGAATTTTCCTATAGCCCCCAAAAGGAGAGGAATTTCTTAAAACTTTTCTAGGCAGTTAATTCTCTTAGCTTCCAAGGTGCATTAGCCCTAAGTCCACAGGGATTCCTTATGCATTCTCCCTTGCCACAGTGCCAATGCCTGCCACTCCTGTCTCCCGGGGAGAACCAGGTGCCTTTCTCACCCAGAAAAACTTCTCCTACGTTTTGTGTAGTAGAGCCTGTCTTTAAAAATGGGAGACCGATGGAAAAATAAGAAAAAAATAAATGGAATTTCATTTCATCATTTACCCTGAAGAAATGCCTATATTTGAAATGCTGAATGATATATGTGCGTCCGTTGCCACAATAGTAGGTAGCTATATAGGCACCCAGTTTTAAAGGTAGAATTTTCACATAAAGATTGCATTTAGTAGAATATATAAGCTGAAAAATGACAGGTATTCTTTTTATCAAAAAAAAAAAAGGAATCCAATCAATCTGTATTTCTGGGATTATTATTCTCTGATTGGACTTCTCAAAATCCAAGTGTCACATAACATAGATGTGAGATTGTTTTTAATTAAATTGGGACAAGTATTTATAATACTATGTCTACAGTATTTTCTATTCTTTGAAGTACCTCCTTATTTATTATTTGTGAATTAGTGGAGAAAGTACTGGACTTAGAGGCTGCAGAGCTGGGTTCAAATCCCAGTTTGCTATTCAATAGCTCTGTGCCCTTGTTCAGTCATTTGAGCCTCCTAGTACAATCAGGATCATTAACACAACAGTGGGGTAAGTATTAACACTGATAACTTTCCCTATCTTCTAGTTGAGAAAAGTAAGGCAAATTAGCTCAAATCATACAGCGTTAGCAAAGGATTTCCTAACTTCAAAGCTTAAACACTTTTTCTCAACCACTCTGACACAATTAGCAAAGCTAAGCTTGTCAGACTTTTACTTATGGTCTGCGTTTTGGATGACAGCAGCAATTCCATTATGAGCATATGATCAGAAGTTCAATTGCCTTCATAACACTTGGGTTACGAAGATTTGAGGATATTAATAAAAACCAAAAGGTGCATAGCTGAATTTTGAATGCAGAGTATATTTCCCTGAATGCCAATTGTAAAAATATATAAATGTCACACTATAAATATGGAAAGGTAAAATAAATAGGAATAAAATCTAATCATTTTTACAAAATACATAAGATTAAAATGTTTCAAAATATTTAATATTATTTTAAATAAATGTATAAAAGGTCTTAAAAGATTTTACTCCATAAAATTTCTCGTGGCAGGTAACATAACAATATCCCAATCTGTTTTACTCAGAGTGTTCTATTTTTATGAAGTCTGGCCTTCTTCCAGTCCCAAAGTAAACTATGAACTACAAATCTGCATCTTTCTATCTAGTTTTAAGACGCGTAGTTCTGTTGCAAATCTGTGTTTGACTAGCCAACACCCTAGAAAATATCTTGTTCAGCTTTTGTTTTTTAAGTCACATACGCTACAGAAGAAATAGGGAAAGCGTAATATCCATTTTTACACTTATTTTTACTTTTAAAAAATCAAGAATAGTTTTTTTACTCCATGTCTAAAAAGTTTGTTAATTAAAATTATAGACCTTTGGAAAATTTTATTTCATTGAGGCAAACATGTTTATATTTAGTGTTTATACTCTTCAAACCAAGTAAAGTGCTTGGTAAGTGCAAAGCTGAGCATTTTAGGTACCATTAAAATTAACTACATATCCCCCCACATAACAAAATTCCTTGTATTGTTGCTCATTTCCTAAAGGGGAAAATTATTTTTAAAGAATGAGCTGAAAAATTTGGCCAGCCAATATGTGCTAAGATCTATCTTTTATCTTCAGTCTTTATATGCATACAATAAATCAATAATAATTTCCTAAAAAAGCAGTAGAGTCCACTGTTCCCACTTGAGGGGCCAAGGGCAGTGACATTGAGGCTGCTTTGCACAAGGCTGAGGATGGAGTTTGCTCCCTCAGGGGCTTGGAAGCCTGTGGCTCCATTGTCACAGCTTGCCCTATGACACAGCATGAGCCTGTTCACTATTTTCCACATTTAAGCTTCCCTAAAGGGCTTGAGGCAGGACTGAGTATTAAATTTGAGAGGATACGCCACACATAATTGAGAATTAATTTTAATACCCTTTTGTATAGAAAGCATTAGTGAAAATGAATGAAATGAATGGATATTTACTCAGTTTAATTTCACAGAATAAGGCACTAATCTTGGAAACTTTGAACTTCATCTAAGTCTTCTCTAAATTAAAAAAAGGCACTTTGCCAATGCTATAACAATTGGCTTTCCCACCCTGGCTGTGAAGGAATAGCTCATATCTTTGACAAAATATAGGCTCTGCATTGAAAGAGATGTTTTAAAATATTTGCATCATTTTATATTGTGGCAAATATAAAATGCAGCTGGCTATTCTATGTTGCCACAGTGATTGCTACTTTGTGATTACTCATGAATTTATCCATTTTTCATGTAAATTTCACACACAACCATGTCTCCAAAGATGCATGTAATTACCCTGTGATGATGCAGCAATTACATGAAGATGACATCCTTGCATGCTTCTGTTTCATATAAACTTGAGCATTAAGCAGGAAGCCAGAGGATATGTGGTTCGTGACCTTGGGTAATCACTGTTAATAATCCTGCTAACAACCTTTGCATCAGAATGAAACACAAGGTTCAGCAATTGCTGCTAAACATATCTAAAAGTTATGATGTATTATTTTTAATTCCCCTTGAAACCCAGGATCAGATCATCAGAGGTGCCTTAAATAGAAAAAAGCAAAGACAAGACATTTTTAATACCTGTAAATCAATTGTAGTATAACTTTTTCATCAGGCTTCCAAAGTATTTCATGTTATTTTATAATCTAACAGTTCTACATATTCTTCCTAGTTTTATGGAAGAAAATGTGATCCTCCAAGGCCATTTCCATTACCCCAACATCCACCATTGACCATAGTTCCATAAATTATATTTTTTTAAAACCAGATTATTTGTTATATAAGGTTAAAGGAAGGCCACACCTCTCCCTGTCCTTTATCTTTAGGACTGTTTGAGTAACATTACACTTACACCGTATCCTATGACAACCACTGGGATGTACTATGGTTAGATGTTCTGGGTATTTTTTTTTCTATTTTGCATCTAAAACCTTATATTAATTAATTTTTAGGGGCTAATTAACTAAAGTCATATGTGAACTCATGTTGACCAGATGTAACTGTGGTCCCAAGCTTACAAAATGTTAGTGATTCATTGTCCACTTATACACTTTAAATAGTAAAAAACATACTACAGTTTTCATATAGGTACAAACTTATATGTATGTACAGACAAACATTGAAAGCTATAACAAAATGACTATTTAAAATATTCTTGTTCGGGTGCAGTGGCTCACACCTGTAATCCTAACACGTTGGGAGGCTGAGGCAGGAGGAACACTGGAGTTCAGGAATTTGAGACCAACCTGAGCAAGAGTGAGACCCCATCTCTACAAAAAATAGAAAAAAATTAGCTGGCACGCACCTATAGTCCTAGCTCTTGGGAGGCTGAGGCAGGAGGATTGCTTGAGCCCAGGAGTTTGAGGTTGCAGCGAGCTATGATGAAGCCACTGCACTCTAGCCGGGGCAACACAGTAAGATTCTGTCTCAAGAAATTAAAAAATAATTAAAAGTGAAATATTCTTGAAACAGTCTCTCTCTCTCTCACACACACACACACACACACACATTAGAATAGAAAAAAAAATGTCAATTTAAAATAAAACCCATATTACTAAATACAAACCAAGCTAGGTAAGGCAGAAACATTTTAGAGTTTTCTAAGTTTTGTTTTTACCTGCATGTATCACTATTAGTCTTATAAATGTTTGTTTTATAAGAATGCTGAACTCAAAACCTGACATAACTAACATGAAATAAATCATAATTCTAAAACATTCCACATTCCTTGAAGAAACTGTATAATTAGTCTCTACAACACAAAGTCAGAGTCGAACGCCTGGATCCCTCTATAATGCTAAACCCTGAATCCCCATTGTGAATCTAAGATGCTGAACTTGATTATGTTAGGCCAAATTCTCAGTATTTCTCTTGGTTGGTTTGTTGGTATGATTTTGCTTGTTTTTTTTTTTTAGCAACGGAACCTCTTACTGGATCCATTTTAGGATAAAGGAAACTGAGAGACAGAGAGGCATAATAACTTGCCCAAGATTGCACAGTGGGGTAATGAGGAAAGGACTTTTGGCCCACAAAATCCAAAAGCTACAAACTACCTGCTCTACTTTGCAAGTTGATGGAAGCCTAAGAATTCCCATTTCTGGTTCAAGTTTTAAGCAAAATAGAGCTTCATAAGTAAAAATATCCTCAATTAGAATGTGTAAAGAGTCAAGAAAACATTCTATTTTCTGGTCATTACACAAATTTGTATTCTCCTGCCAGCAGACATTATAATGAAAATTACACATCTCAAATTACACCTATGTTGAAATTTATTTAGGATTACAAAATTTATTTTTCTTTCATGATTGTTAATCTAGGCTGGATAAAAGCTGTACTAACATGCCTAGCAAATACAACATCTAAAGGCTCATCACAAAACAGTATGTACATAAATAAGTTAAGGTTCTGTCCCAAATCATAAAGTAAAACTACCTTTGAACGAGCAAAGTGCATTCATATTGCACTTTTAAAATGTTCAGCAGTTCTCAAATATTGAGTGTAACGGCTAAGCCCATTTGAATAATTTAAAACAGATTTTACACTGATGGCATATTGATTTATCCTTGATATACAAACTTCTCATGGTATTCATTAAACCATCTAAAAATGCCCTAACAAATGGGATCTACGTTATGATCTATTATCAGTGAAAAGCACAGTGTCTTATTTCCTTGGAAGTTTTCGGTTGATTTCCTCCCAGATCATAAAAATGATATCACGGAAGGCCGAGCAAATAAATAAATGGCCCTGAAATAGCCATATTTGCCGAAGCATTTCATTAGTGGACATCGTTCTTTAAGTAAGTGATGCATTTAAGTGACGCTCCTGTGTTGATAACCTGTAAGCCATGCGGACTTGTCTCCAGCCTGTGTGTTGTCTTGTTTCTACAGAGTGTTATTGTAACCCTTTGGGCTCAATCCATGATCGTTGTAATGGCTCAGGATTTTGTGAGTGTAAGACTGGAACGACAGGGCCTAAGTGTGATGAGTGTCTGCCGGGAAATTCCTGGCACTACGGCTGTCAACGTAAGTAACTCTGGGAGCTGCCCTCTGCCTGCTGTAGCATGGCCGATTCTGCTTGTCTAGGCCGGTGCGTGCAGCTTCTCAGAGCAGAAAAAGACCCAAACTGCTGACAATCTTTAAAAGCTACTTAATGCCCCAGGCTATGTGTGGGAGAGCAATCCATCAGCTGTCCAGCCGACTTCTTCGAAGCCCATCTCCATCCCCTCTGATAGCTGGAGCAACTCATATTGAAATATTGTATGGAGATCCATGGACCTGGCCAGACCGTAAATTAAGTGGCCCAGTAGGGACCCAGCTTGGAAGCCCTCACGGCAGAACGAAGGGTGATGTGTATGTGGTTAATATATTTCTCGCAGTGAAAGCTACCCTGGAGCTCCAGAGTTCATAAATTAAACGATATCTACATAACTCATTACCACCCTTGCTATCACACCCATCACTGAGTCTTAACCAAAAACCTAAAGGTAATAAATCTAAGGGATATTTAAATGCCGGTGTAAAATAAATGACAAAACTCAATATTGATTTTAAGCCTCTGAGGTTAGGCACCATGCAGGGAGCCTTAGACAAATGCCATTTGGTTCAGCCTCATTTCTCTGGAGATTATCAGGTCTGCTTCAAAGCTCGGCAAGGCAGGTGGCATGTCAGTGGGCACAGGGAACATTAATTTTCAAAATCAGGGCAGAAGCTTCCTTCTGTCACTCATAACCTTTTCTGCCTTTAAATTCTGCACCATCCATACATAGTTAGCTTACTGATATTAAAGAACCACACACCATATCCTCTGTAGCAGCACAGTCCAATAGAAAATAATACAGCCCACAGATGTAATTTTAAGTGTTTTGTTACTCACATTAAAAATGTAAAAAGAAATAGAAGAAATTGATTTTAACAATCTACTTTATATACCCCAAAATATACAAAGTATTATCATTTCAACATATAATTAATAACAAAATTATCGAGGAGATTATTTTCCATTTTCTCATACTCCATTTGAAGTCAGGTGTGTGTTTTATGCTTACAGAGCCTCTCAATTAGGGCTGGCCATATTGCAGGGCTTAGCAGCCGCATGAGTCTACCATATTGAGCAGCACAGCCTTAGAGGTTTTTGCTTGCTTTTCACTTGAAGAAAAAGTCAGCATGCAGGGACATCTAAAGCCAATTACTACAGAACACTATAAATTATTTCTACACTCTAATAATAATTTTTCTATATTCTATGTAATAAATTATATAAGATAAACTCTACAAAAACTAGATCCAATTTCTACATAAAATTCTATGGAAAATTATAGAATGTTCTATCTGCTACTTATGAAATATGTAGTTATCTGGCAGCTACACTTCTATGTAATGTAAAGCCAAAGTGAAATGCCATGGGCAGCAATGAACCGTGGCAAGAAGCTGGAAGTTTGTCCTTGAGGGGGTCAGGTTTAGGATGGAATCCGGGAATTGGGAGCTGAGGCATCCAGCCATGCTGGAGAGGAACACTGAAAGACATTCAAATAGTCAGAAGTCAGGCAGCACACCTGCACGTAAGCTCTGGATGAGGCCGTGGTTTAAAAGCCCTACATGCCACAGTTTCCCAGAAAGCACTCGTCCTTAGGGGTCCCGGTGAGTTGGTGGATCCCAGGAACCACGAGAGGAGCCAGGGCTCAGAGGGCAGCTATCAGTCCTGGAGCAGCTGGACATCGAGGCCCAGGGAGCACATCAGACAGGAGAAGGGAAGGAGGAATAGGCAGCGGAAGGCTCGAAACCAGCACCAAGAGTAAAGCCATAAAGAATAAGCAGACTTTCTAATTAAGACGCACGTATCAAAGAGAAAGTCTCATGTAAAGTTCCTGATGCCGCAGGACCTAATGATTGGGTTCCTGGGGTGTAATCAGGGTAAAACTCTGGAGAGGAAAATAAATGAATGCTACCTTGTGCAAATGCATCCCAAAAAGGGCCTAACCCAATTCTTCTATATTAATTATTGGAGTATTAGAAAAAGACATAATGCCACCAAATTTTCTCTCTGGAATGAGAAGGCTGGATTTAAGCCTGGCTCTACCGCCGAAGGACTGTGCTGTGCTGTGCAACATACCAATCACAAAAGCCTCTGTGCTCCAGCACCTCCAGCACCTCACATACTTGTCATGTGGATTGCTGAGACGGGAGGAAATGCGTTTATTCTTTCGAGCGTGTGCTGAGTACTTACTATGACTTAGGCCCTGGGCTGATGGGAGGATGAAAAGAGACAGCAGCGTGGACATGTGGATGCAGAGGTCACCGTCCGGTGTGAGAGGGTGGCATGTGACCCCACAATTATGATAGAAGGTAATCAGAACTACGGGAGAGGGACGGACCGGCCATTTGTTGGTAAAGCCCAGATGGTGAGCCAGGCTTCCCACTGACACGTGAGTTAGGTACTAAAGGATTTGTAGGAGCTTTCCAGGATAGAACTCCTGGGTAAAGGTGATTGAGCTAACGCACTAGGTTCCAGAAATATCAAATAGTTTTAACATGACTGGGGGATAAAGGGGTGTGTGTGTGTGTGTGTGTGTGTGTGTGTTGGGCGGTTGGGAGAAAGGGACAATGTTAAAGCTGCAAGAACCAGGAACTAGGTCGTACGGTTTCCTGAATTCCAAGCTAAGGAGTTTTACATTTTAAAGGAGGAAAGTGAGAACCGGCATGTGGAGAAGGTGTGAGATCCATCATATGGTTGTAAGCAGAGGAATGAAAGGATCAGATTTGTTTTTAGAACGGTTATTCCCGCTACTTAGTCAGGAAAGGATTAGAATGGGTTGAGATTAGATTTGTTATGTAAACTTAACATATTTCAAACACAGCTTTGAGCATACAAGAGCGTTTTTCTCACTCAAAATTCTTCTTTCCTTCTCTCAGACCTGCCCACATATATAGGGCTGGGATTGTATGTGAAAATACTGAAATTCTTCTGTCAGTTAGGAATGAAAAGATTTCAAGGAGGCCCGGCAAAATCAAAATTTGTGTTTAGCTTGCCCAATAGAAGAATGAGACATTGAAAAGAAAGAGAAGATTATTTAAAAATATGCATGTGACCCTTTTGAAATCAAAGGAGAGCCAATAGGCGAGTCCCAGAGCATAAAGCTGACCCTTCTAAAGAGGAGGCAGCATCCTATGCTTCACGCAACACACGAAGGGTTAACATATATTGGGAAATAATGAAATACCTGTTACCACACCAAAGACTGGACATAAAGGACATTCATGACTTTTTAGTTTGGAAGAGTAGAAATAGCCACTTGTAGAACTGATGAGACCCGTGAGGAGAGACGCTGTCTTCCTAGAGGATGTATGTGAGATACGTTGGAATATCCCGTAGTGTTTATTAAGGCCACCAGTGGTTACCTAGCTTTACATAACTTGTGTGAATACTAATGGTACTTTCAGAAGAATTCATAGTCTGCATATCTGAATTAAAATCAAAAGATTTGGTGACAAGCTAAATGTTATGATTTTGGAAGATAGCAGAGCTGTAGGAAGCCAAGAGCTAAGCACACATGGCGAGGCGGAGATAGACTCAGTTGCTGGGACCATGGCTGACAATATCAGAATTTTCATTTGGGAAGAGATCAGTACATACATGACCAAGAACAGGCAACGTGTGTTTAGTAGGAGGCTCAGTGGCCTGATCAAGAAGATTTTTAATTACATTTGAAAGGAATACAGGGGAAATGCTCTGATAAGACTGTCAAACCAGGTACAGCAGCAAACCACAGGGTTAAAAAAAAAAAAAGGCAATAGTTATTTTCACCAGAAGAATAAGAGAAAGGTTGGGGAACTAAATTTTATGGCCTAGATGTATCCTCTCCCAGAGAATGTCCAATCACCGTGTTGCTTTTCTACTGATAATTGTAACAAGTTGCCACAAATTTAGTGGCTGATGACAACACAACTTAATTGTCTTACGGTTCTGTAGTTAGACATCAACAGGGTCTCACTGGGAGACCCTTCTGCAGGCTCTTGGGGAGAATCTGTTTCCTTGCCTTTTCTGATTTCTGGAATCTGCCTGCATTCCTTTGCTCATGGCTCCCCTTCTCCCACCTGCAAAGCCAGGAACTTTACATCTCTCTGTGATTTTATTCCACCATCACATCTTTCTCTGACTGTAGCTGGGAAGAGGTTACCACTTTTAAGGACCCATGTGAATAAATGGGCCCACAAACATAATCCAGGATACTATCTCCTTCTCAAGTTCCTTAATGCGATCACTTCTGTAAAGTCTCTTTTGCCATGTAAGGTATCAGGTTCTGGGGATTAGGATGTGGACATCTTTGGGGATCCATTATATTCTGCCTACCACAATAACCATCAAGAATGACAACTTTTATTGCCAGGAATAAATATGCAGATATCATGGAGATGGAATGAAATTCATGCTGGGAATAAAGACATGCAAGGGTAAAGCATATTCAAAAGAAATACACAAAAGGATTAGAAAAGAACAATGTATATCAAGAAGGTGTAGATGTGCATCATGCATTAGAAGGTAGAGACAGTGAAATGTTTTTCAGTGAAGACCAAAAACAGTATAGAAAATGTATTGTCAGAACATATTATAGAACACTGGACCATAGAGGATACATTGTCCAGAGGGAAATTAGAAAATTCAAATGCTCTATCTTCCAAAATGGAAAAATTCAAATATCAAGATTTTTGCTAAAATTGTTTGCTTGCATTGATGAGAATGTCTTCATCCAAAGGAAGACAGAGTCACATAAGGGAGTAAATGCTATTAAAAACCTAAGGGACATTGCCCCAGACCCTTAAAAAAATTCAAAATATTCTTGGGGAAAAAAAGTAGAATGTTAGAACTCTTTAAAAATGAGTATGTGCACACACACACGCACAACATACAATCACTGATTTTTTTTTACAAAAACACAAATTATTCCCAATAGACTACCTAGAAAAAATGTGAGAAAAAGAGGGGAGACTTCAAGTGTAACTAACTTGACTATCCACAGACCTTTCTTCTGAAGTTTTGATGGCCATTAATTCAGTCCCTATTGTGTGCAGACACTGTGTTGCAAATTTAGGCTAAAAAAATAAGTTGCAAAAAAGTAGGTGGTGTAGAGTAGGTTAACAGTAGTTCAAGTGGCAGAACTGATGACATCTTAGCTTACATCGCAGCTCAATTCAAGACAACAGTATGTCATGAGTGGCAAAGAAGCTGACAAAAGTTAAAGAAGGTTATAGTCCCAAGAAAACATGCCCTGAGCAGCCCATATCAAGGGTCCAATGCTTAGAAACAACATTTTAACATAGCCGAGAGTGATGTGGGAGAGTCCTCTCTTTGATGAAGCTTTAGTTGAGGCAGCCTGGTAAACATAGGATTTGGCATGTCACAGATGTCAACCAGTGTTTGAAGGGCTATGATGTATAGTAAGATAGAACAGGAGGCCATGGGTGAAAGAGGGAGCGGGGTTTCAACTTAGCATTCTCCAGCGATTCCTCTCTCCAGCTGCCTGAGAATACAGCAGGTGCACTGGGTAATGACAACTTCCCCAGGTTCTGGAGAAGTTCAGATAGAAGCTGAATGGCCTCCTATGAGTGATGCTTTCTGGAGAGTTTTGCCTTAAATGGAAAGTCAGGTGAAAAGCCTTGAGAATTTAGCCTTCAGACTTTAGCCTTCAACTTTCCAGCTCGGACTTCAGACCAGGCTCACGGGGCAGAGGGAAGGTATCATGAAGGTGCCCACCTCAATTTTTATTAAGAACCACAGTTTGGCTGTTCATCTGTCTTCTAAACTCTAACCTTTCTTTACTTTCAGATCTCAGATGCTCATACTTCTCACTAGCCATGTTCTCAGTCCTCACTTCTGGTTTCCAAAAGTCAGAAACTAAAGACATATAACCCCTTTTATTCTCAGGATTCTTCTGCTACTATAGGTCAGGGGAGATTTTCTTTCTTCTTCTCCTTCTCCTTCTCCTCCTCCTCCTCCTCCTCCTCCTCCTTCTTCTTCTTTTTTTTTTTTGGTATGAGATTAACTTCTACAGGCCTGACAACTCGTGATCATGAAGGTATTAAGAGGATGTTTTCAATTGCTTCTGTGAGATGGAGATTATACCTCCCTGGACAAATGTGGAGCCTAACTTATAATTTTTCAATTGCCTCTAGTTGCTGTCTCTTCCTATTTGCTGTGTTACATTAAAATGTCCAGCTCACATTTCACCAGTTGACCTCACATGTTGAATCCATTGACAGGAAGCATGTCGCTTAAACAAGATGTGTCTGTGATGCGTCAGAGCATTTGCAGTTGCTAGACATAAGATTTCACTCATTTGGCTCCTAGATCTCTATCAGTACAAGTTGGTCTCATCAACAAAATGAATGGCATCGCTGAATCCAAGTTTTTAATTTCCTTGATAGCAACTTGAACACCAGTATCATTTCCTTTGCTAAGTGCCACGTACATAAGGGTGATGAAAAATACATACTCGGAGAAGGGCACTCAGTACTACTGTTGTACAACTCCTAAGGGTGGGAAGAAAGTGCTCTTTGAATAGAACCAGTAGGAGCCTCCCAGAGGTAATTTAGAAAGGAAAATATTAGGCAGACAGAAGATAGAAAGCAGCAATTTGTAGGCATTACAAATATGCTGGGTAGTTCTCCTGGGGGCAAAAAGGCTCATTTTGTCAGCTAGAAGAGCAAACCCCAGGGTTGCCCCCGGTTGTGAAATTTCTTTTGAGTCAGCGGAAGATGCCACACCACGCAGTCATGCTAACAGCCATCGCTTCCTGTTGCAGTTCTTATTTTCCTTTGATTCTTAACTTTCATTCGGGATTGTCGGAAAAATCCCACGGACGTCTAATACATTGGGGAGCCGATGCTACCCGTGAGTGACAGGGAGTGAGTGGGTCAGGGCTGACTCTGTGGAAAGGGCTTTAACTCTTTACACTCTGATGGCTCCATTCGGAGCAACCGTAAGAGGCGAATACTGATGGAGCTGGCTTGAAAGCAGTGAGTTGTTCACGGTGCCCCCGACAGTGGGCTCGTATCCTACACACATTCAGAATCCACAGCTTCTCAATTGCTGACGCTCAGCCTAGGACACATACAGCTAGTGGAGGTACCAGACAGCAATCCCAGGCACCTGCTGGCATTCTGAGACTTGCCTACTCTTTAGCTACCCTGTGCTCAGCTCAGAGAGAGGCCTAGCTATAACCTGGAGGGGCAACTTTCCCTGTTTACTTGGAAACCAATGCGAATTTCCCCTTTATTTGAAGAGAATACTGAGAATGACAACTATGCCCAAATTCTACCATTTCACAGCACAGAACCATCCAGGCTTAACAGTGAAAGGTATGTGAAATGCTGGTGCTCACGGAGAAATGCAGGCACAATTTTATCTGCTAATAACCGAGAATCAAAGCAGCAGTCTGGTCCTATCTGATAATAAGATGATCAGGAGGCCAAATGGAAATACAATATGTGAAGTGCTTTCCTTACTTTAGACAGTACGTAAATGGTGTTTCACCGTGAGCAGTTCTTCACACACTAATGAGTATATGTGTGCGCGTGTGTGAGAAAGAGAACCTCAAGATATTCTAAACCTGCATATATAAAGAACATGTCTAAGTGTGAAAATCAGCCCAATTGCAAAAGGGCCACTCCACTTGAAACTTGGAGAAATTTTTCATTTAAGCAAAGGGCCAGTCCTCACCTACCATCGGAGTAGAATTCTGGGTTAGGAGAGTCACAGGTAGACCACAGTGGGAAGATTCTTGAAATCTAAATTCTAGGAATCAACATAATGAGGTGAAAAAGAGCCTTCGATTTGGAGCCGGGGTCTTGATTCTGGATTCTGATTGTAACTGCTACCACCTCTCCAAGGAATGTTTAGTGGACCCACTCGGCCTTCTCTGTGCACCTCCTTCTGTGAAAGCCTAGAGAGAGCTTGGATAGTCTAAGCCTCCTCCTTGGTCTGAAATTCTACCACCCTGAAATCTCACAAATGGTCTGATCCATTTGCATATGGACCAATTTCTGGGAAATAATAATTATTATTTTAAAATAATAAAAAGTATTCATTGAGCCCTTTCCATGTGTCAGGAACATGTATGTGTTATGTCATCCCACAGGAGAGGTAAGATTATTTTCCTCATTTTATAGATGGCAAAACTGAGATTGAAGGAGGATGATTCCATCAACTCAAATGCCTGATGGGTGACACACCAGTTATTAGTGAATATTTATTGTTAGTCAAGTTTGCTGTGGCATTTTATAGGATTTTGTCACTTTTACTTTGCAGATGGAGACAGAAGCTTTGATGATTTATTCCAGGGGTTGGCAAATTTTTTTCTGTAAAGGGCCAGATGGTAACTATTTTAGGCTCTGTGGGCCATACAGTCTCTGTCACAACTGCTCAGCTCTGCTGTTAGAGCAGGAAATTAGCCATAGGCGACACTTAAATGAATGAGTGCCTGTGTCCCAATAAAACTTTTTTTATGGACACTGAAATTTGAATTTCATATAATTTTCACATGTCAAGAAACATTATTCTTCTTTTGATTTTGTTCAATCATTTAAACAATGTAAAAACCATTCTCAGTTCTT
Source organism: Eulemur rufifrons (assembly GCF_041146395.1). Classification (NCBI taxonomy): domain Eukaryota; kingdom Metazoa; phylum Chordata; class Mammalia; order Primates; family Lemuridae; genus Eulemur; species Eulemur rufifrons. The sequence goes on along the minus strand of NC_090990.1, from coordinate 116,970,541 downwards.
AGGCCATAATAAATAGGAAGCAGGCTGGATTTGGCCTGCAGACCATAGTGTGATTTATTCCAAACTCACACTGCAGTTAGAAGTAAAGAGAGAACCTGTTAAATAAAGAACATGAAGCAGGAGGCAAGAGAGAACATAAGGGAAAAAAAAGGCATTTCATTAAAATGTGTCCTCTGTCTTGACATAGAGATCACAGGGAGTTGATCTAACGGGTTCATATTTACAAGGCCCTAATTGACCTTAAGAAAAATGTTAGGATTCCCAGAAACACGAAGGCTTTGACCATATAATTTCGAGGACAAGATCACAGACATAGTGCCAACTGTTTAAAGGCTTGAAGAGCTGGCCGAGCCAATTTAGTATCAATTTAGTACAATCAGCAGCTAATGAAAGAGAAGTCAGGGTGGCCATAACATGATCAGGATTGCTCGTGTTGGTGTGAGGAATGATTCTATTGCATTCTGCAGAAACCACCTGTCACCTTCAATATCAGCAAAAAGCTCTACTAAGAGATAATTACAGCAATAACATCAGGCTACAACAGCAAGGGCAGAGGGAAAAAAAATACATACACGACATGTTGAGGATGCAAGTTTTTACCATTGCCTTTAATATTGGAGGTAATTGTTCTGAATAAAGTGCATGTCAGTGATGCGAACCCCCACCCTTTCTGCCCAATTCTCTCTTGAGTGCGACTGAGCCCACTGAACCCAGGACTTTCTGGATTACCCACAGGAATAATGTTATGGCCCATCCTGGTTAAATGCATATATGTTTTTCATCCCATCTTTGCAAAATGTTCTCTTTTTATAAATCACAGTCAACCTTCAGTTATCCATTGCTGCAAGGCAGGGAGAAAAGGCCTGCATAAATGAAGAGCAATTAATTATCTTGATGTAAATTCCAATGAAGTTGGATTTCATCTTGAACAGGCACATACTGTATACACACAGAAATTCATACCCACACACAGTTCATCTGCTCTGCATCCAGCCTCACTCTCTGACTCACCCTTGCAGTTAGCAGTCAGGATCATCCAAACATCGTTGGATGTTCCTTTTAAAACAAAATCGTTTCCTAACATGTATTTTTAGCAACATTCTTCCCTCTATTCTACAAAAGTGTAGGATTAAAATTATATATTGTAGTTATATTTTCTAAACTACTACTCTTTGGGGGAAATGGGCATGAATCTCAGAGTCAAAACACCACAAAAATGATGAAGTATTGATGTAATTATTTTTAAGAATTACATTCAGACCTCTTTTTAGTTAGTATTGTTGACCGTGTGAACTTAGTCTATATGTTAATCCATATTCTTTATCATGAAAATCAATAATATGGACAACTACATTGTTCACGTGGATTGTGAACACAAAAAGATGAAGTTTGAGAGTTTCCAGGAGGGCTGGTTACCAGGCTGATTTGGCAATTTATTAGTGATGTAATGTCAGAGGCCACAGTCACTGCATTCTCTGTGATGCTGCTGGCTCAGCTTTCCCTAGTGCCCACATGGAAGTTATTTGGATGTACTATTAAGTATTTTCTAAGATATTACACCCCTGTTCTTTCCAATTAAACTAAAAATTACAGTTGCTGATATTGCAGCAAAGACGCTAAACTACATATAGACATAATGAATGAATTCCATCTAATTAAATGAGGCCTTGAAATTTCTGAAGTGACGATTTTACTAAAGACAGTCCGGAGTCTTGGGATGGAGGAGTTTGTGCTTCATCTGATAGAAACATCTAATGAAACACGATTAAATCAACCGTGTTCAATACATTTCTTCATATACAGCAATGAGATCAGATCATACTCTACAGGAAAACTGCCTTTGTTTCATCTTTTGATACTAAACTCAGTTTAACCAAGGTGAGAGCCTCTTAACAGAGTCTCGCTAAATCTTGTGAATTTTCCTCCCTGGCAAGCTGGCTGGCTATCGACTTGCCCAAATCATTCACTTTTTCATTGACTCATTCATTCACTTATTTATCATTCATTAATTCACACAATCATTTGTTTAACAAACACTGAAGTCCTAGTATGTGCCAGGAATTGTGCTAAATTTTGGCACCAAAAGATACATAAAATGTGATTCCTGACCTTCAAGGGCTGGAAGTTCAAGAGAGGTCTCAAGTCTAACAATACCTTCCTCTTGTCAGAATCTGAGAAAATTGACTTACAGGACCACTTTTCTAGCTTGCTTTTCTAATCATAGGTATTTCTGACCTATAAAACTTAGAATTGTACATATGACTTGGAACCTTAGAAATATTCTAGGTTAGCCACTCATTTTAAGTCACAGATTAGCTCTTATTAATATGTAACAATGACAGTGGGCACTGTTTATTAAGTGCTTGCCATGTGCCAGGCACTATGCCAAGCCATTTACAGTCTTGTTTAATCTGCATAAACCCCATCAGCAGTTATCCCCATTTTACAGATAAATGAACTGAGGCTTACAGAAGCTTATGTAACCTGCACAAAGTCATGTAGATCCTTGGAGCTTAACAGTGTGATCCTTCATCCAGTAGCATCAATATCACTTGGGAATTTGTTAGAAATGCAGAATCTCAGGCCCACCCCCAGATTTACAGATCTGCATTTTAACAAGACCTCCAGGTGATTCGTGTGAACATGAAAGTTTGAGAAGCAGAGGACTAGATAATAAGTGAGGATTTTAACCTAGGCTGGGCTGACTCCTATGCCCAAAGTTTTTGTTGTTCTGGTGGTGGTGGTGGTGGTTTTTTACCACTTTGTGTTCACGAGTAATGTTGGCTGGTAAGTCAAGGGCACACATATGCCTTGGAAAAATTCATATTAGGGGCAGGAACTCATATAGTATCTCACCTCATCAGTTTTTATGTATTCTACAAATCCAAATCATATTAAAATAAGAAAAATCATGAAAACTTAAACAAGTAGCCTATTTGTTTTCTTTCATCCATACAATTTAAAAGTGGTTAATATTTGATAGGTTAATAATAAATATTTTAATATGGTATATTGCATTTGGTTATGAATATATCAAAAGGAAATACAAAGTGAGCTCCAAAATATAAACTTTTATTGGGCACATGAAAAAGAACATAAAATTTGATGGCAATTACCATTTAATCTATTCATGTTTGGAAACGTATTGAAAGAGAAACTCATAACTCAGTTAATTGTTATGAATTATTAATTGCTCGTTTGAAGAGCGATGAGCAGAACGGCACTTGTTGAAAAACTTTCTTTCTCAGTGGTTCTAACCTTTGTGTCATTGGTTTTATGAGAACAAAAGGGAAAGAATGACAGCAAAATTCTAATCATCCAAAACCAAGAAGTGACAAGACAGTGAACATCTCAGTGAGTATAGAAAGGTTAATTGAGATTGAAATGAAATAGTTATCCCTGACTCCACTCCAGCACAGTTAAGTGTAATTCTCTGGGGGTGGGCCCCAGGCATCTGTATTTGACAAAACTCTGTAGGTGGTTATAATATGTAGCCAGCATCTAGTACTACCTATTTAGTAATTATACATTCTCAGAGAGAGTTAATCCAGCCATGAATTGACTCAGGATGTTCAGAACCCCAAGTGAGATGCAAGCTGGCCTCCAGTTTTCTCCTCCTAGTTAAGAGATTCAGGTACTAATGCCAAGAGCATTGCAGAGTGGGCAACTTTATAAAGACACGTTCCCGAGATGGTCAGTGATTTCTGGTGCAAAAAGGCTAAGATCAAGAATATATTTGGATTTCAAACTACCTGATTTGAATAGCCCCTTCTCTCTCAAAAATCAATGTTATGAGCTTCTTCCTCTGGATAACAAAACAAACCTTCAAAAAGTGGGAGCTTTTTTTGTTAACTAAATCCAGGGATTTATGGTTTAGTGTCAGCAGCACTACTGCTTTATAATTGATTTTTCTGAAGAGAACCGAAAACTTAAGCCACCTTAATTTCCTTTATCTTGACATACTTGATTAGCATTGGTCTGAAATATATTTTACCAGGTTCCCAATTACCATTTTTTAAAATCAACTTCCTCGTTGCCTACTTGTCTTTATGAAATATTTCTAAGACTGGGAGAAAGCAAGTATGTATAAAGCACAAAATATGGCTGCATCATTCTGGTTGATAGCTTTATCCTCTTTTTTCAAAAAACTCTGTTTATGTTCAGTTATGTTTTTAAAAAATGAACTGAACTATTCAAACACATTAACACTTGTACATTTTTAAAATCTTGGTATAAAGAAGAACATTATGGCTGACAGAATTTTAAAGATAACAAAACAAAATATAATATTTTCAACCGAGGCTAATGTCCCTAAATTCTTGCAGAATCAACTAACAGTACATGTCTGTTATTGTTGCACACTCAAATAGTCAGTACTGAAAAAAACTGAGGCCTCAGTTAGCCTCAATTTGCTCATGTAAAATGGAGATAAGAATTGGACCCACTCCATTCTCTGTGATAATTAAATAACACAATGAATTAAAATGTTTAACCCAGTTTCTGTCACAGAGTAAGGGTACACAGTGAGATAATAAAACTATAAGTGATGTGGTACCTGCCCTCAAAGTTTCATCGAAAATGGTGAGGACTGGATTAACCATTTAAGAAAGCAATGAAATGACAAACAAATGACATGGTATAATGAAAGCTGTGGTAGCCATGGCTTCCTCCTGAAAAAAGGAAGGCTAAAAAAAAGTATGCAATTTAATACCTATTATGTCTTTTTTGTGGTTATTTCAAATAGTAATTGCCATCTGTAAATGCAAAATTTATGTTAAGATTTTTGTCTAAATTCAGTGCCGTTTAGTTTTGCAGTTTCCAAATAGGAAAATAAAGCTCTTTGTGATAAACTTTTGTCCATTAAATTCACCCTAACCTTAGCAGAAATTCTTCATCAATTTTAGGATCATCCTAAATCCTGAAAATTACCCTGTAATACTAAAATGGCTGCTTGCTAGACAGGTCTTGAATGATGGTGACCCCTAAACAGAACAAAAACTAGACTGAGTTTTCCACTTGCACATAAACCAATTTCTCAGGAGTGATGATTGGACAGTTACAATCCATTGAGTCGTCATCAGACCTATTGGATACTTGACTATTTTCAGCTTGGTGACTATTGACACCCTTAGGGGTTTATATGTTAGAAATGCATTCAGTTCCCTCATTTTTTTTTAAGAAACTCCTCAGGAGACTTTCCACAGGGTTATTTGGCTATTCTTAACAAGTTCATGCTATGTGCTATTTTACAGCAAAGTTAAGATTTCTCTTCCTATACTAGAAAGATACTCAGATTGAGACTCCAACTTTGAAGGGAATAAGGTTGTTTATTCCTGCAGAAGATTTTTTTTTAAAAAATAGCATGATTAACAATTTAATCACATCATACTGCCCTTGAAAAAGTGTGGCTAAATGTTCATAGTGAACCAAAAGGCATTGAGGAACACAGCGTAAGTTAATACTTACGTAGCCCTAACCCTGTCAACACAAAATGTAAAGAGGAAAAGGAAACATAACCTCCAAAGAGTAGGGATAGTGTAAGTGTGACTGTTACTAGCAGCATGCTACACGGGACTCGTTGTCAGGGGTCAGCTGTCTTGGTTTGGTTTGCACATGAAATGTGCTGTCCCTCTCCACACGGTATTGGTGCATTATTTTATGTTTTGGCATGAATGTACTCATTATTGCAACTACATGTTGAGTGAAGAATCATCAGGGGAGAAAGTGTAAGAATACTACTTGGAAGGAGCATGGCAGGAGGAGAGACCTTGGGTTGGAGATTCATTAATAACCAAATACTGACTGACTCTATGAACCCTGCACCATCATATGTACTGTGCAAGAGGCAAGACAGGTTTAATACAGCCTGTATCTTTAAGGAGGTTACTAAACTTAAGGAGATTGGAGTAAAACACTTGAGATCATAGAGTGACACAGAAGATTGCTGTCTACGGTACTTAGGGATCTCCTAATGGCTCTGGTTGCAAAAGGAAACTGGAAACTATTCCAGGTCTATTCTAGCTGAGTAGCTCTCTCTTACGCAGTGGCTGGAATCCTGGCTCTGCCACTACTGTGTCTTGTTGAGCAAATTATATACAACCCCTCCGACCTAAGATTTCACTTCTCTCAAAAATGTGATTATATGTCATAGGGCTGGCTGTTAGGGAATTAAATGAAATGCTTGTAAACTACTGAGCATAATACCTGTGTATAATAAGCTCCATAAATTATAGCTATTATCAGGATTACTCTGCTATAATCACAGGCCAGTGGATAACCTTGATGAAGAGCTAGGAAGGATTTGCAACTGTCAATGAGAGTCATTAAACCTGTAAATGAAGATCCTGGTCATAAATATTGGTTTTTAAGCAGTATTTGACAAAGCAATTAATTAATTATGTACGTCCATCAGCAGAATGTGGGAAGTCTCTGGTGATGGACAGAGCCCTTTATATAGATTCCTTAAAGTTCTGAAATTCAGTACCCCTATGGTTTACATATAGTTTAAGTTTGTCCCTGCCAAAATACACCTTGAAATTTGATCCCCTGTGTGGTGCTATTGGGAGGTGAAGCCTAGTGGGAGGTGTTCGGGTCAGGGGGGCGAATCCCTCATGAACGGCTTAGTGCTGTTCTCTTGAATGAGTTCTTGCTCTAGCGAGGCTGGATTCGTCCTTGTAGGAATGGATTAGTTCCCTCCAGAATGTGTTGTTATAAAGCCAGGATGCCCCTCGGGTTTTCTCCCTTTGCAAGTGTCCACTTCCGCTTTGACCTTCTCCGCCACGTTACAACAAAGCAGAGAAAACCCTCACCAGAATCCAACGCCGCACCCTTGAACATCCCAGCCTGCAGAACCATGAGCTGAATAAACCTCTTTTCTTTATAAATTACCAATTTCAGGTATTCTCTTATAGCAAAACAAAGCAAACCAAGACAAATGGGGAACGGAAATGTCATAAAATAAGGAGTTCAAAGTCCTTCCTTTGCCCGGGAGGTAGCTTACACCCCTGGTCTGCCCCCCCACCCCGCCCCCCAGCCCTACATAGGTGACTAGGTCCCAGAGGGTGCCCGAGGCCCAAACCTGCTCAGGATTCTGGAATACTTCCCTCTAGGTTGTCTGAGTGAGAGTTGGGATCTTCCATACACTGTGGCTCACTTCCCTGACTCTGTGTCTCAAAACAATGCTCAGCATTAACCATCTGCTTAGTAAAAGAAAGAATTCACTCTTGTGTTCAATTTCCAATTAGAATTTTATTATTTTTAAAACTGGTGCAGTAAACTTCAAGTTTGTTCATAAACCTGGAGGTAAAGGTAGGCTTCTACTTCTCTTTAATCAAGAAGGCAAAGCACTGCCTGCTCCTAGCTCCAAATTTAACATCAGCACAGAAAATAATGCTCCTTTAAAGCCTGGATTTCTGTCTAAAACTTCATCTAGAAACTGACAGTCAAAAAGGACACTGCAAACACATTTCCTTTCAAGAGAAGACAGGAGTTCACTGGGGATCTTTTCTGTCCCTCAGCAGGTACCTAGTTTCTAGCTACAAGAGTATGCATTACTCACTGAAGAATGTGTTTGAAAACATGACTGGAGATCATGACCAAAGCCCCCCAGGGGGTTTCTTCGGTTCAGCATCAGTCCAATTTTTTTCTTCCTATGTACTTAAGATTTTCCTGCTGACTACGTCTTTCTTTTCAAACTGCCAGGACTTTAATACACTGAAAAGATAGATACCATGTAGGGAAACTGGCTGGACTCTTACAAATAAATGTACTCATGTCGTAGACACTTTATAAATTAAATTACATTAAAAATATTCTAGTAATTAGCACATTGTGGGCCATGAATGTGTTTGGACATTTCACACATATTATTTCATTTATTCTCCCAAAATCCCTGCAAGGAAGTGCTAGTGTATTCATTTCATATATGAGGAAGCTGAGACGCAGAGAGTTTAATATGTTTGAGGCAAACAACTAGTAGATGACAGAACTGTTAGGAAACCAAGATAGAGATCTGACTCCTTGCCCCTTATGTCACACAAACTCATTGTGATGGGTCCAAAATAGACCCACTTTGAGCTCAGCCCTCCTTTAGAGCCGGGAGGGTAATAGGAGCTTGCAGACTTCTAATCTTGGACCACAGCCCAGCTACGGGATCAGCTTGCTGGAATCAGCGAGACAGAAACAACCCTCAAAACTCATTAGTGGGAGTGTTCATGGACACAGACAATACCACACAACAGAGAAAGAGCCTTCTGGATGAAAACAAGCATCAGCTGACAAGGGTTACCAATTCTTTCTCACTATCACTTTATCATCTGGCAACAGGAGCAAATATTTATTCATTGCCCTCTATGTGCAGTGAATTTATTTCTCAGAATCAACAACTATTCCACCCTTGCACACTTTGAACAAGGAAGTTATACTTGGACTCCCAGCTCCTGAGGCCAATGCTTAGATGCATGCAGAGGAGGAACCCTGTCAAAAAGGATAAAGACTGTTGAGATGTAGCCCCTATATATTCACACAGGCCGAGAATGTTAACAGACAGAATGGACCATCAGTCTAAGGATTCAAATCAGACAATTCTAGCCAAAAATCCTGTGTCTTTTCACAAAAAAGAAAAATCACTCAGACCAATTCTTCAAACCTGACAAAAATTCAAATAAGTAAACATCAAATTGTGGCCCAATTAGCAGACCCCACGTCACCTCACAAATTCCGTCCACAGAAGGAAGCGGCATGCAAAAATAGCTGTTATTTAGTCTCTGGATCATATATAAGAAAAGAGATTACCCTATCCCAACATCATCATCGTGGCTGGTACTTTGCATCATCTTACTTAACTTTTACAACATCCTTATAATAGAAGATATTACTCTCTGCATTTTACAGACGAGGACACCAAGGCTTGGAGAGATCAAACAAATTCCCATGAAATGAGAAGAGAAAGGAATGAGGCTCAAACCCAGCTCTCTTCCCTTCCAGCCCACACCGACATACATTCATCGTTCCAGCGCTGGGCACAGAGCCCTGTGCTGTGGCAGCTCAGTGGTGAGACTTGTAGGGAAGCCACGGCAAGAAGTGAGGTGGAATGAGGAAGACCATTGAACATCAGACACTTACATGATGATTTTTAAAAGCAATAAAAAGTCATCATTCACAGTGCTGTCCAGTTGCCTAGTGTGTTGCTCCTCAGGATCTAATGAACCTGAATGTTGGGTACCATCTTTTCTAAAGCAGCAGGTTTGTCTTCTTCAACAGCTGTGTTAATACTTGTGAAAAGTGATAAATACCTGGCTCACGTTGAGGGTTCTGTGTTTTCAGACAGGCAGGGCAGTTACAAAGTGAGTCTGCTCTGCAGCTCTGCGGTGAGTTGGAAAGTCACTGCTGTTGCATGCAGCCATTTTTGTGAAATGAGGTGACAACATTGGGTAGCATGGCAAGAACAATATGTGGACGAGCCTTTATTGTGGTAGCAACTTTCATGATATCATGTCAGTGCTACATGGTCAGGCTCTCTCTGTTGCCCTGGAGACAAGGAATGGCAAGAATTCTCTTCATCGTCACATCATTAGTTGCTGCAGACACACTGTCTCAGCTCCATGTCCTGTGCCTGTCATCCCTTCTGGAAGGGTCTGTGATGAGAAGTAGAGATGGCTCGTTATAAGGGGCTGTACCTGCTGAAAACAGGATTTTTGAAAACATGGGGATATGTCATAAAATAGTCCCTGATGAGGTTTGGAAAGATGCACTCATTTCTAGGAGGGATAAAAATATCTCCCAGGCCATAATACAATACCCCATCATGGTAGGAGGCAGGTCATTTCATTTTAAAAACTGAAAACCATCTTCATGCAAAGGGGGATGAGCAATGAAAAAAAGGCCATGAAACGGAGCAGTGGAAAATATCATGCAGTTACTTGTGGTTTAAGTGGAGTGAAGGGATCTGCTCAGAGTAAGTAGTAAGGTGACAGAGTGACCCACAGGAAGCCTTGACACCCTCCATGGGCTGGTTTGATAAGCCAGAGGCTTACTTGGCTGTAAGGTTTACAGCCTATAAATTGGGTTTACCAAAACGAAGCCCTCTTATACACCATGACTATATCCCTACTTTCAAACTTTTGAAGAGAGAATGGGATTTGGACATAGCGTAAGCAAGTTCTCTCTCACTCAGACTGATTTTGGAGTCTGTTGCAGGTCCATGCCTAATTCTGGGCACTCTGGTATTGTAGGATTACTCTCATTCAGGTGAAACAGCCGAGCCTCTCTGAGAGCTCCCACGTGCTTCCTGGGACTCCAAGCTGAATTTTAGAATAGGCTTTGATGTGGCTGCAGATACCACACTGCACTTTGACTCCCAGAGAAGACTGAAGTATTGGGCATCAAGTAGGGAACCCAGGGTTAGCGGTTCCATTAGATTTCATGTTGGTCTACGAATACCTTTGTCTGGCTATGCAATGCAGTACCGTTGCTTACACAGTAAGATGCAAGACTTTAATCCCCAAATTGCGTGACATTCGTGCTTTGATGTACACTTAGCTATCAGAGACTCCACCATAATAAAATCATTCTCCATAAGACCATATTGGAATGCTAGGTCTTAGGTCCACGGAATTATACATTTGGAGTATTGAATCATATAAATCAACGTACAGATGAATTAATAGTTCTTCTGCAGAAGTGCCACATACAACACCATCCACACATGTAAGAAATGGCTTCCCTTTGGTTCTATCATGATTCTAATTACTGGCACATCTAAAGTTGTATTATTTGAAGAAAATACAAATCCCAAACCTCAAGCTTGCCTGGCCAATATAGTTTTTTATGCTGCTTTAGGTGCATTAACATAGGGTAGTTCCAATCCGTTCTCCTTCATTAGGAAAGCATTCTTGGAGATAAATAAAGGCCAGTAGGTATCACTCAAATTGGAAGGCAATGCCATATACCTATTTCTCAGCTTACTTTCTAGTATGAATTTCTGGTTCTTTTGGTACTAAATCCCCAATCCAATACTTCAACTACAAAGAGCAGCACATAAATGGAAAAGTCTGGAAGCGATGCATTAGAATTCCATTTGTACTTTTCACATTTACCCAGGTGCATGGCGCTGTGCTCAGTGTTATAGATATATAAAGATATAAGCACTACCCCACACGGTTATGTTGATTTTGTTATTATGCTCAATTAATATAGAATTTGGGAATATTGTTTAAAATCATGCTTAATTATAACATACATGTGTCTATCAGATATTCATGCAATGTTCCAAGACAAATAGATTTGGTGTTTGTTTTTTGAGTGATCTAGAAAATGCTATTCATTTTTTTCTTTAATAATTTATTTTTTATTTTTAACAAGAAAATTGCAACATTCTTTTTATAAATATTATAGTTTGAATCATACATAAGCCACCAGAATAAATTATTTATATCAGTAGACTTATGAGTTTGTAGTATGAGGATGTGTTTGCCTTGTAATGTATTAGAAAATTATGAATCTAATACTTTACCATAATATCTAAGAAGCAGAACATTAATTTTTTGGCTTTTTGTGTTATGAGCATTGTAAAGAAATCTTTCTGAAGTGTTTGTTTTAATGTATTTATCCCGGAATTCTTAGTTAGAGATATTAAAAAATAAGCCCATCCTCAGGATGGTATGTTTTTATTCATAATATTAGAAAAAAAGTCTGTTTCCCATTAAAAGTTGATTTCATTTGCTCTAATAGCCCATGTACAGATACATTCAATTCCAACATATTTTCATCTAAAAGTTTGGTAGTGTTATTCATCATATCACTAATGTTAAATATTAAAACACAGAGAACAATAAGAAGCTGGTTCAAAATCCTCTTATTTTCAATCTATTAGTCAGATTAATGAGGATGACACATTATGTCCACTGTTAAACCACTCCAGTGGAAATCTTCTAAAATTAGGAACTGCCAATCTGGGGAAAGCAAAAGAACTCTATATCATTTTAAATTTAACTTCAGCCTACTCTGAAGCCATTAGAAGCGATTAAAGGAGATCTCTGGCCGTTATATTCAGCCCAGACATTTTAAAGTTCAAAAGGTAAAAAGCACTTTTCTCCATAAATAAACTGAGAAGCAAAATTATTTGCAATGAAGTTTCAATTTCAGTGAAAATAAAGTAGGTAATTACATTGGCTATTATTGAGGTCACTGCCTTCATTGACCATCTGGCTTAAAACTAAAAAATAGGTATCATTTGTGACATGGACAGAAATGAGCAAAGTGGCCACTGCTTCCTTTTTAAAGTCCTGCAAATTCAGTTAATTCACATATTAACCATATTCATAAAACAATTACTGAAAAATTAGCCTGATGGCCTTTTTGAAGCTGAACAATTCAGGGGGAAAAAATGACAAAGAAATATATAATTTTACCATTAATTGCCATTACCATATTACCATAGTTGCTGTTGCCCATATGACGGGTCCTTGCATAACAGTTTTGCGTGCCAAAACCTGCTGGGCTAAATTTATTATGCCAATTTCTATAGTTTTCCTATATGTGGAATCCTATTTGTTGGATGTAAATCTTATTTTCAAATTGGAAATTTTATTCCCTGGTGAGGAATACAATTTAATATTCGTCTACTTTTGTTCTACTTCCTACAGTCTCAGACGGGATCAAACCAGTTTAGGAAGTTGAACGGATGTTGTTTTAAAGTAATTTTCAATGCATATTATTGAGTTTATTTTATTTTTATTATTTTCTTTTCCCTCTGAAAAATGTCATTATTGGATTTTGATATAGCATTGGCTCACACTATCTATTATTACCTGAAGTGTATCAAAGAGAAAAAAGTTAGAGGAGTTCATTGCTTTTCTTCTTTTGTAACTTTGCAAAGATTTATGAAACTACTGTGAAAAGGAGATGTAGACATTGCATTTAATTTGATTTGAGTCTTTTTTTTTATTTATTTGAGTCTTAAACCTAGGATAACTTTATTCAGATATCCTTTGTGAAACCCAGGTTCTGTTGTGTTTTGTTTTGTTTTCCCAACATAGAGGCCACTAGCTTCAGGTTATGCTATTTATTCAGCCTCAAAATAGGACATACTTTCTGAAGATCCCATTCTCTGCATTCACAGCTGTCGGAGAGTCTTTGAAAATACCCTTGCCAGTATACAGAGATAGATGTCAGCCTAAGGAAAGGAAAGAAAAGGTGGGGGAGGGAACAAGGTAGAAGTAGAAAATAAGTCGCCAACAGGAAGGAAAAAAAAAAAAACCCTATATTTTCATTTTGGAGTCATTTCTATTCAGCCAAGTCATTTGGAATTATTCGCAGTCAAGATTAATGATTCTTTACAGGTGGGGGCAGGACTTAGCAGCATCGGCACTGGTTTCTCCTGACAAAATCCATTATGCAGTGATGCCAGCAGGAAGCCAGCAGGGGGGAGTTGGTTGAAACACCTTTGGAATAGAGCACTCTAACCTAGAACGTTGCACAAAGGAGCTGTTCCAATCCGCAGGTTTGGAATGTTAAACCAAAGTGTTCACAGCAGCGTTTGAAGATGGAGCCAGCCAGCCCCATACTCCTGGAACCAATTATTTGCTTGTGGATTTTCCAGTGGGGGATTTTCTAGCACGGATCAGTATCCCCCTCCTCAACACTCAGGGAGTGCAGATGAACTTAGGAAGTAAAAGTACAATCGTGGCTCTTTTTTTTTTTATTATTATTTCTCTCTTTGTTCTTTTCCATTTTTTTAGAACATTGAGCGTAGAACACAATTCGCTTTGTCAGGAGAAAAGAACCTTTAAAACCAGTTCTTGGTGCAATGAGTGTGCAGGCTGAGGCCCATTTCATCAGGGGCAGAGTTTCAGAGGCACAGATGGCCGGCCCTGGTTGCTGCCATGAGCTTCACGAAATGCAGCTCACGCCCAGTGCCACGCAACTAAGCCGTGCCCCGCGCAGTGCCACGCTGACAGTTCACGCTTGGGTCATTAGCAGCCTCGTTTACCATGACATCGCCCCTCTGCTCCTTTTCTCAGAAAGAGGTGAGCAGATTTCTGCTCAGCTTTCCTGCTGAGCACTACGAGATAATATTTTACCAGGCAGGACAGATTTTACACTTTGGAATAACTTTGACAATTAAATCGCAAAAAGAAATCCAATAGTTTCCTATTTAGGAAATGAAATTATTTCTCTATGGCCCATGGTTTAATATCGACTTCGTAAGAATATTTATATTCCCAGCATCTTAGCTGCACTGCCGAGGAAAAAAGCAGCTCTATGTGAAATAAGAGTTGTAATTATTTGATAGATTCTTTTCTTGACAGCAGTACATCCTTCAGCTTTCACTTTTACACCGAACTAGAAATTAGGAGGTAGCTGAGCTGTGGAAACTGATGCTGGAAACTGTCCATCCATCACGAGGAATGATCCTTTCTCTGAGGGGGATTTCCTGCCGGATTGCCAAGTGCATAATATTCCCCTGGAGCGAGGCTGCATAAAACAACACTGCTGTGACACGTCCTATGATATTTAACTCTACAGGGTCTGGCAGCCCGATGCACTGGGGCGCTAATTGCGTTCTATAGTTATCATTGGGTCTTCAAGCCCAGAAGGTCAGAAGAGTTTATCTAATCCTGGGGTAGAGGAGCAATTAAAATCCATCCCAGCCAGGAGAGCCTCTACAAAAGCCATTATCCCTGCCCTATTTTTAGGCCCTTAAAGGATGGCTGCTGGGCGAAACAAGCCACAGAAGCCTTCAATGTATTCAATGAATGTGTATTAAGCATGAATTCTGTGCTGGCCACTGTTTTAAGAAGACAGACATAGGCCTTGCTCTCCAGGAGCTCATATACTGGGGGGAGGCAGATGCAAAACAAGAAAAGGAATAACCAGTGGGCAGAGACCGCTGTAAACTGCCTCGTCAGCAGAGGCCTTCCTGAGAAGGCAATACTTCAGCCGAGACCCAAGGGATTAGGAAGAGCCCACTGTGGCAAGTTCTGGAGGAAAAGACTTCCAGGCAGAGGAAATACCTCCTGCAAAAACCCGAAGGCAGGAGGAGCTCAGCCCGTTCAGAAAATAGAAGGAAGCAAATGTGGCTGGAGAGTGGTGGTAAGACAGAGGTGCTCTGAGAGGAGGAGGAGAGGCAGACAGACACCAGATCACCAGTTCTTAAACGCCAGGACTAAAGGTGTAATTCTATTCCAAGTGCACTGGCCAAAAAGCAGAGAACTGCCATGATGTTAGGGGTTTAAATTAAAAAAATAACTCTGGCTCCTACACAGACAATGGATTTTAAGGGGGGGCAAAAAGGAGAGGGCAAGATCAGAACCAATAAGACTACAGTAGTCCAGGTAAGGGGCATTACTGGCTTGGACTGTGTTGGAAGGAAAGCAGGTAATGAAAATGGATAGATTTAGGACTTGTAGTCTGTGCCTGTCTTTGCAGAGAAATTCAGTATTAAATCTAAATCGTGAGGTGGTCTGCAATAGAAATGTGCTTTTTCTGGTTTTTATTGCCCTCCCCACCTGGATGCCTTGTAATAATATTTTCTACCAATTTCTGTTTAATGGAGAAAAAAAACAGAGGGACAAAAGTCATGGCATTCACAGCATTCCAGCATGTGGCCCTAGAGCATGGCAGTCAGGCAAAACAGCAAGTGACGAAGCCCACAGAACACGGTGGGATCCCAAGCTCTGCTACCTGTGTGACCTTACCCAGCTCATTCGCCTTCCTTGAGTCTTGGTTTCTTCAACTCTAAAACGGTTAGGATAAAAGTACATACCTCGTAAGAGTGTTAAGCAAATTAAATTAATCAATGCATGAAAAGCACTTAGGATAATGCCTGGTGCAGACCAAGTACTCAATAAATACATATTAGCTTTTGTAATTATTATTCCGGCTTAACTGAACCCCCAGATGTGATTCATTTAGTGACATATCAACATGTGCTTTTCCTTTTAGTTACCAAACAGGAAGAGAGACTATGTAGGGAATTATTTTTTTTTTAAATATCTCTTATAAGGAGAAGAACTAACATTTAAGAAGTTCTTATTACTTGCCATATGTTTCCTATACAATTAAATCTCATTTAGACCTCTCTATAATCAAAATAATTACCATTTATTGGTAAGCATTTTTACTTGTTGGTATCTATTCTCGTCTTTAAAACTCCCATACTAGGTAAAAACATGCTCTGCCTGTTTCACAGATGTGGAAGCCAAGTCTCAGGGAGGTACCATGCCTTGCCAAGGCCCCCAGTCAGTGAGTTAAAGAGCCAAGGTGTGACTCTAAATCTGTATGACCCCACAACCCCGGCTATTTCTCCGAAAGAGTGGGGAAAAGGTAAACTATACCAGGCTATCTTCAACTGTCTCTTAGATCCATCAGCAAACAAACCAGGAAATTTGATTTCTCCCCTTCCTTTCTCTCATGCCAGTTCAGGTTTTCATTGTACCTTGACTAGTTTCCAATTAGGAATGTTCCCAGCTAGATTCCCAGCCTGGTTAGCATGCATTGATCGTGCATTTTGATGTCATTAGGCAAGTACATATTATCAACATGAATTCGTTTTCTGCTTCTCAGAAAATTAACTGATGAAGACTGGAAATCACTGTAAATCCTTTACTTTTTCATGTGGTCATCCAATCTTTTCCCATTATTCTTACTTTATTGCTCTTGGCAATACAGTTAAGGATCTATTGATGTTAGCATTGTAAACTAAATCAATACCATATAGTTTATAACTCGGTCATAAAAATTCATTTATCTTGAAATTTGGGATGACTCTTCTCTACTGACTGAATTTTTGTCATAAATTTTCATCTTATTAGTTATGTAATGCTGGAAAAAACAAGACACAATTCAATCTGTGGTACCTTTGCTTTTTTTCCCACTCGTTCCCAGAAAATGAAATTGATTAATTTAAAATAGCAAATGAATAATCTATATTAATTAAAGTATTTTTTTTAGCTATTTAAGCATTAGATCAAAAGAAAATCTAAGAGTTCTCATCAGAAGATAGTCGATAACCAAAATGTATTTCTGTTTTGCAAGATATTTTAAAAATAGTTTGCTACCTGGTCTATGCAAGACATTTGTATTCTCCGATTATGTCTTCAGGAGTTCACTTCCATATATTTACTAAATTATAGTTTTTATTCCTTCTTCATACCATTGTTGACCCTAAAAATTGGCAAATGCCCACAGTCCAGGAAAACACAATGTATGCATTTTTAGATACATTTTTATTTTGGTGGATTTGGGAGATTTGGGTTATTTTGAAAATATATACTCTTTCCTAGACTATAAAGAAAGGAGGCTGCTAATAACCATTTTCTAAAAATCAAAGCAATTAAGGTAAAGGCTTCAACATTCAAGTTTGAAATAACAACCTTGCCCTCAATTCAATATCCTTTGAGTTGTGTGTTTCTTCCCCTCTACTTAACATAATCAAGGTCATCAGCTTTACACACTCAAAAACAACCTCTGTAACCCACCCTCTCCCTGCCTTGTCAATCTTTTTTTTTTTTTTTTTTTTTTTTTTTTGCAATCTATGGATAAACCACCTTGCTTTGTTTTGCTAAATCCAGTCCAGCCATAGCTTAGCCTTTAGACTAGAGCATTTAAACGTCATAGGTAGATTTGACAAGCATACAGATTTATAATCAGTAACATCATTAGCACAAAGGAATTGCCTGATTAAACAAGTCAGAGACCTGCCTGAAACAGATCCTAATGGGCTGGAGTGATGTTCAAAAGTTTTGACTAGTTAGGGGAACCTGGTGCACAAAGCAGGCCCCTCATGGAAATGAGTAACTGGAACATATATGACGTGCCTAACGTGACAACGGCAGGAGCAGGAACTCAGGGAATACAGGGTGAATGGGAGCAAAGAACTTTAGATTAACCAGGAGCTCTGCGTGGAACAACTAGTACAAAACAATTAAACCCTGGAAGATAAAACCAGATAAAGTGATCCAAGCAGATCACACAGCATACCAAGCAGCGACATATCCAGTGACAAGAAAAGTGTTTGCTCATGCATGGCCTTAGCTTTGACCTCAGGATAAGTCTGAATGGTAATTTGGGGAGTGCAATAGGTAGAGGATCTGCCTCCCACCCTTCTGCACTTTTTATGGGGAATATCTGAGATTCATTCATCGTTCTGATCCTTGGGATAAAATAGCCTACATAGAAGCTAAATCCCCTGGGCATGGTGGCTCACGCCTATAATTTTAGCACTTCGGGAGGCCAAGGCAGGAGGATCAGTTGAGCCCAGCAGTTCAAGACCGGCCTGAGTAACATATCGAGACACTGTCTTTACATTAAAAAATTAGGCATGGTGGTGCACACCTGTAGTCCCAGCTGCTCAGGAGGCTGACGTGGGATGATCACTGAAGCCCAGGAGTTTGAGGTTGCAGTGAGCTATGATGATGCCACTGCTCTCTAGCCCAGACATCAGAGTGAGACCTTGTCTCAAAAAAAAAAAAAAAAAAAAAAAAGAAGAAGAAGAAGGAGAAGAAGCTAAATCCAAGATACAGTGTTAGTTTAAGACCCTGAAGGTTTTAAATTTTCAAAGTGATCCCTATCCCCAAAGAAACAGAGCTGGGAACACCCACTGGGAAGGACAGGCCCCACGCCCCTTGGTAGGTTTATGGAGCGTTTCTTTCCCATCAGGCCAACCCCACATTTCCCCTCCTTCCCTGTCTTCTTTGCCTGTCTCTCCCCTGCTCGCCTCATCACAACACAAGAAAGAGAAGCAAAAGGTTTTAAATACTGCCAGAGAAGGAACTTTTCTGAAACCACTACTTGGAGGCAGTAATGAAAACTCAGATTATCTCCCATTTATTCTCAGAAATGATTGAATTCTTCCATGACCTTAGAAATGCAGAAGTTGCTTGAAAAATCATCACTAGAAAAGAAATCATTGAGAATCTCCCTGTTATGGGACAGGAAAAAAAAAATGCTTAGGATTCAAAAATAAAAGAGATGCCTGAGGATACAAAGGCAAAAGAGGGGTCGACTACCCTCAAGGAATAATGCTGACAGGTGGCCCACTTTGTGCCAAGCTCTATGCTGCTCAGGGTGGACAATGAGAAGAGGTGCAGGACAATGAGAAGAGTTGCAAGACAATGGCCTGCCCTCAGAGCACTTGTATTTTAGTTGAGAAGACAAGAAATGCACATGAAAAAGGAGTGTTGTATCGTAGGTTTTGAAGAGTCAAATGAAGCTTCCCCGTTTACTGAAGGACTTTCTGCCAGGCATTGTTCTAATTGAGTTACACGTATTAACTCATTTGATCTGCATAACCATCCTATGAGGTGGCTATCGGGTATTAAATTATCTCTGTTTGATGAATGAAACAAAGATGAGTTGGATGATTCCCACAAGATCACCCAGCTACCATTTGGTGGAACCAAGATTGAAATACAGGCTGTTCAAATTCTATCTACATTTTTATCTACGTCCGTGTCTGTATCTAGATCATCTGCCATAAGGCTTCAAAGGCAGGTCAGCATCTGAAGGCTGAAACAGAGAAATAAATCTTCACGGTGGGGGTTCTCCATGAGCAGGACCTTAAAGTCTGGGTGGAGAGTTTAGGGAAGGACAGATCAGGAGCAAAGACAGGACTCAGGGGCGAGCGTGTGGCAGTTCAGGGACAGGAGGACAACATGGATGGTGCTTTGGGGTCAGAGAGACCTCAGTTCTAGTCCCGCCCCTGCTGCTCAGCCGCTGGCAGGGCTTGAGTGAGATCCACGGGTCTCCCATAAAATGAAAATAATCATAATAACACCTATCCACCAGATTATTGGAAATATTCAGTGAGATAAGTCAAATTTTCTGGCCTTTTAATTATAACTTGTTAATTTTAATTGCACGTGTGTGTGTGTGTGTGTGTGCACAAGTGAGTATATTAGCCAGGAGTAGAAAGTTTTATGTTGTGCATAAAAGCACATGTGGAGAGAGTCTGATCACTTCGTGGGAGATTCTAACAACAGTGTTTTCCAATTAGCAGTGGGAGCCATAGAAGGTTATAAGTGACAGAATGAGTGAGAAGTATTGTGGAAACATTTTGTGAGGAGACTCAATCTGGCTATAGCATTTCTGTGTAATTTAATTTAGGAGAGGTAGAGGAGACACAGTTGGGGTGCTATTTTAGAAGTAGAAAGGACACAATGGATATGGAATATGTGATCTTTTTCTATAAAATTCATTTATTCATTTACCCAAAAATACTCATATTCATTGAGTACAGTCTGTTACCAAGCCCTGTTCTAGGCATTGCATATATTGCAACGAACAAAACAGTCAAAATCCTTATCTTCATGGAGCTTTTATTCTAGAATAACTCCTTAGTCATATAAAAGCACATACATTCAAAAAATAGAATAAGAAATGTCGAGGAAAGTGAAATGTGTTAGGACAAGATATTTTAAAAGCATGTCGTGTGATTACCCTTTAAGGAGTCCACCCAAATCTTATTCATCACCGCTTAATCTAACCTGGGCGTGTCTTAGTCTGCTTCAAAGAGAAGCTCTAACATCTTTTCACTGTGTTTTAAATAATGTGCACGGCCTCCCAATTGTATCCAAACCAATTCATAATTTTTTTTCTTTCTGCTGCCGGATCTGAAAGGCCCCCAAGGCACAGTTTCCACACATTTCTTGCCAGACTCTGATTTTGGTCTAAGTAGCTCGCATCTCTCCTGAGACAAAACAACCTTGCTCTTCCCAGGAAAGCTGTAAAATGCCCTTCTGCATGTCTGCAATGACTTTATTTCCCCCTGTTCAGTTCACCCACTAGGTGGATTTGTTCTTACTCAAACCTTTTTTTCTTACCAATTAACAAAGGGTTCCTTTGGATATTAGGAAAGGACTCCGAGTCCCTCTTCCTTCTGCCTCATGTTTAAAGTTTAGTGTTATAAAAGTTTTGTTGCATAGAATTACTTAACATTACTCATGAGCTTGTCTAAAATCCATGTCTTTACCTAAACTTTTTCTTAAATAAGGGCTTTTGTTTTTCTCATCGTTAAAGAAAATGAACAAACAGATCCTCTTTTCAACAGGTAAGCAGTTGTGTTTTTTTCATCTAAGGAATTGTAAAAGATGATTTGTTTTCAAATTAACAAGTATTTATTAAGCTAGAAATTATTAACAATAAAAATGAACTAGAAGACACAGGGGCATAGACTATGTGAAGTTTCATTATCTAATGCATGAACCTGTATTAATTAACACCATTTCGGTGAGTCTGACCGTCTGTCTTTACCGTGGGACTTTGAGCAGCGCCCGGCACTTACGAGTCACTTAATAATAATCACTGGGTTGAATGATCTTGCATGTTCACAGCAGCCCTGTGAAATGGCCTCTTTTACCGATGAAGAAATAGAGGCTCAGAAATTCAGACTGCAGAGCCACAGTGGTGATGTCACTATTTAAACCCGTATCTTTAAACACCATCCCAGTAAACAATTATGTACTAAACTTTGTGGTTCAAATGTTGAGTGTCTTGAGAATTTGTAAATGGGAAACAACAATGTGAGTTGCAATAATCAGCATCAACTTTATTGAAAATGTATGCTTCTGATTTGTCTACAACCATAACTTCTTTGTCCTTTCTTAACCTGGCTAATGTATTTTAGAAAATTTAAATGTTTGGTTCCCAGTACAGTAGCAAATACCTTTTTGAAAATTAACGGTCATTTTTCCTTGGAGCCAGGCATCCCTAAATGACTCCTGTCATCATTTTGCACATTCTCGTGATTCCGTAATGTTGTTTTCCTCACCTTGAATTTATTGACACCAATTCGTTTTGCCTTGACATTGGCATTAACGGGGAAATGGCTTTGTTTCATCCTGACATTATAAAATCACCTCCCAAGACTTGGTTTGACATTGTCAGGAGGTGGCTGTGGTGACAGCAAGGCCACAGCAGACAAGCGTGAATTGCAGTGATTCCCAGGAAAAAAAAAAAAAAATCATTAAGAAAAGTTACTGCTGTGTGATTTCAGTAGCTATTTTTCATATTTAAATATCCCTGCTGTTTAAAAATCCTAAGAGGGCTTAGAACACATTTAGAACACTCCTGCCAAGTATATATAGGAAAAATTGAGTCTCTAAGGAGACGTTTGGCTATAACTTGACAAACAGGAACCTCAAATTATATTTTAGCTTTACAAAGTACTCAAAGGCATTGAAATTCTGTCCTTAAAAAAAACCATGCATTTGAATTAATGACACAATTATCTCCTTTCAGCCGCAGATACTTGCATTTCTTAATACCAGATATCAAAGGCCTGTAGTATTTCTCTACCTCCTAGCCAGAATGGGGGATGTTTTACAAATTTGTCTTAAGCACTGTATGGGGCTGGGTGGGTTGCCTTTCATAATTCCCACATCGTTTCAAAGAACACCAAATCTTCTTACTTGTGTTCTTCTGTGTCTCCGTAATGGTCTCTCACCTCCTTCGCACTCCCACATAGAACTGCTCTATCTGGATTTTCCTTTAGCCTGTGGTCCAAAGTGAACTAATTGCCTCCTCAACTGAAAAAAAAAAAAGTTGCTAAGATCCGTCAGGACTTCAGGGCCATAACTTTTTCACCTTTATATTACTCACAATGCCCAGACCATAATGCATTTGCTTAAAGAAAAATAAAGGGAATGTTTCTGATCTCTTATTTCAAAACACTGGCCGTCCTTGCTGCTTCTCCTCACCTCTCTACTCCTTACTTAGGTATGTATTATATCGTTGAAAGAAGAAACCTTAACACAAGTCACCATTCTCTTCCTGTTAATTTTTTCCATTATAAAATCCTGCATGGGACCTTCTGACAAATCATGATTTTCAACCTGAGCTGGAGTGCCAAAGCTGCTGAGCAACTTTTCCATGTGTTCCTAGTCAGCTTGCTCTTCCATTCCCTGCCAAATATTTCACCCCTCCCTTCAAGACCTACCTTACCTCTACCTCCTCGTGCTCAGCAGATAGCTTTATCTCCTACTTCCCAGAAACTATTAATAAAAATTAAGCCATCAAGGAAAAATTCCTTCCACTTCCCACTCTCCAGCCTATAAACTTTGTATCCATCTGTATGTATCTCCATCTACTTTCCTATGTAGCCAGCCAGCTAGCTGCTAATAATAGATATATATCCACTATTTAGAAAGAGGCAGAGAACAAAAGACAGATTTTATTTACTTGTTTAACAAATATTTACTGAGCATCTGTTCAGTGCCAGAGACCCTGGTCACATTTTGGTATAATTTATTCCAGTCTTTTTGCCCAGGTTTATATTATTATATAAGTATATGTAGAGGTACATGTCTGTACTTATGGAGATCATACTGGATAAACATTTTGCATCTACTTTTCCTCCTGACATAATGTCATGTACTTTGAAACGATGGTTTTTACCCTGATGTGTGTTGACATCGTATGTGAATATGCCTCCCCATGAACGCCATCTTTCACCTTGAGCTAAGAGTAGAGGTCATACCTTTTATTAAACTAGACCAGTGCATTTTCTGATCCCTGATGAGAAACTCTGTGATTTCTCAGCACCATTTTTATGAGCACCTTGCCTGTGTCTGTGTCTGAAGGTGTTGACCTAAATAGGATTTCAATACATCATTAATGATCGCTTTGGGAGAGGTGCCCAGCCTTCAGCTTGTAGGATTCTTAGTGAATTAATTCTTTCTCGACATCAGCAGAGGCTTTATTTTTTTCAGGTTGCAAAAGCCAAAAATTTTAGGGGTGTCTCTTGCTCCTATGTTAGAGTCACCTGTCACCTCTTTCACACTAGCCGGGATATTGCAGACTGTAGATCAGCCTCTTTTGAGATGAACGGGGCTTTGGAATGGTACTAGATGAATAAGAATAGAATGGCTGCTCCCTGAAGTCAGATTACAGAGACGTTGCACTTGATTACCTACGAGTGATTGACCACCCACCCGAGAGCTTCCATACTGGTCCCTACGGTCCCTTCAGCTCTGCTCTTTGGCCTCAGTATGCTGAAACCAGGTAGTCTGGATGCTGTCACACGGGGTCATGCCACCAGTGCCACTGTCCCCAGATGAGTACAGACAGACAGGAGTGTAAGTCGAGAGCAGGAAGGTAAGGGTGTTTCCATACGACAGCCCCCAGGTTTCAGTCTATCGTTTGCATCTGTACCTGCCTCCCCCCACCTTCAACACTGCAAAGGGCAAAAGACTGGGCTATGGAGCCGGAGAAGGAGGTTGATGGTCTCCAGCTCAGCCCCTCCCTGCTACTCCGGAAACACACATTATTTAGGTACTCTGATTGATACGAGAGAATGCACGTCGAATGAGAATATGAAAGTCACCTTTGAGAAAATGGGCACTGCCACTCCAAGCTGACCTTGCAAGGCTTGGTGGAGTACACAACAGCTGAATGCAAATATACGGGAACTGTTTTGACCTCATGCGTGTTCAAGATTCATATCCGCAGAAGACGCACAGATGCTGTCTTTGAGGGAGGGCGTTCACTTCCTTTTTCACTTCAAGTACCTTGAATTGGATGGGTAGTGATGAATTCATTATTCTAGCAGAGATTGGAATTAGCGCCTCACTCTTCCACCCTGAGCTTCTAGCACTGGAGGGATTGAGGAAGAAATGGAACTTTAACAAATATACTTAGGTCGTGTTCTGTATTTTTTGAGAGCACCTCCACATAATTCATCTTGAGGCTTCCAACAACCGTGAGGTGGGTAAATAGGACAAATGTTATTATCACTGCTTTAGAAGTGAGGAAAGAGAGGCACAAAGAGGTTAAGTGATTTCCCCAAGTTCACCCAGCCCATTAACCACAGAGATGGGGACTTGAATCACAAGATCGGCACCTAATTCTCTTCATACCACCTCATACTTTTAGTGCACATGAAGGGAAAAATTGTCCTTGTTCCCTGGGGCACCAGATAAGATAGTCAGGCAAAACAGATCAAAAAGAAACAGTCACTCAGGTCACCACCAAGGACTCAATATTACAGAAGGCCAAAAGTCATTGCATATTTGGTCAAAAAGAGGACACATTCCTAACTTTTTGCCTTTAAAATGATACAGTTTCCATTAAAAATATTCATGCAAATCATAAAACTCGAAAGAACTTTAGAAATAACCAACTTCAAACCCTTCCCCTAACTTATAGCTGTCATTGGAATACAAGGCCCCCTCCCGCCACCCTGTGCAGCTCCATTGTCTATGTGGCTCATCACAGTAGCCCCCCATCTAGAGCCTGGTTGGATGATGGAGGGATGCATGGACAGATGTCGCCACGTGGTTTCATGATGTGTCCAAGACTTGACAGCAGGTGGACCACTAGGTAGAACTAGAACTCAGGTTTTCTGACTCTTAGCCAACATTTTTTTTTTTTTTCTCTACAGCATACCACCTCTCATGGCCAGTCCGTAAATGAGGGGAAGAGGGGAGAAAGCAGTTAGCATACCTAGAACTTCCGGAAAAAAAAAAAAGGTCACTAGATAATGGTCTATAAATTTTCTTCCATACCCCAGGAGCTAACCTGTGGCTTCAGTTTTATATCTCCCATCTCACAACTTGGTAAAATAGCCACAAAGGCTGCATAAATGGGTCATAATCAGAGCTCTTCAGCTCCCTGCCACAAACTCTGAAATGCCTCAATCAGACCTGAATATAGCATACATACCTTTGTTATTGGCCTGTTTGGTGGAGGTTATTCACTCTTTGACGTTTCTTTGAAAAGGACAGGCACAATTTGGAATATCTTTCCCGCAGCACTCCTGGGCTTGTCTCAGAGGGTGAAGGCAGAGGTCACTTTATTAATATGACCATCAAGGAAAACTACCATGGCAACGCATTGCATCAATTCCTTGAAGTGCAGGAGACAAAGCCAAAAAGAGAAACTTTCAAGTCTATAAATACAGACCAAGCATTGCTCAAGCATAGCAGCTCACTGACAGGACAAACCGAAATGTATAGGTTTGAACAAAACCCAAACAGAGAAAAGAAAACTTTCCTTTGGTAATGTAATGGATCATCATGCTCATATAGGAATAAGTGACCCTTCAGTTCACAAAAGAAAAAAAGAGAATAGCACAAGTAGCAACACTTAAGTTCTGGCTGGTGCCCTCTTTGAACATAATGGATCCAACTCTAGGTTCATTTCTCCCTATGTTCCAGAAAGGACTTATAGAGGGAAAAAGAATCAAGGTCTCATAATTCACATTTTGACAATAGATTGCAGTTTGAGAAGAAGAAATGTGTGTGACAATTGAGAAACCCACCAAAAAACATTAAAGAATTGAATAATTTAGCTATGTCCTTGTGACTCTCTTTGTCCAAGGTGCAAGAAAAACAGAGGTGAAAGAGGAAGCAATGCTGCTCAACCCTGTTCTTTCACTGTGGAAATGCTAAATGTTTGAATAAACTTATAGCCATTGTGAGAGCTTATTTTTCTACTATTGTGGCTTGCTTACTGAAGCTGTGATCAGAAATATTATAACACCTTGTTGACTTCAGCCTTTCCACCAGGATTCTACACTTTATCTTTTGGCCACATAACTCTGTTTAAGTCTAACATTAATACTATAACTTCATCTGACAAACTCCACAGATTATCTTGGCCACCCCATTTGAAAGCATTCCTAATATCAAAACATCAGGGGATTAAATGGTGTGATATTGGACACATCATAAATGAATTATTTTTATCAATAGTAAAAGGAATCCTTTAGAATATAATCAGGCTATTACCAAAGCAGAATCAGCTTTTTCCTATATCTAAGGATCGTATTTTATCATAACAAAAAGAATTGTGTCTAGCAAACAACTATTTGCATCCAGTACTGGATCAAGTGTTACATAAGGGATTTAAAAATAAATCTTCCTGTTTACTGAGATAGGGCACTCCTAGACTGTCAATAACAATAAAGAGAGAGTTGGGATATGCTTAAAATAAATACATGCATAGACTACATTTAGAGTTTTCACTTTGAGACAAACCCACGGAGAAGAGCACCAAGGAAAGGGAGTGAAAACTGAAAGATGCATGTTGAGTAGAAATCACCACTTGGATCTTTAATCTGCAACTACACACAGGATGAAGTGGAGATAATGCCATGATTGTAAATGGGTGTTTATCCTCATGTCTGTTGTGTCAACTGGTGTTGGATGCCCAGGACCTTGTGTTGAGAAGGATCGTGAAGTTCAGTGCAAGATAGTGCCATGATTAAGTAGCTATATTTCTGTTTTAGCCCATTTTGTGCTACTATAACAGAATACCACAGACTGGGTAATTAATAATGAATGATAATTTATTGACTCATAGTTCTGGAGGCTGGAAGTCCAAGATCAAGGGGCTGGCATCTTGAAAGGGCCTTCTTGCTGCATCATAACATGGTGGAAGGCATCACAAAGTGGAAGGGCAGAGAGAGAGAGACAGAGACAGACACAGAGAGAGAGAGAGAGTGCAAGAGGGAGTGAACCCATTCACATGGTAACAAAACCATTCCCATGATAATGGCATTATATTCATGAGGGAAGAGCCCTCATGACCTAAACAACTCTTCAATGTCCCACTTCTTAATACTGTTAAAATGGCAACTAAATTTCAACATGAGTTTTGGGAAGTACACACATTCAAACCACAGCAGCCTCCTACATACAGAAAATGACAGTATGGATGCCAACATACTTGCCATTTCCAGCCTGAGCCTTTGACATTTCTGGTTATACTTTCCTCGTGAGCCCTGCTAGAATGTGCTAGGACTCTAGAAGATTTAACATTTGATGCTATCAACAAAGACCTCTGCCTAGTCACAGCCTGCTATAACAGCAGAGCAGTTAGTGGACATAATTGAAAATCTACTGAGCATCTACAGAAGAGTCATTTCATGACTCCCTGGTAAGTGGAGAACTCAGCCATGTCTCGAGGAGCACAGAATGTGACACTGTACAACACCATGTATGACATTTCTCCTGACTGTTCTTTTCTAGGTAAAGAACAATAATCTGTAAGTCAGAAGACCTAGATTCTAGTTCTAGGTCTACCCTAAATCACTTTCAGTTTGCTCATCTCCAGCTTGTCTAGATGGTTTCTAAAGTTTTCTGCAAGCTCTGATTTAACTGTTTCTGTGAGAGCAAAGAAGAACTAATGACATGACAAGGATGTCTTTGGTTCCTCTTATTTTTTTCATTGTGAGCAGTACTAAAGGGTCTGGCTTAGATCCCAATTTTCTGCATTTATTCCCCCAAGAAGATAATCAAGCCTCACTTATATTTCCACTTCAAGTACTTATATTCACTTCTAATTCCCATAGCTCTGCACCTGAAAACTCACTGTCTCTCTGATCTAGAAATGCCAAGGCTTCTTCATTCTTCTTTCCCCAGCGTACATCGGGACAACTGCTCATCTCCATACCTATGGCTGACACCCAGATCCAGGCCTTCATCATTTTACCTTTAACATTAATAGAGGAGTAATTCTTTGTTGTGGGGGCTGTCCTGTACATTACAGGATGTTAGCAGCCTCCCTGGCCTCCACCCACTACGGGCCAATAGCATGCCCTCTCTGCCCAGTTGTGACAACCAAAACACATCTCCAGACATTGTCAGATATCCCATGGGAGGCAAATCATCCAATGTTGAGAACCGCTACTTTAGACTGACATCCAAAGACCTCCATTAAATGTTTATTCCTCGAAATTTTTCAATCGTTTTAAAAATTATTCCCAAATCCCTTATGTTAGATTCAATCAAGAACATGCAATGTTTATTTTGCATGTTTCCCTTGCCCAAGTCAAAGTGCCCTCTTCTCATACTCTTCCAGTCTGTTTATTCCTAGATACAGTCATACACAGCAGGAAAACTTCTATGATTAATTTCATACCCTCATATTATCACTGCGTTTTGTTGACATCTTTTCTTCTCAGCATCCTTCATAGTCTTTCTTTCTCTTCTTATGGCTGATATTCTTCAGCGTTCTGTCTGCAGTCCTCATTTTACTTGTCCTGCATTCTCCCAGGTTGAAGTCTTCTAATCCTCTTGCCTCATCTTTTGTAACAATGACCATAATCACCCCTGCTCCAAATCTGTATCTCCGGGATGACCTATCTCCTGAACCATTAAGTAGTTTTTCCAGCTAAGAGCAAAACACCTACAAAAAGAAACTATAGACCCTTGAAGTCAATATGTCCAAAAAAATTTTATTTTCTCCTCTGACCAAACTCTTCCTCCTATCTTCTTTTCTCAGCAAATTTACTTATGAGGCATCCAATACCCTAAACAGGAACCTTAGAATCTCTCTTGCCCATTCATACAACCTGTCTCCAAATCTGCTCCCTCCTTCCTCCTCATTGTTCTTACCCAGCCCAAGCCCATTTTGTTGAAGTTTCTGGTCTCCTTGCCTTTAGTGTATACTTTTTCCAGCCTTACCTTTGTTTTCCTTTTAAAGCAACCACCCTGTTCATAAATGTTTGTCAGCTTCCCACTGCCTATTATCTAAACTCCATGGTGTGTTACTGGGAACCTTCACAACCAGACTACACCTGCCTTCCTAGTCTCTGCACGTGTATCCTCTGCACGTCCAGCACTCCAGCCATACCAGTCCATTCATCATTCACTAACATTCTGCACGTGTCTGTCAGGCTCCAGCCTGAAAACTAAAGCCGTGCTAGGTATTTCAACAGGGATAATTTATTAAAGGAAATGGCTAAACAGGTGTTTGACAATTTAAAAATGAGAACAAGACACTGAAGTATTAATAACTCAGAGATAGTTTACTATGTAATCAGAACACAGCTATCACTCTGGGGCTGAGGGATTATAGGAAAGACGATGGAGTTGTCAGAAGCTAAAAGTTTGGATGAGAGATCCCACAGACCTGGGACCTGCATCTCTGAGGAAGGCTAACACCTCGCTACTGTTAGTAAAATACCTCTGACATGCTGAACAGAGGCTCAGATCTCTAGGGAAGGGAGGCTCCCAGGCTGGCACAGGAACTTCTAAGGGTGAGGTGAAGCTGGTTCTGAATAAAGCTGAGCACTGCAACCAAATGCTGATGTCGGGATGAAGTGCCCCTACTGAAGCTATAATGTTAGGAAGAGCCATCAAACGAGATGACTGAAACACGATCTCCATTCCTCTGACCTTCTCTGCTCCCTCTAGTGCCCCCTGTTGGTAGAATCCAGCAGACAACTTGCAGGGTTCTGGCCTCAACATCTGAAGGGTGGATATAGAGTTGAGAGACAACTGGTTAATAACCAACACAGTGCACTCCTTGCCTTTCCTCATACAGTTTCCCCGTTTATAATGCTCTTTCTACCAATATCTGCCTGATGCATGCCTTTGTTCAAATACAATTTCTTTTCTATAATCTTCCCTAATCTTCCCAAAAGTAATTATTTACACCATCATTTGAGTTCCCCTACCAGTTTGCAAATGATTCCTTTATAGTCTTTTTATATTGTATCATAATGTGTGTTTGTTTATTTTCTGCCAAACCGTGAACTCCTTTAGGGCAGTTAGAGTTACGACCATAAAATTTAGCAGGGTGCCTGGCATGAAACAGATGTTGGTTGAACTGTATGTAATTGATAAGGGCATTTTAATGAAATTAATATTAGATCATTTCTTATAGATATGTTATCTTCCCAAGCAGATTTGAACTTCATAAGAGCAAGATCATGCTTTATATTTCTTTTATTTTCTTCATGGTGTTTAGTACGAGGTTTTATATGCTGAAGAAGAGCTCAATGATATTTGTTAGCCACCTAGTTTGTTCATTAACCACCACAATTTTGGTTCAAAACAACATGAAGATGGAGCATGAGTTTGTGAATAGAAGGTAAGATCTATAGTTAGGTTTAGATGTGCTTCTAGAATGTGATTCCAACAGTTAGAGAGCACCGTGCATATGGTAAAGTTCTGTATTTGCTAGAGGAATAGCACAGTCAAGAGACCAAATGTCATGTGCTTATAGTGAATTCTAGAGTAATGAAGTATATTTTCAGTTTCACTTTTTTCTATTTATCTCTTACAGAAAATATATTCCCCCCCAATTCATGATATTATTAATCCTGGGCTATGTCTGTTCCTAATATATTTATTAAGTTTCTGACAACCATCAAAATCAACTAGTAATTATTTAAATGTAGGAAAGATATTGAATTTTAACTTAATCACCAGCTTCTTGAAAAAAAGAAACTTCTGTTCAACAACTGATTTACATTCAGGTCCTAGAAGAAGAAAAATAGCTTTTTTTTTTTTTAAAGAGGAGTGATATTTAATTAACTATTGATTTCTTCTCAATTATTCAAGGCAAGCAATTATCGATATTGATGGAACAGATATTTCCCTACCTCTAGTGCCCAAATGAAAGGAAATATCCCATTCAGCAATCTGCTTCCTGGAACAAGAAATGCTGAGAATCTTTAACTTTAAATGGAAACAGTTATTTGGATCTGTTTATTCCACGTTGCCCCAATTAAACAGATATTTCTTGAAGTGTAAGCAAAACAAAATCCTGAAAACCTATGTATGGCTTTCCAGATTAACTACAGTCAGAAAACAAGGGCTTTTGTCAGCTTTGACCGTGAGGCTAACCACTCTACATTTGTGGACTTTGCTTTACAGTTACAGATCTTGACATTTTTAACCGTGACTCATAAAATACTATAATCTGGATCTAATATTCATGATTTCTAAGCCACCCAATGAGAGGTAGCTTATATAATCATTAGAACCTATGGAACACTGCCTTGTATATCAATATTTTGAGCCTGAAGGATTTAGTAGGCCTTCATAGTCACTCCTGACATTTACAGATAGCAAATGTGGATGCATTTGAAAATTATACCAATACGCTATGCAACTGCATTAGAGGTCACCCAGGAAATGTTGAAGAAGGTGGTAAAACAGCACCCTGTTTAGGGCACTTTGTCATTAACCCTGTGGGTATCCACCAGTATCTTTTCTCAGCTCATTTGCACACAGAGCATTAGCATGTTTGTGTGTAAGAAGTTTCTCTTGAAGGTGACGTGACTACTGAACACGATTAATGGACAACGCAACATTCTCTATTGAGTTACTACTTGGAGGGTGTTTTTCTTTTAATACTTTGCACTTAATAGTAACATTAGGGGTGTGTATGAGTGTGTGTGTATTTAATTCATGTGGCATCCCTGGGAAAATTTGACCATGACACTTTTTTAAAAATGAAAAATGTTGTAATTTAAGAAAAGCTACTTTTTCTGCTCTGCCCCCCACCCCCATTCCAGAGTGGTTCTATATGTTACGTGCTTAAGCAGCATATGTTTCTAGGAAGTGTTCTTGGCTCTTTTATTCTTTGTTGTTGTTTTAATTTCCCTGGGTTCTATTTAACATTCTGCTAAATCAGTGAAACCTTGATTATCTAAAAGAATAGGAGACACAGAATTAATGAGGATAGCCAGAATTTGGAAGAAATAAGAAATTATTAGAGGTGAAAGCTACATGACAGGGGCCATGGATGAATTTTAGACTCTGGAATTGCTTTATTCAAACTGATTCTATTAATTGATAGACATAATGCCATTTTGATAATCAGGGTTTCACCATTGCATTTATTACTATTCCTGGAAATCAAGGTAACCTTGGGCTCTACTTCCCATATTTACAAGGTGATAAAAATCCTAATAGGCTGTCAGGGACAAATGTGACTGCTTTTCCTCACACTCCTCCCATGAAACAAGCTTCCTCTCTTCGCATCTGGCTGCTGCCTGCCTGGAGCATGCTACTTTTCCCACATCTCAACCCCTCCATCCTCCCGCCTCCCTGTGGGCCCTGTCTGCATGCACGCAGCGGCTGGAATCACCCGGGGGGCGGGGGCAGGGAGGGGAGGAGGGGAATGGCCCACTCCTTTTAGAAGTTCTTGTTCATTTTAGCAACACTGCTTTGCATTTTAAATACCATTCATCTGACTTCAAAGCTCTGCATTCTTGTATCAGGCACTTGTCCTTTAAAAACCCAGGAGGTCACAACAGGTCCCAGTTCCATGAAGTGAAGATACTGCCAAACCAGGAGTATTGCATTACTTTGTATTTGATAAGCCTGAAATGGACAATGATAATATCCAAGATTGCAGCAAAAAAAAAAAAAAATCTATACGAAAAGGACTAATATGATAAAAAAAAAAAAAAAAAAGGCAGCAAACTACATTTGTTTGGAAACTGGAGTCACAAGCTTCGTTTGTTGCGGGGGGAGGGGGGAGCACAAGATCGATAGAGATTTTTTTGAAGCTGAAAACATGATGTACCAGATGAACTTAAATTGATTCTGCTTCTCCTCCCCGCGCCCACCCCCCACCCTCCCCCTCATTCTGCAGCGAATGTCTGCGACAACGAGCTCCTGCACTGCCAGAACGGAGGGACGTGCCACAACAACGTGCGCTGCCTGTGCCCGGCCGCGTACACGGGCATCCTCTGCGAGAAGCTGCGGTGCGAGGAGGCGGGCAGCTGCGGCTCCGGCTCGGGCCAGGGCGCGCCCCCGCACGGCTGCCCCGCGCTGCTGCTGCTGCCGCTGCTGCTGCCCGCGCTGCTGGGGACGGCCAGCACCCTGGGGTTCTAGGCTTCGCGTCCAGCCACCGGACAGGCCCGTGCCGTGGGGAAGCAAACACCACCCAAGCATTTGCTACTGACATAGGAAACACACACACACACACACACACACACACAGACAGCCCCACTCAGTGTACAAACTAAGAAGGCCTAACCGAACTAAGCCATATTTATCAGCCGTGGACAGCACATCCGAGTCAAGACTGTTAATTTCTGACTCCAGAGGAGTTGGCAGCTGTTGATACTATCACCGCAAATCACATTGCCAGCTGCAGAGCATATTGTGGATTGGAAAGGCTGCGACAGCCCCCCAAACAGGAAAGACAAAAAAACAAACAAACAAATCAACCAACCTAAAAACATTCGCTACTCTACGTGGTGCACCCTCGTACCACTCTGCCCAGTGTGTGGACCAACCAAATAGCATTCTTTGCTGTCAGGTGCATTGTGGGCATAAGGAAACCCGTTACAAGCTGCCATATTGGCCTGCTTCAGCCCCTGAACCCCTTCCAACCTGTGCTTTAGTGAACGTTGCTCTGTAACCCTTGTTGGTTGAAAGATTTCTTTGTCTGATGTTAGTGATGCACACGTGTAACAGCCCCTTCCAAAAGTGCAAGCCAGTCATACCCCTGTATATCTCAGCAGCACTGAGCCCTCCCAGTGCGCGCACCCACTATACAAGAGTGGCTATAGGAAAAAGAGAGAGTGTATCTATCCTTTTGTATTCAAATGAAGTTATTTTTCTTGAAATACTGTAATATGTAGATTTTTTGTATTATTGCCAATTTGTGTTACCAGACAATCTGTTGATGTATCTAATTCAAATCAGCAAAGACTGACCTTTTATTTTGTCCTCTTTTTGTTCTGTTTTGTTTCATTGTGCAGAGATTTCTCTGTAAGGGCAACGGACGTGCTGGCATCAAAGAATATCAGTTTACATATATAACAAGTGTAATAAGATTCCACCAAAGGACATTCTAAATGTTTTCTTGTTGCTTTAACACTGGAAGATTTAAAGAATAAAAATTCCTGCATAAACGATTTCAGGAATTTGTATTGCAATTTCTTAAGATGAAAGGAGCAGCCACCAAGCAGTTTCACACTCACTTTACTGATTTCGGTGTGGACTGAATACATTCAGCTGACGAATTTAGTACCCAGGAAGATGGATTGATGTTCACTAGCTTGGACAAGTTCTGCAAAATATGAGACTATTTCTACTTGGGAAAAATTACAACAGGAAAAAAAAAAAATCTAAGTGATTGCCAAGATTATGCCAAAGCCTGTTGGCAGAGTACTAAGAGACTTTTATTTTTAAGTCATGCTATTTTCACAGATTGATGGTGATCATGTGACTCTAGGGATGCTGATCTATGTATCTTTCCAAATACAGTGTTTACATGGAGTGTCATAAGAGGCAACCTGGGGAACCAGGAAAGTAGCAGGGAAACTGAGTGATTAGCAATTTGACTTTGAATATATTCAGACTAAGTATTTATAGGAAATATCAAAATACACAGCAGCGAATAGACATAACTGCTGTTCCTGAGAATAAAGTTTGTTTTAAGTACTGCCCAAGGTGTAATAAATTCTTGTTTCTGCCTTTTATTAGGCCAATTACGCAAGGGGAGGCAGGTGGGGAAGAACCACCACAAAGTTTCAAAGAGGCTAACACAGTGTGTATTTCATTCCCAGCACACTGTTGTCCTACAGGTTACAAATGTGTTTGCCGCAGCATCTCCTGGAATCAGAAACAATTATCAGCCCAAGCCAGAGTCTTAAAGACAATGAAGTTCTACATGACTGGGTAGAACAATAAGTTATGATAGTGATAGGTCGCAAGGCTAGTTCCAGTCTGCATTCTTCACCCTGCTGCCACTCCTTGCTGAAACAGGGGAGGGGGGCGCTGAAATGTCTCCTGATAAATAACCTGGGAAAAAGCTAGATGAGGGAACAGCATGTCTCATAGGTTTTGTTCCCAGAAAAGCCAATTCAAAGAAGGCAATAAAAGGTAAACAGGTAATGCCTGTGCCGCCTGCCACCCCACGACTAAGTCTATTGGATGTTTGTTATTCAAACCAACAGTCTCTTTAGATGTGAGAAATAAGAAAAGATGGAAATAAATTAGAGCTTTGGCTTAGTGCCAGAGTGGCCAACCAGAAATTGGAGATTTACTCTGGAAGTATAAATAGAAAATTATGTTTCAGGCTCACCAAAGAATACACATGAAAATTCTGATAACATAGGGAGTTAGAGATGACTTATAATGAGGTGGATTTCTAATGTTGAAATTAGAATTTAAGTTGTCCTATAGATTATTAGCACAAACCAAAGGCAGCCCGTGTTATTTCCGGCATCGATGCACTTTATCGTCACCCACTCATGCCTTTGTCACAGTGCTCAGGAATCAGACACTGCGCATTTCAATATGTGGGATCCCATAAGCTCATTCTAAAATTTAATGAAGGCCTGATCTAAATCAATTCATCTGCATTTTATCTTTATGAGGCTATAAGAATCTAAATTGATTAGGAATATCTTGCGTTCAGTGTATTTAGATATAGTTTTCTGAATTTCCTGAAGCGATGTGATCTGCTTTTAATAAAAATTCACTTTTAGGTATACAACAAATGGAAATGAAATGTTCTTTTCAATCTGGATTCTCAAGTTCTTCTAAAGGGCCTATTCCTTTGAAGAAACGCCAACTCAGTGGACTTTATTCACCTGCTGCTTTCCAGCCTTCTGACAAAGCTGGTTTCGTCGACAGTGTTATGTCCTCAGTACAGGATTGGGGTGAGAAGGGGGTACTCAGTTGTTCACACATTTGAGGTCCTAATACTTGTTCTTTTTTCTGCTTGGCTATATCCCTAAAGGTGGTTAATATAATCTTGCATATGAGTTAATCTATCAACTTTTCCACAGCGTAAAAGTATAATTCCTTCCATCAACGCTATTGATGAGCATAAAATTTCAAAACATGGGACAAAGGTTCAGCTATCTAGAAAGTGTTGCTGTTTATAGGAAAGTAGTGAACATGGCCTGCTGTGCTGTGGAAGGGATTTATTTCTGACCGTGTGCACAGCCTAGAGGAAGAACGTCAGTCCAGCAAAGAGGGTCTCTGACCCTCCTCCAGCTTTGTCTCAGATGCCAGGAACCCAGAGTTTCCTATTCAGATGTCCTCCCCCCACTCGTAGGGCACGTGTGGGCCTCCTCTGGGGGGCCAAAGTCCTGAAAGCAGGCTGCATCAAGAGTGCACATCCCTGGGCACATCGGGCGGCAGAGGGTGCACCTGTATAGGTGGATTAATCCCTGGGGCCTGGAGTGTTCTCTGGGGAATTCACACACGCGCAAGGAGAGGGTCCTTGCAGTGAAAACCAGAATGCTTGGAGAAGAGGGGGGTGAGGGGCAGGAAGGAGAGAGACAAGGGACACCTCCAGGCCAGTCTGAGCAGTCTAAGGATCCTACATCTATACTTGGGTTTCCAGTCGTTATGAAAGCATATGTGTCAAAGTAGCAGGGTGGGATGTATTTTATTTAACACTTTGTTAGCTCGATATATAATCTTTAAATACTTACACCTAAGGCACATGGGCCTCCGTTGGTACTTTTGCCCTGGGCCCTGTAAACATTTGGCGTGGATCTGCCTGAGGTACCCTTGAATCCAATCCCTAAGCTGGCACAAATCACTCACCTCGTAACATAAAGAAAAGTCCAGGTTGAAAGAAGGCATCTGCCCCATAGTTCAACTGTCCCTGCAGTTAATGCTCACCTCACCCTTCCTTGGACCTGTGGCTTTACTGGAGTGTAAGAAATTTGGGATGAATTGGGGTCAGCTGTGAGGAAATTCTGACATCAAATCTTTTGTTCCATCTCCTTCACCCTCTGCCATCCAGTATTATTGGGTTTATTGGGTTGTAAAGACCCAGTATTCTGCAATGGGGTGCTCTGTGCGATATGGGAAATGGATTGTTGTACTTCACCTATTGTTAAATTCTAAATATAATACCTATTTAAGAGTGTCTCTGCTCACAAGATTGAACAGGATATGTGGGTACTAGGTGCTCTGTATGTTCGGTATGAACTCTACGGGCATTCATGATCGGGTGCGATTCAAAGCTCAGCTTCAAGAATCTGAACTAGAGTTCTGTGCCTACCATTTGTACCCCCAGCCTTAGTTGATAAGGATGGGTTGGCAATGGTGGCAGCAACTAAACTGCATCTTAGAATGATATGAATAACCAGGTTTGTTTGTTTGGTTTTAGGAAATCCAACTGGACGGTCTTAATATATAGGGCTGAGAAATACAGATAAGGAGCACCCTCAGGGTTCCGATTCAAGTATCTGGTCCTGCACAACTCTTTCTTTGCCTCAGGAAATAAAAACTAGATTCTAATCAATTTTGTTTCTAGGACATATCAAATGCTCATCTGACAAATATTCTGTCAGTTCTGACCATTTCCATATAGAACGATTTTTCACTTTTAACTATGTTTTTATTTTCTTCCCCTAAGAGTAGCTTTTTGCTTTAGTTACCTAAAACAAATGCTGACAAATTCCCAGCATAAACTTCACATAAACATATTACAAATATGATGTCAGAAAGAATTAATAATGCCAACCATCATATTTTGAATTTTCACCGATAATCCTGGGGACATAGTGAACTTTTACTCTTCACAGTACCTGGCAAGGTATAACTCACATGTTACCATCTTCATTTTACGTCTGAAGAATCAAATAACCAAGAAACAGAAATCGTATAAATCGGATTATTGCATTTAACAGGAATGAGAAAATAACATCTGTGAAAAACTCATAATAATATTGAATAAATTTCAGTTACTTGAGATCTATTATGGCAGAAAAATTCTGCCCCTAGTATATTTTTAGAGCAGGTCCTGAAACAAGTCTAGCAGAAAGACTAAAATGATTTTAAGGGCTGTTTAGATTTAAATAGTTGAGCATTTAATAAATGCTGGAATCCCCCTCTGCCATTTTCCATCATCCAAAAGCTGTTTTTAATTGATAGATGAATTAAAATGGAGTGGTAACATTTAAAATTATGTGATATTTTTATTAACCCGAAATGATAGCTGGTAAAATGGGCCATTATTCTGCAAAATCTAATTATGTTAACGCTAAAGATTTAGCTTGGCTGGCTGAAGCAAACTGCAGAGGATAGGAAGTAAAAAGAATCCCCATTTTCTTAACTTAGTCCCATTTTTTCAAAGGCGTAACTTTTAACTATTATTTAACTAGCGAACTATGAATTTTATTGGGAAAAAAAAATTGAGGAAAGAGAAAAAATAATTACTACCCCTCCTACCTCTGTCTGAATAGATTCTGAAATTCCTGCATGGCAAGAATGTGTCAAGTTATGACATAATGTACTACGGTTGTATCCTCCAGCCTCCCTGATAGTACTACATTACAGCTTTTCTCTTACAAGGGGCAGTCATTCTAATCTCATAAAAGAAGGAAAATGGCAGAAAATCACACACCTGAAGTCCTATTAAGAATAGGTGATTCTTTTTGCCCCAGGCAGGCAAGAACATAATGTCATTTTTGTTCGTTTGTATTTGCGCTCTGAAGGAGGGCTGCTCCTGGTGGGGAATGGTTTTCCCTCTGCCAGTGTGAAACACTGCAAGAAAACATTCTCCAAGGAAATAGCATTTTGCTATTTACCAGTCATGACTACCCCATGAAGCCCTGAGTAATTGTTTTGGCTTTCATGGTGTGATAAACACCTAGAGGCAAAGAGATTAGTGTCATCACTCTCCGTCTCTTTTTCTCTCCCTTTGGAAAAACAAGGTGTGTGGAGGGGTGGGGGGGTGTCCCAATATAGTATGACAACATTTGCAAGAATCTTTCAGGGAGTTGACGCTTAATTATAAAGACCCCAGCTAAATATTTCATTTATTAAATTAATAGCATGACAAATATTGGAGCAGCTTTACAACCACTTAAACTTGTGTTTACATCCTGTGTAATTACAATTCATAATTGGGAAAGCAGTCAAATCTAAATGCATTCTGATCAATTGGTTCTCAGTCTGCCAAGTAGACCCAGAACAACACATTACAGTAAGTGACTCTTAAAAACAGAACTTCTCGGCCGGGCCTGTAATCCTAGCACTCTGGGAGGCCGAGGCGGATGGATCGCTCAAAGTCAGGAGTTCAAGACCAGCCTGAGCGGCCGGGCGCGGTGGCTCACGCCTGTAATCCTAGCACTCTGGGAGGCCGAGGCGGGTGGATCGCTCGAGGTCAAGAGTTCGAGACCAGCCTGAGCAAGAGCGAGACCCCGTCTCTACTAAAAATAGAAAGAAATTATATGGCCAACTAAAAATATATAGAGAAAAAATTAGCCGGGCATGGTGGTGCATGTCTGTAGTCCCAGCCACTCGGGAGGCTGAGGCAGTAGGATCGCTTAAGCCCAGGAGTTTGAGGTTGCTGTGAGCTAGGCTGACGCCACGGCACTCACTCTAGCCAGGGCAACAAAGTGAGACTCTGTCTCAAAAAAAAAAAAAAAAAATAAAGACCAGCCTGAGCAAGAGCAAGACCCCCCCCATCTCTACTAAAAAAATAGAAAGAAATTATCTGGCCAACTAAAATATATATAGAAAAAATTAGCCGGGCATGGTGGCGCATGCCTGTATTCCCAGCTACCCGGGAGGCTGAGGCAGGAGAATCGCTTGAGCCCAGGAGTTTGAGGTTGCTGTGAGCTAGGCTGACGCCACGGCACTCACTCTAGCCCCAGCAACAGAGCAAGACTCTGTCTCAAAAAAAAAAAAAAAAAACCAGACCTACACCTAGAATTCAAAGCAGATTAGGGAAGGGCAATGTAGGGAATCTATCAGGGAGGTGTTTTAAATTGTGTATAAGATTTTGTGTATGTACTATTTTTTTTCTGGGTAAAATTTTTCTTTTTTTATTTTAGGAAAAACCTAAAAGTATAAGAATGACTGGTCTGAGTCCTAAGATTAAGATTTACACCTGCTGTGGAAGGTCTCATTAAACCATAAATTGTTGTCAGGGGATGAATGATAAGGACATGAAGGTATATGAAAGCACATTTTTTTTAGTAATTAGCTATTTATTCATTTCATACTGACTTTATCTCTACCAGAGCTGCTAAAGGCATTTATATTCCCTTTTGTGGAAATACATATTTTTTTATATATATATATATATGTACACACATACATATAAAATACATAATATACATGTATATATATTGACATATCCATGGTTCGAGAAGGCAGATATGAAATAAAAATGAAAGTGGCTCAGATCAGGACTATAGTGTGAGCGCCAAATGATCAAAATATCTTGGCAACTTTGGCATATTGATCTCATGGCAGCCTGTAGGACCAAAGGAGCCTCACATCATCGGGATCGGGGTGCATGGACCAACCTTCCTTTTAGGTTTAAAGGATATTGGTTTCAGTAAAGGGTCCCAAATAAGGCTTCTAGGAGAATCTATGTTTCTGAATATTTTAAATATTCGCATTAATATTTTGATAATAAAAGTCTCAGACCTCATAGCTGGTTCCAATTCAATGATAATGAAACTATGGCAATTAGAGATATATCATTTTAATTCAATCTGATAATGTAGATTTTTTTTCATGTAAATTTTCACTTTAATGCACGCAAGATATTTGCAATTACAATCAAATACCTATATTTATATTATTGATAATGAGGGCTGCTTCGAATTACAGGCAGGCAGCATTCAGTTGAATTGACACTTGCCTATTTGACGATGTTACCACATAGATTAGTCTCCATTAGTCAGATTCTGTCACTGGAAATGTGATCACACTCTGAAAAAGTGCAATAATATGGGTTCTGATGCTGCCCTCAAGGTTGTGAGAAGCTCCACACTGATTTTTCTCTACTGCAGACATTTTACTAGAAAGGGCTCCAACTGTTTCTTTCCCACACTTGTCATAAAATGTATAAAAAGTAAAATAAATTATGTGTGACAGAGGAACACGCTTGCATTGAATCGCAAAAAGTCATTTTCTTTTTGACTGGTTTGTTTCATTTTTATGATTATTCTAGTTTACAAGCATTCGATCAGAAGCAAGGTCTTCCTAACCGTCTGTAAGCTTCCCTACGTTGTAAGCACTGTTCTGACTATGTGAGTCACTTACATTCCCACCTGATCCTCTAGACCTGCACCAGTCACTGGCCACCAGCCACCTCTGGTGCGTGAGCACAGTTGTTTAGGAAAAACTGCTCACTTCGTACCTTGGACTCAAAACCCATCTTCACACTGGGCCCAGTACATTTGTCCAAACCACAAGCCTTGAGAATGCCCTGCCCATTATCATCTTCTTGACTTTAGTTAGGTCTTTTTTTAAAAAACCTGGAATGCCTTTCAACATTCCACCTATAAAAATCCTACTTCAACTCAAGTTCTGTCTTTCGAAGAAAGCTTGTCAAACCATCTCACTTCTTCTATCCCTGCTTAAAGGTTTGACTCATCAGTTAGTGCCTGCCATGTGTGATTTATCCAGGTGACTCACTTGTTATCTCTCCTGTTAGATTAATATTAATCTAACATGATATTAATAACATGACACATACAGATACACAGAGGACCTTGCATGCAATGGGTGCGATTTGTGCATTCACAAATACTCACTGAGCATCTACTAATATACCAGGCACTGCTCTGTTGATTGAAGCAACAAAGTATAACACAAATTTGAGTGTCTTTGCCTCTCATTATATTTAAATAATGTAATATAAGTCAATCACTGTATTAAGTAATAGAAATAAAAACCAAAATAAAGCGAATTCCCGAAGAGAAAATGTATATACATTAAAGATTTACAGATTGGATCTCATTTTAAATCCATTAGGGAGTATTCCTAATTAAAACTTGTGGTGTATACTTTTTTAAAAAGTGAACAGTCCTTTCTAATGTGATCGATGTACCCCAATTTACCTTTTCTGATTTCAGATTTTGCCATATTGCTTTTTTTTAAATAGAAACATCTGTGTTTCTCAATCTTTGTCATATTTAGCCCTTTAGCTAATCATTCTCTAAGCTGAGTGTGAATCAGAATCACCTGGAGGGCTTTAGCAGCACCGTTGGCTGGAGTCAAGCCCCAGAGATTCTGATTCAGTGGGTCCGGGGTGGAGCCGAAGGGTTTAATTTGCAACTAGTTCCCAGGTGAGATTGATACTGCTGATCCTGACTTCACCCTTTAAGAACCACTGGCATAAGCTAATTAAAAACCTCACTGCAGTTTAATGAGAAACTGGCTTGCCTTAACCTAATTCCCCTTCCCTGAGGCTCAGTTGACCAACATTAAAATGGGCATCATGATTCTTACCCCACAGGGTTGTGGTGAGAATTAAATGAGAAAAATGCATGTGAAACTATCTAATCTGAGGTTCACATTCAGGAAATGGGAGTTGAAACCACAGATTTTCAATTTAGCCAAAAAATATGGCTAAAGCATTTATTTCACTAGCTTCCCCAACTCAAGCAATTCTAGCTATTTATTAGAAATTCTGGTCTCTAAATCCAACTGTTTTCGCTGACAAAATGATAAAATAATAGAATCATACAGCTGGCAAAGACCTCAGAGGTTTTCTGGAGCGAGCAGTTAAATGTTTTGGAGCAGGTAAATAGTCAAACCTCTTTTGTTTACTTTCCTGATTCAATAAAAACAATTGAATGGGTTGCATGTATCATTCCTCAACTTGAATATTTGGTTTTTCCTAAATTGAATTATTTGACTGAAACCAGCTACATCCAGACTAAAAGAAAAATAGAAATGAGGGTCTCGTTTTTCTTGTCAGCTCCCGGTTGTGGCCTCCAACAGTCGCTCTGAGGCCCTGCGAGATCCCACTTAATTAAAGCCGGGTTCGTTCTAACTCCAGCCTGCCCACTGATCCACTCTGTGGCCGCGCTCTGCGATGTTTCTTTACCCACTAGAAGGGCTCAGGGGGCTGTTAATGTAAGGAATCAATGATCAAAAATTAATTTTAAAGCCTGTGGTAAGAGCACATTAACATGAACAGTGCAGCTTGCCTAGCGGAGAATCTGAGCAGCCCCTCCAAAGGATTTGAGAACAAAATGTTGCAGGTAGGATGTATCTTGAGAATAATGATGCATGTCACTAATAACCTAGTGCTAAGTTATAAGCTTAAATTGGAGACTTTGCCGAGGAATACACAGCCTCTGTAATTTCCAGTTTAGTGTAATAATATGGAAATAGCTTTTGGTGCTGGGATTGGATCAGCCTAAATGAGCTGGAATTGATAGCTGCCTGTAATACTAGGGGCAGGAGAGAGTGATCACGTCTGTGTCCTTGCTGACTTATCTAGGGCTCTCCAGACGTGACAATTTTAAGGAGTGAGCCTTTAAATGTGTTATGGAAACGCGCTACAGTATCCTGCAGCACGGAGCAAGGTACTTCTAAACTTGCCTCAACAAGAATACAGAATGGGATCCTCCCTTCCAGGGAGGGAAAAAGCTTTTGTTCCTACGGAAAGTAAAAGGAATTGGTAAGTTCGGAAAAAAATGTGATGGAGGTATGGGAACGGAGAATTTCAAGGAGTATAGCAATCTTAGCTCTCTCCTAAGAGACGTCCCCCCCCCCACCACCAAGTTCTGG
This sequence comes from Eulemur rufifrons, assembly GCF_041146395.1. Lineage (NCBI taxonomy): Eukaryota > Metazoa > Chordata > Mammalia > Primates > Lemuridae > Eulemur > Eulemur rufifrons. The sequence continues at coordinate 116,926,337 of NC_090990.1, read as the reverse complement.
TCCACACTGTCCCCTGGAAGTCATAGCATTCCAGAAGGCTGACACCTGCATCCTTCTTTTGGGGGCAATATAACGGACACTGGAGGACTGTCTTGTCACACTCACAACTGAAATTTTACTGAAATACATTGAAACTGGAAGCCTGTGCTCAGTGACATAGGAAATAAAGAGCTTCTTTCATTTCTATGTATAGACAGCATCTCAAGTATTGCCCAACAATTGATTTCACTACGAAGTCCTCAGGGCATGAGTAAATCACCAGGAATGGCGGGGCAGCAGTGATTTTAAATTAGCCTGAGCGGACATAAGCCTGATGAAGGCATGTGAGGCTCCGTATTATCTGTCTCCGTGTATTTCTTCAGCTTCATCGTGCTTGCCAGCCTGTGCTCCAGCTGAGTACAAGCCATTGCTATTTCCTGAAGGCACCAGTCTCTGACGTCCTCTGTGCTTTTGCATGTGTTGTCCCTTCTGCCTGATGTGTGCTTCCCCATTGTGCCCCCGTGGTGACCTCATCCCTTAAGACCCAGTTGAAGTGCCTTATTTTGGATTCCACATTCCAGATAGAATTGCTATGTCACGAACCACCCCAAAACTTAGTGGATGACAAGTAAGGATGGCTTGACTGTCCTCCATGATGTCTGGCACCTCAGTTAGGGGTGACTCAAATGACAGAGGACTGGCAGCTGGGACTGGAGGACCCACTCCCAAGTGGCTTCATCACCCACATGGCGGGTACCTTGGTGGAGGTGATCAAAGGCCAAGTTCAGCTGGGATTGTCCACCATAGAGCCTACACGTAGCCTCACTGGCATAGTAGCTGTAGAGTGGTCAGACATCTTATTCCAGTGAACAAGATGCCTTTTATGACCTGGCCTCGGAACTCACAGGGCTAATTCAGTCATATTCTGCCACTCAACATCATCAGAAGCTAACCCAGATTCATGGGGAAGAGACACAGACTGTGCCTCTCATGGGGAGAAATGTCAAAGAATTTGGAATCTTGTTCCTTCTATGACCCCTCCCAGATAGGGTGAGCACTTTCTCCTTTGCCCACCCTGCTACCTTGTGATCTCTATCAACACCCTCTTCTGGGTACGCCGTGTGGCTGTGTAGCCCACAGGCTTTCATACTAGACCCTGACCTCCTTGTGGGCATTGTATCTGCAGGGCCTGGCAAAGCTCATGTACGGTATTGGATGCTTCAGTGCTTAAATGAAATCACCCTGAACATTGCCCAATAAAAGGTCTGTAAGTTTGGATTCCAAGCACACAGAGACCCCTTCCACCAGAGGGTATCTAAGCCTCGCAGCAAGCCAGCCTCACTGCGCCGTGTGGGAGAGCACTGTTCCCGGACAGAGAACGTGGTGACTGAGAGAATGCAGACTCAGACCTCTCAGAGAGACTGTCGTGGCCACAGGAGCCCATAGCCTTTCCAGAAGTGAGTCATCAAAGACAAATGCCAGCCGGATCAAGCCAAGGGCCCCAGGCAGGGAGGAGCCCTCCCAGTGCAGAGGCAGCAGGGACAGGAATAACGTGGGGCACAGGAAAGAGGCCTCCCACAGACCGGGTGCCGCAGAAACTCCACCATTAGCGCAGTCATGCCTGGATGGAGCATGAGGCTCCCGGTGTTAAAAGTGCTATTGTACAAAGCTAATCCCACACAGAGGCCAGGGCGAAAAGTGTGTCGTTCTAAGCAGCAGCATTTTCCATCAGGTCTGGACTGAATTGTGTTCCCCCCAAATTGGTATATAAGCCAAAATGCCCCACGGGACTATATTTGGAGATACGGCCTTTACTAAGGTAATGAAGGTTAAATGAGGTCATATGGGGAGAGCCCTCATTTGATATGACTGGGTCTTCGTAAGACGAGGAAGAGACACCAGGGATGCACATGCCCAGAGGAAAGGCCATGTGAGGACATGGTGAGAAGACAGCCATTTGCAGGCCAAGGAGGCTGGACTCGGAAGAAAACAGCCCTGCTGGCACCTTGGTCTTGGACTTCCAGCCTTCAGAACCGTGAAAAGATACATGTCTGTTGTTGCTTTGTTACGGCCGCTTCATATACCGTCTAAAGTCCTGAGGTTAAAAAAGAACAAACAAAAAGCTCCTGCTAAGTTCATTTCTTCATTGTCCACCTGTTTATTGAGTACTCATTATGTGTCAGGAATGATTTCAGTTCTCATCAAGCCAAGATACAGGGGAGGACAATATGCTCCTCTTCCCGCAGGGCTCATATTCTAGTGGTGGGTGACTGACGAGGACAAAGTCACAGACACGATATGTCAGGTGGTGATACGTGATCAGGGATAGAAAGTGACAGCAGGTTGAGGACACCTGAGATAGAGAGGAGTGAGATGTCATGACAACAGGACGTTTAAGCAGCAACCCAAATGAAGGGAGGAAATGGGCATTATTACTATCTGAGGAAGCAACCCGGCAGGCAGAGGGTACAGTGAGGGCACGTGTCGGGGGGCGTGAGCACATGTGAAGAACACAAGGAAGAAATGTGTCTGAACAGGCCGAGCCAAGGGGAGGGCGGGAGAGGAGGTGAGAGGGACAGTCAGGGCCACATCATCCTTTACACTCACAGATAAACTCACTCGAACAATTGCGTGGAGATTTCTGTGCCCAGAGGAAATGAAATGAGGGAAGTAGCCCCCTTGGAGGGTTCTGCCTTACTTAGCCTTATTTCTGTGCTGCAAGTTACACTAAAAAGTAGCAAAGTATGTAGGAGGTGCTCAATAAATGCTTGTGGAATGAATGAACTCATGAATGAATGAATTAGCCAACTCAGCAATAATGCACTCAGACATTCTGAACAGTCTCAATTTTGAAATATGGGTATTTATCGGACCCTCTATGCCGGGTTTTGATTCAGAAAACATGGCCAATAAATTGTAAAGGGTAACCTGTATTTCTTCCACAATCTAAGGAGAGACTTTGCAAATCCTGAAAATGTTGTTCAGGGAATTATCTGTCGCCCACGAACTAGAACTACAAGCACCCACCCAGGAAAGTCAGAGGCACAGGCAGCCTCGCTGTGGCTCTCCTTCTCTTGCCATCTCTGGCCTCTCCCTAGCTTTCCCTGGAATCCAGCCTCTGGTGTCCAACGGCCTATGGGACATCTACCCAGATGTCTAAGAGGAGTGCTAAGCCAGTATATCCGAAATACCAAATTCATGTGCCCTCTCCCCTGTCCTCATCTGCTTTCCTCACCATCCCCATCTCAGGCTGTGGCAACTCCTTTCTCCCGGTTTCTCAGCCCCCGAGCTTGCAGTCCTCTGTTCTATCCCACATGCAGTCAGCAAGCACCTCCAGCTCCACCTTCAAGCCGCACGTCAAACCCAGCACCTCTCCCACCTGGTCTCCTGCAGCAGCATCTTTCCTGGTTTCCTTTCTTTCAGCCTTGCCCCAATTCGCTCCATCTCCACTCTAAATAAAGAGATACGGCCATGCTTTCCTCTGCTCAAACCTGCCAGTGGCTTCTCCTCACATGTAGATTAATGTCCAAAGGGCTTACTAAGGCTCACAGGCCCTAAGTGAACAGCCCTCAGCTCCATCTCCAACTAATTTCTCCCACCGCACCACCCCTCCCCAACGCCCCTTCAAACGCATTCCTTGTCTTTCCCAAGCTCTGCTCCCTCCAGGCTCTGTACTTGCTATTTCCTCTGCCTGCGATCTTCTGCCTTAGTGATTCTTTCTAATTCATCTAGGACTTAGCTCAAAAGTCAGCTCATCAGAGAGGCCCCTCTTCCTCACCAGTCACTTTCTATTCCTCTATCCTGCTTTATTTTTCTTCCCACCACTTATCTCCACTGACACCATGTTATTTGTTTGTTTAGTGTCTGTCTCCTTCCACTAGAACGGCTGCCGCGTTCGCTGCTGCATTCGGAGCACCCAGCACAGCGCCGGGCATCACGGAAGGCACTAAATAACTATCTGTGGACGGGTAAACGAACGAATGCTCCTGGAAGCCACTGGTCACAGCACACTTGCCTGCACAACCCAGAGGAGGTCTTTTGACCCTTCCGAGCAGTGCTCCAAGTGACCATAATCAATCGAAAAGTATCTCAGTGCCAGAGATGACAACAACACACTATCCCTGAACTAAAGCTTTTGCTTTTGCTTTGTTTCTTCCCTCAAGGACTGTTTTGTCTCTTTATTCCCAGGACCTAATAGTGTTTCAGACTAATTGGCACTTGACAAGTGCGTGCTGAACTCACGCTCAGTAGACAAGCAGAAATACAGAAGATGGTTCTGTGACGCGTATGTAAAAACTACTGGTGACATGGTAGCCCTGATTTAATTCTGCAAAGATTTATTTCATTGACATTTAATATGTGTCAAGCGCTGTGCCCCATAGCCCGGGTTCCTCCCCTAGCTCCTCAGTGGCTCAGCTGAGGGTCAGAAGGAAAGAGAAGGCACTGTCACCACCAACCAGCTGGCTCCAAAGCAGCCTCCGAACCCTGTCACCTCCTAAAGCACAGCCTCCTCCCCAGCCTCTCTCACTGGCACGGCCTAAAGTGATGCAGCCAGTCACTCAGGGCTGGTATCTCTGCCTGGGTTGCAGAAAGAGAAGAAATGGTGCCATCTTTATCCTCTCTTTATAACTTTTAAGTATCACTCATGTTTGTGACAAAAGCCTTTAATTAACATTTGACATTTTCTCTCTTCTAATGTTAACACCCAGTCACTCAGGTGGCACGATCGTTTGATAGGTCCCAAGGGACTGAGCGTTCTGCATTGCTTTGTGCGGAATGACGCTCTTGCGACGGGTGCTAAACAAGGGCAAAGCAAGACAGGGAATGCTGCTTTGCGTTTGCTAAGCCTCTTCCAGCCAAGGCTCTCCCACAGGGTACAATCATTAAGCGGATTCATTATCTCCACTTTTCATAAAGAGGAGAAACATTTGATTTCTTTATTAGTAGCCTCCTATAAGTTTCCAAATGTAATTACATTGATTGGAAACGCCAACTTATGCAATGAGATTACCAGCACATTACATGAGACGAAAGGAAATAATACTTCACAGAACATATCAAGAACAGAAAGAGTCTCCTCTAGATCCTGACTCCTAGTCTAACTGGGGGTAAAAGCGTGAGCATTGCCATTGTGAGGACACACGGAGACAAGTGGACGTATCTTTCTGGACCACAGTCGGAAGCTCTAACGTTGTATGAACACACATGACACAAGAGTTTCCCCTACGAGTGAGGAGAGGGCTGCCTCCTGCCCCTCAGACATTCATTCTCTGGGTGAAATAATGAGCAAATAAACTTTTACCAAACACCAGTTATGTACCTGGCATGCACATACCTGATCTCCTCCGATCCTCACCACAATTCATTTTACAGAGGAGGGAACTGTGGCTTAGAGATGCAGCAGGAGCCTGGTCTTGGGCTCTAGGATTGGTGTCTTTCCATCCCCCACAGCAGCGATGCCAGGCCAGGGTAAGGTTCACCACCCTCTTCTCCAGAAACTGCAATTACCCCTGCTCCAGCACCTCCGGAGGGTAGAAGGTTGGATTGCAGAGGGCGGGGGGGCCACCAGGGTGCTAAGCTCACGGATGGAGCGTGCTGAGGGTTAGACCTTCCAGTGGCCCCCTCACTGCCAGCAGGGTTCCGATACCCATCCGGATTCCAAGCACCATTCTTTGCCTGGCAGAGTGGTTGTGAGTATGGCCCATGAGATCCAACTGCCTGTGTTTGAAGCCCAGTTTCTCCACTTATAAGCTATGTGCTCTTGAGCACTGACTTAGCCTTCTTTGCTGCTAAATGGGTTTAATGATATCTACCTCACATCATTGTTAAAGGAATTGAACGTATCCTCACATATTTCAAGCTCAGAACACAATAAGCACTTAATAAATATTGAATATTCATTAGTATTTGTATTACTATTAAATTCTTTTAGTAGTATCATCTCCTCCCATTGTTTTAACACCGACTGTTACAGGGGCACTCTTCAACCCCTCCCTCTACCGACCCCCACCCCCACCCCCGGGGTTGCCAGGACAGGTCTGGTTGAAATGGGAGCCAGTAGCCAGTGCTGGCTGACAGGGCCCTGTAGCAGTCGGGCCAGGCAGGGTGACCCTGACATAAAGTATGCACCAACTTTGTCTTACAGGGTTCTGAAGAATCAAAGTTTGCCCTGAAATTTTTCCTTTTCAAGTTGAAATGGGAGGGAAAAGCCAACGTCAATAAAAAAGTTAGAGACTCGGAGGCTAAGTAACAGGGAGGTGGGGAGTGGGGAGGGGAGTGGAGGAGAATAGTGACAAAAAGAGAATCTGTTCCCCAGTCACACAGGTTCCAAAACCTGTGGTCGTATTTGCTACCTCCCTCCCGCCTGCCCTTTCAGTTTCAATCCGCACGTCCTATTGATCTGATTGCCACCAGGTGTTTTTGCCTTGGCCTCCTCGCGGTCATCCCCACTGCCCCCATTTCATTCCAGACCTTCTTTTCTGCCACCTGGGTCATTGTAATAGCTCCTCCAGCCCTCCCCAGCCAGTTCATCCTACTGCCCGCGGCCAGGGGATCTGTAAACATCCACTCCAAGAATTCCAATTCTGCCTTTATAACAAAACCCTTAGTGAGGCCTGCTTTCTTATTTCATAAAATCCATCTGCCCTACCACTTTCTAATGTCTGCTAGCAAATCTGGCCGCTCACTGTCCCCAGCACACATATATCTTGTGCTTTCATTATGCAAACGGCACACCCTCTGTTTCGGTACCATTGCAGGCACTAGGGACTCGGGGAGGAACACTTGGTCCTTGAGCCCCAGGAGGCCACAGCATAGAAGGGAAGACAGGCAGGGACCAACGGAAAGGTGTGGCCTATAGGGAAGAGGTGAAAAGGATCCTACCTGTCTGACCGGCAGTGCTTGCTGAGAGGAGGCTTCTTGTTTAAAACGCTATCGGTGTCAAGTTATTTCATTAATCACCAGATCGTTTTATTAAATCTGATGGGGAATGCAGAGCAACTGGGTCAGGTGTCGGAAGACAAATGGAAGGGTGTATGGAAGGGAAGCAGTTCAAATTAGCAATCAGACATGGAGTGGGCTGTAAAACCGGGAAGGGATGATGGGGACCACATGCTGTGCCTAAAAGCATTCACATTCCCTTTCCTTTCACAACTTGTGACAACCAAACAGCTCTGCAGGGCAGGACCAGCCCACTAGAAGCCTTTTGCAAACCACCCTAGGGGGCAATGAGAAGAGCCAAGAATCCAGAGCCTTCGCTGCTAAGGAGCTGCATGTCTTTTGGCAAATGACACACATTCTTAGAGTCCCGTGGGATTCGTAAATGTAGACTCAGTTTTCCATCATAGGAATGCTATTAAGTCAGGAAAAGCCGAGCCAAAGAAATGACTGTGGAATCGTTTCTGACACCACCTTAATTTCCCAATTACAGACAGAGTTCAACTTTCTAAATAAAATGAATCGTAAGCAATGGGTCCTGGGCACTTTTGGTTTCTAAGCCTTCCCCTCTTCTAACCCAGGCCACTTTCTCCTTGATCGAGCTGCCTCCAGATGACACCAGTTCACTGTCTCTAGCTGATTCCATCCCTGACCCACCTGGTTCACTATGGGATGGGAGACAAAAATCTACTTAGGCAATGGCATATATACATCTTCATCCCCTTTGGCAATAAAGCCCTTTAAAAAAAATGTGTTATTCAGGATACAGCCATGCAACTATTTGGTAGGACCTCATATTAATCATCTCAGGACCAACAATAAAAAAAAAAAAATAGCACATAAAGGACATTTCAACCAATGTTACAGAACCACCGCAAAGAGCTGTTTCCCGAACAACATAGTAGCTAAGCCACGTGACCTCTGCTGCCATGGGAAGAGTGAGAAATTCTCTAAATTACATCAGCCAGAATGGCAGACCGGGAGGCGCCTCCTGACTGAGACCTCCAGCGACAGGGCAGAGGGCGAGGCAGGGAAATCAAGCGGAATTGGAATCCCCCTGAGAGAGCAGTTAGAGGGGAGCCGGGAGGTGTCTGTAAGTTTTGCCAGATCTTCTCTTGCCGCCAGACTGTGGCTTCCCGATGGAGAATTCCACTTCTGTTTCCTGTTTCTGCTTCTGCACCCCGGCCCCGTAAATACCATAATGCAATTACAGCATGTTTCTCTTCCCTGAACCCAAACCCAGAAGGTAACTCCCAGAGACGCGTATGTGTTAGGACTGAAGACAAAGCAGGAGCAGAGCCTTGTGATATAATAGTCAGATGCGCTTCTTTGGAAACAGGGCATTTGGGCTAAGCAGGATCCGGGCCTTGGATGTACCTAGGAGAAGAGTAAGTCACTCTTCTCCGGCCCCCTTTGCTTCTGGCTGGGCTGGAACTATTCATAAATGATGTTGAGAGGCACCTCCCCCTACTCACCTAGAATGTTTAGGACATGGACGCCACCAAGGAGTGGGGTAAGGTAGTGTCCTCTATTTTTGTCCCTCCCTACCCCGTGTACCTCTTTGAGGTTCTCTTTTATTAGAATGCTGGCCTTGGTTGGATCACACCTGAGACCAAATTACAAGAAAAACCATAAGCGGCCATAGGAGGACAATGACTTGGAGCCAGAGCCACAACCTAAGGGGAGAGGTTTGGATTCCGACCTAGTCATCCTCCTGACATGGGTGTCCTGGGGCATGGCTCTGGGTATGGGCAGGGTCCACCAGGGAGTGATGGGCGCTCAAAGGGAGAAAGTGTGGAGAACGGAACCAAGGGGCTATGGACAAAGCCGAGGGGGAGAAAGCACTGACAGGGTGAGGACTCGGGAAGCAGCCGCCGGCCCCCAGGTCTGAAGGGTGAGGAGGGCAAGTCACTAGCACCTGAAGGGACCGGCAGCTTTGGGAGAGGTGTGACCTCCAGTAAAGGAACGCTCTGCCCACCTGCCTCCTGGCAGGCAGGGATGGTGCGGCATGAACTGGGTCCTGGACCTCTGCCTGCTCCTGGGTCTCCTGCCAGTGCCTCTCACTGGCCGAGCTCAACAGGGACAGGAGGGCAAAGGGGCCTCTTCATGTAGTCCAGGAAGGAACCATGAAGGATTACCCAAGGCTCAGAGCAGGTGGAGAGCACGGAGGGTGGGTCTGCAGGGGCAAACGGAGAACGAGCCGCAGACTTCTCCTTCTCACTCCCCCAAGATCCTGGCTGGCTGGGTCAGTCCGAAGGAGTCTTCACCCAAGCCAACCCAAGTGACTTGATCTGGCATATCGCCAAGGGCTATCGGGGCCCGTTTCTGCCTTTGCTGGAAGTCCCCTGGGATGTGACATGTTTCTGCTTCTACCAAGGGCAACCAGGAGGTTTTGCAACATAACCAGTGCAGAGGAGGCAGTAAAAGCTCCCACCTCGGGGCCCGCAGCCAGCTGGAGCAGACCATCTGTTACAGTGGCGCCTCTGCGGGCTGTTTGGAGACCATCAGTGTCTGAGCCTGGCCTCGAAGGGCGTGTACAGACTTCCAGTTCCTCAGCAAGACAATCCTCAGAGCCATGACCAAAACTGGCATGTGAACACCGGGGAAATCTCAGACATTCTGGACACACGGGAATACGGTGCAGCAAATTTGTTCTGTGAAGAGCCAACTAGTGATATTTTAGGCTCTATGGGCTGCATGTTCTCTGTTGCAACTAGTCAATTCTGTGACTGCAGCATGAAAACAGCTGCAGACATGTGAACAAATAGGTGTGTCTGTGTTCCAATAAAATGTTACAAAAATAGGTGGCAGGCCAGATTTGGCCTCCAAGTTTGCTGTCCCTTGGATTAGGGCATCGAGGTTTAGCGTATTCATATAACCCTGGCCTCATTTTTACCCACAATTCGGTGAGGTTGTGGACATATTTGTTTTATGTGTTGACATTCCTGATTTCTACTAAATTGTAAGCCACGTGAAAACACGAGGCACGTCTTATGTATCCAGGCATCCTCACTACCCAGGATTACATGAATGAATGAATCAATCAATCCATTTAAAAAATATACAAAAGGGATAATATCATTTATACTTCCCTTTGTAGTTCCTGTTAACCTAAGTTAAACTTTATTCCTTGTTCATATATCTAAAATATTGAATGATCAGAAGATGCATGGAGAAATGTAAACGCTGTATGGGCCCCAAATTTCTTATAAAACTGAACCACATTTTCATGCACTGACTGGTACTGCTTTACTTTAATAAAGGTAGAATGGGTTTAGCTCAAACAAACAACTGTTGACAGTCGAAAAGTAAACGGGATTCTAATTAATGTGTTTGCTAATGAGACTCCCTGGATGGGTGTTTAACCATAACACGTGAATTAGGTGTTTATTCCTAACATATGTTCAACTTATGGAATGGGATAGCTGGTGCTTTATTTATCATACATGGCCTTCAAAAACTCCAAAAAAAAAAAAAAAAATCCCCGCAATTCTATTTATGATCTTGCACACGTTCCCACTCTATCTTTTCTTGCTGCCACCCTCAGGGTGTCTGTGGCACACCTGTTAGCATTAGTGCTCTCATAAAAGATAACTTTGGAACTGCCTGTGAGACACTGGACGTAGCACCCAATGCAGATCCAAAGACTCACAGGGCTATATAAACCCATGGGCAGTGAAGTAGAGAGAGCTGGACAAGGGAATGTCAGACATTTCTTAGGTAGCACAAGGGTGACCACTACCTACCTTTCCATGTGAAACATGCAAAGCCGGAGGAAAAGCTAGCTCTGCTTCCTCATAGTCGTCGTCTTCTTTACGATGCACAGAATACAGCGCAGCCAACAAACAGCTAGAACAGTGTTTCTGCTTTTTCCTTGCATAAACAGTAGGTTAAATCATTTGACCATGAAATCTTGAAGTAAGGAGTTCTCAACTTTCTCTCAGCAGAAACAAACTTTTGGGCACGGTAGAGTTTAGGAGACACAAAGACTAGTAAATGCGTTTCAGCATGAGTGGCTGGAAATATCTATGATCAAGCAGCAAGAGAGAGATAGAACCTCCATTTCTAGGTCACTGAATTTATTCAATAAATATTTACTGAACAGTCACCAAGCACCCGGCAGAGATGACTCTGAATCTGAATACTGCCAGTTCATCCAGTTCTCTGTTAAGCCTACGTGCAAACTGTGTTCTAAGCTGTTTGGAAGGCATGAATTTGATGCTTGCTTTATAGTCATCACAGAATCAGAAGCAAAGTCTCTGGGCACTGCCACCCTTCTGTCTGTGTTTGTGCCGTCGTTTTTGCCATCCTTCACCTTTACCCTGACATCTCTAGCCAGAATAATGTGCAAAAAACAAACAATAACATAAAGCTTTGTAATTTATCAACAGGCAATAGATAAAATACTGTTCTTGATTTTTGGTGAAAACAAAACAATTTTGTTTTGTTTGTTTCAATCTAAATAAAATATGAATTTCATCTTTTTATTTTTTTAAAAAAGCAATGTTCAGTTCTTCATAAAAACTGTGGTCCTAGTATTTCTATTTTGATAAATTATAAAATATCTTTCTCTTCTCTCTCCTTTTCCTGCTGAGATCTGCCTCTCTTACCCATGTCTTGCCTCTGCCCTTTCAACCTCTGGCATGTGTCTGTTACTCAGAACACCAAGTGGAGGTCAACAAATTACTGAAAAAGACCAGACAAAGGAAAAAAATCCTTACTGCTTCTCAATGTGTGTTAGCCTGAAAGCATAGTGATTTATTTTATATCAAAGGGACAAGTTCTCGTATGTCAGCCAATGTGTGGGCAGGTGGTCTCTTCCCCATTAAATGACCCAGACTAATAGAAACGTTAAATTGTTTGTGTATATATGTTTAAAATGCTATGAAAGAAATTGGTACAATCCTTATTCTTACACCCCCAAGACATCCTGCGAAAACTAATTCTCGCCTTATGACCAATATGACATGAACACTGATCATGAAAAATACTGGAATTTTAGAATAAATAATTAATGTAACTGGAGTTGATAGGAGGCAGATAGTTTTATACCCAGGGGAAAACTTGAATCAATCACTTTCATGCTCTTTCTGAATTCTTCATTTACTTTGAAAAATGATTGTTTAGTTCCAAAGGAACTGTAGACTTAAATAGTAAAAGAAACCACATTCAGCTGTGGTGCTTGAGCCATCGATGGACAGCATATTGGCCTCATTAGCCAGTGAACTGAGAGCTCTGTTAGTGAGAAAACTGCCATCTTTTCAATTCCGATCGGCACTATTCAAGATACAGGCGTGACTGACATCTCCTCAGTAATACGGTACTAAGATACATCACAGGATCTGAGAAAGTGTCTGGTACTTATAGTAAGCATAAAATCAAACACTGGGAAAAACACATTCCAAACTGTCACAGCTGTTCTCAGCAAAAGTGTGTAGGATGTTTAGCTGATGGAAAATTCAACATGAAGGGACTGTTTAATGAGTTAAATCTTGTTCTTAAAAAAAAAAAAAAAAAAAAAGCTTCCAAGCCAGGTTTCCATGTGGTATGATTCTTTGCTTTGAATATGCTAGTGGGAGATAAGATATAAATGTCAGTCCTCATTCAACTATCATAGTTCAGTGGGTCTTTAAGAGAATCACGTGGGAAAGGAGGGATTTTTTTACATACTATTTTAAAACTCTCTTTGGGGAAAAAAAGGCGATGGCCTTAAAATATGGATTTGAAGAAAGAGTTTGGGAATAGGAAAGCTCAAAATCTGATCATGTGGCTACATGAGATCATTCCAGTCGACTGTGTGGCAGTAATACAAATATTGAACAGAATCTACTCACACAGAGATTGTTTGAGTAGCAGGTTGGAACATTAAAATAGAGACCAGCATTCAGGTGGTCAGTCAAGGTCAAAGACGGCACTAAGAAAACTTAGAACATAGGAATAAGACTCCAACTTGCCAAAGAAAATTTTAAAACACCAATTTGGAAATATCAGCCCTGAAAGGATGTTGGTTAGATATCACCTCCAACCCTTTTATCCTAGCTGCATTATTTTTTAGATAAAGAGCCCAAGGTCCTAAAAGTAAAAGTGATTGCTCTGGTCACGTTATTTATTTATTTATCCATTCATTCAGTAAGTATTCAATGAACACCTATGATGAGCCCAGTGCCAGGCTACGTGGTAGGCAGAAGTGGATCCCTGTTTGCAGATCCTGAAGTTTATAAGATTTCAAGAAAAGATTGTATAATGAGGTCAAAAAGTGAATACTTATGCAAAATAATGGAAAAACACAATAAAAAAGTTAAAGCCAACAACCATCACAAGCACCATAAAAGCGCCTCCAAAATAATATGTTTATTAAGTAACTCCCTATCACACACATCTCTATACAGGCATACCTCATTTTACTGTGCTTTGCTTCATTGTGCTTTGAAGATGTTGCTATTATACAAATTGAAGGTTTGTGGTGATCCTACGACATCTATCAGGCACCATTTTTCCAACAGCACGTGCTCACTTCATGTATCTGTGTTGCATTTTGGTAATTCTTGTAATATTTCAAACTTTTTCATTATTATTGTATCTGTTATGGTGTTCTGTGATCAGTGATCTTTGATGCACCTATTGCAACTGTTGTGTAGTGCCATAAACCACACCCAAATAAGACAACAAACATAATAAATGTCGCATGTGTTCTGACTGCTCTACCAACCAGCCATTCCCCCCATCTCTCTCCCTCTCTTTGGGCCTCCATATTCCCTGAGACACAACAGTATTGAAATTAGACCAATTGCTAAACCCTACAATGGCCTCTAAGTGTTCAAGTGAAAGGAAGAGTCCCACGTCTCTCACTTTAAATCAAAAACTAGAAATAATTAAGCTTAGTGAGGAAGGCGTATTGAAAGCTGAGATACGTCAAAAGCTAGACTTCTTGTGCCAAACAGTTAGCCAAGTTGTAAATGCAAAGGAAATGTTCTTGAAGGAAATTAACAGTGCTACTCCAGTGAACACACAGATGATAAGAAAGCCAAATAGCCTTATTGCTGATGTGCGGAAAGTTTTAGTGGTCTGGATAGAAGATCAAACCAGCCACATCCATCCCCTTAAGCCAAAGCCAAATCCAGAGCAAGGCCCTAACTCTCTTCAATTCTATGAAGGCCGAGAGGTGAGGAAGCTGCAGAAGAAATGTTTGAAGCTAGCAGAGATTGGTTCATAGAGTTTAAGGAAAGAAGCCGTCTCTATAACATAGAAGTATAAAGTGATGCAGCAAATGCTGATGTAGAAGCTGCAGCAAGTTATCCAGAAGATCTAGCTAAGACCATCGATGAAGGTGGCTACACTAAAAAACAGATTTTCTTTTCTTTTTTTTTTTTTTTTGAGACAGAGTCTCACTCTGTTGCCCAGGCTAAAGTGAGTGCCATGGCTTCAGCCTAGCTCACAGCAACCTCAAACTCCTGGGCTCAAGCAATCCTCCTGCCTCAGCCTCCCGAGTAGCTGGGACTACAGGCATGCACCACCATGCCCGGCTAATTTTTTGTATATATATATTTTAGTTGTCCATATAATTTCTTTCTATTTTTAGTAGAGACGGGGTCTCACTCTTGCTCAGGCTGGTCTCGAACTCCTGACCTTGAGCGATCCACCCGCCTCGGCCTCCCAGAGTGCTAGGATTACAGGTGTGAGCCACCGCACCCGGCCAAAAACAGATTTTCAATGTAGATGAAACAGCCTTATATTGGAAGGAGATGCCATCTAGGACTTTCATAGCTAGAGAGGAGAGAAGTCAATACCTAGCTTCAACTCTTCCAAAGACAGGCGGACTCTCTTGTTAAGGGCTAATGCAATTGGGGACTTTAAGTTGAAGCCAATGCTCATTTACCATTCTGAAAATCCTAGAACCCTTAAGAATTTTGCTAAATCTACTCTGCCTGTGCTGTATAAATGGAACAACAAAGCCTAGATGACAGCACATCTATTTATAGTATGGCTTAATTAATATTTTAAGCCCACTATTGATGCCTATTGCTCAGAAAAAAAGATTCCTTTCAAAATATTACTAATCACTGACAATATACCAAGTCACCAAGAGCTCTGATAGAGATGTACAAAGAGATTAATGTTGTTTTCATGCCTGTTAACACATCTTTTCTGTAGCTCATGGATCAATGAGTAATTTCAACATTCAAGTCATTATTTAAAGATACATTTTGTAAGACTATAGCTGCCATAGATAGTGATTCCTTTGATGAAGTTGAGCAAATTGAAAACCTCTGGAAAGGATTCACCATTCCAAATCCCATTAAGAACATTCGTGATTCCTGGGAGGAGGTCAAATATCAACATTAATAGGAGTTTGGAAGAAGTTGATTCCAATCTTCATGGATGACTTAGAGGAGTTCAAGAGTTCAGAGGACAAAGTAACCACAGATGTGTTAGAAATAGCGAAAGAACTGGAATTAGAAGTGGAGCCTGAAGATGTAACTGAATTGCTGCAATCTCATGAGAAAATTTGATTGAGGGATAAAGAGAGGTTGGTTAATGGGTTCAAACATACAGTTAGATAGAAGAAGTAAGTTCTAATGTTCAATAGCAGAGTAGGGTGAGTATATTAACAACAGTGAATTGTATATTTCAAAATAACTAGAAGAGAATACTTGAAATCTTCCCAACACGTAGAAATGATGAATACTCAAGGTGATAGAGACCTCAAATATCCTGACTTGATCATTACACAGTCTATGAATGTAACAAAATATCACATGTATCCCGCATATTAACATAGGTACAAATATTTGTACAAAAAAACTTGAGTGGAGGAGGAGTTTCTTCTTAAGGATGACAAAAGAAAGTGGTTTCTTGCACCGGAATCTACTCCTGGTGAAGATTCTCTGAACATTTTTGAAATGATAACAGAGGATTTAGAATATTACATAAACATAATTGATAAAGCAGCAACAGGGTTTGAGAGGATTGATTTCAATGCTATCAAACAGCATCGTATGCTACAGAGAAATCTTTCATGAAAGGAAGAGTCAATCAAATGTGACAAAGTTTATGTTATCTGATTTTAAGGGATTGCCACAGCCACCTCACCCTTCAGCAACCACCATCTGATCAGTCAGCAACCAACAACATCAAGGCAAGACCCTCCACCAGCAAAAAGATTACAACTTGTTGGAGCCTCAAATGATCCTTAGCATTTTTTAGCAATAATGTATTTTTAAACTGAGGTATACACATTGGTTTTTTTTAGACATAATGTTATTTCACACTTAATAGACTATGGTATAATATAGTGTAAACATACCTTTTATTAATATATGCAGTGGGAAACCAAAAAATTTGGGTGACTCACTTTATTGCAATATTTGCTATATTGCAGTGGTCTGGAACTGAGCCTGCAATATCTCCATGGTATACCTATAATATCTTTTCCTGATAATTTTGGCCACATATCCTTGATCACCTTTTCTATGACAATGATCTGGTAATACCCTTTTCTATAGACAAAAAAGAAAGATATTTTAGTCTTTCCTTTGGCATCATTGATCAAGCTTTGTTTCTGATAATTGGCAGTCTGAACTAGTATAATAATTCATTATCAGTAACGTAATATAAAATTCAGAATTGCCATCAAATTTGAGAGAATGTTTATCAAAGAGATGTCTCTTTTGATTTGATTTCAGCAATGAGAATCAAATCCTCTATGATTTTACACAGCTGATGATTGGAAGAATTTTTCATGGACTAACTTCTGACACCATATAGTTTAAACTTTGTTTCTCCTCTACTCTCCATACACCTCCCCTACTTGGGGCCATAGAAATAAATTCATTTCAAAGTGTAACCTTCAGTCTTTCATCATTATATCCCAACACCAGATGAGCCGGCACCGGAGACAGTACAATTATTTCTGGTAGCTGTTCTTGGACTGGATCAGCAAGCGAAGCAGTACCTTAGCTATACAAAGAAGTGAAAGTGAACCACGTAAATATATATCATTAAATGAAATGTATATTTAATTCAATTTTTCCTCAGCTCAACCCAAAATGCACCCTTGGCCACATCAACACTACTCAACATGAGGCAGAGTGTGACAGAGGAGAATTCAGTAGGAAAAGATGTGTAAGTTTAATTGATTGTGGTTACAATATCTTACTTATGCAAATTTTGCCAAAAATAAATAACCACATGAACCTTTGTTAAAGATCCCCCTTCCCCACTGAGTGAAGGGACAATGTAAGTTAGGGACTTAAAACCTGAGCTATATGGCTTTGTGGGGGATGAACCTCAGGTGGCAGGGATTCAGTACTGAGCATCGAGTAGTCTCCACCATAAACTGCTTTCAGTCTAAACCAGTAAACCACCAGTGGCCACACGATGCGTTATTTGCTGACACAGATAATAAGCTTATGGACTACTTGTGAAAACACATACAAGACAAACGTCACCCAGTCTCAGGGGGCAAGGGAAATTGCTTATTATAGAAAGTAGAACGTGGTCCCAGTTCACTCAAGCCAGCAGTGTAGGACCAAATAAAGGACCTTTCCAAAGGCCGTGTGCTGTTCTGAGCAGCATTTTAGTTTATGATCCATATGGTGACCACTAACAAGGGAGAGAGTGAAACCAATTGGTGAAGAAGGAATCTTGTTAGATTTTTAAGAAGTGATAAACTGGAAAGAGCAGCCTCCAAATTTACTCACCTACCAAGCAAATTTTCCAAATATTACAAATTAGAGGTCAGCATTTTGTGTCTAAGACAACTTATGTAGTCACTGGAACCCTGTCACCCACCTATAACCACCATTTATTGAGCATGGAAACTATCGTTCCTTAACCCTGTGATGACATCCTCCTTGAAATTCCTCTTTAAATGACAAGGATGCATCCCAGTGTATCAGAGCAGTAATAATCTAGTAAGTTCCAGGGTGTGCTCCATAGATTCTGGGCTTTCCATGGTGCATCACATTTAATCCATTTGATGGCCTTCGTATTGGGAATTTTTAGGGCCCTATCCAAACAATGGAAACTGATTTTTAAGGAGTCGACATGATTTGCCCAGGATAAAAAGATATTAAGTGGCAAAGTGGGATTGCAATAAAGGCTTTCTGACTCCAAAGTCAGTTTTGGACCTAGTACGTATCAGGCACAGTTATCACCACAGAGGATATAGAAGTGAAGAAAACAAAGTCCCTGTCCTCATAGAGGAAAGACTGACACGAAACAAGAACAAAACCCTAAGTGTCCTATTTCGTGGATGGCAAGTGGTGTGAGAAACTGGATTCGCCCCCAGCTCCCAGCCTATGAACTCATTCTGCTCTGCCACTCGAGCCTCCTTCCTTGTTCCTTAATTACACAAAGAGTATTCACCTCTGAGGTCATTTGCACTCGATATATATATATTTTTATTTTGCTTTGAAACACTTTTCTCCTAGTTATCCGTATGATTTATGCCTCATCTTCCAGAGGTTTCTGCTCAAATGTCATCTCCCTCAAGAGAGCCTTGACCAAACTGCACCTCTTTCCATTATATTCTTTCTCTGTTTTATTTTTCTTCCCATCACTTCACACTACCTGTATGCATGACTGGGTACACACACATACTCATTTATCTCTCATTGACTCCCCCATTAAAATGTAAACATCGTGAAATCAGGGGCTCTGTTTTTTTCTTCTAGTTTATCTCCAGGGCTCAGAACAGTCTTCAGTGCATGGTAGGTGACCAGTAAATATTTGCGGATAAATGGAAGTGCCACTTGTGTGGCCTGGTGTCATGAAACGTCAATGTATAGCCTGTGCCTGAAAAGCAAAAACAAAAGAAAAATACAAGTCCCTAAACACCCGTTACGCCACTAAAGGTGTGGATCTACAGTCCCAGTGGTCCAGTTTCCCAGAGAAGCCTCCTTCTTCCAAAAGAAAGACAACATACTTGTTCTTTGTCAGCTAAACTCCTTTCTCGCTGTGAAAGGGCAAGTTTGAGGCAAAAATTGGGATTCCGAGTAACACAAACAGTCCTCACGTGGACTTTTAGTTTTTTGCTGTGATCTCACAAGTCTTTCCTTGTCAGCAAGCCTGATACTTAAGATATACTGACTGTGTTTCTTTGGGAATTTGGTGATAATATTTATTTAGTTAGTTAGTTGTGATATAATATTTAGGGCACAAACTTACCTACCCTGCTATAGGGTGATACAGACATATGCTGTGTAAAAAATGGCTAAAACTAGTCATATATGCCTAAAACGAGTCATATATGCCTAGCAGAAGTGGGACCAAGGATTTACACGGCTTAGAAGGAGTCCCTGAAACTATATTGTTCCTTAGCCCTATGATGACATTCTCCTAGCAATGTGTCTTTTAAAGAAGAGGATGCCTTCCAATGTTTCAAAGGAGCAATAACAGAGGAAGTTCCAGGGTGTGCTCCAGCTTTGGTTACCAGTAAATTGCTTCCATTTCCCCAAATTGCCTAAGAGCAGAGTGGGTTCAGAGAGGCTAGTGTACATCGAAACATCACTGTAGCTCCATCCCCCAGTTAAGGCCTCCGTCTCAGCCCCTGAAGCCATGGCTGCCACCCATCTTTTGTTATTAAAAATACCTTTACCTTTTAAAATAATGATGCACTTTATGCATAGTGGATGCTCCTGAAATCTTTATTAGTGAAATCTCATTTCTCGCTGTTTGGCCCAACGCTGGATAAATAGTAAGGTAGGAAAATTCATTCACACACCAAAGGCAGAGCTATAGACCTAAAGCTTAATTCTGGAGAAGTGTTGCCCTCATCCTCACACCAGTAGAGGTGCCCTCCACGCCCTCCAGTGGTCGGGCACTGCCTCTACATGCTCACAGGTACAGCCGGGGGATAAGGGAAGTGGGACTCTTTGCTCGCTGGGCAGCACCATGTCTGGTCATAAGGATGCAAGCAGCACATAGAGTCCCGTCCTACCTGTGCTCACACTATTTTCGGGATCAGGTCAGTGCCACTCTTAAGGAGCCACCATCTCCTCAGCTAGTCCAAGACCTAACTGTGTTCTTGAGATAAATTCCCTGCACCCTCAGAGGCTGCCTTGGCCACCATCATCTCAAAACACAGACATCAACTGGAATTGAATATTCAGATAGCTTTTTAAAGTCCAAGACCGTAAATTCTCTAAGCCTACTCCAAACCCTGTCCCAAAGATCCTGCGTCTAAAGGGCTGTTAACAGCTCTTGTTTGCTGAGCCCTTTACTATGTGCCAGTATTGTTGGAGCACAGTAAACAAAGGGCAGAGAGGTATCAGAGGAGGTCAAACAGGTAGACAGGGGTCCGAGCAGGAAGAAACCTATTTATAAAGATTTGGGACTCTGGTGAGGTCCTCTTGCAATAGGTCACAAAATTTGTCACTGACAAAGCTGGGACTCAAATCCAGGTCTGCTGAACTCACAGCCCAAACTCACCAATGTATCCCTAATTGCAGTTATTAATATTATTATTATAGATCAACTTTCTATAAAAAAAAATTTTAATGTTTTATTTACATTTTATCCTTATTTCTTTTTAAATCTAATTTTCTCATTTCTTTACATCCTTTCATTGGCAAACTTGTTAAAATATTCCTCTATGCCCACTACCTCCCATTAACAGCCCCCTCTCTTCCTCTCGCAAAATCTGTTCTCTGCTCTCAACTGTCTTTCCCGAAACCCCTTCCTTAAAGAGTTCCAGTGTGGTTACTAAACTTCAACTCTAATGGGATTTTTTTAGTCCTTGTTCTTCAGCATTTACGACCATTTCCTTCCAGAAAGTCTCTTCTCCTTTAGCTTCTGTGACACAGCATTACACCTTCTTATGCTCCTTTCCTGCCTCCAAATACATTATTGAGCTTCTGTTCTCAACCCTCTTTTCTAGGCAATCATTCAACTACCACCTAGAAGCAGGTGATTCCTAAACCCTGACTCTGTCTTGAATTCTTCAATTTTAGCTGCTTCATGGACCAAATTCTTCTTTCCTTCCCAAATCATTTCTGCTAGTATGTTTCTTATTTCTATTAAGGACAGCACTGTTCTTCTAGTACTCCAGGCAAAAACCCAGTCTTCTTAGAGTCTTCTCTCACCTCTCAAGCTAATCACTGAACAAATCCTATAGACTTAATTATGACAATATTTCTCCTATGGATCATCTCTTTCCTATTCCACTGCCAGTGTCCTCATTCTCACTTTCATTACTTTTGCCTGGATTATTGAATGTGACTTTCTGCTTTTGGAAAATGGTATTTTAAAAATTTAAGCTCTAAGAATATATGTCATTGCTCTATTATGTAAAGAAAATACACAATACTCCAATTAGTCCTCATTGCCTCCATAATGAAATCCAGACACTTCACCATGGCTTGTGTATCAGTCAGGATAGGCTAGGATTTGCTGCCATAACAAACAATCCCCAATGTCTTGGTTCCTTAAAAGAACACATTGATTTTTCATTCACACAAAGTCTTGTATGGGTTTTAATGACTCTAAGAAAGCCATCCTCCATGTGATGACTCAGTGTTGCTCTTTCGTGTCAACTCTTGTTTTTATAATTTAATGGCAGCAGAAGAACTAGATACAGAGTTGAACACCAGTAATCAAATGCTTATTCCCACACACATTCACTGGCCAAAGGAAATCACATGCATAACTTCAAAGAGTGTAGAAATACAGTTCTCCCATGTGCCTAGAAAAAGAAGACAACAAGGCTTCAGTAAGTAGTGTAAGGTTTTCTGCAGCTTGCTAACTTTTGCGTGATCTGTCTCCTCTAGCTAAGCTCACCTTTGGCCACTTTCATCACCCTTTCATGATCTAAGTTTCAGCCTTACTGAGATAATTCCAGTTTTCCCAAATACAGCATGATTTTCTTCCATATTGTCTTGTTTACACTCTCAGGACACCAAGTTAAGGTCATTTATCCAATAAATCTTTCCTGACCCCTCAAGAATATATTAGATGCCTTGGCAATGTGTTTGTACAGATGCTGCATTGACTTTATTATCATACATTTTCGATTTTTCACTTAAATTGCTTTTTTATCTTTGAGATAAGATCTTGCTCTGTCACTGGGACTACAGTGTAGTGGCATCATCCTAACTCACTGCAACCTCAAACTCCTGGGCTCAAGCAGTCCTCCTGCCTCAGCCTCTCAGGTAGCTAAGACTACAGGTGCATGCTACCATGCCAGCTATTTTTTTCTATTTTTTTGTAGAGACAGGGTCTTTCTTGTGCTCAGGCTGGTCTTGAACTCCTGGCCTCAAATGATCTTCCCACCTTGGCCTCCCAAAGTGCTAAGATCATAGGCATAAGCCATCATGCCCAGCCTGAAATTGCTTTTTGAATTGTGATATACCCTGACAAAGCTGAAATCTTTTTGAGAATAAGTAGCATATCTTATTCATAGAGTTACCCATCTAATAGATGCTCAATAAAACTTGGTTCAATAACTGCATTGTCTACCACATAAAGTCCAAGTTTTTTGGTATAACCATAATCTAGCCCCCACCATCTTTCCAGCAATATCTCTAATTATGAGCCTTATGAACCTTTTTTATCACACAATTAATTTCCTTTCTATTTCTACTATATGCTCCACATTTTCTCATCCTTGTGCCTTTATTTACACTGCTTCCTTATCCGGGAAGCCTGGCTAACCACATTTTTCTATTTGTAAGTCTGATAGATTTTTTTTTTAAAGATCTATAGATATTTCAAAGGCCAGTTCTAAAGACAATTCTCTTTCCAGCCTGAAATAATGTCTCCCTCCTCTGAATGCCTATCAAGTTTTACCAATAGCCTATATACCACTTTATCATACAAAGTGCTCAATAGAGGTTTGTGGGAGGAATGTTGAATGTTTTGCATAGTGTAAAATCCCTTCCAGTCCCTCCCCACCTCAGAAACGAGAAATGGACTTCTAAGAATCCATGAAATATTTAACATCCTATTCAGTCCCTATTAATAAGCTGCTGGAACAATGACCCTAGAGTGTAGAAATATCTGTGTAACTTTAAATGAATTATCAGCAATCAACATTTTGCCAAGGAAAACCAATAGGTATGTCTTATTTGTCGTTTTGTCTTATTCTTTCTTCCTGTTGGATTTATTAATGCCCATATCATCAGAGCTATAATAAGCTTTAAAATTAATGTTCGATGTCTTTTGTAGCTTAAGACTTAATTTATTCCCCAAGCCTTAGACTCTGGCACAATTAGGTTTTGATACATGGACATTTCTGCTTACTCGGGACTTAGTAGGAAAGGACTCCACATTTTGAATGGCCTCATAAATATATATTGAATTTAATTTTCTAACATGCAAAACCCATTTTCCTGTTGTTTAGAGGTTTTTCAGGCTCAGGGTAGAGCAAGTTTCTATACATATTCTTGCTGTGTGACATTAATTAGTTCATAAATCAACATGTCTTAGAATTGCACAGATTACCCTAAAGCCAATACACTTAGCATCAGAACATACAATTGCAATCTTCAATCTCACCTTTTTGTCTCACAAAGGTTTTATTCCAAGCAATTAAGATTGCTGGGGTCACATGGACATCAATAAAAAGTTAGTGATACTTTAATAGTTTTTACTGCATTCCTTTTTTTAAAAAAGAAATGTGAATATACGGCATGGGATGGAAGAGATGCAACATGCAAAATTGAACAACAGAGTAAAAAATGGGGAGACACTGAAGTGGAACAGAACAAGAGACATCAGAGGTATTCAAACAGGTCAATCAGATACATGGGAGTCCGTAGGAAAAACAAAATAAAGTGATGTACCATGGAAGGGTCATAATTATTGACATATGGCACCCTTTATAGCAAAGTGTGCCATATGCCCTATTTCCTCCTTTAAAAAAGAGGAAAAGGAGAGGAGAAAGAGAAGGGGAAAGAGGCTAAAGAGTGGAGGAGGAAGAGGAAGAAATGAAGGAGAGAAGACACAAAATGGGGGGAAATTCTCCAGCACTCTGTACATTTTTGCACCTGTAGAAATGGACGTAGGTGCTGCCTTTCACATTCTTACCATGACTTTGAAAGATGAACTTCACTCAGGGAGAAAGGCATTGGTCACGTCTTCAATTCTACTTGCAGTGCATGCTCCAGCAAACTTTTCTATGTGGGCAAGATTGTAATCAGTGGAGCAGATGCTGCAATGACTCCTATCATATCTTTTCATATACTCAGCATTTATATTTTGTAATTCTCACCCTTTCAGTAGAAAAATAATTTCCTAAGCCAGGTAGGTACCAGGTCTCTACACTTCCTTGTTTTTGCCTTAATCCTGGGTTTATTTTTCCTCGGTTTGGATCCAGGTCTCCAAGTCAGTTGCACACACACAAAAATGCTCTTCATAGTGATAGACCACTTAGTTTTGTCAACTCGAGAAAAAAAAAAATCTTTCAGTATTTAATAGGCTTTTTTCCTGCTAGAAAATCCTTCAAAATAAACCATATCAAGCTCCCAGTCCAGAACCTGGCATGCACTAATGGATGACATATTATATCCCTTTCTCTTTCAAGAGCTTGTCTTATATGATGTTCACATCTACCCTTTGAGATAAGCTCAGTAGGGTTTGATCACTCCTATTAACACGAGGGGAGGAAAATGTCTAAGACCAACCAAGGTTGCAGAGTTGGCAGATCTATGACCTCTGCCATCTAATCCAGTATTCTTTATACCCAACATATTACCACTTATTTCTAGGACAAACATAGTGAAAACAAATTGAAATGCAAAAGAAAATCCCCTTTGGAGTCGAACAGTTGGAAGCTGTTGCATCACAGTGATTTTTCTGAACCTGCTTGAAGATAACCGACCGCCCTGAGCTCACAGGCACCTTGATCTCTACAGCACTCTGCGTCTTCTGCTGTGGTAGCAGCAAGAACCTGAGCTTGCTGTCATCTCAGAAATCCAGTGTCAGCAGGAAAGAGAGCAGTTCCTCCGTGACAACCACTGCCACTTCCTCCTGGTGCCATCAGCATAAAAGCCAAAGTTCTCTTCATGGGCTTAAGGCGAGGTGCGATCAGAACCTCAGTCTTCTAGGACATTCCACCACCCACACCTGCTCTGCTATAGCTGCAGCGGTCTGGTCCCCTACTGTTCCCCAGAACAGGCTACGCCTGCTCCCTCCCCGAGGGCTTTGTTCTGCCCACAGCACACTCTTCCCAGAGAGCTACATGGCTGTCCTCCACGTGCGTTTAAGTCTTTGCTGAAATGTCACCTTTTTTTTTCCATCAGGCTCACCTTGTTCATCATATTTAAAATGTCAACTACTCCCTCCATTTCCCTTACTTTATTTTTTCTGTTTTTTGCCATAGGTCTTTTCATCTTCAAAACTACATGTAATATGTTTATTATTTATTATCTGTCCTCACTTCCTTTGCTCTCTTATTCAAAGATATGTCTCAAGCGGCACATAGGAAGCGCTCATTAGGTTTCTGTTGAATGAATGAATGAACACATCCCTAGACAGAAGTCAGGAGTTGATTAAGTTGGATGCATGGTAGATATTGTTCCTATACTGAGATTCATGGGAGGACCTAATCTTTCAAACTGTTACCATTTTGTAACTATTAGAGTTACTAAAATATCTTTTGCTTTGCTTTCTCCCTCATGGATAATTCTCAGAAGGGTCCAGGGTTCCCTTAATCCTGCATTGTCTCCCTGCAGGGGCCATTTCCCCCTCGGAGCCGCCAGCATTGTCAAAGTGGCACTAATTGGAACGTGTTGGTGTCCCCTGACTGAGAGGCAAACACCTTCAGTCCGAAGGCAGGCTGCCCGGCGGACGCCAATTCAACGCCCAGTCAACACCGCTCACACCTGAGCCGCCCTTGCCAGCAGCATGTTTTCCCGTTTAATCCGTGTTCACATTCCAATCCAGCTTCTCCTGACTGGCACGCATTCTTGTCTGATACACGTTGTCCTTCCCCCTTCTGTCTTCTTTTCTCTTATAGAAACATTATTTATTTATAACATATTGCAACCAACAACCATACAGCTAAAAGGGAGGCATGCTTCTTCCTAACAATACCCACGTATGGTATTAAGGGTGACTTTTCCACTTGCAAGACACAGTGTAGGAAAGTAGTGTCTGTCCGACAGGAACCAGAGCTGCAAGGAGTGGAGGTGGAGGTCCAGGGAAGCTGGTTTGCGAAACCATCTCACGGAGCCTGCTCAGCCGCCTCGGCGTCTGAAGGCACTCAACGTGCTCCCTCCTGCATACGAGTCTGATGTATATTTGGAAGCGGAAAATGCCGACCTCTCTGATCTGTTCTACTGGGCTGAGCAACACAGAATATATCCTGCAGGGGGAAGGAGCGAGAAGAGCCTTTAATTTTCTTTAATTTGTCATGGCTTTCATTTCCATTTGAATGGTATGTGTCAGAAGACCTCTGTGTGGAGAGGTGTCTTCCCCTTGTCATCATTTCCTCTCCACAGTCGGCCTCAGGCGCGTGACCTACACCTTGGCGTCACTTGGCCAGGGAGGGAAGCCATCTCTTCTTCACCTGCCTGGAGACCACCTCCTAGGCCACGTTTGTTAGCCCTATAACAAAGCTTACGTGTGTCTATTTCCAAGGGAGGGGACCCACTCTTTCAGGACTGTGGTTTGCTAGGCACACAATTAATAATTATTGATCAACTGCTTAACCACCTAAGTAAGACATTTGTAATCTTGCCATTACGTTGTGCAATGGCTGCAAGGCCGTGCGATCCATTACCAGAGAGAATCCAATCTTACTCTTGGCCAGTTACAGACACGCTTGGGGGCCAGGTAATGATGCCAATGGTATCTTTATTGCTCTCCTTGGGTTCAGATAGAGGCCCTGGCACCCATCCTCCCTCCTTTTTCCTCTATGCTTCTCTGTCCCCTCAGGTCCTGACCCCCTCTAGTTGTGGCTGCTCTTGGTCCAAGTCTGTAAGATGCATTCCTGGCTCCCCTGAGAGAAGTGGGTGCTGGGTAGATAATTATATTCTTCAGTATAAAACATCTACAGGACAAACTCTCATTCGCTAGCATCTATCATCTCTCAAGCACAACATTAAGAGCTAAAATCTATGGAGCTCTGACTGTGTGCCAGGTACTGTGCTAAGCATCTGACATGTATTATCTCATTTAAAATTCATGAGTCCTAAGAGTTGAGTATTATCATTTTTTTGACGATTTCATAGACCAGGAAGGTAAAGCATGGAGCGTAACACAGGAATGATAAGCAGTAAAAATTCAGAATCCAAACTCAAGCTGCCAAATTCTAGAGCTGGCATACAGTCAAATGCAGAGTGGCATTGAGAGGATTAAAGGGGCTAAGACATGCGAAACACTGAAAACAGTGCAAAGGGGAATGGAACCAACCACGAGAAGAGAAAGAAGAGGCGAGTCTTGCCACACGCTCATTATTTGGAAAGAAGGAAAGTGGGGAAAGTTTCATCATTTACCAAATTATAGAATGACTTTTCGGTGCTAAAGCCTGTGCTATATGGAGAAACTCAACCTAATTGTTGCCCTTAAAGGAAATAGAGAAAGAGACATTTAAATGGATAAGCCCATAGACCTTATTAGAGCAAGACTCATAGAGAAGAGGGAGTGGCTGATTCCTATAGGGGAGGGGTTCAGGGTTCGGAAAGGTATCACAGGAGCAAACCTGGCCGGAATGAGAACCTCCAGTTTATAACACAACGGCCATGACAGTGAGGGACACAGAAATCAACATTTTCCCGAACTCCATCTGCCAAGCCTGGCAGCACCCAGGAGCCACTCACAGATGCCTGAAGGATGTTTCTGGGTGCATCCCTCCCCATCAGTACAGAGGGAAGCAGACGTTCTTCACCACTGCATGCTTAATGAGGTATAGAGATTAAATCCAAACACATAGTCACATAAACCTGCTTTAGCGTCGAGGACTAAATCACCTCTCTTCTTTGTTCCAGAAAGGTCATGTTTGCTCTAGATATGAAGAAGATGTTAGGCAGTGAGCTCAGGTTTACAGTTCAGTTTTGTTTTGTTTTAGAGCCCCCAAACCCTAATCATTTTCTACCATACCCATATTACCGCATTTCCCTGTTGTCATTACACTGAGCTAAATTGATTTGCCTACCTGTCCAAAGTTTATACTTACAGAGTTAGAAACTCCCCAGGGAAGTATGACAGGATGTAAAGAATGCTAGGTTTGGAGTTGGATAATTTGGCATCCAATCTCAGCTCTGCTGTTGTTTAACATCACTCTTAACTTGGATTGCTCATCTGTAAAATGGGTTTTTTAATAGATACAGGGTGAGTTGCTGACTCTGAAACTTGGTGAGAAATAAGATCGGCTTCTGAAAATTCAACTAGTGGGATTTCACACAATAGATGCCACAAATATCTGTGGGAGTAAACCAAGAGGTTCTCCAATTTGTAGCTTTAGAAACACCCAAATTCCAATCAGGGTGGTCTGGGGGCAAACCCAGGGACGGCAAACTTGAACATAATTAAGATTTAGTCAGTAGGGAAAAAAAATCAATAGTATTGAATCCTCTTTGGAGAAATGTTTAGTGAACAAACAGATAATCTAAGACCAGCAGAGGGGTCAGCAAACTACAGCCTGTGGCCCAAATCCAGCTTGCTGCCTGTTTTTACAAAGAAGATTTTGTTGGAAAATTTGTTTACATATTGCCTATGCCTGCTTTTGTGCTACAGTGACAGAGTTCTGCAGGAATGACAGAATCCACAATATGTCCACAACACCTAAAATACTTACTGCCTGGCCCTTTACAAAAAGAGTTTGCCAGCGCCTGGGGAGTCTTTGATCTCTCAGCGTTTGACCTCTTCTGGCTCATCTGCAGAATAAAATATACTCCCATCAGTTCCCAAATTGGGGCGGGGGTCCTGGTTCTGATCAGAATCTCCATGTGTGGCATTTAATTATAATTGTCCCCTCATGCGATTATAGTGATGGAAACTCCAAAGTTTCCAAGTTTGGAAATTTTTTCCTAGATTTGTCTAGGATAAGATGCCTGGTACGTCCAACACAAGAAGTTCGCGTCCCTGATAGCCACATTCCCACCTTGGAGATAAATACATCAAGCTATAAGAGTTTAACACCATGGAATATCCAAATATATAATTTCCCTTGCTCAGTTCCATACCTCTAAAGCAATCTTCTGATAATTTGACTTCCCATGTAGAGTGTCCCCGAGAGAGCAGGCCAACTTGACGTATGTCTGCTTGCCACAAGCATTTCTCGCTACCGATGACTAAACTGATGTTCTGGCTAATATATTTCAGTCTCTGTGAACTTGGTTTATGTGCCCCCGTCTCTGAGTGGCAGAGTCACACTCAATGCACCTATATATTCTGGGTTCTGAACCCATAATGTTGTCTTTAGAATTACATGAGAAGCGAACAGGGACCCAACTTGGTAAACCATAAAGCACCCACTATGCTGCTTTGATTTCCAGAGTGGGCCCATCTAATAAAAACTAAGGATAGGGGTTAGGCGGGTGGGAGTGGGAGGAACAGTTAACTATTCTTTATTGAAGAGATTTTGCCAATAGTAGAAATATTGCCAGTATGGTTTATTAACACTTTTCAACTGTGGTGACCAGTAGAAATTTATCAGCCAGTCTAAATTATTACTTAAATATCTCTTAAATCTACTCAACCCTGGCCCTCAGCCCTCTCTCTTCCCTGAGCAAAGCCCTCATCTTCTCTCACCTAACTCCGCTGCAGCAACTGTCTAACCATTCCAAATGATCACCCAGCCACTAGGTACTAGCGTGATCTGCCCCAAACACAGAGCTCAGCATGCTGGCCCCATTAAACGTTTTTTCACTAATCCAGCATTGAAACTCCCCTTACCAGTCACATAAGCCATGATCCAGCTCCACACCACCACTTGCAAGTTCCACGCTCACTGTTCTTTCATACTCCTTTGCTGTGGCAGGCTGCTCGTTGTTCCCCACAACTTGTTTTTTCTTTTTTCATGATTACAGGGTCACCTTATTAAAAACATATTTCTCTGTCCCCTTTGCAGCTAGATGAGATGATGTCAATGTCAATGAAATAGAAGTATGCAACTTCTGCCTCATTTGACTAAAATGAAGTAACTTGCCTTGGACCTCTTTTCCCTAGTCCTCCTGTGACTGGAACTCACACTTAACAGCAAGCCAGCTGATACTCCACCAGGGTGAAACGTGCCTAGAGCATTGTGGAGCGACACGTTGAAAGGATCATGGTCCCTTAATGACTTTGTGGAGCAGAGCTGCCCCGCCAGGCTGACGGCCCACCTTTCGACTGTTATGTGAATGGACTTCTGTCCTTTCGAGTCGCTGTACTCCAGATCTCTTTGTTACAGCAGCTTAGCCTTTACCCAGACACACTTACCTTCACATACTCTAACTCTTCAGGGTGCCTCCTCCCTGTTCACTTGCTAAGCTCCAATTCCCCATTTTTGCAAAGTACCTTAATGCCCTCAGGACCAAGCAGAATTATTAATTCCCTTTTGCCTGTGCATCCTGTAGCACATCTACTAGAGCACTTTGCTAACACCATACTGCTGTAATGGGATTTCCATGACCATCAGAAAAGTAAGAACCATTTTCAAACTTGTCTTTGATCTTTAGGCCAAAGTTTAGCATACAGTAGGAGGTCAGCATGTTTTCAGGGCTAAATGAATAAAGCATCATCCCCTTAGCTTCTAGCTTAGCAGTAGGTTCCCTGAAAGGGTTAAGAAGCAGAACACAGAAAATTAGAGAAAGGGGATAAATGAAAGAGAAAACGTGTGAGGCACAGACCATGCCCTCTAGGTCTGCTGCATCTCCACCAGCACCTAGCTCTCTGTAGGAACTCAATAACCACAGATCGATCGAGCCCAACCTTCGCTTGTCATTATTGCTTCCTTCTGCCAGACCCCATGGAAGTAGTGATAGGAAGTCAGGCAAGAGACTAAAAGAACAGTGAGGGGTGTGGATCAGGTCAGCTGTTAATTAACAAATCATTCAAATCATGGAGTAAGCTGATCTACATTAGAGGTGTGCACATGTTTAGATGTATGGATTTATTTAATTTATTTCCCTTTATAAAATGTATCACGATCATACAATGGTTGTTAACTTAAAACCCATTTCTTTATTTCATCAGATTTTCCAACCAAAACTTTGAAAGGCTACTGCTTCTCTAGCTGATTTCATTTCTTTCCTACAAAAATGTCCACTAATAGTGCTTTGTAAGCACAGCACATGTTGCCTATGTTAACATACACTAAAGTAAGATCTGGGAAACTCAGTGGCCTTTAAATATTCAGGATTTAATCGTGCAAGCATGTACAATCAATATTTGTTGATCTTAATCTGATTACCAGCTAGCGGTGTCTCCACCAACAGGATAACAATATGACACATTTCATAGACTTCCCCTAGGCTCTTCCAACAAGCATATTGGAAGGATTTTAATCAGCTAATGAACTCATCAATGGCATTTTCTAGGAGCCAAGACACCTTCCTGCACCTACATGCCATGGTCATATTTGCCTGACATCTTGTGGCTACAAGGAACATAACAGTCTATAAAGCCAACATCTGTACACAGTGAGAGCAGCATCCTTGAATGCTAATGTCGGCATTACAGTTAGAACAAATACAAAACGGCTTAGAAGATGTGTGACATGTAATTATTTCATCTTTTTATATTTATGAGGCAAACTGGAACATGCGGTTCAATTCCTCCATGGAAAGGAAGGGAGCCTCCGTCTGGGCCAAACAACACCTGGCTTGATGTCACCTACGTTGGCCACAGAATGCTTTTTCTGTGAAAGAACCACACAAGCAGAATGTGGCTCACCAAACTGAGAAGGGTAGAAGCATCTGTGTTCACTCCTCCGAGAGAGAGGATTTGGAGCTGGGATTGTTGGAACAAAGGGTGAATAATCCTGGGTACCAAACAGGGGACTGATAAAAGATTTCATCTTCAACACTGCTATGTGTTTTAGCATCAAAAACATGTTTTTTAAACAAAAATTAGTGTGGAATCATATAAATATGAAACAGGTGTGGAATCAAAAATATAAAACAGGACAGAAAAGGGTGCTTTGATTGAAGCAGGGAGTCTGAGCTCCACTGGCCCCCTGAGATACGGCTCCCCAAACTCAGACCTTGGAGGGCATAGTTTGCGAATCTCTGGAGAGATGGAAATCGTATTATACTTGAAATCAGAAGTCTCAGCTTTGCATCCCAACTCTGCCCTTTAGTACTTGAGCATCATTTACCAAGTCATTAACCTTTCCAAACCTCAGGTTTTTCATCTCTAAAATAGAGGAAATAATATTTATTTCACAGGGTTATTGGGAACATTAAAAGAGGCAGTAAAATGAAAATGCTTTGTAATTACTAGACAAATGATCATATTGCCGTCATTAGACAGTCATAATGGGCAGTCACGCAACCAAGGGGAACAAGCTCCAGGCAATACCTTGCATTGTCTTCTTGCCAAGTTCCAATTTTTCCAAGTTCCAGAGGAATTCACTGAAAGTCTTGATTCATGAATATGTCTCTGAGTAGGTTAAAATAGCCAAGGCACTGTGGAATGCGCTGAACACTAGAATATAAGGCCTTCACAATGCGTGTTGGTTCCTAGTCATTACTGTGTTTATGAAGAATAGTTTTCCTATTTCTCTTTTTACCTAAATCTGTTACCCAGCCCCACCTTATGTTATAGCCAAATCAAAAGGTCTGTATTAGTATGTCTTAAAAGGAGAGATGGATACTGAGACCCAGAGAGGTTGTAACTAGTCTCTGAGCACATAGCAAGTTCGTGACTGGGCTAGACTTGAATCTGCTTCTCTTGTCACTCCAGGGATCACCTAGGGGCCTCGGCTGCCTGTCTTACAAAGGACTCCACCCCATGTCAGTGAAGGGAGGAGGCTAGTGCTGCACTAAAGAATCTAGTGGAGATAACCAGCAAAGTAACTCCAGAATCACTCCTGGGAGCTGCTGGGACGGCAGGATAGAATAGCAGAGAAATCAAGCATTCACTTACCTCCCTTGGGAATGTAGTGAATGGGAAATGGGACGTGTTCTCTTGGCTGGGAAGAGGATCAGAGTTTGTTGCTAGGTGTTTATGAGGGACTAGCAGTAGGATGGCACCCTTTTGAGCCCATGAGTCTTGGCACCGCCAGCCCCATGAGTGATACCAAATTAGGAGGTGAAGCGGGTGGCGTTGCCACCATGACAGCCAGCTGGGTGTTGCCAGTGAGCTAGGATGCAGACCATCAAACACAGAAAGCTTTGTCCCACAGCACACCTCTAACACCTTAGAATAAGAAAGGGTGTGTTGTTTCCAGCGGAGAACTTTTACAAATAAGCTTTCTGATGTGTGCTCCTGACCCAAAAAGAAGAAATGGGTAGAACCAGATACCCTACCAAGCCCTCCTTGTAGGCTGAAAATTATGTTTAATGTGTCATTAAAGATAATGTAAAAGAAAATGGGTGCTTAATTTAAAGATCATCTCTAACAATGCTGAGACCTATCTTCACTAGTATCTGAAGCTATTGTATAAACCACCAAAATCAGCAATCTTATTCATTCACAGGCTGGGCGTTTGTGCCTATTCTCTCATGCTCTTTAATATTTCCTATTTCTTTTATTTGAACCCAAAGGAGAAAAAGCTCAGTTGCAGAAATAGAACATGTCACACTTGAATTCAGTAGAGATTTTTTTTTTTTTTTTTTAAAGAGAGAGACTTCAGAGGCAAGATGATAAATGGATAATAAGAAACAGGGGTGCCCAGGGGTTGGCAAGGAGGGGCTGACCATGCACAGAAGAATTCCGGATTCAGTGATAGGGAGCTGCTGTTTCTACCCTCAAAGAAGAAGCTATCGATTCATTTTTTAAGGCAAACAAGTTGGATCCTGGGGACTGCTGAAGGTGAAGTGGTGGCTTCCCTGAGCCTGCCACCCTGGGTGACCTTTGCATGGGGCCACAGAAAGAACAATGGAGAGGCGACACTCCTAAATTAGTCATCAGGGCTGTTTGATTTGTTCCTGTGCCAGATGTTCCCTGGTTGATCCCTGCCTGGCCCATATGTCCTTTGTGAACAAGAGAGCGCGCAGAGCCAGCGGCCGCCACTTCAGAAGCAGCCACCAGAGCAGGCTGGCAGGAGGCTGCCGCCTGATTGGTTCGTCACTGTTTCTCTTAGAGATCAAGGGCATGATGTGGGCAGCACACCTGCCCACTGTCAGGGCCACGCTCCAGGCGGCAAGGCGGGCTCGATTCCCGCTGAGCTCTCACGGGCGCCGCAGGGCCCCTCGGCTGTGTCCCTGGACCTCTACCTCTTTTCATCCCCGTCACAAGAAGCCCCCGTGGAATATATTAAACAGCCATTGCCGTGTTCAAAGTGCGCTCAATCTGGCCAGCGGGTTTTCTGTTCCCACCAGTAACATCCACCTGCTGTCCTCTGAGCCGAGGCTTGGGGGCACTCTGCCTTCCTCTGACTTACGGGTGGGGGTGGGGGGAAGTGGAGACAAGAGACTTAAAGGCCTGTTCATTTGGGAAGTTGGCTGGTGTCCTTTTATGTCACCAAGAACTGTGTTGTGGGTCTAAGAGGCAAGGACGCTTTTCCAGCTTCTCACAAGGCCTGTAGGGACATCCTTTTTGTCTGCCCCCATCATCTCCTTCCGGAAACTCTGCCTCCATCTGTTCTTGGGCATCTTACTCGGGCTGGCCAAGCAGAGAACCTCTCTGCAGTTTTCAGACCAGCCCTAGGCAGAGAGTCAGTCCCGCCCCAGGGCTGCGAGCTGTGGGATGGGAGGTCCAGGACCTTCCGGTGCCTCCTGGGAGAAGCCCCAGTGCCACAAGCCGGGACGGGCCGACGCCAGCAATGGGCCAGCAGCTCCTGAGGACCCACTGCAGCTCGGCCTTCCTGTCTGGCTGCTGGATCCTTCCTTCAGTTACATGGGATACTCCCTCATCCTTCCAGTAAAATACTGTTTTTGCCAAAGCTGTTTTGAGTTCCTGTCACTTGCATCTAAAAAGTGTCCTGACAAATAAAGGACCACATTAAATGGAAACAGGACAGTACCCTGAATCACCATGATTTTGAAAGGCAACTCTCTGATTAACCAATTTGCCAAAAATCAATTCCTCAAATAATCTATTTGCTGAGAGAACGCATCACACAACAGAATTTCCCCAAGCTTTGGTTTGGCTATGGCTTCTCTGAGCTGTTACTACACTTTAGCATTTAGCTTATTCAGCTATGGCATCAGTCAGATTCTTCTAAGTCGAATGTTAATTTCTTCTAGATTCCTCTCCTTAAATGCCTAGAATGTCCGGAGGGTAGAAGTTTTGCAAGCAGATGAGATGCATTTCCCTTCCTCTCTGGCTGGGGACACATGCCGCATGCCCCCCTGCCTGCTCCCCCCCATCCTCTGCTCCAGCCTGTGCCCCCCCTCATCTTCCCCGACCTTGCTTGCCCTTGTCCACAAACGGCCGTGACAAACTGACTGGTCCATGTTGGAAAAATAAGCACCACATGTACTCACCAGCAAACTGGTTTCCCTGAGTGCACATTTGGGAATAACACCAACTGGGTACCGGACAGAGGTCAGGGCTGGGTGGAAAGGATGGGTATATACCTACTTGTTGAGTGCGATGCGCACTGACTGGGGAATGGATACGCTTGAAGTTCTGACTGGGGGGGATGGGGTGGGGGGAGGGGATGGGTGTATACCTACATGATGAGTGTGATGTGCACTGTCTAGGGAATGGACACAACTGAAGCTCAGACTTGGGGGGATGGGGAGGCATGGGCAATGTATATAGCCTGATCTTTTGTACCCCCATAATGAGCTGAAACACAAAAAATAAAAATTAAAAAAAATAAATAAATAAATAAAAGAATGTATCGGACCAACTTTAGCAGTCTGATCCTTCAGCAAGTTAGGCATCAGGTGAATTGAATTTGAATATGTGATTTTCAATGATTTGACCAAGATCCCAAACACCTCCACTAACATGGATGTGTTGAAGAAATGAAATTCAAGAACCTATAAAATTTCCCTTTCATCTACTACCCGTTTTCCCTTCCCATTCAGTTGACTAAGCCATTTACCCTGCAGGTGTGTCCCCTGGCTCCCGAGACAAATTCTGAACCCTTGACCTGTTGCACTTGGAGGGCCAGGGATCCTCCTGGACCGGGCCGTGCTCAGCTGCTGCAGTGATTACCTCACCGCCCGCTTCACCTCCCCCGGACCTTGCACTTCTCTTTCATAGTGTGTTGCTCACCTGCATTAATTACCTTAATTAGTTATAATTCTTTGTTTAACCGTTTCAACCTGGTGTCATCACTGCATCTCTGGTGCCTGGCACAGTGCCAGTTGCACGGTGGGTGCTCTGCAGCTTCAACAGGAAGTCAGGAGTTAGCCAACCCTACTAGGTAAATGGCATCATACCTGTGGCCTCCTATATTGACCCTGCTGCTGCCTCACTTAAACCTTCTAAGTTTCCAGCAACCTGAGGACGGTGCTTTTTCTAGCGCCTCTGTCCCTCCTGATGGCCACGTGGCCGGGAGAGTCTGGTCTTACCTGCCAGACAGGTCCAGCCCATCTTTCCACTTTCAATTGTCTGACCTCAACACCTATTTCCTTCTCCTCCGATGTCCCTGTCTCTGGGTAGATCTTTGCCACCTCTGTGGGCTTCCCAATAGAACAAGATGAAACACCCGACATCTGCCGCAACAGAGGAAGGGACTGGACAGGATGCAAGTCAGAAAAAGCAGACACTCTGCAGCCCAGCAGGGCAAGGGCGCTTGGGGTGGGCCAGGTTGGGGTCAATGTCTGTTTCAATCATTTATTTGCCATGTGATATATTATAAAGGAGAGTTAATGGCAACTACTGGTTTATAGCACACGAGTTGTGGGAACAATAAGCCACTCAGAATAAAAAACAAAATTGGGGTGAATTATGAAGGAGTGGCTCCACCAGGCCAGTGGTGAGGACAGCTGAGTCTAACAGGAACCAGAAAGCTGCCCAGAGTTGGTCTCTGTCCCCCTCCCTCTGAGCTGGTCTCTGCCTCTCTCTGGTACCCACTCTTGCTCCCTCTGTGCCCTATTAACGGCATGCACCAGGTCAGTTTGGCCACCTGAAATGGCACATCAGTCTGCCAGTCTGTATGACTTTCTGTTTTCTTCCTACCATTAAAGGGCTCAGTCTCTGCAACCCAGTGCAAACCTTCAGGACAGTTTCTTAGTGGCCCAGCTTAGACAGTAAGATTTCCATGGGAAATAGAGCTGCCAACTCCTGGCTTTGGCTGTGCGTATGGGGCAAGGAGAAGGGGGAAGTGAAACAGATTTCAATAAGGAGCGGGGGCCAGGGAATCAATAGGTACCACCACATCCCTTCCTCAGAGCGGTTGCTAGGAAAATAAATACAGTGGCAAATAGAAACCGCCTGGCTCAGAGTAGATGCTCACTAGTTCCCTCTTTCTCTGCCCCTAGAGTCACACTTGGCAGCTTGCTAAGGAGAATTCACACGAGTCTCTGCCCGAGGTCACCCGCTTGTCCCCTAGGACTTCCTACTTCATACCTTTCTCTTGCTTTTTGTAAAAAATAAACACATAAACAAAACCTGCTGGACACAGAAGTGCCACCTACAGCTTCCCCCGCTGCCCCCACCTGATGAGAGTGGGTTTCCTCACGTCCCCCACAGACCGAGCTGGCTGTGCAGCGCTGCCCAGCAACCCGACTCAGGAGGGAGCCTCTCACCTCGGCCAGCCTGCCGTCCACCTGCCTTAAGTGACATTTGTCTTCTGAATTTAGGGTTGTCAAATTCAGCAAATGAAAATACAGAACACCCTGTGAAATTTCAGAGAAACGAGTAAGTTTTTAGTGTATGCCCTAAGTATTCGTTGTTTACCTGGAATTCAAATTTAACTGTGTGTTCTACATTTTATCTGGCAACCTACTCCTGATCATGCTGTTGCTTGTTTCATTCTTTGAAGTGGCTCTGTAACTACACTCCCCTCTTATAATACACACACACACACACACACACACACTCCAAACCCAAGCAGGCCCATGCTGAGTGCTCCATAAACTTAAGCCTCTTCCCACGCTCCCCTGCCCACCTTAGTGGGAGTCTCTAACCACAGTCCTGTTCTTACCTGTGTGACCAACTTCTAGCCTCAGCTTTATGTGCCTGATAATTTACACTGGGCACTAGCCCAGGCCAAGTTCATAACAAACTATATTGTTGGCATCATACCAGCTGTTTCTGTAGCCAAAATGGGCACCGTTTTTGCTTATGCGTGAAACTGTAAGGATAATAACTTAGCCCTTTCATTTCATGTCTCTGTTTTCATTTCCCTCCGAAAGAGGGATCCTCCAGCCAGCAAGGAGTCATTTAATGTCTGCACTATTTCATTTTCTCCCTCTTTTGCACTATTTCATCTTCAGTGATACATTCCAGAAAACCTCTTTGGCCCTTACTTCCTATCTCTATTGAACTCTTTGTATGGTTTTCTTAAGATATTTTTGTTGTTACTGTGCCTTGTTTCCCTGGAACTGCATTTCAGAGTGCCTCACTCAGGTAAGAACGATGGAGACAGACTCCCTTTGGAATTGTCAAGTTCGAGTTTAAATTGTCAAAGATCCCTAAAACAGAAAGCAGGCCCCAGGTCCAAGGACATCATGATTCTGAAGAGTAAAGAGTGAGAAAAGATCAGAAAACTCTAAGCCAGTGAGGCCTGGCAGACATTAGAGAGAAAGAGATACCAGCTCAAGCCACCACTGAAGATAAAACAAAACACCTCTCAAATCAGAGAAAGAAGAAAAATTCTTTGTCACCACAAATGAGATGTTTAGCAATTGAATGAATTTTTGCATCGAGCTCATTTTGAGGGTGGTTACAAATACAAACATCAAAAGATTTTTTCAGGGAGCCCAAGAGAGAGCAGATGTTAATTAGAATGAAATTGGAGCAAGGCAGACTAAATTTTGCTTTGTCCTGGTGTTGCATTATTAGTTCATCACATCCACTTAGTCAGCACTGCAACCTGTGCAGAAATTAATCTATGCAAATAGCTTGGTCCATAGAAGTCATTCTGAAAGTACAGTCCCAGGCCAAAAGCACTGGCATGGCCTAGGAACTGATTAGAAATGCAACTGTCTGGAGCCCACCCCAGACCTACTGCATCAGGGAGGCTAGTGATGGAGCCCAGCCATCTATGTGTTAATCACCCTCTACCCCCATCCCCGGTGATTCTGGTGTGCTACGGCAACCACTGGGATGTCACTGACATGGTTCTTGTTGGTCCCCCTGAAACTCATTTAAAGGGACAAGAGAAATGGCCATTTTTGTCAAAGCATCTTAAAAAACATGTAAGGAATCTAGTCAATGGTGTTAATTCCAGACTCAGAGAGTTAGTTACCCACAAACCTCTTCAATCACACAAGCGCTGTTTTGTGACTCCTTGCCCTTGACTGGAGTCCTGAAAGAGGCAGAACCAGGAAGAGAGAAAGATCAAGAGACTGTCACACCCACGCTCTGCTGCTTCTCCCAGGGCTGAGGAGAGCAATGAGTCCTAATTGCACCAGTTGGCTTCCCTCCTCCCAGGTGAGGGCTCCTAAAATGAGAAGGAAAGCACTCAAGTGTTTTTCAGTCAGTGAAAAGCAAACACTGTTGGATGTGATTTAAGCTGCCATTCTAGAACCTCTCAGTTTCCACTGTGTTAGACTGTTGGCTTTGGTTTCTGTCCCCGAGGGCAAGGGGTGAGCGTGAAGGCTGGAGTGTTTAAGATCTAGGGGGTTTCTCATTGCCTCTGCCTTTAAGCTGGACCTCAGCACAGACGACCTCAATCTACATTATTTCCCCCCTGTCATGTGGTTCCAATTAGAAGCCATATTTTTTAAATCCTTGGTCATGACATTGATCTTAACAGCCATTCTTGGTAGGGGCAAGAGGCTAGACAATGAATGAGTCTTGTTATACTTTACAGTCTTTTCAAATGTAGCAAGTGTGTTCACAATGTACTAAGTTTAAGAAGTTGCTTACCAAATAGTAAATACACACAGACACAGCTATATATAATATATAGTGATGGCTGAAATTTGCATTTTTGTGAGACTAGTAAGATTTAGGTTTTCTGTTTTATACATTTTTGCACAGAAAAAAAAGTAAATTTATTTTTTAAATAAACAATTTGGCCTCAAAGTAGCTCCCCCAAAATATCTACTAATTACTGTGGTGGTTTAAGCATATGTCCACAAATTCTTTGATTCTCTTCTCTCAGGAGGTGGGAACTTAATTTCCCTCCGCTTGAGTGTGGGCTGGACTTAATGTCTCTCTTCTAAGGAATAGAATATGGAAAGAGAAGCACAGTAAGTTTACAGTGGGGAACCTGGGAAGATTCCACCGTGACCAAGGCAAGGTTAACATCATCAGTAAGAAGGCAAGTTGCTGTCAGGCACATTCAGATCTGATGGATGGGAAGGGCACTGCTTCTCAGCGGAAATCTTCCCTAGAACCCATAACCCCAGTTTGATCAGGAGGAAACATCAAACACAAATTGAGGGACATTCCACACAGCAATACCTGACCAGCACTCTTCAAAAGCATCAGGGTCAAGAAAAACAAGCAATGACTGAGAAACTATTGCAGATTGGAACAGACTAAGGACTCCAGACACCTGAAAGAAATGTGGGATCCTGAAGTGGATTCTGGAGCAGAAAAAGAACATCAGTGGAAATGGTGAAATCTGAGTAAAATCTGTACCAATATTAATTTCTGTGTTTTGAAAAACGTACGATGGCTATATAAGATGTTAACATTAGGGGAATCTGAAAGGAGGGAATATGGAAACCCTCTGCATTATCTTTGCAACCCTTCTGTAAATCTCAAACGACTTCAAAATAAAAAGTTTGAAATATAATAAGACCATTGGGCATTTAAAACAATACTCAACCATCCCAAGCATAAGTCACATACCCAGGCAGCTATTCTATGAGGGCACTGCATTCAATCCTAGAAGACAAAAGCTCTCAAAACTTCAAATATGATTTTGACCATCCCCCAAGGGAACATGACATCCTAGGAAGACGTGGAACACCCCCTGCTTGGGGAAGAGAGCAGTTGGAACAGGAACTGTGTGTGCAGCAATGCCGCACCTGGCTCCATTTTTGAACTCCCCTCTCATCTGACCATCCCACTGGGGAATTCATTGCACCTTTCTTGTTGGCTGCCCTAGAGAAGAAAAGGAACAGCTGAATATTCAGCCATTTTATCTCTTCCAAGAGAACCCACCCAGCCAATCTGCTTCATTCTCCATTTGTCACAAACACACGACAAGGACATTTTAAATCCATTTTTTGCTTGGTTTTGTTTTTTCCTCCCGGAATGAAAAGAGCTCTTTTTACCTCTGAATGTTTATGCTCCATTATTTCATTTGCATTGATTTCCTTGCCACATAGCCCAGCTTATTTCAAAAGCGTGAAATCTGTCCTCGCTATACATTGCCGCTAGAGTTCATTTTCTAAACTAGTTCTCAGGCATCGCTTCCCTTTGTGAAAAAACAAAGGATCCTGCCAGTACCGTGATCTCACTCACAACCTATTTCAGGATGACATCTGACCCAGGTAGTTTTGCATTCTGGCTCTGCTGTCGCTGGCACTGTCATTACGCCAGCTCTCCCTGTGAGCAAAGAGCCTTGTGTCCCCTGTGGATCACAAAGGGCAGATAATTGAATAGACAGGAATGGTCACAATGGGCATCCAATATCTACTGAGCACCTCTCCTTTGGAAACCATTGGCATTTCATCTTTATGATCATTTGCAAATATTCAATGAGGGCCCTTTGGTGAAGGAATGATGAAAACATTAAACAAAATGAAGGAGAACCTGTCTGGGGCATTTGATCATTAATTCTTACTAGGTGCCTAAGGCAAGTCAGAAATAGAGAAATGGATCAATCATGTGTTCAGTTGCCCGAGACTAGAAAGCAACTGGGACGAAAGAAGATCTGAGGCTAAAGGACCAAGTCCACAGGAACCTGCTGGAGATTCCCATATACTCGAAGGTGCATGGACTTCCTTTTTGGTGGAGTAACAAGGACATGGCCAGAAATGAGACTCCTAGGTAACTGTGAGCCAATCTGGGAGACAAGATTCTGGTTGACAAAGTCCTTACGGCCACGTATAGGTATTGAACTCTGTGTCTCCAACTCAGCAAGATA
The DNA here is from genome assembly GCF_041146395.1 of Eulemur rufifrons. Lineage (NCBI taxonomy): Eukaryota > Metazoa > Chordata > Mammalia > Primates > Lemuridae > Eulemur > Eulemur rufifrons. The sequence goes on along the minus strand of NC_090990.1, from coordinate 116,884,225 downwards.
GTGCCTAAGATTATCTAAGCTGGAAACTAATTTGCTTCAAAAACAAAAGTGAAACAAGAACAAAACATGGTTTTAGCATGTTTACTTTACAAACCACATTTTGATAAATCAAAAAGAAAAATATCACCATAATTCCATCCCTTAGCAAGTCAATTCTTCTTGTTTATTCAAATGCCCTTCTAGGAGTTGCCCATGTATGATCATTTTTAGAAAATTGTAATCATAGCATAAGTAGATTTTAAGATTTTTCTGTTTAGCTTTAAGGGACAGAACACTTTACTAAACTGCATAAAATATACAAAATTACGATTTTTAGTACGTGTGTAATATTCTATGTTGTTAGCATACTACAATTTATTTAACTATAATTTATATAACTACTATTGAACATGGACATTGTTTCCAAATTTTTTGCTACTGTAACCAGAATTCAATGCACGTTGCTCTCTTCTTTTTCTAGGGATAATTTCCCAGAGGTTGAATTGAGAGGTTAAAGGATAGGTCCGTCTTTACAACTTACAAATAATTTTGTACAGGCATTTTTTATAATATATTTCTTTGTTTAAATGAGGAGAGAGAAGTGAAGATAAAAATGGAATAGGCTGTGTGCGGTGGCTCACACCTGTAATCCCAACACTTTGGGAGGTGGAGGCAGGAGGATCACTTCAGCCCAGGAATTCCAGACCAGCCTGGGCAACACAACGAGACCGCATCTTTGAAAAAAAAAAAAAAAAATTAGCTGGGTGTGTTGGCATGCACCTATAGTCCTAGCTACTCAGGAGGCTGAGGCAGGAGGATTGCTTGAGCCCAGGAGTTGGAGGCCGCAGTGAGCTATGATCATGCCATTGCACTCCAGTCTGGGAGACAGAGCAAGACTCTGTCTTTAAAAAAATAAAAATAAAAAAGTGGAATAAATATGCATCCTTGTTTCTGTCGAGCACCAGAGCCACATATCAAACCATCTGTTAGACATCTCTGTTTGGATGTTCCATAGGTATTTTTAATTCAACATTTCTACAGCTAAACTGGTCATATTCCTTCCAACTCCCCAAACCTGCCTTTCCTCCACTGCACTTGGCTCAGTGAAGAGCATCACCATCCATCCCATCACTTAAGCCAGATGCCGAGAGGTCATCCTGATTCCTTCTTTGCCCTCACCTCTCCCTCCACCATTAAGTACTGGGGGTTCAACTTCTGGGATATCTGTTGAATCTGACCATTTGTCTAACTGTCAAAGCTCCTATTCTAGTCTAAAGCACCATCATCTCTCACCTGGACTTCTGCCCCACCCATATAACTGGAACCCCACACCTCTGGCTTTATGCCCTTCTAATCACTCTTGCTGCCTACCGGAAGATCTTTCCAAAGCATTGAGTTCTGTCCTTAAAATGCTTGGTCCTCCTATTCCCATTGGCATAATTTTAAAATTTTCATGATGGTTTACAGCGCTATTCAGGATCTAACCCTCTCCAACCTTTCCAGGTTCATCCCATGCAACTCTCCCCCTTGCTTTCTCTCCACCAACTATTGCTGTCTTTTTTCAGCCCCTGAAATATCCCCTGGCCATTCTTGCCCTAGGACTTACACATAGGCCTTTCTCTTTAGGACCGATCCTACCCACCCTTTGTGTCCTATCTTAAATGTCTCTTCCTCAGAAAGGATTGGCCACGGCCACCACCCTGGCCTGTCATAGTTCAGTGATATGCTCTCAAAACACTCTAAGCTTCCCCTCTGGTAACATTTGTCTCACTTGTTTACTTATTAAATGTCTGTCTTCTCCACCAGACTGTCAGCTCCAAAAAGGCAAGAACAGTTTTTGTCTTGTTTACTGCTATATCCTCAATGTCCAGTATGCATTTGAGACATCATAGGTACTCAATATATATTTGTTCAATAAATGAATAAATAAATAAATGAAGGAGCTAACCATATTCTTGGACCCTATTTTAAGGTGGTCTCCATAATATTAAACAGGATATTCTAAAAATCCCACTCCCAAAGACCTTGTTTGTGATTCAGATCTCCGCATTTTATTGCAAATTTGTACTATATAGCAAAAGGAATATTTTAACAGTTGACTTGCTTTGTCCACATGGATAGATTATTAGTACAATAGCAGACCAGTAACTAAAGGTAAGACTAATCCTACATATTTTCTTCTCTTCCCTGACTCTCAGACTTGTCCTTTTGGAGAGGAGTGATAAAACAGATGGATTTAGTTTTTATGTCAGTCATCATCAGCTGAACGGAGGTTTTTGTGTGAAAGGAAAGGCTAGTATTAAATTGATTGATGGTTCATTTTTCCTATTTACTCTTTGATCATTGGAGTGACACAAGGAAGGCTGTCTAGTTAGAGGTGTGTGAGACAATAGCTATGACAAAGACTATTCCAGACACAGAATTCATCGCTTGTAAATAATCCCTGGAAATGAGCATATTGACACGTAGTCACCAATAAACTTGCGTGCTAAACTGCTCGGGAAAATCTATCCTGCACCTATGGAAGGACTGTAAGGAATTAACATTAGCATACAATCTCCAGAGGAATATTTGTAGTAGAATTTCTCTTTTATTGCAAATGGGAGATGACAAATAATTCATATGGATATTAATAATTCCACCATAGAGTCTTCTGCATTTCTGGTCACACCGCCAAGCCCTGCAAGGTATGCAAATACATGATTTCCACATGTGGCCATGGTTGCATGTGGCACAGGTGCTGTGTGCTGCCGGCCCTCAGGTCTAGATCCTATTGTCGTTATCATTTTTCTTATTAAAACGTCTAACCTTTTGCCCTAGAAGATGAAGGTCTAGGCAGGAAGAAATAGTTTGCCAACTGGCTCCCATATTGTCTGACAGTTTTACTTTCTCCCCCCTGGGACTCGCTCATACCAAATCCCTCTGCCACCCAGCCTGGCCCCAGAAATGGCTGCATCCCCTTGAATGCTCTGGCACAAGAGTGAACAAAAGCTTCTGTCCCTGGTTAGCCTTAGTGCAGCTAAGCCTGGCTAGGCCTGTCAAAAAAAAAAAAAAGAAGGTACAAAAGGAGCACAAAAGAGGGACAAACAGAAAGCAAGAATCATAAAACAGCCCGCTTATAAACTGCAGATCTCTGATCCTTCCCTAGATACCGCGCTCTAGAGGCTCAGGGGCCCTGTTCCTACAATATTTCTCCTGAGGATGCTATCCTTTAACCTGAAGAGAGGGCAATGCACGCAATGCACCCTACTTCCTCGCTTCTCAGCAACGGTGTCACTGGTTACAAACGAGCCTCCATCCAAAGTCTGAGCGAGTGCTCCCTTTGTTCCTCCCCTGCAGAAAATATCAAAAGCATCTCCTCTTTCTCCTCCCAGTAGGAAAGGTGTGTATGTGAATAAGAGCAACCATTTGTTGGATTCTTTTTCTGGACCCAGCATTGTGAGAAGAGAAGGTTTCTCGGGGAAGGAAGAGGAGTAGGGCAGAGAGACAATAGGGGAGAGGTTATTTTGTGGTTCAGAGAAAGAGCAAGTTCGCAAGAAATATAACATGGATTCCATGCGGGTCATTGTAAGTAGGTCTTGTCTCTCTCGCTCTTTCTCTCACGCTCTCTCTCTCTCTCTCTCGGTATGACTAAGTCACACTTGAAATGTGTGACTAAGGAGGTGAATTTTAAATTTTATTTAATTTTAATTAATTTAAAGTTAAATAGGCACGCATGGCTTTGTGGCTAATGTATTGGGCAGCACAGCTCAGGAGGCCAAGTGTGGCCATGAACCAGTGGAAACTAGGCCCAGCGTGCCTGCAGCAGGGGTGAGGCCCCACACCCACCAGCTGGCAAGCTGACCCAACAAAAGAGAGCCTTCGGGACCCCCCGTTTACATCCTGAGACCTGCACACACCCTTGGACATGTGCGTTAACAGCACTCTGTACTTTCCCCTTGGAGGCACTTCTCATAGCTGTGGGTCCTCCGATACCTTTGTTTTGCTCAACATCATTTCCTTATAATATTGGTGAGAAAAAAAAGTTTTCATTATTTGTCATTTCCCTTAAAGTTGCAGTTTCCAAGAACTTATAGAAGCTGCTAAATGAGGACTTGCTGTAATTTACAAATGATTTGTGTGGTTCCTTCATTATTTATTTTGTTTAATAAATAGGTATTCACTAAGCATTGACTCTGTGTGGCCCAGGTGCTGTTTCAGACGCTGGGAGCACACCAGTGAACAAAGCAGGAGGACTCCTTGCTCCTGGGAGCTCACGCTCCCGTTAAGGAAGCCAGATCATAGACTAGTGAAGAAATATTAATAAATATATAATGTTCATACAACAGGGAGCGATAAGAGCTCAGGAGGAAAACAGTAGACCAGCGTAAGGGTGTGGACAGTACCAGGGATGCTGTTTCAGACAGGCACACAGGGGCAGGCTTCTCTGAGACATGACGCTGGAGCAAAGACCTGAATGCAACAAGAGATGAGGCACGAGGAAATCTGTGGGGAGGAAATCCTAGGCGGAGGCCCGAAAGCCAAAGGGGGCCAAAGCAAGTGTGAAGAAGGAACATGGCAGGTGGCGGACGCCTCCTCTGTGGGGCTGCACAGCCGAGACCTCTTCTCACCTAGACCCTGGATCCGCCCTCTGTCACCATTCTTGGAGATCCAGTCCCTGATTCCATCAAGCCCACATGGTCAAAACAGAAGTGAAGCATGTCCCTGGGGAAGGAAAGGGCCCATCACCTCGCTGGGAGGAGAGAGAAGCTCAGCTCCATTGGCAGGTCAAGGTCGGGGGCCTCACCTCTCCCTGTGTTACAGGGCAGGGTCTCCGAGCAGGGGAGGAAAGCCAGCTGAGTGACCCCCTGAGTGGAAATCAGGGCAGAAATATTTTCCGACAGAATCCCCATGGGAAACGTGACAACATTAGCAGCAGGAATGAGACCTCCCTCAGAGGATACACGAACCGTTGGGTTGAAAATAACCACAAGGTCATCTATTCCAGCTGCCACCAATTGCCTGAATTTTTTCCTACAAATTTTTGAACAAGCAGTCCTCCAGCCTCATCCTGTGGCCCAGTGCTCCACGTGGCAGCCCCTTGTGATGGTGGCCAAGGCTTGGAAAGCTCCCTCGGGCTGGGCCGAGGACCTCCCAGGGCAAGGGCTGTGGTGGGCAGAGGGCAGCACACTGGGGTCTGGATCCAGCACATTCCTCCACGGGAGGGTGGGTTTGTACTCCCACGCATTACAAAAAAGACTGTGGTGAGATCAAAGGGTTTTTGACTTCAGCCTTCTTTAATGAACCAGCTTTAAGACATCTCCCAGGTTCATGGCCTTTGTTCTAAGGCAGGATAAGGAATGGCTGCTTCCCCTCACCTGTGCCGTGCCCTACATTCATTCAGACCCGTTTATGTCCTATCTCCCCAGCTGAAACCATCCCATGACTTGATGTCACATTTAAAATAAAATACAGACTCCTTGCCATGATTATCAAGATATTCTGTGAGCATCCTAATTCTCCATGACCACCGCCTCCTCTGAACATACTCGACCCATTTAGGTCTCTCTTGCCTTAAAAATGCCCTGCTCATCTGGACAAACATTCTCCCTCTGACAGCGTCCGCTTCTCCTGTTCACAGCTGAATTCCTCAGAGCATCCACCCTCTGCCTCCGTTTCCTCACCTTCCCTTCAGCTCTTACCATTGTCCTGTCTGTCTCATGCCCCCCAAGCTCCCCTGCAACTGCTCTCGCCAACAGCCTCCGTGTCGATCATTCCAGCGTTTGCCTTTAGGCCCCATCTTGCTTGATCTTTTAATATTTAGTACAGTTGACTGTCCCCTCGTCTATTCGATCCTCCTTTCCCTTGGCTTCCCGGACATGATGTCTGTCCCCTCCCTCTGTGGTAGGCTCCTGGGCCTGTGCTACCAAACCTTGACCTGTCGGACCCGTCGGAGTCAGGCAGCGCCCAGTCCCGACCTCCCTCCTCGTTCGTCCTGACTCTCTCCTGTGATGCCACCCACCGGATGGCTCCGTCACCATCCATCTGTAAACTAACGATTCTTTAATCTGTAGCTCCTGCTCAGACCTCCTAAGCAGAGATGTCACCACAGGGGTGCTGCGTGTGTATGTCACACTCGATGTGTCAGAAGCAGACTCGTGACCTTCTTCCCGATCCCGCTCTCCCCACTCTGCCTCCCAAACCCATTTACTGCAGCATGCCCTCCAGGAAACAGCGGGCGCCTGCTCTCAAGGAAGAACCCTGGGGTTCATCTTCACCCCTGTCACTCCCTGGCGCCTCTCGTCCACCCAATCGTGTTCAAACAGGCGCCAGGTTCGTGTCCTCTCTCCAACGCAGACGGCCCCATCCGTGACTGTCATCTCTCACCTGCGCTGCGGCAGTCACCTCCTATCACATCACCCCGCACCCGCCAGAGATCTCCCCGGGTCCATTCTCACACTGCAGTCGGAGGGGACGTTCCAAGACGCTCGTGGGACTGTGTCACTCGCCTGCTTAAAATCCTCCGAGGGTTTCCTGTGCTTAGGGTAACACCTGCGACCTCAACAGGGCTTGACTTCTGTCTCACGGTGCTATTTCGCAAACTCTTCCCCCCAGCTTAATTCAGCATTTTTAATTTCCTCAAATGCTTCCACTCTTTCTCATTTCTATGTCTAATTAACGAATTGTAAGATGACCATATTCCCTGCTCATTTGATTTTAAGATCCATGAGGTCATGAATCTTTGTTTATTTTGTTCACCAGCGTATGTCTAGCAATTAGCACAGTGCCTAACACATTTGCAAAATATATGATTCATTTATTCAAAAAATGTTTTTGACTGCCTACTCTGTCTCAAACTGTATTCTTGGTGATAATGATAAAGAAATAATAAAAATGTTTTTTTAAAGGGACAAAACTCTCTGCCTTTAAGGACTTTATTTCTAGTAGAGAGAGACTGAAAAATAAATAAGGAAAAAATATATATTGTATATAGTATGTTTGTATACATAGTGTATAGAATATTTACTATAGTTTAATATAGTATATTTAATGTAATGTATTTGATGGTGATAAATGCTGTAGAAAAACATTAAGTGGGAAAGGGGAAGTATATGATGAGAGGAGGCTGAAATTTCAAAGCGGGTTGTTGGCGAAGACTAAAGATACATTTGATAAAGGATCTGAAAAAGGAGGAGGAGGAGAGAAGGAGGGGAAAGAAGAGGAAGAGAGGTGGGTGGGGAAGGAGACAGAGAGAGAGAGAGAGAGAGAGAGAGAGAGAAGAGATGAGACATCAGGTGGGTATCTGTGGGAAGAGTCCTCCAGCAAAAGGAACAGCAAGTTCAAGGTCTTAGACAGGTACACACCATGACGCGTTGAGAGTTGATGGGCCAGAAAGGAGGCCAGTGTGGCTAGAGCAGAATGAGTGAGCCAGTGAGAGGTCTCTGCAGAGAGAGGAGAGACACAGGGCGCCATCACACAGGGCCTTGTGGAACTGGGGAGTTTTCACAACGAGGGCAACGGGAAGCCACTGGAGGGTTTTCAGCAGAAGAGTGACATGGTGGGACACAGATTTCAGCAATCTCACTCAGACAGCTGTGTTGGGAACAGACTGAACAGGAGAAATCACGGGAGCCAAAGTGCCAGATAGGAGGCTACTGCCATGATCTGCTTGATAGACAAAGGCGATTCCACCCAGAGTGGCAGCAGAGAGGGCGAATGAGGTATGTATTTTGAAGGTAGAGTTGACAAGAGTTACTGAGGGACTGGACACTGCATAAGAAAGAAATAATGGAATCAAGAATGATTCTAATGGTTTCTGGCCTGAGCAAATGGATAGAGTTGTCAACTAATGGAAATAGAGAAGATTGTGGAAGGAGTGGGTTTGAACATATTAATTTTAAGCAGTCTATAGACATCTGACACATGTTATTCTGATCTGAGCTGCATTATTTAAATTAAAATATCACTTGTCAAAAGGCCTGATATCCCTTAGGATTAGCCTCACTCCTTTCAGGCCCAAGGCTCTGGCCCTATCTCAAACTCCACAGATGTCATAAAACTGTGGTCTAAAGGGACACTACATGGGACTGGTGCCACTGTGGTGCCGGATCTCCAGAAATGCTTGTGTCTAGATATTTACTCGGAGCATCTTTTAAAAAATCTAATAAGCAAAACATTCCTGGTTGTGCAGAAGGCTTGGAGCTACTCTTCACTCTAAAGCTTCCCCAACTCAGAGGTATTAGATAAGGTTTTCTTGGCCAAACCATGTGCCAGGTCCTCTGATAAACCATCTGCTAGGAATCTGTCCTTCTGTAACACCGAGCCAAGAGCTCCAGCTGGGGCTGTGTAAGGCTGCTAGTCTGGATAAAGAAGGCAAAGGGATAACCGTGGGCATGTTATCAAATCATTGTGCCTGGGCCACCAAGGACATCATCACATAATGTCCTCTCAGGCCTCCTTAGAGTTGTAAAATCATTGTTGACCTTAGGATGAAATACCCAAACCTATCAAGTCCCCAAGACAACTTCTGTGGGTAAACTGGGAGCAGATGTTACCCTAGAAGTAAAGTGAAAAAAATTACAAAACCCCAACCTACTGAAAGACAACATTTTTACCTTAAATCTACAATGCTAAATAGGTGAGTGCAATTTTATTTTCTTAAAATAACTTGCTTGCTAAGGAAAAAGATGTGCAAAATTCTCAGACTCAAAAGTGCATCCAAGGAAAACAGCCAAGCTCCACAGTCCATCATCCACCTGCAGGTTCTTGTGACAGACCCTGGGGCGATTACAATTTCAATGTCTCAATTTGGAATGAGTGGTCGCCTCTTAAAGGAGCCATGGGGCAAAGGTTCTAGCTCAATTCCTGGGGCAGTGCTGGGCAGTGCCTCACTCACTGTTCTCGTACTGAAATGGAAGAATAACATTTCCTCGTGCTTGGTATAAAGAGTGTACATCAAATAACCGGCCTGGTTTCTCTGTCTGTGAATCAGCTCAGAAGACCAATGGCCAACAAGATTTCCAAACCCTTCAGGGGAATAAAGGCAGCATCAATGAAATGGGACTATAGCTTCTCAGAGGACTTTAAAGACAATAACATGCATTTGAATACAACATTGCCGCAGGTTTACTGTTTAAAAATGCTTTCATCTAGAGTAGATACACAAATAATGCACTAGGTAAATAAGAATAGATTAGGTAATTTCATTAATAAATGTATTAAATTACGTGATACTCTCTTGTCCATTTAAATCTTGAAAAAATGGAAAGAGTTCAAGTAGCTTCTGTTCCTCATCTACATCTAGGGCAGAGGTTCAGGTGGGGATACACCCACAGAACACAGCAGAATCCCAGAGGGGGAAGTTACTTATAGAAATGACACTGCCTCCCCCAGCCTGGGAATTCTGACCCGCTGTGGGCACAGGCCCAGACCTCCAGCCCCACACAGATACAAAGGAGAGCATGGGGGTTCTCTGGCTGCGTCGAGGAGATAAATGTTGTAAATGAATAGTCAGTTTATGTGTTGTAAGGTATTTGTATATTGTCTGTGATTATAGGTGGCAGTTACTCTCTCTCCTAAGAATTACTCTGGAATTGTGCCTGCAGCACTGACATGCTCATGGCATGTTTGGGAGACCAACCAGAGAGGCACAGAGCAAGAAGTTGCAGCCAAGGCTGGGTTCCTGTCTGGGCCACTTGCTAGCTGTGTGATCTGGAGCAAGTAAAGAAAACTTTATGTGCCTCAGTCTCTTCATCTGTAAAGTGGGCTGTCATAGTACAGTAGCCTTCATAGGAGAGTAAAGATTAAATGATTTAATATGTACGAAGCACTTCAATTGGCAGTTAGCACATAATAAGTGCTAAATAGTGTTTGTCATTTTCGTATCACCAGCATTGTTGACATAGATATAGGTTCTATGCCTACTCTGCCAAGGAATTAGATTAGAAGGATGCAAGGAAACAGGTTGCCCATAGTGTCCAGGAGCCTGTAATGATTGCCACTGTGAGGATGCCCAGGAAACCAGGGCAAGACGGATGTCATAGGGGTTAGGTAGGGCACCTCTTAGACTCTGCAGTGCAGGGGAGAATGAATGGGGAGGGCTTTCTGGCTAGAGGACAAGAGTGCATTTAGATACCTTCTTGTCTTTTATAGAAATTAAAATATGATTCTATCTTTCTCTCTTCTACCACACCCCTCCCCCCAAAAAAAGAAAATAACTCAAAATACTTTGGAACTAATGTGTGAAGTCAGAGAAAAACATATTATCAGTTTTCTTCCAGTCAGCTGATGTTCGAGGCAAATGCAACACATTTTAAAATTTTGCATTTTAATGATTTGATTAGGTTAAGTCATATGAAATTGACCACTTGCGTGTAAAATAAGATAAAATATTAGCAATTTTCATAAGGATCAATTTATAGTATGCCCTGGACCTTGCTATTCTGGGCAATACACCTTAATTGCTATTTTTTAATGTTTTATACTCTGGGGAAAATTTATTAAAAAGCATGTTTTAAAAGATGTATATGAAATCAAGACATTTCAGGGCTGACCTTCAATTGCATAAAGATTGAGTTTGCATAGAAACTTCTAATGATTTTGTCTCCCTAATACATGGAGCTGCTAAAATTGGAAGGACCTATTCCAAATCTTTCTTCTGATGAACTGACAGGGGTCATAGGGGCGAATTTATTTACCCAAGGACAGTTAGAAAATATCAGAGCCAAGAACAGCTGTCTGATCCCTGAGCCCCTATTCAGCTTCTCTTGTGGCAAAATCAAATCTCTGTTGTCTGGAACTTTGTCAGGCTGACCAGGATGTGTTTATAAGGAAGCCACAGGCTCAGTGTGGGAAACCCGGGGTCTGGGCAGATGTGCCTTGCTCTTAATGCTGAGACCCACGTTGTCAGGTCCCTAACCAGACCCCTGATTCTGGGCATAATACGTCATGGCAATAATAGCCATCGATACCCAAGAATTCTCAGACTATTCAGGTGAGTGGCATTGCCTTCACAATGTCTAGATAAGAAATATTGAAAAAGAGGTCATAAGGGCATCTACCACATTTCCATGCAGGGTACTCAATGTTACCCCTGCTTTACAGACGAGGGAACAGGTTAAGGGATGCTGGCAACCGCCAGCACTCAGACCTGTCCACAATATCATAGAAAAATGAGTCTACCTTCCTGCCAGCTTCCAAGTCTCACATGAGTGTATTGAACTGGGAGAACTTACTGGGAGAAGCTTGGTCTCAAGGAGTTTGGAACATGCACTGTTTGGCTTTGCAGCCTGTGAATTGAAAGAGGGTAAAATAGAGGTAGAGAAGTCAATCCTAGTGGGAAGCACTACAGAGAAATACCTCGTGCTGGTTGGTTTGGGCCTGTTTGCCTGAACCAATGATTATGGTGCAAGGAACAGGAACAGGCTTATCCTGATTGCCTTAAACCTATCAGGGCTTATTCCTTGAGCGGAGGTTGTGATCATCAACTGAAGTATATGAGCCAAGGGCGGAGGGGAGAACACCCTAAAAAAAATCTGGATACTGTTAGAAAATGAAAAGGGGAAAATGTGTGTTGGGCAATCAGCCGACAAACACTCAGTATGGAAGCCCGAGTCTGGATGTGCCATAATTTATTCAATGGGTTCACTACTGTTAGACATTTATGTTCTTTCTGACTTTTCACTCTTCTCCCTTGCCCTTGCAACAAACAGTCTTGTGGCTCTGTCTTCATGCACATGTAGGATTATCTTCCCAGGGTAAATTTCTAATATTGAATTGTAGGACCCAAGTATATGAAAATTCAGCTGGTCTTGATAAATTTTCTTCCAGAAAGTTTGTTTCCCACAGTCAATACCCTCATAATCCTGGGAGCTGCATGCTAATCTGACGGACAAAAGTCTGTGCTTCTCAAATAACACTCCACAGTGCTGTGCTGGGGCATGTGAGGCCACAGAAAAATATGGCCCATCTTCATGGAACTGCAATTCCTTCAAATTTATAGAAAACTAGTATGTTTACATTTCATGATATCATGACATAGACTACAAAACCCATATAAATTTTGTCAATGAAACATGAGATGGAATTCACCTTTGTCTTCTCCTTCTCCCAAATCCCCAAAATATAAGTTCACTTTCCCCTGCAGTAAGAAACTGTGGTGGACATTTTGAGAACTAATTGCTCTTTACCAGGATTCCCCTAATGTAAAATCTTTACCAAATAAAGATAAGAAGATGCAAGGGATAATGACAGCCCTGAATGGAAGCAAGAATCCTATTCAGCAGCATGAAGTAGGAAGAGGTTCAAATGGCCAGAAGATGCTAAAACCTAACATTGAAGGACAGTAACCAGGTGGTTTCAGCCAGGTTTCATGACGGAGCAGTGGCCTACCATTTCTAGTGGCAGACACAATCCAGGGACCCTGCTCTCAGCCATGGGAAATCCCAGCCTGCTATGGCCCACAGGTGGGCAGGGAGATGAGTCTTGGCTGCTGCAGGCCCCACTGCCACAGGGAAACCCTTGTTAACTCCCAGCACAAGTCCCTCCGCATAGATTTTTTATGATTATCGAATGTCATTTCTCTGATTAAAATGATTTGAATTGTTTTGCTCATTAGAATCCTTTGATATTTGGAAGACAGTGACATTCAATGGAAATTCCAATGTTGAACGAGGATGAGGCAATATCCAATTAAATTCATTTAAGAAGACCAGGAGTCATTGTGATGGCATCATCAGGGTTTTTGTGACATCACATAAATTAATTAATTTTTCTAAAGGCAATAAAATGACTATGTTTTGTTTTCTGGGCTATCCCAAATGCAGGAGTCCCAACCAGGCCAGTAAGTTCTGATACATAGCACACTGCAGCTAAATCAAAAATCTTTGCTCTCATGACTAGAAAAGACAAAAATACGAAAGAGACATTGAAACATTCAAGCCAAGTGATTTTCACTTGAATGAACACTTGCTATCTTGCTCACCTTGATGTGCAATAGATAAAGAGCTTGACTGTGTCCTACTGAGTGCAGAGTACCCTTTCAGACATATTCATGGCAGGAAAGAGATCCCTAATAACGTAACAACATGGTGGTTACATCTGGAATAAGAAGACGAGTTCTCTCTCACATAAATCTGGATGCCATAGCCTGGTGGACAGTCTCTGTTTGCCTCTAGATCCCCTTTGCACATTTCCACGTCCTGCTGTAGGCCCTAGGAGGCTGATCTTTATGGACTGTGCCAACCAGAGTCCCTTGCCCTCGGGCTTATGATTGGGTTTAGCCAATGGGATATCCTGGCAGGGATGGGAGGATGGGAGACACTGGAGTCAAGATATTTATTCTTCTGTCTTTGGGGCTGTGGGTTGGCAGTGACTCACCTTCAGGTCTTCTCTTACAGCTTCCTCCAGCTCTCCACATTTCTGAAATAATTCAGTTCCCTTGCTCCGTTGGGCTGGGTCCTTATTCTCCACTCTTCCTAGCCCAGGAGGCCTTACTAAGCCTCACTGGTTTCAATTAACCCTGCCCTAGACTCTGTAAACAATCTCTTCATTAAACCCTCCCTTACTCATGTGCCATGTGTCTCTTGTTGGGACCATGACCAATGCAGCTCATGTAGATTCTATCAAACAGCGTGAGATATAATTCCACAGAATACACAGGAAAAGCACTCAGTTCCCTATCATGCTCATTCCAAATAGAAATGAGCACTTGACAAGAATTTATTTGTGCTTTTGAAAATGTTTGCACTATCTTTCAAAGGTGACTCCTTTTTATAAAATAAGTCATTCTGTTCATGATTTGGTATCTTTTCCAGTTCTACCCTAAGGGGTTGATAATTAGCATTTCATAAACAAGTTTATTCTCCTCTGAGGATAAGAGTATTATGAGGAAAGTACTTGATAATCAGAAAAATAATTTGATGTTCAACAAATAGTAAGTCACTATAACAATATACATTGCATAAAGGACAGTTAGTGTCACTAGCAAGGATATTTGCTTTATCTTTGACTTTTCATACTAAACATGCAAAATTAGGTGTATTGAGAGAGTTCTCTGGCACTCCTAACTCTGGTGACCAATAAAACAATAAATATCTTGTCCATCCTTCCAATGCCTAGCAACTTAACTTGAAAAATCCAAAGTTACACAGAATTTTTGTAACAGAGAAAATATACATTCCTTACCTTTCTCATTCTCATTGTAACCAGTCTCAAGAAGGAAAACATAATTCTTTTAGATCCTTCTCACGTGAGAATAAATAGGGTTACTATAAGAATATAGGGATATTCAGGATCATTAGGTGTTGGACATATTGAAAGTTATTCATGAAAAATTTTAGGTAGGTCAATCAGTCTTTCATTCACAGAGGCATCACTGAGTGCTGTGAGGTAACGGATGTATTATAGGAATTCGACATCAAGCAATAGCAGATGTAAATGTCTGGGAAGGGGAGTTGGAAGATCAGAATATAAGTCACTAACCAGTCTTCCTAAAGCATTGGTGTGGGTGGACATGTCAGTTGGTAGGAATGTTCGAGAAGCTAAGTACATATAGCCACTGAATTAGAACCAAAATAAAATAAAAACTTATAGAAAGGTCTAGGAATCTGTTGCCTCTATGGAACTGCTACCTCTGTGGATCCACAGTCAAACATATGGTATTAGGTCTGGCACTGCTGAGGGTCAATAGGGCCAGCAAGCAGGAAGAACAAGAAAGAGAGTCAGGAAAAGCTGAGCCTGCTGGGCTCCCCTGGGCCTGGCCATCACCACTTATCCAACCACAAAACCATCTCAGAGCAATGGCCCCTCCTTCCTTTCCATCTTCCAGACCTCATGCAAGTTCCTTGTGTGGCCAGCTCTAACCTGGAACCATACAGAGAAGAGGACTCTGGGAAATGTATTTCCCAGTATCAATATAGCAAACTACAGCGCACTTCATTCCTTGTCAACCTGGCATCTATGCACTCTTCTTTAAGAATATTTAACATCCAAATATAGACAATAGCAAAATCATGTTTCTACCTGACACAATTATTTGAAAATAGGGAACCACTTCCCTCAAAAAAAAAGACACAAAATCTCATATATCCCTTTATCTTTCTTTTAGAGACAAGCATTCCTTTTCTAACTGAGTTACACTTCCACTTTGATATCTTGTAATTTAAATGTTGAGATATACAGTTAATCACTATGAACATGCCTTATGTTAGTAGGAGAATAATAGAAGAAAAAATGGTTAAATGTCTATTACCTATCATCTATTTATCTATCTATCATCTTCTATCCAAATACATATATGTGAAGCAAAGAAGAAGGCTTCATCACACCTACATTGCTCACTTCTACAACTGAAAATTTGATCATAACTGTATTTCTAACTTTCTTCTTCCACTGTCTATTCCATACTCATTACACTCTCAGCTGGTCATAGTTCCTTGCTGGGTAAGGGTCTCCAAACTTTCATGCATGGAGAGATTGAACTTTGGGGAATATATTTATTTGGTTTGTTGCATTTGTCCTAATTTTTATCAAGGTTATGGGAATACTAAGAGGTACTCTCAGAGAAGCTCTGAGTCTAGATATACTCTTTCCTAACCCACTGTGTAGTAGCAACTTAATTTACCCTTGATAGTCAGGATCAGTTACCCCAGGACAGTAACCTCCTTTTTGCATGTTGGTTCAGGGGCTTGAATAGCCTAAAGTGGCCAGGTGGCAGCCTCCACTTTCAATTTAATGGAAGTTTGTTGTATCCCCTGTTGGCAGCATTACTACCTTGGGATCTAAGGACTCCAAATGAGTAGAGCCCAAAACTGAAGCAATGAGAAGCAAAAATTTCACTAAGGGGCCAATAAGGGTAATGTGAGAGGACCCATTTCCACACCCATCTCTTAATTCCCAAACCTGAAAATCTTGGCAGCAGACAAAAGAACAATATATATCAGTTGTTGATCAGGGTATATACTATGTACTGGAGGACATTACCCAGCTCTGCAGTGTTGCCAGCCAGCTGGAACCATAACTGAATCTTTAGTTCTATCAGGTCAGCTGCTGCAGCAGGATAGGAAATATGGTAAAACCAGTACATTCTATGAACACAAGACCATTGTTGCACATAATTTGCTACAAAATGAATACCTTGGTCAGAAACAATGCTCTGTAGAATAGTACATAAGATATTCTGTAAGTCCACAGATGGTGATTTTGGCAGAAGCACTGTGGGCCAACATGGCAAATCCATATCCAGAGTAAACTTTACTCCAGGAGCACTGCCTTCCATGATGGAAGTGGTCCAAAGTAATCAAACAGCTGGCTGGTTCCCCTGAGCAACAATGGTGCCATATTTGGCACTCAGAGCTGGTCCCTTTTGTCCATAAGGTGGGCACTCTGCAGGGGCTCTGGTCCAATCAGCCTTGAAGAAAGGAATTTCATGTGGCTGAGCCCATGGATAACAGTATCAATAACCAAAGTTTAGCCAGTAGAGCCACTGTGATTGTTTTTGGATAAGGATTTATTACAGAATTAGACCTTATATAATTGTGGCAAACTCTTGGAAAGTAATATCTAGAAGGGAGAGCTGGAGAGGAGGAGAGAGTCACCATCCAGTCCTCCCAAAGCACTGGTGCAGGGTGGGCAAGTCTGGGCTTGCAGGGCAATCTAAGAGGCCCACTGAGGCTGCAGAGGGAACCTCCTTGACAGGGCTATAGGAAGCTGTGACCTCTCTGTAGTTCCACCTCTCCACAGCCAACATCTGGTTTTGAAACTATAAGTCAGGTACAGTAAAGAAGAGCTGAACAAAGAACAGAGAAGAAAAATGACAAGCTGGAATCCCCTGGGCACTTCTGAATCCATCTCCTCTCCATGCATTTGACTGTAAGACCTTCCAAGAGTGTGACTACTGCTTTACTTCTACTTCCTGAATCTTGCACTAGTTTTTTGTTTTGTTTTGTTTTGTTTTATTTTGTTTTTCTGCCAACTGTATTAGGAGATGTAAAAATGGGATTCTGGGAAATGTAGTTCCATGTTAACCACATGAATACAGCACAATCCTGCAAAGTTGCAGAGAAAGAAGGCTGGCTATCCATTCATTCATTAACTGTTCATTCATTCAAACAGCAAGCATATTGCACCAGTAACACTCTAGGCACTCAGTTTGCAGAGCTTAAAACAGCCTTAATGGAACTTAAAGAATAGTTGAAGAGACATTACATACATTTCAAATACTTTAGTCCATAATTATAAACATGATAGTGCTATGAAGGAAAATAAGATGGGCCCATTAGAGAAAGTGACAAAAAAGGAACAACTTAGACATGGTCATAGAGAATACTTTGCTGAGGAATAAACACATAAGCTGAAACTTTAAAAATGAAAAGTGTAGGGAGATGTTTCAGAAAAAAGGAAGAGCAAGTGGCCTCCTCAAAATGTCCTGAAAGGATTTGAGTACACTTGCCATAACCTCTTCCTAATCTGCCATTTTATCTTGAACCCATTCCAAACAGATTTTTATTTCTACCTTTCCACTAATGGCATGATGGAAGTGTTACCATTAACCCTCTAATTGCCAAATCCAGTGGTTAATTCACAGCCTATATCTTATTTGATCTCTCAGCATCACCTGACCAGCTGAACACTCCTGCCATCTTGAAACAATGCCTTCACCTAGATTCCAGAACATCATTGTCTCTCTCTACCTACTAGAACGTGATATGCTCCATGAGAGCACGGGCTTTGGCTTGTTCACTCCTATATCTGTAGTGCCAACAACAATGCCTGGCACAGGGTAGGCACTAAATAATTGTCAAATGAACTAAAGGAGTCCAGGAAGAAGCAGCTAGTAAAATAGGAAAGGGAACAAGAATGAATGAAGTTTTGGGAGCCAAGTGAAACAATAATTTCAAGAAGGAAGGGGTGATCAGTGATTTAAATGTTGCTGAGGTTGACCTTTAGATTTGGCAATGTGGAAGTTTTTGGTGAAGGCTTTGTGGAATGTTAAGGTCAAAAGTCAGACTGGAGTGAGTTCAAAAGAGAATAGAAGAGAAATTAATGGAAAGAAATTTAGTTAGCTGTTTTGAACTATTGTTTTAGAGGAGATCATAAATGGATACTAGCTGGAGGTGGAAGCGGGGGAAGGAGCTTTCCCTTATTTATTTTAAGAAAAATCTTTGTACCCTGATGGTTAAAAAGAGAAATGAAGTTAGAATTTGCAGAATGGAGAGGGGATAATTCCTGCAGTGATGTTGCTATGGTTTGAATATTTGGCCCTTCCAAATCTCATGTTGAAATTTAATTCCCAGTATTGGAGGTGGGGTCTAGTGGGAGGTGGGGGCGGATCCCTCATGAATGGCTTGGTGCTCTCCCCATGGTAATGAGTGAGTTCTTTCTCTATTAGTTCAGGAGAGAGCTGGTTCTTTACAAGAACCTGAGACCTCTTTCTCTCTCTCTTGCTCTTTCTCTTGCTGTGTGACATGCCTGCTTCCCCTTTGCCTTCCGCCTTGATGGGAATCTCCCTGAAGCCCTCACCCAAGCAGATGCTGGCACCGTGCTTCTTGTACAGGCTGAAGAAGTGTGAGCTGAGTAAATACCAGCCTCAGGTATTCCTTTAAAGCAATGCAAAAATGGACTAACAGATGTCCTTGAGCTCAGGAGAAGGAATAGGATTCCATGGGTAAATGAACTGGTGGGCTTTGAGAAGAGCGTGCACACAGTTCATGTAGCAACTGGAGGGAAGGGTATTGGTGCTGATGCAAGTAGATTAATAGGTATGAGGAGGAAAATTTGTAGATGGTCTCCTGTGATTTATCTCCATTGCTATGGTCTTCCTCTCTACCCAAACTCTAACCACTGCCATGCCCCAGGCTCAGTCATTGGCTTGCTTCTCCTCCTACATTGTCTCAGATGATCTCATTTAGTTCCCATGGATTCAAATATGCTGCTCATTTCCAAATGGTTTTCTCCTGCCCCAACCTCTCCTCAAACTTCAGACTTGTACCCAAATGCCTATTATCTATATACTTAATGTCTACAGCCATCTTAAACTCAATGGGTCTGGAACTTAACAGCTCATTTATCATCTTCTTTCCCAAATCTGTTGCTCATCTTTAACCATGTATGTGTAATACTGTGCACAAAGTCGCTTAAGCGAAAAATCATCCTTAATGATTATATTTTCTCTAATCACTTCACATTCAAGCCAAAAGCTAGGCCAGCGGTGTCTTCAAAATATATCTGAAATCCCAATACTTCTCACACATCCTCTGATATCGTCCTAGTGTGAGCCATCAACATTTCTCACCTGGGTTACACAACAGTGTTTTTATGGTCTTTCTGCTTCCACTCCTATCTTCCTTTAATAAATCTTTCACCACAGTGATTGTTTGATGAAACAAATCTAATCACATCTCTTCCGTGCTTGTCTTAGTCTGTTTTGTGTTGCTGTAATGGAATATCTAAGACTAGATAATAAAGAAAAGAGGTTTATTTGGCTCATGATTCTAACGGCTGGTAAGTCTAAGATTGGGCAGCTGCATCTGGTAAAGGCCCTTCTCATGATGCTCCCACCTATGGCAGAAGGCAGAAGGGAAGGGGGTGTGTGCAAAGAGATCAAGTGGCGAATGAGGAAGCAAGAGAGAGAAACTGAAGAAGCCAGATTCTTTCTAACAACCTGCTCTCAGAAACTAATCCATTCTTGAGATAGTGAGAACTCAGTTACCCCTGAGGAAGTACATTATTCTGTTCATGAGGGATCCACCCCCATGACCCAAGCCCCTTCCATTAGGCCCCACCTCCCAACACTGCTGCACTGGCAATTAAATATCAGCATGGATTTTGGCTGTGACAAACCACATCTAAACCATAACACCACTCAAGATTCTCCATTGGCTTTTCAAAAAATAAAACCTTAAGTCCTTTCCATTACCTATAATGTCCAAGATGATCTGGTCCAAGAGTAGCTCTCTTACTCATCTTCTGCCAAGAGAGGTCCTCCCTGACCACCAGATCTAAAGTAGCACTTTCCTCATACTAGCTCCTTCCTCTGCTTTGATTTTTTTATTGTATTTATTGCTTTCTAATATTATTTCATGTATATTTGTCATCTGTCTCCCTGTTCCTGCCAATGTAGAGTTTGTAAGACAGAGAATTGTCTGTTTTGTTCACCCCATATCTCCAGCACCAGTGTACATAGGTAGGTGCTCAATAAATGCCTTAAAAGCTGTTGATGAGTTTTGAAAAAAGAAATGAAATGATGTAATCAGAAGATTGGAAGGTGGCAAGAATGAGAGCAGGGATGCAGTTAGGGCTTTTGCAACTGTCTAGGTGAGGTGAGGCTGACTTGGAGTAAGGTGGAAGAAGTGGAGATATTAAGAGAATGACTCAAGTCTTCTGCCCTTCAAAGTTGCCCATCCACCATTTGTTTCCAAGCATATGTATCATGGCCAAATATTTATGAATATCTTGATACAAGAATGTTAGAACTGGCCGGGCGTGGTGGCTCACGCCTATAATCCTAGCACTCTGGGAGGCCGAGGCGGGAGGATCTCTCGAGGTCAGGAGTTCGCGACCAGCTTGAGCAAGAGCAAGACCCCGTCTCTACTAAAAATAGAAAGAAATTATCTGGTCAACTAAAATATATATAGAAAAAATTAGCTGGGCATGGTGGCGCATGCCTGTAGTCCCAGCTACTCGGGAGGCTGAGGCAGTAGGATCGCTTAAGCCCAGGAGTTTGAGGTTGCTGTGAGCTAGGCTGACGCCACGGCACTCACTCTAGCCAGGGCAACAAAGCGACATTCTGTCTCAAAAAAAAAAAAAAAAAAAAAAAGAATGTTAGAATTGGAATTAGGCACAGGAATCATCAAACTTGATGCCTTCATCCTACAGATGAGAAAACTGAGTCTCAGAGAGGTTGGGGGTTCCTCCCAGAGACATTTGGCTTTGTTAGTGGAGGAGCCAAGACTAGAACCTGCTTTGTCTTATTCTCATTCCTGTGCTCTTTCTGCCTGCCCGTTAGTTGTACTGCAGAATTACCTTGGAAAAACTGTATGTACTTTTAACATCCTAAGAACTTTGAGACTGCTAATTGTTTTAAAAATAACTTGCCATGTGATTACAAAAGTTCAAGTTAGCCTTCTTGCATGATTTTAATTGTATTTTGGGCTGTGCTGAGAAGTCCCAAGAGTATACATCAGATTTTCACTTGGGGTCTTTTTGTTCAACATTTTCAAACTGATGGTGCAGCAGCCAGTATATCATTCCAGGGTTATTATTAATATAATAATTTAGAGTTTATCCACCCCTCCTTTCCTGCATGCCCATGCTAAATAGCTACTCAATGTCATCTTTCAGGCAGGACCTTAAAATTGGATTATGTCTAGTATTTTAAGGAAAATGCAAAATAAACCAGGTAATGAGTAGACCAAATAGGATGAATAAAGGTAAAGAAAACAATTTTTTCATACTAATGTAGATGCATTGCATCACATATTATTAAATTTTCTCCTTCAAACTACCCAGTGACAATATCTCGTCATTAATGTAACAAATGGTGAGGGCATTTCCCACCTCTCTATAAAACCACAGCACACTTTTCCTCCCTTCCTCATATTATGCAGGCCTAATTTGCACAGAACTCAGGAGTGTTTCATTAATTCACTTAAATATGTTGCTTGTTCCTAATGAGCTCACCCACACAAAGTACCTAGGAACTTTCCTCTTTTGGCAAGAAGATGTGTGATCCTGACACATAGGGTGAGAAAAAAAAAAGGTAATTCACTTGGGGCAGATGGCCTGAGGTGACGAATGCATGGGTGGAAGTGGTATTGTTTCTATCAGCATCGACTTCAATTTCTCCCAAAGCTTGGCCCTTGTTACACCCCTTGAGGCCGAGAAGGATAGGGACTGTCCGTAGGTGCAGCTTCTCTGTGGCTCACTGTCCTTTTCCCATGCTGCCCCCTGTCCCTACTAATCTCTGCTGAAACATTTGTATTTTTTAGGATATTCTCCAATAACCTGAGAATATAAGGAAGAGAGCTATTATGGATTGAACTGTGTCCTCCACCCCAAATTCATGTTGAAGGGCCTACCCCTGGCGCCCCAAACTGTGACCTTATTTGGAAATGGGGTTGTTGGAAATGATGAGGTCCTACTGGAGGAGGGCGGGCCCCTAATTCCATCTTACCAGTGTCCTTATAGAAAGGGGAGATTTAGACACAGACACGCACACAGGGAGAATGCGTGTGACGATCACAGCTGTGCTGCTGCCACAAGCCAAGGACTGCGGAGGCCAGGAGAGAGCCCTGGAGCAGACCCTCCCCCAGCGCCCTCAGAGGGGCAGGGCCCTATAGGCACCTTGATCTTGGACTTCTGTCCTACAGAACTGTGAAATGACAAATTTATGTTGTTTAAGCCATTGGGTTTGTGGTACTATGTCAAGTCATCCTCAGTAAAGAATACAGGATCTATTATGGAAGAAAGGCAGTGCGGATTCCACGGGCCTAGCTCTGTCTCAGTCCGCAGCATCCAGTGTGAGCTTGCTGAAACGTCACTGACATCACCTCACTCCCCTGCTTGAAACCCTCCAGTGGCTCCCATCAACCTCCTTGCCAGGCCTGCAAGACCTACCAGATCTGGCCCAGGAAACTCTCCGACATCATCCCCTACTGCTCTCTTCCTTTCACAGGCACCGGACCCTTGTTGTCTTCAAACACTAAGTACTCAGATATTCACAAATTTTTCCTTTCTCCCTTAAATTAGGTATCTGCTAAAAAAATCGTTTCCACATAAAACCTTCCTTGATGGCCCTATGTCATAACGCTGAATGAATGAATGAATGAAGTGCCACACATGTGGGGATTTTAGAGTTTTAAATTTTCAACAGCGACTTCCAAGGCATGACTGGTTGCTGCTTGCACTGAGCGCCTTCTTACAAGTTGGACACCTCTCCCTCTCCCAGCACGCTAAGCCTCAGGGAGGGCATTTCCTAAATGAGAAAGGACAAAGAAAATGAGCTCCCTGGGGAGACCACCCTCTCTTATTCATCCTTGTACCCCCTGTGGAGGCTGGCAGAGTAGGTTCAGTAAGTGTATGTATTTTCTTAATTTCAAAGTATTATGGGGGTACAAGTGTTTTGGTTACAGGGACCAGTTTGGAATGCTCGAGTCAGAGTTAAAACTGCCCATCACCCAGATAATAGTGTTCCTTGTACTCCTTAGGTAGGTTTTTGAGTAAATGTTGATTTAAGGAATCAACAGGAAATTGTTTTTTATAAAGAACTAAATTTAGATTCAACTAAATTTCTCTTAAGTGACTCATGCCTTTCAGACCCTCATATTTGGCTTCCATGACCCTCCAATTTACCCATCTGTTGTGAGACTGGCCCCCCGACAATCCCTTTGTCCTGGTGTTCAGCCCTTGTGTACTCCCCTCCCCTGAGCATGAGCTGGATCCGGTAACTCCATGCTGAGGGAGAGAATAGAGCAGAGCGATGGGTTGTCACTTCTGAGATTGTTATAAAAAGACTTTCATCTCCAGTGCTCTCGCCCTTTTACTCTTGGATGCTTATTTTGGGAAAAGCCAGCTGCCATGCTGTGAAGCAGCCATGTGCAGAGGTCCACATGAGTGAACTTGGGAGCAGATTCTCTGCCAGTTGAGCCCAGAGATCACTGCAGCCTGGCCGACACCTTGATGGAAGCCTCATGGGAGATCCTAAGCCAGAAATTCCCAGCTAATCTACTCTCTGATTTCTGACCCACAGGAACTGTGAAATAATAAATGCTTGTTGTCTTCAACTGCAAAGTTTTGGAGTGCAGAATTTGTTATGTAGCAGCAGATAACTGATACACCATGCTCTAGTAGAGCATTTGATTCGTGCTCCATTGTGCATCATTTTTAAAGCATTACTAATGCGAAAAGTTAACTCAAGATGTTTCTTCCATAGGTGAATATACATTCAAAGGGAGTGGTTCCTTTTAATACCTGAGGTAACTTTTAAAATTTGTACCATACCCTGTAGTCCCAGCTACTCCGGAAGCTGAGGTGGGAGGATCACTTTGAGCCCAGGAGTTTGAGGTTACAGTGACCTGTGGTCACACCACTGCACTGCAGCCTGGGAGACAGAGCGAACCCTGTCTCTAAAACAAAACAAAACAAACAAAAAATTGTAACGTTTACTTTTGTATGTATATTTAAAATGGTGGCCAAAATGCAATTTTAAAAACTCTCTTGTTTAGTGAATGTCTACTACTCTCTGCCAGGCAATTTTCTAAACATTTTACAGATGTTATCTCATTTAGGCCTCACAAAAACTCTGAAATAATGTACTACCATCCCTTCATTTTAACTATGGAGAAACAGAAGAACAAGCATTGTAAGCAACTTGTCCAAGGTCAAACAGTTATAAGTGGTAGAGCCAGACAGTCTGGTTCAAAGGCTGAGGCCTTAACCACTAGTCTATGCTGTTTCTTTGACAGAGAGAGAAATCATATAGCATAGTAAATCAGGTCAAATAGCCTTAAAAACCAGCTCTAGTGTACAAGTGTTACTCAACGAGGGCTCGAGTTTTCATGATTAAAAGATGGGATGATACCAATCTTTAACGGACTCTCGGAGGATTACAGGAGATAAATGAGATCATACACAACAAATGCCCGGCGCACTCCAGCACACTGTTTAGAGGGTACCAGTACCAAAAGGAAAAAAAAGACACGTCTAAATGAAAAAAGGAGACAGACCCTAAATTATCATTGGGGGGAAAAAACCAACAATGCACTTTTCCCTTTCTGTGGAGAGGTCATTCCACTCACTAGAAAATCCACACACGGTCAGCGATCAGACTCTCGAGACACTAGTATGTTTATTGACACGTTTGAAACTCGTCAGTACAGGGTGACAGCAAGAGGTACAAGGATCGTGACCCTGACCTAGGATCCCAGCAGCTCCCTGGATGATTCCCAGAAGAAAGGCCTTAGGAATTGTAGAAATAATTCTGGAAAATCACAAGGTCCTGTTTGCTGATGTATCATAGACAAATGTAAAGAGCCTTTATTTGACTTGGATCCAGGACAGCTGGGGCTGAGTTGACTTTGCCATCATTTTCCATCTGCGTGACCTTGGGCACTGGCCATTCTGGAGTTCACCTTCCCCTTACTCAGGACTCAACCCGGACCCCAACGTCCACTGAAGGACAGGGTGTGAAGTGACTTATGTGTTCGCTCTATTTCTGCACTAAGGCCTCCCTCTGTCTGGCTGTGTGCCTTGGTCATACAGTCACATTGGGCCTAAAAGTTCTAGAACTTGCTAACAGAGCCAGCGTCTAGAGTACTTCAAAAGGAGATTTTTGTTTTATCACTGTTTCTTCCACTGTGGTTTAATGTATAGAAACGAGGATTCCATTTCGACCTCCTTTCTGGGACTTGTTTATGACTTACAATGAGGTGCCTTCCAAGGTCTGCCAGACCAGATGTGGGGGCAGGACATTTCTAGTCAGAGTCCAACAGTCCCAGAAAACTAGTTTCCGTGAAAAATGAAGTGACTAATAGACTCACTCTAACTGATTATGAGCTGTGTGAAAATTCCATTTCCCTAGTCAAAATAATGTGGAGCTATTAAATTCAGCTTCTGAGATTGTTTGTTGGTATGCATATTAATCTTCCTGAACATATACCTTTCACTCTATCATTTCAATGCTGAAAATTAAACCATGTGTAAGAAACAAAGCATGAGCTTGCAATAGTACAGAATTTGGTCCCCGAGTATTTTATAGTTCCTAAAGGTAGGGAGACCAATATTCCTTGAGTTCCTACTATGTGCCAGGTTCTTTACCTGGGGCCTTTTTAATGTGTTATTGTTTATTCCTCGTAACAGCTCTCTCAAGCACTTTTAATTATGTCTTTATTACAGAAGAGGAAATTGATGCTCAGAAAAATCAATGGCAGAGCTGGGATTTGAACCCAGGTCTGACTGATGTTAAAACTTTACAAAGGCTAAATTCTCATGTTAACTAACAAATTAAGGGGGGCAATTCTCACCACAGTTGACAGCAGTGGTCTGTGATGATGTGATACAAGGTCTAAAAGTCACGTGAATATTAATATGTCAAAGAGAAGCGATAAAGACACCAAGGGAACCTGGCTTCTCAAATACATGGAGGGCTGTGTAACACACGGTATCATAATGACGATAGGGGGAATTTTCTGTTTCTGAGCACGGTTGTGTTGATGAAGTCAAGCAGAAGCTCCTACTGTGGAACTGGCCTTTCCTGGTCCTTAGAAGGAATGTGCCTCCCCCCGCCCCGCCTTAAGGCAGCTTCCACCCTGTGAATTACCTGCCGGCTTGCTCCGCCAAAGGAAACTTGACTCCAAGTCTCTCTGGCTTAGTGGTCATTATTTTCTAGTGCCAAAGCTGAATCAAAATAGAAAAAGCATAGCTCAGTTGGACACCAATCTCTCTAGGCAGTATCCGTTTGGAGTTTTCTTTCAGGGGGCAGGAGTAGTGGAATATTTCTGAATTGTGTATTAACCTTCAATTGTTTAAACCACTATTCGATGTCTAACAATTTCCTCTTGGCTAAGCAAGCTTAAAAACATAACCCAATCTGTCTCTTGCCCTATGAAGTGTGGCAGGATGGGGTAGTGGTTATTCGGGCTCTGGAGCCCGACTGCCCACGTGGGAGTCCACCTTGGACACTTACCAGCCGTGTGGCCTCGGGAAAGCAGCAATTTCCTGATGTATCTCAGATTCCTCATCTGAAAATGGAGACAATAGAGGGTTCTGCCTGCCGGGGTGTTGCTGGTCACACAGAGCACTTAGAACAGGGTGTGGCACACTGTGCACATATCATTAGATGCTATCTGCAACCTCTGAGTTTATTTTGGAGTTCACCATTCATAGCTGAGGCAGCATCCTGAAGCAAACCTGGCCAAAACGAGGGCCTGTGTCCCCATGTTAATCCTGAGGCTGGCAGATGCGAGTTACGGAATCATTCAATAAAAAGACAACTCAATTCTTGAGAAATCAATTGATGGCGAGTAGTAACTATTTATTGTATTGACATATTTACAAAATATTACAAAGTGAAACACCACTCTAATTTACCACCATATTACACAGGGCTGCATACAGGCAAGACAAAGTATATGGAAAACAGTTACTTCTGTCTTTGGTATTAGAACTCTACACAAATCCGCAGCATTTAAAGTTTCCAATACGAAGTACTAAACGTAGACAAAGATGTCATTGGTAATGTCACAAACAGGGGCGCTACTATCCTCTGCTAGGAAACCCCCAGGCCCATGAAATGCAACAGGAAGATCAAACACCATTTGCAAGGGGAGTCTATTGACTAAAATAAACAATACATGCTACAATACTGTGCACACAGGAGCGTTTCCATTTGTGTGAAGCTGCTCTCCTCATAACGACATTTGGCTGACGGTAACAGACAAAACATTCCCGAGACACGGAGCCACAGATAAGACTTTATGGGAAGGAATCCACTCCAACAGTACACCTTAGGGGGTGTAACTTTCCTGTACAGAACATTTTATAAAATACATTTTCATAATCATGTACACATATACAAAAACTTAACTGATTTTAGCAAATAATTGTTCTAAAACACAATCACAGTTTACATAATTCTGAGGTAAAGGTCTTGACTCTATCCTAGATGCAAAGGCGTAGCCCACGAAGGGCTCTAGCAAGGGGACGGGTTCACTGAACATCAAGTTCGGCACCCAAGTGACTTGGAGAGAGGGCAGGCACACCCACCGCATCTCAGAGACAATCTAAAATTTCAGAACTGAATGCTTCTAGTTCCGCTCTGTTAAGTTAATGCTTATAAGTTTTGTTTTCCCCAAATGCAAAACACTTTCTCTGAATCTTGTCAGAACATGACTTCTGCGATGGAGGAAATATTTCAGGAAGAGAGGGCCAAGTCAGTGACTTAACTGGGCTGCCTTGACTGGGGACTCTGTGCGTCCCAGGAAGAACATAATGAGACGCTTCACATAGAAAAAAGTAAAGGCTTGCTAAAACAAATGCACGGCAACATGGTTTTCCCTCCAGTTAATACACTCTCAGAAAGGGCTGCGGAGGGGTAGACTGAGAGAAGCTGGAAGCCCACAAAAGCCCCGATAACCCTCCTTCTGTCCCAGAAATGCATAAAGGACCCTGTTGGGCTTTCCTTACAAATTCCGCAACAAAGTTGTTTGTGCTCCAAGAAAATGTGGGAATCAGAAAATATTAATACATCCTAGGTCTTTTTTGGGGCATGAGAGAGCAGGGAAAGGCATGTGTTAATAGACACTGCCACTATAAAATGACTTCCATGAATTATGTAGCCCTTGATCTGTTTCTGTAAACAACGCCACCTTACTCAGGTAATTGGTAACTCCCCAAAATATACCCAGCCAAGATTATTTCATAAAGGCTACGCCGCCAAAATAACCTATGAAATCATGAAGGTTAGGAAGATTTAATATGAAGACACTCCCTTTTATGTGCTTTTGTTCACTTTTCATAAGGAAGTTCGCAAATATAATCAGGACATCAAATGAATAATTAAAACCCTTCAGGGATATATCACTTATGATGCAAACCTGAGCATTTATTTGCCTTTTATATTTTATCATGAGTAAAATCTGATCTGGGGGTAAAAGTGTTTGCTGGGTATGAGTCACCTTGTTGGACAATTTAAGACAAGTAACGCTGGATCTTTCCAGTAAGCTGCCCAAACGGCAGAACTCTTAATATTTCTTCAGACTGGGAAAAGCAAAATTAAACTTCTGCTTCTTTGTGTCACCAAAAATTCTGGTGAATGGCATGCGAGAATAAAGTAAATATGCGTTAAACACTTACTAATGGCTGGCCTTTGTGGTGTCTGACCAGATGAAGTAAGGAGAAACACGAACCAATGTGTGCGCAGAGGTCTTTGGGGAAGAGCAGCGTTTGGCTTTGCCCTGGTCCCTGACAATGACAGACTGGCAGGCTGTTTCTTGCACAGCTCTAGGGCAAGCCATTAATCTGT
Source organism: Eulemur rufifrons (assembly GCF_041146395.1). NCBI lineage: Eukaryota > Metazoa > Chordata > Mammalia > Primates > Lemuridae > Eulemur > Eulemur rufifrons. Next base: position 116,855,250 of record NC_090990.1, on the reverse strand, counting down.
CAGTACCAGCATCTTTAGAAATCCCAGCATTAAGACTTAGGAGGAGTTAAGGAGGGAGGATGTTGAACAGCCAGAAATGCAGCTTTTTAAACACTTTAGTTAATTCACAATGCCGTGCAGGCTTCTGCTTATCCCTTCTCTGACATTTTTGGTGCAGGGCACAACGCTGGATTGGAATTTATTCATCCTCTTCCACATACGTGGATGGAAACCAGCCCACCTAAAAAAGAAAAGCAACCAACATTGTAACACGACTTTTTACCTGGCACTTCAAAGAATTCTACAGAGTATTTTGTTTTCATAACACCCCAATTAAGCTAGGGTTTTATGCCCGCTGTAAGTAAAGAAGATTGGTTTAACTGCTCTTAGAAGCCTAATAGAGTGAATGATAGAGAAAAAGGAATAAAATAAGCTTAAACGGTATTCTAATCCTCTAGCACACAAATAAATATGCAAATTAAATGTAATACTGGGGGCTCTACTGCATCATGATTCCTATTTCTGCCGTATAGCGGGATGAAAAGACAGAGGTACTATGCCCCATTCTCACCAATTTAGATCAGTAGCTCTTGCAGAGATTTTGCAATACACATAAAGTTTATGCTCTAAGGCTTCGGTGTAAAAAGAACTGAAATGCTCCTCAATTCTTTTCCAAAGAGAAAGCCACCAACTTGCTTGGTGAACTTTATTTATGCCACTAGTGTATTCATTCAACACATAACTGGAGAGTGGCTGGTGTGGGCAAGGTGCAGTCTCCAGAGGCCAGGGGGCTGCGGGCTGAAGGCTGCAACATGGTCCAGAGGCTTCTCCCCGGCACCACAATGGGTGGCAACCCCTGCCCAATCCCCTTCCTTCACGTGCACCACCACTCGGAGAGGACAACTCACCCTGCCGTTTACTTCTCCTCTCCACCAGCCGTTTGCACTCATCTTTGTGTAGATCTTCACCACGTCTCCTTTCAACAAGGACAATTCTCGCATATCTCTTGCACAAAAGTCATACCGAGCGATGGCGATGCCCAGCACTTTTGGACTCAATACTATAAGAAGATGATGGGGAGTCAGGGTTGGTGGGACGTTGGTTAACAACCAGAAGAACCTAATCAGATGAATGTTACTGATGCTATCAAATGCACAGTCATGATTTCGTTACGGACCAGCGACAATGGCAGAGCAGCTTGAAAGCAGCAGAATTGCTGTTTCAATTCAATCAGATGTAGGCAGATTCATTTCATAACATTTAAAGAACCACTGTTCTTTTTTCACATTCTTCATAAGAACTTCAAAATAGGGACTAGACTTTGTTAAAAATAGTAAATAAAATATTTATTTACTTATTTAAAAATAAGTAAATAAAAAACTGTTTAATATCTAAGTCACTATCTCAGGAGATGGACTCTAAAATAACTTTGGCATAAATTTCCTATTGATGGCACAGTAATCTATTTCTAACTAGCACCTTAAAGGTAAAGGTTTATGTTTTTATCTAGTAACTTTTTTGACTACTACTCAAAACAACTCTGATGAAAGTCTCCTGTCAAATCCATGTCATCATTTCTGGTTAAGTGGTACCTTCTACTAACTAGGCTTTTTATGTTAAAACTATTTGGGGAAAAACTCAGTTATTGTTTTATATATAATTCCACTTATGTGAAGAAGCATGAATCAGGTCCAGAAAGAACACACAAACACCATCCATATATCTTCTTCCTTTCAAACAAATAATGCCTTTCAGAAAACCTTTACTGAAGTATCTAACCAGAAACAAGATGTCAAGGTGTTCACCTCCTTGGTTCATTTTTTTCTTTTTTGGATGGTAAGAGAGGAACTAACTTTCTCCCTGTCTCTGCCCACCCTGTTCTGAAACGAAAACTGTATTCAAGCTGCACATGTTTGTCAGTCTCTAGTGTTTCATAACACATTTTATATTAACTTCTCTACCTGTTGCTCTTTGGGGTTATAAAGTGTTTTCAATTATATGTTCAGTGATTCTGAGAATCACTCATCTGAGATTGGTGGGACTTTATAAATCTTAAATGGTAAAGGAACTTAAGTGTAAGAAAAAGAGACAAATGGGAAACGCCACCCATCTGTATTTTTAATAGTTCCCAGTGCCCAGGCAGCCAAAGTTACGACCCATGTTACCCTGGACGAGCCTGCCCACTTGGTGACAGGGATCTCCGGCCTATTATTCATGGCTTTGTAAGGACAGAAATTTTTTTTAGTCTCCAGGTGTCGATCATAAGATAAACGAATGGCAATGCTGTAGATTTCAGAACTGTAAAGGGAGTGAAAATAGGTCATTTTATTTTACTGTTCAGGACACAAACCACGTTAATAGTTTTCTTACTGAAAACTGTCTCATTGCTGGGACACACTACTCTTAAAGTCAGTGCACATAAAAACCCCCCTGTGATGGAAAAGCCCAATCATCACCTTAACTGTGTGGCCTTGCACAGGTCTCTTAACACCTCGAGGCCACATTTTCCTCATCTATAAAATGAAACGTTTGTACTAGATGACGTCCAAGGTCTTTTTAGTTCTCAATTCTATGATTTTATTGGGACTTGCAGGTTAATTTTTTAAAATGTACTTTACCTAGCCATAATGTCCTCCCTTAAATGTCACATAAACAGCCATTATACTCTCTGGCTAATGATGGAAATCAAGACCAAAATGCCTCTGCACAAACTGAAGAGGGGAGAACTGGTGGCCACCGGTCATCCTTTCAAGCAAATGTGGACCAAATTTGACTCTTATATTTGGAGACAAAGCTGAGCTTCTGATCCTATTTATTTTCTTAATGGAAATACACAAACACTGGCTTTTCTCAACTAAAATTCCTGGTCCTCAAGGGAAAAAAATGATTTTACTTTTTAAAGGGGGATGAAGGGAGCACTTCAGCCCCCTTTATCTTTCCAAATCCCCATCCCTCCCCAACCTCTCCCCAACAGACACATCATAAAATGTCTCACTAAAATACATGGCATGAGCACACACGCAGAAACCAGGGAAGTGAAATGTCATGACAAACAATGACTTTATGACAGAGAAAAGTGCATGGTGGTAATGGAACTCGAGGGACCGTCTGTGAGGAGATGTGTCTATATGAGAAGCCATACATAGAAGTCAAAATATTTTATTTGCAAACAGAAGCAAGTTGAAGAGACATATAAAAGCAGTAAAGCAGTACCTGACCAGAAAGGAGTGGAAGAAGGGGGAACAAAGCTGTAGTCTGGAGGAGTTACAAAAGAAAAGCCACAGAACAAAGAAGGGGCTTAGAGAAACAAAGAAAAAGAAAAGCAAAAGAGCATTTAGGTATTGGCAAAGAAAAAAATCTTAATACAACTATTTTGTCATCTGTAATCAAAAGAAAATTGTCACATCAACGTTGGAATACCAAGGTTCGTTTTTCATCCACTTCTTTTCTGTCACCATTTCTAGTAACAAACTATAGAAATGATCCCTGAAAGTATAGTCTTTCTATCACCATTTCTAAATGAAGAACAAGCCAAACTTATACATTTCAATTGACATGAGTTTTGCAATTCAGAGCTTTCTATCCTTTTCTAGGCAAACACAGCATACCCACTCCATGTTGCCATCTTTGAATCCCATCCATCCAAGGATGGCCTCCTCGTGATGTGCCCAATTCCCACTTTGTTACATCAGTAGAAAGGAGGATCCTGTAAATTCTTAATGTAAAAATATGCTTCACATCAAAACTAGTATGAAGAAGTAAGAGCCTGCAGGATGGTGTCAATGAAACATGCAGAATCCATAGAAAATTTTAAAAAATTACTCATATGATTTGTTAGGAACCACCCCCCATCAACCATGCACATGGCTAGCTTATTTTCAAAGGAGGGAAATTCAATTAGAAACAAAAATACTCTGTATCTTATCATATCTGGAAAATAAAATAAATATATCCTCCATGTTGTACGGATGCACAGGAAAGTTATAGATATGTGGAAGCTCAAAACCTTTTCATTTTACTCTTAATAGTAAGAACTAATAACATTTATCAGATGGTTCTGAAGTGTTAGATACCATGCTTAATGTGTTATGTCAGTATTTCAATTAATAATCACAATAACTCTAAGAAAAAGGTACTAACTGTTTTTCCCCCTTTACATCTGAGAAAAACCTGGAATCCAACCCAGGTAGTGTGACTCTAAGGTGCATGCTCTTAGCTACTGCTGCACTACTTTGCACCTACCACTGTCCTTCAGGTACCTCTGTGGGCACCTATACAACTCAACCTGCTAATACCAGGGGGCCATTGCAATGTAAAACGAAGGCATGGTTATATATTTTCTCCCAGTATTTATTCCCCCCTTCTTTCATATAATAGATTATTCAGGTGGGCTATGTTTGCCCAGAAAAAAGACTACATTTCCCAGCCTCCTTTGCAGTTCAGTATAGTTACATGACCAAGTTCTGGCCAGTGGAATATAAGCAAAAGTATAGCAAGGTGGCTTCTGAGATCTTTCCTAACAAGACAGTGGGCGCCTTTGCCCTTCTTTATGGTTCGTTATTGTATCCTGCTGTCTGGAATGCGAGAGCTATCATCTTGGTGCCTGAGGAAGAAAGTCTCACCTTCAGGATGACAGAGCATGAGCCCGAAGGAACCTAGGTCACTAAAGATTTCATGGAATAGAGATGACCTGCCCTTCCCTCCAGCCCTGGGCTGCCTACTTCCTGGATTTTATGGGAAAGCGAAATAACTGTCTATCTTTATTTAAGCCAATGGCTTTACGGGTTCTGTCACTTGCACCTAGACCTAATCTAAACTGTTACAAAAAGTTTTCTACAACCAATGATGAGGTGAAAGTGGGCTAAGCCAACAGAGAATGAGTTCATATAACTTTCTAATATAGTCTGCCTCTTTTCAGCCCAAATCATTACCATACTTTTGCTTATATTCTACTGGCTAGAACTTGGTTATGTAGCTACACTGAACTGCAAGGGAGGCTGGGAAATGTAGTCTTTTTTTCTGGGCAGACATAGCCCAACTGAATAATCTATTATATGAAAGAAGGGGAGAATAAATACTGGGAGAAAGAATTTAACCATGCTTTCCTTTACATTGCAATGGCCCCATGGTTAGCAGGTTGAGTTGTATAGGTGCCTGTAGAGGTACCTGAAGAAGAGTGGTAGGTGCACAGAAGAACTCTGTGGCTTGACTTGAGAGCCACAGAATTCTTCCAAAGTTAATACTCTCATCAGGAAGGGTTTCTAGCGGTACCTAAGAATGGCAGTACCTTATTAAGGAGATTCCCAGACACCACTCAAGCAGACTGGCCAAAGGAATTTGGAGGGAGTTCAGTTATTCTTGGAATCATGGATCCTGGAGCCTTCATAATATTCACACTGATACATCCATGACACATTTTCTTTTTGTCATGAATAGCCTCTATGTTTACTTTTCACCTACCTTGAAGTATATACCTGTTGATAATCAAGTTTCTTTTCTATCTCATTGCACATTCACAGTACATTTTTATTTTAAAAGATAATGATACATGCCATTACAACTAATTTTACAATCAGCCCAAGTCATTACCGCCATGCAATAGGACTGGTACACTTTCATTTTCTTGAGCCTATTATATACCACTGTTAGAGAGAAGAGAGGATGCCCTCTCTAATTTAACAAAGTAAATGGTGCACACCTAGCTCTGTATTTGGCAGAAAATCTGGTGCCAGGATTCCTTATCCCATGTCTCTGAGAACTTACATTAGAAGCTCTCGTTTTACACATTACTTCTGATAGGTATTAGAATTTTCTCCTTGAACTGTTTTCTAAGTGTCCATCCTTGATTCTCTCTTTCAGACTATTTTATTCATAAAGAAATAAAAGATTCTATTTTTCCAAAATTTCTAATGAAGGTAATTTAAGCTAAGTGTCTGAATATAACAAGAGATAAGTTCACTCTAGAAGGAAGAAATGAGAAAGCAATGAAAACACAATTAAATGCAATTTAAGTAACCTCAACAATAGGTAGATAAATTGGATTAGATAACCTGTCTGTAATCTTAAAATATCTTACACATTTCAAAAGTACTATGAGTAATGCTTCACCAAAGGACTTAAATCTCTGCTTCAGTGACATAATATCAGGGTGCTACCCTTGTTTTTCATCTATCCCTAAAGCTTTATAATCATTTGCATTCATATCAAGTAGCTAGAATTTGAATCTTATTAAATTTTACCTAAGACATTATAATTCCAACTAATTCCTCATGGTTGGCTGTGGCTCCTCTACTGGCTTCAGTCTAAACTAATTTTTTTTCCTGATGAATGGGACAGATTCTTAGATATGCCTTAGCTCCTCACTGAATTCCATTCTGTGACTTCAAATGTGTTCATGACACTGCTTTGAAGTACAGGCATTATGTCTGATTTAACCAGTCGAAAACCAAACTCATATTCCCTATAATCTATTTCAAACTCCTACTTCTCTTCCTTTCAAGAACTCCACTATCCTCTCTGCAAACCACCCGTGCAAAGTCAGTACACTGGCCCTTCCTGTTCACTCTCTAAGCCTTCTTCTTCTGCAAGATGAAGTTAATCCTCCACTACTTCTCAGCTGCACCATCCCAATCCAGGTATTTCTGCCATTTGTAACCTCAGACAACTGCCTCCCAACTGGTCTTCTTGCTTTCAACTTTTCTCCATTCTGTTTTAAATACTGCTTCCCAGCTACTCACGCTGTGTAGATTCCATCATGCCATTTGCTAAATTATGAAATCCAAACTCTTGACCAGAATTCCATGAAAATTTGTAATCTGGCCACTCCTGCCTTTTAACCACATCTATCATAATCCTCCCACATTAGCTCTCTTCACCCAGACCAGCTTCCTACTACCCTCTGAGGCCCTCAGCTACATTTCCAACTCAAAACCAGCTCATTCTGGAATGTTGCTCCTTCAGGTGGCCTCTGCTAACCTTAACCTCCCTGTCCCGAAAGCCCAGCTCAGACCCCTCCCAGGAGCCTTCTGTGACCATCCAAACAACACTTGGCCCCTTCTCTGTCCTTTCCTAGTCATCTGTTCAGCACTTGCATCATGGCACTTTCCACCTCTGTTGTTTAATTACTGCCTGTGCTCTCACGTTGTAGCTCCAATTAGACGTTGATTTTGGGGGTGGGGAGGCCAGTTCTTATGTTGCTTCCACATCCCCCACAGGATGAGGCCCAGTGCTAAGCGATTAAAGTTGCTAAATGGACAAGTATCTCGACAGGGTATTTAATTTTGCAAGATGTTCATGTCTCCTCTTCCTATTCATTTAGCTCATCTTCTGCTCACTTAACCTGCTCAGTAAGACGTCCAACAAAGGCCGGCAAAACACAAAGTAAAGAAAGTGAACTACATTCAGGTTCTATTCCCCAGGCTTCCTGAGAGTCATAATCTATCAGTGATATTCCTACAATAACTAATTTTTTCTGAGATGAACAACTATTAAATACTGTATGCCTCATAGTATTAGCCAGATTGTATGTCTGAGGAATATCCTAAGGAGTAGAAGGTTAATCAGTTTCTCCTGCCATCCAGCTATAGCTCTCAGCCAAACATTTTAAAGATTGGTAGGGATGCTTTCTACTTTCCTATGCATTGTAGCATGACTTATTGTTGCCACTCTTCCTATATATCAATGTTCATTGCCTTTGGGTCCTTAATTCCTTTGAGTTGGAAAAACAGCATTTGAATTCCTGCCACCTACTGAGACAACAGTAAAAGATAATATGTTTCCCTAGGAAAGTATGGATTTAAATCTAGATGTAAGTAATATCCAAATAAGGTATTTGACAAAAATATTTTACAGAATGATTTAACCTGTAAAATATATTTATATCCATACTGAGAATGTATCTACCTATTTCCACACACATACACAGAAGCATGGTTTTTTCATCAAACTCCTTCAACCACACCATGAAATCCCTAATGTGAGAATTATTGGTAGATGCAGGTTCTGGAATAAAATTAGAAAGAGTCCATTAACAGTGACATTCAAATGGGAATGTTGAGGTGATCCTCATCTTCTGGACCCTTTATTCACTGCCTGATATAGATAGCCTGCCTGCTAGTTTTATCATGCTGTTTTGAAAGCTTCTTGAGCAAGAACTCTTTTATTCATCGGTATCCACTTAGACAAATCAATTATTGAGACCATTATCATTGAAGTAATCGTTTGCAAACTACATGCTTCCTTTAAGGGCCTAACTTTCCTCCTTCTTCAAACACTTTCAACTCCATATTAGCACAGACAAGGGCGAACCTTGTTCAGGGAGACCACCACACTGAAACAGGTCTCTGGTTATTTTGTCTGTGTGGGATACTTAGCTCTCAACTGGGCTAACATGCATGGAGGCATTATTAGCAAATGAGTGGCTCCTAATTTAATGACTTAATGTTTCCAATTAGCAACTATTAAGAGTACAGTCAAATATTAGTTATCAACTTTTCTAAGTTAAACAAACAAAACCTGAAGTACTAACATTATCTAATGGAAACAAAAGTTATCTGTAAAACAAATAAATTGGGAATAGAAGTTATCAGCATAGCCATAATAACTGACTGACAAATCATTAGTGGATATTATTCAGTTCTGAGACTTGACTGAGAAGATAAAACCACAGAATACAGAAGAATGTCAATTAAAGAAAAAAAGAACACAGTGTTTACAGTATGATAAAAAAAAAAAGGACTAGTGACTTGGTATCTGATGCCTGTACTTTTGTTGTCAAGGCTAAGCATTGCTTTTGAGTATTATGTTCTGCCTTAATCGGGTTATTAATTTTTATGAGCAAATGAAAATTTACTCAATTTTCAGTAACATTTGAAATTTGTACACAGTGGAGACCAAGCTCAATCAACACTCTTCCTTAAGGTACTGGCTATCAAATCCTGAAGTATTTTTGAACTAACAATTATCCATTGCATGTATCAAAGAACATTACCCTAAGCATTTGCTAACTATTCTCTGGGATAGACATTACCTAACACTCAGCTTTTAATTGTAACAAGCACACATGTTCACACTCATTTTTGTAACAAAAGGTTGTTAGTGAGAATATCAGGCCATTGGACCAATGGTACCATCAACACAGTGATCACTTGGGTCCACACCCAGCAGTGGCCCTAGAGGTTTTCCTAAAGAACATGCTCCTATGTGGGATGCTTTGATGAGCAGTCTAGGAGGTTCTTTTTGCCAAGATTGTCTACAGATGGCCTAACAGCAGAAAACATGCTGAGGATTTAATGAATGTTTAATTTAAATTTGTGATCCTTACCCTGATTTTATTTTAGAACTCAGGCACATCTTCTATTTGGACTCCCAGAAAGATTCACAGACATAGTATCAAATATCTGTTTCCCTATCTCCACCAAATAGACTAAAAATCCCTTGTTTAGTTTTTATTGTATATTTTATACGTTATCACTGAAAAAAACTAGGAATAATTCAGATTTCATTTAATTGAATGCTGACATGTGGTAAGCGAACAAATTTCTGTTGACCTGAAATTCAAAGACATAACAAAGAAAACTTATGTCTAGGAGTATTCAAAAAAATAAACATCTACTTATAATAGTATTCAGTGCTACACAGTATACACATATAAAGCCATTAACAAGAAAACAAAGTAAGTATAAGGTCTTTCCTATAGTTATAGAAAATTAGATCATTTGCCATTACACAGGGATTTCTGATTATTTATAGGCATATGGTTTTTCAGGAGGTGAACTTGATTCTAAATTTCCATTCTTTAAAAATAATTGGCAGACATTTATTCAATTACTAATGTGCCAAGGACTGTGCTAAGATATCATAGGAGATATAATAAATGGGCAAGGCTCTGACATCAAAGGAGGTTATAAATTAGTGAAGAGATGGATGTAGACAGAAATTATATAAAGATACAGAAATGATTCATTCTGAATTGCAAATGCTATGATTAGACTTTAGTTTCCACTGGAGCCCTAAAACAAACCCTCCAATCTGCCAGTTGCTCAGGCCAAAACCCTTAGAGTCATCCCTGAGTCGTCTTTTACTATTATACATCACATCTGATGTGTCACAACCTCCTGTTGGATCACCTTCAAAAATATATCACCAAAATAGCTACATGTTGGTCCAAATCACTGTCATCTCTCACCCGGATCGCCGCACAAACCTCCTCACTGGTCTTCCTGAGCCTGCTTTGTCCCCTCTTCCCATGGTCTTTTTTCTATCTAGAAGCCAGAATAATCCTCTTAAAACTTAAAGTAAGACCATATCTCTCCTTTGCCTAAATCCTTCCAGTGGCTTCCCATTTCATCCAGAGTAAAAGCTAAAGTCCTTTAGGGTCTTGCGTGATCTGGCCTCCTTTACCTCTTGGACTTCATCTCCTGCTACTCTTCCTCTCGCTCCTTCTGCTCTGATCACATTGCACATGTCAGACATGCCCCTTCCTTAGCACTGGCTGTTCCTTCTCTCACCACCTTGAGTTTTTACTCAAATGTAACCCTTACAATGGGGCCTACTCTGATGTCCTATAAAAGAGTCATGGACATATGCCACTAGTGTCACGTGGTGCTGACAGAAACAGGGCTTATTGGAGAGGCAACACATAAGCAGAGAAGTAGGTAGAGTGCGTGCAATCCCTCAAACTCCCATTGTCCTACTGCTTATACTGGGCAAAAGTGGTCTGCATACACCGGGGTTAAAGTTTCAGCAGCCTGCTCTACATAATGATAGGATATTTATGCAAGCTTCTAATAATAGAAGCTTGCTGGTCACACAAGTGACCTTGTTAGACAAGGTAGCTTCTGGAGCCAGTGGCTGGTGTCAGCCTGTTCTACTGTTGAACTAATTCAGAACTGTTGAAACAGCTTGCTGCTATGCTGCCAAAAAGAAGGAAAATGAGACTCCAGTTTTGTTCTTCATCATCCAACTAGCCTAGTTAAAATCATAAGCTATCCCCAGCACTTCTGAGTACCATTATCTCAGTGTGTTATTTTCCCAGAGCACTCAGCAACTTCTAACATATTACCTGGTTAATTATTTGTAGTGTATTATCTACTTCGCCTACTAGCATGTAAACTCCATGAGGGCAGGGACTTTCATCTGGCCTACTCAATGCTATATTTGCATAGTGCCTGCTTTGAAGTAGGATTTTGGTTATGATCGGTTGAATAAATGAATGAATGCAGAGACCTAAGGAAGGGTTTATTGGTGAGGATTAATAACTAAAGAAGAAATGAGGAAAGTAGTACTTAGATTCATTCAAATATTCATAACTGTGCCCTTTGAGGAGGAAGGATAAGGAGAAGAGGGGAAATTAACTGGGAGAGAATGAGTTTTGAATAGGGAAAAATCTGAACCAACAAGTCAGACAAGATTGAGGAACTGTTTCAGATTCAAGGAGACCGAAGAGTATGATAACTACATGTAACATGTGATCTTGGATTGAATCGTGGAATAGGGTGAGGAAAAAACACATATATATGCACACACATGTATGCATATGTATACATAGTAACACATTTTTTATATATGTTATAAAATATGTATATATATGTTGCTATAAAGATGTGAGTGGGACAATTGGCAATTTTTGAATATATTTTCTGGATTGAGTAACAGTACTGTATCAATGCAACTTTCTGCTTTTGATAATTGCACTGTGGTTATATAAGAGAAGAGAATACCTTTGTTTTTAGGAAACACATACTGAAGTATTTATCAGTAAAGTGGATTGTGTCTGCAATTTATTCTCAAATGGCTCAGAAAAAAACACAGATTAATAAACCAGTCATCAGAACATGTTAACATTTGTGGAGTCTGAATGAAAAGTGTATGGGAATTCTTTGTGCTACTCTTGCTACTTTAATTCTGAAATATTACAGAATAAAAAAGTTTTCAAATGTGGATACCCATTTTCTGGCCATGTCTAAAGAATTGGGAGGAAGTAGCCGCATCCTCCTTTCATCTGCTCCAGGTGAAAGGGGGCTTGGTGCACTGATTTCAAGGCACACACAGCACTGGGGGGTACTCAATAAATCATCTTTGAAGCCTTACCCCTGACCTTGTTGTGTTTGCTTATTTATTCACTCACTCCTTTATTCAACAAATATTTCTTCCACCCTTACCATGTGCCAAGCCTGTGCTAGATGCTGGAGTTATTATAATGAATAAGAGACAATCTGGTGGACAGGAACAGATAAAAACAAATACCATCATCAATAATCACAAATTTTGATAAGCCTTATGAAACCAAAGCACAAGTGCAAGGGTATGAAAGGAGGGCCCATTTACCCTGTGGGGTCACAGAAGGATTTTTTTGAAGAAGTGACATTCAGGCTAAACTTAAGGGGTCTGTGAGAGCTGGCAGGGTGAGGAGTGGTGGACAGTAGGGGAACTGCACAGTGAAGAGGTCGCTTGGGTGAAGGCTCTCAAGCAACAAAGAACCTGATATATTTACGGAATTTAAAAACAGTCAACGTGTTTGGAGCATAGTGAGTGGCCTTTGATGTTTGCAATTGGAATGGACTGAAGCTTTATAGGCAGAAAATAACATGAACTGATTTACATTGTTTTAAACTCTCACTGGCTACTCTATGAGGAGTGGCTTGGAGCGAGGCAGGGACAGAAAGGAGAATAATTAGGAGACTATTGCAGATGTTCCTGAGAGGGATGAGGGCAGTTGGGACAAGAGTGGAACAGTGACAGTGGAGGACAGTGGGCAGATGTGAATATATTCTAGAGGTTGAGTTGATTGAATAAAGAAGTTGACATAGAAGTAGTACAAGTATGGTACCCAAGTATGTGTCCTGGACAAGTGGCAAATGGCGAAACCACTGGCTGACCGGGAAACAGAAGAGAGAGAACAGGTTTAGAAGAGAAGGTAATGCATTCAGTTTTGCACAGTGTTTCAGCACCTGTGGATACTCGGGGGTTCAGTGAGCAGTTGGCACCAAGGAGAGTGGTCTGGGTTGAAGGCAGAATTTTATGAATCATACATTTCATAGTTGACATAGAATATAGTAATTTGAGAATTACAGTTGTTTGTATATAGGTTTGATTTCTTCTGGTATATTGTTGTCTGGAGCCCTAGGGACCAGGATTCCTTGTTTGTCATTCTCACTTGCACTTTTGCCCAGTGCCTTGCATGAAACAGGTGCTCAGAAAGGATTGAATAAGTGAAGTCAGAAACTAAGGTGCACGTGAGACATAGCAGGTATTAGAGTGCTAAGCTGGTACTGAAGAAAGCATAGAAAGATCGATAGGTTTTAAAACAAAATATAGATCGCCATGTTCCTTTTGGTGTGGTGACAGATATGGTAGCCTTTTGTCAAGAAGGCTATTGTCAATTCTTGACAAAAGGCTACCATGGGTCATTGGGACCATACAAATAACCTTGCAGGAGGAAGCAGAAGTCAGAGCAGAGCCTGGGCTGCCTCTCCCTGGGTATGGTCTCTTTCCTTCTGCCCATGTGTCCCCATTATTCTATTAGCCATCTGACAAGGTGCTTAGGTTTCATTTTTAGTCAGAAGCAGGGACTTGGAGAATTTGTGTCATATTTGTTTAACTCAATATAACATAATGTAGCTTTCTTATTCCTGGTAATTCCTGAAATATCCTAATATTTCCTCACTACTATTTATTAGTTACCTTACGGTATAACAGGGGATGGTATTTATTATGTCCCCGCATACAGAGTCCTCAAACATCCACTTAGTTTCTCCCCTCTTGCCCTTCTAATTCAGTACGCCTGTATTTATCTGCCCTTATTTTCTGATCTCATCTTATCCTCAGCCTTTCGTCATCTTTTCCTTGGCCATTTGGCACTTGGGTTTGATATGATCTAATTGTATTTTGGCAACTTAAATATTTGTTTTAATCCCATTGTATTAGTTCCTTAGAACCACTATAAAAATTATCACAAACTAGGTGGCTTAAAACAACAGAAATTTAGTCTCTCACAGTTCTGGAGACCAGAAATCCAAAATCAAAAGTGTTGGCAGGGTTAATTCCTTCTGGAAGCTCGGAGGGAGAATCCCATGCCTCTGTCCCACTTCTGCTGGCAGTCTTTGGCGTGCCTCGGTTTATAGGTGCATTACCCCACTCTCTGCCTGGTCTTCATGTCACCTTCTCCTCTGTGCATCATCTCCCTTTCTCTTCCCTTATAAAGACACTTGTCATTGGATTTGGGGACCACCCCAATACAGGATGATCTCATTTTAAGATCCTTAACTTCATTACATCTGCCAAGACCTATAGTTCCAAATAAAGTCACATTCAAAGGTCCTGGGTAGACACATCTTTTCAGAGGGCCACCATTCAACTCACCGCAAACTTATTGTATTAATTTTAAAATTTTCTCTAAATTTTCCCATCTTTATTCTAATTTTTCTTTTTGCAGTGCATATAACTTGGAGTTATAAGAGGACTTTACATTATTAGAGCAGTCAGGTCATCAATGGGTGGGAGTTATAAGAGAAACATTTCCTTAATATTAATACAATGAAGTGTCATCACTGGATTATAGCTTCTCTACAGTGAAATGCATCGTCTTCCTGAGAGAAAGCACATCTAGCCAATGCAGGTTTCCAAGCAATAACTGCATAACCATTTGTCTGAAACACCGCATTAAATACTTGGTATGGAATAAAAGAACCTAAGAATTCTGTCTGATATCCAATAATTAGGTGATTGACAGGACACTGTATTTTTCAAACTCCTTTTACATATAGTAGATAGTGTCTCCAATGGAGCATTCCATGAGGCTCCAGCCTTGTAGGAAGTACCGTGAAAAGATTTCCTTTGTCAAAGAGACATATGTAAGAAATGCTGCTTGTATGATATAGTCTCTTCTAGGAAAGTTGACAGTTTACCTAGAGCTTCCCCAGTTCATTTCATGATACAACACTGTCTCATAGTGTTTAATGCTTATGTTATGAGTCTTAAGAGTTAGTATGTGTGAAGTACTTAGAATAATGTCTGGCACATGGGAAATGCTGTATGTTTTTGCTCCTCCTATTACTATTGCTGTTCCTGCTGCCACTTCCAGTACCGTTACCCAGTGTGAAATGTTACATTAGCCTCACTTGACAATTGTTCATGTATTTATAAAGTCCTTCTCCTTCTCCTTAGTACTCCAGTTTCACACTTCCATTTCCTGGGGTCCCGCTTTGCTCTCCAAGTATGCACATGATTCTGTGGGCTAAGTTAGTTATAATATATTGCTGGCATTTTATTTCCTTTCCCTCAGTATGCCTATGATGTCCACAGCATTTATAGTTCTTGGGCAACTGATCAACCACAGTTGCACATCTTCATTAGTGGGTCATGCTGGGCTTTCCTTTTTTATTTACTTACTTCAAGAGCTTTACTGGCCACTATAAGGCATTTTTATCCTGAGCCCGATGGCTTTAAAAATTAGTAACCAAGATCCAGGATCCCTTCAGAATATGGGTTACAGATATAAATTTCACAGATTCAGATAACTCCATTCAAAGCCATCTTTTTTAATGTTTCAAAGCTCAAAAAGCAGCACTTGCATTCTTAGAGTTTTTCTGCTTTTTTATTGTCCATCAATACTTTAATACTGTCTCAAATATATTTATATTCTAAATTAAAAACTGGTCTTAATGCAGCTAATACACTGCCTTATTAACTATAGTGCCCTCATATGGAAGCTCTGATCCAAGGATTTGGTTTTTCTAGTCTCTCTTGCTAGGAGAACAAACAGAAATTTACCTAAATTGAAAGAAATTCCCTTTTTTCATCCTAAAACTTCAACCAAGCTCCTAGTTGTCAAGATCAATGCCAAGAGCTCTTTTTTTTTACTGGTATACACAACTGATAAGCGCCTACCTCTACTGAATTCCAAACCTGCACAAGGTAACAGGTTTTAACTCTGCAACTCTCTTCTCTCCTAATAGCATTAAGAAGTTGAGTACAGATTCAACCGGGGTTTCCTTTCATTCATTCATACTTTCGTTCATTGCTTTATGCATTCAACATCTGTTGAGCTTCTACTTGCACCAAATACTTTATCTCATACGCGCGCGTGCACACACACACACACACACACACACACACGCCTTTAGTCTTATATGCAACATAGCTTAATGTCTGAACGATAGGTAGGAATGCCAGGAGAATTCTTTTTGTATCTAGGCACCTCAAACTTACCATCTACATTAACCCTGATAAAGGCTTTTTCAAACAAGGACCTTCCATAACATTCCTGAGAGGTGGTCATCAGGCTTTGCTTGAATACTCAAGTGACTTTATATCCACTACCACAAAAAGCACCCAATTTATTTTTTTAACAAAATGAAGTTTTTTTATATTAATCCAGAAATTTGACTTACGATAGCTACTTAGTATAGTTAGTTCAAAATAATAACCTTGACATTTTTAAAAAGTATAAACCAATTATTTTGCATAATGTCTTTCAATTTGGGTTTGTCCGATGTTTTCTCATGATTAGATTCAAATTATGCATTTTGGAGACTGGACTACCACCAAAGTTCTGGTGTGTCCTTCTTAGAGCATTATAGCAGGAGGTACGTGATATCTATCCGCCCTGTTACTAGCGATGTTAACTCTGATCACTTGGTTTAGTTATTACTATTTTTCCTTTTGTAATTAGTAAGTTCTTGTGGAAAATACTTTGATATATAAATATCATGACAGCCAAAAAGTTTTTAAAAATTACCCAACTCCACTCTGTGGCCTAATTAATTCCCCATAAATAAAAACTTGGGAAAATGTTTAAGGTCTGCCTCATGAGTCACAAAATAGCTAACTCTGCAACTTTTCCTAGTGTAATGATCTATTAACATTCTACCTAACCTCCTTTTCTCGTGCATACAACGAAAGAAACCTAAGATGCTATTTTTAAAAGAACATAAAAGAATCTCTAATCTCATTTCTCATTCATCAGATGAGAAAGATGAGGCCTAGACGGGCTAAGTGACTCACCTAAGGTCAGACAGCTGCTCAGGGGCAGACCTGAAAATAATTAAGTGTTCATTGTAGAGCAAGAAAGGCAAAAGTCAATTTAATGCCCTTCAAATACACAAGCCCTACAGGTATACCTAAAGCAATCTAAAGCAGGTTTGCTATGACCATTTTTCAAAATACTGGAATTCTTACACAGATCCATGGAGCCACTGCAGTTTCTAGGGAAAGCTCAAGAGCTCCCAGCTATGCCTGAGTTCTCCCTATGTTCTCTTCTCTTGCAAACACTCTTAAGTCATTCCAAAGACAAAGAGAAAACCCCATCATCCTGGGAAACAGCCTGAGAAACAACCTAGACAACATTACTAGGCTTCTAACCTAGAAATGTTACGCTCCTTGCTTAATACTTTGGAATCTTGCTTAATTCTAATCAATATCTTTTTACATGTTATTTTGCATCTGCATGAAGTAGTCCTGTCATAGCCTTATCGTATCGTACAGACTTGAAAACTAGTTGGTAATCATCCCAAGAACATTCTAACCTAGACTAGCCCAGAAGCAAGCAGCCTCCACAATGTCATGGGACTGTCTTTTCCAAGATGACTATATTGTTTAAAAATAATAATAAACAGTAGGTTTCAGATTAAAGTTCTATTCTCAACCCCTACCCAGAACACAGGATGGTACTGAGCTTTATCCAGCCTGCTCTGCATCCTCCAAGGCTTTTTAAAAGTAACGTAGATGCCAGCGCTCTGTCTAATCCAGTATCCCAGGGTGATACTGCCAGGTAAAAGTTATTTTTAGATGATATTTAGCAGCATACCTAAAGCTATGAACCAGAGGTAAGGACTATAAAGACATCCCGCACAATCTTTTTGTACAGAACAAGTAGTATTTCCTCCTCATCATTTTCTGGGAAGTACGACATGCATAAAAATAGAAGCAGTGTTTTCATTAAGGGTTAACCCTTAGTCAAGACTTGGTATAAAATAAGCAAGTTATATTTAAAAATCATAAAAGCAAAGATATAAATTGCTATAAGAGTTGTAATTTGTAAATTTATTCAAGCTTTAAAAATATCGGAAAGTGTATGCTGTGTTAGAAGCAGCAGCAGCAAGAGTAGAGAAAGGAGAAGAGAGAGCACCAGTAGTAACTTTGATGGGGTGTTTCCCACGCACGAGCACTATGCTAAGTGCTTTATCTAGAGCACCTCATTTAGTCCTCAGAACCACCTTAGCATTCCTCTCATTTTATACAAAGTTAGTATAAAGTAAATGAAACATTGGGATATTATCATAAATTTGATCTAAGATTATAATCCCTTTTTGTGTTAACGAATGAATAATCTTCAAATGTTACCCATCGTGCAATCATTGCTGACTGACCTAACTCACACCCTCACTTCTTTCTGGTCACTTTATGTGAGCTCTTCCCTGATTACTCTGCACAAAAATATCAAACTCCTCTAACCCAGACATGCCTGAGTCTCCCCATTGAAATGTAAATTTCATCTTAAAGGCAAGGACTTTGTCTTCTTAATTGCTATATCCTAGAACCAGAACAGTGCCTTGTGTGTGTTTAATAAATATCTGCTGAACGAATGAATAAACGGACAAAGTCAAATTATAACAAAGATTAAATTTTAAATGAATGATTTGCTTTTCCTTCTTAAATACAAAAGGGTTTTAGTGGCTTGGCTTAAGTTGCCAGAGTCTCTTAAAAAGATTGGATAGGGAAGTTTGAACTCATGGCTCCATTGATTGAAAAATTTCCCTGAGCCAGCATGGATATTCAAAGTCATTCTATTTGCTATGCTTAAAACGAACAAACAAAAAAGGCCTTTAATTCCCTTCCTAGTTGCTAAACAAGTTTGAGTATTAAGTACTTCATTAAACACTAGAGACAAATTTTAAGTTAGGCAACTGCATTCACTGCTGGACAACAGTCTCTGAGCCCCCACACGTGCTGAGGAAGTGCCTGGGAATAAACCACACAGCGAAATATGAGGGTTAACAACCTTTCTACCTAACATGGGACATCTATCCTCCCTGTTTGTCCACTTGTCCCTCCTAGGTTCTCTAGAACTAAGTGAACAACTCAAATAGGATCTTTCGAATAACTGACCTCCCTGAAGACTCTTATTATCTCTTGCTGCTGGGAAGGCGAAGGAAAAGAGAGTTGAAAATTACATGTTTCATGATGGGGGAAAAGTCATAACTTTGATAGACTTTTGGGCTAAAAAAATACAAAGATAAAATTTAATAGGTGTTTAAAGCTTTAACATAAATGTGTTCTTGCTACTTTCACTACACACACTGAGACATCTATCACTGATCACTGTGAGAACAGCTCTTAAGTCATTCAAAGCGAAAAAAGCCTATCAATTGATGGCAAAAATTACATTTTTATTTGCTTATATTGAAGTGTATGAAGCTTTACTGATGTTGTTGGGACCCTTAGCGTTACCTGTTTCCCTTTCAGTTTCTGCTTTTAGGGGAAAAAAAATAAAGTTATATGAAACAGATGCAAATTCTTTCTTCAAATACCTCTAGATATTACAGTTTTGCTTAGGCTAAAGATTCTAAGAGTAATAAAATTGTATTCATTTCTCCCCCAAAACAGTTTTTTGTAAAAAATGATATCAAAATAGAGGAATGAAATCACAGTCTTCACAACATTTTCCATCCACAATGTTCTCTTCATATGCTACATCTATCTCCAGGAAGATTATGTAACATTAAATGATGAGAAAAAAAGTTTTTGACTTGGACTCACACTCAAAGTATAATATGCTTTTGTTCCTGTGCTAATCTTTTGTAATTAGTTTTGGCACAGTGCTCATTCTCAAAGAAAGTGGCAAATGTATAGTTTTAGAAATACTGACATCCAAGAAAACATGTTAGTCACTTCAAAATTCAAAATATAGTCAATGAAATAGACTCATAAGCAGATCTGAGATACTAGGCTAACCGGGAGAGCTGTGTACCAGCCCTTGTTAAATACTATTATTCAAACACCATTATGAGGGTGAACATTATGTGTAAGTTAAAAAAAAATTTGGTTAATATAAAAGTCAATGAAAAGTACAAAATTTACATATTAAAATATCCTTTATGTTTCTGATGGGTTTTTAAATACAAACATAACTTTTAATTTGGCACAAAGATCTTTAATAAGACATGTTCAGAAACCTGTTGGCCCATCTGATTCTGCTTAGCTCTAGAAAAAGTCCTTGCTCAATACATTAGCATATTCATTGGTTATCTTTCAAAATCTGGACTGAAGATGTTTAATGTTATTATGTCTCCAATCCTTAAGTGACAGCAAATCTTATTCTCAATTTTAATACTCACAGCTATTGCCTGCTCTGTTACCCCTCTGTCCAGCTGAATGTTCTGGCTCCTTGTATGGAAATTGTAGAGTTGTATCTAAGGTTCTGAATCCTTCTTTAAGAGAATGATGCTTGTAGTACTCCACAAGTTCCTTTAGAAAAAAGAATCAAGGATTATTTTTGATAAGGATACTTTCACTCTCAAACATGCAAACTTCTTAAGACATAATTACATACAATATAAGGATGATCAATTTAATGCTAAATTTTCCATACATATACAGAAGAGTAAGTAAATGATAATGTTTCTCTGCAGTCTGGATATACATGACACCTACATAGTAGCTGTCCTTGTTACTCAGGCCATTTATAATATAAGTTACCCCCTATTGTCATTCACAGATAGAGAACATCCTGTTAGTCTTTAGTCAGATGTGGTAAATGAAAAGAAACTGTATTAAACCTCAATTTCAGAGTAGTAATTATTGTTCTTATTTATGAAATACTTGCCTTTCTAAACAAAAATAAAAGGAACAGCTGCTTGCTGAATATATAGCAATTTCTAGTTTCCTGCATTTTCTTTCAATACGACAGAAAAACAAACTTGATACTGAATGTACTTTTCCATGGTAAACAAAAGTTGATAAAGCACAAATGGTACTTGATATTGTTTCTGGTTTATGATGATGAAATGTTAGTGCCCATCAGAGCTCTGTATATTATCTGCTACATACAGAGGTCAATAATGTGGTTCTTTCCGATTTCCTGTAGTAAAGAATTTGCCTTAAATACATCCAAGTCTAATGTAATAACCACCCACCATCTTTCAGACTAAAGTTTCAGGAAATTTCTTTTCACATGTTGGTTTCATAAATTATGCACAAACCTGAATCCCTCTACTCTAAACAGAAGTTGAGTAATAATTCATAAAAAAATGCATCTTATTAGATGAGTACTGTAGCTATAAAGTTTCTTAGAAATATCTGGAATGAAAATAAAAGCAAAATCACTTTTAACCTAATTATTAAGTGCTTCTAACACCTTTTTTTTAAAAAAAGAAAAGTGAAAAAGCAACTCATTTCTTCTAAAAACCACACTGTCATTGACTCAATACCTCCATTCAGTGGTTATGTTGAAAGGTCCCAAAACCAATCAATCAGGCCAAAAATACTCAAAAGAAGAAAAAGAGAATCATCAATGGTTTATTATTTATGACAAAACTTGGACAAGTTGTAGAGTGTATCATGCTGGGAATTTCAGGGGTCACAAAGATTATATTGATAAGGCTCCTGCCCCTAGGAGTTCTCATTCTAGAAGGAAAAGTCTAAACGCAAGAGAGAGACCTTCACTGTGTGTGTCCAGTGGGGAGAAGAAGGGAAGGTTTTGTGACAGAGGTAACTTGGCTTAAATTGAAGAACAGGTAAAATTACAAGAGCCAGGAACAGCAGAAGGATCGTTTTAGGTAGAGCAGCCAGGCTAGGAACAGACATAAAGGGAATAAAGTAAAGACCACATTCATAACCTAAAAGCAACATGGTTTGGCTAAAGCATTGGATAAAGCCAGTGGAGGTTTTTCAATCCCCACACCTGTGATAAACCTTTTCAGAGACTATCACAGAATAGGCACTGTGCCTGAACATGTGAATAATCATAACAGCTACCATTGTCCCATGAGCCAGGCTCAAGAACCTTATGAGATGGGCCTTTTCACCATTGATGCTCGAATCTCAGTGAGGTTAATAAATATAGCTGGTGTATGTCTCCAAAGTTTGTGCTCTTAACTACAGTCTACTATTAGCAAGTAGTACCTGGAAAATGTAAATTTTAAAAAAGGGAGGGAAAAGAGAAGTCGTATTTGCTAAGTGCCCACAATGCACCAGGAACTTTGTTTTCTTAGGCTTAAGATGCCAGAGTCTCATACACATTATATCTATAATTAAAAAAAATATATATTTCTTCCTTTCTTTCTTCTTTCCCTGGGCCCAGATAGGGGTTCTTGAAAAAGTAAAAGAATTTGGAATCAGACCAACCTTTAAAAACAAAGAAAAACAATAACAATAATAAAATACCAGATAGAATTTTATATCCTCAAAATGGCTTCAATAATCAGAATATGGCATTTGTATGATAGTGATTTTTAACACGGTTTGCAAAGACAAGGTCTAGAATTAAATTCTTCTTAGTGACCAATACAGTTATTTAAATTTAAAAAAATACAAAGCAAAATTTTGTAAGGTTTCTGGAAAAACTGTATGCATATATATTGTGTCACTGATACCAATGGTACCAAAGAGTTGTTCTGTCGTATTTAAATTGAGTAAAATGTGCTATTTTCTTTAGCAGTATGAAAACAAACCTGAAAGGAATTATAAGCCAATAGCTTTGAACTTGAATGTAACTTTGCTATAGGTAAGGTGAATTTTATGAATTTTGCTATGAATTACTGTGAATTAAAGTTTATGTGAAGTTGGCTTGAAACCATAGAATTATCATATTGAAAAGGGATTTGGTGATCAGTTAATACCCACCTACCTCCAAATTTTATGGAAGAAAAAAATAACTTTCTAGGCCTAGGGTCATGTGGCTTAGCAAACTGCAAAATACTCATCACTTCACTAAGCATGGGAGAGATTTTAGTTCCATTTTTACAGTCTTAGGAGAGTAAATCTCCCTACATGTTTCTAAGGGGTAGAATTAAATAGTGCCAACATGGATCTTTTCCAATTCATGCCTTTATGCTTTCTGTATTTTAGTCTAATCCACCCTTGCTTTAGCAGTCATTGACCTTCAGGTACAACAAGTAAATAAGAAGACTCTAAACAAAAGAAATCGCTAAGCTTTCCTTATCTCACACTGACACAGCAGTGTCACCAATTCAAGTCTCTGTGAAAAATAATGAGTGAGAGCCAGTCGTTCCAATTACCAAGGAAACGGGCAATGGAGACAGTTTATAAACCGCACTTGGACACGGATTGCCTGGCATACATGAAAATTAGAACAAAATTAATGCCTTGTAATCCGGATGCAGAAATCCATTTAGGATTTTAATTTAATGACTAAGAAAAACAAAGATTTTGATTAACCAAGCTGTTGAATCCCAGGGGAAAGGGGTTAGGTTATGACCACCTATGGCCAATCTTCTCTAGGAGAAACTGGTTAATTTCAAACAAGCTCTGGAGTTTGCTTGTATTTTACATCTTTTCCAGATTAAGATTTAGTTCCAGAGCCTACTACATTTCAGAGGTAGAGGAGTATAACTTCAACACCAATAATAAAAGGACACTGAACTATCCTTAAGAAACAACTCAAATCCACAGACCACTACTTACTTCCAACGGGAACTGACACCAACTTGGGAAATGGTGACTACTGGAGGTTGCAGGATCCTGATTTTAAAAAGCCCCTCCCTATACCTATTCACCTTCTACTTCCTTCCAAAAGGTCTGGTTACTGAAACATGAGCCATTCCTTCTGACGAAATATCCCTGTGGCATTTCCCAGCCAAGGTCCAAAGGACTGAACTCTCGTGAGCGTCTTGGTACACATGTATTTACTAATGTGTAAGCTTTTTTAGAATGGTTAAGTCCTTTTTGAATCCCCCCCAAAACCGGTGATTTCATATAGTAAAGACTCAATATAAATTTTCCCAACAAATAAACAGAAGCAAAAAGAAGGGTCAGCTCCAAACTAGTTCAGCTGTCTCTTCAGCAAATTTTACAGTTATTAGCTAAATCTGACAAAAGTCCTTTTCTGATACTGAGATTTTTTTCTGCTCCTTGTCTTTCTTTCTTTCGCAATTACACATCCTTTTGTTAAAGTTTTTTAGTCTCATTGTAATTTTACTGTTAATTCTTAATCCCTTCCCTTTAACACACTGTGATACGTGCTTCCTTACAAAACATCCTCAGATAATGGAGGAAAAAATATATTCATGTGTGTCTTACAGTGGCATTTCTGAGATTCTATACATACCCTATAAGAGTAGCTTATTTTAGCCCCATGACAAGGCATTCTGGAATAATTCCTTTTCCAGAACATCACTGCAGAAACTTTTACTGCTCTCTGGTGCAAATTTATTTGAATTCTGGGTCTCTATGGCTTTTACTATAATCACAGCTTTACATGCAGATGGGAACTCAAGGATCTATGTCTACTAATCGAGGTCACTGTGGTATTTCTGGCTTTTCACATCTAACCTGAGCTGCTGAAGAACTTCCTTGAGCTGAACCCAGGTGACACAAAGCTAAATTGACTGGCCCTTTTGCAGTGACTATTCCTCTCATCCTCTTTGCTTGTCTTCTCTGATGGGAGTTCCCCTTGCTACTTTCAAAGTCTGCAAGGCTGGTAGGCATCTTTGGCCCTGCAGCGTTTTTTGAAGTTCCATATTAACTAAAACACTATGGAGCAGCCTCATTACCATCCAAGGAGGTGCTGCAGGTGAAAGCTCAAGCTGGTGTGTCTTGCAGAGATGTGGAGAGTCCCTGTGCGTGCTTTAATCATGTTTCAGCTGCATCTGCAACTCATTATTTGTGCATCCACTTGCCACCTCTCTCCTAGGTTTTCATTTTATGAAGAACCGCCTCTGGTCCAATTCTCTCTGTGCACAGCCTGCTTGTTTCAACAGAATGTAAGTCACATCCAGCAGGGAGGATGCCTAGATCTTGGTTACCAATTTGACATTGTTTGCATTTCCAGGACATGACCTTGCTGCCCATCCTTAGCTTTTGAATTGGGAATGTGGCATTTATGTCCAGAGAGGTTTTCTTATTTTTCTTTCAACTCGAGGCGCTTCGATTTCTTTAAAACACTGATCCCTCCCTTGAAGCAGTTGTAAATTTTGAGATAAGGCATTCAGGCTGCCCTATTTAGTGAGGCTTTCTTATGTGTAGTTTTAACTTTATTATTAACATCTGCAAAGTGCTTTGAGATGTTTTCTGGAAGGATGCAGTGTGTATCATTTGAATGATGGTTCAATCGATGAGTGGTCCTTCCCAATGTTACTCGAAGTACTTAGCAGCTACAAATGCATCTTATGTCCTATATCCAAATTCTTCATTATCTCAAGAAACTACCAAATTCCAGAAACAGACTTGAGATGCACGTATGATGGCACATGTGCATCGTTTACATGACATATACACATTCTTAAGTGCCAACGGAGTTATTAAGTTGTAATTTTTTTAAAAATTGTGGAAATTTTTAATCAAATAATCCTTTGCCATTTGAAGCAATTTGACAATATACTATTTCCATTTAAACGTAAAATTCCTATGAAATATTAACTGTTGTGTGGCAAAAATGTTACCTTGTCACTACTTAATTGTCTAAGGTAATGAATGAGAGCCATAGCACAGATTGTTTACAATAGGAGAAAATACGAAAATCTTTGACTTTATATTGTATTTTATATGAAATGAACCTAAATGTCAGAGGTATTTTACTAATTATAATGTTTCGTGTTATAATTAAAAATACTTTCCTCTGTCTCAACGAGAGACACAGGCAATGGAAGGAGGAAGAGGAAAGAAAGACATTAAAAATTTGCTGCGTGTCATTCAAACACAAGCCAAAACTCACATAAATAATTGGAAATTGATTATATTTATATTTGACTCTGTCATTGCTCTAAGCGTTTTAAATAGCACAGATGCTGAAGTATAATCTAACACTTGCAAACTTAGTTTACAATGAAAAATATGATTTGAGCAATAAAAACTTAATTGTAGTTCTTAACATTATAATTTTCCAGATTCTGCTGCAAAGTTATAGTACTATTCTCTTTAAATAACTTTTCAGTGAGCAAAATTTCCAAGAAACTACAGAATTAAACTGACCTTTCTAACAAGAGAAAAATAGAGATCACAGATTGAAAAGAAATAATCAATGCTTACCATTAAACTTTTAAATTTTCTATTTTCTGCAATGTGAAAAAAGCCATCTCTTGTTAAAATCTTGATGTGCTTTGCTTCATTATTGTACCTGTGGGCAATGAATAACTTATGAATATAAATGTGTTTTTAATCAGTAGAAATCAATAATTACCAGAGGGCATGCCCCAATAACATTATAGGAATTAATTCTGAAGAGAAAATATATACTTATGCCAATACACTGGTGGCAGCTAATTAACAAAATATATTTACTAGATTGGTTGAAGATACAACCAATATTTGAAGTCAGAAGGGGGGTTGGATTTAATTAATCATTATGCTCAATTCATTTTGTAAGTTCAGTTTGAGAATGTAGAAAAACAAAATAAAATCTAGTAATTTATACTCTTAGAACTTACTAGAAATATACATACATCAAATCACCAAAATACAATATTATGAAAGAAATCTAATATGCCAATTAGCGGCCTATAACACTTATTACTGTTTTTCTAACAGATATTTTCAAGTATTAATGAACTGTCTGGATAGATGCATTATTTCTGCTGCAATTAGAACTTGGGTTTTCAACTTTAGTGTTATACATGTCAGATGGTCTATGCAATTATGAAAACAGGAAATCTATTTCTGTAAAAGTACTTGTCCTACTTACTTAATGCTAATTGCATATTCTCCTGACTCTTTGGTCCTGTGCCTCACAAGGTAAGTACTATTTACCCTATTAATAAGTTCAGTCTCTGCCTGCAATCTTTCCATTGCTCCAGCATACCTGTAAGAAACAATGACACAGAAAATTTGGATAATATACCTGGAAGAAAACAGAGGCTAAAAATAAGTATCTATCAAGATTTTAATTTAGTAGCAGATCTGAGTTATTTTTACTTCTATACTAATTACCTTGCTTAAGAAAAATAATTCAGGAAAAAAATCCTTTAATGTCCAAATACAAATGCTCTACAAAGCTAGCAACAACAAAGTGAACAGTGCCTAATACACAGTAAACACTCAGTAAATATTTATCAAAGAAATAAATGGGATAAAGAAGAATCAGCAGGTATTGGCTGAGACAGTTGTGGGGAATTTAGGGACAAGAGGGTAAAAGACTTGCAGGAAGGGACTGCCCTTCATAAGAGAGACAGACAGACAGACACACACACACACACACACACACATACTTTCCCTTTTCTATGTATATTATGAAATGGAATACCCTTTAAGCATCTTTTTAAAGCAAATTCTAGTAACAATTGAAATTATTTTTAAATAATTATTTTTGTATATAAGATTATTTCTTATAGTCCACAATTTTGATAACCAGTTTTTTTAAGAAACTAGTAATAGTGAGACCAGGCACAGTGGCTCATGCCTGTAATCCTAGTACTTTGGGAGGCTGAGGTGGGAGGATCGCTTGAGGCCAGGAGTTCAAGACCAGCTTCAGCAAGAGCAAGACCCCATCTCTACAAAAAATAGAAAAATTAGCCAGGTGTGCTGGCACACACCTATAGTCCCAGCTACTCGGGAGGCTGAGGCAGAAGGATTGCTTGAGCCCAGGAGTTTGAGGTTGCAGTGAGCTATGATGACGCCACTGCTCTCTAGCCTGGGCAACAGACTGAGACTCTATCTCAAAAAAAGAAAAAAAAAGAAATTATTGAGTAAAATTTATTTTTAAAAGGTAGATATTTTTCAAAACCAGAATTTTCAATTCTTCTTATGGTGGCCTAAACATACCAAAACGCCATAATAATAAAAATAACTACAATAACAAAAGGCCCAAACTCAATGTTAAAATACTCTTTAATGACTCCTCACATCAAATATAGGTGTAACATCTGCTGGCAAAATATACTAGGGATTTTGGGCACTAGAAGTTAAAGGAAAAATTCTATGTTTAGACTGGCTCTCTTTCAAAGCTATTCAAGAATTAATATTCCAGAAAATTCTCTGATTCACATACAGACTCACATAACTCAGTATAAATATCCACCTCTAGGCTGGATGTGGTGGTTCATGCCTGTAATCCTAGCACTCCAGGAGGCCGAGGCAGGAGAATCACTTGAGGTCAGGAGTTGGAAACCAGCCTGAGCAAGAGCAAGACCCTATCTCTACAAAAAATAGAAAAATCAGCCGGGCATGGTGGTACGTGCCGGTAGTCCCAGCTACTCAGGAGGATGAGGCAGGAGGATTGCTTGAGGCCAGGAGTTTGAGGTTGCAGTGAGCTATGATGATGATGATGCCACTGCACTCTAGCCTGGGTGTCAGAGTGAGAGCTTGTCTCAAAAAAAAAAAAAAGTCCACCTATAGTCTAAATTAAATATTTATTTAAAATGCACACAGTAGACATTCAATAAAATCTTATTGAGTGAAAGCACATTAGGTTTCCATCAAGTATAAAGGAGGAGTTTGGATGTTTTATGTAGATGGTACCTTGGGTTAAAAGAAAAGTTATAGCAACTCATAAACCATTAGGACCTAGGATGATCTGACTCATGCCTACCTCTCTTCAACCTTGTCTCTTACAACCCCCTTCATCGCGCCAGTCTCCAGCCTTCTTTCAGGTCCAGGAACTAACTCATCAAGCTCCTTTTGAGTCTAGAGTCTTCTCACAGACTGTACTGTTGTCTGGAAACACTCACCCTCTATCAACACACAATTACTTCCCATCATTCAGGTTTAGACAGGACTCTTGTCTCACCATCTCATCTAAAGACTGTTATCCTGCACCTCACATTACCCACTCCATTATACTATCCTTATTTTCATGCCACTCATCACAATTAGTATGCAGTGCATGCATTTTTATCAAAGTAATACATGAACATAGTTTAAAAAGTTAACTTGTACTATAATGATAATGAAAAAGTGGCAGTCCTCCATCATACCAGCATTCTACTCCAAGCTCCATTTCAAATATTTTACCTAATTTTTTCTTCTTTCTACTTTGTACATTTCTAAATAACACAATTATACTACAATTTCTTGTCAATTTTAGACATGAGGAAGTAAAACCATTTTTCCCCCACTACCTATGCTCAGTCCTTCATAGAGCTGCTACTCACTCTTCTTTCTGTAACCACCGTAAACCTAAGCCATCGTCTGGCCCAATCTTAGCACATTCAAAGAATATCTGACCTCCAAAATATAATTGCTTACATGTATTAGGTTGCTGAAGTTCTTTGTCTCTATCACAAATTCTTTCCAAATTATCCAAATACACCACCCAATAATACATTTCTCAATACCACTGGTATGGTTTGAATGTCCCCTCCAAAATTCATACTGAAATTTAACTGCCATTTTAACAGTATTGGGAGAGGAGACCTTTAAGAGGTGATTAGGTCACAGGGGCCATACCCTCATGAATGGTTAATGCCTTTATTGCAGGAGTGGTTAGTTATCTAGAGAGTGGGTATCTGATATGAAGGATGAGTTAGGTTCTCTTCCTTTCTCTGCCTCTTGAGCGCACTTCCTCCCAGTGCCATGATACAGCAAGAAGGCTCTCACACGAAGCAGCCCCTTGATCTTGGACTTCCCCGCCTTTAAAGCCATGGGTCAAATAAATATCTTTTCTTTATAAATTACACTGTCTGTGGTATTCTGTTATACAGTTGAACATCCCTAATGCAAATATCTGAAATCCCCCCAAATTTGAGACTTTTTGAGTACTGACATGACTCCCAAGTAAAAAATGCAGGTTATAGTCAAAATGCAGTAAAAACTTTGTTTCACGCACAAAACTAAAAATTTTGTATAAAGTTACCTTCATATGTTAGGTATACATGAAACATAAATGAATTTTGTGTTTAGACTTGGCTCCCATCCCCATGATATCTCATTATGTATATGCAAATACTCCAAAATCCAAAAAACCTGAAATATCATACACTCTGGTCCCAAGCATTTCAAACAAGGGATACTCAATCTGTAGCAGCAGAAAATGGAATAAGACAACCACATAATCTATCTGTTAATTTTTCCATGGAGGTTTTTCTTCTGAGCCCTCCACTCTCTTCGTATATCGATATTGCTTGCTCTCTAAGCCTGCTGAGTTACTGTAGTCCTGGGACTTCTCTTTGCTCCCCTTTCTTAAATTCTGTATCTCCCTCTTCTAGGTTTACTAGTTCATCTCTTCAGCTTCTTATAAATGAATACAGGGGATATAATACTCTGAAGGCCCACATCTATGAAAATATTTTATCTTACCTAACACTTAATTCGTAGTTCAGTTGGGTAAAGAGTTCTAGGTGAGAAATTATTTTGCCTCTCAAATATTAAAGCATTGCTCCACTATCTTTTAAATTCTATTCAATGCCATTTCTGAGCCTTTGTACATAACCTGATTTTTTTTCTCCCTAGAAACGTTCAGATTCTTTCTGTATTCTCCATACTGAAAACTTTCATGATAATGTGCTTTCTTATCTTGCCCTGGGCTTTCAGTATCATCTTCAATTTGGAGCCACAAGTCCTTGAGTCCTGAGGAATTTTTGTACTATTTCTTGATAATTGCTGCCCTCAGTTTTTTCTTTCTGGAGTTCTTACTCGTACAACACTGTACTTCCTAAGCCAATAATCTATTTTCCATATCTTTTCTCCCATATTACCTTTCTCTTTGACTTTTTAGAAGATTTATTCAACTTTATTTTCCAACTTTTCCACAATATTTAATTTATAAGAGCTCTTATTCTGATTGCTCATTTTGTAAAATATCCAGCTCACTTCCATTGGTGTGATACCTTCTCTTAAGGAATAAACAAAAGGGTCTTTTTAAAAAAATTCTTCTGCCCACTCTAATGTCTATTTTCTTTAAGTTTCTTTTTCCCATTTACTTTGTTTGTTCTGTAGTTCAAGGCCTTTCTCAAACCTATGGTTACCCTTTGTTGTCTATTCATATTTAGGAGAGAGGCACCCAAGAACCGACTGGAAGCTCTCTCTGTGTGTAGGTACCAGGGTAGGCCCGTTGGATAGGAGCCTGATCATTTGGCAAGAACCTGATAACTGGGCATCCAACGTGTTAGGATTTTAGATTTTTGACTCTGTGTCTATTTAGTTTCTTTAGACAAAAACCTTTCAAGTTCCCATCTGGATGCAAGGAGAGGGCAGTACGTGTGAGACCCGCTGTCACGGTGCTGGCATTCGCTACACAAATGTACTGGGGATCTGCATCATTCCCTTAATAGACTTCTCATAATTTAACCCCTCTTTTCTCAGTATGGCATCTCCCTAATCTCCGTTAGGCCTGGTCTTTCCACGTCCAGGCCCTAGATGATTCAGTTTTTCCACATAATATACCTTCTAACACCAGAGTGTCCTGCCAGTGTAGGAAAGAAAACACTGGTTACCAGGCAGGAAGGGCAGGGACCCTGGCATCTACCTCCTGTTCTACACACAGATTTTCACAGAGTTCCCCAGTTTTCAGCCTTATAACTCCTATCCTTGCCTTCTGACACCCATTAACATAGATTATTAAAGATAATAATCTTGATTTTCTATTTTATTTCATGGCCTATATAAAAGACAAAATTTACCTTGTGGGAACAACTTCCTTTTAAATGTGGAAATAATGAATAGATAATATAGTTGGTGATATTCAACTTCTCAGTGACTTGAGGACTACCATGCCATCATTCAGTGTAATGGTCTCTAACCAGTGTCGTGTTCCTAAAGTTGAAGATTCCATTTGCTGGTGTAGTTGATCATTTTGTTCCCTGGCAGAAGACATTTCACAGGAAACTGCCTGCTTAGTTTGAATAAACTATCTAAGGAAAAGAAAGTAATCTTAAAATTCTACTATAAAATATCTTGATTTCTTCTTATTTTTAAAGCTTTTCCTTAGTCTGACCATCTTGATTTTTTATCATTAAGAATATTATTGTTCTAACTGGTCCCATTTTCAGTAGAATTTTCTATATTGGAAGAGTGCATTTTAAAACAAAGGGTACAAATGCTACCTTCATGTGCCCTGAATAGTTCTCAGGTACCTGATCAGTTTGTTTCATAAAATCCATGTAGTGTATGGCACTAGTATTTATTTCTAAAATCATTACCCTTGTAACTATAATGCCCAGTTACATGAAAATGGTAATAAAAGCAAAGAGAAGGAACCTAATCATTACACTTCCGTGATTATTGCCGGTTCTTGATGTTTTTCAGTTTGACTGTCAGTGCTATCAGCTCTAATCTCCAAATTTAATTCCTGTCAGGATATGATTTAAAAGTCCACAGAAACTAATAAGACCTTGAATTTGTCTTATATCAGGTAAAAATGAAGCAAAGATTCCCAGTTCTATCACAGACCCGCTACAATTTCCTCAGCGAGCTCACGAGGGAGGGACATCAGAGGGGTACGGGAGGCACGAGAGCCTGCTGGGGGCCCGCAGGGGGCTCTGAGGAGGAGGAGAGCCCATACCTTGGCAACAGATTCCGGCACATTGAAAAGCAACCTGGCATGTCCCATGCTTTGGTCATAGAATGCAAAACAATCGGAATATTTTTTTAAAAAAATTAGACCATTCAGGTGGTATCTACACTTGCAAAATGAACTAGCATATTCTCAGGATATTTCATTATATGCATACCCTGTTATTTGTATGTATATACTTTAATATCAAGGAAATGAAAGCAACCAATCATTTTAAGAGAACTCAAACACAAAATTCATAGAAACAAATATCCATGAGTAATGTGCCCACATTTTGTATTTTCGGGCTGTATAGCAATGCACACAAGGCATAACTTAGAATTCTGGTTCTACCACTCACTAGTTGCATGGCCTTAATCTTTGTTTCTTCACTCATAAGAATAACAATAACAACAACCTTCCTTATATAAATATTTTAAAAAATGAAATAAAATGTATAAAGTACTAAGCACATAGTAAATACTCAGTATATATTACTTATTATGATAGGGTAACCATAACTATTCCAGATCATGAATATATTTTTTACAGTTGAAGATAGCTAGAAAATAATAATCACTAATGACTTCACTTCCTTGGTTTTGTTAATGATAATACCAGCCTCCAAGTGGAAAGTTCGCTCCATCCAGACCCAAAACTTAGATATGGATGTATCTTGCTCCTCCCAAATTACACATTGTAAATTATATTTTTAGAAGCTACTACTGTCCTTTATGAGCTAATTTTTAGTTTCAGACAATGAAATAACATGTATTTTTTCCTATCAGCTTCATGAAATCTACCTTTCTAAAATACAAGAAATATAAGATGCATATGCCTATATCCCATTTATTTTTGTGACTGTTATAAACTTTGAATTCAAGGTCAAGGGCCCTCATATACACATACAAACACACACACACACACACACACACACCCCTCTCTGATAAAGATATGGAAAGGTCAGCAATATGTGAATTCATTACGGTGTTTTGTTACATCTGAAAACACCTTTAGCCAAGACAAATGGAAATGGAATGTGGTTTACTACCCCCACGTTTAAAGCATCCCGGAGCTAAGGGTATGGTATTTCAACTTAGCTACATAAACATTTTTAATACTTACCAGGGTTGGCAAGAATAATCTACTGGTTTGGGCACCTAGAATATAAAAAGGCAAAAATAGATTAAGTTTACTTAAGGGAAGCTTTTAGAAATCAATCACTAATTCAGTTCAGCTGACTCAGCTCTATAAAACTCTAAGTAGCACAGTCCTGGAACTATCCATCGGCAATTTTATACAGAGTGAATCATAGTATATGTCAGATAAGTAAAAAATAATTCATTTCACTTTAATTCATTCTTTCATTCATTTTACTGCCACTGTAACTCTAAGGAGAGAGAGAGCAGGAAAATATGAACTAGAAGATTTTAATATTTATTATCAAGGCAATTTAATCCTATCATAGAAAATTAAAATGAAAATGTTATTAAGAAAACCAAATAGTACTTCGCTTTCCCAAGACCATGCAAAATAAACAATATACATGGATGTATACTCTTATTTTGTAACATTAAGTTCTAAATTCTGATTTTGAAATCTATCAACTAGAAACCTTTTATTCAGGAAAAAGTCATGGAAAATATTCATTTTCCCTTTTCTCATACAGAGCTTGGCACAAGAAAAAAAATGTTTCATTTTCTATTCAAATAAAGAAAGAAAATTCCTAGTGGCTGATAGCCAACTAAAAAATGAACAAAGCCAAGGAAGGTATACTAATGTTCAAAAAATAACAAATAAAATACATACGATAGACAGGCAGACAAAGTTTATAAATTCCTGAAACAAAGACTGGGAATACAGATAGTCTGTCTTGTGCTTAGAAAATTTTCATGAATCATCCCAGTCTTTGATATATGCATTTAATGATATTCCTGGAACTTTTATAGTAGGTGATTTAAAATACTATTACCCTCATTTGTAACAGTAAATCTATAGTATTTCAAAGATCTAATTCTGCTCAATGTGAGTATGTCTCTATGCCAGTTTTCATAAGGGACTGTTACCATTTTGCCCTTCCAGCTTACGAGTTATAGACAGGTTGAGTATCCCTTATCTGAAATGCTTGGGACCAGAAATGTTTCAGATTTCAGATTTTTTTTTTTTAGATTTTGGAATATGTGCGGTTCAGCATCCCTAATCCAAAAATCCAAAATGTAAAATGCTCCAGTGAGCATTTCCTCTGAGCATCATGTCAGCTCTCAAAAAGTTTTGGATTTTATAGCATTTTGGATTTTGAATTTTAGGATTAAGGATACTCAAACTGTATCAAAAATTATTTTTCTTAGTCAGAACTTTCCTTTGATTATTAACATTTAAATATTTTTATCCTATGGATCACATTTTTAATATAATCACTTTGTAAAATCCTGATACACAGCAATTAATATTAAAGGTAAATTATACCCATTCTAATCTTGCAAATATTTCCTTAACATCATTTTGTTTTCACAAATAGAAATTTGATCTTTGACACTCTCCTTTTTGATAAGATACATGGCTTCTGAAATCTGATGGGAAAAATAGTTCCTCTTTCCCTCTTCCTCTCTGTATTCTTTAAAAGACCATTGTATGTTTATTCCTACACCAATCTTTCTCTCTACAGAGAACAAAAAAAAAAAAAAATAGGAAGGAGGAGGATAAAGAACTTCAACATATTCTAGCTGTGGATTCCCTTGGCTGACAAAAGTCTAGAGATTCGAACAATAAGAATAAAAAACAAGAGTAAAATTCTAAAGCAGAACAGATAACCGGCTATTCCATCCTGAGATGTCCTACTGGTGCTTTTTCTCTTCTCAGTGGGTATATTCTGGCATGTGAAGATCCAGGGCTACCTTCTCAGCTATGGTCCCCATAACTAGGGTGGGGTCCTATCCTTTCCCACCTGTCATGGGCCCTCTCCACTTCTCTTCATATTTTGGGAAGATGCTTCATATTTAAGACTATAGATGATTTCCTTCTGGGTACTGTTTCATCTTTGAGAACATTATTACTATTTTTTCTTAATGCCATTTTCTGCCTTTGCCATAGTCAGTTTTCACTGTTAAATTTCTGCTATAAATATATAATTCTAAAAAATATTTTGTTGGGAATATGGAATGCATACAAGATGATGTATATGTGTACATATATACATGTATTATATACATGCTACTTCAGGAAGTACATCTTATAAAGTTAGATGAGACACTTCAAAGTGAACTTTCTCTGTGTTTATTTGGCTAAAAACGTCATTATTTCATCCTTATTTAGGAGAGATAAATTTCAAAGTTGACTAATTTTCTCTCAAACTTTCAACACATTATTGTTTCAGATATTGTAGTTTCACATTCTAGAATTTCCATTGGGTTCTTTTTTATAGTTCTTATTTCTCTACCGAGGTTTCCTCTCCATTCATTATGTACATATTTTTTTGTGTGTCCTTAGCACAGTTATAATCATTGCTTTTAGAATTCTTCCCTGCTAATTCATCATTTGCGACATTTCAGGACTGATCTCCTATCATTCTCTTTTCTAATGAGTATGGTTCACAATTTCCTGTTTCTTTGCACATTGAGTAAAATTTTAATTGTATTTTGGACAATTTGAATGATATACCATAGAATCTCTGGATTCTGTTATGTTCCTGCAAAGAATGTGGCTTTTCTTAAAGCAGTCAGTTAACTTGGTTGACCTCCAACTGTGTATCCTGTGTTAACAGGCAGCTGAATTCTTTTAGCCTAAGCTGAGGTGCTTGGAGTCTGTACTACTCAGCTGGAGACTTGGGTAGAGTTTATACACAGAATTTGAGGTTTGTCCTCTCTGGCTCTTTCCTCTCTAAGATTTCTTACCTCCCTTTCCAGGTGTTGTGGTTGCTTTAAACTCTATATTCTGCTTCTTCACGCCATAAATACTATAAGGTTTCTACATGAATTTTAGCCACTCCACAAGGTACAATCTAGTGCTTGCCCTCAAGCTAGCCATAAAACCAGGAAACCCATTCCCTTTTTCCAAGTGTCAGTTCTTCTCTTAGCCAGTGCCTTCAGATAATTGTTTCTGTTTTGTTTTGTTCTGGTGTTTTGTCCACAGCTTATAGTTGTCACCTATAATCCTCTGGGAGAGAATTGGTCCAATAGGAGCTACTTGGCAATTACTAGAAGTGAAGTGGAAAATCTGCTGCTTCCATTACTGCTATCGTTAGCTATGAGTCTAATAATCAACCTTTTATTGGTAATCTGTTTTTTCTCTTAGGTTAGAGTTTTAATTTTGTCTTTAGCATCCTGAAGTTTTATTAAAATGCATTGAGGTACTGATTAATTTTAATATACTTTTCTGGACTCTGAAGATTAGTTTTATCATAGATTCTGGAAAGTTCTTAGTCATTATGTGACTATTGCTTCCACAATTACTTCTATTCTCTTCTTCTACTAGATGTATTTGAATCTCATCACTCCATTTTCTGCTACATTTTCCATTTCCTAATCTCTCTGAACTGTTCTGAGAAATTTCTTCAGATTTTTCTTACAATTTTCTATACAGTGGTATCTGATATGCCATGTAATGGGTCCACAAAGGCTTTCATTTCAATTACTATACTTGAATCTTTTTGAAATATGCCCAGACAATTGCATAGTGTCTTGTTCTTTTAGTTTTTATCCCCCTTTTTAATTCTTTCAATCATATTAAATATAAAATTTTGAATTTAGTATCTAATAATTCCAATATCTGCTGTCTTTGTGGGCCTAATTCTATATTTTATTATTTCTACTAACCTTAGCTCAAAGTGGTTTGTTTCATCATGAATTTAATGATTCCAAATTGTGAATGTATGTCCCCTGGGACTTCGTCTGCAAAAATCCTTTGAGGACTATGTGTAAATAGGCTCCAATCCAGGAAGGATTTGTATTTTCATTGGGAGAACAATCAATGTGGAATTCACTTTAAACTATATTTCTAGCTTAGATTGTCTGAGTCATTGAACGAGTATAAATTCTAGCCCTACATCTGGGTCGTTTGGGATTTAAAGTTAGAAATTCCCAAGGGAGAATGCTTTCTTTTTTTTTTTTTTTTTTTTTTTTTTTTTTTTTTGAGACAGAGTCTCACTCTATTGCCCAGGCTAGAGTGAGTGCCGTGGCGTCAGCCTAGCTCACAGCAACCTCAAACTCCTGAGCTCAAGCGATCCTCCTGTCTCAGCCTCCCGAGTAGCTGGGATTACAGGCATGCACCACCATGCCCGGCTAATTTTTTCTATATATATTTTTAGCTGTCCATATAATTTCTTTCTATTTTTAGTAGAGATGGGGTCTCGCTCTTGCTCAGGCTGGTCTCGAACTCCTGAGCTCAAACGATCCGCCCACCTCGGCCTCCCAGAGTGCTAGGATTACAGGCGTGAGCCACCACGCCCGGCCGAGAATGCTTTCTTTTATTCTACCCACCCCAGATCCAATAGGCATATCTTCTGTGGGATGGATTGTTTTTTCCTAATTTACCACTGAGGGCTCCTGGGATCACAGAGGTACACCCAAGTTTGCACTGTGCTGTAGCTCCAGGCTTGGTCACCATATTACAGAAGTGAAATTATCTCATTTATGCACCTCCTGTGTTTTTCTCAGTTCTAGGTTCCTACCTGAATACCTCAGAATTTTTGAGGAGACAGGCACAGGATATATAGAAGAATAACTTTAAGCTCAGAATGGAATATTTAGCACTACTCACAGACCTCTGATAAACAATATATCCCAGGGTGAAAAGTGATACCATTTTCCAAACTCCTTCAACCTATCCCCTCCTTCTACTCACCCTTCACTTAACTTGTCCTATAATTAACAAATAAACCTATAATTTCATTAAGCAGTAAAATTTTAATAGCTATTTATTAACTATAAGCTATAACAGCAAGCATATTTAGCTGGAAATCTACCCATAATTATGCATTACTCTATAATTTTTTAATCATCTTAAAATTTCTGAACATATTTCTCCTTCTAGCCACTTATTCGGTCACCAAATATCATTCAATATGCTTCTATAAGCTGATTTAATTCGCATCTGTCATTCTTAATTGTCTATATACAGCTAAGGACTTTCATTTGCTTTTTCACTCCTTTGTCCATTCATTCAACAGTAATTTATTAAACACCTGCTTTGTGCCAGACTATCCCTAAAATGAGAGCTCAAATGCTCATTTTATGTTGTATTCAAGAGGCTGTAAATGGAAAACAGTCCTTGGTATATGAAATGCTTAATATTCGTGATTTGAAGGCTTGCGGTCCACAAACATCTTAATGTTAGAATGTTTAATCTCTTGCCACCTGCTTACGTATAAGCGTGACTGCTTTACAGATAGAAAGCCTGAATCTCATTCATAAAATGACAAATGAGGCAACAAATCATTTTTGCTTATCTAATAAAGGTAGTATCAGATTTCAACAATTTCTCCAGATAACATAATCTAATATTTAAAAATGTGACATTAGATCACACGGAACAATAGAAAAGCAAATGTTTTTTTAATTTAATTTGCTTTCGAAAATAACTAAGCTTGAATAAGTAGAGTAAGTAAGCTATCTTACAGACTACGTTCTGAAATCAAGGATGGTAGACATTCATATTTATAACATTAAAAAGAATATCCAGTTTGGAAATTCAGGAACTATTGAAATATAACAAGCAGGATAATTTAAGGAGAGTTTTTTTGTTTTGTTTTTTTTTACTTCATGCAATCATCTCCATCATATTAGTAAAGGAATTTCATTTTCTTTGGAGTCAATAACTTAAAAAGTTTGGGGGAAAAAGCCACCCTAAATATCAAATTATGATGCTAAAATCATGTCACCTTAGGCAAATTTATCAATATCATAATGCACCAGAGAGGACCTTTTATGTTATATTCGCTCATAATATTACTTGAATAAATGTCCATTTATTCTCCTTTTATCTGTGTTTGATATTTTCAGAAAATTTTATCATGACATTAATAAACAGTAATGATACACTAAAGCATAGAAAATATATTTAGAGATTCTGTTAAAGAATTTGTGGACTTTTCACTTTCTAGCATGCTTTCAAAGACACCAGTTGAAGTATAATATTACCCTGTAACCCAAGTGACTGGGAGCAGATTAGACCACATCATTCTCACCTCAGTGGGAAAAAGGAAACTTGTATAATGTATCTAATCTATAGTCTTGTTTTATTTCTTCTAAAAATTTATAGAAAACTTAATTTTGTAAATTCTACTAAATTTGCCTCTTGTGTTTATTTCCTTAACATTTAAAAATATTTTCTGACAATGGAATCATAATAGTATTAGAAAGAATATGATCCCTCCAGAAAATATTAATAAAATTAATGAGTGACCTGGCCAGTATCCTTCATAGCTTCTTATACAATTAATCACAGTAGCAAAAACAAAACGAGAAAGAAATAAAATACTAGCACTTACGCATGGGGAAGGCTTCACAGCATCACTCGGAAAAAATCCAACCTCTCCAGATGCTAAATTTCTACCCTAAGAAAAGAAAAATACCAATGTTGAGAACAAATTTACTGCAAATGAAAATCCCATAATGCTGCATATATGGTGCTGATACTTAGTATCTTCAGAATCACTTTCGTGTTGTAACCAGTCCTGAGCATCAACTTCCTATGGCTCAGGAAAGGAAATAAAAGCAGAGACAGTTTTCTTAATTGTTAAACTTTACATGTGGTTTCAGGTCATGGTTATAATTCAAGTTTATTTTTCAATCTACCCTTTAATTTTGTTAGCTTTACATCTCTCAATCCTATATAGAGATAATAGCATATTCTATCTTTCAATTTTATATTCATTAGTATAAGTAGATCATATTGGTTTTGTGCAAGCATATAATTAATTAGGAATTCAATTTAAATGAATACTATTGGCCTGTCTAACAGAACATATGAGAACATTTCTCTAACAGGACAAGAGATATTTCAAGATATGGAAATAGAAAACAGCATGATATGAATTTCAGATTATTTTCAGATTTAGGAGAAAATAAGATACTGATTAAGAGAGGAAGACAGTTAAGATATTGGAGAATAGGATTATAATTCAAGATGGCATTGTAAATGAGAGAAGAAGGAAGAAACTAACAGAATAACAGCAAAAACTAAACACAAAAAGGACAAAAAAAATACTTAAGAATTTGTTCTTGGAGACCCTTGGTCAAACTTCTCTTTAAAAACTTCTCATGATACTAACCATATAACCATATAAATGTTCCTCCTCTTCCAGAAAGACAAACTATGGCAAACATAGGGCAACAATCAGAACATGGAATCACAAAGTTCTTCTGAGATTATTTCTATTTGTCAAGAGATTAGGTGTATTTTTATTTGCTATTTAACAACTGCTTGCTTCTCAGTACCTCAGAGGAGTATACAGCATTGATTGAATGCTATGTGCACCACTATTTTTGACCAAGATGAATAACAAAAAATGATCAGAAAACATCTTCTTCTTAGAGGGATAAGGAGGAGGAATAGGAGACAAAAGGGAATGGGGAAGGAGGATGAAAAACAGGGGGGAAGTGAAGTAAAGGGGGAAGGGTCATAGGTGACGAAGCGGGGTAAAGGAGAAGAGGAAAAGGGGTTTTAGGACAGAGGGAAATCCAGTAAATAACCAAGCAATGAGAAGTTACTGATTTTGGCGAGGCTCTAAAACTGTACTGCACTTGCGTATCAGTGAAGAAGTATGCGGAGAAGTGGAATATCTATTCATTTACTCAGCAAATACAGTATCTAATACTAATTTGGTTAGACATTGAGGAAAGTATAAAAATTCATAAAACAGTTCCTGTTTTCCCCTATATTTTGCGAGCAAAGATATAGATATATGTAATACATATGTGTGTGTGTGTGTGTATATATAAATATATAAGGTAGAAAGGGCTAAATACGATTAGAGAAGTACAGAGGAAAAGCTATGGAAATTAAAAGAATAGATTAATTATTGCAGGTTTGCCTGAAAGGGACATGGAAGAGGTGGCACATGAATGTGAAATATGTAGAGTTTAAATAAATGGAGGTGGAAATGGAAGAGAACATTCTAGAGACAAAATGC
The DNA here is from genome assembly GCF_041146395.1 of Eulemur rufifrons. NCBI lineage: Eukaryota > Metazoa > Chordata > Mammalia > Primates > Lemuridae > Eulemur > Eulemur rufifrons. Next base: position 116,813,545 of record NC_090990.1, on the reverse strand, counting down.
AGTATGAGAAAGGCACAGGGGCAAGAAATTACAGGATATGCACAGGGAGTGCAAATAATTCCCTTTATATGGAGTGTAGTAATGGCTAATACTTACTGCACCCTTACTGTATGCCAGACACTGTTCTGAGTGTTTCCTTTAATGCCTACAAAGATCCTTTATGGTAGGTCTAATTACTATCCCCAGTTTATAGATGAGGAAATTAAAACACGGAGAAGATAAATGATTTGCCCATGGTCACAGAGCAAACAAGTGCCAGAGCCAGAATTTAAACTCAGAAGTTCTAACTTCACCTTTCTATACAAGCATAAGACTCCTCAAGAAGAACAGTGGAAAATAAAACTAAAAGGAATAAGGAACTAGTCTGACAATATCTGAATTTTATCATTGGTGATGATACTTCACTAATGGTGCTGTATGTTTTAGAAGAATTACACTGACATCAGTGTGGAAGATGGCTTATTGATGGGCATGACTTTTGGAGGTGAGAGTCTCATTAGGGAATTGGTACCATGATAAGGACTGGTAGTGAGGTCACATTTCCTTAATGGTCACAGGCATTCCTTAGATGACAAAGAGGTGAGAAATAATTTAACCAACCTTAACGGATGAATAAAGTTACAATTCCTCACTAATTCCTATGAGATGTCAGTTTTAGCTACAGGAGATAATACATGCTGTATTCCATAATTTCCACTTATGAAGGAAATAGCCATCCTACAACATTTGGAGGATTCAAAACAAAGTAGTGTGTAGGAGTGTCTTCGGTTCCTTGGTGGATGTGTGTGGGCTGCAGGTTGGTAATTCATTAATACTAATGGGTGGAGCAGCCGTCAATCGCCTGCACACAGACAGGACTACGGACTGTAACTGGGAAACAAGCCATCTTCAAAGCCCACGATTTAGTATACTTTATGTGATAATCTATCTGACATTTTTACTAACCTTGATGAGAGACTTGTAACTGAATTTCCTTCTTCTTTACATTCTTGTGTGGGCATTTTATTCTGGGTCAGATAATCAGCCTGTCATCCTTTATATGCCTATTACAAATGTCAGAGATAGGGAATCATGCTTTAGTTATCCTCCTGTCTGATATTTGTTCTGTGAGTCCCTTCACATCTTCAAGGTCAACTTGAAAACGTTTCTCTTTCATACTTATGTGTCATCTGATATACCGTAGAGTACTACTTTTATATGCATTTATTCTGCAGGGCATCTCTGTATTATGTGATGGGACTTTTGTAAATCTAACAGTACAGGTTGGGTCATTGTTATGAAAATACTTTATTTGGAAAGTACCTGAGAAAATAGGTTATATGTTGTATATGTTGAGAAAAGATGCATCTTTTTAATATTCATTAAATAAATTAGGGCAGATACAAAGCGAAATAATATTAACTTATAATTCATAAAATAATAATGCATTTTTTCCTGAGAAGCAAATTGCTTCCTGTACAAAATGCATCAAACCGAAAATGACTGACAACTTTCTCTGAAGTTCCTGAACATCACAAATATAAATGCATACTCAGGTACTTATTTATTTCTAACTGACCTTAGGTTTTAACTATTCCTCATTTTTCTTCAGTAAGAATCCACAGCGAATCATAATGAATTAAAACTACTTTAGATTTTCTGGTCGAAATGATATTCACAATCTACCTGTACAGAGACAAACATTAATGTACGCCAGGATGCCAGAGCTAAAACCTCATTTTTAAACCCAGAGACAAGGATGGCTTAAAATGACAGAGGATATCCTCCAAAAATCTTAATCATAAATTGCTTGGCTCCTAACTTCGTAAAAAGGAGAAAGAATTGCTTTAAGAAAAATACAGTGTCTCTTCCCTGTGGCTCATTTATCCCCTTAATACTACCTGGATTGGAGCTTTAATGCACTCCTAGAATAGCACTGAATGATTTGAAACAGATGTGGAAAGCTGAATGTAAAAGGGACAGATTAATGGTCACTTATGAAAGATTGGAAATTCTCCCAAGTTACAATGCCCTAAACACTCTCAACGTATGCGCGATGGTGCTATAGAGATTACTAAGCAATTTATCACACACAGGTAATGGCCAGAACAACTGTCACCCTGCCCTGTCACTTTCCCACTGTCAGTCAGAATACACAGTGTGGAGTATGTGGAGAAAGATGTATAGCATGGCCACGAGTTATAAGAATATAGGTAAATATACTGTAGATATAAATTAGTTTATTGATTGGATGGGTGGATGGGGGAATGGATGGATGGAAAGAAAGATAGATAAAAGCAAGCACTATTTTCAGAATTATTCTGATAAAGTTTGTGAGGACATGCAAGGAAACAACAGGACCAGAAACAGGGAGATGATCAGGAAAAGACCCAGTCTGAAACTGGCCATTGTAAGGAGTGATTTATAGTCATGGCTGCAGCCAAATTATAACCACCATCTTCAGTTAGTTATATGTCAGGGCTGGTTCTTGGAAAACAGAGAAAGTCAGTATCACCGGGATGTGGCACTAGAAGAGCTCATTCTATTCCTAGCTCTGCTATAAAAAGCTGGGCAACCTTAGGCAAGTCTCAGTGGTAAAACAAGGATGATGACAAGATCTGCCACACATGTCTCACCAGGTTGTTACAAGGATCAAAGAATTAACATGTGTGAAAGCACCATGCAAATGATAAACGCTTGTTTTCTATTTTATGCACAATGTGGCTTTTCGACTATTCACAATTCATTTCTAAATTTTTTCTTTCGTTGGCTCATTCATGTGTCATTAAAATAGAAATGCCTACTCCTGTGTATAAACCCACTCTCCTTACATTTAGGTAAACTTGCTAAGCCACAAAGAACATAGATTCTCATATCACTTTCACCTGAACAGTTAATATTATATTACGGATACTCCATTTCTTTTACTCAAACGCTGTCTTGCAAGTACACATATTCTTTCATTGTTAATTGCCTCCTATATTATGAGTAAGATATACATTTTCCTGCCAGTGAACACCTTGAAAACTTGTCAGACATAATTGTATATAGTTATACTGAATGGTCACTACAATGAATTCCAAATTATTCATACACACAAAACATCAAAACCATAAGACATGCACTTTTGTTATTTCTTAGTCAAAAGGGGATAAGATCTTTAACTTTGGTCCAGTGTATAACTTTTGTCCAATATAAAAGCTCATGAGATTTTTTTCAAAAGACCATAAGAAATTTTCATATTTCTGGTATAGTTCACTTGTAGTTAAGTGGCTATTGTAGGCTTATAATTCTGAATAACTCTAAAAACCTTGCACCATGGTCTAGGATCTCTGAAATTAAATTTATTTTCAATTTGTATGGGTTTATATATAATTACATCAAGTCATCAAAATATAGGACAAAGGCCTTTATTATATTTGATGGTTTCTCCAATTCACGCAAAATTGTTTGTGTTTACTATGTCTCTGAAATTTTGCCAGATGCAGGTGTCAAAAACCCTTTGAAAATTGAAAGTTGTGAAATGTACACTGAGAAAAAAAAAACCCACTAAAATCCGTAAGCTGTATTTCTACACTTATTAGATGTGAGATGAATATAACAGTGGAATGAGACTTTACAGAATATTTTTCTTGTCATTCAAAAATGTATTTGGTGAGGTCCCTGTATTTCTTCAGCAAGCAAGGAAACCTCTGATAATAGGTGTCTTAAGGCTTTTTCTCCCAAGTTTCACTGGATGAGATGTTGTACATGATGCAATCCTAAATCATAATCTTTTGACTGTTTTTTTTCTGGTGAAGTAAACAAAAGTATTACCTTTGGTGACAGAAAAAAAATTCAGCAAGCAAAAACCAATCTTCATGTAGGTAAGCCAAATCCTAAGTGGTTACTCAATACAAAATCTGGCAAGAAGAACAAGGTTCTACCACATCTTGGAAAAAGTCCTACTTGGGGAGAAGCCAAACAGCCCCCCACCCCCAGTCCAGGCTTAACAAAGGTCCAAAGAATTTATTTTTCTAATACTGGCAGACAACAAATGAGTATTTTTCTATCATTGGTGATTTTAATCATAAGTAATCACAGAGGAATGATACACATTAAATGCTCATGGCAGCATCAGACATTCTCAAAGAATGTTGCTTTTTTTACTAAGAACAGAATTAGTGCTTTAAGCAAAAGTTCATTGACTTCCTAATATATACAAGGCACTGTGCTGGGTACTAAGGCACTAAAAATGAATAGATATGGCTACTGTCTTCAAGATCTCTTTCAGATAACATCATTTCCTTAACTAGCTTTTCTTTTATTTTCATAGGTTTTTGTGGAATTTTAGATCAGAAAAAGCCTATGAGGTAATAATTTGATATGATTAGGGAGTCAAGAGCCTGGGGTTCTAATCCTGGCCTTCTGATCTTAGTAAGTCAATTAGCCTTTCTTTAACATCCTCATCTGTGAAACAAAAGTGTGTGACTCAAGGATTTCCAAAGTCTTTGCTATGATCAAAGTTCTCTGATTATATGAGCACCTTTCCCAAGTCCCTACAGTACTCCATTCAATTATGGTTGGCCAAAAAATATTTGATCCACAAATTCTTTTTTTTTTTTCTCATTAAACTTTGTTTTAATGGGTCTCAAAATTCTGTGACAGATTTTTGGTCAAGTTGTTTCCATTAAAAAGTACTGATTTTAAAAACTGATAACTTAAAACTGCCACACAAAAAGAAACAAAAGTGGTCCACAAAACATTTTCTTTTCCTCCTGAAGGTTTTACGATGCATTGTTATTAACAACCAGTCTTTTGCTATTAAACTTAAATGGCCAATTGAAACAAACAGTTCTGAAACTGGTCTTCCACCACTGTTTAAAAGTGGGGTGGCAGGTATTAGGGATAATATTCATTTAGCCTTCTGAGCTTTCTGGGCAGATTTGGTGACCTTGCCAGCTCCAGCAGCCTTCTTGTCCACCACTTTGATGACACCCACAGCAACTGTCTGTCTCATATCACAAACAGCAAAACGACCCAAGAGGAGGACAGTCTGAGAAGCTCTCAACACACATGGGCTTGCCAGGAACCATATCAACGATGGCAGCATCACTAGATTTCAAGAATTTGGGGCCATCCTCCAGCTTCTTTCCAGAGCGGCGGTCAATCTTTTCCTTCAGCTCAGCAAACTTGCAGGCAATATGAGCTGTGTGACAATCCAGTACAGGAGCGTAGCCAGCACTAATTTGGCCTGGATGGTTCAGGATAATCACCGAGCAGTGAAGCCAGCAGCTTCCATTGGTGGGTCGTTTTTGCTGTCACCAGCAACGTTGCCACTACGAACATCTTTGACAGACACATTCTTGACATTGAAGCCCACGTTGTCCCCTGGAAGAGCTTCACTCAAAGCTTCATGGTGCATTTCAACAGACTTTACTTCAGTTGTAACATTGATTGGAGCAAAGGTGACCATCATGCCGGGTTTGAGAACACCAGTCTCCACTGGGCCCACAGGCACAGTACGAATACCGCCAATTTTGTAGACATCCTGGAGAGGCAGACGCAAGGGCTTGTCAGTTGGACGAGTTGGTGGCAGGATGCAATCCAGAGCTTCAAGCAGTGTGGTTCCACTGGCATTGCCATCTTTCCGGGTGACTTTCCATCCCTTGAACCAAGGCATGTTAGCACTTGGCTCCAACATGTTGTCACCATTCCAGCCAGAAACTGGCACAAATGCTACTGTGTCAGGGTTGTGGCCAATTTTCTTAATGTAAGTGCTGACTTCTTCAACAATTTCCTCGTATCTCTTCTGGCTGTAGGGCGGCTCAGTGGAATCCATTTTGTTAACACCAACAATTAGTTGTTTCACACCTAGTGTGCAAGCCAGAAGGGCATGCTCATGGGTCTGCCCATTCTTTGAGATACCAGCTTCAAATTCACCAGCACCAGCAGCAACAATCAGGACAGCACAATCAGCCTGAGATGTGCCTGTAATCATGTTTTTGATAAAGTCTCTGTGTCCTGGGGCATCTATAATAGTCACATAATATTTGCTGGTCTCAAATTTCCACAGGGAGATATCAATGGTGATACCACGCTCACGCTCAGCTTTCAGTTTATCCAAGACCCAGGCATACTTGAAGGAGCCCTTTCCCATTTCAGCGGCCTCCTTCTCAAATTTTTCGATGGTTCTTTTGTCGATCCCACCACATTTGTAGATCAGATGGCCAGTAGTGGTGGACTTGCCCGAATCTACGTGTCCGATGACGATGATGTTGATGTGAGTCTTTTCCTTCCCCATTTTGGGGAAGTTTTTTGGTGGTTTTCACAGCACCTGTGTTCTGGCGGCAAACCCGTTGCCCACAAATTCTTAACTAGGGATAGTTTGTGTCAGTAATTTAACCTGATGGCATTTATTTACAGAAGATAAGGACATTTCAGTTGCTTAATGACTTTCATTTTAACTCAGTGTGAAGACATCTATTTTCCAAAGTAGATAGGGTCTACTTGTTAGGAATCACATTCATTCATTTATTCTTCAGGAATTCAGATTATCATGAATAATTAAAATTCAACATATGCTATTATTTGATAAATTATTTGGCCCAAAGTCTTAAGGGCATGTGCACGTGCACACAATATCGAAACCACCTGTGGTAGCAAATCAATAGCCATGTCAGGTGTAACTCCAGACAGATGGCCCTCTGAAAGTATTCTGAGACAGACACAAACTTCTAGTAACTTCTAGAACGTAGCTTATATGGTAATAAAACAATGGACAAGAAAGGACCACAACAGAATTTCTCAGAACCTTCCTCCTATAAAATGTTAATCTCTTACCCTCCAGAAAAAAAAAAGAGATAATACCTCAGTGTCTGAACTTCTAAGGCAATGTCCTCATCTAAGTACATTATAAACTATACTTTTCCCTGTACCAAACATTGGAAAAATACAAGAAAGAACTGTGAACCAAAAATGCCCATCTTGAAAGTTAACAACTTAGGACCTCACCCTCTCTGTCAGGAGGTTTGCCAGTTCCCATAATACAGTCGGTACACTTGGAAACATTCCTGCAAACTCAGTTTATGGTCTATTCAATCAAAGCCAGTTGACAGTCACCCAGGGAAAATGTTTCTTACAGGCCTTTACCAATGTCTATTATCTTCTATAATCATCTCTCCCAAGGCCTCCTTTGTTCTACTATAGTCACGCTCTGCCTTTTTCTCCTTTCCTGTAATCAGGGACCCTGATTTAACTCAATATTTAGAGGTAAACACCTGCCAAAATAAAGGTCTCGTGATTACAGGACATACTAAACGTCTACACTTTTCACATAGCTTTTCATCCCTACAGCCACAATTTCAATTCTGCCCTGGCTTCTCCTGATTTTACACAGGGGATGGGCCAGTAACATCAGTGGTGAGAGGCAATTTAGAAGAAAAGCCAAGAGGAACTGAGGAACACCTGGAAACTAAGCTGCAACACTGCCTAAAAAAAGGTGTCACTGCCATGATAAAAATCGAGTTTTGGACTTCATGAAGAAATGCCTGTGGTGTGGGAATCTGAATTGGGAAAACCACTTGCCAGTTCCCAGAGATGTTTACTCTCTGGTTTATAACCCAAAGCAGTGAGTCTTTTGGTGTCAGGAATCAGTCTCCTCAACAAAGGAGATCTGATTCTTCTTTAATGTTCTTATTTGCCTCTGACTAGGATACAGGCTGACACTTGAGTTTTAGATCAGGAAAGAAAAAGCACATAGTTTTAGAGAATTCTATTGGAGCTAATATTCTTGTGTGGTCTAGAAAGGATTAGAAGTCTCCTTTTAGTCTAGGACAAAGGAAAAGAATCTTTTGAAGTGACTGACTCCTAAAGTTGTTGGGAGAGGTGCTGGGAGGAAAGATCTGCTCACACCACTCTGCTGCAGCCCCCTCTTCAGCATGTCCGGGTCGGGTCACGTGTTACTGTACAGCTCGCCTAAGTTCTCACCCACATTCCCTAGGCAAAGTTTGTTTTCTGTGAGCCCTTATCTCTCCATTTCCTTCCCCTTCTCCTTCACTCTCCATGGGGTATCCTGGGGCTTCCTCATCCAAACCTGCTCTGAGAAAAGAGCTCATGATTTTTTCCATGATGTTTATTTAAATCAACCATTCCCTTTAGAATTTATCATTTGCACTTTAATTATGAATTACAACGTTTAATCTCTGATTAAAGAAGCTTCAAGAATTGGGTACAGGCATTGGGAGGGCAGAATTGTCTTCTATGAGACAATTCACCGGGACTCTCCACATTAAATATGGAGAAGATGAAACTTAAAAAACCAGATAATCATTTTCACACTTCTGGAAAATGAATCATATCTTTCAAAATCATTAATCATTACATAGAAGTACATGTTTTCTCTTTTTCAATCTTCTTTCAAGTTTACTTCCTGTGATTCTCACGTCTGTGAGTCATTTAAGAATTAAAATTCCTATTTTATAGATGAGGAATTTGAGGACACAACATTAAATGGTTTTAAGACTATTCTGAGAGAACAAAGACAAATTTAAATCTGATAAGGTGAATATTTTAATGGTCTTTCAAACATCAACTCAGGGGGATGGGAAGGCATGGGCAATATGTATAGCCTGAACTTTTGTACCCCCATAGTGAGCTGAAAAACAAACAAACAAACAGAAAAACCAACAACAATGAATTTGAAAACTTAAAAACAACCATTATAAAAATTGCATCCCTGAATATTCTAGACCTATGGACTGAATGTCTATTTTATTCTAGGCACTGGAGAGAAAGAGATGAAAATCATAATTTTTACCTTTCTGAAGTGCTCTAACCAGGCAGGAAGATGATGAGCAGACTCTTCGAGTACTATATGATGGGTGCTATGATAGAAGCCTTTTTGGTTCAGAAAAGACCCCAGAGAAGGTGACCCCAGTATTGTGCCTTGATTGTAAAGAAGGATTTAGCTAAGAGAATGGGGGTAAAAAGGAAAATCCAGACAGAGAGTAAAATGCACACCAATGACTGGAGGTTCAAGAAAACAGGTCTCCTGTACAAAGATCTTGCCAATCGAACCCTTCATTTTTTTTTAAGCTTAAAATGAAGAAAACCTATCTGTAAAAAAAAAAAAAAATGCCTGGATTGTGTCTGTCGGAACACCAAACATAGCAAGCACACAGCAGTTCTGTGGGAAGTAAAAGTTCTTGACAAGGCGAGAGCCACCATGTCCCAGGTCCCTTGCCTCTGGACATAGTGACTGGGAATGCTGCCTCTTTGTGAGTCTCTCCCAAATTCTCTCTAAGCTCAACTTGCTTTCTGACCTTTTATCCTTTCCTGTATGACTCTCTGAGGCAAAACATTTTAAAAAGCAATAGCTTATACATAGAGCAATGTTTTGTTTCCTGATTTTTCAACCAATAAAGCACAAGTTGCCTTTAAATGTGTGTTTTCCTGAGAGGTGTTAATGCTAAAACAAAGGTAGGATGGTCTAACATATAGAACTAAAGTAGGAGACCAAAAGTCGGGAAGAGACTCTAATTTTCATTCTATAACTGCCATCCTATAGACCAGTGATACATCTGGCCCTTTAAAACCACAGTTTGAAATGAGGGTAGCATCTACCCTCTTTATGGAGATCTTTGTGAATTAACAAAAATGTGTGCAAAACATTTTCACTCCTTAGAATAAAGATCATGTAGATGCATGATTTAAAAGTGTGAAGTATCACAACTATTTTCTAGGTTATTTAACTTTCATTGTGGGTAAAAACATATATTATTTTTGGCACTGATTACAGTTCTACTACTTATAATTGCCTTTTGGTTCCAATTAGCTTACAAAATTCTCCCTGTGGAACATTTGGATATTCATAAATGACAATGGAGCAAATAAAACCCCATGATATAATACACAGGATCCTCACTGTTTCACAAGCTTTATTCTAAGAATAAAACACATATAAAGTACTCTATTATAATAGAAACCATAGATGGCATGGCTTAATTTTACATTTGCCTGTTTTTCTCTCATGCCCTCTCTTTTGCTCTGATAACTGTATCTTTTCTGGGAAAATAAAATTTCCACTATGAACAATCTCTTCCAGCATGTGAAGAATGTGATCAGGAGTTACTAAGCCTTTATTATCATATATTTTAACAAATACTTAAAAGAACCAGTTTTATCATCATCAGTTGGATGACATGATCAAAATTGTTCTGTATGTTGTTACACTCAGTAAAAACTATGCCTTACACCTGCACTAGGAAATGTACCCTAAACGGCCAATTTCCTATTTTATATTCATTTCACTTGAAGGCAATTTTATAGAGCTTTCAAGGAAAGAGAAAGAAAAAAAGAAGACGACAAAGAAGAAAAGAAAAAAGCTGCCAGAATGAATCCTTTCCATGCAAAGATTGAACAGCTCAATTGATAATTCATTGTTTGAAAGAAGTTATAATGAAAATGCAGATAGCCTCATTCAATAGCATTAGAAATTACTGTTGTTATAATAATAACACAGACTAGACTAATAGCTATTCCAAGAAAGAAAGTCCTGATAATTTGTATTCTCTGGACATAGACTATGTAGAAAACATGACAGTCTACTATACAATCTGACTTTCCACACTAATGAGTGAAGTTACTCACTTGAAAAAACAGAGGAGAAAACAGTTTAGAAAGCATAACTTCCTGAAAATTTCCAAGTCAGCCAAAGCACCTAGCTAGTACAAAAGACATTTTTGAAATTCAAATACAAAGCCATTGTAACATCTCAATAAGTTTTCTACATTTGGATCTATACGTTTAACTCTAGATATATTTGTAACAACATGATTTACAAAAACCCTTAACAAAAAACTCAAAATGGAAACAAGGTACATCACCTATCCTGAGCTTGGATCATTCCTTACATCCTTGAGGCCACAAGGTTATAAACTGGTTGTCTTGTTTCTGGTTCTCCCAATATGAAACACAGAGTCAGACACACAACAGGCACTTTGTAAGTACTTGAATGGATGGATGGATGAGTAAGAGCTATTGTTTAATGAGTCCGGTACTAGAACTCCTTTGTATACTTTATTCTGTACGCAGTGATTATTGTTACTTCCACTTCACAGATGATAAAACTTAGGCCCACAGAGTAAGTAATCTGTTTGAGGTCACAGTGCTAGTAGATGGCAGAGTCAGTAAATAACACTCAGCAAAATAAGCCATGATTTGCCAAATTCTAGCACACGAAAGAAAAGCACTTAACTTGCTTCTTTCATGCTAATTGTGTCCCAAATGAGACTGGATGAGGACCAAAAAGAGGTACTTAGAAACTATAGCAAACAAAAGCAATTAAAAAAAACCCAGTGCATGAGTCACATTTTTTAGGATGCAAACCATAAAGTACATGTCTTCTTTGAACATGAAAATTGGCAAATTAACATCCACAGAGCCACTCTAATCAAGCCTAAGGACACTTATCACTTCAAAGGATCAGCCAGTATATGATTCACACATTTACACCCAACAAGGCGGAAAGATTTTTGTTCAGAATTTTTGAAGACATGTCGTTCTAGATCATGCCATTGAGTAAGTGCACATTCAGCCCAATTTCCTACCTGTACCTTCCATACGTGGAGTCTATGAAACCAAAGTTGATTTAATCATGACAGTCTTGGGACACTAAGATCTGAAGTGCTTTTTGGATTAGAGAAAACAATCATATCAAGTTCAATACAAAGTTTGGCAACTTTGTGGTATATTTTTATTGTATATTAATTCTTCAAAAATGTACCTTTTATTTGGTAACTATCAGAGTCGAAGTATTGAGTTCATTGTAACACCTATTTTGTAAGCTATGCTTAACAAGTTGGTTTGCTATCTATAGTATACTATTTGGTAATAGTATAAAGGGTATAAAGTCATAATTAGCATGGAATCTTACCAATTAGATTATCTAATCCCTGGCTCACATTAGATTTATCTAAGGTTTCAAACTACTCATGGCTGGGTTACCCTAGGCCAACTGTATCCCAGTCTCTGGAAGTGGTGCTGTGTGGTGATATTACTATAACCCTCCCATCCCTCCCTGACCCGGTGATTCAGCCAGGGTTGTGAGCACTGCTCTGGTCCAGACCCCCTCTTGTAAAATATGAAGAAACTAAGCTATATAGTGATTAAGTGACTTGGCCCAAGCCATACAGCTATTTAGTTGCAGATGCCTAACTTGAATCCAGGCTTTCTCCCTCTGCCACCGTTCCTAAAGCTAGCATTTGTTACGTAAAAATCCATTGACTGGCTTAGAGGTATCCATAAGACAATTCTGACTCATGCTAGTTACATCTGTGTCAGAAACACTAGATGAACTTTTAGCATATCTGAAAATTCAAACATATCACTGGCTGCCGGCAAGCAGTAACAGCTCTTCTAAAGACAAGAGTTGATAATTGAAGTGTGAGCAGTATCTGAGTAGCGAATACAGAGGCGGCACTCAATACATACTTGCTGATCTGAAATAAATGTGCTAGTTGCTTTTCTCTGTTCTAAACATTAGCCTAACTTGTTCCTAACCATTACATACTCCCCCTACAACAGGCATACACACACGCTTCTCATTTCTGCTACAATTCTCCTGAGCATCTCTATAGCCATTCTAATACCATACCAAAAAATCCTCATGTTTACAGGCTGCTGAGAAGAAATGACAACTAATTTATGTCCTCCTTTTTGTCTAGAAAGAATAGGAGGCAGCAGAAGTTAGCACAAAAGAGGAAAGGGCTGGTTATCATAGAATCTGCATTATTGTCCTACTTTCAACACTGTGTACTGTGAAGAATAAATGAAATAATGGATCTGGAAAACATCATGAAAAAAATTGAAAGCACCATCTAAACCTAATGTGGTAGGAAAAGATAGTGAAGAAATTTTTTTAAAAAGATACTAAACAATTAGGTTTTATAAATCTAAAGTATCAGTAAAATACAAACAAACAAAAAGACTGGAAAGGAACCGAGAACTAAGAAAAATATGAGTCCAGGATTATCTTTGTAAAGGTAAATGTCTCTAAGCACACACTGTGCATGTTTCTAGGATTCCTACTGGGCTACCCCCACAATCTTCAGAGTGATCCCAAACATACCATAGTTTGGGAGCCGCTTACATGCACCATCATCTTCAACATTTTGTGCGTGGCTCGGCTATTTCCTATTCCTTTCTGTACTATGAGAAACCAATTGGCTTTCAGTATCCTTGGGAATGGCTTACAAAATCAGTTTATTCTTAGAACTGCTCAGACAGCTTCACAAATGTTTTCTGTCTGCGGTACACTGTTGTTTTGTGGCCTCCAGTGAACCACACCTCCTGGTATTCAATTAGTACAGCCCCTTCCTCTTGTATCTGGGCTGGCCCATGTCCTGTGTTAATCAACAGAGAGCAGCAAAAGTAATTCTGTGCCAGTTCAGGCATAAAAAGGTCTGGCAACTTCTGCTTGTACCCTCTTGGGAGCCAGCAAGTAAGCAGTCTAACTACCCTGAGACCACCATGCTGTGAGGAAGACCAAGGAGCCACTGAATAGGGCAACATGGCAGGCAGCCTCCATTGCGTTCCTACCTAGACAGTGGCTAACACCAACTGCTAACCCTGTGGAGGGCGTTCTGGACCTTACAGCTACCCCAGCACCCCAGCCTACATCAAGTGAGGCAGAAGAACCACCTTATCAACCCATAGCATTATGAGAAATAATAAATAATACAAAACTTAAATATTGTCACAAATCTTATGATAGTGAAAGGAACCCATGAAACCAGTTTCTTTAATTAGCATAAAGGCAGCTACCTTCTTATATGCACATAAGCCTCACTCCCCTGTCCTTAGGAAGCATAAGGTTTAAGAGGGAAGCATGGGCTTCATCATAAATAACATGACTATAAGAGAGGAGAAAGAGTGTAGTAGTTAAGAACTTGGACTCTTAACTTAGCAAGAATTCCTAGGTTTCAAGCCCAGCTCTGCCAAGTTACTAGCTATGTGACTTTGGGCAGGCTACTCAACCTCACAGTGCCCCAGTTCTCTCATCTATCAAATGAAGATAATAACAGTAATTAATTTCATAGAATTTCATAGAGTGTGCTTAGACCTCTACCTTGCATATAAAAACGTATAGTTGAACATTAGTTGTTGGTGCCATTGCTGTCATTATCATTACAAGAAAAGAATAAATAAGAGGTAATTCTGCCCACTTCTGCCTGGGAATAGGGGTAGGAGTAAGAGGATCACAGGCAGCAAAGATTTCATGGAGGCAGCTCCACGTGAAATGCCATAAAGTGGTAGGTACCAGTGCCCAGGGAATGATGGACACACAGCAAGTGGGAGAATGGTGAGATCTGAAGTCAGAGAAATAGGCAGGGACTGCAACATAGATCCCCTAGTTCACAAATATCTCCATGTGGGCTAACAAATGCGAATTCTGTATGGCAAGAAGGAAGACTGGAAGACTGGTTTTTTTGTTTTTTTTTTTTTGAGACAGAGTCTTACTCTGTTGCCCAGGCTAGAGTGCCATGGCGTCAGCCTAGCTCATAGCAACCTCAAATTTCTGGGCTCAAGCAATCCTACTGCCTCAGCCTCCCGAGTAGCTGGGACTACAGGCATGCACCACCATGCCTGGCTAATTTTTTCTATATAATTTTTGTTGTCCAGCTAATCTCTTTCTTTCTTTCTTTTCTTTTCTTCTTTTTTTTTTTTTTTTTTTTTTTAGTAGAGATGGGGTCTCGCTCTTGCTCAGGCTGGTCTCAAACTCCTGAGTTCAAATGATCCACCCACCTCAGCCTCCCAGAGTGCTGGGATTCTAGGCATGAGCCACCACGCCTGGCCTGAAAGACCTTAACAAGGGATTATGAAATTGCATCTGAATTTTGCAGTGGCATGAAGGATGGGTGTGATAAATAAATTCTGGAGGTGAGGGGACCAGTCAGAAGGTAATCTCAAATGTCATGTAAGAATTGATAAGAGTATTCTACAGTGGAGATGGAGAGGAAGAAATGCATTAAGAACATTTAGGAGATAAAATGAGGAGTATCTGATGACTAAAATATGCACATAGGGAAGTGATAGGAAGAAATAGAATATACAAACATTTCAGACTTGAATGTAGGAAGGCAAACGAATTGGATGGTCATGTCACCACTCATGATGTAATTGACATTTGTAGAATATCCCACCTCCAAAAAGCAGAATATACATCCTTTTCAAGTGTACACAGAACATTTATCAAGATAGGTCATATTCTAGGCCACAAAATAATAATTAATAAATTTAAAATGATTCAAGTCATACAAACTAGTTCTCTTATAACATGGAGTTAAAATATAGAAATTAAGAACAGAAATATGTCTGAGAGATCCCTAAATATTTAGAAACTAATTAATATACTTCTAAATAACCCATATGAAGAAATTTGAAGGGCAATTAGAAAATATAGATGCCCCTTGACTTAAAATGGGGTTATATCCCAATAAACCCATCATAGGTTGAAAATATCCTAAATTGAAAATGCATTTAATACACTTACCCTACTGAGCGTTATAGCTTAGCCTAGCCTACCTTCAACATGCTCAGAACACTTACATTAGCCGACAGCTGGGCAAAATCATCTGACACAATCCCTATTTTATACTAAAGTGCTGAATAGCTCATGTAATTTATTGAATACTGCACTGAAAGTGAAAAACAGAACAGTTGTATGGGTACTCCAGGTGTGGTTTTTACTGAATGCCTATCATTGTCACACCATTGTAAAGTCAAAACATCATTAAGTCAAACCACTGTTAGTCAGGGACCAACTGTATTTTGAACTGATTGGCTGAAAATGAAAATATACAGCATCCCAAAATTTTGGGGAGGTAGCAAAAATAGTACTTAGAAAAGAAGTTTACAGTACCAACCTCCAGTGTTAGAAAAAGAAAGGAAAGTACTCAAATCAATGAGCAAACACTCTACCATAACAAACTAGAAAAAGAAAAGAAAATTAAAACTGAAGGAGAAGAAGTAATAAAGACCAGAGCAGAAATCAATAGAAAGAAAGAAAAACAATAGAACCAATAAAACCAAAAGCTGGTTCTATGAGAAGATCGATAAACTTCATAACCCCCTAGTCAGAGTGACCAGGAAAAGGGAAGACCCAAATTACCAATGGCAGAAATGAGAGAGAGATACCACTACAGACTCTATAGATATTAAAAAGATAATGAAGGAATATTACGGACAACTTCATACTATTAAATTTGACAACTCAGACAAGATAGACAAATTCCATGAAAAATACAAAAACTACCAAAACTCACTCAAGAAGAAACAGATAACATGAATGGCCCTATATTTATTACACAAATTGAATGTGTAGTTTTAAAAAATCCTTGTCACTAAGGAAACTCCAGGCTTAGATAGCTTCCCTGATAAATTCTATAAAACATTTCAGGAAGATATAATGCTAATTCTATAAAGTTCTTTCAGAAAATTGAGGAGAACGAAATAGTTCCAAATTCATTCTCTGAGCATTACATCCTTACCCAAACCAGATAAAGATACTACAGGAAAATAAAACAATGTAAAAAAACGATAATATATCATTGCCAACTGGAGTTTATCTCAAGAAAGCAAGATTGATTCAATGTTTGAAAATCAAATTTACCATATTAATAAACTAAAAAAGACACAATCATTTCAATTGATGCAGAAAGAGCATTTGACAAAATCCAATATCCATTACTGATAAAAACTCACAGGAAACTAGGACTAGAAGAAAATATCCTCAACTTGATAAAGGGCACCTATAACAAACTACAGATAACATCATACTTAAGGGCAAAGGACTTAATATTTTCTCCTAAGATCAAGAATGAGGCAGGGATGTACTCTCACAACACTTCCACTAGAAATTTTACTGGACATTATAGCCATTGTCGCAAGTTAAATAGAAATAAAAGATTGCAAAGGAAGAACAAAAATTGTGTGCATTCATCGTCAACATGATTGTCTTCATTAAAAAAATCTGCTGGAATCTACAAAAGAAAAGCTACAAGAACCAGTAAGTGAGTTTAACAAGCATTACAGCATAAAACATCAATACACAAAAATAAATTATTATTTCTATATACCAGCAATGAACAGTAGAAATTGAAATTTTAAAACTATCATTTATAATAGTATCAAAATGAAATATAAGTACAGATAAATACAACAAAAGATGTGTATGACCTTAACTCTGACAACTATAAAACACTGCTGAGAAATTAAAGACCTACATAAATGGAAAGGATAGCATGTTCAATGATCAGAAGACTCAATATTGTTAGGATGTCAATTCTCCCAGATTGATCTATAATTCAATGAAATCTCAAACAAAATCTCAGTAGGCTTTTATTTGGTAATATTGACACAATGATTCTAAAACTCATATGAATTGCAAAGGGCTAAGAATGGCCGAGATATCTTTGAAAAAAAGAAAAGAACAAATTTGGAGGAGTAACACTGTCTGACTTCAACACTCTTTACTAGCTGCAATAATCAAGACAAAATTGTATCAGTATAAAGATGGAGAAAGAGATCGATGTAATGAAACAGAGAATCCAGAAACAGACTTAACAAATATATGGACAACTCTTTTTCTACAAAAGTGCAAAGGGAATCCAGTGAAGAAATAATTGCCTTTTCAACAAATGCTGCTGGAACACCCAGGTATCCATATACATAAAACCCCCCACCATTAGTACCATATACAAAAATAACTCACAATGAATCATAAACCTAAATGTAAAATATAAAACTATAAAACTTCTAGAAAAAAACAAAAGAGAATGTAACTGCAGGATAGGCAAAGATTTCCTAGATAACTTAAACCCATAGTACGATCCATAAAAGAACAAATTAACAAATTGAACTATAACAAAACTAAAATTTCTGATCTATGTTTAACATTATTAAGAAAACAAAAAAATACAAGCCACAGATTAAGGGAAAATATATATGGAAATAATATATTTTATAAAGGATTTGTACCCAAAATATATAAAGAATCTCAAAACTAAGTAAGAAAACACATGACTTGTTAAAAAATTTGACAAATATTTGAACAAGCACTTCCCCAGTGAAGGTATATGGATGGTAAATAAGCACATTAAAAGATGTTCAACATTATTAGTCATTAGGGAAATGCAAATCAAAACTATAATGAGATACCACTACCTATCTGATAGAATAAATAAAATGAAAGAGTGACCATACCAAATGCTGGCAAGGATATGGAGCACCTTAGAAGTCTCATATACAACGTATGGAAATGTAAAAAGGTACAGTCACTTTGAAAAGCAGCCTGGTAATTTCTCAAAAACTTTAACAGATATTTACATATGATTGAGCCATTCCCCTTGTGGTATTTACCTAAGAAAAATGAAAGCATTGTGTCCATACAAAGAATTATATGTGAATGTTCATAGAAGCTTTATTTGTAATAGCCAAAAACTAGTAACAACCTGAATGTCCATCAACAGGCTAACGGATAAACAAATTGTGGTATAGCCACATGTGGAGTAATAATGAGCAATAAAAAGAAAGAACTATTGTTACATACAGAAACATGGCTGAATCTGAAGATATGTTGCATAAAAGAAGCCATAAAAATATATACTATTAATATATGATATACAATATAAAATTCTAAACCATGCAAACTCGTCTATAGTCTAAAGGCAGAACTCTGGTTGCCTGAGGGTCGGTGTGGGGGGACAGCAAGGCAACAGGTAGGGGCATAAAGAAGGGACTCCAAGGGGCACAAAAACTTTTAGGGCTGGTGGATTTGCTTATTATCTTGATTGTAGTGATGGTTTCACTTGTATATGCATTTGTTAAAACTTATCAGATTGTACACTTAAAATATGTATAGTTTATCATACATCTCAAAGCCATTTTTACAAAAAGTGGCACTAGTGATCCAAGTGGGAGTAGTTTCTACAGGAGACTGGATTGTGAAGAGGACACAGAGGGGCAGAACCTGAGCACAGACTATTTCCCCAACAAGCCCATCCTTGGGTGTGGGAGAGGAAGAGGAAGAGAAAGCACAAGGAGCCTAACATAACCAGACAAAGGGGTATTATTTATGTTTGAGCATATTTATATGCTATAGAAAAAGACACAGTAGAGGGAATAAAGTTGAAAATTTAGAGGGCAAGAGCCAGCTGATGAAATACGGGATAGGAAATCCAAGAAGAAAGGTAAGTCTTGACTAAGAGGCACCTTATGGCTACAAATACAGGTATGTTTTGTGGTTAGGTTGAGAGATACGCGGGAGTGGGCTGAAGAGTTCATAAAATTCAAGTTTGTTATTTTCTCTCTTCCTTTTCTGGAAAGGATGAGGTCTGAGAGGAATAGGATACTTAGAAGAATAGCAGCGCTTTAGAAAAGTAATTGGCTACAGCCATTGAAATGGCAGTTGTAGATAAATGTTCGATCTAGGGGTATTCTTATGTAACAAGATGGCAGAAAATAAAGTAGTTTTAAGCAAATAAAATAGCTATCACTTCCACATGTGCAGAATGGATTATTATCCAATTGTCCTCCTCTGCTTTCTCTTTCGTTACCTGCAACAAAATTTCGCTATGTGCTAATCTTTCTGTTGATCCTCCCTCTCTCGTCCCTCAGTGCACAATAGGTTTATAACAAATTCTTCAACTTTCTTGGGAAATATTTCTAACTTACACATGAAACAAAAAATAATTTAATGAACAGCAGAGTTCTACCATCCAGCTTTATCAAATCTTAACATTATACCATATTCACCTCAGTTAACGAAATACTTGAACCAAATATAGGCTTACTGGCCAAAAGAGATTTCGTCACCAGCGAACATCAACATGCTCACTTACTCTTCACATTTCATATATTTCAAAAATAATGCCCAGAGACCCAGTAATACCCCAGGTATTGCTGTGGGTAGGCAAAAATAAAATATGGTCAAAAATGGCCACTGGCAAGCTAATTAGGTAGTTCCCCTGACATGAACTGTTAATATATTAAAGCCATGCAAATTAGACCATACCCACAGGTCCTCAGTTTGGAAAAATGCTCTGATAGAGTATGAATTTTTTAATAAAAATGATAATTATGACCCATAGCACTGATAATATTTTTCTCTAGTGTTCTAATGCTCACTGCCACTTTGGCATTGGTAAATATGGGGAAGGTTAATAAAAAATAATGTTTCTCCCACATCATGTATAATTTCTGAAGCTGAAAGCATGCAGTTTCTAAAGACAAGAGCTTTATTCTTTAAGCAGTAATAAATCATCCATTAAACCTAACAAATTGTCATTTGGATAGTACCTGCCAAAACAGGCTGTGTGCGTCTCCTCTTAGAAGTTCAACCGTGTCCCCTGCCTGAATGTGCAATGGCGGTCCCTCATGGAGAGCTGGGGGTGGTGTTCCAGAATATTTCCTAATGACCTGCATCTTTGGTAAACCTGAAAACAAGCAACACGCATTTTAGAATGGAGAAAATATGATGTGTGAAGTCTACATGTACTTTAAAAAAAAGAGCCATTATTTAAAAGTTTTAATACCACCAAATCCAAATAAATATTTGGAGTCACTACAATGGAATGCTTTTCAACTTTCTCATTATATGAGATGGTAATAGAATAAGACACATATTTATCCCCTGATCCCCTATATACTGTTCCTCTCCCTCACCATCAATCTCTTTTTGGTTGAAAAAATATTTTTCTTTCAGCTGATGCCTGCTTCATAAAAAACACATCACGTACAGTTTAATGGAAAAGAATCAATTTTTTCATCAACTCTATCCTTTCTGCCTATTACCTTCCTCTTGGGCACTGGCTGATTTCATCACTGAGGAGGCTCACCCTTTCTGTGTATGTACCACATTGCCCAGTATAAGGCTCATATCTTAAGGTTATCTTTGTAATTCAAAAGCAAAACGGTGATGGATGTGCCACTGCAATACTTAAGACATTTATATGGAGAAACTCTTCAGGCTCAAATTTAGGCTTGCAAAACAGACCCAATAAAGGGAACATGTCTAAGCCAATAGCATCAACAATATTTGAAATACAGATCCATCCCTTCCCTTTGTATCTCTTTGAATGTGCAATGAAGACCCCAGTTCAATATTTCATTTTTGAGAACAGCAGCTTCAATTGCGCACGGGCCTAATTGCACCACTATTGGTCACAGTAGACAACCTCACGGTCACTTTTTCATTTAGAGGTGAAACCGCTCCTCCCTAAGAGAGAGAGAGAACTCATAAACATGATGTTTGTTGCACATTGAGGGACGTAAGCCATTGCTTATTACACTTCAGGACGTTTTGTTCTAATGATGAACCGCGGTGAAGCTGTAACTGGCTGAAAACACTACACTAAACATATAAAGAAGGATGAATGATTGTCATTCTGTTCTAGATGTTCAAGTTATCGAGGAAAGATCTCAATAGCTCCATGAAATGCTCCGGCAATCAAAATCCTTTTCGACAACCACCTCAGAGAGGGTTAAATGAGTGTGGCTACAATTTAAACAAAATTGAAAAGTTTTAGTCAACAACTTTCTTATCCATATAGTCAATCAGAAGGCATAGGGCTGAAAAACACTGCGCCCTTCACCCCAATTTAGCTGGCGTGGCTGCTGAGACATGCTCGGAGTTGCTACATCTCCCCTTTGCTTCAGTTCTTGTGCCACAGAAGCCTGGAGGGATGACTTTAATCTCACACTCAGGTGGCGTTGCCCTACCAGATGTTACAAGGTGGTGCCCTAACACAAACAGCAGACTTCGTTGTCTTTCACAAAAACAACATTCCATGAGAACTCTTCTCGGTGAAATTTCTTTTTTAATTTTTTTTTTATTTTTTTTAAATTTCAGAATATTTGGGGAGGTACAAACATTTTGGTTACATATAATGCCTTTGCCTCGCCCAAGCCAGAGCCACAAGTATTCCCAGCCTCCATACGGTGTGCTCCTTACCCATTAGTTGTGAGTTCACCCATCCCCACCACCCCCCTCCCACCTGCCCGGCACCCGATGAATATTACTTGCATGTGACCACCTAAGTGTCGATCAGTTAGTGCCAATTTGATGGTAAGTACATGTGGTGCTTGTTTTTCCATTCTTGTGATCCTTTGGTTAAAATGTTTATCAGACTTGTTCTCAACACACCATAAATGCCTTGAGTATAGAGAGAGCTTATTTTACACATTCTATTAAGTTGCTACTACTAATTTAACACATTAACTGCCACGTGAGTCGTATTTAACTCACACTAGTTTTGAGCCCGGGGCCTTGTGAAGAATATGTAACTCACACACCTCTTTACTTTTACCCTTATGAACTATTTTTCAAGTGGCATATAACTCATGCACAGAAAACAATAAAAAAAAACAAATTTCCCATTAAATTAGAAAGAGTTGTTTTGTTTTTGAAGTTTTTATTCTATTTTCATAACAAAAAAATGTGGCCCCAGAGGAAATTTTTTTTTTTTTTTAGTGTGGTAGTCAATGTGTTAAAATAAAACCTAAATGTCCCCTGCACACAATAACTGATTTAGAAGTTCATTATGTGGATAAGGACACAGTATAAAGTTGAATTTCTAAAATGGAGTCTAGTTTGCATGATACTTATTCCATATCTGGGGGTCAGAAGTGCAGTTAGCCTCCATTTCATTGAGCATTTCTAGGGCAAGGAAAGCATCTCATTTGGCAAACTCCCTGGGTATTTTGCTTCTGTGACAGTTTTTAAATAGAGGCTAAAGGCAAGAAAAAGGAGTTTTTAAACCTGAAATAGCTGATGTGGCCTCAAATACTGGGGACAATCTTGAGCCCTGGCCTTCGCTGCAGTTGTCTCCTGCCAAGAGCCACAGACATGGAAGGGAGCAGTGCCACGTGACAAATGACAGAAACACCAGTTCTTTTATTGTCCACATGCCCAAGTTAGTCATTCTCAAGAAGAAATGACTGGAAATTCATAGTGTTTAGGGAAAAAATTTAACTTTGATGATATTTCCTCACCCAAATAGATATTAGGCATTAAAATACAGACATAGCCAGGCTACACAAGAGGCTGTAAGATGTTAAGCATGGAGCAATGCTGCCTCAGATATTTTTTTGTAAATATGGACTAGAATGCCCATAACACATAGCCTAGGAAAATTACAACATTTAAAATTAAAAAGGGCACATCTATTAATATGCTATGGTCAAGAAATAAGACCTAGCTATGCTACATAGCAGGAATGATAGACTTTGCTTTTATAGTCCTACTTATTCCTTATTTTTTCATTTATTCTCTTTTCTGCTATTACTTTCTTCTTGATTCTGAACTTCATTTGGGAAGTTCATCCAGTAGCACACTAGCATAGGCATGTTGCTGACCTTGTTCCTAAAGCAAAAATGTGTAACCCTTGGTAAGAAGTATGGTTGAGCCCAGGTAACAGCCAATAGAACATTATAACTAGCCTCAATTCAGCCATAATCAACTTGCAAAGAACAGTGTTTATTTGACTCATGCTTTTTTTTTTTTGTGGAATGAGTTGGGTCTACAATATAACGGAACTTTTTTTTTTTTTTTTTGGTCATTTGTTAGGGTGATCTTTGGCTATTTATTTCTGATTTCAGCACGATGTGTCGTCAGGGCTACAGGGCTACAGAGATCAAGAGATAAAAGAAATAAAGCAAGGGTAGCACAACATGATGAATTTTGACACTTTGCCCCTTGCTTCTGATGTTAGCATATAATGGGTGTTCTATGATACTGGTAGGATGGATGGTTTCTTGCTAAAAAGCCCCTTTATATTCCCTCCTTTTACAAAAAAAGAAAGGCACGATAACATTGCTAAGAAGGCAAACATAATCACATGAACTGATAGATTAAAAAATGCAATTAAAATAAGAGGATGGGTTAAAATTCATGTCAGCACGCAACCATCAATGTAATTCTTAACACAATCTACTGCCGCAGCAGGCATCACACTTCACAAATGAGATTGAGAACAGAAAATAAATTAGATTTACCGATGTTCATATTTCGAATAGCCATTTAGTTTTAATTTAATGTAGGTTTTCCTCTTGCCTTATAAAATATGGTTGACAGGTTTTAACCTCTGTTTAAAAATGTCCAGGACAGAACAGTCACATGTTCCATGACAACTGAGTCATTGTTACATACAGTTTATTAAAAAGGTCTTCCTAAAACTTACTCAAAAATCTCTCTGTATGTAATTTTTCTCCATTAACCTGCCTCCTTCCATCTGGAATTATGCTGAAAGCAGCAAAATCTCCATTTTATAGATTAGCTTTCCAAAATTTGTTCATGCTCAAAATCCCTAGGTTCTTTAAAAAAAACTCCATTCACATTTTCCCTTGGCTATCCATACTTCAAGCGATTCTGAGATGCAAAACATCACAAACTATCAAAGTAGAACTGTAGGTTTTCTCATTGACACTGATTAAGTGGAAATAAATAGCCAATGGTTATCCTTTTAAAAAGACCCAAAATGTACATTTCATTACATTATAAATTCACAACTCATCCCAGAAAGCTACTTCTTTCTTCTTGGGAAAACATAGACTTAATAGTTCTGTGGTTTCCCTATACTCCAGAACTGCATTTTCAATGGATATGTTGACAGAACTGCAGTGTTGCTCACCAAAATCTGAATAGTTATATTGCAACTACCTTCGCACAATGAATGCAAAATAATCACGTGTAATTTCAACATATCTATTTGGGCAATCTTGGAAATTCCCACCAACTATATAATTATCTTTATATTTATCTAAGGGAATATGATGAAAATGGCTAAGCCAAAATTAGATCTCCTGCAAAATGTTTAGTCATTTTAGCTTCTTTTATTCCCTACAACAAATGCTCTGTTGTACAGCTAACTATATCCTTATTAGATAACTTGTTGACAATTTTGCCCTTTAACTTTTGTAAAAAACAGTTAAAGGTGCTTGGTCTTAAATAAGAAAAGATCCTCCAGTCATCCTTGTATATGAGGAATTAACACACAGAAGAATTGGCAACATTAAAATAATGGTTATACTCTAGGGGTAGTCATGAGGTTCTGGTTAAATAAAACTAAAGCCACACATAAGTATGTGGAACACTAGAGTTTCCCAAAATAATACACAAGTATTTTTAAAAGGGAGACCTGAAAAAAGATTTCCTTTCAAATCTGAAAAGCATGCCACTAAGAGTGACGTGTGCCAAGAAATTTTTTTTAAATGTGCTTTTTTAAAAAGTTAATTCTAGGTAGAATCCTATTAGAAAATTTGCCAGATATAAGCTATTTCACTGATAATTTTCACATAAGCCCTCAATGAACTTAACAGCTAATTATACCAGTATCAACTCCTGTGCCTTCTAAGCAGGGCAAAGAGAGTGATTGCCACAATATAGATTAGTATCTATTCATGAGGCTGATATCCCTGCCCTAATGCAATGGCTTCCCTGGGGCAATAACTTAGAACAGCGCTGCCTGGTAGATAAATGGGCTGTCAGTAATATGCTGGCCTTTCACCTCTGAGGCCTAATTTAAAATCTAAACACAGCCACATTAAAAAATAATTAGTTTTACAAGATGTCAGAGGATGTAGATGGTTTATCCTGGGAAACTGATCACAAGCATAATGTACTCATTCATTCATTTAATGTGTCTTCAGCACTCCGTAAATGTTGGACATGGCAGGTTCGGAACAGAGCAAGGGCAAGCTTCCTACCCTCAAACAGCCTGTAGTCAGTCCACTGAATAAAGAGACAGGTGAACTCAAAGACAACAAAACAATTGGGCACGGGCTCTCTTCCAGTGAGAATGAAATCTGTGTGTGTGTGTGTGTGTGTGTGTGTGTGTATTCCTGCCACAAAAAGTTAGGAAATGTCTTAATAAGTCTTAAGTAGGATCCTGAAATATATATTTTATTTTTTCTACAAATTTCCTAGGTCTGGTTTCCAAACTCTAGCAGGTTTGAGAATCACATTCTTGTGGATATATGTACAAAGTACCACAACCAACATCTACCACTATCAAATTTGCTTTTGAGAAAATTACAGTGAAATAAATACCGTCTGGCAGATTACCAACTAACCCCCTCTAAATTAACATCTGGGCCCTTCCTGATACGAGTGCGCAATCTAAGCATCAGGTCCTGATGACCAGGCGGAGTGGCTCCCCTGCCCACCACGCCTCACAGGGCTCTTTCCAGGAAAGCACAGCTCTCTCATTCACTTCCTGGTCTCCACAGAGGAGTAAAAGGAGCCTCAGAATGGAAACCATCTGCTACAACAGAAGCAGACAAATTGCTGGAAAACAAACTAGTCTAAAGAACTAATTGTTCACGAAGGGAACACTCCCCATCAATAATGTTAAATTTTTTCACCCAGAGAAGCCTACAGTAGTTTTATAAACAACGATGAGTCAAATGAAGGAAATAGCACCGTCACTGCTCACATAAGACAAGGATCAGGCAGAGATGCCTTCCTCCAACTTTATAAACACTGACTACTCTTTGGCGCTGCCTGCTGGAGTATTAGTGAATAGTGAATCAAGGGTGAAAGATTTAATAATGTCTTTCGGAAGTTTTTTTTCTTTATTAAAAAAGACATTATAGGCTACCAAATATCAAAGAACTATAAAATTTTGTGTGTTAACTTTAAAAATCCATACAAATTTAACATTCTGTTCTATCGTATATGTACATTTTAGTGAAAAAAAAAAATTGTTAGGCAGGGACCAAATCTGCAGGTGGCAGGTACAGGCCAGGAGGGCAGTTCCTAGGAGTGGAGAAGCCAGGGAACCAGTCAGGAGAAGGTACTGCAGGAAAACGCAGAACACCTGACAATCTTGTAGCTCAATCATCTGGTAACATCCCACACCTCCTGTAAGCCCAACCCCCCACCACCACCAGGCCAATAAAAAGAGACCACCTGGGCATCCTTAACATCTTTCTCCACTGACCAGTTCCTCTCTCTGGAATGTATTTTGGCTTTGCATAGCTGCTTCTTTTCTGCAATAAAAGCTGTTTGTGTGGAGTTTCTTCCTGTCCACAATCACTCCATGGCACTGGCCTGCTTGTGATTCTTCCAAGCAAGGAGCCAAAGAACGAGACAACAGTCCACCAAGAAACTGGATCTGACAAAAATGTTCTCTAAAATCCTTAAATATGATCAAAGGTCTAGAACATGCCAGGTATTTGGCAGACCCCTAGCAAATGACCATTCCTAGGGATGTGAGGAGTTCAGTTTGAAGAACACAGCCCTGAGATATCGCATCATCTTCTTTAAACAAAGAAAAAGAAAACAAGCAGATAATTTTAAAGCAAGAGTATTATCGCCTAGTCTACCCACCTTATTTTCCAAATGATAAAACTAAGAGGCTGGGTACAGTATCTCACACCTGCAATCCTAGCATTTTGGGAAGCCAAGGCAGAGGGATCACTTGAGGCCAGGAGTTCAAGACCAGTCTGACCAACAAAGAGAGACCCCATCTCTACCAAAAAAAAATATATATATATGTGTGTGTGTGTGTGTGTGTGTGTGTCATACACACAAATATATAAAGCTGAGTGTGGTGGCTCACACACCTATAGTCCCAGCTACTTGAGAGGCTGAGGCAGGAGGATCACTTGAACCCAGGAGTTTGAGGTTCCAACGAGCTACGATGACGCCACTGCACTCTAGCCTAGACAACAAGAGCAAGACCCTGTCCCAAAACAAAAACAAACAGAAAAAAAAACAAAGGAAAAATCCCTAATAACCAAAATTGTAAATAAATTGACTAAAGATAAATGGCAAATTAAAAGCAAAAATGGAACTAAAACCCAATTTACAGATATTTTGTTCAGTCTTCCCTACTGCAGATTAGTCATTCACTGCAACCTACGAGGAATGAAGTTGTGGCAGAGAAGGGGCCTCCTGACATGACTGATGGATGTTTCAGGAAGATCTGAATCCCTGCCGGATGGTCAACGTTATCTTGGGAAGCTGGAAAGTGGGAGGGAAAAGTCTCCTTCAAGTGGCGAATGATTGAGAGCTTCCCAAGATCAGGCAAATTTTAGGAGGAAGGTAGTAACTCCCACTGGGTACAGTCTAAAAACAGAACCTCAAAAACCTTCAACTCAAACAAAAAATCATGGTACTGAAAAATCTATGGAACTCTCAGTGTCTGACAAGTCTACATGCAGCTCTGTGGCTGTGTGGGCAAGTGGCCACATGTAGTTCTTTCTACACAAAGTTATAATCACTTAAACCACATCATTCTGCTCTTCTGACCACACCCGAGTGATTCAGGGATGGCGAGTGAGCCATAGATTGGGATAAATAGGCTGAATGTGCGAGACAGCAGCGGCTGAGGAGGAGGTGATGGGAGTCTGTCCAAAGGAGCAGTCCGTAGTGAAGAATGACAAACAAGACAATCAAATTGGCTCCTACAGGACATGAAGGCAGGAGGCAGACGCAAAAGTCAGCAGAGACCAATCATTTCTGACTTCTGGGAAGAAAAGATGACTTGGATCACTAGCTTTCGAAACTGTTAGTCTGGAAAGATTCCCGTAAAGCCTGCTGTACTCTTGCCTTTGGAAAGCACTGAGATCCAGAGTGACCACTGAGATGAATCCAGGGCTGTTTTTTACCCTGGGAGCGTAAACGCCCATTCCACCAAAGCAACCGAGCATGTTTCTTACAACCAAGATAAGCCTTTAACAATCCACTCAGAAAAGATATCGAAGGGGTGACAGTAAAAATAAAAATGGTTCAGGGCACTTTAAAATAATCTAATTGTCCTTCTTTGTTCTGAGGGTTCATTCATTTATTCAACTAACGTCTGCAGATCATTCACTTGCAGGTACCGGCCCAGGCACCGGGGACGCAGCCGGCCAGACTGACCGTGTCTCTGCCTCACTAAGCTTGTATTTTAGTGGGGGAGACCAACATAAAGGGGATAAATGTAATAATATCAGATGTACGTGTCATAAAGAACCCTTTAGAAAAAGATACTGGATTAGAGAATGACTGGGGTGTGTGTGGAATCAGGGGTGCTTTCTTTAAGGGAAGGTGACCAGGGCAGGATGAAGACTGGAGCAGGCAGGAGGCATTTGGAGGAAGAATTGGACAGGCAAGCTGAACCACAAACATGGACTCTGAAAGTGAAATGAGCTTAAAGTACTTGAGGGACAGGAAAGAGGTCAGTGACACTGCATGAAAGCAATGGATAAAATTTAAAATTGATATGTGCAGTCTTGAGGGTCGGGTCCATTTTATTGCTCCTTTCCCACACTCATTCTGAGGAATTATTTGAAATTTATTGAACAGGTCAAGTTCTCATTAACATGCTCCACTTTCTTCCTGGCATATACTTGCTGTTGTCTGCACAGTAGACCCTTACCCTCTAACTCAATGGGAAAACAATCTGGAAAAAAAATCCTTTTATTCTTGAAAACTCAAATATCATTTCTGCTGAAACCTATTGCTATAGACTAAATGTTTATGTACCCCAAAATTCATATGTTGACACCTAATCCCCAATACGATGGTATTAGGAGGTAAGGCCTTAGGGAAGCAATTAGGTCATAAGGATGGAACCCTCATGAGTGGGATTAGTGCCCTCATAAAAGAGGCCCTAGAGAGCTCCCTCACCCCTTCCACCACGTGAGTGAGAACACAGTGACATGGCAGCCATCTGTGAACCAGGAAGTGGCCCTCACCAGACACTGCATCTGCTGGCACCTTGATTTTGGATTTCTCAGCCACCAGTGCTGTAAACTGTTGTTATAAGCTCCCCCAGTCTATGGTATTCTGTTGTAGCATCCTGACCAGACTAATACACCTGCCAACTTCCCGTAAGTGTGGGTTAGGTGCCTTAAACATGCACTCCTTTAGAAACTCATGCTTATTGCTTGAATACTACTCAATATACTGACATTATTTATTTAGCTAGTATAAAATATATGTACAAGATCATAAGTATCTTTCTAGGCACAGTGCTGGGACAGAGTTTATACATACTAGACTGTGATCAACCACCTTGGTGACATAGACTGTGTTATCTCAATGAATTTTTTTGTAAGAAAGAGGGAAGAAATGTAGTGATCCTTCTCCTGCAAACTTCACGCTTCCAAATATGTATATGTACACACATACACACACACACACACGATTATACCTCCAAAATCTCTCTCTAATCAGACCATTTCTTCCCACCTTCATTTCTACCTCCCAGTTTAAGCACTGTCTTTCTAATTGGCCTTTCCTCATTCATTTTTATAATGTTTGACCATCCGGTACACAGCAGCCTGATTACTTACAAACTATAAATTATATAATACCATTCTCCTATTTAAAACTCTTCCAAATGCCCCTAGAATTAAATCTGAACTCCTGGCCATCACCTACAAAAGCCTATTATTTTCTGGCCCCTGATAACTCTCCAGTTTCATCTTGTCCCAGCCTCACAGATGCTCACTGTTTTTAGCCATACTGACCTTATAGTTGCTTAACACATTAACTGCCATGTGAGTTGTATTTAGCTCACACTAGTTTTGAGCCCAGGGCCTTGTGAAGCATATGTAACTCACATGTCTCTTTACCTTGGGAGCCACGTGAATTATTTTTCAAGTTGCATATAACTCACACACAGAAAACAATAAAAAATAACAAATTTTTCATTAAATTAGAAAGGATCATTTTGTTTTGAAGTTTTTATTCTATTTTCGTAATAAAACACTGTGGCCCCAAGGAAACAAATTTTTTTTCTAGTGTGGCAGTCAATGTGTTAAATACCCTGAACAAGTAGGTCCAGGTAAGATAGCTTACATTATGAATTTATAATTCATATAGTTAACTGTATACTTGTTAGTATCTGTCTCCTCTCCTTTCCTTTTTGATATATTTGTACTGCCTTCATCGGTATGATAAACATTTATGTTCATAACCAAATTTAGCTTTTAATGATACAAATATTCAGTTTTTATTAGCATTATAGAAACAATCACTTCATCATTAGTTTTGCTTTGATTTTAAACTATTTATTTGTGCTTTTACCCAACTATCAATATGCTACATGTAATGTAACTGAAACTTTGCATGTAATAAAATACTTTTAATATGCAAAATTGCTAATATATTTCCTAAAAGTCCTTACTAATGACTCTCTTAATAATTTATACTTATCCAGGCCGGGTGAGGTGGCTCACACCTATAATTCTAGCACTTTCAGAGGCCAAGGTAGGAGGATTGCTTCAGCCCAGGAGTTTGAGACCAACCTGGGCAACATAGCAAGACCTCTTTACCAAAAAAAAAAAAAAAAAAAATTAAATTAGCTGGCGTGGTGGTGCACTCCTATAGTCCTAGCAATTCAAGAGGCTGAAGGCAGGAAGATCACTTGAGCCCAGGAGTTGGAGGCTATAGAGAGCTATGATCATGCCACTGCACTCCAGCCTGGGCAAAAGAGTGAGACCCTGTCTCTTAAAAAGAAAAATTTATACTTATCCTGAATACACTTTAAATTAAGTGACTTGCATTATTTATGTTAAAAAAATACAACTTTTTCCATTCCTATACACTCAATTGTTTGGTTGCTTTTCTCTGCTTTTCTCTGTTTTTCTCTTTTCTCTTGATCTCCCTCCTTCCTGTGATACACTTTCTTGAATAGCAGAGAGCACATTCAGATGCATTCCCCAAAGATTCAGATTTGTGCAGACACGGTTTATTGATGTGTAAGTTAAAATGAAGAACATGTGCAATTGGTATTCCTGACTGGCAAAGTTTCAGAGAACACAAATGACTGGACCATCATTTTGATGTTCCGATTTTTTAAAAAAGAGGCTAGGAAGCCGTTAGGTCAGAGACCAACTAACAATATATCTACATAAAAATGCATGTAAACTGAACAATCTCCTTACCCTTCTTATGAACATTCTTTCATAATAAACTTCTGAACTAGGACTAGAGCAAAGTAAAAGAGCAGCCTCCTCTTTATAAAATGCTACTACATTGAAAATACTACCTTGGAAGAACTTCCTACTTGCTCAGTCTTTGTAAATTTTTATGAGCCCATTTGCAAAGTCTGAGGACCAACAGTCATTACAATATCTAACAAGTAACTCTAAGGTTTAGTTTCTCCCCTATTATTTACCTTGAATTTTCCCTGCTTAACCTTTTCCTTAAGTGAAAAAAGAAATTCAAATCTGATAGAACCATTTAGTTATAATCTCATGGATTCAGACAGACATGAGCAGAGTATATTTATTAGTTTAAAATCCAAGTGATTGCATAACTATTACTCCAAAGCAGCAATGTTTCATAGGAAGCTATGTATCTTCATTTTAACAGGGTGAATTTTTTGTTTAAATTCCCTTCCCCTGGGGCCAGAGATCAACAACCAACATATTTACCCAAGATTATACAAAAACTGAAAAAAATGCCCACTTCTCAGGAACAATCCTTTTTAACACTGTCTGTGATAAGGAGAGGGAAAAATCACAGACATCATGCTGAGGTATGTATTCTTTTGAAATAACAACTGTTCTGGCAATGAAAACACTACACACTTGTATGGCATGGTGACTATATCAAAGGAGGTTCTTATCATAATTTAGTCACTTCATTTATATATGGGACAACCTAAGTCTAGTCACATATAGCTAAAAGCAAAAACAGTGTTCTTTCCTAGAGTATTCTGTCACCCAGTAAGAACAAAATCATAGAAAGACTAGGAAAAATAAGGGAAGATTACAGAAAGGTCATACAGGATTATTTCAGATTTTAATACTTAGTGAATAAGTCACTATCTTTTCCCAAGGAAGCTGGAAAAAAAAAATCAGATTCCAAATTTTCTATTAAAGATGATAGTTTTATAAGCAACAATAAATCCTTAAGACTATTTTAGGAAGTTCAGGGATTTAGTTTCAAAATCTCTATAGCCCTGGGATTATCATATTGGAAATATATATTCTTTCTCTTTCCTCTAAATTGATTGGGAATACTAAAAATTTAAGATACTAACCTACAAACTTTTGTCATCTATAATTTTTCAATTTAAAATTTTTTGAAATGTAGGTGGAATATTGACTTTAGGAATAGTATTGGCATTTCTTTGTCCTTCAATACCTTAATATTTTTTCTCCCTCTCCCATCAATTCAGAAATCACTGTTTCTCTTCCTTCTTCACCCCCGCTTACTTTCTTTATCGTTAGCCTAATTTACTCCCCAAATTTTTAGCTTCCCATCTTTTTTCTACATAAAAAAGTTTCTTTCACCAACCTTAAATATCAAAATTATGTTATGGTTTCCATTTGTTCAAATGTAGCATAATAAGCTATATAAATGGTTAGACATACAGTGTCTTCTAATCATATGAAAAATAATAACAAAATGGTAGCTATATTCTAAGGGTATAATAAAAATATAAAAGTAATGAATTATTAAAATGTAAACTGCAAACTATAAAGAAAAACACAATATTAAAATAATAAGAAATTGTGCCAAGAAATTACGAATTACCTGGAAGGCAGTTACAGTGGTAAAAGCAGGATTAGGCACAGAAAACGACACACTGAAATAGAATTTCAGTTCTAGCTCATTTCTCAATTAAAACACCAGTGACACTTAGCTTTGTGCTAATATCATATGCAATTATAGTTTACAAAAGCACCTGAATATAACACACAATATACTAATATGACACACAATTCTAAAAGCAAACCACTGATCTCTCACTAACTTTATTCACCATGAAAAATTGCCGACCCTAACAATGAGTCAACTCAACCTTTTCCTGAAGTTCTTGGATAGACTCTAGTCATTTTACTTACATATTTCTTGCTCCTCAATTCAGACAAACTCCTCCAGGACAATGAGAGCAAAACTTCTTTTTCTTTCTCAATTGTCCTGTTGTTAATCCCATCATTATATACTACGTTGAACCATAGAAGTTAGCTGCTATGGATGGTTTTTGAACTATAACTATAGTTTAAACTAATAAGTGCCAAAATAATTCTTTCAATATACATATATTAAGTGCCTAACATGAATGAAGTCACAGCAAAAAGGACTTATTAAGCTCAAGTATGTCAAAAAGCAGGCATAATTCTGTGCAGAAAAGAAATTCATGTAAATTTTCACCTAAGCATTGGTTTTGTAGAGCAATACTAATTAGTAACTCTGTGTCCAATAAATTCAATAAACATTTGTTGAGTCCCTCATTCCCATCTATCTTTCAGGTTATAAGCCTTTTGAAAAACCTAATTACAGTATTTTTTTTTTTCAGGTTTCAACAATCAGGATATCACATTTTGTCCCTTGAAGCTAGGAAGTATAATTTGTGATGGTAGAATTCCTATTGTGTTTTCTATAAAATTTTTTCACCTCTATATAGTAAAAATACTTTTATCCTCTATAAAATCACAAAATAATTACTTTTCTCTCTAGAGTTAAAACTATCTAATTCATCTTTGTTTTATTAACCCCTGGCACAGTGCTTGGCATGTGCTAAAAATTTGGTGATAATGAGTGATTTAATTTTCAGGAGAAATTTTGACTTTATGATAGTTGAATGTTAATTTTAAAAAATTAAAAAATTCATAAATCTAAAAAATACATATGTGATATAATCAAGTTAATATTTCTTTTTCCTATTATCAAGTATTTAATAATTTATGACATTTGTTCTTAAAATTGCTTTGATTTAACTAATAAGAAATATAAATTATAGCAGTAATTTCTACTTTGTTATCAAGTTAATTAAACATCTAAGGGGGCAGATAAATACAGAATTGAAAAACAAATTCAGAGTGTCCATCTAAGCAACTGAAGTAGTGCATTACATCTCAAATTTTAAGAAATGTCTAGGAAATATTTCATCAAATAGTGGAACTCATAAGCTACTTCTCCAGTACGCCAGCTATATCAAAGCTCTCCATTGACTTCCAAATCGCTTTTTTTCCTATCTTTTGAATAGAAAGATCCTTACAGAATTTATCTCTGTTTCTGTCATATATGACAGACCAACTATGATAATTTTGCACAAAACTGAGATGATAACTTTGAAAGCATTTTGAAAAGTTACAAGTACTTTCTCCTGAACACAATGTTTTGAAGCCTATAGATGTTTAAAATATATTCATCTACAAGTTTAGTTTGTTCCTTGAATTATTGTTGGTTGTTTCATTTAATCATGAAAACAAGCCAGGCATTGGGGAAACAATAATGCATGAGAGACATAAAGTCCTTTCCCTTAAAGAGCTTGGCTTCTAGTGAAGCAGAGAAGACTTCAGGCAGAAGGAGACTAAGCTGGAACTAGAGGATAAACAGGCATTAGCCAGACATAGGAGTGGGTTATCTAGTTGGCGCCACATTTAAAGAGGCATAAATCTTTGTGAGTAAATGCCTTTCTTCAGCAGGACTCTGCAGTCCTGCTAGTTGAACAAAGGCAGGTTGATTCAGACATTGGCAAGAGTTATTCAAATGCTGGGCTATAGAAACTAAGCTGATTAGGCAAAGCAGTAAAGAAAGGAGGGGGCAAATTAACCAAAAGGCAGCAGAGGGGTCGAAGAACAGGAGGTATCTATGATTAGGGTGAGAGAGTGAGATATTTGAATTTAATGTTTTAGAAATGGAGCAACTCTCAGTGATTTCAAGGCCCGACGTATGGCTATAGAGATGTATGGCTAAAACAGACCAGGGGCAGAGGTCCCTAAAGGTGGAAATGTCAGTATCAGCTGAAGGAAAAGGCTCAGGTTTGAATGAGTCACCTACGAAGGTTGAAGGCAGTAAGTCCCTTCTGTGTGTATAGCAAATTATGGGCAGGAGCCATACGAGGGCAGTATGCATAATGGTCAAGGACAGAGGCTTTGTGTCAAACAGCCCTAAGGCTGAATCCCATAAACACTTCATTTCCATGTCTGAAAAATGGAGACATTAATACTTCTAATGAGGTTTTTATGGAAATAATTATATATGAAGCACTTTGCAAAATGCCTGTCACATAATATGGATCAATGGATGTTTGACTCTTACCTGGGTCTATCTAACCATTTTTCTGTAACAAATTATTTACATTAACTAGATTGCATAAGTAACTTAGGTCCAATGCCCTATGCCTCAAAATATTGCAAAAATAATAAAAAATGTATTTAATTATAATATCAAGCAATCTCAGAACAAAATACTTTTTATTTCAATGTAATTACTAAAAAGTATAGTAATTAAAATTGGATGGTATTAGTGTAAGTATAGAGAAATAGAATAAATTAGAGAGCCTAGAAACAAGTTATCTATGTTCCTGGATGAAATAAAGGCTGGAATGTGAAAAGTCAAGCTGTAAAGCTTTTAGGAGACAATATAGTTTCTAAACCATTGTTATGACATTAAATAGAAAAAAAATTGCTTAAACAAGACCAAAAAAACCATATAAAGTAAAGATGAACAAATTTGTCTCCATTAAAACAAAACTCTGAAAAAGAAATTTTTAAAAAATGCATGCAATTAAAATAACCAAATGATTAGTACCCAAAATATGTAAAGAACTCCTAAAACTTAGAAAAAAAAAAAATAAACATTTCCATAAAAAATGTTAAAAGAACATAAACAGGTCATTTTACAGGTAAGAAAAATTGGATGACTATTAAACGTGATAAAATGTTCATTGTCAAGTATTACCTGCCTGGGGAAAAAATTAAAATGATGAAATGTTAATTTATACTCTTTATATTTGTAAAAACCTATAGATCAATTACACTAAATATTGTTGAAGATTTAAGGAAAAAATAATTTGATTAGTATATGACAAATAGCTAAATGTTAATAAAGGTAACTATTTATGGTAAGTACACATACATGTATATTATTTTTGGTGTGTTTGAAATGTTTCACAAATGTATCTTTAAATTTTATTAGAAGTGCTTTTATAAAATACTGCTTTGAAGAGTTTTAAATGATCTTAAAAAGTGGTTTAACTTATTAATATATTTACCACAAATACTATAATAAACAAACAGGATAAATAGTATTTTCAATGAATGTGAAATTAGCAAATACAACTTACTATATACAGAAATAGTGGTTGTTACTACTTTAACTTTATTTAAATCTTCACCATTTTATTTTGTCTGGATTTGTCAAATAAAATGAAATGAATAATAGTAGAAAGTATATAAGTGTTAATAAGCATGAGTTTTTGTTAAATAGAAATGATCCTGAAGCCTTCTGGCTCCAAGATAGTGGCATAGAAGCAAGCTGGCTCCACTCTCTCCCATAGAAAACATAAACAAATATACAGCACCAGGATTGTTACCAGCAATATCCCAGAACTCATCTACAAGAATGAATCATTTCACACGACCTCAGAGAAGTGAAAAAACTTCAAGCAGACAGTAAGAGAATCTGATCAATATCCACGATGCCCCTTCCCCCAATCTGCCTGGCACAAAGCACAAGAAAAATTTCCTCCAACTCACTGTTTCTATACTGAAAAAAGTGAGATCAAGGTGGACAACCAGCTTATCTACCATCTTGGATTCCTTGGCAGGAGACTTGTCCCTAGGTCAACGAATGGTAAGCATCATGAGTGGCTAATGGGAGAAATATCCCTGAAGACAGCCAGAGACAAAGTGGAGAGGTGGGACTACCATTCCCAGCTCTGGTAACTCTGCTTTATAACTCAGCCAAAGGAGATGCCAAATCTGAGTGGCTGTTCAGCAGCACCACACTGTAGGCATTAAGATCCACAGGTCCCCTGGGCACAAACGCTTAGTCAGCCTTCCGGCACTGTCAGGATACCCTCTTTGAAACCTCCCCTATTCCAGACTGGCAGCACTCAGCTCCTTTGCTAGAGCTGAGGCATATCTGGGCCTAAGGTGCCATCTAGTGCTGAAAAGGAAGCAATGACCTAGTAGGAAAAAAAATAAGAAATTTAACAGATAAATTATAAAGAAACTCTAAGCAAACATAACCAATAAAAACCAAAACAAGACAGAGAAGACTGCAAGAAATAGCCAATCCTTCAATGCAAAGACATAGATGTACATCCACAAGAAACAAAAGCAAACAGAGAACATGACCTCCCCAAATGGACAAAGCAAGGAACCAGTGACAAACCCTAACAAGATGGAGATATGTGAGCTCTCTGACCAATAATTCAAAATAGCAGTTTTAAGGAAACTCTGTGATCTCCAAGACAACACAAAAAAGCCATCCAGAAATTTAATAGAAAAAATTAACAAATGGAAATAATAATAAAACGAAACAGAAACCTTGGAATTGAAAAATACATTTGCTGAACTGAAATATTTATTAGAGACTCCCAACAGAAGAATGGTTCAAGCAGAGGAATCAGTGAGCTCAAAGACAAACTATTTGAAATTATACAGTCAGAGGAGTAAAAGAATAGAAAGAAATAAATATCACCTACAAAATGTGGAAAATTACCTTAAAAGAGAAAATCTAAAAATTACTGGTGTTCAAGTGGGAGTTGAACAAGAACAAGAATGACAACACTTATCCAAAGAAATAATACCAGAAAACTTTCTAAAACTTGAGAAATATATAAATATCCAGGTACAGCAAGGACAGAGAATACCAAATAGATTTGACCCAAATAAGACTATTCCAAGGCCAATAATAATCAATATCAAATGTCAAAGACAAAGAAAGGATCCTAAAAGCAACAAGAGAAAAGAAGCAAATAAGGTATGAAGAAATTCCAATTCATCTGGGAACAGATCTCTCAAAGGAAACCATACAGGCCAGATGGGAGAGAGATGCTGTTTTCAAAGTGTTGAAAGAAAAATACTGTCATCCAAGAATACTTTATCTGACAAAGCTGTCCTTCAAAGATGAAGGAGAGATAAAATCCTTCCCAGACAAACAAAAGCTAAGAGAATTCACCATACCAGATCCATCTTATGAGAAATGCTAAAGTGAGTTCTTCGATCCAAAAGAAAAAAAAAAAAACTAACATGCAAAATGAAAACATTTGACTGTATAAAACCCACTGGTAAAATTAAATATAACAACCCCAGAATACTCCAATACTATATTCGTGATGTGCATAACTCATAACTCTAGTTATGAAACCTAGGAGAAAAATATTTCAAAAACAATGATAGCTACAGCAACCTGTTAAGAGGCAGACAATATAAAAATATGTAAGTTGAGACAACAAAAGTCAAAATGTGAGGGATGGAGTTAAAGAGGGTTTTTTTTTAACTCTTTTCTTTGCTTCTATTTTCTTAATAACCTAATATAAGTTGTCATCTGTTTAAAATAACTTGTCATATCTATAAGATGTTTTTTGTAAGCCTCATGGTAATCACAATACAAAAACCTATAACAGATACACCAAAAACCAAAAGCAACAAATTAAAACATATGGCCAAAGAAAACCACTTAACCACAAAGGATCACAGTAAGAAGGGAAGAAAGGAAGAGAGAAGTACAAAACAACCAGAAAGTAAGCAAGAAAATGGCAGTAGTAAGCACTTATCAATAGTGACACTAAATGTAAATGAACTCAATTCTCTATTTAAAAGACACAGAATAGCTGAATGGATAAAGAAATGACACTGAACTATACGCTGCCTACAAGAAACCACTTTACCTATAAAGATACACATAGACTAGAAGGGAAATTATAGAAAAAGATATTCCACATAAACTGGAAACCAAAAAGAGCAGGAATAACTCTGCTTATATCAGATAAATTAGACTTCAAGTCAAAGACTGTGAAAAGAGACAAAGGCGGTCACTATATAATAATTAAGGGGTCAAGTCTGCAAGAGGACATAGCAATTATAAATATTTATGCCCCCAACACCGAAGCTCCCAAGTATATAAATCAAACATTAATAGACCTAAAAAGAGAGATAGACAGCCATACAGTAATAGTAGGAAACTTTAATACTCCACTCTCAATAATGGAAAGACCACCCAGATAGAAAATAAACAAGGAAACGTCAAAGTTAAACTTCACACTAAGCCAAATAGGCCTAACTGACATTTATGGATAATTGCACCCAAATGCTACAGAATACACATTCTTTTCATCGACACATGGAACATTTTCCAGAATAGTACATATTTTAGGCCAGACGATAAATCTCAACAAATTCAAAAAAGTAGAAATAAGATCAAGTATCTTTTCTGACCATAATATAACAAAATTAGAAATCAATAACGAGGGGAACTTCAGAAACTAAACAAACATATGGGAATTACACAACATGCTTCTGAGTAACCAATCAGCCAATGAAGAAATTAAGAAGAAAATTTTAAAATTCATGTAACAAATGTAAATGGAAATATAACATACCAAAATCCATGGGATACAGTAAAAGCAGTATTAAGAGGTAAGTTTATAGCAATGAACACCTGCATCAAAAAAAAGTAGAAAGACTTCAAATAAACAACACACCAGCACACCTCAAGGAATTAGAAAAGCAGGAACAAACCAAACCCAAAATTAGTAGAAGGAAAGAAATAATAAAGATGAGAGCAAAAATAAATTAAGATTTAAAAAAAAAAATAAAGACCAATGAAACAAAAAGTTGTTTTTTTGAAGAGATAAACAAAATC
Source organism: Eulemur rufifrons (assembly GCF_041146395.1). Lineage (NCBI taxonomy): Eukaryota > Metazoa > Chordata > Mammalia > Primates > Lemuridae > Eulemur > Eulemur rufifrons. The sequence continues at coordinate 116,772,981 of NC_090990.1, read as the reverse complement.
TACAAACCTTTAACTAGAATAACTAAGAAAAAGAGAAGACCCAAATAAAATCAGAAACAAGAAAGGTAACATAACAACTGAGACCATAGAAATACAAAGAATCATTAGAGAATATTATGACTACTATAAACAACTACATGTCAACAAATTGGAACACCTAAAAGAAATGGATAAATTTCCAGACACATACAGCCTACCAAGATTGAACCATGAAGAAACAGAAAACCCCAACAAACCAATAACAAATAATGAGATTGAAGATGTAATAAAAAATCTCCCACCAAAGAAAAGCTCAGGAGCTGATGGATATATTGCTGAATTCTACCAAACATTTAAAGAAGAACTAATACCAATTCTACTCAAACTCTTCATAAAACCCAAAGAGGAAGGAATACTTCCGTGCTCATTCTGTAAGACCAGCATTACCCTGAAACCAAAACTGAACGAAGACACAACAAAAAATGTAAACCACAGGCCAATATCACTGATGAACACAGACACAAAAATTCCTCAAGAAAATGCTAGCAAACCAAATTCAACAACACATTAAAAAGACTATTCACCATGATGAGATGAGATTCATCCCAGGGATGCCAGGATGATTCAACATACACAAATCAGTAAATGTGACACATCACAATTTACAGAACTAAGAACAAAAACCATCACATTTCAATAAATGTTGAAAAACCATTCAGTACAACTCAACATTTCTTTATGATAAAAACCTTCAACAAACTGAATAAAGAAGGAATATACCTCAAAATAATAAAAGCCATCCATGACAAACCCACTGCCAACATCCTACCAAACAGGGGAAAATTGAAAGCCTTTCCTCTAAGATCTAGAACAATACAAGGAGACCCACTTTCACCATTTTTATTCAACTTAATATTGGAAGTCCTGGCCAGAAAAATTAGGCAAGGGAAAGGAATAAAGAGCATCCCAACTGGAAAATAGGTCAAATTAGCGTTGTATGCAGATGACATGATGTTATATTTAGCAAAACCTAGGGACTCCACCAAAAAGCTGTTAGAATTGACACATGAATTCAGTAAAGTTGCAGGATAAAAAAATCAATATGCAAAAATCAGTACCATTTATATGCCAACAGCAAACAATATGAAAAATAAATCAAGAAGGCCATCTCTTTTACAACAGCTACAAAGAACATAAAATACCTAGGAGTCAAATTAACCAAAGATATGAAAGATCTATATAAGAAAAATTATAAAACACTGATGAAAGAAATTGAAGAGGACACATACACAAAAAATGGAAAGGTATTCCATGCTCATGGATTGGAAGAATTAATCTTATTAAAATGATCATACTATCCAAAGCACTTTACAGATTCAATGCAATACCTACCAAAATGTAATAACATTCTTCATAGAAATAGAAATAAACTATTTAAAACTTATATGGAACCATAAAATAACCTGAATAGCCAAAGTAATCCAGAGAAAAAAGAAGATGCACATTACCTAGTTTCAAGATACATTACAAAGCTATAGTAACCAAGTCAGCATGATACTGGTATAAAAATAGACACATAGATCAATGGAACAGAATAGAGATCCTGGAAACAAATCTACATGTTTACAATGAACTCATTTTTGAAAAGGTGCCAAGAACATACAATCAAGAAAGGGAAGTCTCTTCAATAAATAATGCTGTAAAAACTAGATACCCATATGCAGAAAAATGAAATTAGACCCCTAATGCTTACCATATACAAAAATCAAATCAAAACAGATTAAAGATTTAAATCTAAGACCCGAAACTATGAAATTACTAGGAGAAAACTTTAAGGAAATGCTCCAGGACATTGGTCTGGGCAAATATTTTTTGTGTAAGACCTCAAAAGCACAGGCAACAAAAGCAAAAATAGACAACTGGGATTACATCAAGACAAAAAGCTTCTTCACGGCAAAGGAAACAACAAAGTGAAGAGACAACCCACAGAATGGGAGAAAACATTTGTAGACTAACAATGTGACAAGAGATTAATAACCAGAATATATAAGGAGCTCAAACAATTCAACAGACAAGAAAAAAAAATCTGATTAAAAAACGGGCAAAAGATCTGAACAGAAATGTCTCCAAACAAATGGTCACTAGGTATACAAAAAAATGCTCAACATCAGTAATCATCAGAAAAATGCAAATCAAAACCATAATGAGATATCATCTCACTCCAGTTAAAAAGGCTTTTAACAAAAAACAAGGAATAACGGGTGCTGTTGAGGATGTAGAGAAAGGGAAACCCTTGTAAAGTCTGGTGGGAAAGTAAATTAGTATGGTATACGGAAAACAGTATGCAGCTTTCTCAAAAAACTAAAAATATGACCTGGCAACTCCACTAGTGGATATTTACCCAAAAGAAAGGAAATCTCAAAGGGGATACATGCACTCCCATGTTTACTACAGCACTATTCACAACAGCAAAGATATGGAATCAACCCAAGTGTCCACCAGTGGATGAATGGATAAAGTTTGGCATATATGTGCAATGGACTACTACTCAGCCATAAAACAGAATGAAATCCTGTCATTTACACCAACATGTATGAAACTGGAGGTCATTATGTTAAGTGAAATAAGCCAAGCACATTAAGACTAATATCGCATGTTTTCACTTATATGTGGGAGCTAAAATAATGAATCTCATGAAGATAGAGAGTAGTTTGGTAGTTACCAGAGACCATGAAAGGTAGGGGGTGTGGTGTATCAAGAAAGGTTGATTGATGGGTACAAATACGCAGTTAGATAGAGGAAGTAAGACCGGGTGTTCAATAGATAGGGTGACTATAGTTAACATTAACCTATTGTACATTTCAAAATAGCCAGAGGAGAACAATTTGAATGCTTCTAGAATGCTTCAAAGAAAAGATAATAAGGTTGATGGATAGCTCAATTACCCTGATTTGGTTATATGAACATATCAAATTATCACATGTACCCCCAAATATGTACACATATTAGGTATTAATAAAAAATAAATACAGAAAAACATAGAAACTATCCTAGCTCCCTGTGCTGACTGCAATGCCCTTTCCTCTCTGCATCTCTGACCACCTGTGACAGTATTTCAATAATGTTCTCAGCAAGCGTCCCCAGAGAGGAGAAAATGAGTAAACGTTACCCCTGCATATAAGCCTAACCTCCAACCTCAGTGTAACAACATATTTTTCAGGCAAGACAATCATTTCTATTTCTTGAATAATTAAAGTAAGGCTTCACCTTATGAAAGAAAACAATCTAACAAAGGTTAGGTCGGTATAGAATAAAGGTGAGAAATATGAGCTAATTCCACATCTATAAAGTCATGGCCTAAAAATAAGAATCTTTTTTTTTTTTTTTTTTAAGCAGAATTTCAAATTTCATTGCCTATATTCTCTTAGCTTTTCCATTTCTGGCTATCTCAGGTAATGAGTGCTATAGAAGAGGGCGGCTAAGAAAGAGTTGCTATACACAGGGATTTAATCCTTCCTGACATTTTGTCCTGAGAGTTGCCTCTGGGTATACGTTCTCTTGGACACCATGGTGATTCATATAACCTTGAACATATTACTTCTGATCTAGCATGACACTGCCACACAGGTTAACTGAAGTTCCATATAGGTAGAACAAAATAACACAATTCAATGCAAAGATTGGGAGAAAATATTTTCTGGGATTCATAGAACACATCTTATGATAAAAGTTCTATTAGCTGTACACATGAAACAGAAATGAATATTAAAACAGCATTTTCATACTTGTTATTCAGTGATATTTTCAGATGCTTCATGGGTATTATAAAAATGTATGCCCAAGCACTTAAATAAATAATCATTTTATTTATTAGTACAGTCATACAAGAGAAATTGCTAACTAATTGCTATTAGCACATCCACACAGGAGAAATATAACTAGGAAATCTGCAGTTTAGGTGTTAGTTTAGATCTTAGTTTTGATTTTGACATAGAATTTAGATGATGACATGAGCATTTCATTAAGTATCATTTTGCCTCAATCCCCCTACTGGGCACAATACTTCAATATCTCTTTTTAATGGAAAAAACACTCCAGTCCAACTAAGTGGCCTCCATAAAGTATGTGCAATGTAGAACATAAAATTATACAACATACAGCTACAGAATAAAAGGTTTGATCGGTTACTTGAAAACTGTACGTAGGAAGAATGGGAATTAGATAAATTCATCAAAGAAATTCACTTTTGTAAATAAATAAATGGCTACAAATGTTTCTATTAAAAAGAAGAACCAATTACACTAAGCATCCTATAGATTCCAGCACTTTACAATGTCCAAAAAGAAAACCACCTGGGATTCCGAAGTTTCTTCTTTAAAGTACTCAGGAGTGCAGACAACGTGACTGTTCTTTTTACGAGAAAACACTTTTATTTTTATATAACTATATATATGTACATAAATATAATACTTTATGTTTTTACATAACACTCTTGGAATCTACAGCAATGTATCCCAATTTAGCCCTATTTCTTAGGAAATACTTACTGGGTTTCCACTATACAGCAGCTACTATGTTGGGTCTTAGGGACACACGATTGATTACCTGCTCTTTGTTTTCTGTTGGAGGTTTCTTTTCATACATGAGTTTAAACAAGCAAATAGTTTTCTGTAAAATCTATTGATTAGATAATGAAGCCTCCAACAAGAACCAAAAAGGAGAGTGATGAGGGCTAAACTAGACCTTTCCCATCTCCCTTCCTCATCATCATATCAGTTGGCAAATCACTAGAACACCACTAAATTTAAAAGGGCAAACATTTACACTTTCCTTTCCCCACCTCAACACATAGGAAAGCTTCTAAAATGCCACTATGTATGAGGGAAAGCTCTCCTACAACTGAAAATTCTTTGGCATCTAAAAAGTATTCCCACAGATAATCTGATTCCTGTTTAATTTACTCACTTCTTTCCCCACTCTATGTTTTTCCCAGTCTGATCTCTCTTGTTCCAGTTTCGGGCTATTAGCATGTTGAACTCTGCAATCTTAGAAAGGGGGATTCCTTTCTTTGCAGACCTTTTCCACATAGCTGTTATTCTTTGAAGAACAGCGTCGAGACTGAGAACACCACTTTCAGGGTGCTAAACTTGAAGATTTCTTTTCTGCTGCACTGAGTTATGTAATTGTTATTTTCATCTTAATTATCCCAAGTGAGTGGGAAGGCATTTCAAGATTCGGCTCCCTTGGCTTTGACACAAGGTAACTAGAAAAGGAACTAACTCATGTGCCAGTTTCTCTAGACATCCATCTATTTCTTCACAGAAAAATGGAAATACACACCAGGTCACCACAGACCAGTGGCCTTACAGCCCCCCTCTCTAACAGGCTGCAACTGTCACTTTACATCCATTTCTGCTTTTATGAAACACATCATTCACTATGGCGGCAAAGTGAAGGAGACCCTAGGAGGTAATTTATTTGTGGGTATTTCAGCTTTCAGCTGCTGTTTGTTCATCTTTTCCTCAGGCATCTATTCGTCCCCTTGTTTATTAATTTTCTTAAAAACCTACCAAGTGCTTCTTTTGTGCTTAGAATGAGAATAACATAATAAATAAGATAGGCTTCCCTTACCCTCACAAAGCTTAGTCTAACAGGGAAAAGGAAAATTATACAGACAATTAGTATAAAGCGTTGTGAGTTTTACGGTAGAAAAACTGCAAATGCTATGGAATCACAGGACAAGAGGACATAATCTCATCAAGGTTTCAGGGCCAGGGGGACAAGGTTCAAATATGTTGTTGAAGAAAAAAGGCAAGTTACAAAACAGCAGTATACACAGTAGGACCTCATTTTTATTTTTTACAAAAAAGCATACAGAAACACAGAACAAAGTCTGTAAAGACATGGCCACAATGTTAATGGAAATTATATTATGTGTGTAAAATTATGAGAACGTTCTGCTTATCTGGATTTTCTAAACTTTATATAGTTAATGTCTCTTTTATTTATATACAGATTTTTTAATGAAGTTTTTTTGTTGGTGGTGAACAAAATCTTTCAGCGACACCCTTATTGCCTCAAAAACTAAAGTCCCAAATTCCTGGTCCTGACTGTGGACACCCCCACCACCCTGCACTGTCCTTACCACATCATTTCAGTTGCTAGCCACCAAAACCACCTCTAGTCACTACTGCACTTTATGTGACTTAGAATGAGCATCCCCTCTGGGCAGGCTTGGCAAGCAGATGGCACATTCCTGCAAAGAAAAAGCTCTCCTTCCTGTGAGCGGACACTTTCCCATACCAGGACCTGCAAGGCCCTGAGGAACGCTGGCTGGGGCTCAGTCCCCACCAGCCCCCTTCACAGGGCAGCTTTGGGACACGCACACAAGCTGCACCTCCCTTGCCACTCCCCGTTATGCACGCCAAGTGCACACCACCTTCCTCTGCTGGGCAGACCGTGCACTTCCACACTGCAGGGCCCTGCCCATGGTTCTAGGACCCTTCCAGTCCCTCATGGGTGCTCCTTCTGGAACGTTTTCCCAGCCTTCCTAGGCAGATGTACGTCTTTATTCTATTGTGCTTCTGAATTCCTATTACAGAAACTATTGGAACGAACATAATTGATATATTAATTTTGTTTCCTCCTCACCTGAATATAAGCTTCCCAAGGTCAAGGATCATGAATTATTCAACCATTTATCCTACGTATGGGGTTTGGTACCCATTAGTCTCTCAATAAATGTCAGGTGAATGATGAAAGGCTACATGAATGTTTATCATTAAAGAGTATATTTTTTAAAATAATTTTAATACTTTTTACTGTCTTTCTTGACTAATTTTGCTTCTACAAATATCATGACAATATGGGGCCATTCTGTGTGTATGTATGTTGCCAAATTCTCTATTTGAAATGAGGCATGGCTTTAGACTATAAGCCCTTAGAACAAACATCATTAAAATTGTGGTTCTATACCACATCTAACATACCCTAGGACTTGGAAATGCCCAATATCTCTATCTACCATTGAAATTGAAGTTGGCATTCTAGATTGGTCGAGGGAAGTATTTTTCTCTCCTAAATGAACAGTTATTATTTAGATTTTCAAGTCATTACGTGCCTATAAGCAAAAAATTAAACAGCTCTGAGAGCAAATGAAATTTTAATTTATAATGTGAATAACTGTTTATACACTATAGACCTGAAATTTCAAAACCAGAGTACTGTATTTAAAGAGACGGTGTCATTTTAAAAACAGGAATTGCTATGTTTTTTTCAGTATTAAATCCACTTTGCAAAATGGGACTGTCAACAAATTTATATTCCCACAGGTCATCAATACAAACGTATCTCGTCCTCTTTCTCCAAGCGATTAAAATTATACTGAAAAACATGACACACTGTTTTTTAAGAAGTCTGTAGTTAAGGCTGGAACATTAGGGAAGCTTAACACACGTGTACAAAATAATACTGCCTCAATTTTTATTCTGCTCAATTTGGATTTTTCCTGAAAGGATTGTTATAAGGGAAAAAGTATCTGTCTGAAGTAGAGACAATGTCACAGAGGCATAAGTTATCTCAGAGACACACAGTGCATTTCCAGAGCCCAAATGCTGCTGTTCCTCAATGATCAATGTTTTTGGAGCCCCAACAGTTATCTTTCCTATTTTATCAAAAGCACTGAGAATAGAATGAATTTTATTTACGGCCACTGGTCTTAAAGCTTCTTATGGCCCAAATCTAACCAGACTGACAGGTTATATGATGACGTTTTAGCAAGAACATTTACTAACCAAAGGAAAGCTCTGCGATGTGCCACGCTTTACAGAAAAATGCTAACAGAAGCACATTCTCTGTGTGCCTAATGGGTAGAAAAAGACATATTAGTCATATGAATAATGGGCAAGGAAATGAAGCTAAAAGTTCCTAACTCTGTCCAACTACTATTTAAAATACCAGTAGTTAAAAGCACTTTCAGAATAGGGCAGATGTCAATCAGACAGCAGGAATTCCCCAACACTGAGCCCTCACTACTCACGGTAGTGACCTGCACATCTGCTGCTTGGGCTGCTAGGGCTGGTCTTGTCTTCCTGAATCTTCCCTAGGTCTTTTGACTACAGTTCTTTAAAAATCTAATCATATTTTAAATATGCTGAAGAATTTACATCTTAAGGATATTTGTAGTAACTCTAAGTTTGTAGAAACCAAGGAATGCATTTATAATTGGAAAATGTGTTACTCTAGTTCATCTAGTTAGTCAGGATTAATTGGAGACCTCTGGGGGTGGTAATTATCTAATGCAAAGTGTATTCAGTGACTTAAAAATATACATTCCCTTTATGGATCTTCAAATGAAATTTTAATATGTGAACTTTCACATTGTTGAGTAGGCTTGTGTGAATTTAGGTTATTAAGAAAAAACTTTTATAAAGGGAAAAAAAAACAAGCTGAGAAATGTATTGTTCTAAACCAAATATTTCTAGTCAAAAAAAGTTGCTCTTAAAATAAACATGCATAATATTCAATTGGAAGAGCTTTGAAAATATCTATGGGTCTTATGCAATCTCCATAGTTTAAACCTTCTCTAGATATCTGAACTCTAGGTAGATTTGTATTGAAGATATATATAGTGAAAAAAATGACTTTATAAATTCCTCTTTCACCAAACACATTAAAGCTAAAAGAATGTAATAGGCAGACTTACATGCAACATGATTCAAGATAATTGCCTATAAAGTGGCCAGAGCTTCAAAAAAATGCCAATTTGCAAAATGAAGCATTCACTAGTATTTTACCTCTGCTGAAAAATTTGATTGCCTTGCCTTTCTGTACCAGCAAATTCCCCTTTATAATTCCAGCAAATAGCATTATAGTGATACGCTACTGCGGCTCTCATGGATCCTAAATGAAACTCCTATTGTTCCAATTTGGCTCTGAGTGGTTGATATTAGAGACAAATGATTTTCACTTGAAGATTCTTGCAAAACTTATCAAAATATCACTTTATAAACATTTTGTTTTATATTGCTATAGGTTTGGAATCTTTTATTCATTGTTCTTATGGTCTGAATAAAAATTAATAAAGCTAGTTTAGACTCACTGATACTCAAATGTAATCCTTTTCATTATTTATCCATACTAATCTGAAAAGTAACTAGTAAAAATAGGATGGCTCGTATCATTGACAAACCATTTTCTTAATTTTCAAAGTATACAAAGCAGCAGCATACATCAGCTTTTCAAAGAGGTTAAAGAATTTTCACACCACAAACCAGTGTTCCCTTTTATAAAGTTGGGTTTATAAATATTTACCAATCACCTACTGTATTCCAGATACTATGGGTATAAACATGAAAAGATGAAGCTCCAGTTATTAAGGAGCTTATAAAAGTTTGTAGAAAGTAGACCTGTACCTAGATCATTAAATAAAATAAAATAAAATAAAAAACTCATGGCAGGGCTCTCACGGGAGAGGAACTCACATAGCACTCCAGATATGGAGTACTATAAGGTAGGATTCTTGGAAGAGGGAATATTGGAACTAAGTTTAGACAGATGAATGATAGATAAATACGAGTTAACCAGATATAGAAGTGGAGTAAAGTTATTTTGGCCAGAAACAAGAGCATGAGCCAAGGCATAGCGGCAAGAAAGAATTCAGTGCGTGTGGAAAATTACCAGATCTCTGCTATTACAGAAGAAAAGAGAAGCAAGAATAAATTAGGTATGAATCAGATCTGGAATCAGAATTGGAAGCCTTATATGTTTAATATTCTGTAGACTGGTTCTGAGGATGGGCTGAAGAGTTTAAGGAGGAGAGGCCGTGTGCTCTCTCCCTTAGGCAAACCAGTCTTCTGATAATCTGGACGAGTAAGGGAAGTTAGGATTGGAGGCCAGATGAACAGTTAAGAGACCATTACCATCGCCGATAAACTGAATAATAATTTACTAAATATTACTAAATACTAGTGGTGTAGAAGGAAGGGAGTGGGGGGAAAGTATGGCTGGGAGTGGTCCACACCAGGCCAGGTAACAAGGAGTACATTGTCTGGGGAGAATTTAAAAACAATAATAAAACTGAGTTTTAATCAAATTAGTTTGATTTCTCTTATCACCATGAGCCAGCAATTCTCAGCAACATCAGTAATAAAATATTGCTCCCTGCCAGTGGGCAGACCACTCCCGCTGTACCCACCCTCCTTGGTGCACCACAGCTAAACACTTCTGTGTGAAGGGTTCTGCACTAAAGCTCCCTAGGGACTATAAAGATAAAGACTAGGTGCTTACCTTCAAAGGAGCTGTCAGTCTAGCAGGGGGAGATAAACTACGCACCTCAATAACCATAACTCACAAATACATTTTCTACAGATCAGTCCTTTGCCAGTCATACGACAGTGGAGGCCAGCTAGTTTTACATACCCTGTTGAGGGCAGAGCCAGCATCTCACGGGTCAGTGCTAGGATCTCTGTCCTAACTTGATCCAGGGGTGTGGGGGATTCCTCCACATCAAGTATTGCTGCACACCTACTATATCACCTCCCTGCTGAAAAGTCACACAGCCAAAATGCATGACAGCTCTCGCCATTTTTGCTTTGTACCCACACTAGTGATGCATAAACAAACAAATGGCAATGGATAAGTATCTGTAAATGCAATTGTTCAAGAGAGGCAGTCGTGGTTGCGAGGAGAAGGGAACCCATTCTAGATCCAAACAGGGAGGGGCAGGGGTGTTTTTGGAGAACACTCTCAAGGTCACCATGTTCGTAAGCAGCACCATGTGGCCTGCAGAATACAAGATTTTATGCCAATATTTTCTCCACACAGCTTCCTCTTCCTTCTACCCCTTCACCTTACCCTTCCTCTCTGCTATAGAACAACTCTTGGGGTACGAAGCACAGGTATCAGAAATCACCGATGCAACCCACCACTTTTCAAGAGTGAAATAAAGTCCAGAAAGCTTAAATGACTTCCAAAGTCACATAACTGGCTACTGAAAGTCATGAATAATTAATAATGTCCTTAATCTAAAGGGAAGAAAAAATAAGAGCTAATGTCTCATTTCTCAAAAGCATGGCCCTTGGAGAATATCACAGTGATCTGAAGCAAGCTGGTGTCTGCAATTTGGAAAAGGATGTGTGGACTTCCAGGACTGTGGTGGCCACCAGATACAAGCCTGATGAAACCCGTGATGCTTGGACCAGGTGCCACTATTTCCAGAGGCAGCACCGTAGATAGAAGGCTCCTGACTTCCCACTCTCTTTCATACTTATATAGCAAAATCATATAATGCGATATTAATTTGTATGTATTTCACAGTATTTTCCTGGTCTCCCTTAGCAGGTAGTTAGGAGCTTTGTTATCTTGCCTTAGGGAGCATTGCAAGGTAGAGCAGAGTCCTGTAGAAGTCACCAATTCTCTTTGCTCTTTGCAAAGCCTGATTACTGAAGAGATGATGCTAGGTGGTCTCAGAGGAGAGGGGAAAGAAGGGTCAACCTCTGGAAGACACAAGAGAGGAGGGAGGAGAGTCCCCTGATGGAGAAGAAGACAGGGGTTTGTAGGTCCCGGCACCCAGGAACTGCTACTGCTTCTTAGGGGGAGGCTGCAGGACTTTACCAGCTTCACAGGCACCCAGGAAGCTGGGCCCTAGGCCTTGGGACACTCTCTCGGTCAGACACTGCACTGCCCCACGTGTGAGACGTGAACAGACCATCATGCCACATCAAGGCAGGGATAAGGGCTCAAAGTTGGGATTAAGCTGATGTCGAGAAGATGAAAGATGGCTTTATTTCACGTACTCCTAAATTTAGGGACCAAGATTCCTATCAGGTACCTTCTGAAGTATAAGTCATCCCAGAGACTTCAAGCAAAGTACCCGCTGCCTCTAAGCCAGCTGAGCTGTGTGTGTGCCTGGCTTCTTATCCTGGAAATGCTACACTAACTGCCCAGCACGTTTTCAGCTTCCTTTAAACAATCTATAGTATTTTAAACACGATCATCTATTTGTAGGACACACTGCTATCATTATCTCAAGATAACTGAAAATATTTTACTTTTAAATATACTAGCTCACACTCACAAAGCTATTACCGTGTGTACCAGGCCCTGTTCTAAGAGGTTGGTATATCGTAACTCATTTAAGCCCCATGTTGACCCTGTGAAGTAGGTCTTACTACGATCCCCGTTTTAAAGAAGCAGCTATGGCACAGAGGGTTTATGTGACTTGTGCAAGGTTGCAGAGCTGGTGAATAATGAGACTGGATTCAAACCTAGGCAGCCAACTCTGGAATCTGTATATCATTAATTTTCAAAAAAAAGCATTATAAGTAAGACACTTCAGAGCTAGCAGCTGCCTCTGCTCCAATGGAACTAGATCCTTAAAAGCAAAACAAACAAGACTACAGCACAACCACTGGTCTCGGGAGTCTGGAAAATAGGACCTGCCTCTACAGGTTTCAGTTTACCTTCCACTGCTGCCCCGCTCCAGGATCCTAAAGATGGTAGTGATGATGGGGAGGATGAGGGCTATCATTCATTCGGTACATACAAAGAGCCAGACAATGTGCTAACATTCCACAAATACATTCTCTCAGTTAATCCACACCTAGCAATTCTGGAGGGAAGATGACATTAGCTCCTTCTGTTAACAGACGGGGGTACATCACTAAGTAGCAGAACAAAGCATTGAGCCCTGCAATGCTGACTACAAAACCTAACTTCTCAACCACTTATAATGTCTGGCCACCCACACAAGCGTTTAAGAGCATGTCCTGTAATGGGGCAACAAGGTCTCCATATCTGCCTGGGAAATAAGGTGTAATTTTCATACAAAACAATGTAAATGGATTTAATATAAGGAATATTGCCATCACTGAGCGATGATGGTTTGACTAATGGTGGTTTATGTTAGGATTATACATACACAACCAAGAATAGCTCACAAGACAGGAATACAATCAACCTCTATAAATTACTTAAAATAGCAAAATCACGCCCCAAACCTCATTTTCTACATAAATCTTAATGAAGATATTAAAAGACAGAATAAAGAACAAACAGAAGTAGCAATTATTTCATTTGTTCGGGGGTCATTTCCTGACATTTTGCTCTGATTTCATTTTCTAATCATGTTAAAATCAAAACAAGGTCTCACTAATGAAAGATCTAGAATGCTATATGGAATGAGTTTCCTTCCTGGGAACTGTTGCATCCCAAGGTTGGCAGGGACCCAAAGGGCCATGGACGGTGCCCACTTGCCCCTCCGTGCCCCTCTGAGCCCCTTCGAGGAAGCTCCTTCCCAGGCTCTCCACTCACCCCAGGTGGTGCTCTCTCATCTGGGACCCAGACACTCACAGCGTAGCAAAAACCCCCCTGCCTAGAAGCCCTGACATCAAGGTTGTTGTCTTCCTCCTCATTTTATATTAGCAATTAAGAATGTTTCATCCTTCATCAGTCTGACCGAGATTATTTCTCTTTAACCTGCCTTGGCTCACTTCCTCCCTCCACTGAACGGCTGGCACCATCCACGGTTGAGGCCAGCCTGGCTACAAGATAAACCTCCTGATAAAGTACACTGAGTTAATGAACGTGTTTCCCAAGACTCCTAAATTATTTAAGAAACATACAATGCTTTTACTCATTATGGAAATGCATATAAAAATTTTTATAAGAATTTGGTTAAAAGCTTAGCTTTAGTGTTTATTACTTATGTGAATCTGGACACAAGTCAAACTCTCAGTGTAGCTGCATTTGTAAAGTAGGCATAATATCTCTCACGGGTTTTGCTGTAAGAATTAAAGTATGTAAAATATCTGGTACATGGATAAATATGACTCTAACATTCACTCCATACTTACTTCACCAATATGCTGATGGACATATAAATCATACATGTAAGAATTTGTAGTCATGCCCTTCAATGAAATGTGTAAAATAAGAGATTAGCGGCCGGGTGCAGTGGCTCATGCCTGTAATCCTAGCACTCTGGGAGGCTGAGTAGGAGGATCACTTGAGGCCAAGAGTTCAAGACCAGCCTGAGCAAGAGCGAGACCCTGTCTCTACAGAAAATAGAAAAATTAGCCAGGCATAGTGGCGTGCACCTGTAGTCGCAGCTACTCAGGAGGCTGAGGCAGGAGAATTGCTTGAGCCCAGGAATTTGAGGTTGCAGTGAGCTATCATGATGCCAGTGCACTCTAGCTGGGGCAACAGTGCAAGACTCTTGCCTCAAAAAAAAAAAAAAAAAGATTAGCAAACCATTAACTTGTTCCTCATTGCAGTAACAGGAGGAGACAGCAGGCATGCTCATACAAACTAGGTTTGCTCAGCCTAGAAAGGAAGAAACTGTCAATTCTAAAAAAATTTACTGTCAAATGAAAGTAGGTGGGTCAGTAGGAATTTCTAATACCTAATGTTAACTTTAGCTTATATTTTCGAGTGAAACCTACAATTTGGACTGCCATGTGTTAAATGGAATTTTACTTTATTTTGGCTTCTGCTGGCAGGGTCTTATTACAGACACATCTCATAACAGTCAGTTCCCAAGCTACTTATCTCAACATCTTTATTTGAATTCTCTTCAACTCTTTCCCAATAAGGGTGTGGAGTTCAGGATTTCTGAGGGAGTCAGTGCTGACTATATGGGGAAAATTCCCAAGGGAGAAAGTCAAGAGCTGATAAGAAAGTCAAAAAGAACCAGGAAAAAAAATTGAGTTAGGTCAGTGTTCTTTAAAATTGTAGACAGAAAAATTCTTGCCTGTACTTTCATTCTATTTCACCTTACAAAAACCTCCTGCTATTCTACTCTGCCTCAAAGTCCTCTTTCCAAACTACTTTGAATTAAAAAATGAAGTAAGCCTTACTAAGTGCCCCTATGATCGCTTCTGTATCCTTTCCTGTTTAAAAGGGGGGACAAAAAGAGCTACTCCAGCTATTGTTGCTGGACACTAACCTTGCCTATCTCCTGTGATTTTCAAAACCTCAAGGTCAAAACTTCCGAGGAGAGAATCAAGATGGCAGACGAGAAAAACCGCCAGCCAGAGTGTCTCTGCAAGAAAGACAAAACCTCACGGTTGCATCTTCAACCATGTCCTTAGACTTTTGTGTTCCTCTTTTGGCTTTTTACAATGCTGCTAATAGTGGAGACCATAGAAATTAAAAAAAATATATTGAACAAGAAAGGACACATCTTCTAATAGGAACAAGTAAGAAATCAACACATTTTCAAGTTGGCCTGAAAATTTCACCAGGGATCCATTCCTACCTCTGATACTTGGTAGCTCAGAGTCCCAAACAAAGGAAGAGTGGAGCCACGTTTTCTTGAACATCAATGGCTTTTTCCCCCTATTTATTATTGCTTAAATTGGTGCTTCTGTTTTCTCACATGAGGTTTGTATTTTTTCTTTCTTTTTTTAGATTGTCATCCCTTTCAACGATTGGCGAGGTGCCATATGACTCATGAATTTTTCATATTTGTAAATAGTTTGTTAAATTAGAAGATGGGAAAAAGATGTAAAGATATAATTACAAAAAAATAGTAAGCATTCCAGAAAATGGTAATAAAAAATACACAGAGGATGTACTAACTACATGGCTGACCCTAAAATATAATCAAACTAAGTACTAATCACCCAAATATTTCTACCATTGAGGGGCTAAGTAAGATATATGGCAAGATAAAGATCTCACAACTTGGCACTTATTTTTTATTTTATCACATGATTTTGCATGCCACTGCTAGGTTCAGTTTTCTATCTTGATTAAGGCATTATGTCATTTGTGCCAATTGATAATCCTATGGTGTAGGTACGGGGACTGTTTTCATCCCCATTTTTCAGATGAGAAAACTGAGGCTTAGTAAATTGCCCAAAGATTTACACAGCAGCTTGGATTGGAAGCCATGTTTTCAACTTCATACCCATACTACTTCCCACCAGTAAATGTAGGAATTTCCATCACTGCTGGTGACTGGCCAGTTACCCTGTGCCAAGCACTGTGTTTGAAATGCGTTGCATGTATTATGACCACACAAGCAGAAGGTAACAGAGCCAAGAATATGGATCCAGACTGTTCTGATCCAGGGGCCCAAACTCTTATGTACTTAGCATGGGTACTCTCAGAACATGTTAAATTTATATAACATTATCACAAATTAAATAACAGCCAAATTAAAACCTTTTCAAATGAAGATAAAAATATTGTTTTTTTTTTGCCTTTCAGAAATGTTATTGAAAAAAATTGGCAGGAGACATAAAGTATGTTTGTTCTTGTGCTTCGATGATGATTAACGAACTCTTTTTTGGAGAGGCAAGATCTGCACTTGGCATTAATACCATAAACTTTTCTCATCCCAGTAGCTTCTCTTTAGGTGGGAAAAGCAGTTACATAAAGCAGCGATTAATGAGATGACACACATGTTGATTTAGTCCCTGATAGGGATTTTTTCCTCCTTCAAATCTAAATGCTTCACCAAAATTAATTTTAAGTCACACTACAAATATGAGTAAAGTGCCAATTCAAGTTGAAAATACATCATATGCTCAACCTGAGTCCATATGCTTTTTTCCAATCTCTTCCTGTTTTGCTAGGGGGAAAAAAAAAAAAAAAACATCCTTGAACAGTTTGAGATTCCAAGAAGGTGTTGCCATTTCGTTTTCTCAAAACCATTGGCCAGATTCTGTTCTTGGATGCTGCTTGAATTTAAATGGAAAGATGCACAAAGTACTTAAATATGGGATTCCCAGAGCATGGAACTGCAGTTTTTTAAATGGCAAGTTTCTTCCCTGGGAGTGAAAAGCTATAATATTAGCACTATAATGGTAGGTGGTGGTAGAGAAATACATGAATATTTTCATCTTTCATCTATCTAATCCTATTGATGTGCTCTAAACAAACTGAAAGAATAATTCTTAGTCCCAAGAAGGAAAGTTCTGTTCTGAATTGAAGGCATCACGTGACTCTGTTGGGCCATTGAAAAAATAGGAAGCCATGAACACAACTGTTAATATCTGGACATCCAAAAGCATGTTCTCTGAAGAGATCACCAGGAGCAAGACGGTGGCAGGAAACAAAGTCATTATTCTACCTGCTTGTACCTGACTTCCCCAAGAAAGCCTATTTATAAAATACCTAACGTTTCATGGCAACATACAAAACTTCCCAAATTCCTGATCTAAAGTGTAGAATTTCCACACTAATTTTGAAATGAGGACATATCTATAGCATATTTCAATTAAAGTTGATATTTTCTTACTTTGATGAAAAATTATTAAAACTAAAGATTTTTTTAAATAGTAAGCCAAAGCCTCCTGGGCAGCTGAGTAAAGTAAGATGAAAAAGACTTGTAAGATTAAGGAAGATAGACATGCACAAGGGGAAAAGAGAACCATGGGAGGAGCAACTCTGAACTAATGGCAAAGCCACAAAATATGTTTTTCCTACTTTCAAAAAGCCTTGGGGGGAGGTAATCTTAGTTTGTCATATTTAAGAAACAAACAAAAAAAATGTCAATTATCATAATATTAAGCACTTGTATTTGTTTAAAATGTAATTTCCTCATTATAAAGCAGAGCATACATTGTGACATGTTTTGCACAAGGTACCTTATAATTTTAACAAACTGTGTGTATGATAAAGCACAAAATAAAAAGTACACAATGTAATGTGGTTGTCACATCACATATAAAAAAAGGTAAATTTAATTTTATAAAATGTAACAAATCCTTAAAAACATTTTGTTGTACATTTTGGAACTACTCACAGAATTATAATCTACTACTTAAATTAAAATGAGTTAAATAAAATAAGTTACTACTTAAATGAAAATAAGTTAAATAGTTAATTGCTACAAAAATTAAACAATAACATTAGGAGTACA
Organism: Eulemur rufifrons; assembly: GCF_041146395.1. Taxonomy (NCBI): domain Eukaryota; kingdom Metazoa; phylum Chordata; class Mammalia; order Primates; family Lemuridae; genus Eulemur; species Eulemur rufifrons. The sequence goes on along the minus strand of NC_090990.1, from coordinate 116,755,133 downwards.
TATTTAACAGAATTCAGAGGACGGAAAACTTTTTAAGCATAAAAACAGTAAGAGACCATAAAATATCAACAACTTTGACCACTTGCAAATTTAAAACTTTACCCAAAAACAAATAAGCCATAAAATATATAAAAATATTTTCAATAAATATGATAAGGTAGATATCACTTATTTATATATTTTTTCTTATAAATTATTTAGAGAAGCATCAAATCTTGAGTAGAAAAATGGGGAAAGGATAATAGATGATTCACAGAGGAACAATACAAATAGCCAATAAACACTAAAAATAATATATCTCACTAAAAATCAAGTAAGTTCATATTATGGTATGAATTACTATGATTTGAATACTAAGATACTATTCTTTTCCTATCAAATGACTTAAATTAAAAAGAATAATACAGGGTTAGTAAGCACGGAATAAGACATATTTTCTTACACCAATAATGGTGGGGATATAATTCAATATAATATTTCTAAAAAGCAATTTGGTGACATATATATCCAGAACCTAGGAGTTCATATTTTTTGACCCAGAAATTATACCTCTATGACTGAATTCTTAAACAATAATCAGCCATATGGGCAAATATGTCATGTACAGATGTTCCTCAAAGTAGTATTTATAATAATGAAAATTAGAAAGACTAATGTCCAATAATAAACTATACTAACAACACTTCATATTTTCTTGAAGAGTATTTAATGATTCAAGATCCCCTTCCCAGTATGGTGAGGATGATCTTTGCCGCCAATCCTAGCTGACCATGTTACTCCTCTGGTTAAAACTCTTCAAAGGGTCAATCTTCTCTTCAGAATAAAGGCAAATTCCTTGATGTGGATGGACAAAGATCTTGCCTTAGTTTCCTCCCAGTCCTCTTCATCCATGGCTCTCCCTCTCCAACCCAAATCGTTCTGTGCCTTCTCCAACTCAGGGTCCTTGTTGGAGGTGTTGTCTCTGCCTCAACCCTCTTATCTCCATTCACACCCTGTCACCCCCCTGCTCATATATCTTGGATTTCAGTTTAGACATCACATCCTGATGTCCACAGATCTAAAGTTCATGCCTCTTCTAAGCATAGCCAGTGTACTTCCCTGATCTCAAATCGTCACTATTTATTACCTTTGCTCCATGACACTGTGTGCCGTGAGAGGGAAACCACATCTTGTTCATTCTTGTACCCTCAACACCGAGTCTGCACGCTTGTCAAATGGTTGAACGAACAAATGAATAAACAAATATGCTCATGAAGCTAAGTGATAAAAATATAATACCAAATCGAAAATACAGGCATTTTATAAACATGTGACTACATAACAACAAAGAAAGTACTAGGAAAAAAGTGTATAACAAAATAAAAGTGTAAAGGGTAATGATCCAAGTGAGAGGATTACAGGCAATCTGTCCAGGGAACTTTTCTATACTTTCTTATATTTTTCTGAATTTTTCAGAATAAACGTTTCAAAATGCAAAACTCATAATGACATTAGGAGGTGGCTGCTACTATTACCCCCATATTAGAGAGTGTTATTTTTTTTAAAGTATATTCACCTTTAAATGACATTTGGATAACAAATACCTACTGTATTTCTGTCACTGCTTTGTTACCCCAAAGATAACATTGCAAAGTAATCTGAAGGCGGTTTTTCAGAACAGCATAAAATTTAAAAATTATACATTAATTTAAATAGTTAACTGCTTACAATAGCTTTTTAAAAAATCCAATTGCATTCAAGTCTAGTATTTAGACTGTCAGAAATTATTCTTTCCATTTCAAAACTGCTAAGCAGAGTGAGTTCTGCTGGGTGTCATCCACCCAGCATGTTTCAGTGCCAGTGTCTACAGTTGTTTGTTTCAGAACCTCTAATTAGCTGCCTTATCTTCTGCAAGGGATTCTTCTGGTGCTAAATTTTAATCGCCCAAATTAATTGAAATACTGTAGCAATTTCAGATTAACATTTTCAAAATTAACATTGCATAAAATAAAATCACCCATAAATCTGCTTGGTAACAGCAGCCACTAATGAACTCTGCAAAACAGACCAGATCCCACTGGTAATTTGCACTGTACTATAGACCTAGACCTCAGGAAGTAAGTTTTTCTCATCCAAAACTTGGCATAAGTACAGTACATCGAAGACGCCTAGAAAGATAAGGTCTCTGGAGCCAAATACACCGCAATTAAGTTTGGCACCCACCAGCTGCTGTACGACCTTGGGTGACTTAATTAACCTCTCAGAGCTTTGGTTCCCTCTGCTGAAAAACCCCGATGATCACTGCTTCCTGGTATTCACATGCTTATTTAATCCCCTTCCCTGAATGTGGATAGGACTTGTGACTTCTCTCTAGTCAAAAGAATATGGCAAAGGTGATAAGACATCACTTTTGTGACTGTGTTATATAAAATTTCAGTTTCCACCTTGCTAGGAAACTCTATTACCTTCTTGGTTTCCACACTCTAATGAAGCAAGCATCCATGCTGAGGAGGCCCAGGTAGCAAAGAACTGAGGACAGCCTTTGGCCAACAGTATGCTGGGTAGTAAGGTCCTCATTACAATAGCACAAAAGGAATGGAGTCCTGCCAACTGCCATGTGAGTTTGGAAGTAGACCTCTCCCCAGTTGAGCCATCAGATGAGATCTAGCCCTGGTCAACATGTTAAGTGAGGGGTCTTATGAAAAACTCCAAAGCAGAGAACCCAGCAAAGCCACGCCCAGATTTCTGACTCACACAAACTGTGAGATAACAAATGTGTGTTGTTTTAAGCTGCTAAATTCATGGTAATTTCTTATGTAGCAATAGGAAACTAATACGTGTGTGTGTGTGTGTGTGTGCATGTGTTAGTAACAAACATCACTACTACCATCATTTACAGAGCACTATGTGCTAAACTTGTGGATAAATGCTTACTATGTTATTTCATTTAACTTTCATAATGGCACTAGGAGGTGGCTGCCATTACCCCCATTTTAGAGATGATAAAACATATTTATTTACTTGCCCACGTTATACAACTAGTAAGTAGAAAGGCAGGACACAAATCCAAACCTATGCCAATGCAGATCGCTCAGTCCAAACCTGGGCTCAGGGATGCCTCTGCAGATGAGAAGTGCTGATGTGAGTGAAAGTACCTAATACAGAAAAAACTGAAAAAGGTCTCTTTCTTTCCTCCTTACTCCTTTATTGCCACAGAAGCAGGCTGTGGCCTACACTTAATGCCTCCAGGGCTGCGTTCTCTGGCTTTCCCACATTCTCACCCTGTCCCTTCCAGCAGAGAGGAACCTTTCTTCCCTTCTGTTCTCACAAAACATGTTGTGTTAGGTCCCGTTTCTTCCCCTCTCTAATCCAGTGGGCAAATCTATACTAATATGTGAGTAGGTAAGAGTAGAACAAAGGATTATCACCAACTAGAATTAGTACCTACATTATAATAAAAGGAGAACATCAACTTTATATTTTAGGTATAGTGACAGGGTTCTAAGAAGAGCAATTGTATGGCAAAAACACAGTTGTTTGCTTGGTATTGCTGTAAACTGAAGCTGCCAGTTGGAATGAGCCTTTGTTGGGAATCCTCAGTGCCTGTTTTAGGTACATTCCTCCAGATTTACCTCTTTTGATACTAGAAAACAATCAAACAGAGGAGCCTACAAATGTTTACAGGACAAAGTAAGAGAAGTGGAGAATCCAGCCACAGTATGCCCAAGGAAGGAAATTGTGTGAAAATTGTTGCACACAAGAGATGTACATTATAATCTGCTAAAACCAACCTTCTTTTCTTCCCTCTCCCATTCTTTTGTAAACATAGAATTATAGGAAACAAATTCCATGTGGACAAGCCAGGTCAGCCCCACTCCCCAAGTTGGAAGTAGGGATGGAAGCCAGGCTGGCCAATGACAGGGCACTCTGGCCACAGTGACGGCTGCAGTGATGAGCATATGGTCTAGGCCAGGCCAACTGAAGCCTTCCTTGGGATTTTTGCTAGATTTACTGGGGAAAAGGCATTCTATTTTTTCTGGATTCACTAGCTGTGGGAACAATATACATTGAGAATTGCTAATGGACAACTTTGCCTTCAAATGAGACATACCTGCCTGAGGTCCCTGTTGCCAGGAAGTCAACAGAAGAGAAAAGAGAACTGAGACATAGGGAGAAATCGAACTCTGATGATATAAATTAAGCCCCTGGATCCAACTCTACCTGAAGCCAAAACAATCTGGACTTCCTAGTTACCTAAGTCAGTATATCCCCCCGCCTTCTTTTTTCTAAAACAAGTATGAAATGGGTTTATGGCACTTGCTAAACAAAAACATATTGGTTCATATAGAACTGAACTGACCCAAACCTAGTAACAGAATAATTCCACTTAGACACGTGTAGTTCTAATAAATTTACTTTTACTGATGTATCTGTTAGATATTTTGTTTCCTTGTCCTGTGTTTTTTTTTTTAAGTCTGCAATGAATTCTCGCTCAGCTGCATTCATAGTCTACTAAACCATTCATAACCTATACCACAGCTCATCATATACTGCACAGTATTACTGTTTGACATGTCATGTTTGTATGTCTCATCACTCCAACAAAATTCCAAGTTCCTCAAAGGGGGAAACTTCCATATATTTCTAATATCTGTACAGAAAAAAAGAGTTAGTCTCAAAAGAAAAATGATATATATAAACAATTATAAGAACCTAACATAAACTTTTGTTTTCATTCACATTAAAAATTTAAAAATCAACATGCTTTGAATATACTGAAAGATAACCAATTGCCAATATGAGTCATTTTGACAGAAATTCCACAAACTGTACTCCAATATTTCAATAATTTGATAACCATGCTCATTATTTATATATAGACTGTAGCATTAATAAAATTATATATTATATTAAGGATTACCTTATTGATGTCCTGATACCAGCCGGACATCATTTACATCAAACATTGTTAATGGAAGCCAATATGTTTTGACCCAACTGGTTCCTTTCACTTAAGTTACTACAGTTCTAAGCTCTGAAACAAGGATACCTGGCTCTCAGAAGTTGTTGGCCCATAAGAAATTCCTGAAGTTTCCTTGTCTATTTAGCACTATATGGTGCATTCTTTTTTTTTTTTTTTTCCTCCCCTGAAATGGAATAGCATTCGACTAGTGCAGCCATAAGTACGGCAAAGGAAGTTTAGGCCTAAATAAGAAGCATTTTGTTAATGATAAATGTTTAAAGTAGCTCACTAGGTTCAAGACTTCCTTTTCAAATTTTTTCTACATATTTAATAGATTCACACTTTATCTTCTAAAGACATAACTACTACGGTAATAGAAATTGTGAGAAGTGCATGAATGGCCCAGAAGTAGCTTCTGAATATTATAACCCAAATGTCTTGTTATTTCAATAATCATATTAGTGACGCTATGTTTCCTATCTAAAAGCACCCTGTGTACATCTTTGAATATTCACCTCACCTTTGTTCCTATTCTGAAGGTACCTGACCAGTGTGAAAGACTGGCTTGGCAAGGCGTGTGCAGACCTGCCAGACGACAGCCGTGGTGATCTTTTGTGAACTCAGAAAGAACCTTGAAAGGGAAAAATAAATCCTCCTCAACCCAAAAAAAAGATGCTCATTTCAAAAGTCTGTTATCATGGTAAAGAAAATCAGAAAGGTTAGTCCTGAAAATAACTACAAGGGGATCAACTGCCTTAGTGCAAAACTAGTCTTATTGTCCATAGTTTAATAGAAGCTGCAAAAAAAAAAAATCAGCTATTTTAAAAACCAGAGCATTCTCCCCAGCATTCGCTCACAGCTTGCATTTCTCATTTCTCTGCAATGAATCTTAATCACTGGGTTACTGTCCCAGTTTTTTCAAGTTCATTTCTTTCAATGTGAAATATATTTTTACACATTTACAATTATGCTCCTAATATTTAGATTAGGATTTATATTTGATGAGAAATTGGTTTTGGAGGTGACAGAAAAGACAGAAGTAGATCTGACTGATTAATATGGAAATATTATAATCTATGGAAACTTTATTACTTATTTATTATAGACAAAAGCTCATTTACTGAAACCTTCAAGAATATACATTTGTTTCCCTCATATAAGAAAGAAGAAACAATATACTTTTAGATTCATGATTTTAAAGATACTAAGTTGGTGTTTTTCTCATCTATTTTATTTGGAAACTAAAATATAAGATTTAGATTTCTCTATTAAGCATTTTGATATTATGTTTAAAAGCAAATCTAAAAGCAACCAACAATTCTGTTTAGATTTGGAACGAATTTAGTAATCCTTTGAAATTAAAACACTAAGGAGAATTACATTAAATTATAATTCAGCACAATAAGCAAGCATAACCAAATTTTTATTTATGAAAACATCTACACATAACCCAGTTTAAAAGCAATTTGAGTCCACATTTGCTTGCCTTTTCTATTTGCATGTACTGTATAATTAGAGTTTTCTATGTTTATCAAACTGTTCACTAATTGTTTTAAGATACTATGTCATACTATAATAGATCCATATATAAAATAGTATATAACATTTAAATGTTTTATGTACATTTATATACATTCATTTATGCAATCAAAACTTTGTGCCTGTATCTATTCCTTTCCTAGGTAGCATATAAATTCCCTGTGGAGAGGGGACATGCTTTATAATTAATGATATTCCTGTGCTTAATATCATGTAAGAAAGGAAGTTGGTAATGAAATAAAGATTTCTTGAATTCCTTTCTTCATACAAGAACAAATAGTAATGGCAGGTGTTATGTATCAATCTTATCCACCTGAAAGAGAGAGTGACTGTCTTTGAAGATGTCTCTGCTAAGAAACAGTAAGACATCTCCTTGGTGAATAACAAAAGACAGTGTTTCTAAGCCACATGTATCTCTTTGTAATCAAGAGTTTAACAATGAGCACATGAGAAGCAAGAGCTCGCAGAAAGGACTCATCAATTTAACCATTATCTATTCATTTACTATTCAAGGTTATCACAAAGCACACCAGTAACTTAAGATCAGAAAGGGAGTAAGCTACCTAAACATTTCCCATCTACTCAATCTAATCTTCAGGCAGCACAACACAGAACAATGGCCTGAATTTTTTAAAAGCTAGTGACTGGACTTAACACAGGATGCTATCTATGATTTCCACAAATAGAAGACAATTTTGCAGTAGTCTAAAAACATAGACTCAATGAAAAGAAATCATGCCCTGGTATATACATTTGCCACATGCAAACTGAAATAAATCTTGTATCTCCTATACTTAGACAGAGGGAAATTTTTAAAGCTCAGTATTAAAATTTAATTGGTAACTTTGACCTTGAGTGCCACTTTAGGTGAAAAATATTACACCAGTGCTCAGATTTTCTTGAGATTTATGATCTCATGTTCTTGAAAAAGGCCTAGCACCTCCGTGTTCCTGAAATAATTGATCTGTCTGTTACAAGTGTTATTTTCCTGATATCAACATCTGTCTCAGGAAGAAAAGTACAAACTGATGAAAACACCCTGCTATATTTAAGAAATCCAAAAGAACTATCAAAATTTGCATCTAACACTTTACTGTATTTATAAAAGCAGTCAAGATCATAATTGATAAGTTCTTAGAACACAACAGAGACAAAAAATAAAGAACAAAGCCATTTGCAAATAGTCTATAAAGATTAACCACAATTATTAATAAAGAGTAAACATTTTAAATGTGCTAAAAAGCTACACTGCAAACTTACAGCCCACATCTTTCTTGGGTTTGAATGATACATTTTCAACCTTGGGAGTCTTTCTTTGTTGCTTTATTGCAATCACAAACACTAGTAATTTCACTAAAAAAATATTTCAACCATAACTACTGATTGTGTCTATTGGTAAAGATAAGCAAAAGGTCATGAAATCCATCGGGTAAGTAGGGAATAATGATAAATCTGAAAATGACTGTGATTATGTAACTTCTTGCTTTAATGGAAATTCAACATAAAACTCAGAGTCTGTTTGAAAAGAAATAATGGGCAAATATTATTAATTCTTCTTCACGTGACAAAATATCCAATATTAAATAACATGCTTTAATACAAACTAATTGTATAATCCTTGTTATCACTTAGCATTTACTACATACTGGGCACTTTTAAAAGTACTTTACATGTATTAACTCACACAATGCTCACAACAACTTTGTAAGGTAGGAACTGTTATTAGACTCCTTTTACAAATGATGAAACTTCAGCACAGAGAGAGGAGGCAAACTGCCGAAGGTCAAACAGCAAGCGAACAGCTAAGTCCGGTCCCAGGCCCAGGCAATGTGGCTCAGAGCCATGCTTCCCACCACTAGACTACGCTGTTGTGTTCCATTAGTACATCAGCAGGAAGAATTTAAAAAGCAAGAGCCAACACATACAGAAAAAGCATACAGCCATTCATTAATTCATGCAGCAAATATTTATTAAGTACCCACTACCCACTGAATTATGTATTAAGTTCCTTTCCCAGACAAAAGGTTTATGGAGAAGATATTTAATTTACCTTTGTACCTAGCTCTGAAATTTGGACTCATGAAATGGTAACACCTGGCCTCTGAGACTGTTTAACCAGTTTTTTCTACAACCCACCCTAAGTAAGGCCCTGGAAAGGAGTCAGTGTATTAGCACATGGATATGTCAATGAAATTAGCTAGAAGAGAAAAAAAATCAAAGGAACTTCCATGGTAAAAGCACTAACAGCAAATAATGCACCTTAGAAGAAGTTTGTCCATGCAGCCTCAATCTCACCAACCCCCTGTTTAAACATCTGGGGTGAGACATCTCCCATACAACTGTGAAAATCTGCTAAACAATAGCCACATCAGGGTCAAGGCAAGATCGTCACCAAGCAAGGGTTAACTTTGACCAAAGAAGTCTGCGCCTTGTCAAGCAGAAAGAGGCAGAGATGCAAAAGTCAGGCAAACTTGATTACATAATTCTAGCCTAAATCAAAAGATAGCTACAGGGAGAAATACAGCTTCAACAGGCAAGATCATGAACTATTTGTTTTTTCCAAAAATGTAGAAAAGTGAGAAATATACTCATATATATTTATTACCTAATGGAAAACTATTATATGTTCTTACAAACATAGCATACAATAGCACCTTTATAAGTTTATTTTTATGAAGCTCTAAAATCTTTGAATAAATAGAAATACCAGAAGGGTTGTATCTATGCAAAGCCATCACCATTAGGATAAAGGAGTATAAACTTATTATTGGTCTACATTGCCATGTTTATAACCTGTGAATTTACTATACTTTCCTTTAAATAATCTAAGAGATCCCAGAAAATTTTGGCTATATAGTACATTGTTAAGAGGCAAATATGTACCTACTGACATACTATAAACAAAGAAATGCATTTCCCTGGAGGAAAATGGACTAAATAGAAATGCTCATGAGAGAAAGACATTTAAAAAACAACATTTATAATGGTTAATTTTCTGAAATAGAAATACCATAACACACAAAATAAGACAAAAATATTATGGTCACAATCATATACTCTTACCAAATAGAATAGAGGAAGTCACTTCTAAATATTATTGCAGAATCCTCTGCAAAGGGTATTTTCTTGGGAAAGTTAGGACTATTAAAAAGTGACCCAGAACCCCATTTTTTAATGGCCTCAATTTTGTTCTGTAGTTAAAAGATTTAAATTGATCTCAGGACACAAGTGAGGCAATTTCTAGCCAGAGGCAACAAAGCTCCCATAAATCTCAAACATCTCATAAATTGGCATGGCTACATGGGTGTGGTTTCAGTTATAAGCTATAACGCTTTGAAGACTAAACTTTACAACTAGGTGAACATTGTTTACGATGAGAAAACAAAACAAAACACATAATCCAGATGATTTTCCAGCAAGGATACTCTATATTTCATGTTCTACTTCATTTATTATCAAGTTTATCTATTAGAATCCTCTAGCTGTGAATACCTTTTACTCACAAAAGGATCATATACATAAGATCTTTGGTAATTAAACTGTGGAAGGCATTGCTTAATGGATGAAAAAAATAATTATGCTAAAATAACGACAGGACAAACCTCACAATGTTAAACAGAAAGCAACTGAATGTTTTCTGCAGGCAAATAATTGGTCTCCAGAGAGGAAATTTGTTTACAAAGTCCTAAAAACCATGCTTCTATTACAAAACAGCATAGATAGAGGATGAAGAAATTTTCTCAAATGGGGAGGGTATAATTTTTCTGGTTTATGTTCTCCCCTACTCACTTCAAAAACGCTAATTTTTAAGTGCCAGCCTGCTGGATGATTTTCTTCCCAGATTTAGAAGGGCACAGGGGGAGGTCGCTGGGTATGTGAGCATTAACCAAGCACCCTGAGGCTGTTCAGTAAGCAAATAACCAGCTCAACTGCTGATTGTAAAAAGCGTGCGGTACCGGTGGTTACTCACCAGGTGAATGATTTACACATTCGACCGTGGCCTCCTGGTCACACATTATACACCAAACTGTGAGAAACAAAGGCCGACAATATGCCTGACTTTCCACAGCAATTCCCATGTACTTTCCTAAGCACTTAACTGAAGTCATGATTATAGGACGTTTAATCAGAAACACACCTGGATCCACCGGCCTGGGATTTCTTCGGAGCCCATTGGTCCGTTTCTATGCACGAAAAGAAAAGAAAGCAAAGATGTGTTGGTGATTTTGCATTATTAAATTATATTACGTCTGACACTTTGGAAAACCAATGAATGTTGCACTTTTTCCAAAGAAAGCACGACTAAATTTGATCAAAACACAGTTTTAAAGTTTGCTTTTTGTTTCTCTAATAAGTCTTCCACATGAACATTGTTACATTTAATAAGTCATTGATAACTTATAACACTAAAAAAAAGGAAATATTTTTGTTTGCTAACTCCAGACATTGTGACTCGATTTTTTTTTTAAAGTCATAGGCACTACAGGAACTAGGAGAACAAAGCCCAAGCAGCCACTCTTGGTTGGAGAATGTTCCCAGCAAAGACATATGAGCAATAGGCTTAAACTCATCTCCTAAAACTCTAACTCAGCTGTTTATAGGGCCTGACAGACCAGAGACTGAAAAGGGTATACAACCTCAAAACAAAGACCTGAAGCTCTGATTTTAGAAAACACTTAAATGAAAATAGGGTTTTAATTAAGACCAGTTGTATCTGAATACTTTTAAAAAACAAAACATACAGCTTATGAACCAGAAAAGTCAATTATTATTGTAGAAAAGGAATCCATAAGAAAAAGTACACATTACAAAAATTATAGCTCAGATGCAAAACAAAAGATTTTAAATCTTTGAAAATGCACGGCTACACATTTGATTCCATAGGCATTAAATTCATTCCCACCTAATAACTATAGTGATCTCACTAATTAAGAAGGACTTGATTTTCACTTGTTATTACACAACTAGATGAAATGCTGGGTCCACGACTATCAATATAATCTAGATTTTCACAAAAGCCATTTTCTTTTCTTGTGTGTTAGGGTTTGTGCTGGTGTCTGGAGTTTTGGTATCATTCAGAGCACACTTGGCTGTGCTAAGCACACATTAGCCATGGATTTTTCTCAGGGTTCCTTCTGTTGTTTTCATTGACAAGTTAAATGGGTGAAATGGGGTTTTTCAGCCTCCCAAAGGGCCTCAAAGCCATATCCAGCAGACTCTCAGGGTTCTCAGGTGAAAGCAAATTGGAGAAATTTTTTTAATGTAATTTTTGTTTTTACCCCAACTCCTTTCAACGTGGATTTGTAAAAACTAATAAGAGCATTAACATCAGCATTGAAGCTATGCTGAGCAAGATGGATAGCTGCATTGGGTATACTGTTATAGAGAGAGTCCCTGGGAGACAGAGGAAAATGTTGCTGTGGACTTCCTGGTGGCCAAGCTACACAAAGGGGAAGCAAGATGAGTTACAGATTCAGATCTGATAATATGAAAGAAAACTGCTTTCAAAGAAAAATTCTCTCCTACCTGAGATTTTATAATTTCTTCTTTGGAGCTTTCTAAGCAAAGGACATTGAACAACACAACTGACAATACTTTCAATAGGAAAATATATAATGATGGGTATCTTGCCCTTATTTACTTCCTACATATTCCACCACCTTTTTTTTTTTTTAATTTTTTAAAGTCTCAGTGAGAGTGGGTAGGTCTAGAAGAAGCTCAAATGTTGCAGGGTCCCACCACCTTCTTAACATACAATAGAAGCTCTCTTTCTGCTGGTCTCATACCTTCTATTATCAAAGTGCTAGGAAGGCAAGAAAGGAATTCAACATTTTGGTCTGATTCCTAGAATCCCTAAACTGGTACTATTTACAAACTATAAACTTAAAACACAAAAAAGAGAACCTGAGTTCAAAAGCAACTCTATATTACCTTGAATTTAGGATTAAAATAGGCAACACAGTGTAATTATTAAGAGTATGGATTCTAGAATAAGACTACCTAAATTAAAATTCAGTTCCTACCACTTGGCACCTGTTTGATCATGAGCAAGTTAGTTTATATCTCTGTGCCTCAGTTTTCTCACCTATAAAATGGGGATAATAATAGTACCTACTTCATAGGGTTTGTGGTGAGAACTAAATGAATTAATTTACATGTGCTTGGAACAGTTCTTGCCAATGGTAAGGATTATTAAGTGATATGATAGCTTATTATCATTATTATCATTATTATTAACGTCATGGTATTTTGAATGTTTAAATTCACATAAAGAATTAATTCTTCTACCAAGTTAATGCCTTACTAGGTATGTCTTAGGTTCTTCCTCTTGAAAAGTCACTGAAAATCAGTCACCCTGAAAACAGAAACCTTTCTACAGGAAGGGTGGACATTGTAATGAACTATGATATATTTAAGAAATACAAAAAAAAAAACCCCAGGAATTTTCAACTCCTCATAAGACCAGATGCATTTGGATAGCATGAAATGTTTTATACTTTAAGAAAAGGACCTAAAAAGTATTTTATATTATAAAAAACTTAGAAATGCTTATCAGAAAATTTTGAACAATTTTAAAATGTAAATTTGAATTGCTATCCTGTCATCTCTGTCCACATACGCCCCTCCCCAACCTACATTCTCAAAAGCCCAGGGCAGAGCTGGACAGGCCTTTGTACCCAGCAGGAAGGGGAGACAGGAGGGGAGGCACATGCGGTAGCCCCTCCCCTTCCCCCTCCGCCCCCCGCCCCCCGGGCCCTCTCAGCTGCAGCCCCACATGGCTCTCATGGCGATAAGAATCAGTCTCCAGAACCTTCTCAATCTCCTTTGATCTACCTAAAACAAGGTGGGGGGGGGGTAAACAAACCTAATTTTATAAGTACTTGGTAGTTATTTCTTGCTTCATGATCTACTACTTCGTCTTCCTCTTAAAAAAAAAAAAAAAGATACTTGGATGCAAGAAGCTCTCTTTTCCTGCCTCTGTTGGGAGAAAAACCTAATTCTCTGTTGATTTTACCAACAACACAAGCAAAGTTTCATTTTCTAAATTATATGGAAGCTGGCTTTGGTTCTTCTGTCTGTTTTAACCTGTGGAATGAATTTCAAGTAGCTCCACAGATATGAAATGATAAACTTGCTTCTTGGAGCCAGCGGGGCTTTCTGAAGGTCTACTCTATAATGGGATGTGGGGTGAACATCCCAGGATGGTTATGGAGGCCCCTGGATCCTGTAGCTATTGAACACTGGCCTACCTTGAGCATAAAGTACAAAATTAAAGATAAAAAATTCACAATCATAGCTATTGAAAGGGAAACAGAAAAAGACCGTAAGTCAGTACATGGAGAGCAGGAAGGTCCTTAAGAGAGGGGGAAAAAATAAAAATCACAGCGCTTACAAAAGGGCTTTGCTATTTATTTGTGGAAGACCTTATCTGTGGAAGCATCTGTATATGCTTCTTTATATTCTTTTGCCACACTTCCTACTAAACCAAACCAGTTTCCACACGGACTGGCCAGTATAAGAGCTTACTATAATTCTCCATCCAAAGCAGAGATTATTAGCACAGTCACACATTAAATAAAAATTACACATTATTTTAAGCAAGTCACTAAAAAACAGATGCTCTATTTTAAAAAAAAATCAATGTGAAAATTAATTCCTTTCATAATAGGCTTAAATGTACTTTTTTTAAGAGTATAAAAGTACCTGTGAGAATTATTTAATATCATGTGAAAATTATTAACCACTTCTTACTAGCACACTTTCTTTCTGTAAACACACCCACTTCACATTACTTCATTAAAACAAAACCTTGTTCCCTGGAAAAAATAATACATATATATATATCTCTAATAGGGTAAATGTTAAGTAACACTGAGTTAAAGTTCAGAGCTCTACAAGGTATCTGTTTCAATACTATAATAATAGCATGAGAGAGTAAGCGAAAGAAGTTCATTGCCACTTTTGGAAGAATCCCAATGGCTCTGAGAGAAAAAACTCTTACCTGTTGACGAATCACTAAAGGAAATTTTAGGTTAATTTATTTTAGCCCTAAAAGAATTTGTGTGGCCTATTTTTAAAATATATTATTTTGTTATGCATTCCTTGCTCTAGACTCAAGATTCTAAAATACAGTCAATGAATACACTGAATAGATGCATATGAGCTTCTTCATAGCACACTCTTCACACCCTATTGTACAAATTACGTACTTATGCAAAAAAGTAGAAACAAGTGCCTCTTATGACATCTTGCTGTACTTTTCATTATTTTTACCAACTATATAAATGCTAGCTTATTAAAAACATATTACATCACTTTGAAAGAGACAATTGTTACATGTTAAAATAATTTGATAAATAATTACTGTCATTCTGTTACTCTGAATTCTCAGATTATTGTACTTTTGGTTCCCATAACTAATCACAAACATTTTATATTTTATTTTTCTCTGCTATGTTTTTTTTTTTTTTAATGTTTTTGCTATGGTATTTTGGGGGGGGTCTGGTGAGAAATCTGTTACTTTTAGTTAAAGAGCAAGGCAATGGTTGTCTGGTGTCTGACATATTTTTTATTATTTTGTATTTTAAGTGACTTTATTGTGAGAAGTAACAGGAATCACATACTTCCAAGCCATTAGGAGTTAGACTCTGTGTTAAATCAAAAGGAAATGTCATCAGATCATGATTTTATCAACAGGACATGGTACTAACCATGTTTGTGCTTGAATGGAAAACTACTAGGAACATGAAACCATGTCCTTAATGAACAATGTTAGAATTTTGGCAAATGTTGGGCAGCAACACACTTCATGACAGGCAGACGTCTACCAGCTTCCTCGGATAACAGCCACCTTCCCTCTGTTCTGAGTGCTCCATTTCACACACAGTCTAACGCTAAATAGTCACATTTTTCTTCCACCTAACGTCTTCCGATAGAGACTGAAAATCCCTCTGATTCAACTTGTGCAATGCATTCACAGGCACTTGGTTGCTCCCCCTATTTCTGTTTCTTTCTATTCATTTTAAAAGGCACATTTAACATTGTAAAAGCTCAAGTCTGGTTAAGTTAGCAAACAACTTGAAATGCAGAGATTATAGAAAAATGTTTTAATGTTAATCTTACCTCCGGTAGTTTGAGCGTCCCTTGTTCTGAAACAAATGTAAAAATTGGCATTGTCAGTGTAAAGTTATTTTGTTTGGTTGGCAACCTTAGCTTGTTCTCTGCAGAGTGGTAAAACACCACTGCTTTGTTTTCTTAGCTGATACCCGTAAGGCTGGGCTAGTAATTATTTTGCAACCCAGGTTCTCTTACCTTATTGGCTTGTCAGGAAAATGACTCACAGTTTTAAATGACTTCTAGGTTATGCTTAACTTTTTCAATTGTTTACCAAGCAATGTCAATTCAACCATGTAAAGCTCCTTAAAACAAGGGCTTGCACTAAATTTATATGCATGAGAGAAAGCTAAATGCAACCTTTCTTTCAACACATCTAGTTTTAAGAATCTAAACACACTGAGTTAAAAGTATTGCATTAACTGTAACGATTGCAAATTTAATACAGGGAAACATTACATATGAATTATTTTTCATTAAGTGGCTATAACTCTTAATTTTGGGAGGTTTGATTTAAAGACGCAAATTTAAAAACTGAGTCAGGATTCTATTCTGATGCTAATTTTCCTTTCATCCTTAGTTTAACTCTATAAATAGGAACAATCCCTTCATTATATTTCAGTTCCTGAAAATGCCTAACAGTTATCAAGGGCCCTGGGATCTTTGGGGAAGCAATGCGGCAGAAGGGCGAAAGGTCACTCTGAGGATAAGAGCACACACTGCACGTGGAAAACTGGTGGACAGCATTTTGGCTTCCTTTCCCCCCTCCCAGGGGCACCTATGCATGCTACAACGTCTCCAGACTGAGGGGAAACCCCTCATCCCTGTGAGCCCGTGCCTATACATTCCCCATCCAAAATGATCCCCTAAAGAAGGATCTGAGAAGAGAAGCTGAAACCGAGAGAGACATCAGGAGAGAAAGGGCAGACCTAAATGGGGGCCCTGTAAGACGTTTCTCTAAAAGACTGTAAGAAGCTCTGCAGCCAGAGTTGAAGGGGAAACCTCCTACCAAGATACTTGACTAGCTGCCACAGATTGCTCTACACAAGAAGGCTGCCTGGGGCATGGAACAGGAGGTTGGTTTTTTTTTTGTTGTTGTTGTTGTTTTGTTTTTTCCCCCCTCCAGTTTTTTTTTTTTTTTTTTTTTTTTAAAGGACTACTTCCGATTAATGGAAACGGAAGGTCCACGGGCAGAAAGTCACCTTCCCAGAGAAAAGCTAAGTCCACGACCCTTTGCCAACTTTAAACACCATGACCTTGGCTTTCACAGATAACTGCCTTCTGTGAAGGCATCTCTGCTAGGCCTTAAAATCAGCCTTTACAAATGAGTATTTCTCTATTTTACTACTCCTTTCCCTCCCCGTTAGAAACACACAATGTTTCAGATGATAGATTGCCTAAGAGGGCTGGTTTGGGAAGAGGGTCTCTAAAAGTACCGTTTGGTTGTCCCAGACTTAGGACCCAGGTTAGGTGAACTTGGGTTCTTAACAGGGCAGCTGCTATACCTGCTGCACAGGTTTGCCCAGAAAGACCTGCACATGCCAGAATGGCCCTATTCCCCTCCTGGTGAGTTAGAGTGAGAGCCTGAACTAGGACTCAAACTGCAGGAGGGACAAACAGGAGGGGAGTTTACATTTTCAATCCAAGGAGACTGAGGAAAGCTCTGCTATTTCTGCATGACCTCTAACACGGGTGTTCATAAATGAGCATGCACCTTAATTTCAATTCAAAAGTATCATTTTTCCTGATCTTTGCATAGAAGTATTTTTATGTCCTTGTGAAGTAGGTCTTTTACAACATGCTTGAAAGGTATTATTTATGACATAAAACCTATGATAACCTTATGTGGCTGTAGTGATCATACTATGCTCCATGAAAGTTCCTCTCGGTGCTCCTCAGGAAGAGGAAACGATGGTATTTAAGGTTATCTAGCTATGTGGACACTTGCACGTTTCACCCAGGGAGAAGATCCAGGAACAGAATGTCCTCATTTACGGGCTCTCACAGCTTGTTGTGTAGGGTGTGGCTGCCAGCTGCCCAGTTCTTGGCACGAGCAAGGACTCTTCACGGAACGCAAAAGGGTGTGAGGCCCTGAGAGGCACTGATTGGACTGGTACAAGATAAAGAACTAGACTTGGCTGACCACCTATTCAACTCTCCCTCCTTCATTTGTTCCCCTTGTCATTGTCTCCTGCTCTCTTTCTTTGGGGTCTCATCAAGAGAATCAGCTTTCCTCATAATTCTGATTGGATGCACTAAGAACTGCTCTAGGTGAAGCCTCGTCTGTGTAACCCAGATAGGGAAAATGGAAGAGGGGCTTGGTGCTGGACACAGCTCCAACGCTAAGGGCACGAGTTCTTCAATGGGGCATACCCTTTCCTCTTCCTGGCCATCATGCCTGGTCCTCAAGGCCACATCTACCCTGCTGCCCAGGACAAATGCCCACTGTTGCCATGGCAGTCAGCACTCTGATCTGCTGGGCATACCACATAAACAGCTCTGAGTTTTTATCTTGGAAGTCTGAGCTTTTATCCAGTCATGTCTCATGGTAGGATTCTGTGCATATCTAAGAATTGGGAAAAAGCCAAAGGAGTGGCAATAACTCTTAGAATCTACTCTGAGTTCAGAAATTCTTAGCCAGGCTCCTTTACTCATACTTTCGTACTTGTGACAGTGACCATGCCATCCCACTGACTGCATCCTTTACAGACATAATCTAAATTCTCATGGCCACATGAATGCAATAGCTTGACAACTTATGTGAAAATAACAATAACAAGAGGGAGGAAAAACCCAACTGCAACACTGTCTCATACATTTTCAAAGTACAAGTTCATTCTGGCTGGAAAAACGGATGAAGAACCTCTTTTTATGAAGTATTCCACAGAAAATTTCCTCTAATTTTGAAGTCTGCAACCCCACCTTTTACTTCTTCTTGGCTGATGGGCACTTGGATCTCTAGCCAACTCTGTGCAGGCCACAGTTCTGCACTGGGGCTGGATGCTAAAGGCTGATTATCATTAAATCTACTCTGGCTGAATTTTGACCCAGATGAAAAGTTGGTTGCTGGTTGAGACATGATGAAAAGGTCTCTCTTTCTGCCTCTCTCTTTCTCTTGGGAACTTTCTCAGGGTGGTAATTCAATTCTTCAAGTATCCAAAAATTTTTAATCCTCACCATATCCTTACCCTGCAGCCTACTTCTCAGGCTCCTATTGATCAAACTATAAAACGTCCTTACCCTTTCAAGAATCTTTCGAGATGGTGACTCACAGGCCCTCAAGGGGTTTATACCTTGGATTCTTTCATCATGCCCCAACTGGTTTAATGTAATTCAGACAAGAGTTGTGACTGAGGTGCAGGGAGCCTCTGCAGAGCTCTGTCTTCAATGCCAACACAGAGCTCAACGTGCACATTTGTGTAAGAGAAAGGATTTTCACCGAGGCTTTAGACTCACATCACATAATTCACTTGTTTAAATATAACATTCAGTCCTATTTTGTCAGTTCATACATTATTACATAATTTGCTTTCTCTCCTATCGGAAGGTCCATTTCTTAAGACTAAACAAATCAATGTCCAGTAAGACCATTTGTCTCAAAAGGGGCCTAGAAAAGTAATTACCAGCATAGCTTTTGAAGGTGCCTTGTCATCATGACAAACATGCTATTTCTGTGAGGTATTAAAACTAAAAGACAGTTAGACTGATAAAATTTTGGAGAAAGTTGCACAAATGCTATGTTCACCACTTAGATCTACAGCAGTGTTTTGAAAAGACAACAAGCAAACCATAAACTATGAATAATACTTTGATTCCAAGGCTTTTCAGGAGCTCTAACAGGAATCCAACCATGTAATAGATTCCAATTCCCTTTAATAATTATTAATGTATCATTAAACTGACCCAAATAGTTAGATGGAAGGAATAATAACTACTCTTAAGTATAAAATTGTCTTGATGAGTTAAAAAAGAGGAGTTAGGTGTACAAAAGGCTGTAAGTAATATTAAGCAGAACCAAAGTCATTTTTTGGTTACGAAATCAATGATCAAGCTTCAGTTCACGTTAAAGTAATATGATAAAACGCCTCACAGTAGAAATAAGGCTGAAATAAAATTGTATCATGAAAGTTTATCTTTTGCGTTAAAATACACAGTATGATTTACAAAGCAGCCCATTTCAGACACCAATTGGGGGTGCAGGTTCCAGGTAGCAATCTCCCAGGTTTAAACCACTAGGCTACAAAGGCAACGTCGTTCCAATTAGGAGTGGCTATAGCAGCAGCAGGAGCAGCAGCTGGCCTAGATAAAAGAGCGATTAAACAGATAAACAAATGGGGATCTTCTTCAGTTAAATATTCGGGCAGCTGAGGCTCGCATTCCCACTCCTAAGGAAAAGATGCATTAAACCAAAGTCATCTGCTCCAGCAATATTTGCCTTCCAACATTACTTTCTTTGTTTAAACGGAGAAGATGCAAAGCAAGCTATATTGATCCATGTTAGAGTAAGAAGGGGACCAAAGGGACTTAGCCATATATTACAGTGGGGGGAAAACATAAATGTCCACAAAGGTTGCAGCCTAGGATTACGGCTTCACAGCGGTGTACCGTGAGAAGGAAATGGCACCCTGGAATTGCATCAGCTTTGCAGTGACTTGTTGAGAGAGGTTTGTATAATGGAGTTCATACCTATTCATTATTAACGTTGGAAAGTTTTGGCACACACTTCAGAGCTCGTGTATGTGTTGATCATTGAGGTTGCCATGGTGAATGTGAAAAAGTCAACTCAAGTTCAGTGAAAGAGAGAGTGGAACTGCCTGCCCTTTATATCCATGCAAATCCTCAGATGTTAAGACAAACTAATCACTCAACCTTCAAATGTGTTTCCAAGTTGCACAGTTTGTCTTATTAAAAAAATAAACTTACACCTTTTTTTCATACTTCAAATGTACTTGAGTTAATAATCTGTCATAGTCAAATATTAATATGAATGGATTACTTCATTCAGAAATACACTGCATTTTTGCCAAGTAATTATCATTTCCAGGATGAATGATGACTAGATAAATTTAAGGGATATAGAGCATTACATATAAAAGGTTTCTGAACCCAGGGAAGACAACACCCAAAGAGAGCTAACTTCTACAAAAACAAGAGTCAAGAGATGTTTCAAATGATTAATGATTAATATTTAGCCACATCCTGTAACACCACCAAGGATTGCATTTGGGTTGAAATAGTCCTAGCTGGGGGAAAAGCAGTAATAGTTTGATGTTAAAGCCCCTACTTTGAACTTGGTACTAAGGGGTAGACACAAAAGATGAGAAACACATTTCCTTCCTATATGAAGGAGCACATAATCTACTAGGGGAAATAAAATTGGTAGAGACAGATGCAAAACAATCGATATGTTCCACTACATTGTCCAGCTTCCCTAGTAATTAAGTTGAGGCCATGACTGGTTTTAGCCAATGGACTGTGATCAAAAATACCACTGCTTACTTCCAGATCACGGGTCTAACAATCAGCAACCTTGGAGACCATGTGTGAAGTCTGCAGAGTCGTGAGATGGAACCCACCTGGATCCCCAACCCATTGCTTAGAAGGGAGCTGCTCTGGTGGGCCACTGAACCCACAGAAATCAGTGGATGTCTGAGAAATAAACTTTTATGTGGTATAGTCACTGGGATTTGGGAGTTTGTTACTTATCACAACACAGCCTAACCTTGGCAAACAACTAAAACCTACACACAAACTAATTAGAGAACAAATTAATTCAGACTACCACTGGGTGGTCAAGGTGAGGTTAATGATTAGCAAAGAGCTTGGACAGGAAGTAAAGAAAAGGTAATCCTTGGAACTCCAAGGAGAAAAGAGGGCATATTTCAGGGAGAGGAAATAGTAAGGGCCACGCAAGAATTCTAAAAAATGGGATTGACAGGATCGGGGAGTAGGTTTCTCCAGGAAGAGGTATTTTTGTCACCAGCTGTTCTGTGAACTAGCTCATTTCCTTGCTACCTGTTAACTTAACCCAGGTGTCCCTTGTCAAAAGCCTAATGATCAATGCTTAGAGCACGAGCCTTTCCTTGCACAAATACTAGAAAGGAATGTAAAAGGTCTTCCTAGTTTTCTTTCATTCTTAAAGTACTAGCCAGGGATTCAGATGTGGTTTTTATTCCACTTTTCCACCATCTAGTCAAGCTCTAGTCTCTACAAGGGTGGAACAGGACCCAGAAGCCCTGAGGCACAGCCGTTCTACTCATTTACCTGCCCATCAGTTTGCTGGTCACCTACTCACTTATCCATCCACCATATCTTCCTTGAGGTCAAAACATCAATAAAGTATGGTTCTTATCACTGAGAGGCTTACAGTCTGATTGAAGAACTGGACATGGAGTCCATGATAATAAATGTGATAAATGCTATGATAAAAGTAAACATAAGATGCCAGCGTAGCACAGAGGACTGACAGACTAAGAAAGCCCAGGCACTGGGAGTATCAGAAAAGGTTTTCAAAGTGGAGGCAACATTTATATTGAGTTTCTTAAAATGATTATAAGTTTACCAGACAAGGGAAGGAAAAACATTAAAACAGAAAAAAAAAATACACTTTGATACACAGAAATAGAAATGAAAAAAAGTGGTTGGGGACCTGTGCGTAGTTAAACAGAGTTGTGTTTTGGGTTGGGGGCTGGGGAGGAGTGGTAAAAATTGGGCTGGAAAAGTGACCCAGAGCTTTGTATGCCATATTGGGAAGTCTGAACATCATTCTGTGAGAAATGGAAAGTATAGTAAGCAAAGGAGTGATGTAATCAGATTTGATTGTAATAGAGACCATTTATAGAAAGAGTTAGATTAAGAACAGAAAGGAAACTTTTCTAGCTGTCCAAACAAGAGGCAATGAGATTTTCTGTCTACAGCAATATTCTATCAGTGGATTCTAGAGAGACATAAGAGGATAGCTAGGAGAAATAGGTAAGAGAATGAAGACGAAGAAGAGGGAGTAATCAAGGCTGACACACAGGTCTGGGTGGGTGTTTGAATGGTGGACCTTTGACTAAGCCAAGGAATAGAAAAGAGAAGTTTGTGATCATGGCTAATGAGGTTGGTTTTGGTTATGGGAAATTTGAGGTCACTGCAAGACACCTGGGAGGGGATATGTGAGGAGAAAATGGAAATTTCAAATCCAGCTTCAGGAAAGAAGACTTGTGTGAGATGGACCCTTACCTACCTGGGGTGTAGACTGTAGCTAAGGCAGGGAAATCAAGCAGAGCTCCAAAGGATGTCACAAGGGATGTGATGGGATGTAAAGGAGTGTGTCAAGGAGAACGGCTAATGGTGCCAAATGACAGAGAAAGGTCTAGTAAGATAAGGCCTGAGATGTGACGACCAGTGGATCTGGCAATTAAAAGGCAGAATGAAATATTCTCAGCCTTCGTTTAGCTCCTGGCTTATTCTGTCATTCTGTACAATTAGTGCCTCTTCTCTACTTGACCTCTCCTTTCTATAAACCTGTCTGCTATTCAGTGAAGATGGCATGCTCTCTCCCTTTTTAAATTTTTTTTTTTTTGCTTTTATTACTTTTAAGTAACACATAATTATACTATCTGTGGGGTACAGCGTAATATTTCAATACATGTATACAGTGTATAATAATCAAATCAGGATAATTAGCATTTCTATCACTTCAAATATTTATCATTTCTTTCTGTTGGGAACATTCAAAATCTGCTCTTCTAGCTATTTGAAAATATATGATAAATTGTTAATTATAGTCAGCCTACAGTGCTACGGAACACTAGAAATTATTTCTCCTATCTAGTTGTACTTTTGTATCCATTAACCAATCTTTGCATGCTCCCCTCTTTGGAACTGCCTCCACCCCAACTATTCATCATTTATAACAACTTACCCATTCCTACTGGTCACAGCTTCCTGGACCACAAGTGCACTCCTGACTCACACTGAGCAAATCAGAATCTCTTATTGTCTCTTGAGAATATATTAGTAGTTAGACCATGTTAAGCATTGTTGCTATAAATCTCTGTAAAGAAGGGGTGAATCTCAAACCACCTATGATTTAATGTTATGGGGGAACCTGGATTATGTAAAGATTTGAGTTTGCCTTAAATCAATACTACCCACTTGCTTTAAATTTGGCTGTTGGAATGATTTTCCCTCAAAGTCAAGTTCTTCTGAAAATGATATCACCTTTTCCTCCATACAAAAGCTCCGTTCAAATGAACTATGTCTCAAGCCCCTGAAATAGCTTGTCCTTCCCTCCTGCTCTCCCTCACACCCACAATTCCTCAAATAGCATGCCCATCATGGAAAACCACATTGGTGAACCGCTGCAAGCAATTATTACTGGATGCCTAAACAAAGAACTGTGCAAGTCTTAAGCCAATGCTGGGATTCTTGGCAGGCTGGGAAACAGCCCACAAAGTCTACCTTACCCGTGAACTCAAAATAGTACCTATTTTACCACACTCACATCAGAGCTACCAAACTGTACACATACTCATATTCTACACATGGTTACTACCTATACCAGTGCAAAAAGGGGCAAGTTTAAGAGGATGTCATGACTTCCAGCTTTCACAGGGCACCTGTCTGGGAGTGGGGGACAGAAGGTTGCTGATAGAGCTGTAACAGATTCCTCTTCCCCCTGAGGACGAGGCCCTTTTATTTATAAGAGCCACCCAGAAAATCCTGGCAAAAAAGAGAGGCCTCCCAGGCAGGTTCCCGCCATTTCATACCACTAACTAACTGACTATGAGCATTCAGTGTCATTGGTCTCTTCAAAATCTTGAGCAGTAAAGGACATAAAGAGAGAGGGGGGAAGAAAGGGCACAGCTGTACCAAACAGAAGGGGAATGGAGGTCAGCCAGAGGATGCAAAGCAGAGAACTAAGAGAGCAAGGGAATGTGTTCAAACTCAAAAAAACAAACTTGGAAGTTTAAAAAAAACTTTTCCTTCTTGCTTTATAATGAAAGGTATAACAATGTTTAGAGAATGATATTTTGTCTAGACTAGGGACTCCCAATTGTTTCCTATTGACTTTTTTAACATAGAAGTTTAAATTTGTAATTCCTTTTAATGTCATACTTATGTATCACCTCAAAACTTGTGCTCATTAATTTTTCTATCCACAAGTACACCAGAGCATAAAAACAACAAAAAAGTAGAAAAGGCCATGCCTTTCAAAAAAACTGACTTCTCATTATAACATCTTGGATTAAATTAGTGAGTTCTTTTGTGCCCAGGCACAGCACAGTGGTAAGCATCAACATCATCTCACTGTCCTCGCAATAATTCTCTCATTTAAATTTTAAAGATTAAAAAAACAAAAGCTCACAATGTTTAAGCAAATTTCCCAAGTTCATGTAGCTGGCAAATAGCAGAGCTAGGATTTCAACCATCTCTGCTTACTCTCAACTACACCATTCCCTTTAGAACACAACCACTGTGCCAACTAGGAGATCGCTTTATATTCTTCACAGACCACACCTCACCAAGACAGGGCCATGGGATTTATAAAAACATTAGCCTACCATTTATAAAACCATGATCAAAGAATATGTTAGTTGTCCCCAAAGAGATCAACAGATGGGATATATAAAGATAGAACAAAAAGTTAACTGATAAACTGTATCAGGGAGACAATTAAAGACTAAGAATAAGAATTCGTATATTTATTACATTTTACATCTTTGTTAACTGTTTCTCACCTTCAGACAGATGTAAGTTTATTTAGCAGGCTTTGAGAAAGTTGCACAAGCACTCTGACCCCAATCACTGAATGGGAAGGGCTGTTCTGAAGACTGAATCAGCACCTGCAGAAAGATGCCTAGCGTTGCACCCAGGCAAGGCAGGCACAGTGCAGGTGCTCAACTAATGCCAGGATCTTCCTCCTTGCAGCTGCTGGAGCCTAGCACAGAGAATGGCACCAGGCAGGGTAGGGGGAGGCCTTTAAAAATGTCTATTGAAGGAGCAAAGTGAGAGGAATGTGCTATGATCTCAGTCCTCTAACAGGACTCACCTTTTCTACAATTGCCCATTTTTCTGAACTCAGCCCTGAAATAAACTATTCTCTCTTTCTTTTACTCTTCTTCACATTATCCAAAATAATTCAGTGTCCACCTTTTCCTTTGGGAAAATCAAAGGTTGACATGGCTACCTTTGGAACTCGAGCTGTTAAAGATCCTTTCTTGTGTTCAAAAGTTTTACTGATTTTGAAAGGTCTTATTGATAAAAACACAGAGAAACTCAGGGGAAAAGGACAAAGAGAAAAAAGAAGAAAGAGAAAGAATAAAGAGGCCAGAAAAGAAAGAGAAAGAAGAGAGCCCAAGAAGAGCGCAGAGGGCCAAAAGGCTATGGAATGCATAATCGCCAACAGTCTTAGAAACCACCTCATGTAACAATCATGGAGCATTATGTTTAAAAACTACGGGGAAAATATTTACATAAAATCCAAAGGATATATGCTCTTTTTTAAATGCTGAAAAATGACAATGTATTCGATTCATTAATTCATGGATTAGTTTGTGTGATGTTTACTTCTGGCACCATTGTATTTCTGAGCCAAATATTTAAGAGAATAAAAAAGAAATTTGGGAACTAAAGACAGACGTGAAGAATATATTCTGTTTGTTTTCACTACTCCATTTATTTGTTTTGCCTATACTTGTACAGCTTTAGTGATATATTTAGGGCTTGGGGTTAAGAAATGAATGACATGAAACCCTTCGAGTCCTTCTTGACAATCTCTGCCTCCAAAGTACATATAAAAGTCACATGGATTTTAAATAATTTAAAGCAAAGTCGTGTACAAAAGTCACACAAATTTTAAGCAATTTTCTAATTGTGCTTATAAATGATAGTTTCAAAAGCAGATATGTTACAATAAACACATATTAAGAGTAAATTAGGCCTTAATTATGTTCAGAAAATTTTATGTCCTCATTAAAAACAGAATCACAACAATAAACTTGACTTACCACCAGAATTAACTCTTCCACAATTGTCTACTCTTCCCAAACATTCTTTGTGTGCTCTTGCGCCACACTTAAAACATAAATAGCCTTGATAAAATGTTCCTCTGAAAGGTAAAATTAGAGAGTGATATATCAAAATGTGCTAATTCCACCTATATGAAATCATTAGTGCAAGAAGGGAAAGAAAAGGTATCAACAGTGCTATTTAAAGTACACCTCGGTAGAGGAAGAGGCCTGTGCCGGAGCTTCCAAAGGGACTGTCCAGATAGACCGCTTAGCAAGGATCTGACGGATCCGAACTCTTAGGGCAATATCCCCACTTCAGAACATTTCAGCTAGAAAAGTCTGGAACACTTAGCAATTATACCAGTTCCTTTAAACTGAAACACAGGACTGAGCAAGCTTACCTCAGGAGCATCTGGCAGACTTTGCAGGACGTAACTCGAGTGAAGGTGTACATCTTGAAGTCATGGAAATTGGAGTCAGCATAGTCTGGCCTTATGTTAGATCTATAAAAAGGAAAAAAAAAAAATAACTTCCTAGAGAAAGTTTCACAACAAAGCAGCAGCATCGTCATCTAAAACCCAAATTCATCAAAATTACATTAGGTAGGGCTCAAATTTGGACAAAAGGGCTAAATATACAATGTTTCCTAACCCAAAAGTATGCTATGCATTAATATGCACCAAAATCTGATTGTGTGGGAACCAGCAACATGGAAAGACACAAGCAACATAATCCTCCCGAGGATTGAGCGTTCCCAGAGAACCTTATAGAATGGCCACATAGGTCAACCTGCCTGGAAAAAAACAAAACGTGCTGGATCTTCATGCTGTGTGACAGTTTCTTTTCTGTAGCCACATCACAGAAATATAAACTAGCTGGTGCGGGAGGGGAACTCCGCTGCATTCCCAGAGTTCATCTCTAAATAGGTGTGTGGATTATGTGATGGTTACAAAAAGAAATAAAATAATTTTATTTTTTTTTTTTTTTTTTTTTTTTTTTTTTTTTTTTTTTGTTGAGACAGAGTCTCACTTTGTTGCCCAGGCTAGAGTGAGTGCCGTGGCGTCAGCTTAGCTCACAGCAACCTCAGACTCCTAGGCTTAAGCGATCCTACTGCCTCAGCCTCCCGAGTAGCTGGGACTACAGGCATGCGCCACTATGCCCGGCTAATTTTTTCTATATAGATTTTTAGTTGTCCATATAATGTCTTTCTATTTTTAGTAGAGACGGGGTCTCGCTCAGGCTGGTCTCGAACTCCTGACCTTGAGCGATCCACCCGCCTCGGCCTCCCAGAGTGCTAGGATTACAGGCGTGAGCCACCGCGCCCGGCCTGGGAAATAAAATAATTTTATAGCAACTTTTGAAACAAAGCATCAGGATAATCATTAAAAAACATCTTCCTTAACAAATAATTCACTGTCTTCACAATCCAAATAAAAAACAAAATTGTTTTATCATTCATATTTTGTATTGTATTTATATCATACACATATACAACAGAAAGTTGTTATACACACCCCAACTAACATTCACTGCACATTTACTTTGTGCCAGATACTGTGACAACCACGTGACATTCATTACCTCATTTAATCTTCACCCCAATCCTAACTGGCCCTAACAATATTACTAGGTAACCAACAAGGAAGCTATGGCTTACTCTAAAGCAAAGCTTACTGTTAAAGTAAAGGAAATGGCAGGATCCCACCGGGTCCATGCTCTTAGCTCTGACGATAGAGTTCGAGGAGGAAATCAGCAACAATCACATTAAGATAATTAGATTTTTATATTTAGTAGGTATGTTGGAAACAGTTAAATTAGCCATTTCTAGTGAATATTTTCCATTATTCTTGATTTAGCCATGTCACAGAAAAATTAGAATAGGAAAAGTCAAAAACGGAAACAGGTACACCTAGAAAGCTAAGATGATGCACTCCAAGATGTTAAGCACAATTCCAAAGATTGTAGGAAATGTGTGAGATACTGATGAGCTAGGGTTTCCCCTTTTATAAAATACAGCAACCCTCCACCACACAAAACCCTGGAGTAATGAAGCATAACACAGGCGGGCAGCCAGGCATCAATCTCTGGGGTACCAGGAGAAGCCTTATGAAAAAACATTCTCAAAGGCAATTGGAGTAGCAGGCAGTGATGCAGAAGTGTCAGAGAGGTCAGCCTTCCAATCCATCTGCTGAATATGAGCGTGCTAAAAATGAAATCAAATATTAGTGCCATCTGGGATTTCTCTGCTCTGTGCTTCTGGTGACCTCACTTTTTAGGAAAATGTTCCACTACATGCTGAAAAGTACGGCCATTTCCATAGAGGCATTTTTGCATTCCCGATTAAAAATCACAAAGCTCTTCTTCAGGAAGGGAGGAATACAGAAAATATAAGGATCTAGAAACAGAACTCTCTTCACATTGTTCAGAAAACATTTGTTTATTCAGTCCATAAAGCCATGCATTAAAAGGTGTCTCAAAAACCCATTTTCTTAGCCAGGAATGGCTGTTGGTTCATTTGTCTCTGAGCATCAAGGTGATACAGACATAGATGAATTGTCAAATAACAGTTTTGGTCCTGGCAACTTAAAGAATTCATCAGCCTGGAGTTTTCACATAAAAGTAGGTTTCCTTCAGGCAGAAATTCATGTAAATGGGTCCCAAATAATAAGAATTTAATTAATTTCAGAAGTCTGCCTTGGACATAAGTGGAACTCCCATCTTTTGGAGTCAAACCAACTTATACTTAAAAACAACAATATAATACAGAGTTGTAGACAACTCTGATAACGTGTGTGTGTGTGTGTGTGTGTGTATGTATGTGCGTGTGTAGACAGAGAGAGAGACTGATTTGCGTTTGAACCATTTGTATTTAAAACTTTCACCAACTAACTAGGAATAAGCTGGCTTTCCAGAAGACAAACAGCTGAAAGGAAGATCACAAACACACTAAGACGTTCTAAAAAAAATCTTATGAAAAAAGTTCTGAAAATATTTTAACAGTAGTTGCCTTAAGGGAAATGAAACTTGAAGTGGTAGGGTAGAAACGATAGGAAGGAATTGTTTGAATTTTTTTAAACTATAATTGCATATTATTTTTTAAATCCAGAATCAAACACACTAAACAATAAAAGTTAACTCTCTGACCCTGAAATTGCCACTGAGGCACAACTGAATATAAAAGCATCGTTAAGGGCAGGGATCTGAAATTAGACCACCTGGGCTTAAATCCTAACTTGCAAATCAGTAGCAGCATGACTTTAGGCAAGTCAGTAAGTATATAACAGGAATACTAATAAAACCAAACTCATAAAGTGCGGCAATATAAGTAAACTGCTTAGAACATTGCCTGATCCAGAGCTGGTGTTCCACCAGCGTTGGCTACAATTTATGGAGTGCTGATTCCAAATCCATGTAATAATGGTGTGATCGTGATAGTACTTTATGAGTAAGAGTCCCTTGGTAAGTCTGTGAACAAGTCTCCAGAGGATTCTCATTCTCCTGGGAATTTCCAGTAGGAAGTCTATGAGCAGTGTCCTTGGGACCAGGAATCCATATATAGTTATTTAAGTGAAATAAGAAGTAGGGTTACTCAGGAGAGGACATGTAGGAGAAATCCTGGGGAACTGGATGAAGTCAGTGCCAAGTGAAGAGAGAAGAAATGTCAACACACGTGGCCTGTAGCCTATAGGAATGAAGAAGCCAAAAACAGTAAATCGGCTGGATGGGAAGTGTTCAGAAGGTAGACTGGAACAAAGAAGACAGAAAAACATCGGGGTTATAGATTGAGAAAAACACAAGGGCAAAACAGTCAAAAGTGAAATGTATTGCACATGTCCAATGCACCAGACACATTGCTAGGCTCTTCATATACTTGTTAACATTTACATCTCACTACAAATCTACAAGGCAGAGTCATTCATTAATTTAATAAATATTTATTGAGTAACTACCACATACATAGGCCCTAAGGCAAGAACACAAGGAAGATTCCTTCGCAGGAGCTTAGTGAGTGAAGAGGAGAGACATAGATGAGGTAAGAGAGTTTGGTAGGGGCCAAGGAAAGAGGCAAGATTTTGCACAGAGATCGACATCATATTTAGGTGACAAAAAGATCTCTATGGCTGCTATGTAGAGATCTCCTTAGATGGTGAGGCAAGAGTGGATGTAGTGGGTTGTCTAGAAATGAGAACCAAGGATCAAATAGGTAAGTTCACTTGTTTAGTCATGCAGTTTTACATAAAGAATTCCATTTTAGTGATCTGCCTTAACATCTGACAATTTGCTTTTGAGAACTTCAATGGAATATTGTAGATGTCTCAATAACATGTTCCTATCTCTTTTGCTTCTCCTAGGGCCCATGACTAATTCAACTAATCAGGCAATCAAATATATTTATAGGGCAAGGAATGTGGACATTCTTATGGCTTCTTATAACATTACATGTTCTCCCCAGATGGTCTCCTCTCCTCACCTGGCTGCACTGCAGGCTCCAGGCTGAGGACCACACATTTCCCCTCACCTAGGTGGCTTCTCCACTCCACAGATCTGCACTCCCAATTGCTCCCCAGGCATCTCAAACGCAGCACATACACAACTCAACTTCCATGCCTGATCCACTTACTCCATCTTGCAACCTAGAAACTTCAGAGTCACAATGAATTCTCCCCTTTCCCTCATGCCCTCTACATATTAATTGTCTCTTAACTTTTCCTCTGCTCCAGTTTCTCCTTCCCTGATATTGACCAATTTTTGTTGATTCAACCTTATAAATATCTTCCCCAAAACTCAGGTTCCTTAACCATGTGTGTACATTTGCATACACACACATGCACACACTCCATTGGTTCTGTTTCTCTAGAGAACCCTAATACAGACATACTAGAAGATAATGTTATATAGGTTTAGTGGAGCTAGTTACCAGAGGAGGGGATGGGAGCGGTGCTTAAATTCAGGTATGTCAGCCTCTATCACACCTTTACTTGGCACCCATGCCAAGTTAAATAGACCCCCTAGGCTTTCACCTACTTTGCATAGCCCTAAAAGAAATCATCGTAGCATGAAAAGTGTTTGTGTGTCCAGTTCCCTGCTGGTCTATATGGTGCTTGAGGACAGGAGCCATGTCTTCTCCTTTTTAACCTGTCTCCTCTTTATAGTAATCAAACATTCTACCAAGAAAATTGACTGCCAGGTATGTATGGTTGATGGCAATCGGGAAAATATGCTTTTATGGTAGCATTTTCTTCATCTGTTTTCAAAAGGCTGCCTTTTGCCACAGTATCAGATAGAAAGATGGAGGGAGTAAAGGAGAGAAAAGACATTTTTACTAAGCCAAAAATGTTATCTCCCATATGAAAAAAAAATTGAAGAAAAACATATTAACTGAATTTCAATTAAATTTTATAATTTATGTTTATTTACTTATATGTGCCCTTCTTTGTAGGAAAATATTTAATCTTTTTATAAGGACTATGCTACTCATAGATGTAAAAATATTTCAGTAGTAAGTATGACAGTGTAGTTAGTAATATAGTCATTTTTTAAAACCTATACGTTTAAAATTAACATTTTTCTCTATTTTAACCATAAACTTTAAATCCTGATAACATTTTAGTAATATGGTTATAGAATACAGGAAGTAAACACTAGCAAAATGAAATCATTTGTAATGATCACGACCAATTATAGAGGAAATAAGATGAGAATCAATTTATGATATCTTGCTATCTCATGCTGTCAGTATTATTTAACATTCGAGTATCACCAGTTTGGACATGGTGACAATTACGTAAAATACATAAATAGTTTATTTCATCATATTACATTGAAAGTAAAGGTAAAAGAGCTGGAAGCAGATGTTGATGCTTCAAAAAAAACTTGTCTGAATGGAATAGGCTTTTTGTGTACCCAAAATACATTGATTTGTAGTATATACACATTCACGGCTATGTGTGTGTGTTGCTAAAATTCAAAACATATACATTTTAGCAAATAGATGTCAAATACAGATTACTTCATTGTGAATGTCCCTTAAGAAAATTCTGAGCAATCTCAATATTTCTATTTATTATTTTATCCTCTATAATATAACAAAATGGACACATCTTGCATCCTTCCATTAACCTCTAGTATTTAAGTGGCAATAAATTGCTGTAAGCAATACTACTTAAGTTAATCTTCTTTCCCAAAGCAAGACTTTAAAATCATTTAAAATAATATGGATTTTTTTTTTATCTTCAGGATACATTCCTATATATGACTCTTTTTAAATTAGGTTCTTAAAATACATGTAACAATTTATTACATTAATAAAGAACCAAAAAAGAATTGGGCAAGCTAAACAGACACCAAAAAAGACATTTAATAAAACATATCATGTGCTTCTGATGAAACTCTAAATAAACTAGGTGCTGAGGGATATATTCTCAATATGATAAAGAATATCAAACTAAATACAATAAAAAACATATCTAATGTAAAACATGATCACAATTATATTAAAGTTCCTGAAGTCAATTACATTTTTCAATATTGTTCTGGAAGACCTAATCAAAGTAATATGACAAGAATAATAAATGTGAAGAATAAACATTATTTAAAAAATTAAAAGAATTATTTGGAGATGACATTGGGACTATTAGGAAAAGCTAAGAGATCTAACTGAAAACTAAATGTGTTAATAATAAGAGATAAAGACACATCAAGTGGCATCTGAAGAAATCCATGTGTAAGTTTCCAATGTTCTCCAGCAGGGAAATGCAGTAATGTGTGTAGCGTCTCTGCCTAGTGAAACCCCTTAAGACTCAGAGTTCAAGGATTTTGGGGAGACTGGTTACACAGACACTCTCTGCTTGCATGATCAGCCCAAATCATTAAAACACCCAAGAAGAAAAGCGTTTACTATAAATTACATTGTTAAAAAAAAAAAAGTCTAGGCAGACAGGCTGGCATAATGAAATTCACTACCTCTGGCACACCAAATTACCTATCACTTAGTACCACAAGGAACATTTCAAAAGCCAACTTCTCAGATGCCAGCCAAAGACCAGCCAACCCTATAAGCAGATCCTTCTAAAGATAGCAAATTCAAGCCTGCTATGTGAATGATTTTCTACACAAAAATGTCTAAGAAAAATCCTAACACGAATGTCTAGGTTCTATTATCAATGAAATTTAAAAATTAACTAAGGGAAATAAAAAGCATTCAAGAAAATAAAAGCCACACAGCAAATTGCTAAATAAGAAGACAATATATTATTACAAATATACAAACTCTCTCCAGATTAATTTATAAATTTAAAACAATTCCTTCCAATACACACACATACACATGTGTGTGAACACATACACACTTATAAATATACAATGAGATTTTTATGAACTTGGCAAATGATTATAAAATTCAATTGGAAGATATGTGTATGAGAAAAGTTGAGAAATTTTTAAAACTATGATGAATTATTATTGTAGGGAGTATATGGGAAACTATCATAACCTAAGGGGTACTAAAATGTTTATTTAAAGTACAGTTATCAATTCTGTGTGGGACTGACAGCAAAACAGACAAAAAGACCGATAATACAGAACACATCACCTTGAAGGGGAATAAATATGTATGTGCATAGGTGCAAGAACTTGGTGTGTGGTTTTTGTGGCAGTTCATTCATTCATTTATTTATTTAAAAACTTAAAAAATCATTTAAAAAACTTATTGACTATTTAATATGTGCTAGGTGGTAGGATACAATAATGAGCAAAATTATGTAAAGTCCCTGCCTATGTGGTGGGGGAGGGGGTTGTGGAAGAAACATTTAAATAATTCCACAAACAATTGTGAAACTGCAGCTATGACAAGTGCTACAAAGAAAGTGTTAAGAAAGCTTAAAATGTGGAATGTGACCTTGTCCGTGTGTTACCACAGAAGGCTTTCCTACAGTAACAACCCTTCAGCTGAGATCTAAAGATGTGTAATAATTAAACAGGTGAAAAGAAAGAGGAAGAATGTTCCAGACAGAGGTAAGATAAATTATTATATAAATGTAATTAAAAAGGACATTTCCCGGGCCGGGCGCGGTGGCTCACGCCTGTAATCCTAGCACTCTGGGAGGCCGAGGCAGGTGGATCGCTCGAGGTCAGGAGTTTGAGACCAGCCTGAGCAAGAGTGAGACCCCCGTCTCTACTAAAAATAGAAAGAAATGAACTGGCCAACTAAAAATATATATAGAAAAAATTAGCTGGGCATGGTGGCGCATGCCTGTAGTCCCAGCTACTTGGGAGGCTGAGGCAGGAGGATCGTTGGAGCCCAGGAGTTTGAGGTTGCTGTGAGCTAGATTGATGCCACGGCACTCATTCTAGCCTGGGCAACAGAGTGAGACTTTGTCTCAAAAAAACAAACAAAAAAAAGAAATAATAAAGTAGGCATATGTATTAACCAAGAAAGACATTTGTAACACACTACAGGAGAACTTATCACAAAATTATATTACACTGTTATTCCTATTAATATGACACAAAATTGCACATATATATATATACACACACACACACACACACACACACACAAAAATGCAAAAAATGGGTAGAGGCATTGTGAGTAATTTTAATGTTTTTATTTTAGAGTTATTTGTGTTTTCTCAAGTCTCTACAGTGAACATGCATTATTCAATTTATTCCTGCATCTACTCTTTTCAGAGATAAAAACAAAAACAACCACAACAATACCTATAAGCTTTAAAGATTTTATGCTACCAGACTAAAGTCCACAGCTAGTAAGTCACTGAACAGGATTTGAGACAAAGATCTGTCTCAAAGTCCATGCTCTTAATCACTATGCTAAAAGTATCACAAGCCAATTAAAAAGCAAAGAGAAACTGAATTAAATGTTTGCAACATATGTGAAAATATTCTTGATATAAAAAAAGCAAAATGACAAATTTGACCCAAAGAAAACTTGGCAAAGGATGTGAACAAGAAATTCATAAAGAAAAACCACTGGTTGATAAGTCTGTGATACCTATTCAGCCTCATTAGTAAATGCAGATATATGGGTGTTCCAGAACATGGGAAGACTGTAACAGACATTGTTCGGGCACAGTCATTCCTGGACACTAATTGCTTTGTCCTCTGCTCCCCACCCCATAAGGGATATGGTCTTTGCTGTTGAGTTTGAACTAAGAAACAAACAGTTGTAAATATTTCCTTAAATGAAAACACATAGACTATGAGTGCTTCATAATAGGAGGCTAGCCTCAATTATAAGACCACAACGCTACAGCATGAATTGAATTTCCCAGACTAGGCAAGAAGCTTCCCCAAGCAGACAGAGTGACTAGCAGTTGTGGGCTATGCCGCATTTGCTCCGGCTTTTTCTACTATGAATAAGATCTTCTATCTTTGACTAATTAAACCAGGACTCTATCCAAACTTCTTGAGCGTGGGGAGTAGGATGAATTATTTTCTTGCCAATACATAGCCCATTAGAAAACCTTAGTTTTCAAAGAAATTAAAATTAAAACAATATTTTGTTTATAATAGTGAATGATTATAAATAAGCTAAATGCCCAATAAGGGATTAAGAAAATAAATTGTGGTACGTCCATATAAAAGAATAATAATTAGCTATTTAACCATATTGGAGAAGGGTTTTTATAAGAAAATATTAGTATAAAAGTATATTACAAAATAATATATAGGTACATTTGTGTGTGTAATTTCTGTATGTGTGTCTGTTACTATAAGAATATAACATATATAAAAATAGAGAAACTAGAACAAATCCCATTATAGAGTCTTACAGTGTCATGTAACATTCTTTCATCGTACTTGTCACAATTTCATTTTAACATTTATTTGTATGATAATGTTTCTTTTCCCCAAAAGATTATAAACTCCGTGAGGCCAGGGGCTGTGTCACTCAGAGCTTATCACTGTATCTATCACATCGCGCACAGTGCCTAGCGCCAGGTGGCATTCCACAAGTACATGCAGTCTTAATGGACTGTCAAATGGAGATTAAAGATAATCAGGTTAAAATCAAGTCAGTACACAAAGTGTTTCCCAAAAGATAACCATTAAACATGAGTTAAACATGAATTACAAACTACAAACTTGGTGCTAAACTTCCTACAACCAAAGCAAAGAGGAAAACAGGATCAGTTCTAAGATACTTTATTAATTTTCCTGGCACGAAAGTAAGAAAAATTATTCTGACAGGTTTTCATAAAAGGGACACTATATATGGCTGTCATCTTCCATGACATCCTTATAAACACAATTGTGTGCCTCCCCCTGCTCCCCCTCCTTGATATGAGCCAAGTATTATCAAGTGTGATAATACCAAGTACTGATCAGTAAAAACAATTCAGGAACCACTCTGCTTATATATCATCACTTAAACACTCATCACCTCCCCTAAGGACCACCAAGTTTTGGCTAGTCAAATATTTTTTAAATTTAAGAATTAATTATTCTAAGCATATGAAAACTACATGTAGATAAGGCAAATATGCGTGCCAAATCGTCAAATACTAGCTCTAGAAGAAGGCCTAATAATTTAGAAGACATTTCTAAGGCAAATAACAGGCTATTATAAACTTAATAGATGTTAGCTTATATGGATCATTTCTCCAACAGAACTGATGATAAACATGCAAATCCTAGGGACCTAAGGAGACCTAAGGCTGTCTGAAATAGACTAACCGTCTGACACCAATATTATAGTGGGCAGGCACCGTGCCCCATACAGCCCACAACATGCGGGACAGATCGCTGGGCTGGCTGCACCATAGATCTAACTTAGCAAAGTATTTCTTATACTCTCCGAATTACCAAAGAAATATTCAAAACCATCAGAATAGTGTAGCCAGGTTGTTTTTGTCAAGTTGCAGGCACTTCTAAATCCCCAGTTCTGAAAAAGCATTCTTAAACCAAGTAAAGTCTTAGCCAAAAATCTCAAAATGAAACTGATCATTTTATACCTCAAATTAGGGCTTTCTATAAGGTACAATTTTAAGGGTCTCTTTAAACAGTAAGTTCTTTTTCCTTTTGTTAACTTGAAAATTTCCAGAACAAAACTCAAGTATTTTTAAAATATCTCACATTGTGAAATTAAATCCTCCAAGTAGGTAATAGATCAGTAAGTACAAAAAACATATTCATACAATCTTTCAAGTAAACTATCCTAAATTCTTATTTTTTCACAATTTATTCCCGTAACACCATAGTATACTAATTATGCTGTTAGTTATTTGAAAGAGCAAAAAAAAAAAAAAAAAAATGAAAAACAAACAAGTCTTTCAAAAACCAAGTTAAAAAAAAACAGTTCAAAAGGGACATCTTCACCTATTCCTACAGATTCATAAAAGGAATGAAAACAAAAGAGATTTATAAATCACAACCAAATCTTATTCCTTGTATTCCAAATCACATACAGTCTTTTATCTAAGGAAATGAATAAATATTTTCAAAATACTGATAAAAATAAGATAATCTTTGGCTTTGAAAAATAGTATTTTCTTATCTATTATATATTGCACTTCTTTATTTCATCCAACATTGGCTTTATAGTAATTTTAAATATACATCCATCACTGCATTTCAGTGACATTGCAGGGAAATTACTGAATGAGATGTAAAGGCAGTTAAATCTACAATAAATTTAAAGTGAAAAAAATGTCAGAGTATCTGTGATTTGGGTCTATATTTGTTACAAACTTGATGTGTGGCTTTTGGCCTATAACATATTCTTTCTATTTTTAGTTTCCTCACTAATCAAAGAATTGTATCTGTCATTCCTGGTGTAGGTGGCCAATCTCCAGGAGTGAAAGAAGGAAGAGAACCCCCATTTGTTGGAATCTCTTCTACCTATCACTCAAATTTGTTCCGAGGATAAATGAGAACATACATGTATACATTTTAATAAATTTTATTGACTGATGAAAAGCAGTATATAAATGCTAGATGCCACTTCTGTTATTGTTATTGCTATCATAAGTGACAAACAGTGGGAAACTTAGAGGCCTCATCAAGGTAGAGCAATAAAATGATGATTTATCCATTACTACACCCTGAATCAATGGGAATAAAGCTTTTCTTGTATTAAACATTTAATAAGCATATTGAAACTTAACTTTGCTTATAATACAATTTAGTTGTGCATTAAACAAATTGTGTGCCTATTATGTGTCACTCGTTTTCTAACACCAGGAATAAAAGAGTGAATTTCTCTAGCCCAAACAATCATGGATCTCCAGCCAATTTGGACTATACTGCTTTACTTCAATTCTTCCATCAAAATAAATTGTTCATCCTCTCGTCATGGTGGGAGGAGGGAGGGAGAGAAAAAGAGAAGGAAAGAAAGAACAAGAGTGGAGGGCGGGGGAGAGGGAGAGAGAGAAAGGTCTCAGTGTTCAGGTTTAAACAGCAAGATACCTCCCACTGTGTCAGCCATTCCTTGTAAGAAACAGATTCTAGAGAATTTGGATTTTCTTATTCTCTGGTCCAATAAATCTGTACCATCATTCAAACAATGAAGGTAACATGAATTAGGAATGCTGAGCTGGCACAGTGAATTTAAGTTGTAGCACATTTTAAATTATTAATATGTCTGATAATATGAAGTTTGCTGTTGAATTAATATGTTTTAGAAGCATATGGAGATGGAGATGATATTGTTACAAGGCAAAATTAGGGAACAAAAGAAAGAAATCTGAGAGGCAATCTGACAAGCTTTGTAAGATTTTCCCCTTCAAATTCTATAATGATTATGTATGCAAAAAGGTTTTTTAATCAACATTCCATCCTTTGAATACAAAGCCTCTGTTTCATACTAAATTTGATGTGCAGAAGTTCAGTATAAATTGAGCAGAATTTCTGTAAATTTGGCATAAATTGAGGCCCCTATCATCCATCAAAACCAAAAATCACTCTTCAAAAAAAGCAATAATTTCAAATTTTAAATATATTTATTAAAGAAATAGGCATATTCATTATAAACATTACTATGAACAAACAGTCAATAAAGATTTTTAAAAGTAGTTTAGTAACACTCTAGGTCTGGTAGAACTTACAGGTTATAAAGATACCCATCCTCCACAAGTCTGCCATAAAGTTGAAGAGACAAGACTCACATCTATCAGTTTGTGAAGAAGCTATGAACTTGACTGAGCAGGACTTAGAGAGCCACATGGCAAGCTGTCACAGAGCTGCCTTCCTCAGTGGAGACCCACACACAAGAACTAGAAATCAGAGGAGATGAGGCTGGAGAGGGTAAGTGGCTCTCCTATCCTGGGAGCACCCAGGGCAGAGCTGATACAACTAAAACTTAGAGTAGGAGAGATGGGATCAGTGTTCACAGGTATAAGCCGAACAGAGCTCAGACTCATTCAGGGTAAATAGCTTGAGAGTTAAAGTCGAGGGTGGACAAAAGAGTCATTTATGAGTTTACACTTTAAGATCAAGTTTAGGCACCAGAAATTGAATCGGGGCATGAGAAAACAGGAAGGTAACAGAAGGAAGGGCGCAGGAAAAGGGGATGTCCATTCAGCAGAATAATTAAAGTAAGAAGACTGATCCCAAGATAGGGGCTGCTATTATATGTCTGTCCTAGTATTACAGAACTTTCTGGAGCAGGACAGGGGCTGCTAAGGGATAGCAGATGAGAACGTGGCCAATAAATCTTATCAAGGCCTAGGACCACTGGGACACTTTGAGTATTTGAGCTGGCAGGAATGGATAAAAAGCACTGAGAACATAAGACACCCCTGTGTTTAGAACCAGTACATGGGTGGCATAAGGGGCCACGAGGCTGGGCAGGGAAGGCAAGTGGGTGGTTGCAGTGGTAGCAGAGAAACACTTCTCTTAAGATGGAAAGAAACATGATGAAAGCTGTGCTTTCAACCCAACAGCAGATGGGTAGAAACAGACGCAGATGCATCTCTCTCCACAAAGGAAAATACAACTCCCCTAAGGTATCAAGGCTACCTCACAGGAAGGGAAAAACTCAAAGCTTCTAAATGCTGTTCCTGAGCCTGAAGAAAGCGTGATGATGTCTTGACATCGAACTATACACACACTAAAGCAGGAATCTCAACCTCACTTTCAGCTTCCTCTGGCCCCAGGATGACTGAGATCCACTGTTCACTCAAGCTGTTGTTTTATGTCTCCGCCCCACAAAATGGGGTGATAATAGTTTCCAAATATTTCTGAAGAAAATGCATCCAAACCTGAATTGGACCTATAATTGCAAATCCTTTGAAAATGTTTTCTTGGCAGATGAAGGGAAGTACTAATGTTATTAACTAGTATCACAGTCCAGAGACTTTGGGATTTGGACTGGACTTAAAATAATCTGATGAGGTTATTGTCTGGGTGTCAAAAAAAACAGACAGTTGAAAGGGATTTTGAGACAGCCTTGTTTTCTGCAGAGTCAGTTGTGCTTAACAGTTTCAGAATATGCAGAATGGCCTGAACACAGCCTCATTCTCCACCGTGAAGTATTAGATTGATCCTCTATTCCTGCCTTTCTGCTGAATGTTGGGTTTTTCCCCCTCAAAACTAATTACATTAGAGAAATTCAGAGTAAAATATTCTGCAAAGCACACTTTTCTCACTACCCTTGTCAATGAACTTCAAATTGTCCTGTGATTTGGGATTCTCTATTCTACAGTCTCTATCCATTTTGAAATAATTTAAACTCCCAAATGAGGCAAAAAGCATACAGAACAGTAAAACTCAAGTGGCTACTCGTAAAACAAAAACT
Source organism: Eulemur rufifrons (assembly GCF_041146395.1). Classification (NCBI taxonomy): domain Eukaryota; kingdom Metazoa; phylum Chordata; class Mammalia; order Primates; family Lemuridae; genus Eulemur; species Eulemur rufifrons. The sequence continues at coordinate 116,713,783 of NC_090990.1, read as the reverse complement.
GGAATAGTCTCACTGGCTTGAAATAGACACATGTGCCAGTCTATCTCAAAAAAAGAAAAACATAACCACCCTCAAAAAATATTTTCAAGACATTCTAGGAAATGGTCTTCTTTCAAAAGACATTTATTGAATGCCTACTATGTTCCAGACGATGCACAATAAAAATACAATTAAATCCCTGACATTGAAGGTTGTTCTCTGAGTAGGAGAAGACTCGTTTGAGCCTACAGAGCCTTCCAGGCCCCAGCTTTAGGTGAGGTTCAACAATGAACAGCATCAAGGTGCTATCTCTTCCTTTAAGATCTCCTTCTGTGGGCCCTGCCTCTCCTCCCAGCCACAAGTATCACATGGCCACATTATGTCCCTCCCTCTGGGCCAGCCCCTGACTCGTGCCTATCCTGTGTTAGTGTCCTTCAGTGTTCTCCTTCCTGCGCAGATTGGCCTTCCCACACAAAGACGGAACACTCCATAAAAATGCTGCAGCCACCAGCTCAGCCCTTATGTAAGCTCTCCATTGTCTGCCACCACCCTCCACTTGGACCCCTCTTGTTTTTGCCAATATATACCTGGATTCTCATTCTGAGCCTAGTCCCTTCACAGACTGCCAGCACAGTGAGATAGTTATAAAATAATAAGAAATAATAAATATCGCTCTCCAGCCCTTGGTTCCTTACACATAGCTCCTAAGACCTTTTTAATTTCTTGAGTGATAGGAGTGTCTTTTATACTAGTAAGAGCTCTTGGTGGGCTCCTAGATAGTCACAGGATGGGGGCTGGTTGCCAGGGAAACCAATCATGTGATTAGAGGATTGGAACTTTCAGGCCCACCTCCAACCTCTGGGAGAGGAGAGGGGCTGCAGGTTGAATTGATCACTAATGGCCAATGATTTAATTAATTGTGCTTCATAATGAAGCCTCCATAAAAACCCAAAGGACTAGATTCAGAGAGCTTCCAGGTTGCTGAAAACGTGATGGTACCTGGAAGGTGTCATGCCCAGAAAGGGACTAGAAGCTCCACACCTTTCCCACATGCCTTGCCTTGTGCATCTTTCATCTAGTTGTTCATATATATCCTTTGCAATATCCTTTATAAACTGGCAAAGTTGTTTCCCTCAGTGACGTGAGCTGTCCTAGCAAAGGAAGTGAGCCCAAGGAGGGGGTCATGGAACCTCAGTTTATAACAGTCAGAAGTATAGGAGACAACGCACTATTTGCGATTGGCATCTGAAGTGGGGGCAGTCTTGTGGGACTGAGCCCTTAACCTATGGGATCTGAGTCTAACTCCAGGTAGACAGTGTCAGAATTGAATTGAATTATAGGGTATCCAGCTGGTATCTGCTGGAGAATTGCTTGGTGTTTGTGGGAAAAAATCCCTACATACTTTGGTGACTAGAGGTGAAGTATTCTGTGTTGAGTGGTATGTGAGAGCAGGAAAAAACACTTACGTTTATTTCCCATCCAATACAGAACAGTTAACGTGGTTTGATTTCTTACTACCTTTTGGTCTCACGCATTAGAGCCTGTGAGAAATGACCAAACAGGCTTCTAGACACTGAACGTCAACCCTGGCCAGAACCCTGGGCCTGCATTCATCCGGGAGGAGAAACTAAAACTATAGGTATCAGCCACCTCTGAGTGCTCAGGCTCTCTGGAGCACGGCGACAGTTGCTGTACATGCATTTTCTCATTTAACTTCACAATGCCTCTATGAAATAAGTATTGTTATTCCCATTTTCAGATTATGAAACTGAGCCCCAGAGAGCTTGAATAATTTTTCAAGGGTCACCTAACTAAAAAATCTGTCATGACTCAATGTTATCTGTTAAATTCCAAAGCTAATGCTTTCCAACTCTATATTATACGACCTTGAGTTTAATAAAGAAGAGATCGTTTTCAGGGATCTTGGTTTCTGGGAATTTTCATCTGGCCCATCCCTGGGATAATTATCAGAAGAGCATCCCCAGCCCATGAGAACATTTCACAGCAGGACACAGCCCTCAGCTCAAGCTCTCACTAAACCTACTGAGCTCAGAGTGCCAACCGTGGCATGTCCTCACTCTTACCATCCCATCTCCAACCCCATTCCAATTCCCAGAAAGGGGCATTCAGTATCACAAGGGGTCTCAGGGTAATGTTTCCAGCTTCTGAGCTGAAGCCATGTTAGACCACAGGGCACCAAGCAGCTCTTTGTGGACTAGCGCACAATTTACCAGTTTCAACTCTCCCTTGAACCCATGAGATGCGCTGGTACCATTAATTACTTTAAATTAAATACTGCTGTCAGCCACCCTACATAGGGGGGCTGTTCCCTCCCAACCTCCACAACATCCTGGAATCATGTCTTCCATATTTCCATATTTCCAGTGGGTATCACCACTTTTCCTATGTTATAAAATGAGGGGGAAAAAAAATACCTAACTAACATGGAGCTGTTGCAAAGGTTAAGTGAGTTAACACACATAAGGGTCCTGCATTGTACCTGAAAAGTAGTAAGTACAGAATAAATGGTAAATGGTACGTTACAACACACACCATGAGGTAGATAGTCTATCTCCATTTTGTGATTTCCAAATTGTGGCTCAGAAAAGTTAAGCAACTTGCCCAAGCTCTAAAGCAATTAACAGAGCAAGCTCTTAACCCAGTACTGAGGAGGAGTTCAGAAATTATTACATGGGTGGGTCATTAAGAGCAACAGAAACATTTTAAATGGGCAAATTACATCTCCAATAGTATCCCATCATAAGCTAAAGAGACCCATTTATTCAAAGTACCCTTCAAATGCTCATCTCAGTCTACGCTCCAAACCGTTATTCCTAGTTATGAATATTCTTCCTTCTCTCCACACTCCAAATGCAATCTAACCCTGTAGTTTAGGTCCCCATTTTTCCTTTGAGACCTTCCCAGATTACTATAGCCTACAATGATCTGTCCTTTACCTGAACTTACACGGTACTTACAACCTGAAAATTGTCTTATACTATTATTACTCAGCTGCCTCAGGCACTCTTTTGTTCAACAAGTATTTATTAAACACCTAATGTGTGGTACACATTGTGCTGGGACAAAAATAATGGCCACTGGCCTCACGATCCTTTCAATCTAGGATGAAGATGGAGGCATGAAAAGAAGTAAATCTAATAAAGCACTCCCCAAAGGTATAAGATACAGTGGAGAGTAAAGGAGAGACTGGTCAATCCTATAGTATAGGATGGGGTGGGTGATACATGGAAAGAGAACAACTGCTTTCCATCTGAGTCTTAAAAGATAAGCAGGTGCTCCCTAGCAGATCCCAGGTAAAGGACACCATGATCAAAGGCCCAGAGCTATAAAGGAGCCCAGTATGTTCTGGCAACTGACCAGTCTGGTTGCAGAACTGAATATGGTGAAAAATAAGGCTGGAGCTGGGCTTGAGCCAGACTGTAGATGCCATCTGTGCACATTCCAGGAATCTGATCTTGTTCTGTGGGCAGTGAGTGAGCACTAAAGGTGTGCAGATAATAACACCGTATTTGTATGTTAGCAAACTCTGGCAGCCACGTTATAGAGGGAGTGAGATGAGAGACCAGGAGACAATTATAGAGATGACCATAGCAAGCGAGGTAGAAGAATCTGAAGACCTAAAGTAAGATAGTGATGTTGGGAGTGAAAAAGGGAGCCAGAAATGAAGGACAAAGCCAACGAGAGTGAAGCATGACAGTTTAGAAAGGTCACTCTTGCAATAGTCAGTCGGGAGGCTACATATAGGTGGCTACGCCGGCAGCAGGGAGACCGGTTAAGAGGCTAACAGTAGCCCACAAAGAAATGACAAAGACTTCCCTATAATTTCCTCCTCTTGATTGTTTCTGCTGGACTGGTATTGTCATAACGGGCAGGGGCTTAACTTCGTGCATGGTCCTCTGAATTGAAAAGACTGGGGATCCTGACCTGAGCTTTCCTTCAAGATGGCAAAGCATAAATGGAAGTCTGCAGCAGGAAGTGAAGAGGGAGGCAGATATCGCAGTAGTTCCACAAGATGCTCAGGGTTTACTGATTTTCAACCAAACTTTTAAAAAGCTGGTCATGCTGGGAAATTTCAGTAGCTAATCAAAGGCTTGTTCCTTGGGTCTCCTGGGCAACTATCTGGCAGTCACAGAGGAATGTTTTAAGGCAATGACAATTATTATTGACATGCTATTCCTTTTCCTGACAGCAGCAAGGTAACCACACTGTCCTGGGTAATGTGTACTTTTAAATGGCAATTCTCATAGATGAAGGCAAACACAAAACTGCTTTGAATTTAGGTTATTGCTAGACACCCCCCTACACAAGAAAAAATAACCAAAACCAACATTATTTAATGAAAGATTTTAATATTATGCTATCAATATTCCTATCTCAGAAATAAATGATGATATGTGACAGCCTACCTTCAGGGCTGCTGAAAAAAATCAATGCTCTTTTTAAAATTTGAGCTCTGATATTTGCAAAGTGCTTTCGGTTCAGATGAGGAAAAGCACTAGAGGAGTACACAAACAGATAAATAAATCAATCTATAAAAAGAAAGAAAGAAAGAAATTGCTCACAGAAGATAAACAAATCACTGCAAAGCAGAATTTTATTAAACTCTACTTAGGTTTGATCCTCACAGAAGCTGCAAGAATTCCCCCAGAAAGTCCCTCTGTGCTCCTGGTGCAAGTGTTCTGCAAACACTTTTCAAGGAGAGGCGCTGACCACTAATGGCCAGTTGGCTCATTTCAGTTTTCCCAGTCATGTCTCAGAACCATCTTTGAGAAAGTCATTGATTAATCAATCAATTCTCTACATACTCATGCTCTGGCTTCTTGTGCTTTTAATATCAAGAAGCCTCCATCACTAAAAGCCAGCAGTAATCAAGTTCCCTGGATCACACACTATCTGTGCTTTTTGATCAAGGGTTCACAGTTAATTTCTTTGGCTTTGTAAGATGATGGGTTCTACTGAATCAGCATACCAATCTTACTTCTTTTATTAAGATTTTGAATGTATGCAATACCTTCATTTATAATTAAACTGATTAAACTAATTCTGATTATCATTTCATCATCTTTATGTTTCCACAGATGGAATAAGGTCTGCTTATTGAATTTCCCTGATGGTTTACACAGTGGGTACACAGAATTCAAAGCATAGCATCACCTTTAGGGCATGAAAACCTTAATCTTCCCAAAGGGACCACAGTATCATTGTCCAGTGTATACACTCACACATACACACATAAATACACACATACACACACACTCACATGCAATGTCTAATGTACTTTTGAGGACCAAGAGAAAAACATCATCACTCCTGGATAGAAATAAAAGAGGATTCAATTCACCACTATTTTTGTATCACAGTGAACTTCCACACTTCCCCCACTTTCTTTTGCCCTGCAGGACAAAAAGAGATCACAAATATTTTCAACCTCCTCTTTAACTGATGAGTGAATTAAGTTCTAGAGAGGAAGTGAGGGTCGCCTGGGTCCCAAGGCCAAGTCAGTGATAGGACTTGAGTCCTTCCTTATCTTTCTTCTCCTTGACCAGCATTCTTTGAATACCACTAAAATGCCTTTTCAATCTAGTTTCCCATTCTGTTTTTAGGATGATGAATATGATTATGATCTCCACTATTAAATCTTGGAATCTTTAAGCCTTCATTACTATTCATCATTAACATTATCCTCAGCTGCCTCCAAATTATTAAAAATATTACTTAAGCATAAATTAACTATTAAGCATTTAACCACCAAACACCTTTATGAAATCAGGTTTATTGGCCATTTTAAATAAATGTGAATTCTCACTTTCCAAATGAAGTTAAAAACCAATTGCAAACAGTCTACTAATAAACACTTAAAATTAATATTTGACTATTTCCCCAATCAGTCAGGTATTCAGATTGTCAACCTACCCAGTGTATTCAAAATGGCCAGCTAGCCATATTTTAAATTAAACATAAGCCTATGGGATTTAGCCTTTGTGGGTTTTGCACATTTAGACTTGTGTCAATAGCAAGAGTCAATACAAACCTAATACTAAAACACTCAATCTCTTACATTGAAATTTTATAAAACCAAGGATTCTCTTAAAGCATCAATACCCTTTTTAGAGTCATTTTGAAACCCCAAAACAAAACCAATCTAAGGGGAGTTTCATTATAATTGAATATGGAATTGCAAGTTGAACTGTGCGACACATTAAACAATTAAACAAGCAAGAAATTTAATTAAATTTCTAATTCACTTTGGATTTCCCTGTATCCTGCAATTAGAAGGTTTCATGCTAGTATCAAGTATTCAGGAGTCAGGAGTGCCCTGCTGAAAATAAATCTGCAATGTCAACAGCAAGCAGTATGTTAATGTCAAACAGATGGTAGAATAACAGGTACTATCGCTAATATCCACTGGAGGCTGGGTGAGTTCTCCTCTACCCCAAATCCACTGGCCTCTGGACTGGGAATTGGCAGCTTTCCATGAAAGGGATATATGGAAAAGAAGTAGACCCTTGTTTTATGGAAAATATACTCACTAACATAAGATCTGTCCTAAGCGAAAAGGAATCACCAGGAATTAAAGGACCTGGGATCTAGTCTCAGTTCCACTATTTATTACTCCTGTGGCTTTGCACCAGGTACTCTGTAGATGAAGTTACCCTGGGTCTGACTGGCTATAAGCTCTGAGATCATCCAGTACATAGGCATTTGAAGGAAAAATAATCTGTTAATTGATCTACCTATAAAATGGCTGGGGAGAGAGGCTGGTAGGTGTCAGGCATGATCTCTGTGGTTCCAAATCTGGGATTGTTCTTATTACACTGCCCTAAAGACAAACTTTCATGTCTCATGTATATGTATGTATATTATACAAAAATACGTATATGTATAAGTGTGTATGTAACACAAAATGTCCCCATATCAGATCCACTAAGGAAAAGGCTTAACACAGACTACTTATAAACTTGCACAAGTCTAATGCCACAAGCAAAAAGACTGCTTAGCTAATATAACCAGATACAAAAGCATTTGTAAGACAAGAAACAATAATGCAAGGCTAGGGCTCAACTATAGAATCATAATTGTCACCAAGCATCAGTTTAATCTTGATACCCTCCTGTCTGGAAAGATTCAGAATAGTTTCTAATTCATTATTCCTAGCTCCTATGGTATGTAGAAAATCCATTAGGTTGCTCTACGGTGTTTCTTGTAAACCAAAGCCCTGCAAAATGGTTTAGTTTTTTTCTCAGTCTGAAAGATGCCTAGGTTTTGATAATTGGAAAACCCAATTTGAACCCCTACCACAATTAAATAGGCCAGGCATAGTTTTGCCTTAGTAAACTATATGTGACCTCGGGTCTATTTTGTTATGTATGAAACACTATTTCTAAGCTATCTAGTTTTTAAAATGCACTGACAGCAACAGCTTTAATTTAAAATGCTAGTGCTCAATATGTCAAAGCTCAAATATTCTCTGAGAAGAAGCTTTAATGCATATATATTATTAATGTACTATCAGAGAACAGATCCCTGAGTTTATTCTGACCAACAAGTCATTAGTCAAAGACTACATAAGGCAAATTTGGCGTATGATAATAGATGAAAGAATTTTGTTTCTGGTTGCTGCTGCTATCCAAGGGAGAAGAAACAAAGAAAAATACAGGAAGTCTAGTTTGATGTTAAGAGATATTTTTAAAAAATCTGGGCTTAGGCTGGGCACTGTAGCTCACTCCTATAATCCTAGTGCTCTGGGTGGCCAAGTCAAGAGGATCACTTGAAGTAAGAGCTTGAGATCAACCTGAGCAAAAGCAAGACCCCATCTCTACCAAAAATAGAAAAAATTAGCTGGACATGGAGGTGCGTGCCTATACTTCAAGCTACTTGGGAGGCTGAGGCAGGAGGATCGCTTGAGCCCAGGAGTTTGAGGTTGCTGTGAGCTAGGCTCATGCCACAGCACCCTACCTGGGGTGACAAAGCAAGACTCCGTCTCAAAAAAAAAAAAAAAAAAAATCTGGGCTTAATAAAACATCAGTTTTATTCTTCCTAGCTATTTCGGCAAAAAAATTCTCTGGAGTAAAGAATGGGAAAAGCATGGCCCGCACCATGGTATACTAAAAGAACATGGGTGGAGTCTGTTCTACAAAAGGTGCTACACTTACCATCCTCAGTTTTCCTATCTGTAAAAACAGAGATAAACTGCCCCATCATAAATTTTGTGAAGAATCAATGAGACAAGCATCCAAAATAGCATTGTTCTTGGAATATAATGTAATGCCAGCAAATATGAATTCTCTCATAGGACCGAAGCAAGGACAGATTGGAAGAATAATAAATACAAAAGATTTTTTGTTTACTGTAAAAAACTTTATAAAATAAGAGAGTATTATTTTTAAAGAAAATTTTTATTTTAAAGCCCATTAATTTAGGGCATTTATGACTTTTGGAATTACCTCCCTTTATTCAAAGAGCTGGTTGCTTTGTACAGACAGTGATGTTGGTGGATAAATACAAAGGTGTAAGCGAGACTAAACAAACAGGGATCACTGACCAGCGGAATATTCCAGCCACTTTTGGGGCTAGGATCTGAGCTCCCAAACTTCAGTGTTTTCTTAGAGAAAGATGTTTAGAAGAAAGTCTGCTATTCTAATAAGTGACAGACAGGTCACACACATGGTTCAGATAACGACTTCAAATCTGGCTCTCCCCAGGAAGGAGACGCTATTCAACGCTCAGTATAAAGTCTATCCTGAAGGAGAAGGATGACAGTGTTATCACACTGTGTTCATACTTTCAGCAACTTATGTAATAAACATCCAGTGTTACCAAAGTGCTGGATGAAAAGAAACACACATATTTATTTACGACTCATTTTATTTCCCTCTGATAACTGGCCAGGGCTTAGCCTCAGACCAAGAGGCTTTTCCTCACCAATTCCTTTACTTCTAAAAACAGAACTTAAACTCTGAGACTAAAATCTCATTACCTAAACAACTAGAAGAAGAAAATACCAAACTAAATAAAATCAAACCTTAGCATAAATCATATTAGGCTCAATCCTGTGATAAGATAAAGTGATCAAAAAACACGATATAAATTAACTTGCAAATTAAGATTTCATTTACTGTGCTCTAAGGAAATTATTTAAAGCTAAAACTATCCTTACAAATTGTTAATAATTTTTAAAATGTTACTTATTATTTGATTTTATGAAAGCATCAAATTCTTATCCAATAGCATCACTAAAAAATAAGTGGAGAATATTTAAATTCTAAATCGTATTTTTCATCTATTAAATTAATATACTATACAAGGATACCTCCTGTTTATAAAACAAACTGACGGAAACTTTCATCGCTGGAGAGCAACAGTAGGTATTCTTGCTACAAATGAGGCAGCGTGGTGTAAGAGAAAAAGACCTAGATTGAGATTCAAGCTCAGCTTCTGCCACTTGCTAACTGAAAAAGCACACAGAAAATACTTAATCTCTCCTCTATTTTCTGATTTTTAAAAGGGATAATACTTTCCCAGCTACCTCACAGGACTCTAAGAATCAAATGAGGTATTATCCAAAAACAGTTTGGAAACTGTTAAGCACAATATAAACATAAGGAATTATCACTGCAAGGTACTAGACTCTAAATATGCTAACGTGAAGGAATTCAAATCTGAAACCTCCTTTAAAATACTCAAAATCAGAATATCAAAATGTTATGCATGAGTCAATCTGAAGTCCCAAAGTTTATTTCTAAACACCTCAAAAAGGTAAAACTGTATTATTTACTTTTTTTTGTGGAGACAACAACATCTAGCATTCATTGTACCTTGCCCATAATATTGGATTCAAAGGCAATATATGTAACTAAACATTTGTACCCCTGTAATATGCTGAAATAAAAAAAAAAATTTTTTTTAAAAAACAGAAAAAAGACACATTCAATTTACCCACAACTTTACCTGATCCTGATTAGCATTCAATTAAACTAGTTAATAAAAAAAATCTTTCTAAATTAAGTTTCTTTTCATTCATTCAAGAAAAAAACTGTTTTAGGCACAGACTTGAAGGAATAGTTATCTTCAAATATCTGAAAGGCTTCCATGTAGGGGAAAGAGTTAGACATGTTCTATTTGGGCCCAAGAAGCTACCCTGAATGAGGTTTCAACTCATTATTAGGAAGTTATACAATGAGAACTATAATGAGAGCTAACCAAAGAAAGAGCAAACAATCCCAGAGGCAGTGAGTTCCTCGTCACAAAAAGCATTCAAGCACAGGCTGCACTTGGAAAGAAGTTGTAGGACGGGCTCAGGCAGTGAATGGCTGAAATAGAGGAACTTTAACTTTCTCTTCAGGGAGTTCATAAAACAGTATAGTTCCTGAAGATTCTGATCATTATGAAAAGGTACTCAGAATCTATGGGGAAAAAATAGTAAAACAAATTAATTTGTTGAAATTATGTATCAGTGGCAAATGGCATTCTTCTGACTTATTTGAAGCAAAGAGCATATATACTTAACTCATAACAACTGCCTTTTTTTTAAATGAAAAGGAAAAATTTTCCATTGCAAATACCTTTCTTAGATCCCCAGGGATCCAGTAACTCTTTGAAAGTTTGTCCATCAGTATCACATGCACAGGACATTTCTATGTTGGAATTTCCAATACCATTCCCCTTGCATTAAAATAATGTGTGGTATAAACCACTTCATGCACGCGCCTTACAATTTATCACCGCTTTGCATTAACATTATAATGTTGACTTAAAAATATAAGCCTTGTCACAATGTAAACTCCATGAGAGACGAGAAATTGTCTTATCATTCTATCCCTAGTGCTAGAACACTTCTGAGCATGTATGAGATGTTCAATAAATACAAAAACCCAAATGAATGAATTTAGACATATATAACATAGTCCTTTTCAAAAATGTTCGAAGTATGACTTTCGTATCATCTCCCTAACTAGATTGCTATCGCCTTACTGCCCCATGAAAAGGAAAAACTAAGTTTCTCCCATTGGATTGCCAATCTCCAAATGCAGCTTATTTGTGTTGTGTAGCCCAAAGTAGTAATTCTTATGATCTAATAATTTCTTATCAAGAAATATCCTAACAGTAGTATGTCTAACATTAACTGTTAAGCTTGCTTACTAGCATAGAATTCACTGTAATATAGATTATATCATTTTCTTAAAGGAAACCATGTACCAAGTTGACTCGGTACAACAAACAATTCCAAAACAAACATACTCTTTATGTTAATCTCTATATGACCCAGATAAGCTAAAGACAGCATAGTGAACACCACTGCCAGGTTAAACTCTCCTGGTTGCACTATTACTGTTTATTTAAAAAGAAAAAAAAAGGCTGGGCACGGTGGCTCACGCCTGTAATCCTAGCACTCTGGGAGGCTGAGGCGGGAGGATCACTCGAGGTCAGGAGTTCGAGACCAGCCTGAGCAAGAGTGAGACCCCGTCTCTATTAAAAATAGAAAGAAATTATATGGACAGCTAAAAATATATATAGAAAAATTAGCCAGGCATGGTGGCACATGCCTGTAGTCCCAGCTACTCGGGAGGCTGAGGCAGTTGGATTGCTTGAGCCCAGGAGTTTGAGGTTGCTGTGAGCTAGGCAGATGCCACGGGACTCTAGCCTGGGCAACAGAGTGAGACTCTGTCTCAAAAATAAATAAATAAATAAATAAAAAGAAAAAAAAAATCAACAGATCAAAGGCTCTGCTAAAAAGGCTCAGGGACACCAATTCAGCTTACTAATTTTATTTGCATTTAGTTTTAACTAGAGTAATGCTTATTTGTTGATGGAAATTTTGATATCTACCCTTCGCTCTTTGTCCTGTCTGTGACTTCTCATTCCTCATAAGCATGTTCAAGAGTCTCAGAAAAATGTCAAATAAGTATTAAATATAACCAGAGAAAAAGGAGAGAGGTTGATCCCCACTGGGCAATAACAAAATAAGAATACTGTTCAATATTTACTAATGGTTTGTCATGCATGAAATGCTTTTGCATGTTTCTGGATCAAACAGGCTACTCAAAGACTCCATTTTATGACAGCCGTGATTTCTCTGAGCACTGTCCCGTGTCCTACTTCCTTTTATTGCTGCCAGTATAGTTCCCTATCCTGCCTTAACTGCCAATTTTGAAAGGTTATAGACAATACATTAGATTCGGGGAGAGTTGAGCTGGCTTCAACTTAGGAGATTAATGTGAATAAGTCAGCACCATGAGACTAAGCACAGCCCAAGGGCAATGGATCCTGTCGGCATAGATTCCACACCCATAAACAAATTCTTCATATTAAAAATTGGTCATGAAAACCTTTGAAAGAAGAAAAATAAAAAGTTGTTTTTAGAGAAAATAATTTCTCATTAAAAAAAAAAAAACACAAGTACAAATGGGTAGACAAATAGAGAGATGGTTTGTAGTCTGATGTTTTGCTTTTTATGCTGATAAAACTACCAGTTTCCAAAAAGACACTGACAGGCTTTGGACACCCAGAAAATGCCAAAGCAGGTGCCACCACAGTCAAAATGTCATCCCCATATACAGCTCATCCAGGAGGGCTGACCCTGTGGCCAACCTGACGCCACCAGTGTCTTCCCTGCCCCTTCTGGCTTTCCTCAGTGTGCTCTCCAGGGAGGAAATTTCAGAATAAATAACAGGCACAAATGGCATTGCTGCTGGGAGGAAAATGCTTCAAGCGCACAAAGATTAAAAGATCACTGATTAAAAACGTTTCTTGTTGATGTGGTTGTCTCCCGAATAGAGAAAAGCTCACCACATTGCTGCTATTGGCCTGGATTCTGTGGGACCCATTGTCCTTCCCAATAAACCACATAATAAAACTTAATGAAACTGGATACCTGAATAGATGCAGTCTGTTCTTTGAGCAGACATTTTAGATGCTCAATTAGACAGTAAAAAATAATCCCAAATATAGATAATAAATTCAGGTTTATTTTTCTTTGGGTAGGGTAGGGAGCATTTTGAAGTTAAATCATCATCATGGCCTAAACAGGAATCCCTGATACTAAATAAATAAATAAACAAATTCTACAAAAGGCCACGAGGACAGTTCAGTTACAGCTGAGATCACTTACTGGTAACACATATTCACTACTTTCCCTAAAAGCCCAAACTCCTGGGCTTGAGTAATCCTCCTGCGCTAGCCTCCCAAGTGGCCCAAATCATTTTATTTGTGGATCCTTAGGTAGGAGACATTGAAAAACACATCTTCTCTACTGACGGCATTAGATTTTCTTCAAGGGGTAGGGAACCTGAAGCGTTCAGGCCACATGTGGCCTTCTAGGTCCTACAGTGTGGCCTTTTGACTGAATCCAGATTTTACAGGACAAATCCTTTTATTAAAAGGGGTGCAGCGGAGAAAGATGAAGCTTTTCTTGCCTCCTTTGGTGCTTAAAAAAGAACAACCTTGAAATCCGAAGGCTGCAGGTTCCCCAGCCTATAAGCCTTCGACCATGAGATTGCAAATTTTTCTAAGGCATTTTTGTAGACACCTAAGCTGGTGCCGGTCCTTGCAGATATTTTTCCTTCTGGCAGTTTGAATTGATGCTTGGATAAAACTTACGGAACCAAGAAGGATGGGTGATTTTCATATTATCTAGTCTGCCTTTTAGGTAGCATTGATCTCATTCATTTGTATGCCAAGGACTGCAGAAAAAATATGCAACTCATATGCTATTTGGGGCTTCCTTGCCTCTCGGAGATGTAGGCAGAGCTTGGCCCAAATTCCAGTTTTAGGGTCTGTGATGCTCGGAGCCCACCTGCTTTCTCTCATTTGTCTCTCTGTCCACATTCCTGCTTGTGGCTTTCTTGATTTTTTGTTCCACCTGTCAGACCCAGAAGAAAGGCTTCACTCCTTTTCCATTTTCCACATGAAATCTAGTCACAGTCGGTGTTTTACGATGCTGACGGGTGTCACAGGGAGACTTATGTCATGCATCTGTTCCCTCTGCTTTTCCACTGGTCCTCCACACCCTCAGAAATACCCAGAGTGTGCCCCTCCCCACCATATGCTGCTTCCTGCGGTGGACCAGTGCTGCTGACCCAACCCCTCTCCTTACGGGGGCAACTAGGCAGGCCAGACAGAGCCCCTGCCCGCCCATCCTGGGATTTGGAGGCATAAAGCTGTGTCACATTACACATCAATTCAAAATGAAGCTCTCTGGTGAGTGTTTCAAGAGAAGATAGCCTTTGTTGTTAATTTCTGAAAGATCTATGTTTATAGTGATAAAGTCTGGCAGCAAATTTAAAAGACTGATTTTGTTTATATTTTTGCCCAGGTAGAGATGCGTCTAGTATCTACATGAAGCTAAGTCAGAGAATTCTATGGCAGGGTCAAACAACAACTACTACTACTGGCACGAGTACTATTACTACTCTCTCTTCTTTCTCCCACCCTGCCCCTCCTCTTCTTCATTTTCTTCATCAGGAGATCTGTTTGGATCTTCTCCAATGTCTAAATAAGTATCTGTTGAGACAACAAATTTCATCTTTTAGAACAAGGGCCAGCAAACTTTTTGGTAAGGTTCTAGAGAGTAAATATTTTTGGCTCTGTCAGAACGACTCAATTTGGTCCTAGTTAAGTTCGAATGCAGTCACGGGTAACACATGAATGAATGCGTGTGGCGTGTTACGGCAGAGCAGTGGTGGGATGTATATGGCCCACGGCTGTGGTCAGTGACTCCTGCCTTAGAGACACTGTGGATCTCATCATATTATATTTTGTCAGACAATAAGAAATCCAAAACTCATGAAGTCTTTTTTCTTTTCTTATCTTGGTTGTTGGAAAACTTGAAGAGTAAAATTTCAAATTTACAATAACAATAAGATTGTGCACTATGAACCAGGTGCTGTGCTAGGACAGATCATGCATGTGAACAACATCGACAAGATCCCTGTTCTCACGGTGTTCACAGCCCAGTGGAAGAAACAGACGTTAAATAGATAAACAGATCTCATGGGGTAACTCCATTCGTCCAGGAACCCAGGTAGTTCAGCCTTGGAGTATTAAAGGTACATACAAAGCAACCAAAATAACCAAAAAGTAATTTCCTTGTTTACTTAGCATTTCAAAAAACATAAAAGGTAATGCAATTCAGAGTCCAAAGACATGTGTCTCAAAAGGCCTTTTTCCCCTTCCCAAATCCCTTAGACTCCATAGCTAATCCAGAGCCCCACTCAAACCAAAACTCGAAACTTTTTAAAAATTTTTTTAGAGACGGTCTCGCTATGTTGCCCAGGCTGATCGTGAACTTCTGGCCTCAAGCGATCCTCCCACATCAGCCTCCCAAAGTGCAGGGATTACAGGCCTTAGCTACTGCACCTGGCCAAAACCTAAAGCTTTCTTTCCATCCCCAGATCCATTTCCTTTTCCTTTTCTCCCAGCTCTAGCAATGTAGTTCAATTTCACTTCTTTTGTAATAAGAAAGAAAGAACCCTTTTTCTTTTTTGAGGCAGGGTCTCGCTCTGTCATGTGGGCTAGAGTGCCATGGAGTCGTCATAGCTGACAGCAACCTCAAACTCCTGAGCTTGAGCAATCCTCTGCTTCAGCCTCTCAAGTAGCTGGGACTACAGGCATGCACCACCACACTGACTAATTTTTCTATTTTTTGTAGAGACGGGCCTCACTCTGCTGTTGCTCAGGCTGGTCTTGAACTTCTGGTCTCAGGTGATCCTACCATCTCAGCCTCCCAAAGTACTAGGATTACAGGCCTGAGCCACCACACCCAGCCCAAAATCCATACTCTTTAGGAGAAGAAAAGAGAGGTGTTAATAAAACTGAGCAGACAAGTGAAGTAATAGCTTCTCTCTACCAGAGGATTTGCTGGACGGAAGGCAGGCTGCAAACACGATGCCTGAATGACTTTTCTCTGGCAATACGATTATGGTAGCGAAAGAATAATGGGGATGTGGGGTTGCTCATTTAGCAGAGGGGTCAGGAGAGACCTCCCTCCCAAAGTAACATTTAAAGCCAAGGCCTGTAGGGTATAGAACCAGCTACCCAAACAACAGGAGAAAAGACCATCCCGGGCAGGGAGAGCTCACGTGTGAGGCCTGGGCATTCTCCAGGAACTGAAATACACAATCTAACTAGAGCAAAATGAGCGCAGGGAAAACTGATGTGAGATATGGCTGGAAAGATGTGTGGGATAAAATCATGCAGGGCTTTCTTACATCCTGGTAAGAATTTTGATATTGTATCAAGTACGATAAATACCCAACAAAGGGTTGTAAGTAGGGCAGAACACAATCAGATCGCTCCGATACGTCGTGAAGAATGGACTGGTTGGGAGGAAGCAGGGAATGCAGAAGCTAGTTAGAGATGCAGAAGGCTTAAACCAGGGGGTGCAGTGGAGACACAGGCAAATGGTCGTACTTAATCTGCAGAGACTGGTGAGAGATTGATTACAGGCCGAGGGAAGGGGCTGTGTCCAGGGCAATTCTTGGGCCTCCATCTATTGATTTTCCAGTAAATGGGATTGGAGGGGGAGATGATTTGGATAGAACTATCAAGAGTTCAGACCTGAAATTTAATCCATTATATGTTAACTGAACATTAATCTATTTAGAAATAATAATATTTAAATTCAATTGCAACGGCTCCCACATTGTTATATGCCCAGGGCTTCCAATAGTGTCTGGCAACAAGGCAAGTGCTCAATAAATATTTGCAGAATGAATAAAATTTCCTGCGGCAATTATCTCTCTGGTATTCAGAATATCGGAGCAATATCTTTAGATTAAAACAAATTATGTTTGGTGAAATAATTTTATATTTGAAATGTGAAAAACATGCTTATTGTTTTCATCATGCAAACTACAGCAAGTAAAATTTCAAGAGAACGTTCTTACGTAGTGGAGCCTGAGTTTGAAGAAAATGTTGGAAACACTGTTCTCTTTGACCTCTGATTATTTAAATTTTTCTTTTTAATGCTGCGGCATGTGTGCTTTTTATTGTGAGTGATTTCAAATTCCTTCTGGAAGTAGATGGGGAATAAATTAGATCGAAACACCGTGCCTCAGATTAAATGCGATTTGTGGAGCTTAACAGCTAGACTCCCACTCCCCACCGCATCCCACCAGGACAGCTCCTTCGCGGGGGCCCATCCTGGGAGGCACAAAGCTCAGGGGCAGCCTCCAGGGAACCGGCGTGAGCTCCAGAATCTCCATCCCCCATTCCCATTCTCTTCTCCACGCTACCATTAGCCTAGCGTTTAACATATAAACGTCCTGAGCTAATATTTCAGGAGACATGACTGACCTCTATGCTATTTTTCCTTAGGTAATCCATGTACCACTCAGCATGGTGTAACATTACACGGTTAAGAAATCTTAGACAGTGGCAGTAATAACGGTACACGCATCTTCAAAGCGGCTTTCTTCATTCAAGGGAGTAAATGTGAATTGTTAGAATTTCAAGAACTGGGTCAGGTCGGTCAGAAGAAATTCCAGGCCAAGAGGGCCTTTCATTTCTCTTCAATACACACTACAGAGGCTGATTCTGAATCTACCAATTTCTACCATGTGCAAAGCTTTTTTTCTCCTCCTATTTTACCTTTTTTTTCCTAACTTTTCTTTTAAAAACCGTCCTTATTCTATTATTCTACTTATTTTATATTGTACCCAGTTTTGACTTATTCCTGGGAAATTTAAGGAAACTATTTGATCCCTAGGTCCTATAAACAGGGGAAAAAAAACAAAAACAAAGAAAAACCCCTGACTCCAATTTTAGATAAGAAGATCTGAGTCCAGTTGCTTATTTTAGCACCCTCATGGATAAAAACATCTTGTGAACTGAGATCCTCAACTCTACAGAGCATCATACTTATATGAATTTGCTGAAATGCTGTGATTGCTAGTTTCCTGAGCTATAAAATGGGTGTGACAAGGTTTATTAATTTAAATCTAAGAGAAGAATTCATAAAAGCACAAAGGATGTAATGGATTTGAGGAAAACATATCCATAGCTTCGGAACAACATTTTGAACATTGCTATAGGCACTCACATCCACGTTTTCCAGCATCATTATGAAAACCAGCTTAACCCAGTAAAAATATTTGCCATCCTATTTCACAGATGACTAAATGGAATTGTGAGAGACAGTTAGTGACAAAAAGCCTTCTTGGAATAAATAAAAGCAAGCAATGCGTATCAATCAGCCTCTTAAAGATTTAAATATATTCTTTAGAGCATGGTCCCTAGAACTACAGCATATGAACATTCTTTGGCTCAATAATTGTTCCAACAACCTCAGGAGCAATCAGTCCTGCCACTTCTTCTCATAAGAAAAAAGAAAAAAAAAATCCTTCCTGTTCTATCCAAGTGGGTCACCGCTGCTTTTCTCTTTGTTCCGCCTTTCCTACAGACATTTGCCAAGTTCTGATGTGGTTCACTGTGTATTTAAATGCTGGAAGTGGTTATGGCCAAAGAGGGTCAGAGAACATGACACCCAAGCATGGATGGAGAGATGTGCTTAGGCAAGACTGAGGCTGAGATTCAGGTAACCTCTGGGGAGATGATTTGTGTTCACTGGATACTTATTGTTTACTGGTCTTCATGCTTTTCTATGGTCTTTTTTAATGTTCTAAATTAAGAGCAGTATTTTAAGTGTCTTAAAGGTGATTTGCAAGTATTTTAAATAAAAATGATCCAGTCATCCTATCAACAGCAGGTCATCTTCTGTAAATAGAACTGGAAAGCATTTCATCAGTCTTAAAAATATCAGCTCCTTTGAATTTCCACCACCCTCCCACCAATGCCTCCCTTTCCTTTTCAGAATTCATTAAAGCAATAGTCCAGAGTGCTCTAGAAGAACTCAAGAGACCCATATTAACACTAAAAACACTGAGAAGAAGCCATTCTGTGGAGATACACACGGCTTGCTGTTTTTCATGCATTGTCGTTTCTTAGTTTTCATTTATTAGATTATGGCAACTGAACAAAATAGTCACCAGAATTTCTATCATACAGTCCAAGCAGGCTGCCTGCTCTAGGACATGAAATTCAACTTTCCTCCTCTGCAGAAATTCCGTCACTCATCTGAAGATTAAGTAGCCAAACACAACTCATCAGTAAAATGCTAGCCTAGCATCCTTCCCACAAGAGCAAAGGCTTGAGATCAGTTCTGCCTTTGCACGTTATCACTAGCCTGAGCATCCTATCAGTTCAATCTCAACTGCTCGACTCCTGATGTCTCACTAAAACCCTAGCTTTATGATATAGCCCACTATTAATCAGAGACGGGCAGAGATCACCAACTTCATCACTTGTGCCCCAAACCAAGTGGGTTCCTGTAGTATAGCCACTGCATTAAATGTACTAACCTCTTGTTTCGTTATTATAATCAATAAATAGTAAGAACTATAACAGTATATTAGAAGATGCTCTCTAGTTTTATAAGTACCCATAAGCGTATAGGATCCTAAATACAAAACAATATTAACAACAGTAATAACAAGAGATATCACCTATTACTCAATACCATATGATTGCTATTGTACTACTTGACTAGCATTCTACTGACACATTATCTGAATTTTAAAACTATATCATCCCAATTTTATAGATGAGGAAGCCGAGGCTATGAGAAGTTAATTAATTTAATTAAGACTGTGCAGACAGTTCACAGCAGTGATTATAGCTGAACCAAGAATGGTCTATAAGCTTAAAAATATTTTGGCTATACAATCTTGTCTTTCAAAATATTAAATAAAATAATCTTAAGAGAATCTTTATTTTCCTCTTTTCAGAACTATAATAAAACATTCCAATCCTGCCTCGTTTATATTAACATCAGCATTTCTTAAAACAAAGTAAAATAAAACAAAAAAAACTAATAGAATTTGTCAACAAATGGCAAATAATGCTAGAACACAAATGAAACAAATCACAAAAGTGGTTTTGCTTAATTTCAACTTTTGCCAACTGTTTTATTTCAGGGTAATCTATATGTTTCCCGAAAAAGGGTTATTATGCACCTTTTAATCCATAGACATCAAAACTAAAAAGAAACTCCTATAAAGACATGTTCCTGGGTAATTACATCTCTCTATACCATTCCTTTTGAAACAGGTCTGATTTATTTCCCACCTCTTCGTTGAGCTTCAATAAAAGTAAAGAACACTGAAAGAAACCAAGCCCTTAAAGCATTCCTTGAATATAATAAGCATTTTAGCCAGGATTCAAACAAAATGAATTAAAAGCAGAGAGAAAAAATCAATCATTTTATTAAAAATAAGATAAATGCATATATGTGTCTATTTATGCATGTATACAAGGAGGTTATTTCTATTTAATTTAAAGACATATATTTAAAAAACAGTAATTACATTAAACGTTTATCATTAGAATGATTAATATTTTCTCAGGCTGCTAAAAACTAAACAGCTAAAATAGTCCTATGAGAAGAAAGTCAAACAGAAGAGTAGAGCTCCCTCTTTCTTCTTTTTGAAGAAATTCACCAAATTTTCTCCAAGAGGACTCCTCAGAGACCAAAATTATCAAGCAGACAGCCTAGTAGTGCTCATGCTCAGAGCAAAGTGTTTCCCCAGCTTCTATACACATTGTACAAGCATTAGAGTACATTTATCTGTTGTTCATTATTCATAAGTATTTTAAGTAGTAGGAAAAAAGCACTTTTAGAAGTAGAAATACTCACAAAGCCATTTCAAACTGTTCCAGCCATTTTTTCTTTAAATCTTTTGTTTTGCAATAAAATTCTAACCCATTTTGTCCTTGGGTATGGATGAGGTAGAAGCCATAAGACCACTGTTAAAATTAATATTTTTTGGGTTAATGTGTATCATTTATTAATAAAATCATGTTTCCAAATTCAATGACACCACCATAACTATCCAAAAACCCTTTAAAACATTATCAATGTACAAACTAAACAAGTAAACTTATTACTGTAGTCAACTTCATATCCATAACAATTTCTATGCCAAATGCATGTTACTATCTTGATCATTAGGGCATTAGAAATGATCAGATCAGCTGTGGCATTGTGCAGTTATTTCTCACAAAGACAAGCACCTAATCAATCTCTAGAAACAAAAACATCTGGATTGGTAAGCCACATCTCAAATTAATGTATTAGCATACTTTTCCTGAATATTCAAAGTTATGAGTAAATTACAGTTATTAATTTCCAAGAAGTCACCTTTTTATTTTCTTTATCAGTTGTAGGATTGTTGGCTATCTTGTACTGCTGAAGATCTATTATTTCCTTCATTTCATAGTTATCACCTTTCCTTTTACATACAATAACTGCCAAATCAAACAAGAAGATATGCCTGTGAAAAAGAGACAGTGATTGATGGATTTTACATGGTTTAGAAGCATGTGCATTAATTGTTTTTCCTGGTAAGATTTAATTAAATCAACCAAGTGTTTTTCCTTTGCATTAAAGACAACAGGCAGTGTTACACATTAAAAAGAAAGGAATCGGACGTCGTAAGAAGTGTTTGTATCCTGACACTACCCTTTACCACCTAAATGTCTTCACTGTACCTCAGTTCCCTCATTTTAAAATGGCAAAATCATATTAAAAGCAACATGCACACTGCAAAGTTGATTAAAGGACCAATCGAGATAAGCCGTAAAGCTTGTCCATGAGCAATTACTTTCTTTTTCAATTTAAAAGCTGAAAACTTATAGAATAATATTAGTGACAACAATACAACTAACATCTACCGAAGTTACAAGGAATCAGCCAGAATTCCTTGAGAAGTGCTAGTCATCACTTTTATAAACATGACTCAATTTAAATCCCCCGGACCAACTGCTGGGTAGGTCCTATTAGCATCTTAATTTTACTGGGGAGGAAACTGAGGCTTAGAGAAATTAGATAATTTCTTCAAGGCCACACTGGTAATGAGGCATAGAGCAGGATTCACTAGCAGGTCTAATTTTGGGGACCTGTGCTTTTAACCTCCATGTTATTCCTCATGATTTTACCAGCTGAAACACAACTAGAATGGTGTATGTATGAGCAAAATGTAAACTAGAAATGTAAACTGGTGAAATTTCCATGTTAATATTTTTTTTCTTATTAAAAACAATGTAATTTGGGGGAGAAGACAAACCTTATAACCCTATCATCCAGTACCAATACCTGTATATTTTCATAAACTCTCAGTGATTAAAGCACATTTTTTTACACAATGATAATGATACATTCACAGAGCTCTGATACTTGCGTCACTTTTAAAATCAATTTCTCCCACAGTGGTTTAAGGGCCATGTGGTTCCTGCGAGCTACCTGTGGAGCCAGGGTTTCAATGTGGAAGCAAAAGCTGATGCTGCCCCCTGCTGGCTCATTTTCTCTTTTCCAACGATTCCAGAAAGTGGCCATATGAACCACAAAAGCATCAGTTTGACAATCACATTTATACATAATTAAGGACTCCAGGACACGCTTACTAATCTTCAAGGACTCCACCTACCAATTTCTCTCAAGAAAATATTCTTCATCGTCCTTATTTAGTATTCTTTCTTAGAAAATTTTTCTATTATTTTAGTTATTTTAAAATATATTCTAAAAAATCAATCATGTTTTTATGGTAATCTATTTCTCTTTTCTCACTTTATTGTGCACTTTTTTTTTACCCTAGATGATCTTCTGTATTTGTTATTTCCTTCCTAAGAACTTAGACAAATTACCAGATACCAGAACAGAGAAGGGAATACCTAAGATACCTATATTGGAAAACTTTAGAAATTATGGGTTGGTCTGTCCTTCTGTTTTTCTTCCTTTTTTCCTCTTCTTCATCCTAGAGGAATTGTTTTTAAGGCTCTTTCAATCTTGTGATACTAATTACTTATTTTGATAATCAGTATTGGTCTTCTTTTCTCACCTTTCTTGTTTTGTATGCTTGTCTAAAGTGGTTATTCGAATTTCACCATCTCCCTGAGGTCGTCCAAAAAGCAAAACTGGTTGATTCTAAAATATAAATGTACACGTCTGAGTCTTTCATAATCACATAAAAACAGAAATAAACATTAGCATATATATTTGCTGAGGACAACTATGTCATTACTTTATAAATTTTATCACTTTTACATTTTTTTCCAGCACACTTACTATAAAAAGCTCATGTCTACATGATACATTTTCAAAAACAGTCTGTCCTTTATAATCCCAAGGGGTATATCGAGAACATGAATTAATTTACTTATAATCTTACAAGGGAAGTTAGCTATGAAAAGGGAAAATTGCCTGGAAGAATCCAAATCACAAGAAAGTTCCAGCAACTAATATTGGTTGAGCATCTACTACGTAGCAGCCTCCGTTGTAGGTGCAGGGCAAAATGATACAGACCCTGCCCTCATGGAACATGCTGCCCAGTAAAGGAACAAATATCCACAGAAGCATACAGTTACAAATGCACAATTGCCATGAAGGAAGAGTAGAAGAAGGGGAACCTAATTTGGTCTACAGAGCCAGGGATGTTCCGACTTAATGATTAAAAATAATGAACTGTTTCCCCAGAGGCAATCAAATTTTTTAAAGTATTTATGAGCACTATTGTACATGCTAAGGGTAAAAAGAAATTGACTGAAAATTATCACTAACATCTAGAAATTCCTTTCTAATAAAGGACACAGATGTGTGATTAACTCCATAATAAGAAAGTTTAAAAATAAATGTTCCCTATCAATATCCCAATGATGTTTTTGTGCATCACTCTGTGTATCCATTTCACACAGAATCTCAAGGGATCCTACATAGTCAAAACAATCTTAAAAAAGAACAAAGTTGGAGGTCTCACATTTCCTGACTTGATTTCAAAACCCATTACAAAGTTAAAATAATGAAAACAGTGTGGCACTGGCATAAACATAGATATTTACACCATCAGAACAGTAAAGAGCCATAAATCCTCACATATATGGTCAAATGATTTTCAACAAGATTGCCAAACCATTCAATGGGGCAATCTTTCAACAAATGGTACTAGGAAAACTGAATATTCGCATGCAAAAGAATGAAGTTGGCTCCTTACCTTACACCATATATAAGATTAACTCAAAATGTTTCAAAGACCTAAATGTAAGAGCTAAGACTATAAAACTCTCAGAAGAAAACAGGAGGAAAGTTTTATGACACTGGATTTAGCAACGATTTCTTGGATATCACACCAAGAGCACAGGCAACAAAAGATTGATAAATAGCACTTCATCAAAATTAAAAATTTTTGTGCATGAAGGACACTATCAACAAAGTGAGAATGCTACCCACAAAAGAAAGTATTTGCAAACCATGTATGATAAGGGAATGACATTCAGGATATATAAAAATAACTCCTACAACCCAATGACAATAAAACAACTTGATTAAAAAATGGGCAAAGCACTTGAATAGACACTTCTCCAGTGATATACAAATAGCCAATAAACACAGGAAAAAGATGTTCAACGTCATTAATCATTAAGGAAATGCAAATCAAAACCACAAAGAGATATCGCTTCACAACCATAGGATGGCTACTATGAAAACAAACAAAATAACAAGCGTTGGTTAGGATATGAAGAAATTGGAACCCTTTTGCATTGCCAGTAGGAACATAAAATGGTGCAGCTGTTGTGGAAAACTGTATAGCAATTCCTCAAAAAACTGAACATAGAATTACCATACCAACCCAGAAATTCCACTTCTGGGCATATTAACCAAAAGAAGTGAAAGCAGGCACTCGAATGGATATTGGTATACCCATATTAAGAGCAGTATCATTCATGATAACTGAAAGAGGGAAGCAACCCAAATGTTCACCAATGAATGAACAGATGAAGAAAATGTGAATTATACATATACAATGATATATTAGCAGACCTTAAGTGAACAGATATGCAAAAAGAAAAGAAAATTCTGACACGTAATACAAGATGGATGAACCTTGAAGACATTATACTACCTACAATAAGCCAGTGACAAAAAGACAAATATTGCATGATTCCACTCATATGAGGTACCCAGTATAATCAAATTTATAGAGACAGAAGGTAGAATGGTAGTTTCCAGGAGCTAGGGAAAGAAGGGACAGAAAGTTCATGTTTAATGAGTACAGAGTATTTTGCAAGATGAAGAGTTTTAGAGATGGACAGTGGAGAGGGTTATACAAGACTGTGAATGTACTTAATGCCACAGAACTACACATTTAAAAATGGTTAAGATAGTAAATTTAATGTTATTTTACCACAATTTTTTTTTAAATGCTACACAGCCATCCAAGGCAATATGCTATGGAATTCCAAAGAGGAAAGAATGATGGGATATTAGGAAAAGGGATTTATTTTAATTGAACCTTGAAGAAATTAGATAGGGAATAACGGGAAAAGACATTCTAGGCTCTGCGAAGATAATTATCAAAGGCAGAACTATATAAATGTACAGTAAACCGGAGACCTTATAATGCAGAGGAGTATCCACAATGTAAAACTATGTGGGCAGTTACTAGCTAAATGAGTTCAGAAAAATAGTACAAGTCCAGATCATCGAGGGCCTTAAATATCATGGTAAGGAATCTTGAAGACAATGGAAAACCTTAACAAGTCTGGGAATAGAGTGAATTGAGAAATGCACGTTTTGGATCTGCCACCATGTGAAGAGATGATGAGACGCCAGCTTGACTGGGAAGATGGCAGGCAATGGTGTCTTGAAACAGGGACATGGCTGTATGTGTGAAAAGAATGAGACAGGCTCACGATGTTTCACAGAAAACAGCAACAAAATTGCTCCACCAGAAACGTATCTTAAATCCACTCATCTCTATTGGCACCGCCCGCAGGTTAACCCAGGCCTCTCTTGAAACCACTTCAAAAACTTGCTGACTGGTCTGTCTGCTTATAGGGTCTTCCTGAAACGGCCATCAGACCGTAACACTCCCTGACAGAATCCTTTCTCTAGCTTCCCACCGCAGTCACAATAAAACCTCATCTCAGAGCCTCGGCCCACAAAGCTGTGCTACGCCGTCGCCCTGCCCCTCACACCTCAGGGCCCACCATCCTTCCTCTCACTCTCAGTTCCAGCCACTGTTACCTTTCAGCTTCTTGAACACACCTGGCTCTTACCCATCTCTTACCCACCCACTTGCTATGGCTTCTGCCTGGATCGCTCTCCATCAGATCTTTGTGTGGCTGGCTGCTCCTGATCTTTCAGGCCCCAGTGCAATGACTCAGAAGGACTTTATCTAACCATCTTATCTGAACGAGGACTCCTCCTATTAACCTCCCTTATAGCACCCAATTCTCAGCATTAATCTCACTGTGGCATTTTTAAATTCTTTTTTTACTGTCTTCTAATCATGAGACCATCTTGTTCATAGTTACAGTCCCAGTCTCAAAGTGCTTGGTGCATGGTAGTCACTCAGTAAATACATGTAAAATTAGTAAGCGAACAGCAATCAGCCATCAGTATGTACGGGGGAAAGGGAAAGAAAAGGAAAAAAATGGACTCCCATGTTTAGAATTCAGAGTTCTGGGAGAAGAGGCAGAGTGTCACTAAGGTGAGCGTGACAAGCAAGGGCAGAAAGTCCCTGGACAGTGACAAGTCACAGGCACCACCAGTCGTCCATGCAAATGCTGCCAAACAGAGGAATCGGGGAAAAACTTCAAACAACAGAAACTTGAAGGTAAACTATCTTGTCTTCAACAACTCCTAGAATGCCCTTCAGTTTGGGGGTGAGGGGAAGCTGGATGGAAGGATAATTACATACCAAATTTTCTATAGATAGCTGAAACTGTTTAATTTCACGAAGTGTCTCATTATCTCTTTTCACTTCATTCACATACTGTGCCAAGTCCTAGAGAATAAAGAGAAGGGTACAAAAAGAAGGCACACTAAGATTAGAGATGTAAACTTCTTTGAAAGAAAACACATCATTAATTCCATTAGTGGTAAAAGTAACCACCATAACTTTTCATTGACAAGAAAATGAACAACCAGTCAATCAAAGCTCCATCTCAAAGGCAATTTAACAATGCCTGGACTACAGCTGGGAAGACTGGGGAGTCGTCATTTGCCACACCCCTGAGAAGGGTAAGGATGTCTGTTGCCTTAAAAACAAAACAAAATATGCTGCTATGCAGAGCAATGAAAAGGAAACTGGGTCGGAAGAATGTAAGTTGCAAGCACGTTAATGACTGACCTTGAGAGAAATGGACAGGTTACAAGGGCAATAATGAAGGATTAGCAGGGAGAAACAAGGAACTAAAAGTCAGACAATGAATCTAGCAAGACAGTTTTCTGCAAACAGTTAATGTCTTCTTAGTTCCTAAAAGCGTTCCATCAAGGAAGCTGGTTCAATTTTAAAGGGTTAATAAAGGAGAAATAAAGGAGAGGTGAGGAACGAAATAGCATGGAACTAAATTTAATTCATGAATTAAAGTGAACAAAAAACGCTGGCCGTGTCTCTCCATGTGCTTTCACCTATTTTAAAGTGTCTTTTCTTATATTTGAGGAAACATTAGCTAATCTCTCCATACTGTAACTAGCTATTTTTATTACATGTGCTCCAGATTTCCCTGTTTTCTGAGTTCTTTCTTTTTTCTCTACTCTTAAATTCATCTGCAACAGTAGGAACAGAACTCTGCAGAAAGCAGTTCCTAACTTCGTTCTAAATGGAAGTCTGACTTTTCATAGGATGTATCCATAAACAACTTCTTTAAAAACTGGAAACTTGGTATGACTTTTCTATAATAATAAATGTGTGATGTTTCCCAACAGTGGCACTAAAATCAGCTAAACAGCAAAGTTAACACTGACATTGGTACCAGGACACAGTTAAGTAATTACGCGTTGCTCTGAGCAGGGCCACGTTGCCATTTTTGTTTTGAAGAACAAATGTTTGCTTGTGTTTTAAGTTATAGGCAAATATTATTTCTTTCAAAATCAATTTTATTCAACGTAATGTGGAAATTGAGGTTTTATATTAATATATTCCCCCCATATGTTCAAAATGTCTGCTTTTATCTACTTGCAGTTCTTGATTTTCAGATTTACCTGAAAATAGAAACCCAAAGTGAAATTCACTTGCATTGCTGCATAGCATCCACAAGGGTAAACCCGGCAGGCACCCTCATATGAGGAAAATAAGTCACACCACGGGCACTCTCAAGGCACCAGCTGACCTACTGCTTACGCAAGCCTACGGTTTTCTATTAGTAATTGTGAAAACAGTGTGAGATAAAACCACTACATAAAATCATTCCTGGTGGTTATGAAAGTTGACATACTTGTACAAAAGTTATTTTAATACACCTCTTTAAACACCTTTTATGGTTTTTTGTCTAACAGCTAAATCCATGCAAGTATATCTATTTCAGTAAAAAAGGATCCAGCTCTCCCCATCAAAAACAAATGTATATTATAATATATTAGCACATCGTATATATTTGTCAGCAGTTTAAATTCTATTGCTTTTAGGCAACCATAAAACATATAGACAAGTTACTGAGACACATGCCTCACCTTCATCGCATCAAGAGCCAGTTTCAGATTTGCCTTTTCGACAGGATCAGTGGTATGTTTGACCAGCTCCTGTTTGGAAGATATAGTTCAGTACTACTTTCACCAAATTAAAACTAAGAAATAAAACACGTTCAAAATTGAATGATTATTATAATTTTTCTCTCCATAATGTGATAAATCTGATGTAATTAGGCTCCATTCCCTTCAAAAATTTCAAACTGTAAAAAGACCAACTAGACACCAAAAGAACATGAGACACTCTTGGAAATATTTTCCTTTCTAAGATGAATCTGAACTCTATCCCCCACCATTATACGGACACTGCTTCCCAAATGTTATGAAAGATCCCTTAAATCCTAACCGAATGGATAGTTTTAACCCATTATCACATTTGACTTCTCTATGGCTTTTGATTTTCCTGACTGCATCTCTCCTTTCATTTCAGGGACATCAGGGTGGTCTGTTCGTTGTTGTTATTGCTGTTGTTTATTTGTCCATCCTAAATTTCTGCCTGTTCGTCAGTCTTTCATGGTTTCTTCTTTGTCTGCCACTTAGAAAGTTATCGTGCCCTACATTTTCACCTCAGTCCTTTTTATTCTTATTTTACATACTGTACAAATTCTATCACAACCATTCTCATAATGTCGACTATCACCTAACGGGGCAATCACTCTCAAATGTACGTGCTCAACCCAGAACTCTCGCCTGAGTCCCAGACTCACACATGCAACTAACAGTTCCATATGGGCATCTCAAAGGCTCCCCAAATCCAACATGCCCAAAACTTAATCCATCTTCACCCAGAACCCTACTCTTGCTCCTGTTTATGTTTTATTGAATGATGGCACTTCCATCGGTACACCCACGTGAGCCAAACTCTGAAAGGTGTCCCGGACTCCTCCCTCTCTCCTCTCCCTGTGTCCTGTTGATGCTAGTGTTGATCCTGCCCCTTGAAACCAACCTCACTGCCACTGCTCAGGGTCAGGTCCTCGCCCTTATTGAAACCGGTAATTATAATGAGCGCCTGATTGATCTTCTGACTTGCAGTCTCTCCTCATATAATCCATTCATGATATTGACATCAGAATTAGGTTTCTAAAATGTAAATCAGATCCCGGCTCAAGCCTATTCAGGCTTCTGTGATGCTCCACAAAAGCTCTGGGCTGTGTCACTCGTCCCTCTTTGACTCCTTGTGACCTGAATTCTTCAAACTTCTCAATGCCTCTCTCCCACTTCCACCCAAACAATCTATATTCTACTCATCCTAAATTAATCATAATCTTCAAAATATGTTCTGATATCTAATCCCATTAGAGATGTTGTTTCTCTCCTTAGAAAGCTCTTCCTCTCTGATCCACCTGTCAAACTCTTACTCTTCCTTCCAAGCCCCGCTCAAGAATCTCTCCTCTGGGAAGCCTTCTGTGATAGAGGCCTCTGCTCAAGTCCTTAGCCTCCTTAGGTATAATTATTTAGGCCTTTGTTTGCACCACCTCTGTACCTTCATAACATCTATTGTGTTACGCTTGACAGTTTACACTTTATTTCTCCCTTCTAAACGGCAACTCTATCAGTATAGGGGGTGTATTGTTAATATATCACGAGCGCCTGATGCTGTGTTTGGCACAGGGAAGACACTCAAAAAATACCACTGGTGTTTCCTGCTGTAAACAGGACTGACGGAGAATTGTTAAGTAGAATAAATCTGTTGAAATTCTATTCTTTTATTTCTATTTTTACTTTATTAAATAAAAACAGTAAATTATTCTTAAAGTCTCCAATCCCTCACTAGAAAATATGCTAATTTTATAAATCTGTGATTTCAGAACAAAGCATTTCAAGTGATTTCCCTACTTTAGTATAGTAAGTAGAGAATGTCCAAATTTACAACCACATTTGTTCTACAAATTTCTACACACCAGAAAAATAAGTTTTACCCTATACTATTTTGAGATAGAAAAACCATTTCTAGAATTTTTATCTATGTGTGGTGTCCAAAATAAGACTTTTCCTATTTTAAAAAGTCATCATGGAATTAAACATACACTTTAAATTTAAAATACAAAACAACCCAGGAAAAATTAGGGGGAAAAGTTCACTGACTTTTTAAAAAGTATAGTCATTTTATACTTTTATAACTCTGTGCAGAACCCCATAAGTACCAAAATAGATATTTCTTAAAAATTGCACCTTCTAAATTCTTCAATCAATATTTAACTACACTGAAGTAACAAAATAAATTATTATCTTATTTTGGACATGTTTTTAGTTCCAAGATGCCTTGGAAACTGATTGCCTAAATCTTCCTTATTATTTTTTCATAAAATCCAATTTGATTAAGTTGCTCTGAGTTTAGGTCTCATAAATGTTTTAATGCATTTTTAAGGAATAATCACAGTTTGAATTTTTCTGATTTCTCAGTAGAACAAAAACAGAGATGACTAATAATTTTGTAGCTACAGATGTACAAAGCACAGCAGCCTCAAAATTATATTTCATATACAGGTAGTAGATCTTTTTAAAATGACATTTCACAAGCATCAGCAGAGTTGACAGACTAATACAGTAAGACATTTCTTTGGAGCTGAACTAATGAGTCTCCTGGTATAGCTATCAAATTAAATTTATAAGACTCTCCACCCTCATTAGAGGACTAACCGTGGAAACCATAAGCTTTGTGGGTTATAACAAGAATCACTTCAAAATAAATGTAGTCTTATTATAATTTAGCACAGTAGAAAGCAACATGGAATGTGACACAATTCTCTTTAATTTACTGTTAGAAGGCAAAAGATCTGATATGATTAATCTGCCAGAATTCAGATGCATCACAACATTGAAATGCTAATAAATGATTACTTCTAACTATAGAAGACATGGTTGAAAGGATATTTTTGCTTTGCCTTGCTTTTTATATTTTTTTTTTCAGCCAGTCCTGTTTGAAAGACACAAAATGTGACTTGTGGCAGATACAGAATCATCTTTGCTACAAAGAAGAAACAATTCCCAGATGTTCTGTTATTTCCCACTTAGCTATAATAATAATTCAAAATTTTAAGGGGATAGGGCCCAAAACATGGAGTATGCATAACACACATGATGCTTCATTAATATTTTGTAAAATGAATAAATGAGCAATAAACAAATAGTCTTAAGTTACATACCTGCAGGAGAAGGTGATACTTTAAAACACGTTGCATAGGAACCACAAGCAAATCTCGAAGAGTAAATTTCCCATTATTTGCTCTTTTGGAACATTCCTAATGAAATGATTTTTAAAAACTTGTAAAAAACTTTGTCAGTTTTCTCAGGGGGAGTCATAAACATTATAAAGATGTAAAGGCCCTAAGCAGAACTGTTATCAAACAATAAATATTTTGCTGTTTTCCTTAACAATACTTCTCTCTAAATAATAGAGAGTATCTTCAATTAAAAACAAAGAAATCTTAGAGTATTTTAACTCCAAATATGGAATCTATCATAATAGAACTATTTTATTATGACAATTATTTTCTCCACTGCAAAACTGTGTCCCTTCAGGGTCTTCCTCAGCTTACTCCTACAGTTGTCCCTTCCACCAATCTCCCCCAGTAGGCTCATGGACCAGGCATCAAGAACAAATCCCTACTCAAACCTGCCATGAACCTTCCCACCCTCATGCCTTAGTTTATTCAGTTCTCTCCAACTGCCTTGTGCTTTGTTCAGCCTCTAGCACAATTCATCACCCTCTTTAAGAACTATATATCTAGGCCTTTACTAATAAACCCAATCAAAACTGTTTTCTCTCTCTCTGTCTTGTGGGGGTCTTTTAATTATCGGTGTACATAACACCTTTTTTTTTTTTTAAAGAGACAGGGTCTCACTATGTTGCCCAGGCTGGAGTGCAGTGACACAATCATAGCTCACTGTAATCTTGAACCCCTAAGCTCAAACAATTCTCCTGCCTCAGTCTCCTGAGTAGGTGGGACTACAGGTGCATACTACCATACCCAGCTAATTTTTCTATTTTTTATTTTTAGAAATGAAGTCTAGCAGTATTGCTCAGGCTGGTCTTAAACTCCTGGGCTGAAGCAATCCTCCTGCCTTGGCCTCCCAAAATGCTGGGATTATAGGTGTGAGCCACCATGCCTGGCCCATAATATCTTCTCCAGCATATTTTGTCCTTTATCCCTCTAAGAATCTAGCATCTGCTTAATAAATACTTATTGAACTGAAGGAAATGGAATGTTTGACTCTAAAAATTTGCTAAAGCATAAACCTACTACTGGACTCCAAGTTTTTAAAAGCCTTAGATTTTATTTTTTTTAATCTTACATTCTTTCTTAAAAGTTTACTCAAAAATAGTATTCACTTGTTAATTCTTTTGACAGTAACTATGATTTTGAGGAAAATACTTTGAAGTGTCAAAGCATGAATTTAAAGCTAAGGTTTGACAACTTGCAGCTGTGTGATTTTGGACAAGTCACTTTTCCGATTTTACTGTTTCTCATATATCTACAGTGTCATTCAAAAAAAAAAAAAAGGTGCCCTACAAACATTGTTTTTATTGAGCAACCTAATTTTAAAATCCTCACACAATTGCACATCCTGGCCCAAAGACTCTTCCAGTTCATGGAAGGAGGTGTGATTAAGAAAATACTCTGTTCACAACTTTGTTTCCCCTTTGCCCACACTTAGCTTTTCTGCACATAGAATGATATATTATCAGGAGCTATTAGGCAAACACCATTAACTCTAATGACCATAGTGACTTAATGAGTGTGTCTGACTATAGATCTTAGGCAAAATGAACTGGGGACACATCCTGACATATTAGCCTGTGTCTTATCAATTACTGCGGCTCATTAGAATGATAACTATTTCAACTGATTTCTTGCTTCTACAGATTGTAGAGAGTTCTGGATCATGAGTCTCAAACAGGAGGTTAAACTGTTAATACTATTGTAATGAGTGGGTCTTATCTCCCCAGCTGCATTTTAAGGTCCTTGGAATTGACGTTGTAGCTTGCCCTTCTTATATCATGCCATCCCAACACAGTGTTAGGAACAGAAATGTTATACATTTAAAATTTACTATGTTATAAAAGTTAGTTTAAAATTGTTGGGAAAAAAAATTAGTTCCTTTACGTTCTAACTTACAGGCTCACGAAGTAAAGAAACCAACATTGCTGGTATTAGCTAAAACTGGGGGCTGGGGACTGAGGTGTAAAATGTTTAAAAGGATTGAAAGTAAACAGGTAGAAGAAATTCTTCTAAAATATCCAGTTACTCTTCTTAGCTTCAACTCAATTGTAATCGAAAAGAAAAGAAAAATGGGGTTGGATGAGCCAGGCTTACAGGGCTAGATAAAGAGACTCTATTACCCTTTACCCCATGTTATCTTAGTTCTAAAATAGAAGAGAAAAAGACAAAAAAATCAACAAGAAGAAAAATAACTACAAAACAGAAGACACAAAGAATGCAGGGAGACACCAAGAAGAAGGCAACTACTCCCTCCATCACGCTGGGACTTGCAGTAGGCAGTTCCAACTGAGTATTTGTTGAAGTGTGACGTTAAGTATCTGGTTAAATACTTCCAAATCAGGCCTGTGGTCAGAAGTACGGGCTGCTAAGCTGAGGAAAGAACAGTCAGCAACACCTCACCCTGCACCTTTCAAACTCAGCCTGACGTCCTTCCCCAAGACTGATAGTGACTGCAGAAACTGAGTATTTAGAGTCCCAGAGTATGGGCACCAGGCAGAACTTTCATGACAACTCTGAAAGGAGGAAGAGGAACATTCAGACAAGGCTAAGAATATAATGCAGGTATGACTGACACTCGCTCACGCCTCTCCTGAACCACGATTTTACATCTTTTTTTTTTTTTAATGCTTTAATGGTTGCTCTATTAGGAACTAGATGTATGCGTTGTAAAGTTTTATTTTATCATCATATTTTAATGAGTCAAGGAGGCTTACAGGTCTACACTTAAGAGGCTCTCTTCTCCAAAGAGAAGCAGGCACACATTGCACTGACAATGTCAGGACTCAAACTACTTCTAGTCTTAAGGTCAACATCATCAAGGGATATGATGTAGAGAAAAAAGATCTATGACCTAGATTTAGTACCGTTACTTGGTTACCTGTTAACATGCAAGCTTTCTAAGCAACAATTTCCCTTTGTGAGAGTTATATGAGCTATGAAATCATACCAGATAGCCAAAACGATGAAGGATGCTGATTTGAAAATCATCTGCCCCTTTTTCCCTGTTCATCCCCTGACCTAACTGCTCAACTGAACAAACAGTAGGAAAAGGGGTATTAAAGAGTCAAACAAGCCACACAGTCATTGAACAGTTGACTAGATATCTCTACCTGAAATTTAAGAAAACCTAAACACAAGGATAATACATTTAAGATGGTAATTCATATAACAATCATTTTTCAAAAGTTCTTTGAAAGTATGAACTCCTCTTGTAAAAAAAAAAAAACCTATCTGGGGTACAAAAACACATGACTTAACACATTTCCAGACTTATTTTCTGTTGGGACCCTGTGCTCTGTTTACATTGGCCTACTTGCCATTTCTCAAACTTTCCCAACTCCTCTGATCAAGACATGCCAATTCTTCCAGAATGCTCTCCACGGATTCTCATCCATCAAAGCTTTCCCCTAACTCAAATGTTGCCTCTTCAGATAAATCCTCCACACCTACCCACACTGAAGTGGGTGGATTCAATCGTACTCAGAGTCCTGCCTCATAGTGCTTACCTCATACTACTTAATCTCCTTATATTTGTGTTTGTCTTCTCTTCCTTCTTATGGGTAATATCCATGCCCTTTTTATACATCTGCACCTAAGTGTCTTACGCTTTTAGTAAACATTTTAAATATACATATACGTTATCTAACATCTATGTTACTCATCCTACACCTCTTACTACCTGGGTAAATTATTCGTACTCTCTCTAAACTTCAGCTTTCTCATCCATAAGATGAGAAAATTAATTGTATATATGTCACAGAGTCAGGAGGACCTAGTGAGATAATACATGTAAAACACAGGACCATAAATATTAGGTTTTACTATTGTTATTACTACCATATTACTTTACAGAACTAGCCCTTAAAATATTTTATAAAATTGGCATGAGATTATATTGAGAATATATGGAGAAATGTACTGTTGCATTGACCATGAAGAGGAATATGTTGCTTTTAGGCTTATTTGACTTTATGTCACTAACAAAAAATAAACAAGCACCTCTAATTTCAGTTTGACATCTTCTTTTGTCTTTGAAATGTAGTCTAAACTAGAGATGGCCAACTCCACTCCACTGCAGTACTGCCCATAAATAACCAACCTAAAAAGGAAAAAGAAGAAGAAATCTGTAAGACAAAAAGCAAGAATGAGGTAGAGGGGGGAAGAGTCAGAATCTCCAACTCTTCGAAACTACAGTTAGGGATAATCAGAGCAGTAGCAGAAATTCTTAATACATAACACATATGTGGTCACAGACGGAGAGTCACTTTTATAAGAGTGACTAATTTTTAGTTCCAAATTTGAATGGAATTCCACGTATATTTTTATAGCAGATAGATTTTATAAACTGGCTTAATGACTGTTGATGTTATTTTAGTATATATCCCAAAAACAAAATTAAAAATTTCTGTTAAAGCTCTTTCTAGAGATAAACTTTTTTACTGTTTACTCACACTCAGAAACAGTTTTATTTTCTACTACAATTTTATTGCAATCATTACATATGACTCTATTCATTAATAAACCTCCTACAGTTCTTCCTACTTTTTAATTAAGGAACATACATCATCTGAAAACAGGGGAATTAGAGGTCTGAACTGTGCTGGAGAGAAGATAACTCATAGGGCATGGAGTCTGAGCTGCTTCAGGAAGGGTATCTCTGTAGTAATACAAACATTTTACAGAGAGGCTGGTTGGTTTTTCTCTTAACTCTCCACTGGAAAAACTACCAATAAGGTGTCAATGTCTATCTAAGAGTTGACACAAAGCAATTCATTGGCCACTTCTTAGTTGGTGCTAGAAACTATATTGCTTGATTTAAAAAGAAAGAATTACATTTTAAGTGAAATTTCTTAATACTCCTATTTATGAAGTTCTTCAGGAGATTTTTTTCCCCAAACTTAGGAAGGGAAATTGACTTTATGAATCAAATGCTTTAAAATAGAGAATCATAAAATATTACAGTTGGAAGAAGCATTAGTTACCAGCTAATCTACCCTTGATGTTTACAAAATGGGAAATGGAGGCTGAGAAAGCCTCCATTGTAAAAGTATGAGCACTATACTGGATCCTTTTTTCTTCCTTTTTTTCTTTCCTTTTTTTTCAGATACAGGGTCACACTCTGTCCTGTTGCCCAGACCAGAGTGGCTGGAGTACAGTGGCACAATCATAGCTCACACCCTTGAACTTCTGGGCTCAGACGATCCTCCCACCTCAGCCTCCTGAGTAGCTGGGACTATAGGCACACACCACCAAGCCCAGCTAACCTTTTTTTTTTTTTTTAATGCACATATAGAGCTCAAATTACTACCTGAGATTAACTGTCCCAGGTTCTAATTACAGCCCAGATAGTACTGCAATGAACAGTAGCTATAGCTATCTACTAGCCATTATAATATTAATTCTCACTATCACCATAAACTAAGACCCACAAAACTTAAAATGTAAAAGTTACCTTTCCTTGTAGTTAATAAAAACTTGATACAAGTTCTGGTCATTTTTATTTACAATGGAATCATGAATCTCTTGCATTAGGTTCCGATGAACTTTTACAAGTTCCTTAGAAAAGAAAACAATGTGAAAGGAAAGTAGGAATGAGAACCAAAAAATATGCCCCGAACCCAAAATCTCTGTTGTTGCTAGACTTGCCACTCAGGACATGCTGAATATTCTCAATATATAAACTTGCCAGCACCAATAAAGACAGGAAGAAAAGGAGGGGGAGGAGGAGGAAGGGGAGGAAGCAAAGAGAAGATGAGAAAGGAAGGAAGGGGGAAGAAAGGGTGGGAAAGAAGGGGGAGGAGAAGAGAAGGAAGATGAGAAGAAGGGAAAGGAGTGGGGAGAGGAAAGAGAGGGGAACAGAGACAGTCCACGTGTGTGGGAAATAGCAGTTTCAGACCTGACTTGAAATGTCAGGGTCCTGTGAAAAAAAGAAATTATCTCACTAGTTATTAAAGGATAATTTATTCCTTATGTAAAAACATGTCCAGCTCATTTTCATTTTATAATCACTGTAAATTTTTAAATAAAACTATCCAAGTGCCTAATGTTTTATTGACAGGATAAAGTAATGATTCATGTCCTTGTGACACAGAAATGTAGATGTGTACTTTGGTCAATTAGCGGTGTCCTGGTGCTAAGCTAACAATAATCAGACTAAATTACTTGAAACCAGACAACTAATGGCATAAATAAGAAGCAAATAAATTGCACTAGACTGTTTACTGGAGCCACTCAAAGTGGGAATTTCACATTTTTCCTGATAAACAAGTAGCTTTCGGTCAGCCAGTAAATACACTGCATGGTCAGGAAATGAGGAAATGTGAATCAAGGTGCCAGTTCCCCATTACCTCCTCCCATGTACCTTGGAGTGCACGTTGACTCCACAGCACGTTCTTTCCTAACCAGGGTGCAAATTAAACACGAATATGTTGGCCCTGTCATTTTGTTGAGGATTATGGAAAAGACATAAGAATAAAGACTGTCAGAGGGGTTCTAAGTTACGGTGACCTTACTTTAAGTGGCTTAAGATCCCTATCTTCCTAGAATGTCCAGCTTGTTTTATGCTAAACCTTCACCTGATATTGTTAGCATTTTCTTCCTGGTATGCTATAAATCAGTAAAACTGTCTTCATTTGGCCAAAATCAGGGATAAGGACAACACACTTATCAACTGGTGCTCATCAACACAGAACACAACAGAATCAAAATATAAGCGATTTTTCAGGTGATACAAGCAAGCCTGCACATAAAAGCTTACGTACATATAACAGTGCGTGTGTGTGTGTGTGTGTGTGTGTGTGTAAACCAAAGCAAGTTCTAGAGGTCTAAGAACTAGAATCTTGCCTAGCATTACCTCACTTGGCATAGCATTTAGCTTGCTTCTAAGATTTCTGGGCAAATATCCCTTTAAGATTGTAAGATTCTGGTAAGGTGCCCTAAAACTTGAAATGCTTACATAACTGTGAAAAACAACCTCCTCACATTTTATCATTAAGATTGCCGTTAAATCCTGAGGAAGTAGTCTATTTCAGAAACGGGAGTTTAAGGTTGATACAATTGGGAGGAGAAAGCACCAAAGAGCAGAGGCCAAAGTAGGGGGAACCGATGGAGTCGGGGCAGTGTCTGTGAGACAAGGTTTGAGGGGCTGGAGGAACAACAGGACAGGCAAGCATGGGGCAGAAGGGGACCCCAGAAGACAAACAGGTGGTAGCACCAAGGATTATTTAATTGAGACTGCCTCTTCATGTCATACAGTTGCATTTTGAATGACTTTTCACTGAAGATATGACATAGTTATTTCAAGAAAATAATGATATAAGAACTGGGGAATCAAAAAAACAGGATACAAAATTCTTAAAGAATACAGAAGAGTGTCAAAACAGGGATCTGGAACCCACTAAGAAAATGAAGATTTTATAGAACTACACCACAATTTTAGCTAGCATATTTTTACTTACAGGAATGTTGATGAATACTGAATCAAATTCTGCTGCTGTCAGAAATCTTTTCAGTGGTGCCATGAAATACTACCAAGAGAGAAGAGGGAAGTAATAATTAATCTATATAATATTTTTTCATCAACAATATTTATTGAAAGTCAATTGTTTATCAGCATTATAAGTACCAAAAAAAGTAGAAATGTCTTTCTTTATCTTAAAGATTTTATACTTGAACAGATATAAAGACATAAATACAAGCTGGTACATTTCAAATATAAAATAAAAGGTTAGACAGCAAACACTTCCAAAAGTAGGAAGGAAGAGAACGCTATTGGCTGAGTTAGCAAACAATGGCAACATTTGTAGATATACCTGAGGACTCAAACAAAACATCCTCCAAATGCTTTGTGGAGATTATAGATTACTAAAATCAGTAATCTGTTCATGCAATTTATGGATCATTCCTCCTCATTCCTTAAGAATTTTAGTTCCTGGCCTATCATCTCTCTCTCTCTCATTATCTGGGCAGATGATCCTTCCAGCAGAGCCTGGCCTCTCAGTTCCACGGCCTTCAATATTCTTTGCTCCACCCCATCTCAGCTCCCAAAGCTCATGGTTATACTCGAGATCTTGTCATTATCAACACCTGCATATGCTCCATAGCACTAATTTCAAGCAACCAACTCTCTGACCACTACCCCCTACCTTCACAGCTCATTTCTTCAAGGACTTCTTCAGCCCTACCTGGTCTGCCACTCCACTGACCAGCCCGCTTCCCTCATGTCCTCATG
The DNA here is from genome assembly GCF_041146395.1 of Eulemur rufifrons. Lineage (NCBI taxonomy): Eukaryota > Metazoa > Chordata > Mammalia > Primates > Lemuridae > Eulemur > Eulemur rufifrons. The sequence continues at coordinate 116,673,813 of NC_090990.1, read as the reverse complement.
TCCCTCCTTACCCAGTTTACGACTCCATGAACCACCATCAGAGTCATCTGCCTGCATTATACCCTTACCCTCCCTTCTTTCACTATGCTTTTCTAGAAAAACTAAAACCCTGGTTAAATCTAGCTTGGACACATATTTTGTGTCTGTATCTATCTAAGAAGTTAAGTATGGACTGACTACACTGACAGTCTAATTTTAAATATGACCACAAAACTCAACTGAGCCTATAATCTACATAGCCCTACTATATTTCCCTAATCGATTTCCTCTCCTACTCTCCTGAACAACTCTTCCACACCTTCATTTTTTTCCCTAAACTTCCAAAACTTTCTCCTGGTTCTCATTTTCCTAGCCTGTATATATGGGAGTCACTAGGGGTGGCCTCAAACCTCTTCCCTAACAACATGCATCCCCTAGGGTGATCTCATTTAGTCCCAGGACCTTAATGCCATTATGCAATGATAATGGCTGAATCTATATGTCAACTCAACCTTTCCCCTTAATGCCAGGCTCATATGTAACAGCCTCCTCAACATATCCCTTTGGAAGTCTAATAGGTACCAGCAATTTAATATGATCAAACAGACTTATGATTCCCAAACCTGTCCATCCCCATCTCTGTACCCACCTTCACCGTTCATTCGGCAGTTGCTTACGTCAAAACCTAGCAGTCAGCCTTGATTCCTCTCCTTCTCACACTTCCTTTACTGAATCCATCACTCAAGCAGTTAAATCTACTTTTAAAACTTATTCAGAATCTGACCACCCCTTAGCACCTCTGTCGATACCACCATTTGTCATCTTGATTACTACAATGGCCTTCTAATTTTTCTCCCAGTTTCCTCACAGGAGCCAGAATGAGATGTTCAAGATGTAAATCACATCGTGTCACTTCTGCTCAAAACGCTTCAGCTTCCAGTGCCCTGCATGACCTGGCGGCCCACAGGCTGGCCTACCTCACCGCTCACTCTCCTTCATTCATTCTGCTCCAGCCATGCTGGACTGCCGCTGCCCCTTGGAGCATGCACTGAACACATTCCCATCTGAGGGCCTTTCTCCCAGAAAGTAGCTTCACTGGGATATTTACACGGCCTGCACCCTCGATTCACTCAGCTGCCTGCTTACTCTTGTCTGAGAGTCCTTCCATTACCACTCTCCATAAAATGCCACCAGCCTTCCCCCCACCATTCTCTATCCCCTTTCCCTGCCTTATTTGTCTTCAGATAACTTATCACCACCTGGCATACTTATTTGCTTACATTCTAAAGCTTCCCATGAGAGAGGAAATGCCTTGAGAACCAGAGTTTTGTTGTATTAATATTCACTACTACAGCCTCAATCCCTAAAACAATATCATTCAGATACCAGAACGTCAATAAATAAATAGTTCTGGAATGAATTAATCTGCTTTGAGATCTTTAAATGCAAAGTTTTATTAAAAATTAGAATACACACACAATCATCAGAAACAGTGAGTCTAATAAATTAACTACATAAGGCGGTATTTTAGCATCAAGAATAATCCCTGATGACTTACTTTTTCTATTGACTCCAAAGTTTCTGTATATTTTTCTTCTGTCTGCTTAATTTCTGCTAGGCAACAACTTCGTATGTCATTTTCTGGACATTTCTGCAGTTAAGATTATCAAAATAAAATGATTTGATCAAATTCATATATTAATCGAGCTGGTAGTAGCTACAAAGAGATAAGAAATATTGCTTATTTTCTTAAACTTTCCATTCTAATGAAACACATAACTGAAAGACAAAGTTAACTGCATTTGTGAAGTATCTTTGCTTTTGTTTAAAATTTTGAACAATGTAAACAAAAAGGTTTTAGATGATTAAAAACAAACTTCTCAGTATAGACATTCTCTTTAAATTATAATATATTTTATTAAAAATGTTAATGAATCTGGAAATACCATAAATGGTATAGGATTTCCTTAATATATAGTACACTTCACCAGTAGAAATAACTATAAAAATAACAAAAAAAGATATTTGGTAAGTAAAAATCTTCAAATTATTTTTAAAACATTAACATCTTAGTGTTTGGCTCTTTCACTAAGTGTGTAAGACTGGAGGTGGCAGAGCATAGTACTAAACTCAAAGATTCTGGAATACGATAGAATCAGGGTCAAGTCCCAGTTTTGTTGTTATTAGCTTTGTTTGTAACTGTGAACAAATTACTAAATTTCTCTATGACTCAGTTTTCTCATCTGTAAAACAGGGAGAATTACAGTATCAACTCCAAGGAACTGTAAATGAGATAAAACAGTGTAAAGCACTTAGCACCTTGCCAAGTGCCCAACAAGAGCCTAACACAGCCTAACATTGCTCTTAGCCCTATCAGCTGCGTGAAGACTGTCACTGCACGAAGACGGGCTGTCCTGTGGGGACACTGAGGAATCTGATGGCACCAAAAGCAGACAACAAATATAGGAGGCATAGATGATACCCTGTCACCTAAAACTGCTCTGAAAATGCTGCCACAGACAGCATGTCAGCTCCTGCAGTGGGACAAAGCACTTTCATTATATTTACCAAACACAGGCAGGTAATTTGTTTTCACACCACAGAAGCCACTGCTGCCCACCTGTGCCACCAGATAACCCACTCGCCTTTTATCAAAGGCAGGAGCACAGAGAGAGCTGAGAAAACTCATCAGAGCACTCAAGAAACCTAAATCACCACCCAGCTGATGAAGCCTTCGGTATAAAAAGAATATATTAATAAAAATCAGAGCCACTGACTTTTTTTGTTTCAAATTACAGATGAGAAAATAATTCAAAGTAATTCTTTCTGAATGTTCTAGATATTTTAGTGGCAAATAAAGCTTTGAGGCCTCATATTGACTATGACAATATACAAAATAAAGTTCATGAAATAGTAAAAAAGGTAGGAGACTTAAAATGAAACAAAAGGGTAAAAATATCTCAACACCTTACAACTGTGTTAAATATTCTTTAACATATATTTTCTCTTATATCAAATTTAACGGAAGAAATTTACCTGCTTTGTAAAAGATTTACTTTCCTAGCAGTATAATTTCAAGAGTCCCTAAAATTATATTCTATTACCACTGTGCCATTATTTAGCTGGGTGGTATGTCATTTCTCTCTCAGACTCGGTTTCCTTGCTAGTAGAAAATGAAAAGATTAGACCAGAGATTCCTTATGGTTGTTTTGAACTATAAAATATCATGCTTAGGTCTCCAAATGTAATAACAAGTCATAGGTAGACAGTTGTAAGTAAGCAAAGATAAGACAAACAAAACCATTCAGCAGAGGTTACAAAAATAATTGCATTAATCTTTCAAGTAATTGCTCTCCTAATAAAATACTCAGAATAACTTAAAAAACAAGCAAAAGTCCTACAGGTTGATGTGCTTCCTCTGCTTTCATTAAGTCTTCATAGACTTCTCCTCCTTCATCTTCCCCATAAACACAGTCATAGAGATCTTCCTCATCGCCCACACGGGTTTCACTAAAATAAAGGATACAATAGGAAGGTCATTTTCTTTTATGCAGTAAATTCACTGGGCAGTTACTATGTATGAGCACATAATTATTCTGCATCTATTCTCTCTCTTAATTCATCTAGCATTAATTGTCTTATCAGGTATGCATTACTAGTTGATCCATTAAAGAAACGAGGAAGTTGAAAGACCAAAAGGTTATTCGGCTGGCCAAAATGACAGAGCCAGCCATTGGCAGAGCCAAGATTTAGAACCAAGTCCGTCTTGCACTCTGAGTGTAAGACTGCGACTTAGTCTTCATATGTCAAGACCTCAGTTTCATCATCTGTTTTAAATGGTGTAATATGGAGAAAACAGGAGAGTTAAATAGTATCTAACATGTCATAAATGATCTTTTTATTTATTTATTTATTTATTTATTTTCTGAGACAGAGTCTCACTCTGTTTCCCGGGCTAGAGTGCCGTGGCATCAGCCTAGCTCACAGCAACCTCAAACTCCTGGGCTTAAGCAATCCTCCTGCCTCAGCCTCCCGAGTAGCTGGGACTACAGGCATGTGCCACCATGCCTGGCTAATTTTTTCTATATATATTTTTAGTTGGCCAGATAATTTCTTTCTATTTTTAGTAGAGACAGGGGTCTCACTCTTGCTCAGGATGGTCTCAAACTCCTGACCTCAAGCGATCCTCCCGCCTCGGCCTCCCAGTGTGCTAGGATTATAGGCGTGAGCCACCGCGCCCGGCCATAAATGATCTTTTTAAAGCAGCAGTTGCTACAGGTTATTATCAACAACTAATCCAGTGGTTTTCAAACCATGCTTCTTCAACCCCATGCAGAGGGCACCCACAGGTGCCCCGGCAACCAGACCCTTCTTTTATCTGTTTTTTTGTTTGTGTTTTGTTTAAAGAAAGGGCCCCAAGGCCACAAATATTTTTAAAATTAAAATATTCTGCTAATCTCCTGGATATGGAAAATAATACCTATTTCTAAAGCTTCCATGAGCATCTCCATAGTGACTGGAGTATCTTCCCCAAGCCCCCTCACATAAAATTGTAAACTCATTCAGTCAAGGTGGGAACAGCTTGCTCCACCCACTAGTGGCATGCTCTGCTACTACTCAAGTTCTTCCTTTCAGTTGAAGACATTTATGAATGCCTTCTATTAACTAATAATTCCAAAACTGAGATTAACCAATTTAGAATGTTGGAAAGAAGCATTAACATTAATATCTCTGAGAAAGAAATTCAACTTCTTCAACATTGCCAGCTCTTAGCATCTCCCCTGGGCCTGTGCAGATAGAACGTTATAAATTGATATGTACAAAAATAAAAACACTGTAACTGTAAATGTCAGTCTGTAACCTGGAACATTTTTCAAAGTAAGTACAATCACCAGGTTATTTATGTTTGCTATGAAGGATTATTTGAAGGTACTTGACAGGAATGAACTGTCAAACACCTGGAGAAAAGGAAGATGCATTAAGAGGGAGGGATCTAGTGGTAACAAATATTTCAGAGACCTCTGCTCTGAGAAAAATTCATTACAGAATTACTTGTCCACCCCCTACCCACTCAACTGTCCACCCACCCAACAGACATTTACTAAGAACCCAGTAAGTTCCAGGCTCTTCAGTGCTAAGAATATATATATCAAGAGGACCCAAGAACTCTGCCATAGCCTAGTGTGGACAGCAGCATGTGACATACACACGTAATTCTCTACGTGCAACAAAAGAGATGAGTGCAAAATACAGAAGCAGAGAAAAGAGTGAGCATAACTCTGACCAAAGAAGTCAAGGAAGACTTCACAGAAGATACTACATCTGAGCTGGACCTTGAACATTTTTAAATATGTCAATTTATTCAATAGGTATTTTCTGTAAAAATATTGTTCTGAGAGATACGGCTACAAACCAGGCAGACAGAGTTTCTGCTCTCCCAGAACATAAAGCCTAGCAGGGGTGACACACACCAAAAGAGGAGAGGAAAAGGGCAGTCCAGATGAAATACACCAACACATGCAAAGGCAGCGAGTGTGAAGAACCTTGGCACCCCACTCGGTGTGACCGGGGCAGTGGGGCGGACCCCTCAAGGGAAGAGTTGAAACCAGACTGTAAAGGGCTAAGTACTCCGTGAGCCCACCCTTACCCTGGGCATCGAGGAATCAACAGAGGGATTACAGGGGGCAGCCAGGGGTCGGGGGGATCATCAGGGAGATCAGTAAGCCACAAAGTAAAACACTGTGGGTGAGAGATACTGAGAGCCATGACGAGGGTAAAGGCAGAGGAGGAGAGGGACAGAGAGACTTGGGACACCGGATCAGCCAGACTCAGAGACCCATCAGATTTAGGGAGAGAGAGGGAAGGAGTGGAGGATGACGCTCAGATATCTACTTGGAAAACCAGGGAGACAGCCAGCATATTGGCAGTTCCACAGGGAGGCTTTAGGCAGGCAATCTGGCCAGAGAACAGAGGGGCAGTTAAACTGGTTTGAGCATTTTCTATAACACATCAAAGGAGAGGACGGTCTGGTGAGTCCATGAGGGAGCTAACCAGGATAATGCAGGTTCCACATCGGAGGGGTTCCTGGGCAGAAGAAAACTAGAATGTGAAATCCATTTCTCTGGAACTCCTGATCCTAGCACTCTTGCCTCTGACCCCTATCACCACCACCCCCCAAAAACACTCAGTCTTGTGAAGCCCTGCATTTGACTATCTCCCATGAGAGTAAAGGAACAAATCACATAAATTCACAGACTCTTTGCAACTCTAAGAACCATAAGTGTCACACACACACACACACACACACACACGCACACACACACAAATACAAGATGGGGCTAGAACTGTTTGGGTTTTGTTATTCAAACCTGTGCTAAAGCTGCTTTTCTTGCTAACAGTTTAGTCAACAATTTCTGAGCCAGGGGAAAAAGGCTGTGATATTCTTCAAATGGTCAATAAATCAATAATGATCTATATTAGATTAATAATAATCAGGCTACATGGGCATGTCTGACACCCTGATAATAAAAGTAGGAGAATGGAGGATACTGTACCATTTATCCATCTCACGTCATCTCCACTCCATCCTGCGTCTTTCTCTCCAACATAAGAAAGAATGATTCTCTCTACAGTGGGGACCAGGCTGATATTTGTTCCAGGGGCTTCCCTTTGGGTGAATTCACCCCCCAAAGTTAGAGTTAAGTAAATGAGCCCATAGAGATTGTAACGAAGCAAAGACTAAAAATCAAGCTGTCACAGAAATCCCAAAAGCAAGGATTTCCAGGGATGACACCACATTTGGACCCTTGACCACCAGATGGAACATTAAGGCAGACTGCATCTCACAGAGCATGAGCTGGTATCTTAGAGCAGCCAATTCTGGACCCTAAAGTTTTCTCCAAACTTAGGAATGCATCCTCACAGGATTTATTCTGACACCAACTCTGCCTAAAAACACCCATAAACAGAACAATACAGAGGGAGGCTATAAAAATTAATGTGAGTACATAACCACTGATGAGGTTTAAAAAAGAACAATGTCATCGCAGTACTAGAAATAATATATTATTCCTAATACTTTAAAGAATCTGATTATAATAATTTTATAGTCTTTATGAAGATTGTAGCCAATTCAATAAGACCATTGGCATCTATCATGATTAATGTCAGTGAGTTCTTAGAGATTTTAAGAAGAGATAAGAAACTATTCTTAATAGATATTTAGAAGACAAGACTTTAAGGCCATTCCAAATGCCACGTACTCTGGAAGGAGCTGCTGGCCATCCATCCCCATGTCTGCAGTCAGTGGTCAAACACGGCTCTAAGAATACAGCCATAAACAAGGCAAAATCCCAGGCCTGACCAAGTTTACCTTTTAATAATGAGACAGACAGTAAAGGAAGCAAACCAAGACTGTCTCAGGCAGTGGTAAATGCTATAAAAACACAGAGCAAAGTAAGGGGATGGAGGTGATTTTACATAGGGTAGTCAGAGAGGGACATCTGAGCAAAGACTTGCACGGTGAGGGGTCAGTCAAATGGGCAGTGTGAAGGTCGTGAAGCAAAAACGAGCCCGGTGTATTGGTGTGTTAGGATGGATAAACGGATGAATGGATGAATTTCCATAGGATTTGAATCTCTCTTGGACCATAATCTATTTGTGATTACAATTCTTTGCAAACATGCCGATCTATGTCATCAGTTCCTTGAGGGGCGAGGATCATGTTTTATGTTTATTTGTAATCTGCACAAGTCACTCAATCAGCAGAAGATAATCAGCTGCAAGGACCTTTTGCCTCTCCTGACTATGAAATATAAGAAGCCCAAAAGCATTCTCCGTGTGGAATAAACACCATCTACTGGAACATCCCTGAATAACTCGAGCCAGACTTATCTCGCCCTTCCTTAAACTTATAAAGCATGTCCTATCTGCTCTGCAATTCCAGTAGTAGATTCTGTTTCTTTTTAATTGTTCCCTAATTGTCTAATTCCAGTTTTATCTACTGTCTCTATTATGCCTTTGAGAAACTTCCAGATTTTACTTCATTGCAGTATGTCTCTTTCCTCTTCACAGATACACAGCAGGAACCAAAAACCAGCTGAAGTACATTTTCTTGTAAAGTTTTCCATCATCAGGTTAAGGTTAATTCTTACATGTCTTAATCATTCAGCCACTTTTTCCCCTTCAGAGAGCTTATTTTAACATCTGCGATTTTTTTTTTTTTTTTTTTTTTGAGACAGAGTCTCACTTTGTTGCCCAGGCTAGAGTGAGTGCCGTGGCTGCAGCCTAGCTCACAGCAACCTCAAACTCCTGGGCTCAAGCGATCCTCCTGCCTCAGCCTCCCGAGTATCTGGGACTACAGGCATGTGCCACTATGCCCAGCTAATTTTTCTATATATATCTTTTTAGCTGTCCATATAATTTCTTTCTATTTTTAGTAGAGATGGGGTCTCGCTCTTGCTCAGGCTGGTCTCGAACTCCTGACCTTGAGTGATCCACCCGCCTCGGCCTCCCAGAGTGCTAGGATTACAGGCGTGAGCCACCGCGCCCGGCCGCATCTGCGATATTTTAAAACCCACGATAGACGTAACAATTGGCAGTAGCTAAATTTTGCTAAAAACATTCAACATACTCTATTAAGTCAGGAAGGCCTTTGTAGATGTCTTCATCATTAATGCTTTCTTCTGTTGGGAAGGGCCTAGGAGAAGTGGAAAAAAAAAAACATGAGTGAATAAGCAACAACCAGGCTGGGAATTTACCTCTCAGTAAACAGGCGAGCTTATCTGTTGCCAAAATGGTCGGAACTGTCCCCATGCCCAACAATACCTAGGGCCTCCCCCACAGTGCCTGCCTCAAAGTCTAGGGTTCCCCCAGGGAGGCTGCTCCACCTACTACCCCAAATCATCTGAGGTAATGATAGCCGGTCACCACAGTCCCATGTGCACTGGGGACATCCTGATGTCCTTATCTGATCTCCCACCTGCAGGGTCACCTCACCCACTGCAGTGCCCCGACTCAGAGAACTAGCAGCCACGCCTCTGCCCTGCCTCCACCCAGGGATCTGATAACAAATAATTTGGTACCAATCACCCTTCCATGACTCAGTTCACTAGCACAGATGAAAATTATTAGAAGACAAAAACATTGTGCCCTGTATATATGATTATTGACCCTGACATGCTTTTCTATTGAGACTTGAAGGTATTTAAGTTATATTTTTTATTTTCATTTATTAAACAAATGAGTCAACCAGACCTCAGGGACAAGGGATGTTTGTCCCCTGTTCAAGAAAATCACACTCTAGTCTATTTCCTATTCTAATCGTCTGGCTTTCCTATTTGCATCATGATACTATGCTCTTTTTTCATAACAGCAATAAAATGCCCTAAATTTATGCCTAACAAAATCACAGTACTTACACTATCGCGCCAAAAGTTTTTTCTTTTCAGGCAGCCAGCATGTCATATGTTTCATAAAAACAAGGGGATCCATAAAAGTAACAAATAAGCTTTATAATTACTAAATAGTTAAGACACTTGAGGAACGTATGTTTTTTTCAAATAAACCAGTGTGTGAGAAATGTAAAATTTCAAAATCACTTTTTATAAATTTAGGTATATTTTGTTATGCTTTTATGCCAATATAAGTCCATGGTAGAAATATTAGAAAATACAGAAAACAAAAATCAAAAAGGAAAAAAACCTTCTGACGTGTACCCTTTCAGAATCAGAAATACGTAAAAATTGGAACATGCTTTTTCAAAATCTATTTACATATAACATATATCCACACGGAAAGATATGCATGTATTAACAAGCAAATTAGGGGGAGTTGAACATTTACGCAGCCTACGGACCACTTTAGTAGAAAGCTGCCAAATTCTTGGCCCGTGTCTGAGAAAGGGTCTGCATTTGCCGAGCGTCCTCCCAGAGGTCCCTGTGCTTTGGATGCAGGGACAGGGCTGCCCGGCCAGTGCTGAGCACTCCTGTGAGACCTGCTTAGATCTTCCCCCCCTTAGAAAGTGACTGTGAGCTGAGCAAGTCAAACAGAAGCCACAAAGGCAGAGACGCAGGCTTTCCAAGCTCCGCTCCTTAATGGCTGGAGAGTGGAATGTGGAGCCTGAGGAAAGAAGGGAAAAACAAAATCCGTTGCATTTCCGTGAGGCCTGGCTGTACAGCTACAGAGACTGTTTTTCTTTATTTCCTGTTACTTATGATACATCTTTACCACCTGATCTAACTTTATGTAGTATCTGAACCAGAAAAAGCCCAACATAACATACACATCTATATTTCCATGCTTATCAACTGCATAATGCTCCATTGCCAGGAGATGGCATAGTTTATTTAATTTACTTCTAAGTTTTTAATTTACTATCAAATCTTCAATACACATCCGTGTACACATACTTCACAGTTCTCTGATTATTTAACTCCTAAAAGTTGTGAGTTGCTACAGTCTACTCTATGGTAAATAAATACATTACAACATCTTTTAAAATATTTACTTTCTTAAGCATGTGTGTTTGCCTTCACAAATCATATATACAGAAATGTTGGAGGAATTAAAAAAACCATACCAGTGAATTGAGAATGATGTTTAGCCCATGTGTCTTATTCAACTCTATGAGTAAGTTCTAACTTTCTCGGTTAATTTCAAATGTGTACTAGACACTTACACATCAGGCACTCATCATGAATGAGACGTGGCCCCTGCATGCAAGGTGCTTTGCAAAGCAGTAATAATCCAGTCACTACCTTTAACTGGAGGGGACACATGAACCACAAAAAAAGAGCTTACCTGATTCCTGTGGCCAATGCAATAGGCGTGCGAGAAAGTCGAGATAATGTTTCTATAACCTGAGAAAACAGGAAAATATTAAGTGGACATGTATTTCAAAAAAAAATAAGGTTTTTTTTCCCCCCAAACAGTAGTTTTCCAATCTAATATTAACAATAGCAGCAGAAATATAAATTTGCAGATGTCAAAGTGGTACAGATCGGGAAGAGATGTGATTGGAAAGTATAAACACCTGGATTATAGTTTTGGCCCTTTCTTTATGACTTTAAACAGATGATTAACCCATCTGTGTTGCAGTTTCCTTACCAGTAAAACACAAAAGTTAGTCTGGGCCGGGCACGGTGGCTCACGCCTGTAATCCTAGCACTCTGGGAGGCCGAGGTGGGCGGATCGTTTGAGCTCAGGAGTTCGAGACCAGCCTGAGCAAGAGCGAGACCCCATCTCTACTAAAAATAGAAAGAAATTATATGGACAGCTAAAAATATATATATAGAAAAAATTAGCCGGGCATGGTGGTGCATGCCTGTAGTCCCAGCTACTCGGGAGGCTGAGACAGGAGGATCGCTTGAGCTCAGGAGTTTGAGGTTGCTGTGAGCTAGGCTAACGCCACGGCACTCACTCTAGCCTGGGCAACAGAGTGAGACTCTGTCTCAAAAAAAAAAAAAAAAAAAAAAAAAAAAAAAAGTTAGTCTGGGTGGCCCCAAATGTCTGATATCTCTACTTCTATGGAATCTGAAAGATCCTGGAAAGCTGCAACCTCCAATATAGTACCCAGTAGCCACATGAGGCTATTTATATTTAAATTAATTTAAATTTTAAAAATAAAAAATTCAGTTCCTTAGTTGCACTAGCCACATTTTAAGTGCTCAGTAGCCACGTGACTGCTATGACTACTATACTGGACTACACAGATATCGAACATTTCCATCATCACAGAAAGTTCTGTTGGACAGCACTGCTGTACAGCAAAATGGTTTAGAGTATAGGTGGGCTCTTGAGCCAGACCACGTGAGTCCAAATCCTGGCTTTACCATTTATCAGCCAGGTAACTTTGGGCAAACTACTTAACTTCTCTGGGCTTTAGCTTCTTCATATAGATAATGCCTATAATAATAGATTATTAATCATCATTACATTATTGTGAGAGTTCAATAAGATAACATAAAATATTTAAATGGTAGCTATTTTTTATAATCACCAACTTAAAGAAATTGCCTCATTCCAGTTCAGAGTATTTTCAGGAAAAGAGTTTCCTAAATTACCCTTGATTATCTGTTTCAAAGATTCCTTATGAAAATCTTCAGGACCTAAAACTAGACACGCCCTGCTATAGTTTTACCATTAATACCTAGAAATTTTACACTTCCTTCAATCCTTTATTCTAAGATCATCTCCTGCAAAGACTTAGCAAAAAAGCCAATGACCTAAAATGTATTTTTCTCATAGTCTGCTTTTATGATAATAGATATAATTCGTCCTAACTCTCAAAATTAAACAAAACTTAAAAAGATTCTACAATAAGGCCTGTTCAGAATGAGAAAAAAAGAAGAAAAACAAAAATCTATGTTTGAATTGAGGTAATCTTCTAATTCCTCAGTTCAAAAGACAAACATAAAAGTCTCCATTGCTCTGCAGAAGCTTCACAAGAGTATTAGCCACACATCTACTTACCTCCTACCTACTTCAGGAGGTAACATGCTGTACTGCTGCAGTTAGAAACTCACGGCTCTGGAGTAAGAATGCCAGGAGCCCTGACTCACTAGTTTTCAGCTATGCTCACCTTTACCAATCTCTGTAAAATGTAGATAACAGCTAACTGCCTCATGGAGTTACTGAAAGAATTAAATGAGATAACGCCCATCACATGCTTCACTCAGCAAATGTGAACTTTTGTCATTATATAAAATAAAGCTGTACAAAAATAAAATTTAATTGAATTAAATTACATGGTGCCTATAGGTAATAACAATGTATTATATTCTTGAAAATGGCGAGTAGATTTTAAGTGTTCTTACCACAAAGAAAGTATGTGAGGTAATGTATATGTTAATTACATCAATTTAGCCATTCCACAATGTATACCTATTTCAAAACAGCATGTTGTACAGGATAAATTATTTGTCATCTAAAATTTCTTAAGAGGTTTTTAAGTTTCATAAACAAAAGAGAGAAGGGAGTAGAACTCTTCAGGATGGTTCCAAAAATGAGCAAGGAAAATGGTGACTAGAAAAACTAAATTACTGACTCCTAAAATTCTACATTCTAACCCTAGCCCCCTGCTATAACCCTAGGACAAGAAAGGAAAGAAAGAAAGAAAAAAAAGAAAAGAAAAGAGGAAGGAAAGAAAGAAAGAGAGAGAAAGAGAAAGAAAAGAAAAGGAAAGGAGAGAAAGAAAAGAGAAGAGAAAATGATAAAATTCAACTGAAAGACTTTATGCAATTTCTTACGGGTTAACTATATTCATCACCTGATATCTAAAGCATATACAACCATTCAGATAAAACTTGATGTCAATTCATTTCCCATAATTAAGTAAAGTATCTTTGGTGAGTTCATAAATTTAGAAGATCATGAATGAATACTAACAAATTTATCAAAATAAACTGACTTAAAACAAAAACAATTACTTGCTTAAATTCCAAAATTATACATCACTGAGTGAGAAGTCTAGCTTTGGAGAGGTTCTGGCATAATTAATTGAGTAGTATTTAGATCCTTGAATAAACTATATTGTTTAATTTTAGCATGCACCTTATCCTGATGTAGCACGCTTATAAAGTCACAGAGTGAAATCTGCCTCTGATTCTATTTAACACTGTGATTCCAGCACTGTCACTACCTAATCACAAGAAAAACAGCAACAGAAGTACTATTTCTATGTCTTTTATTATAGTTATTCTATTATGTATTTTAATAACAATGTATTTTATTCCTTGGGGATATTTTCCATAATAATTATGATGCATCTGTATCTATAAAATTTAAAAAAAAAAATCCATAGCTTAACTTTTTCATACATGTGTCCACCAGAGGGAGCCAGATGATAGTGTATTAGTTTAGTCCTTACTTGAATGTTTGTAAGTACAAACATTTCTGAAAACCAAGCTGAGACCAACTCCTATTATTTATTTAACAAGGATAACAATTCCTATTTATATTCAGTAACAGAAAAATAACAAGGATAAAAATTCAGTGGATGAGGGAGACGGAAGGATAGAATGTCGTGTATCTTAAAGTGAGCCTGAGAACTACCACTCAGTTTATCTCACTGTGTCCTATCGTACATCAAGTCCATCCACTGACTCTAAGTTTAGCCAAAGCAAATAAACACTGTTTAGTCAATATGGTGTCTTTAGAACAATGTGTATTCTATAAAAGAAGAGTGCATCCAGATTTGGAACAGACAAGTATACAAAACAATGCCAGATTCTAACGTCCTCTCTGTGGACACTCTGACCTGCTATTAAAAACACCCATTTGAGAACATTTATAAAAGACACTAAAAAGACTATTTTCATTGCAATATGGTAATTTCTAAATTGTTACCTCAGAATAATATGAAATTTTGAGGTACATTAACTCTCAGCAAGGGAGATGACCAGCAAGAATATATGTAAGTTAATAAATAGGCCAACAATCAACTGTACTAAATGCATTATAATGAATTTTCTTTTTTTTTACCTATGTCCGTTCCTGGGTGGGTAAGAAGAGTGGCATTTGTAAAGAAAGGAAAATAATTCTGCAAAACATAAATAAGAGCTACTACGCGAGGCACGGGGGAGAGGTGGGCACAGGCTTCGGCATGTCATACCCCAGAAGCTATGAAAGATCGTTCAGAAAGTTTAGGAAGGGAGATAACAAGATCTAACTGCACTTTTAAATATCACTCAGCAAAGTGAAGGACGGACTGGGGAAGAAGGACATGGGGTATAGACAAGGAGCCAGGAAACCAACTAGGAAGTTTTCCCAATCATCCCAGTGAGAAGTGGAGTCTGAACTCGCACAGCAGCGGGAGAGACAGGTAAGAAGTGGAAATGGCCCAAGTCTTCAGGAATAGTGGTCGGTGCTCTGTGAAGGCCGAGGGAGGAAGAAGAACCCAACACAGCCTGGGCAAGCCACTAAAGCGCTGGAGGTGGTCAGACTGAAATATGGTAATGCACAAAAGGTGGGAAGCCTCCTTCCCGGCTCTCCCACTTTCTGCCCAAAGGGGACCACCGCTAAGAATCTACCGTGACTCTCACAGAATTTTTCTTTTTTCCTTTGCTTTATTATTGTTAAAGCAACGTGTTCCTATTATAAGGCTTTTTTCTATATCATGCTTTTATCACTAACGATAAATCACAGTCATGTCAATACATATAGACCTACTTTATTCATTTTAATGCTGTTTAACATTCCAGTGTATGTAAGCAACATAATGATTTAGCCGTTCCCTTGAAAATGAGCTTTTTCAACACTGTGCTGCTAAATCTGCAATTACCATTCTTGCCAAATATCTGTTCAACCGTGTGCAGATATTGCTATATGAAAGGTTCTTAAATGAGACGACTAGGACAAAAGGCATGACCGTTGCTCTTCAAAATATTTGCATGAATTTAGACACTCCTGGAGAGCATACAAGAACATCATAAGGCATTCTAGTGATCTCTGTCTTTCCAATCCGACAGTGGAAAACACTTTATGGGCAGGGGAATTAAATTGCTTCTTCACTATTGTATTCCCTTCACCTAGTTCACAGCCAGGCTCTTAAACAACCACTTGACACAAAAATATTTGTTGCTCAAACAAACACATGAGTAATACTTACCTTGCAAAAGTGTTGTGAGGATTAGGACAATACATGTTGAGATATGTAAAGGGTTTAGCCTGGTACAAGTGGGGAATGAATGAATAATTAAAGGAGAACTCACTATGAAAATTAAATATTAAGTAGGAGGAAGAGTTGCCTATTTCCTCAAACCTAGAGCCAACATACATACTGTCACCCCCTATCAAACTTTTTTCCCCAAATGATAATTTTTATTTTATTTGCACTTTTCGTTTTTACCATCCCATTAGTCAGTTCAAAAACCGTGACATAAAACAGCTTTCAAAAACAGGATGCAATGAGGTACACTGTTAAAGCTACCCATTTTTAACGATTCTCTTCATGAGACCTTCTGGCACATTCCCACTCTTTGCTTACCTAGCACATTAATGCTGTTGATATTGTAATTTGTAATTAAAACAAGTCACCCATGCAGAAGCAGTATGTTACATAGCCGCTTCTAAGGTCCTGAGTTAAGAAAGCCACAGCTATAAGAATAACTGCAGGAAACCACAGGGACTTGCATGCAAGGGTGCAAAAACGTTGCTAATTAATTATGGATTTATCTCCTTGAGTTTTCCGTTCTGAAGTTTTTACCTCTTCATCCACCCCCTGACCCAGCGGAAAGACTATTCTTGAACAAGGAGCTGGGTTTACTAGGAGCTCCTGGGCACGTGATCCTTGCAGGGAGCTGGGGGCTGCAGGGGGAACCAGGCAGCTGCAGGCTTGAGCTCCAAAAACAAGACAAGCTTAGTGGTTCAAAAAGAGCTCCAGAGCATCGCAGCACCTCAGCATGAAGTTACCACCTCGCAGCAGATGGCCGAGGCACGTGTGCTACATGGTGGTTCCTGCAGGCTCAGAGCAAGTGCCCTGTGGGGCTGTGGAGAAAAATCCAGGCTGCAGAAGAAGTACCTGGGAGTGTGGGCCTGAGAATGCCGGGCTGAGAAATTCAGACCGAAGAATAACCTGTAGAGCTGTAAGCTGCAATCTAGAGGCAGCCCAGAGACCTGGTATTTCTCAGGTATCCCAGACACCAGATTCTGACAATGAGGCCTACGTCTAAACCCAACCAGATGGTGAATTTCAGCCCAACACAATATATTTCACCTTAACTCTCGTAGGAAATCAACAGAACTCCTTATCTTAATTTTCTCTGCAACTCTAATTTCACACAGTAAATTACCTCACTAGGCTAAGCTGCAGCTTAGTGTCACTTCCAGGAACACGTCCTAGGGATTTCCCAAAGCACATGGTCGTCGCTGTGAACGGCGTCAAGATGCTGCTGAAAAACATCCCCAGCGCATCCTCTCTGGGCAAAGTGAAGCATTACAGCCAGATAAACAAAACTTTATTTCCGCAGCAAGAAAATTGTGAACCATGGGAAACAAATTTCCGTTGTTCAAAAGAGTATCTATATAGGTCAAATGGATCCAAAGTACAGTTTGTGCTGGCCTTAGTTATGATGACAAATGCAAGAATGATTCTACACTTATTATTTTTTCAATCTTCAAAAGTGACACTCTACAGAGAACAAGAACTTCCCTTTAGGAAAGTCATATACTGAACTGGTGCAAAGGGCAGGCTCAGGAGTCAGACTTTCTGGGTTCAAATCCCAGCTCCCCCTCACTAGCTGGGTAAGCATGGACGTTAAGTAGATACTCTGTGCCTTAGTTCCCCCACCTATGAGATTACAACAAAAGCATCACGTATCACACAAGCTTACTATAAAGGTTAGAGGAGGTTACGTATATATGTAATGCATATAGAAGAATGTCCCAGACCTCTACTGCTATTTCCTACATCATCATCATCATCATCATCATCATCCTGGTTGTCATTGCTGTCATTGTTGTCATCATCCATAAAATTTGTAAAGTCTGGAAACAAAATGTGAGGGCTATCTCCGATACAATTAAAAGAGCTCTAAGAAGTGAGAGTACATAGGGATGGACTGAGGGGAGCTTTAGCAACCATCCGCCCACAATCTCCACCACCCCCACCTCTCGCTGGCCCAAATAAATATAAAAATCTAAGTAACTAGAGTGTGTTTGTCATTTAATCGCAATTTCAAGACAAGTCCTTTAGCAGAATCCCTACCCCCAACCGTATGGCCAATCTCCCCAACCCCAACTCCATCTTACACGGAAATGCTAGAGCTACCATATTTCATTCAGTTATTAATTATTTTAAGCCATAGATCCCTTTGAGAGTATTATGAAAGCTCTTGGTCATTTCCTCCATAAAAAAACTATCTGTGCACACACACACATATATACACAATCCTGCTATCATCTCAAGAAATCCCGAGACCTCTTAAAGCCCATTCATAGCTTTCCTAGATTCTCATTCAATCTCCTCCTTTGCCTATCAGAAAATTAATACCCAGAAAAATTAGCTTGCCCAAGGTCAAAGAACCAACAGTAGCAGAGTTAGTACCAGAACTCAGGTCCCTTTTCTTCTGTCCAGGCTGTTGCTCTTTCTACTTCACCACCCTTTCTATGAATTTCTTGCATTTATTCAGTGAACAACTACTGAACCCTCACTCTGTCCTAGATGCACCAGATACACTCCAAAAGTGGAGGACAGCAAAAGGAAGATACAACACTACCTGCTCTCAAAAACCCCACAGTCTATTAGGAAAGGCCATACTGGTGGAGGGTGTAAGTGAAAACACAGACCAGTGTTACAAGATACGTGTGCAGCCCAGTGGAGAGAGCAAGGCTAGCTGTATCCTTCGCAGGACAGAAAAGGTAGGGAGGTTGAACGGCTTCTTTAGAAAAGGTGACCCTGGGCTGTACCTTAAAGGGCAACTGGGAACTTCTCAGACTCTATTTGTCTGCAGGCCATTAGAGGCTTGATGGGCAAGAATTACCACTCTGGCTCACTGCTTCCATCCTCAGCTCACACTCCAGCGAGAACACTTTCAAGTTCTAAGCAGATTCATTTGCACCTTATTCTCTGATAAGTTTTTTGTAGTTGCCATTTCCTGAGTGATACATTTCTTATTTGGTTAACAGTGGATATTTTTCAATTTCTGAAAGAAAGACGGTCATTAAGCAAATTTTTTCTAAACCAAACAGCCCTGCACTTCTCTCATTGGGCATTTCCACATCACTCTGGTCCTGCTGTCTCTGCCTTCCTCACCTCAGCACTCTGCCTCTGAAGACCCCAAACAGAGCATCTTTCCCTGTGAACTTGCTTCTCCTCCCCACTTCCATTGACCCCACAGTCCCCCTCCTCGGCCTCACCAGGCTAGACGCTGGGAAAGCTTTCTAAACTCCAGCCCCAGATCTAAATCCTGTCAAGTCATCCTTTTAAGTCTCTCTCAGGTCCAATCCCTTCTCTCTTGCTGTGTCTCCACCATGGTCCAGGTCTTCTCTATTTCATAATTATTGGAATAGCCTCCAATTTATCTCCATGCCTCTAATTTCACTCCCTTAGAATTCGTCCTCTACTTAGCTACCGCAGAGGTTATATAAAATCTCAAAACTGCCCATTTATGACCATACCACCATTACCACCACGGCCACCTTAAAATTCTTCAATGTTACCCCCTAGTGCAAAAAGTTCCAGTTGCTCAGCAGCACACTCAGGGGTCTTCACAAGCTGCTCCCCGGCCCCCTTCCAGCCTTACTCTGCCTCCTCTCCCTCCTCTCCCCACACTGGCATCTCCAGCAACACCCGTGCACCTGCCTGCTGTGCTCCAGACTCCAGAACCACACATACACATTCTAGCAAAGCATAAAATTCACATTACTGTAATTTACAGAGGCAGTTTCAAAATTAAAACTTCCACACTAAAGAACAGGCAGGAAAAAGCAAGCTGGAACCAGCAGTGCTAACTTCCTCACACCAAGTGAAAGATTGTAAGAAACTTCTCAAACACTGTTTTAACTATCCCCCCGGGTCTGAATACCCAAGCAGATGAAACCTAGAATTCATCCGTGTAGAGTCAGCTGTCTGGAAGCATAAGTTTCTAAACAGAAATATTCCCTGCTCTAAGTTAATACTGGTGTGTTGGGGTATGTTGAACTTAGTAGGCAAGTGGTAAAGAATTCAACTGTGTGTATACTGTTAAAGGAACACTTCACTTTTGAAAATGTAATCATATTTGCAAACCCATTTCCTGCCTTTAAGCAGAGAGTAGAGATACAAGCTACAAAGATTATGTGGCAATTTCAATATGTTCAGTACCAAGAGTGGGAATTTAATTGTGTACCACATAGGTAGCACTGATTACCTCCTGTAACATTAGTAGCAACTCCAGCAGAGTGGTTGAGGTTGTAGCAGACAATGTCATCACCAGCTCACTAAGAAGCTACTGTGACATTTACACAACTCATTTTGAATGGGCATGTCCTATGTGTGTGTGTCAGGCCAGAGAAGAGGTTGTTTATGTGATCTGAAATAGCTGGGAGAGTTCTTTATGACTTAAGGGACTTGGAAATTTTAATGAATGTTCAAAGCTGCCCACAAATCACACAGCTGGTACAGAGCCAACACATCTTCCAAACTCAGCGCACTTTCAAAGTCATGCAACTCGCTGGCAAAGATCTCCACTTCCTGAATGTTGCCCCCATAGCTATTACCACTTTAAAGGATGAAATGCAGTGTCCTGGAAAGAAAAGCCAATGCCAGCACGATAGGATCTCAAAGTGGAGAACACATCACTGATTACCAGCCTGAAGATGCTCCATCTTTTAGTCCCAGCCTCAGGACAGCCCACAGAGAATAAATAATGAAGCATCTGCAAGTGATTCTCAT
Organism: Eulemur rufifrons; assembly: GCF_041146395.1. Classification (NCBI taxonomy): domain Eukaryota; kingdom Metazoa; phylum Chordata; class Mammalia; order Primates; family Lemuridae; genus Eulemur; species Eulemur rufifrons. Next base: position 116,653,463 of record NC_090990.1, on the reverse strand, counting down.
ATTTCTAACCATCTAACAAAAATTGCGACTTTGCCTACAGGACTAGGAGAATAAAATGACAGTCCTTAAAAGTCTCTGTTCTGGTTGTTTTGGGAACACCAGTCATTTCATATGCCGCTTGAGAGCACTTATTTTCATATGTGCTTGAAAAATTAAAAAGCAGGTAAAGTCAACTTATTATGTAAGAAATGTAGTTTCTAGACCAAAGCTAATCAATAGAAATATGTAAGTCATATATGTAACTTAAATTTTTTATTTATTTATTTTTTTTTTTTTTTTTGAGACAGTCTCACTCGGTTGCCTGGGCTAGAGTGCCGTGGCGTCAGCCTAGCTCACAGCAACCTCAAACTCCAGAGCTCAAACCATCCACCCGCCTTGGCCTCCCAGAGTGCTAGGATTACAGGCATGAGCCACCATGCCTGGCCATAAATTAAAATTTTTAAAACCATTATTAGAAAAAATAAAAAGAAACAGGTGAAATTAATTTTAATTATATTTTAATATATTAAAAATATTATCATTTCAATACGTAATCAATATAAAAATCAAGACATGTTAATTTTTTAATACTAAATCTTCAAAATCCCATGAGTATATAACAGTTATGTCTCAATTCAGCCACATTTTGAGTGCTCAGTAGCCACATGTGGTTAACAGCTACCACAGTGGACAACACAATCTATGCGCAACCCTTCAGAGCACTCAGGACGTGGTAGAAAAGGAATGGGATCCACAGTGGTGAAAAGATTGGGCCAAACCCTTCATTCTGCAGATGTAGGTGTAGCTTAGGAGTGACGTGGCACCCCAAATACCCCACAGATTGTTATGGACAAATCAGAGCAAGAGCCTACACTTCTAGATACCCATTACCCTTTTCAGTGGAACCAGAGAAAGGCAAAAAAGACCCTGAAAAGGAGGTGGCGAGGGGGGGAGTAAGGAAAACACCTCTCTACACAGGTCTTATGTACTTCACATGTCCCCACCACCTACAAATGCCAGTTATCTGATCATTCTCTCAGTCAGTCAATCCGACTGGCCCATCTGGACATTCATCACCTACCACGTGCCAAGCTCAGCCCTGCAGACTCTATGAACTGGACAAGAACTCTGTCCCCAGTGTGCTCACAGTGGAGTTGGGAGGCAGACAAGCAAATAATCACAAAAACACACATATATAATGACACAAGGTGAAAGCGTTATGGAGGAATAGCATACAGTGCTCTAGGCAGTGGTAAAGGAGAGATGTGTCTTCATCCAAGAGTTCGGGGAAAGTTCTCTGAGGGAGAAACAGGTGAGTTGAGATCTGAATTACCAATGGGGTGATCAAGCCCTCCATGATGGCATTATTCATACAAACGCATTAATGTTTTTCAGTGTCTAACATCACTCCTTCCTTCCATTCGTTTCTAAGCCTATTTCTTCTTGTACTTTCTTCCGAACAGGGAAAGACATTGAGTTCTAGAGATCAATAACCTCACCAACGTTTGGGAGTTAGTCTGCCTTATGGCTGGGATGTACACCCAAATATCTGCCTCCTAACTCAGGGTGTTTCCACTTTGATTTGGCTGCATTTATGAAACTTGACAATTTACAGAAATGATCTCCCACTTATCTTAAGAGAGTTTAGAGTCAGAATGCCAATAACCTTGTGTGCCATATTACAGTTATAATAGAGCTTCATTTGATAGGTCATAGGCAAGGTTTTTTAAGGAGGGCAATAACATATTCCAATTTGTTTCCCAGGATAACTGTGCTGGCAGTTCAACAGATTAAAAGGGAGACAGACTGGTGGGATGGAGACTAGAAAAGAACGACTACGATAATAGCTCAGGTGACAGAGCACACAGTCTGACCCAAGGCACCATGATGCAGAGGAGGGAATATATTCAAGGGCATTTCAGAACATACTCAACTAAGGTAAGATAGACAGCTACACAAAGGTGGTCGTCAGATGGCCAAGACCTGTGGCTCTCAACCCTGGCTGAACGTTAGAAACACCTGGGGAGCTTTTGAAAAACACCCACGTCTATACCTTACATTTAGAGAATATGACTCAAACAGTCATGATGGGACCTCGGCAACAGCATATTTTAAAAGCTTCTCAAGTGATTCTAATATGAAGCCAGGGTTGAAAAATCACAGGCTTTCTGAAATCCTGAAGTGAAAAAAAGGTAAGTTTTTTTTCCATTCTTTAATTTAGCAAATAATTATTGAGTGCCTATGATTATCAGGCACTAGGTTAAGTGCTTATTTAATCTTACTAACCCTATGGGTTATATGATATTTTCATTTTAAGATTAGAACCCTCTGAGAGTCAGAGAGGTGAAGTGACTTCTCAGAGCACATCAGGCAAATGACAGAACCTAGATTTGGACCCCGCTCTGAATATCCAGATCCACTAAAAGCAGGTGACTCTGCCAGCATCGTTAGATTTGAACCTTTAATTATAATTTGACTCCTAGAGCTCCTCAATCCTTGGATATCTTGACTCCCGGGGAGTGTAACCACTTAAAAACTAAATCCCATCCCATTGTTCCCTGAACCCTCTGCTGTGTCTGACACCATGTGAACAACTACAGCATCTAAACTCACATATACTGCATTCACCATCACACTGCTTAAACAAGTGCTGGACATCTTTCCCACATTTTGCTAAAATAGAAACCTTAACTATATTACTATAAGAAAATGTTTAAGTGTTACAATATATTAATTAGTATGATAATATGAATGCTGTATATTCATAGCCTAAAATAATTCCTTTAGTAGCACAGCTCAAGTTCATATGAAAGTATGAACATGCCATAACAGTAACTTCTTGCATCTTTTTATCATGATCAATAAACAGGAAATACATACTGTTACAGCAACCAACTATAAAGCCCATGTAAATCTCAACAAGTACCAAAGACACTAATAGTATTTATTAAAGTGGGACTGTCCATTATGTAGTAGTGCTAATCACCTAAGAAAACTTTATTAGTAAGTTGGGTCTATTGCATTGGGGTACAAATTCATGTAGAATAAAATATCAAAGAAAAATTCCTATGCTCAGCTAATTCTAATTTATTTCCACAGCTTATTGGTCTGAAACTCAGGGGGTTAGTGTTAAGCTAGAAGAAATAATTAATTTAAATGTAAAATCTTCTTGTGCTATCAAATTGAATCCAAGATAAGCAGTTAACACAATAGGACCCGTTTAGACTTATACGGTTGTTCAAAGCCTAGAGGCTACCAGCTTGTGCTCCTTCTGGTTTGCAATTAAGTAGACTATAAGAAAACATAATATCCTGATTTCTTTAAAGGTGATAAATATTTATCAGTATAAATATTTACATGTATTTAAAATTAACCTCACCCAAAAATGACAATGGTAAACAATTAAGTGCTATTACATATTATACACATGTATGTGCACATGTACACACAAATAATGCCAGGTTCTGGGCTTAGCATTTTACAGACATTACTAAATGCTCAAGACAATCGTATGAACAAAATAATAACACTATCTTCATTTTAGTGATAACTAAACTGAGGAAGAGAAGTTTAAAAACTTGCCCATGGTCACAGAGGCAGTGAGTAATAAAGCCAACACCTGCACACAGGTGATCTAACCCAGAGGTGTAACTAAAACCATAAAAATCAAAACAGCTCTTCATTAGTGCTAGATAAATTGTAGAGCCAGCTAGGCTATGGGAGGTAAAAGACAGAGTGTCTGTGCTCTGTTTCGTCACCCTTTCTCTACTTGTCCTAATTGCTCACACTTGAAATATTACATATTTATTTATTACCTGTCTCCCTGAACGAAAGAGAGTATGAGCTCCATGAGGTAGGGAGTTTGTCAGCCTTATCCACTGCAGCACCTTGCAGTATCCAAAGCACCTGGAACCCCATAAGGCACACAGATGCTCTAAAACTGTATCTGACCAAGGAAATGACTGAGTGGGCACACACAATGGCAGTGAGGACCTTGGGTTCAGGATGGGGAAATATGAAAAAGGGTTGAAGAGGTAAGTTGCAGACAGACAGTTTTAAAAGCCAGGCTATGGAGTCTAGAGTTTATATCGCGGAGAGCCGACAAAGGTTTATGAACCCGAGAACAAACTGTCAAAAGCAGTATGTTAAGAACACTAATCTAGTGGCTGCACAGAATAGTTTAAGAGGATGGAGCCTGAACTGAGTAAGTTGTTTTAACAATAGCCAGCTCTGAATTGATTAGGGAGTGAACCTGGGCAATGGTAAAGGAAATGGATATAACAAGCATCATGAAAAAGGGATCAATTCAACTTGTGCACTACTAGATATACCAAATCCCAGAGAAGCAGCTTTAGATTGAACAAACTTCAGAAAATGTGATCTAACTCTAGCTAGTTGCTGTGTAGAAGGTGCTTTACAGAGAGGATTAAATCCAGGAATTATTCAGAAATTTGATTCTGTTCCAGAGAGGACCAAAGATAGCTCTGCCAGTGGTTGAAATAACTGACCCAGAACTGTCTAGAATCTCAGAGATCCACGTGAGCAGGATGCCCCACATCAGCTGCTGACTTGAACCTGTGTCAGGTGAGATTCACAGAACTCAGACTAGCCCAGGGGTAGCCTGGTCGCCACTGAGGAATTTGAAACTATCTGTGGGGTGTATGTGTATATGTGTGTGGGTGTGTGTCACCACAAACAGGCCAGTACTAAAATTTGATTTTTATGGAAATTAGTATGATTCATAGTTCTTTTTTCTTCATCTTGCTTTTCCACTTTTCAGCCTTTGCTGAGGAATATGTCCAATCATAATTAAGCTTTCTTTTCTAGCTAAATATATTAACCAGCTTTTTGAAATTCACTTGCATTTCAATGTAAGAAAAAACTGATGATTGACTTATTTAATTTCATTTTGAGATACCTTCTCTGTTTCATTCCAAGTCTTTGCTTCTTTTCCCTTTAGTAGTTACTGTAGTTGAATTACATACATAGCTATTTTTGAAATAGTGTGACAATATCTATTGCTTTAGAACTCTGTTATCTGTGTCCTTTGAATCCTGAAAGGAATTTCCACCTTAGGAGCCCTGGAAGACTTCTTTTTTTGGATCTCAGATATTTTTTCAATGAGCAAGGAGCATTTTTCAGTCATTAGCTCCTCTGAGTGTGTGTGGTTAATCCAGGATAATCCGAATTCCCCTTAGGGTCTGAGTATTTACCAAGAACTAGCACAAAGAAAATAATCCTCTCAAAGGATGTAGAAAGTAGCTCAGCCTTCATGGGGCAAATGACACCAATGAACATGGACTGTGACATTCTGAGTACAGTTTCCTTACATAACAAAAAGAGAGGAAAAAAGAAAGTCACCAAAGTCCAAGATTCTTTCAACCAGAGTTATTTGGGGGCCATCACCCCCTTCTTTAGAAGCTGTTTCTGAGATACCCTTTCCAGCCAACCTCTGAAGGCAGACAACCGTTGTTTGGCCTCATCTGCCAAGCTGGAGTGCCTCCCGGCAGTCTCCAAGAATGGAACAGAAATCCTGAATGAGAAAGTATTTGTACATAGATGAAGTTACTAAGAAAACTCATGTCTAAATAATTTATTAAACTATATTCTTTAAACCTTTGTCATGATTACATCTTTAACATCCTCAGTGCTATTTTAAAATTCTTATAGAATATCAAGCAATGAAATTCCTTGGACAAAGATAACCAGGGTAGATCCACCTTATACTGGCTTCTGCACAATGGTGGATAGGGTTCTAATAATTATGATGTTTCTGTTTTGATATATTGTCTGTTTTCTTTTTATTATCCTCTGTCTTGAACCCTCCCCGCCTCCCCCCAAAATGAATACCCTGCTGAAATACGGCATATTTAAGAGGTTTTGAAATCTGGATGATCTTTTAAGGTTATTTCCCACAGAGAATACTTGATAGCAACCTGAATTAAGAGGAAAAAAACCCTACAGGGACAGCTCAGATTCAAACTTTTATATCCAGTTATAAAAATTTGCAGAAGTCATAGGTCTTTCAATAGCACAGAAAGAGGAAACCTAAGCTGATACAAAGAGCCCTGTATGAAGTAGAATATTTGGATACTTATGATTTGACCAGAGGGATATTTTGACTTGCGTGTTTCAAAATAGCTACGTTAATGAAGTCTGGCCAAAACAGCTACGCTTATTAGGAAGTAACGAACGGAAAGATTCTCCTGACCCCATTAAATCCTTGAGTCCCGTACTAATCCTCGCCCCATTCCCAACTCCCACTGAAATCCTAACTCTCAGAGTTGAAGATGGGGTAAAAGCTCAAGAATGAGGTATTTTGATTATTTGAATTAAAGCAAAGCAAAGCAAAATAGAAAAGCTTAATATTTTTTTCAGGCCACATCAAAAAGTCCCTGGTATCAAACAGTATATCAAAGTGGCTCCTACAAAATGGCTTTGCCAACATGACTGCCTTAAAATGTCATGCAACCAGCATGGGACTGCACAGAAATTCTGATCCTTGTTGCTGCCCTGACATACTGTGGGACAATGGCCAGGCCACCTGGTCTCTGGGCCCCAGGCTCTCATCTCCAAAATGAGTGGCTTGAGTTATTTGGATCTCTAACCTTAACTCTATCCCCTAAGCTCCCACACCTCTCACTCCTATCAATGAGCCAACAGTGGCACAAGTCTTGCTGAGGTGTTTGTTTGTTTGTTTGTTTGTTTTTAAGGAATCAGTTCTCTTAGAAACAAGACATACGTACTAGGGCCAATGTGCTTGATTGCCCATACATATTCACATTCTATAAGTTGATGGTAGATTATGGATTCCATCTACGTATTAATGAAAAGGCTCTATATTGTTTTTTACTAAAATGTAAAACTATGCCCTCAACATATGATGGCTACAATTTTCTGACCCTCGGCCCCTTTAAAAAAAAAATACAAATCTGCTTTTGGCCTAAATAAGGATCAAAATATTTATAAGAGAGCACATTATGTTCACAGGTAAATGGTTTTTTAAAAGCCTCACAAAATAAATTTTAGGGAATCATGACAGAGTCATTTTTTGCAGTAATCTGACAAGTTCAAAAACTAGACATGTACTTTTGTTTGTTAAAAAAAAATGTATACTTATACAAATTTACTATGCAAGCACTTTATCAGAAGTGTATACTGATTAAAATCTGCCATCCATACATTTGAATCTTTTTCTTACCTTCTCCTTCCCAAAATATTAAATAATTTAATTCAATAAAGTTTATTTGCTTTTTGGTTCTGATGAATAAAATAATTCTTAAAAATAAGTGAAAAATACTCCTACAGTATGACTTCAAGACAGGATAAAATTCCTCAAATTACTGAAATTTGCAAGAAGGTACTAATTTTAATATGATTATTATTAGCTACTATTTTTCAGTGCTGTGTCAAGAACTCTACACGGACCTGTAAGGTAGGAATTGTGACAATTTCACATATAAATAAACTTATATAAAAAAATTCTATGTGTAGTTGGAAACCGAGTGTCAGAGCAATCACTTAAGCAGTCTAACATACCGTCAGTGTAATTCAAACCCAAGCCACTTTAGCTCTCTTATACTACTAGTTTGCCTCTTGGTAACTCTCAATCTTAGAAAAGTTACTATTTTATTTTCATTTCATCCTTCACCTAAATATTTATTGAACATCTGCATATGCCATAAATTCCACAAGGTGTCAGAGATAAGAAGTAGCATAAAGATGCAGCCCCTTTCCTCAGGGGAAAGAGAGAAATGTAAACAAACCACTGCATTGAAATCAGAAGTGCTATGAACAAGGTATTAACAGGGCTCCAAAAAGTACAAAACAGTCAACCCCAGCTGGATCCCTGGGTCATGGGGGGTTTTCCAGTGAGTTATACTGGAATAAAGTTTTAAAGGATGATTAGTGATGTGTTATGTAGACAATGGTGGAGAAGGGCATTCTAACAGCAGAGATGTGAAATAGAAAAATCATGTTACGCCTAAATAGCACCATTACCTTTAGGTTGGGGTAAAAGTCAGTGGAGAATTGGAAAGGAAAAATACCAAATAGAAAAATTTTTAAATCTTTGTTTTCATATAGAGCAGTAGTCCTCAAACCTTACCCTGAATCAGTATCACCTGGAAGACTTGATAAAACACAGATTGCTGGGCTTTGTCTCCAAAGTTTCCAGTTCATCAGGGCCTGAGAATTTGCATTTCTAACAAGTTCTCAGATGCTATAGAAGCTGCTGGCCCAGGAACTGTATTTACAGAACTACGGATACAGAGAGCTAAGCCATGGAGAGACTAATACAAGAGCGCAATTTTAAAATGTTTTCACTTTTAGTCCTCTGCTTTTCCCTAAATATTTTTAATACCTAATCTAGATAATTCCTTGATTTAAAAAATGAAGAGTATCTACATACAGGTTTATTTGAAAATTCTAAGGAGGCTAAATTCGTAATTCGGTTCATGCATTTTTGAACATTTAGTCTAATTCTACTTTCTAAATGCCAGAATGCTGAAGAAGCTCTCCCGGCCCTCCTGCTGCTCTGTACAGAGGAAGACGCCTGTGTAGAAACAGGAAGGGCCCCCAGACCTGACCACTGCCCAGGGCAGCCCCCTCCCTCCCCCCCCACTTCCCAGCCCAGTGGCTGCCTCTGCTCCCAACAAACAGGATATTCGAGGATACACAACAGACTGTCAACAGCAGTGACTATATAGGAAGTGAAACTGCTATGGAATTGTATTTTTGCTTTTATTTTTTAACATTTCTATATTGTTGGAAGTTTTACTAATAGGTGTACATAAAATTTTATTCAGAAAAAAATTTATACATACAAAGATGCTTTTAGAGTTGTACAACAAACAAATAATTTTCAAACTTTTTCTTCATTGCTCTGTGGAACCAGCCTTTGGTTCAAACAAAATATTACCAGAAGCTCAAAACTTAAAAGTGATAAAAGCAGAGCTGATCAGGAAAAAGTGGTAATGTAGAGGTAAGAGACCCCAAATTCTTCGAACAATAGCAACCTGTTTCCAAAGATAATTACAGTACTTTGAAAGAGTACTTTTCAATTATCCATGTAAGTTCTGGATATAATTTTTCAGGTATATCATTTCATATTTACACCTTGTATAATTCCTCAGCATATGTTAAAAAATCAATTAATTTTGAGAAATTTTTTTATTCAATCAGTTTCCTTATATGCCTTTTCTGTTTGTGGTGTTCATCCTTCAAAAGAAGAAAGACATCATATTCTGTCACATAAAAAATAAAATACAATTGATGAAGCACAACCATAGCTTCCAATGTTTTCATTTAATTTTTTCATATCAAAACGTGTAAGAATGGTAACTGAACTAAATATGAGCCAAGTCACAAAAGGAAGGTTGGGGATAGTGGCATGGAAAAAATACAGAATATTATGTCAATTAATAATTTACTTTCTACCAATAATTATTTATTTTTCTTTTTAAAATTTTTATTGATGTATAATAGATGTATATAGCTTCAGAGTACATGTGGTAATTTGATACATTGAGTAATTTGTAAAGATCAAATCAGGGTAATTGGGATATCCATCACCTTAAATATTTCTCTTTTCTTTATGCTAGAAACATTCAAATTATTCTCTTCTAGCTATTTTGAAATGTACAAAAGATTAATGTTAACTATATTCACTTCATTGATCTATCAAACAGTAGGTCTTATTTCTTCTATCTAACTGTGTATTTGTAGCCATTAAACACCATCTTTAACCCTCCTTCCCCAACCCCAACCCTCTGTCCTCTGATAACCACCAATCTACTCTCTATCTTCATGAAATCTACTCTTTTAGCTCCCACACATGAACAAAAACATATATTTGTCTTTCTGTAATTGGCTTATTTCACTTAATATAATGACCTCCAATTCCATCCATGTTGCTGCAAATGACAGGATCTCATTCTTTTTTATGGCAGGATAATATTCCATTGTGTATCTATACCACACTTTCTTTATCCATTTATCTGTTGATGGGCACTTAGCTTGATTCCATATTTTGGATATTGTGCATAGTGCTGCAATAAACATGGAAGTGCAGATAGCTCTTTGATATACAGATTTCCTCTCCTTTGGATGTATACCCAATAGTGAAATTATGGGATCATACGATAGGGCTATTTTCAGTTGTTTTTTTGTTTGTTTGTTTGTTTGTTTTTTGAGGAACCTCCATACAGTTTTCTAGGGTGAAGGTACTAATTTACATTCACACCAACAGTGTACAAGGATTCCCCTTCCCCTACATCTTCACTAGCATCTTTATTCACTGTCTTTTTAACAAAAAGCCATTCTAACCGGGGTGAGACGGTATCTCATTATAGTTTTGATTTGTATTTTTCTGGTAATTAATGATGTTGAGCACTTTTTCATATTTGCATTTGCCATTTTGTATGTCTTCTTTTGAGATATGTCTACTCAGGTCTTTTGACCATTTTTTAATCAGATTGTTTGTTTTTTTGCTATTGAGTTGTTTGAGTTCCTCATATACTCTACTTAATATTCCTTATCATATGCAGAGCTTGCAAATACTTTATCTCATTCTGCAGGTTGTCTCTTCACTTTGTTGATTTTTTAATTTGCTGTGCAAAAGCTTTTTAGTTTGATGTAACCCTATGTGTCTACTTTTGCTTTTGTTGCCTGTGCTTTCGAGGTCTTACATAAAAAATCTTTGCCCAGCCCAATGTCCTGGAACATTTCCTCAACATTTTCTTCTAGTAGTTTTATAGTTTTAGGTCTTAGATTTAAGTCTTTCATCCATTTTTATTTGATTTTCACATATGGTGAGAGACAGGGGTCTAATTTCATTCTTCTTTATGTGGTTATCTAGTTTTCCCAGCACCATTTATTGAAGAGACTGCCCTTTCCCCATTGTATGTTGACACCTTTGTCAAAAATGAGTTGATTGTAAATATGTGGATTTACTTCCAGGATCTCTGTTCTGCTGCATTGATATATGAGGTCTGTCTGGAAAGTACCCAGCCATTGTTAATATAACGAGAATTGTTTGTGCAACATTGATGTAACCTGGCAGCCAAGGAGAGTGGACTATAATGCATATGCATGAACAATGATGCCTTCACCGTACTAGTCAGTGGGGCACTAGACACCACTGAGTAAGCATGTGTACTGCGTGGCCATCGTATTCCAAATGATTGAGTAGAGCAAAGAATCTGCATCAAATTTTGTGTTAAGCTTGAACATTCCTCCATGGAAACTATTCAGATGATTCAGAAGCATTTCGGGGAAGATGCAATGAGTGCAGTGCAAATAAAAGTGTGGCACAAATGCTTCAAAGATGGTAGAGAATCTGTTGAAAATGATCCATGTTCTGGAAGGTCTGCAATAAGCAGAACACCTGAGAATGTTGAGCTGCAATCAACAAATATCAACAATTGCAATGCAAGAACTGGAAGCTGATCTGGGGATTCCAAAAACTACTGTGTCCAAGATTTTGATGCAGGATCTTGGCATGGAATGTGTCATGGCAAACTGCATTCCATGGCTTCTGCTACCAGAGCAGAAGGAACATTGTGCTGCATTTACTAATGACTTGCTTCAAATTGCTACCAATGAACCAGATTTCCTCAAGAAGGTCATAACCAGAGATGAATCGTGGGTCTAGAGCTATCATCCGGAAATGAAGGCCCAGTCGTCCCAATGGCAATTGCCTGGTTCTCCATGCCCGAAGAAGGCACGGCAAAGGCTCAACAAGAGCAAGACCACATTAACTATGTTTTTTTATTGGGAAGGTGTTGTCCATCATAAGTACACTCCTCCAGGACAAATAATAAGAGCACTACCTCGATGTTCTTTGTTGGTTGAGAGATGCGATGCAATGAAAACAGCCGCAGCTATGGAAGCCGCAGCTTCATCACCGCAATGCACCTGCCCCATGCATCACACCTCCTGCAGAGTTTCTTGGTGAAACATCAAATCATCCAGGTGACTCAGCCTCCCTACAGCCCAGATTTGGTGCCCTGCAACTTCTGGCTTTTCCAGAAACTACAATCACCTTTGAAAGGGAAGAGATGTCAGACGATCAGTGAGATTCAGGAAAATACAAGGAGGCAACCGATGGAGATTCCAACAAAGGATTTTGTAGAGTGTTTTGAACAGTGGAATAGACACTAGAAGAACTGTGTGAGGTCCCGAGGTCCCTACTTTGAAGGGAACTGAGGCATCTTTGTCCTATGAACAATGTTTCTTGTATTTTCTTCAATAAATGTCTCTATTTTTCATATTACATGGCTGAATACTTTCCAGACGGACCTCATTATGTGTCTATTTTAACACCAATGCCATGCCATTTGGGTACCATAGCTTTGTAGTGTATTTTTAAATCAGGTAGTATGATGCCTCCACCCTAGTTCTTTTTGTACAGGATTGCTTTGGCTATTCAGAGTATTTGTGGTTCCATAAGTTTTAAATTGTTTTTTTTTTCTATTTCTATGAATAATTTCATTGTATTTTGATAGGGAGTGCATTAAATCTGTAAAGTGCTTTGGTATTATGGTCATTTAAACAAGATTAATTCTTCCAACCCATGAACTACTCCTGCTCAGTTTTAGATTCTGCTTGCATGGAATATCTTTTTCCATTCCTTTACCTTCAGTCTATGTGTGTATTTATATGAGAAGTGTGTTTCTTATAGGCAGCAAGCACATAGTTGGGTCTTGTTTCTTTATCCATCTAGCCACTCTATGTCTTTTAATTAGAAAACTGAATCCATTTACATTCAATGCTATTACTAGGAAGTAAGAACTTACTACTGCTATTTTGTTGCTTGTTTTCTGGTTGTTTTGTAATCCCTCTCTTCTTTTCTTCCTTTCTTACTGTCTTCCTTTGTAGTTAAATGGTTTTCTCTGGTAGTATCTTTAATTTGTTGCTTTTTATTTTTAATGCACCTACTATAGGTTTTTGCATTAAGGTTACCATGATGCTTACAAAAACATTTTATAGTTGTAATAGGTTACTTTAAAGAGATGATAACTCCCTGTTTGCTATTATTTCTTGTGTATGTACTTCTATGTCTTTCCATTGGAGGATTAGTTATTTATTACAGTCTTCTCTGTCTGGCTTGTTTTGGTTTTTATTGGGTATGTTTGTTTGGAGATTCTTGGTACTTTACCTGTTGAATATCTTATTTATTTTTCTGCTAGGTCACTGCCTCCTTTTCAGCACTAGATGGCACCTTAAGCCCAGGTTTGCCTTGGCTCTAGCAAATGATCAGAGCACTGCCCCTCCCGAATTGGGGAAGTCCCAAAGGGGATACCCTGGCAGTTTAGAAAGGCTGGCTAGGGCTTCATGCCCAGGAGATCTATGGAACATACCTCCTACAGTATGATCCTGCAGAACAGCCACTCTGATTTGGCTTCTCCTTTGGCCAAGTTACAGAGCAGAATTTCCAGGGCTGGGGATGGGTAGTCCCACTTCCTCCCTTTGTCTCTGACCGTCCTCAGAGATACTTCTCCCTTCAGGCGCGTGCGTTGCTTCCCATGGGCTGAGGCAGGGATAGGTCTGTGATCCCTAGATGACAGGGAAGCTGGCTGTCCACCTTCATCTCACTTTTTCCAGTGTATAAACTGTGATGCAGGGGACGATTTCCATGCACTCGCTGCCAGGCCGATGGGGGTGGCAGGTGGAGCATCACAGATATGGAAAGCCAATTTTCTTACCATCTGCTTGGAGTTTTTTTCACTTCTCTGTGGCCCCAGGAAGTGACTCATCCTCATATTTGATCTCTGGGAAATTACTGGTGATAATTTGAGCACATTATATATTTGCTTTTGCTTTCTGGGTTGGGGGAGGGCAGTGAAGCCAGGTTGATTCTACATTGCCATTTTAGAACCAAAGTCTCTGGTCATGAATTTTTACTATCGGCAACCCTTAAGGATAAGGATATACTTTAGAATATCTGGCACAATTTTTCTTGCTGTAAAAAATACCAATATTTCAAACGTGAATCCTATACAATAAAGTATAGCAAACAATCCTAACCACTCATTAGATTTTTTTTCTTCAAATAAGGTGTTAATTAGTCTAGCGCTATACAGCAAACCTGAGGTAACCACAAAAGTTATCTACACAGATTTTATTTTCTAATGCTCATCACCCAAAAAAGAACTACAGTTGTTCCTCTGTATCCATGGTGGATTGTTCCAGGACCTCCCTCAGATATCAAATCCATGGATGCTCAAGTCCCATATATGAAATGGCATAGTATGTGTACATAATCTAAGCTATCCTCCCATATAATTTAAATCATCTCTAGATCACTCATAATACCTAATACAATGTATATGCTATGTAAATAGTTGTTATATTGAATTGCTTAGGAAATAATGATGAGAAAATAAGGCTACACATGTTCAATACAGATACTTCTTTGCCCCTTGAATGTTTTCCATCTGCAGTTGGTTGAATCCAAGGATGCAGAACCCACAGATGCAAATGGCTAATTGTACATTAAAGCCACTGACACTGTTGGTTCCCAGGTGTCAAAATTACCATTTCAAAACAGGGTACTTTTCCAAGAAAGATCAATTCAGTGTAAATGCTGATACTTTCCTCTTGAAAAGATTGTATTTCAAATAGATATTTGCAAAGGGAGAGCTGGAGGTTATAGCAACTTTCTTTCCATTAGTTAGATTCAATGTTTAGAACCTAACTTGCGCTGCTTCTTTCGTTATATAGTAGAAACTGTTACTAACTTCTATACCAAAAGACAGTCTGATTCATCTTCTGCTCTTATACATTGAAACAGAGCTTTTAGAGATACTCACATAAGATTTGATTAGTGGCACTGATTTGATTTCACATAACACCCCAGCTCCTCCACGGGAACAAGCCAGAAGAGAAAGCAGGGTAATGATGCTCCAGGGCCACCGAACATGACTTTGTATACTGTGCACGTAGTAATTCCCTGCGAAGGGAGCCCCTAGCATCGTACAGTGTATAGCTGGCATACAGCCTAGCCCCGTGCTTCATACACACTCCCACCCTGAGTCTGACTAAGCTTTGCAAACATCTGAGACCAAAAAGTTACTAGCAATCCATATATATCCTCAGCCTTTTGACTTTGCCTTGAAGAAACATTATATGAACTTATGGTAGGTTCCTTTAAAAGAGATATAAAGTGCTTGTGAGATTTTCTTTTTCCTCTTTTGTAGTGAATATGGCAATACGTGGCAGTGTACAAGCCCAGGATCAGCAGGAACAGAAACTAGCAAATGTTATTGTTCCCCTAAAGAAACTTGTACATTTACAAATACGTAGTATATGTTGAGATTTAACTATTTACAAAAATACAGTACTCAGATTATTAGGCAAAACATAACAACTGTGGCTATTTTCACATACCCAATCAATAACGATTGATGTTAGAATCCAAATGCTTGTCTAGAAAAGTGCCTTCAACATATATATTTAATTAAATCTCAAAGATATTTTACATGATGTCCTGGGAAGCTTAGCTGACATATGGCTTCTTAAAGTTTTGATGCTAAAATTTCCATTTAGTAGAAATATGGGATACATATGGGCTAAACAATGCTAATGCTTAGAAACTGCTCATGAACAAGGGTTATTACTGAGCACAGGAATCACAAATATGAATGACGAGAACATAGTAGGCCTAAGATGAAAGAAAGCACTTTTAAGCGAAACGTGATTAGGAAAGACAAGACAAAAGCAATGAATGTGCATAAAATAGTAAAATTCAAAACAGCCACATCCCTTTTCAAATTGCTTTTAAAACTCTAAACATCTCCTTTACAATGTAAGGTTTTTGTTGGTATATATTTTTTTCATGACTAGTGAAAAAAGGAAATTATATTTTA
Organism: Eulemur rufifrons; assembly: GCF_041146395.1. Classification (NCBI taxonomy): domain Eukaryota; kingdom Metazoa; phylum Chordata; class Mammalia; order Primates; family Lemuridae; genus Eulemur; species Eulemur rufifrons. Next base: position 116,637,615 of record NC_090990.1, on the reverse strand, counting down.
TAGTGTAAAAACTAAGAAATGGTCTATCAACCTAATTAATTTGGAGGCTATTTTTGGCCCTCACTCTCAAACCTCACGGTGAGGACAATTCATGATCCAAATGCCCATCAATGATCAGCTGCCCCCACAAGTAACCCTCAATTCCAAAACTCTATGATCTAAGACACAAGACACCAGATCTGCTCCAGTCTGAGATGTTGCCTCAATGACTCAGAGCATATACTCCTTTTTTCAACATGATTATTTTAGCTATACAGTATTCCATAGTATAAGAGGCAATAATGCATTTAGTCAACATCCTGTTATTTAACACGGGAGGTTTTCCCCCCACTTGTCACAATTACAAAAAATGAGAAGAATATTTTTGTTTCTAAATATGTGACCATGTGTCTAATTATTTCCTAATAATAAATTCCTAGAAGTAAAGTTTCTGGGCCAAAGGGTATGACCATTTTTAAAGTTCCTGATAAATATTGCTAAGTTATAAGGGCATTTTTTTTGGTAACTTCCCTACAAATAAGCTGTTATAAACTACAATATTTCACAAGGCTGAATGGAACTTGCCCAAAGGGAAAGAGATTGCTGTATTATCAGATTGTGCCTCTGATCCTTAAGAAGTATTCTGAGATGCTCTTGTGATTTTCCCCCTCTTAAAGAGAGTCTTATGTTATTCTTGGTAATTGAAAAATAAGCAAAGCCTTGTACTTCCTTTCTTTGAACTATTTCTTGAAGGTTTCCTTTGTCCACTGTCAGTTGAGTCTTCACTATAATTAGATACAACCTAAGAGTTTGGGAAATTGATACTGCCTAACTCCCAATGAAAAGAAGAACAAAGAATAAATAAAATATTTAACACATTCAACAAGGGATATCACATTTCCAGAGAGAAAAGAGCATTACTGTACCAGCACCAGTTTTTTTGTCCTTGGAGCAGACACTTGACACGGCACAAGCATCATCTGGATTCTTGGAATCCTTAATACATCTCTAATTTATAGTCAGGTCAAATTGCAAATATTTTATGAGCATTTATAATGTGCAGGATCCTGTTCAAAATATTTTTAAGAAAACTAGAATCTATAAACCAAGGAGCTTATAAATTAAGGGAGAAGACAAGAAAGATACATTCAAAATGCATTGAAAGAGGAAAGAAGATATTTAAACAACATTCCAAAACAACGGCGTAAAAGTCACTAGGCAAAGGCACTAACCTGTGCAGTTATTATAGATTGCAATACATTTTTATAGACAAATCTCATTTTTCCTATACCTTAGAATACCAATATTACACTCAGATTACAGTTGTTTCTCAAATAATCCAAACAATGTGACATTGAGAAGGGCAGAAATAACTAATGACACATCTTTTTCTTTTTATACATTAGAGAAAGAAAACTACTTGTAGAATTTTTAATTGATCTGAATTTCTAGAGAAACACTGCTAGAAAGGTTTTAAGAATGGTCAAGCTACAGTATAGTTTACTGCTACTAGAAAAGGACATGTTGCAGAAAAAACACCACATTTTCAATCAGAAAATGTTTGTAGAAATTTTTGTTTATTTATAACGATCATATTTTCTGAAGTAACTTCTTCCTTTTTAACAAACAGGAAAAGGTTGATTAAAATTTTGATAAATTGCCACTGATAGGGCAAATCCTAGGGTTGGACTGGACTCCATCAGCAGCAGCCTCAACCATGATTCTCCACCTTGAACCTACGCTCCAGCCTTTGGGACCTGGGAAAATCCATTACAGAGGTGAGGTATCAGTCGGGAATTTCTGCTCTTGTTGAGGAGTTCACACCTCTCCATCAGCACTTTCGGGACCTTCAGAACCACCGAAGACCACAAGGCAAGGAGGACAGAAGGAAAATAAAAGAAAAGAGTGGCAGGAGTTGTATTTTCTTCTTAGAACCAGAAGAGAATGAAAGTCTTGGCCAGGGAACATTACAAGTCTGACTTTCCAGTCATACTTTCAATTTCACATACTCTATTTTCACCTATAACTACATAAATTATGATAGCTTTTTAACTCATGGACTGCCACACTAGAAGAAAAAAAAGCAAATTTTCCTTGGGGCCATGGTGTTTTATTACGAAAATAGAATAAAAACTTTGGAGACAAAACAATCTTTTCTAATTTAATGAAAAATTTATTTTTTATTGTTTTCTGTGCATGAGTTATATGCAACTTGAAAAATAGTTCTCGTGGTTCCCAAAGTGAAGAGACGTGTGAGGTACATATGCTTCACTAGGCCTCAGGCTCAAAACTAGCATGAGTTAAATACAACTCACATGGAAGTTAATGTGTTAAATTGATATGAGCCATGGAAATTTTACTATTTCTTGAAAATTCATAAATTATCACAGTCTCAATTGAATGTTACTCTAATCATTATATTTTTATGACCAGACTAAAATCTGTTTTCTTATAATTCAGGCTTTTTTAGTTAGTAAATCTAAGGGAGAGTTTTCCCTTCAATGTTTCAGTTGAACAATCTTATCTCTCTATCCAAACATAATCACCAAATAGGTAATTATGTCACAGCAAGGCTTCCAAACACATTTTATCCATTCATCTGGGATGTCCTGAGATCATTCCATCACGAACAATAAGAAGGCAGCAGGAAAATGGATAAAAAACAGGAACAACATGCAAGAGGGCCAGTCGTAAGGGAAGGAATACAGACAATAAGGAAAAGGCAGAATGGAGAACCATTAAGATGATAAAACAAAATTAACAGGAAAAGAAAGGAAACATGTGAAAATTCAAAAAGCAGTAAAAAAAAAACACGATTAGAAGATATTCTCAGAAAGTCTCTTCATTTCAGGAACACGTGGATAGTTCAACTTTTAAAAGTCCTTTCCTCACTCATGAATGCGTTCTGAATTAACAGACAATCTAATTTTCTTCTAAGATAGACACTGGAGGCCACACAGACAAGATGAAAAATAAAACTGATGTTTCGTTGTTGTTGCTTTTTCATCACATTCCACACTCAAAAAATAAAGTTTTAATCACTCTAAAGCTGGTTAGAAGCTGAACAAATACCTTGAAGAGAGCACCATACCAAGTGGTGCCCCAAGACTCATTCTCTACTTTACATTCTCAGATGACCTGGGCAAAGGAAGAAAGAGCCCGACAATAGGTCTGCATAGGATATGATATTGGCCATGACTGATGACCTGCACAAATGAAGAAGTAGGCTGATATTTTATTTAAAAATAGGATGACATTTTAGAAAAGCCTTACATGGAAAAAGCAAGCTAGAGAAAAATCTGGCTAGGCAGCAATACAAAATAAGAGAACTGTGAGTGCCGCTTACCAGAATTAGCAGAATATAATCAGATTTTTAGGAAAAAAAATCAATTTCTTCTTCACCTTACACCAGAAAAATTCTAGGTTATCAAGGATTTTTCAAAAGGTTTCGGTCATAAGGTTTAAAATATGCTGGGAAGAAACCATAATGGACCATTTCAATAGATTGGAATTTGTAAAAATGTAGAACTATTACACAGAAAAATAATCGTAAATAAAGATATATATTAAAGACAAAAGGTTAATGCTTTTAACATCTAAATAACTCTTACAAATCAAACAACTACAAAGAAAAATGGAAAAGGACAAATCCAAGGAGAACCTGAAGGGCTGATAAACTATGAACCAGAGATCCTCTGAAAAACACCTTTTGACTTCTAATCGGGATTTCTTTGTAACAAGAATAACTCACAGATTAGATAATATGGCCTGAGATTTTTGTGTTTTAAGGTTTTTCAAGTTGCAACAGGAAGCCGTCCAAATCAACCATGCTGTGCCTCACAACACAAAGTCTAATAGGGGAGGAGGTAACGGTGGCTTCTATAGTGACAAGCACTAACTTAAAATCCCGTTTTCTTAGAAAATGAAGTTTTAAAAATGTTAAAACAATATCATTAACAAATGTTTAGGTTCAGCTCTATAAATTCTGGCTTCTACAGGAAGTTACTTAGCACAGAAGCTGCATACAGGAAATTACAATCCTGTCAAGATGCTGCTGGCGAAGATGACACTCTTTCGCATAGATAGGAGGCACGCACAATGAGAAACAATCCCAATGGAGAGAAGACTCAAAGAAACACATAAAGTAGGACGTCCTTCAACAGATACAAGGAAAAAAATATTAAGAAAAACATGCTGGTAACTTCTATGTATGTCACATGTGTGTCCCTTCTTATTACCTAAAAATCTCTGGTATCTGCAGTTTTGCTTATCATTCTTATGCTGATTTCCAAAAAGTAAGAATAGTGGAAGTTAATTTTATGCACCTAGTCAATACTAGATATAAACAGTTGTGGCTTAAGTTGTGTAAATAGGACTATTTTTTATATACTCAACCCCATTAAATTCCATATGGAGAATAATGTACATAGAGCTCAGAAGCCCAAGTAATAATTAATCCAGAACTGTTAAATCAGGTTCCTTTCTTACAATATGATTAAAAACCATAACATTCATAGGCCAATGGAACAAAATAGAGAACTCAGAAATAAATCCACACACCTACAGTGAACTTATCTTCAACAAAGGTGTCAAAAACATACAGTGGGGAAAAATAGTCTCTTCCATAAATGGTGCTGGGAAAACTGGATATCCATACGCAGAAGAATGAAACTAGACCCTGGCCGGGCGTGGTGGCTCACGCCTGTAATCCTAGCACTCTGGGAGGCCGAGGTGGGCGGATCGTTTGAGCTCAGGAGTTCGAGACCAGCCTGAGCAAGAGGGAGACCCCATCTCTACTAAAAATAGAAAGAAATTACATGGACAGCTAAAAATATATATAGAAAAAATTAGCCGGGCATGGTGGTGCATGCCTGTAGTCCCAGCTACTCGGGAGGCTGAGACAGGAGGATTGCTTGAGCCCAGGAGTTTGAGGTTGCTGTGAGCTAGGCTAACGCCACGGCACTCACTCTAGCCTGGGCAACAGAGTGAGACTCTGTCTCAAAAAAAAAAAAAAAAAAAAAAAGAAACTAGACCCTTACCTCTCACCATATATAAAAACCAAATCAAAATTGATTAAAGGTTTAAATCTAAGACCTGAAACTATGAACCTGTTAAAAGAAAACATTGGGCAAACACTTCAGGACATTGGTCTGGGCAAGGACTTCTTGAGTAACACCCCAAAGCACAGGCAATCAAAGCAAAATTGGACAAATGTGATCCCATCAAGCTAAAAAGCTTCTGCACAGCAAAGGAACAATCAACAAAGTGAAGAGACAACCCACAGAATGGGAGAAAAGATGTGCAAACTACCCATCTGACAAGGGATTAATAACTAGAATATAAAGGAGCTCCAACAACTCAATAGGAAAAAATAAAATAATCCTGTTAAAAAAATGGGCAAAGAGTCCAAATAGATACTTCTCAAAAGCAGACATACAAATAAATGACCAGCAAGTATACAAAAAAATGATCAACATCATTAGTCGTCAGAGAAATGCAAATCAAAACCAAAATGAGATACCATCTCACCCCAGTTAAAATAGATGAGCATTTTTTTCATATACCTGTTAGCCATTTGGATGTTTTTCTTTGAGAAATGTCTATTCATGTCCCTTGCACACTTTTTAAAGAGATTATTTGGGGGTTTTGCTGTTGAGTTGTTTGAGTTCCTTGTATATTCTAGATATAAGTCCCTTGTTGGATGAATATTTTGCAAATATTTTCTCCCATTCAACAGGTTATCTCTTTACTCTATTGATTGTTTCCTTTGCTGTGGGGAAGCGTTGTAGTTTAATATAGTCCCATTTGTCTGTTTCTTATTTTGTTGCCTTTGCTTTTAAGGTCATAGCCATAAAATCTTTGCCCAGACCAAAGGCCCATAGTGTTTTCCATAAACCATAATAATTTTGAGTGATGGAGAGGCATGATGAAAACAGTGCTTACGTAAGAGTATTCTGGCAGCAATGTGCACCATGAATCCAAGAGGAGAAACTACGATTGGAGAGACCAAGGAAAGAGACATTAAGAAACTCCAATTTCAAGGTGTGTTGTTTTTGGGGTTTTTTTTTTTCCAATTTCAAGGTCTTGAAGACCCAGACTGGGATTATGGCCCTAGTAATAGAGAGGAAGTGGTAAACCTAAGCCTGATTTATAAGCATCAATAAAACATGGTGATAATTGATTCCAGAAGATGAATGAGAGATAGAGCCAAAGTTCCTAGCCCAAGGGAATGAAAACTTCCTCCTCAGTTTTCATATTTTTAAAATGATGAGAAAACACGCCCATATAAAATAAATTACAATGTAAACATGGTTAGATGCTGCACCATCTCTCATTCTCTTTGGCTCCTGTGTATCTGAATCACCTTTCTATGCATGGAGAATGTCTATTTTAGGAAGAAGAACCCATATCCCACTCTAAAAAAATGTCCAATACTCACATTGTAGCCTCCACTGTACTCTGGCCTGGGCTCAAGGCCCACTTTCTGCTAATCACGTATACCAGCCCCAGACTTTAACTTGGAAGCTTGTAAAATGAAAAGGCAAGGCATGTAGACATGCTATCACTGCAACTGGTGGCAGAATCTAAATCAGGATTCCAGAACGGTGGCTGGAGTCCAGGATAACTGCCAAGCGGCAAGGACAGTGCCCCTCTCATCACCAGACAAGTTCAATAGTGTGATTTTAGGCACTATTCCTGGCTGCCTGGCTCTAAGGCTCTAAACAGTCTGTGAGCCACTCAATGGGTTTTAAAAGTGACTTCCTTTTTCATCTATTTAAATCAGCAAGTGCCTCTGTGGCTTACAACTCAGAATGCTGATTGATAGAGATGCTAATGAGAATAGCTTGTGAATCAGCAGTAAAGTACTTCTTTTAAGAAGATGGGATATTTGGAATGAAATTCAAGCACTATCAATAATCAGGGCATTGTCTGTTTAGGATATGAGGTACCTACGAGGAGTAACTCCAAGCTCCCATTCTCTTCCATAGCCACACACATGCACCAACACAGAAGCAATGTGATGTAATAACAAAAAGAACATGAGCTTTAAAAGCTGATGAATCTATATTTGAATAATGACTTGAAAAGTTAGTACTTGAGTGACTTTGGGCAAGTTTCTTCACTTCTCTGAGCCTGTTTTCTCATCTACAAAGTTGAGAGAACCAGGCCAATTCCACAAAGTGGTTTTGGGTATTAAATGAGAATGTTGATGTAAAAGCCCCCATCTAATGCCACGCATATAGTGGTGCTCAATTAAACAACTACTGATTTCTTAATTGATTAATACTGGCCACATGCAGTCTTACAGAGTCTCACAGTCTATTCCAGTCCTGGCTTATACAAACTCATCTCTAATCCTGATTCTGCAAAATTCCTGGCATTGTAAAAATCAGTCCCTAAAAACCTCACTTCAATGCCAAGTGGGCCTGACCGTAGGTGCTCATTGGTATTTAGGTTTAATCTTTTCTTTTGATTCATTTACTTTTGCCTGCTCTGAGTCATAAGAGCTTCAACCTGGCAGCTCAAATTTTTAAAGTAATAAATTCTCACTGTAGTTAACTTTTAAAATATAAAAATGTGTACAAAAGAAGAAATATCATGAACCTTGTAGAGCTAGAGGAAATCTAAAGGAATGACTACTCAAACCCTCTTATTTTCCAAATGAGCAAACTAAAACAGAGAGGCTCAGGGATGGTCCCAAGATCACACAGATCGTTTCATGTGTCAACAAGCCTGTAATGAACATTTTCAGTTGGCAACATCGTGGAATAGGGCCAAAGCTCTAGCTTTCGCCTGGGTCTACTGACTCTAGTGCGATATATTATACCTCCTCACACCAAGCCCCCACAATTATGTTCCTTCACTAACAGCTATTAAATCGTAAAAGATGCAAGAGACTCTAGAGGTGCTAAGGTGCTCCAAGGAAATATTCATGGCTCTCACTCTAAAGGAGCTCACTGCTTAGGGGGGAAAGACATATACCTGAGTTATCATAACACTAGGCAGACTGAAAAAATTATAGAGAGTTCTAAAGGAACACAAATGGGTAGTGGTCAACCCCCACTGAAGGCACCGGGCAGCCTCACAGGGAAGGGAATGTGTGTGCTGGGCTTGAAGAGCGGGTGCAATTCCCACAGGCAAGAAGGGCACCGAGCGCAGAGGCGGGGGTGTAACTGGAGGCATAAGGTGTGCCAGGGCGCACAGCAGGTCAAGGGAACGGTGAACCACCAGCCACGGCAAGCTCATGTGTGGGAAAGACAGACTTGCAGCTGGACACACCGGTGAGTGACAGGTCATAGAAAGTCTTCCAGGCCACGTGAAGGACAGTGAGCCCTTTCCTCTGAAAGGGAGCCAGCATCAGCTCAGGAGGAGCAAAGGAAAGGCAGACTCAGAGCCGAGTATTGAAATCACTCAGATTGGAAGGGAGACAAAGGGGATCAGAGTGACCCTTGCAAGGACCCAGATTACAGGAGGGGAGGGCCGTGCACAGGGAGGGGCTGGGGAGACGGGCAGGAGAGCACCTCTCAGGTGGCTGCGGAGCGTAAGAGGCCACTGACAACCAGATAGGACTGTATCCCTCAAAGCTACCAAAAACCCACAGCTGTGCCAAGACCAAACGTTAAAGAGGGAACGGGAAAAAAAGGAAGAGGCAAAAAACTCATATTAGAAAATGGCTTTAAGAGATGAAAAAAGCAATTTACTGCTCTGAGTTTGCTCTCTGGACTCAACTTCACAATTCCATTTGGCAACCAGAGAACTAGAGACCAGTTTCCCAAGGGCCACCTCCACAAGCTCGAGACACCATTCACATAAAGGAAATTAATTCAGAAAGGATACCAGGGAGCACACGTGTCATTCAACAGCACGTGGGGACTCCCAAAAGAGCCAACTGCTCTGATTGGATTCCAACCTGGGCCGACTTTCAGCGGGTGGAGAGAGCAGGACATGACCATCTGGACCACGTGGCAGAAGCGATCCTCCCCCAGAGCTGATCTGAACGCAGTGATGATTCAGCAGATCACGGACACACCCAAAGGCAGAACTCCCAGAGGAAAGATCATCCGCCTCCCTGTTTAATCAGTAGTCTCCATGGGCCCAATACCAACCAAGGATCCATCTGGAACTTGGCTACATTCTCTCAGATGCGTTCTCTCCTCAAGTAAGTTTAGTGCACCCAGGTCATTATTTTTTTTACAATAAAATGCTGATCGTGCTTTCAGTAATGACTACCCAGGAATCACACAGACCCAAGTTCACCTAAACTTTTGTACCCCCATAGTATGCTGAAATAAAAAAAAAAAAAAGAAAGAAAAAGAAAAAAAAAAAAAGAAAAGGCACATGAGCACAGGGAGCAAGCTATTTCAAGCTCTTTATAGCTTCCCTTTTGTACTGAATAAATTAAATTTCCCTATCAAAAAAAAAGAAGAAGAAAGGGAAGGAGAGAAAAGGGAAGGAGAGCAAAGGAAAGGAGAGGGAAGGAGGGATACTATACATTGGTATTATCTAGAACAGTTAAAATGATGAGCTAAACCTTTATATACCACCAGGGATTAATCTCAAAAAGAGATTAATGTAAAAAAATAACATTAAAAAAACAAACTGTATTGTGCCATTTGTGTAAATATATGCATGTAAAACACACAAATAACATAATGTTTATGAATATATACATAAGTAGTAAAAGTACAATATCACATAGGTGAAAGCTGATGACATTCTCATGAAGCCAGGGCTCTAGGTAGCTGGTTCTTCAGTCTCCCTCCTGGCCTACCCCTCCCCTGTAGACCTGCTACCCTCATCAGGAAAAAAAACATAAAAGGTTACATGACAAGCCTCACTCAAGTGCCTGACTTCCCTGAGAAGCTTGATTCTTGGAGTCAAAATACATATGGAGTTTTGTTCAATTAAATTCTATGACACAAGAATTACCGAAAAAATTATCACTGGGTAGGTTTTTTGTTTGTTATGTTAAATATTAGTTATCTCTGTTTTTAACTCAAGTTCAGAAAAAAATATATAAGCTATGAACTTTTCTGAACTTCTGACACAGGGATGCAGCTGATAGAGCAAACAGATTGCCTCAAGGAAGCTAAATATTTTATTTTTAACAATTTAACATTCTATTTTTTCTCCTTCAAAATTTATCACCATCAACTTCTCACAAATAGGAATTATTTCTTCCCTTGCTATCATACAGTTGAATATATATATTCAATTCTGGGGAGGAAGACAAGAAGAAATCATGGGCAAAAACCTCATATACTAACAAATGAAGCTTTAGCTGCATATATAACATTTCTCATAAAAAAGAGAAAAAAATGATAGGAAATAAAAATCATAAAGTTTTAATATCTCTTAAATCTTGGTGATGGGAATATGGATGCCTCAAATTTGTACTTTTTGGAATAATGTAAATATATCATTTTTTAAAGTTTTAAACGGAAAAATGAGGGTGGGATATTTTGTTTTGCAGCTTTTTGTAGTGTCTTTTAAAAAATATATACTACCCAAATACCTCCTCCAACCTGTTTTATCAATATGGAAGTGTGATGATTGTAGGATTAAAATCTATGACATTTGTAACAACTGCCTTTTCCTTTTTTCAAGTCTGGGGTTTCCATACAAAAATAACTGACCTTCATTTCTCTGATAGCTTATTCCTAAAAATCCTTCCAATCCAGTATACTTAGAAGAAGAAACAGTAGTCTAGTCCCTTTTTAATTTCTAACAAGGGGTGAGTTTTCCTTACCTACATAATAGAAAGAAAGGAATACAAACTTCCTAATGACCTAGATGACTAAAGGTATAAAAAGGCAGTTGACAGTATAAATCCACCGTCTTGTGCAAGTCATGTGTTGAGAGATAGCTCTTTGACTCATGAAGCTGTCTCTGGAGAAATGCAATATTAAAAACAGCTTCTCACTTTAGATTTATTCTGGAAGAAGATCTTATAGAAACATTACTAATTTTGGCCTTCAAGTTTCCTAAAATACTCATTTTTGTTATATCCTTAGAAGAAATCAAAAAAAAAATACTTTCAGACACCTAAGGAAAAATATAAATGTTCTAGCATTTGTATGCACTGATTTGGCAAATAAGCATTGACTGCCAGGAAGTATGAGAGACATTAAAACACAATAAATAATAAGACAATGTCCCTTCTTCATGAAGCCAATATGAGAAAGAAAGAGTAAACAAAGATACAAAACAATTGTGGATAGTACTTAGTTCTGCCAATGAACTCTTCTTGGTGCTGGGCCAATGAAAGAGGGAAAACCCATCTCAGACAGAGGAGGCCTCTCTGAGGAGGTGTCACAGACACAAAGCTTCAAAGAGAAGGGTCAACCATGTCAGATCAGAGGAGGACACTCGAGGAAGAGCACCAGCAAGTGGAAGGACCCCAAGCCGGGAGAAAGTGATTGGTATGCTCTAGGAGGCTGCAGACAGCCTGTATGTTCACAGTACAATGGTGGAGAGGAAGAGAGAGGAAGTTGGGGGGATACACAGGGGCCAGATCACCCATGAAGAAGTCAAAGAGGAGGTTCCAGCCGGGGAGTCCACAGCCTGAGATCCATTTGTAAAGCATCACTTTAGCTGCTCTATGGAAACAGACTGGGGGAAGACAAGAGCTGAATTGGGAAACCTGGCAAGTTAAAAGGCTATTGTAACTGTCCAGGGAAAAGATAATCTTGGCATGGACTAAAGTGGTAGCAAAACAGACTCATTCCTTCACAATAACCATTTTTTGCACACCTACTATGCACCAGGCACTATTCCAGGGGAAGGAGATATAGTGAAGAGTGAGGCTAATGAGGCCCTTCCTTGTTTTTGTTAATATTAAATTCTCAAGGGAAGAGGCAAAAAATAAGTAAGCAACTAAATAAACCACAAAAGTCTGCATAAGATGCTATGAGGACAATAAAATAGGTTGATGTTAGGGAGGATTATGGGAATAGGGATTTGGAGAGACTGCTTAGGGTGGGGAGTCTAGAAAAGTGACCCGAGACCTGACTGAGGAGAAAGTGCTAGAATTACAAAGGAGAAGGAGAAAGGTGGGAGATTCAAGGTGAATCCTGAAATCAGCAAGACTTGCTTACATGAGTGACGACAGACATGAAGGAATTCAGAATAATGCCCCAGTTTATGATTTTAGAAACTACAGATAACAGTGCCATTTTCTAAAATGAAGGACTGGGAAGAAGTATCTATAGGAATTTTTGAAATTTGGGCTCCATTTTGCACATACTAAATTTGGGGTCATTTGAGGCATACACTGGATGTGAATCTGTAGCTTAGAGAAGAGGCCTAGTCTGGAGATTAAAATCTGGGAGAATCTGTATAGAAAATGATAAGTGAAACCACAGAAATGGCTGAGACTGCCCAAGTCGGCTGTGTAGCATGAAAAAAGAACAAAGCTTAGAATAGAGCCTGAGGAACTCTATTCTAATTTTAGAGATTAAGCAGTAGAAGAGAAGTCAAGAAAAGAGACAGAGGAATGGGCCAAAGAAGTAGCAGGAAAGCCAGGAGAGTGTCTGTTATGGACTGAATGTGTCCCCCCAAAACTGGTATGTTGAAGCCCAAACCCCCAGCCCCAGTGTCTCTGTATTTAGAGATGGGGCCTCTAGGAAAGTAATTAAGGTCAAATGAACTCATAGGGTGAGGCCCTATTGGATAGGATTAGCTCACTTGCTCTCTCCTCATGCCCGTCCACCGAGGAAAGGCCATCTGAAGACACAGTGGGAAGGAGGCTCTCTAGAAGACAGGAGGAGAGCCCTCCCCAGAACCCAATTTGGTAGACACCTTGATCACGGACTTCTAGCCTCCAGAAACTATAAGAAAATAAATTCCTAGTGTTTAAGCCACTCTGCCTATGGTATCTCATTATGGCAGCCTGAAGAGATGAATACAGTGTCATTTCAAGGAAGCAGAGAAAGGAGGTTTCAAGAAGCCTGGAGGTGAGAACGGAGTGGAATGCTGGCAAAAAGCTGATTAACATGAGGACAGAGAAGTGTTCCGGTAAATGGCGTATGAAAGGTGATCTTGATAAAAGCAATTGTAATGTGGTGATGGGAACACATAACAGATTGGAACAGACTGAAAAGGGAAACAAATAAGATGAAGTGAAGCACATAGGATAACTATGTCAAGAAATTTTTCTGGCCGGGCACGGTGGCTCACGCCTGTAATCCTAGCACTCTGGGAGGCCGAGGCGGGGTGGATCGCTCAAGGTCAGGAGTTCGAGACCAGCCTGAGCGAGACCCCGTCTCTACTAAAAATAGAAAGACATTATATGGACAACTAAAAATCTATATAGAAAAAATTAGCTGGGCATGATGGCGCATGCCTGTAGTCCCAGCTACTCGGGAGGCTGAGGCAGGAGGATCACTTGAGCCGAGGAGTCTGAGGTTGCTGTGAGCTAAGCTGACGCCACAGCACTCACTCTAGCCTGGGCAACAAAGTGAGACTCTGTCTCAACAAAAAAAAAAAAAAAAAAAGAAAAGAAATTTTTCTGAGAATGGGGTGACAACTAACAGGCATTATGGAGTAAAGGAAGATTTTTTTTTTTTTACACAAGCAAGTACACTATTAACACATGTTTATATGTTGATGGGGGTGATCCCATACAGAAGTTCAAATGGATAATGTCATGTACATTTTTGGAACCAATGTACAAGGCGTTCTGCTAGGTACTGAGGAGGATCCGAAGATGAAAATGGCCGATCTTCTCAGGAAGCAAATAGAGCAAATAAAACCCCAAACAAATAACACCTACAGTGGTTCCTTAATTAAAAATATGTGAACATATATACTATCAATATCTGTACTTATAACAACAGTACATTTTATCTGTGCAGCATTTTCAGTTAAACAGGCAAACTTTGGCTTAAAAAAAAAAGGCAACAAATTAATTCAAAAGGGTAGCATATTTTATGGCTCAACCATAAACCTGTATAATGTCTTCCTTATAATCACTAATAACAACTAAATGGTTAGTCACAATAACTTATTTATTAGGCCCCAGACATATTATGTTACTTCTAATAATAGTTATAGTTATTAACCATATAATATAGTTGTTAGTAATATATTAGTATATTATCATGTTACTTCTAACTAAGAGCTAAGAATTACTAGTTAGAAGTAACATGAATAATGTAAAAGCAGTATTAACCAAAAGAAATTGAAGGCCAACAATACTATTTTTAAGAGTCAGAGCATCCACAGATGGTGAGGAAGAAATCTAGGGTCCAGCTATTTGAAACAAGACGATCACCTACGTCTCTAAACCAGAAGTCAGCAGACTTCCACAGGTGGGCCAAGTCTGCCTCATTGCCTGTGTTTGTAAATAAAGTTCTATTGGAACAAAGCTCTGCTCATTTCTTTATGCACTGTCTGTGGCTGCTATTCTACTACAATGGTAAATACCAGTAGTTGCAAAAGACACTATATGGTCTAAAAAGCCTAAAATAATTCCTATCTTATCATTTACAGAAAAAAGTTGTTGACCCTTGATCTAGATAATTTGCAAAGGGTCGGGGCTGCCGCACACAGATAGGTCGGTCTAACATGGCTGTGTAGCCAGTAGCATCAAACTTACACCAACAATGGGTCATTATTGCATATCCTTGTACTTTTTTTGTAGGTTTTCATTTGTGTAATGAAATTATGGAATGCAGAAACAAAAAGGAAATAAGAGTTAAAAACAAAAATGAGAATCCATATAAGTACCCTTTACCAAATAATATGATTAATTGCAAAGATAGTACCCTAGTGGGAAAAATATTATTCCTCCTTAATAGATTGAAGAGGAAGGGAGTGTAGGAAGATTCATCATAGAGAAAAATCTAGTACTTTCTCAATCCCGTATGAAGCAATAATCACAATTACTCTCCTACAGAAATCTTCTCATTTCTGTCAAATTGGTCTACTGCCCTACCCATAAATATTAATACTTTGACCTTTCCTACTTCAATGCCTTTGCCCAAATAGAATCCTCTTCTTTTCCAACAAAATAAAATAGGCTCTCACAAAATGTCTGCATATCAAACTCTCAATCACCTTTCAAAGCTCAGCTGAAAAGTCAACTCCTATCTGAATCTTGCTGCTTATCCGGGCCAAAGCTGAACCTCCTTTCTGGACTTAGGTTGTTATCTCAGCCATTGTCAGAGCACTTATTAAATATTAATACTACCTTACAGTGTTGTAAATTTATGCCCATGTCCACACAGCTAGGTTATAACAGGCAAGCTGGAATAAAGGAATCATGTTTTATAATTCTCTATCCCCCTCCAGCAACAGCAATAGATGAGAATACATAAAGGCATATGTCCTCTTAATGAAACGTGGGATCAACAGTAACAAGGTCTCTAGTTGTAAAAGTTTACCTTGCTATCATCTTAAGGTTTGTAAATTTAACTTAAGGGGTTCCATTGGTATGAAATGTAAGCATTTTCAACTGTATATTGTAATGCACATTTTTAAGGTGGAATATTTATTTCTATTTACCCTACTACTTGCTAGCGTTAGAGTCATCAACCTTTCTGAGTCTTATTTGTAAACAGAGATAAAAATATGAGCCCTTCGGCCTTAGTTCACAGGAGAGGGCTCAATGCAATACTAAGTGTTAAGTGTCTGGAAAAAATGAAAATTGCTATCCAAGATATAAGGTCATATTTTCATCATTGCTCCAGTGTGCTGCAACTTGGCAAACAGCCCTCTGATTGATGTTATATGCTTCTCAGGAAGAATCTTCTTCTAATCTTAGTGAAAAATCAAGGGCTATTCCAGGCACTTAAGCTTTATGATACTCAACAGACAGGTCAACTGATCATTACAGCCAAAGCGCTCTCACAAAAGGCCTTGTTACAGAGGCCACAGAGGTGAAGCCTTTGAGATCATGTCTACATTAATCACATTGATTTTCCTGATAGAATCTGAAACCAGTATCAATATAAAAAAAGGAAACAAATGGAAAATAAAGGGCATAATGCCAGCCTGAATCTACATTTCTTAAAGCAGATAACAGTATAATATCTAAGCACTAAATATTATCACTGTTTCCTAATTTTTACATTAAAAATGATAAAGTTTTAATCTACCATTTGCTGTATAAATCTTATAAAAATCCTTAGTAAGAAATAATATATTAATGACCTAGAACTGAATATGCTATAATAGTTTCTCATGTATAACCTTCTTTCACATATTTCTTGTCTTCTCCAACATTTTAATATGAATATATTTTTTATCTACTTTTCTACCCTGAGCCATCTGTGATGACATCCAGTCAAGGCTCCCCTCAGCAAAATAAAATTTTCTGTGACTAAGCCAGACAAAGATAAAATGAAGGAACTGCTTACGACCGGTAGGAATGGGAAGCAAAGCACAGTTTGATCCTTACTTCTTGCCTTCTCTCAAATCCCTCTTCCTTCCTTATTGCCCAGGTGTGAGTTTAAAGAATGACTTACAAATGAAGTTAATGCTCCCTGGACTTCATATTTTCAAACTGTCATAACACTAATCAGGGTCTGTCCTCTCTACCTAGACCCAGTGAAGAAATATGAGTGGGATACAGTTCATTGAGGTGGATTTATAACTTGGCTGAAAAATCATACCCAAAAAACAGTGATTAAACAATTGATTGATGCATGGAGAGGACACCGTAGCTAGGAAGTGGGTAAGCATTGCCTCAACTGCCCAAATCAGACACGATCAAAGAACTCTGTACTTCATCAAGGACCTGGCCACAGAGTCCTTTGCTCCAGCAGGCTATTATCACCAACAAATCAGAATTGGCAGACAACAGGAAACATGTCTCAAGCCCCTGGATCAGGTTTTCTGAGGGATTATGCTCTTGCCCTTATACAACCTCAGATTTCTTTACCATTTATTTTATTTTAAACAGTCTCATTATTTTTGTCAAATGACTAAAACAATTTTTTTTAAAAGGACCTTGTGGGAAGTCAGAATCAAAATTCAAAAGGAGCTGAAAGACTTTTCGGTATCTTGAATTTGTTTCACTATTATTCATAGCCAATACCTGTTCTAGATCAAGTGGGGGCTTAAGAATTACTCAGAAGGGCCCCTATTAACTGTACAACCACCCTCAGATTAACTGGAACACAGAAGTCAAATCAAGACACACTCCAAGACACCCAGTTACAAAACTGCTGGGCACCCGTGGTAACACTCTAGATATTCCTGAATCAAAACAGTTTTGGTGAGGGAACCTGAAGATCTAAACAGTGTAGCAAGTTCATTCTGGCATTTAGTTTCTCTCTGGAGCATCTGGTACTTAGACGTCAGTCAACAAGTACTTTCTCGGTGGCTCTCTTTTGCCCGTTCCTGGGTTAAACCTTAGGGAATAAGAACAAAGTGGTTCTGCCTTTCAGGATTACATGATTCAGTGATATAAAGGGTACTTATCAGCTGAGAAAAAAACCTAGACTCTAAGGCAGAAGGTCTGGGGTCTAGACTTGGTTTAACCCCCTAACTAGGTGAGTATATTAGTTTTCTATGACTGCTGTAACAAATTATCACAAACTTGTGGCTTATAACAATTCCTATTTATTATCATGGGTCTCACTGGGCTAAATTCAAGGAATAGGTAGGGCAGGGCTCCTTTCTGGAGGCTCCAGCAGAGAAGTCTTGTCCTTGCCTGTTCCAGATCTAGAGACTGTCCACAAACTTGGGCACATGGCCCTCTTCCTCCATCTTCAAAGCCAGCAATGTGGCATATCTCTCTGAGGACTCATATGATTCCATTGGGCCCACCCAGAAAATCTCCCCATGTCAGAGTCTCCATGTTAGGTGATTTGTGACACACCTACAATATGAGAGGTCTGGACTACATCATTTCCAAAGACCCTATTTTATGTAGGTGTGTAAATGTTAAGAATTCTAAAAAGTAGCTTCTCAGATCCCAAATTATGGATGCTAGAGAGCAGCAGGCACGCTCTGCTCTCCCTTCCAGCTATGTCAATTGGTCCATTTGCCATGATGAGCCAATTACATAGAGAGATGTTAGTAAAACAGACTAAATGATTTGTGAAAAGAATTACAATTGGATAATTACAAATCTACTGCTAGTCTCCAGGGGTGATAGTGCTGCTTACTACAGCACTATTGTGTTTTAAATCTGGGCTGACTCATTGTGTGATACTGTTAAAGTCAAACAACTGTCCCTCAACCATCTGCTCCCATGATTTATATAGCCTTTATGTGGCTTCCTCTCCGAGCTGCATTCTGTCAGTAAGCCATGTAAAAATACAAAGTCATCGCCATGCTCTCTCTTAAAGTGTATTGGAATTAATTCTGAACATAAAACCTAGGAGTAAGGTTTATTTATACCAACTCATTTTTATTTCAAGCATAAAATGCATCATTAAGTACTAACAGTGTTTTAGTTTCTTTGTGGGCATTTCCTTTGCATAAACCACAGTCCTTTACAGTATTTCCTATAAAATAACCACATTCTTTTCTTCTCAGAATGGAAACATCTGGCAGCTGCAGTCACAAGTAGCCTACCAAAGTTTACTTTATTTACTTTAGCCCAAGACATCCACCCAGAAAGTTGAATGCATATATAAGAACAAAATTAAAAATTTTTAAATCTTAAAAAAAGATCTCTATCATGCTAAAGTCTAGCTTACAAATTTTTTAAGTATAATTATGGAACATGTTCAATGTCAAAACAGATCACAGACTTGCTCTATATCTTTTAATCAGGACAAACAAGGGGCCTTTCATATGGCCCCTGTGAAATGATTTTTCCCACAACCATCTTAAGAGTTAAGATATCTGCTATTTCACACACCATATATAAGTTTTATTTCATTTAAAGACAAAAATTTAAGTGAAACAATATATATAAGCACTCCATGTTAATGCTGCAAAACTACTTGTAACTCCTTAACCAAAGATCCAGATCCTCCTTTCAAAGGAAGTTTCTTTCACCTTTTAAAATTCAGTGAACTTTAAATGTCATTGTCAGAAAAGTCTAACAACCAGAAGAGAGGTTCGAGGAACAAGGAGTTTCTCGTGCATATGAGGCCATGCATTTTTTGTGAATAAGATAAAATTAAACACTCCTTTAGAGAGCCTAAGAAAACTGCAAACCCAAGTAAGGCTTAATTTGTATATAAGGTTACATCCTTCATTCGTTTAAAACTAGTTTGTTATTCCAAAACTAGTGACTTCCACTTAAAATCTTCACTCAACAGAAGTAATGCTCAGATGTGGGGACTGACCACAAATAATTCTGCAGGTTGAGAATCCCTTATCTGAAATACTTGGGACTAGCAGGATTTCAGATTTCAGATTTTCGACTGAGGAGGTTCATCCTGTAATAAGATCTTGCTAAAATATTAGGTAAATGATAGGAAGAATTTTAGGCTTTTGTGGGGTTTTTTTAAAAGAATGGTAGGACTTATTTTCAGTGTATTCTTTTAAATTGTTGTTATAAACAATATGTGAAAATGCTATAAAATTACACATGAAATATCTCTCTTTACAATTATAGCAATTTGATTTTACCAGTTAGGGGTTAACAGGGCTGAGTATATTGAGACTGTTTTAGTATCGTTTTTGAAAAAAGGAAAGGCTATCAAAATTGACAGGGGAAATGCAACATGAACAAAGATAAGCAGAGTTTTACATGCAAATAAATTTTCATAATTAGAAATTATCCTTCCATATTTATTGCAGGGTTTATTCCCAAAATTCTCCTTCTGGGATGATCTTTCCTTTCCTTGCAATTCGTATTTAACCTTAATAGCTCATTTCAAGCTTTACTACATCTTTAAATTTTATATAGTTTTCCCTTCTTTGATTTTCAGCCCTATTGTTTATGCTATACATTTGGGTACTTGGATGCATTCTTATATTCTTTCTTGTCCCTTTAGGAGCATGTTTTGTCTACGATGAGAATGTAAACTTGTTCAGAGCAGAGCTTATGTTTTGAACTTTTATATTTAAAGTATTCTGACTCCCAATATCATGCTAATATAGAGTAGGCCCCCATATGTTCTTAATAGATTTAGATTGGTTTTAGACATATTCTCATGTAACCCAAGCAACAACCAGAATTTTGTTCACAATTCAGCAGGCGGGTTCTGTTGAATTTAGGTACGTAAGACCTCCCCATAGTTGGAAAAACTCCTTGAGGAATCTTCACCAACCACTGATGCAGAATCTAAACCAGAACCTTGCCTATAACATCTATTCCATCCATAAGAGCTCATTGAATTGGATCACAGGGTGGATTTAAAACAACTAGATGAGCTTGAAAGCCAATGCAATCATCCAGGTGTGACATAAAGTAGGTCTGATCTGGCAAGTAACCATGGAAGTGGACGCGAAGGGTTGGCAAGGACTTGGCAGTTGTTGGGAAAGGACAACAGCAACATGAGAATGGCCAGGGAAATGTTACTAATGATCTACGGACCTTAGCTCTCTCCTTCTAAAAGTCAGATTATAATTAAAGATGTCTCAGGCCTCCTTTAGCTTCTAAATTCAATGTCTAATGAAGCACAGAGACTCACTGAACTAATAGGTGCCCAGAGTGTCAGCTAAAGCAACAAGACAGCAGTTTGAACGATAAGAAAGTAAGTAAACGTCAAAGATGATTGGAACCCACTGACCTGGTCTTTAACAGTCTGAACAATAACTAGCAAGTCTCCTAACAACTTGAAAGGCAGTGCCACTGACTACCTGCTCTTTCTTCATGGTGACATTTTCAAATTCACAGTTTTCCTTTTGACCTTAATTTTTTATTAAAAAAAATGTAAATGCAAGCTTTAAATTACTAACATCTGTTTGTTTGTTTGTTTTAATTTATGAACTCTTCCAACTGACCCAATTCCCAGGATGTAACACAACGGAAATCTTTAACACTTTGCTAGAAATGGCCTGCCTTGTGTTTATCTTCCAACTAATTTATGTTTTCTAAGGTATTTATGCTTCAATACTCATATTCCAGCCATGGCAATTTCATAAAAAAATAGCACGGGAGAAAATGTAAACCACTGAAATGTTACGCAGGGCACACAACATAAGTTGTTAACTGAATGCAACCATGCTGGAAAAAGGACTGTGGTTTGCAGAAGATAAATATATCAGCTATTTTCAACACCCAGAAGAAATTTTTTTAACTAATGACTAAAAGTGTCAGCCTTCATAAGAGAGCCTCCTGTGTGATATCTTACTAAAAATAAAACTAAACAAATCCTAAATCTAAAATTTTATCATTCTAGGATCCTACCTGAAGATTGACTTTTTAAAAGAATTAGCTTAATTCCTCATTACACATACCTGACTATTCAATGAAAAACTACAAAAATCTGACAAACTGACATACTTTTCATTCTATTGACTAAGCAGGCAGCTTTCAAAAGCTGAGTTTATGATGGTCATTGCTCAGTGATGGGTGCATGAGTATCTACTGTACTATTCCACTCTGGGGGAGTGGAAGGTTTCACTATGAAAAGCTTTTCAAAATGTGATATAACAGCCAAAACCTAATGAAAAATACACAGAATTTTTTTAGCATCTAGAAAATCATAGGAAATAATCATGAAGATGAAATAATTACGAACATCAAGCATTAACATTCATGGGAGAAGGATCTACCATCGGCTAATAAGAATACAAGCAAAGATTCGACAAAGATCCTCCAGATAAACTGAAATTATTTTAATTATCAAATGGAGACTCCAATTGGTTTATTGTAGCAATGACAGTTTGCCAAAAAAACAAAAAGTTAATAGGCAAACAACTAGATTATGATCAAAACTAATTTCTTTTCATTCACTGAAATAAAATACAATTTCAATAGCAAATGAACCTTCTGAAACCGCAAATTTAAGTCATTTGATTAACTTACACAAAAGGAAAACTCACAGAAAATGACTCAAAACCAAAACATTCCAAAGTAACTAAGTTCTTAGGTGGGGAGAAAGCCCTCAATATCCTTGGACAGTCTAAGATATAAGGTGCTCCACAGCTGAAGAAAACCTGACAAAAGACAAAATAATACTTAGTAAAAACAAATATAAGCATGTCTCATTGTGTTGTACCTCACTTTATTGGGCTTTGCAGATGCTGTATTTTTTACAAATTGGAGGTTTGTGTCAACCCTGCCCTGAGAAAGTCTATCAGTGGCAATTTTCCAACAGCATGTGCTAACTTCATGTCTCTGTGTCACATTTTGGTAATACTCATGATATTTCAACTTTTTCATTATTATTATATCTGTTATGGTGATCTGTGATTAGTGATCTTTGAGGTTACTAGTGTAATGGTTTTGGAGCACCATGAACCACATGGTGAACTTCATAAATGTGTATTCTGACTACACCAACAACCAGCTATCCTCCCCCCATCTCTCTCTGTCTTCTAGGACACAACAATATTGAAATTTCTGCCAATTAATAACCCTACAATGGCCTCCGAGTGTTCAAGTGAAAGCAAGAATCATATGTCTCATATTAAATCAAAACCTAGAAATGACTAAGCTTAGTAAGGAAGACATGTTGAAGCCGAGATACGCCAAAAACTAGGCTTCTTGCACCAGTTAGCCAAGTTGTGAATGCAAAGGAAAAGCTCTTAAAGGAAATTAAAAGTGCTACTCCGGTGAACATATGGATGACAAGAAAGCGAAATGGCCTTCTTGCTGATAGGAAGAAAGTTTTAGTAATCTAGATAGATCAAACCAGCCACAGCATTCCCTTAAGCCAAAGCCTAACCCAGAGCAAGGCCCTAACTCTCTTCAAGTCTATGAAGGCTTTGAGAGTGAGGAAGCTGCAGAAGAAAAGTTGGAAGCTAGCAGAGGCTAGTTCATGAGGTTTAAGGAAAGAAGACGTCTCCGTAACATAAAAGTGCAACGTGAGGCAGCAAGTGCTGATGGAGAAGCTGCACCAAGTTATCCAGAAGATCTAGTTAAGATAATTGATTAACGATGACTACACTAAACAACAGATTTCCAATGTAGATGAAACAGCCTTCTGTGAGAAGATGTCATTTAGGACTTTCGTAGCTATAGAGGAGAGGTCAATGCCCGGCTTCAAAGCTTCAAAGAACAGGCTGACTCTTTTTCTGGGGTCTAAAGCAGCTAGCAACTTTCAGTTGAAGCTGATGCTCATTTGCCATTCCCCAAATCCTAGGGCCCTTAAGAATTATGCTAAATCTACTCTGCCTGTGCAATATAAATGAACAGCAAAATTCGATGACAACACATCTGTTTACAGCATGGTTTCCTGTATATTTTAAGCCCACTGTTGAGACCTACTGCTCAGAAAAAAAGATTTCTTTCAAAACATTACTGCTCATTGACAATGTACCTCGTCACCAAAAAGTTCTGATGAAAATGTACAAGGATGTTAATGTTTTTATGCCTGCTAACATAACATCCACTCTACAGCCCAAGAAACAAGGAGTAATTTTTACTTTCCAGTCATACTATTTAAGAAATACATTTTGTAAGGCCATAGCTGCCATAGATAGTGATTCCTCTGATCGATCTGGGCAAAGCAAATTGAAAACTTTCTGGAAAGGATTCACCATTCTAAATGCCATTAAGAACCTTCATAAGAGGAGGTCAAAATATGAACATTAACGGGAGTTTGGAAGAAGTTGATTCCAACCCTCGTGAATGACTTTGACAGATTCAAGCCTTCAGTGGAGGGAGTAATTGCAGATGTGGCAGAAATAGCAAGAGAACTAGAATTAGAAGTGGAGTCTGAAGATTTGGCTGGACTGCTGCAATCTCAAGATAAATTCTGAATGGATGACGAGTTGCTTGCTCCTTAAAGATAAGCAAAGGAGGAGTTTCTCCTTATAGACGGAATCCACTCCTGGTAAAGATGCTGTGAACATTGTTGAAAAGACAACAGTGGATTTAGAATATTACAAAAACTTAGTTGATAAAGCAGCAGCAGGGTTTGAGAGGATTGACTCCAATTTTGAAAGAAGTCCTACTCAGGGTAAAATGTTCTCAAATAGCAACACATGCCACAGAGAAAATTTTCTTGAATGAAGAGTCAATGGAGGCAGCCAACTTCACTATTGTCCTATTTTAAAAAATTGCCACAGCCCCCAGCACCCAGTCAGCAGCCATCAATGTCAAAGCAAGAGACTCCACTGGCAAAAAGATGATGACTCATTGAAGGCTCAGGTGAACATGTTAAAGTATGCCCCCAGTCAACAGACAAAATTCCCCATGGCTAACTGAGATGCTCAGAGCTAAAATAGAACCAAGTGGCCATGACACTGGGCAAAAGACTTACCCAATGACTGGTGACTCACCCCTGTAATCCCAGCACCTTCGGAGGCTAAGGTGGGAGGATTACTTGAGGCCAGGAGTTCGAGATCAACCTGGGCAACACAGAGAGAACCTGTCTCTACAAAAGAAATGTTAAAAACTTCGGCCGGGCGCGGTAGCTCACGCCTGTAATCCTAGCACTCTGGGAGGCCGAGGCGGGTGGATCGCTCAAGGTCAGGAGTTCGAGACCAGCCTGAGCAAGAGCGAGACCCCGTCTCTACTAAAAATAGAAAGAAATTATATGGACAACTAAAAATATATATAGAAAAATTAGCCGGGCATAGTGGCACATGCCTGTAGTCCCAGCTACTCGGGAGGCTGAGGCAGTAGGATCGCTTAAGCCCAGGAGTCTGAGGTTGCTGTGAGCTAAACTGACGCCACGGCACTCACTCTAGCCTGGGCAACAAAGTGAGACTCTGTCTCAAAAAAAAAAAAAAAAAAAAAAAACTAGCCAGGCATCTTGGCATGTGCCTGTAGCTACTCAGGAGGCTGAGGAGGGAGAATCACTTGAGCCCAGGAATTTGAGGTTACAGTGAGCTATGATCATGTCACTGTACTCCAGCCTGGGCAACAGAATGAGACCCCATTTCTAAAAAAAAAAAGAAAAAGAAAAAGAAAGAAAGAAAAATGACTCAACTTGGTTCAGACAGTTTTTCCTCATCTCTAAAATGGGGCTAATAACAACAACTTCAGAGGTTGCTGTAAATACAAAATATGATAATATATGTGAGAATACAACTTCTGTGTCCCTTAAGTGGTTCATTCAATCCAAAGAACTGAGATTTTACTATGTATGTGAATCTTCATTGCTTTCTTCAAAATTATTATCATAATTAAAAAAAAAAAAAAAAAGAACCAAGTGGCCAAAGCTGGGTGAGGGAACGGTCACATATCCTGTGTTCTCAGAAAGATGTTGTGAAAGTGTCACAGGACCACCCTTTTACGGTCAAACCAAACCAGCCACCACTACCACTAGCCGTTAGAAAGAAACGTCTAACTGAGACTTCTGGTTTAGGGGCTTGATCAGGGCTTGACTATTTTGATCAATAAGAACTGAACAAGTTTGAATCCTTTGTTTGCATAAACAGACCTGATTGAGAACCGGGGCAAGAACTTTTCCTATTTAAGCCAGACCCTCCCTCTGTTCTTCAGGGAGTACACTTCCACTAGTACTGAAGGTTGTGCCTCCCCAATCTGCAGATTGTTTTTTATAGAAAATAAAGCCCTCCCTTCTTTGTCCACAGATATCATGGTCTTTTGTTAATAATCATTAGCATTTTTTAGCAATAAAGTATTTTTAAGTTATGTTTATTGTTTTTTAGACAAAATGCTATTGGATACTTAATAGACAAGAGTATAGTGTAAACATAACTTTTATATGCACTGGAAAACCAAAAAATTTGTCTGACTCACTTTATTGTGATATTTGCTTTATTGTGGTGGTCTGGAACCAAACCTGAAAAATCTCCAAGATATATCTGCAGAAATATAAACCTATGACCACAGCGTTATCCTTCACTCTTATGAAAGCACATTTGTGATCCAACTTGCAGAACAATGTCTTACCTTTCGTACATTCTCACAATTAGACATTATAAATTCCCATTCATCTATAACCAAACTTAGATCCAAATATCATGTTCTTTTTATCAATTTCGTTCAACATACGGTAGTATCAACTATATGCCAGGCACTGTATTATGTAGAAAAATTAATAAAACACCAGAGGACCCTGGAGTTCATTGCTGATGACCTTCCTATCTGTATGTCCAGGTTGGATTTTGCCTGTACCTCAAGCGGCATCATTCAAGGTTGATCACTCTTTGCAGGTCTGTTTACATAGTGCTCAGTATTTCTATATGTGTCTATTTCATGGACATTTGTACTGCTACGAAATCAACATAAGGGTGTTGCTTTATCTAACAGGTTAAGTTCAACACATCTGTACTGTGAACCTACTATGTGTCCAATTCTGTTACTGTACAGAAAACAAAATGACATGAGGTGCTTTTCTCTCCTGCCACTAATCCCAATGGCATTCAAGCTCCCCCAGTTTTGTCTACCTGGATAACTCCTGCTTCTTTTAGTGCTCATATCTGGAATTAACTTTCCTAAAAGGCTTCACTAGCCAGGCAAGGTAAAGCTCTACTTCCTCTTGGCTTGCTTAGCATATTTGTATGCCTCTATTATGACTGCTGCATCCTTTCTTTCACAAATAAGATCTTGAGCTCCTTGATGACAGAAAATGACTATTCATTATGTTCCCTCAATACCTGGCACTGAACCTATCCCTTAGGGAACACTCGGTCAATATTGAAAAAAATTAATTAATTAGGGTTTTTAATAATTGTGATAATGCTTGGGTACTATATTCACTATGTAAATTTTATCCATTATAATGAATTTAAAATTACCTAGCATCACTATTTCCATAGTGACAATAGTATAAATACTATCTGTGTAAATAATAATGAAGCTGAATGGGAAAAAGGTAGAGAACATGTAAAATGTAAGAAAGTAAAATCCCTAGTTATTATAATAGAGAGTCAATAAAGCCTTTTTAAAATAAACCAAAAATACCCAGTATAAATGTACTATTTAGAGCTATAATGGTAAATACTAGAAGACATAGGTAAAAATAATCAAAAGCAGTTGCTTCTAGGAGTGGAACATGGTCAGGAAGAGTGGCATTGGGAACTATTTTTCAAGTTCTTGATTTTTAAAAATCAGAATAGGTAAGCTACATTAATCTAAATTATAATAAAGTCTATTACCTTTAATATAAACATTTGTTAAATTCTCTAAGTAATGAATTGGGTAAAGATCATAGAAGCCATTCTACAAATATCACTTATATACATAAAGAGTAACTGGTTCGAGTTACTCTTGATACATAAAACCACATCACCTTAAATATAATCTACCATTTCAGACTTTTTATTTATTCAGACTGTCCTGTCCTTTTTCCATTGAGGACCATACACGTAAAAAGTTCACCTAAAATTGAGTATTTCAATAATAAGGCTTGAATTGATTCTCAGATGCATAAAATTAATTTTGTGGTAAACTCTAATCAGCAAACAAATAGTCCATATAGAAGTCATACTACACAGACCCATGAACATGCCAGGTATTGGGGGAGTGGAATTTAAAAATTGAAGTTAAGCCAATCCTTTTTGAAGGAAATAATTACTATGTACTTGCTCGAATCCCCTCTTTCTACACTTTTTACTTATAATTAAGACTACCAAAAATTTAGAGAAAATTTTTTTCTAATTTTTATTTATATACGTTTAATACTCATCTACAGATTTTTTGTACCCTTACCAAGCCATGGGGAAATAAACTTGTTATTTTAAAGGTAGCAAAGGTCTGGTGAGCCAGTCAGATAACGATGGTGGCTTCAAAAAGGGTGCTGGAATTATCAGTGGATTTTAATTAATTCTTCTGTTCAAGCTCTTCCCTGACCACTATGAATAATCAAGCACTAGCTATGACAACGCTTATTCGCATGCAATGTTATTCATTGTGTCCACTCCTTAAGTTCATTCCACATGAGACAGTATCAGATTTCAACAAACCATAATAAACTTTCTTCTTCTTCAAAAATAAAACATATTCATTATAAAATATTTAGAAACTATAGGAAATTATAACAAAAAAATGTTTAAACTATTTTAATCCTATTACCCAGATATTATAGCTACAGTCAACAATTAGGTGTAAATTCTTCTTTTCACTATACATTTGTGTGAGCATGTAATAGTTTTACATTTAAAAATTGCATCATCATGTGCATACTCAAAACAAGTATCTCTTAAACGGAAATAAGTGCATGATACACTCATGAATATTTCGACCACCACATACACTCCTGGTAAATGTCTTGTGCACAATGCCTCTGATATTCTCAAGTCATAAATTAGCCCCTTTCAGGAATGGCTCTCATACATTTATATTATTGAGCCCCATGCAGTGCTCTAAAGTAGCAATTTTTAAAATGCCCTATTGCACAAATTCAGTAAGGACATAGGACTACCCAATAACTTGATCTAACTGACAATTATGCAATACTCTAAACAACAGCAGCAGAATACGCACGGAACATTCATCATGACAGACCACATTCCAGCCCACAAAACATACCTTAACAAATTCAAAGAACAGAAAGTATGTAAAGTATGTTCTCAGACAATATGGAATTAAACTAGAAATCAGTAACAGAAAGATAGCTGGAAAATGCCCAGATACCAAGAAATTAGACAACATACTCCTAAGTAACCCATGAGTCAAAGAAGTTTCAAATGAAATTTGAAATATTTTAACTACATGAAAATAAAACTACAACTTGTTGAAATATATGGGATGCAGTAAAAGCAGTGCTTAGAAATTTGTAACATTAAATGCACATATTAAAACAGAAGAAAGTTCTAAAATGAGTAATCTGAGCTTCCACCTTAGGAAACTACAGAAAGAAGAGTCATATAACCCTAAAGAAAGTAGAAGAAAAGAAACAATAAAAAAGAGAGCAGAAATCAGTAAAATTAGAAACAGGAAGACAGCAGCAGAAACCAATAAAAATAAAAGCACTTCTTTGAAAATCAATAAAATTGATAAACTTTCAGCTATGCTAACCAAGAAAAAATAGATGATACAAATTTCCAGTATCAGAAATGAAAGAGAGGTCTTCACTACTAATCCCATGGACACTGAAAGGATAACAAAAGGAATACCATGAACAAGTCTATGCCCACAAATTTGATAACTTAGATGAAATAGACCCATTCCTTGAAAGACACAAACTCACACAAGGAGAAACAGATAGCACAAATAGACCTCTATCAGCTAAAGAAATTGAATCAGTAATGAATTACCTTCTAAAAAGAAAACACCAGACCCAGATGGTTTCACTGGTGAATTCTACTAAACATTTAAGAAAGAAATAATACCGCAGTCTCCTCCAGAAAATAGAACCAGAAAGAACGCTTCCCTAAAGTTTCCTATTGAAAATTGTAAATGTTTTGCTGTTAGGAAAGCAGGCATCATTGCTTTAAATTTAATACATGAAAAGCTGCTGCTTCAATATGCTAGAGAGCATTTGGATCAGTTTTTCCTTCCTATAAAACAACACGTATATTTTAAAGAAGTTGCACAAGGACCTTTCTTGATTGGCATCACTTATAGATAAAGGGTAGTAAAGGCATAGGTTATCAAAAGATGTTAATTAACCCTGTGCCTTTTTTCTAGACAGTCCCTGCACTTCAACACACACTCCCATTTCTCTCTCAGCCTCAAACGCCGCGTTCCAGGATACTTAACCATTGGCACATATGCCAAGTGTCTTGCTTTGATGACATTTCATTATCTATTCATATTTCATAAGCTTTCTATAATCACTCCATCAGGGAAGTGCTCCAGAGTTAAAGTTCTTAACATACCCAAAGGAGAAGTAAGGGAAGTGGCAGAAGCTGAGTCAGGGCTTCTGCTCAAGACAGGATAGGAAAGAGGTGTCTAGGAATAAAAAATAGTGTATACAAAGGAACAGAAGTGGAGAAAGCACGGAATGTATTAAAAAAATAAAAAGCAAGTTGTCTAGTTGGCAAGAGCCCAGTATACAAGCACAGCATATGACAAAGACCCCTAAAAGCCAGAGTGAAAAACCATAAACTACTGGGAGGAACTGAAAGTTCTGAGAGATGTGTTTTAACATTTATCTGGCAATCTAATGGCTTGGAAGGGAAGGCTGGAGTCAGTGAGATGACAACGACAAGGCTACTGTAATGGTTTTGCCAAGAATCGCTTAGGAATGGGCTGACTGAGGGCCTAGTTGGTGGGTACCAAAGGGATGCCACACAGGGCGATGATGATGGGAGTTCCAGCATATACAGCAATAGTGAATGCCATACGGTCTTAAATTCATTCATTCATGCACTCAAATTACTGTTCTAGGACCTGGTGACATAGCAGTGAATACAACGAAGTTCTTGCCCTCAACAGAGCTCATATTCTAGTGCGTGAGGGGAAGGGAGAGACAGATAAGGAGAGAAACAATTGTAAAAGTATATAACAGTATGTCAGACGCGATAAGAATTATGGAGAAAACTAAAGCAATGTAAAGGGCATAGGAATTGTCAGAAGGGTTGGGGAAAGCGGCAGCGGTTGCTATTTTGTTTCAAATGTTCAACAAAGGCATCTGTAATAAGGACATTTAAACAGGGATGTACAGGAAGTGAGAGAACAATCTTTCTCCACTCCATCCCTATTTGTGGTGACTTTATTTCAAAATTAAAAGAAAAGTATTAGCAATAATATTTGGCTACAGTTCAGGCTATAAGTATGTTCCAATTTAAAATAGGTATCATGAACATATAGAAACACAAAATAAAAGCACTAAACAGGGCATACTTCAACTGGGCCAAGAAGTAGAAATATATTGCCACATGTACAAATATATTTTAGACTTTATGTATTATTTTTCATTCATTATGCTAAAATGACTAAATGATTATCCTTTTCTCTAGCTCTGAACTGACCAATACTAACCACTGGAAATGAGGCTAGTCTAAATTGCTACATGCTGTAAGTGTAAATACAAACTAGGTTTTGAAGAATAAGGGAAAAAAGAACATAAAATATCTCATTAATATACTTTTTATATTGATTACATGTTGAAATGATATTTTAGATGTATTGGA
This sequence comes from Eulemur rufifrons, assembly GCF_041146395.1. Taxonomy (NCBI): domain Eukaryota; kingdom Metazoa; phylum Chordata; class Mammalia; order Primates; family Lemuridae; genus Eulemur; species Eulemur rufifrons. Next base: position 116,606,622 of record NC_090990.1, on the reverse strand, counting down.
TTAAATAAAATATATTATTAAAATTAATTTCTTTTTATTTTCTTAATGTGACAACTAGAAAATTTAAAATTGCATACATATTTCTGGTAGACAGCTTTGCTCTAGACAGTTTCATTACCAATTAATCAATTTTTCTCATGCAGCAAATTACTTAAAAGCAAATTTCAATTATACAAGAAGAAAATCAGACAGAATATTGAAAAACAATTTCCAGAAAATGTTCTTTTCTCCCAATATGTGTATTGTGTACCCGGTACCTCCCTCTTCTGAGAGTAGAACCCCTCTTTTTTATAGGACGCTGTTTTAAACATTTAGTGCCAGAGGAAGTTGCCAGGTTCTAAATGAGCCTACTACCCAGGACACAGCTGAAAGGCCAGGGAAGGGAGCTGGGGGACAGGATGACCAGACAAAAGTGCTCTGCATGCTGACCACAGTTGAGTGGCCCAGGGGTGGGCAGCTGACCCAAACTGAGCCAGCTACAGTCCTTGCCACTGATTTTTAGTCTTTCTAAATCATTTTGTTTCAGGTGTGTCTCTTACAGACAGTCTATAGTTGGGTCTTTGTGAGTTGGCAATATTTCCAGCATTTTCACCCAGCAGGTGAACTTTCTCTGTGGCAGCAGTTTCATATTAATCTTGGGTCCCTCTTTTCTCTCCCATGCAGCTTTTCAAACCATCCTTGCTCGTGGCAAAGGTTTGAGGCAAGACTATGAAAGATAGCCCAATGAGATTTGATTTCTCCTTTTTTAAAAAACTTAGTTAATTTGAAGTTTGGGTTATTCTTGGTTTTCTAGTTACACAGAGGGTATCATTTTTTATGTATCTTTACTTATTTTTTTTTATTTTGTTCTGTATTGTTTAGAGGATATTCTGGGAGGGGGCACAGACTTGAGCAGCTGTCATCTGTATATCTGGAAATGTCTCCCACTTATTTTTATAACTATAGCTGAGAAAGGGTCTCCTCAATGGGAGAAATTGTGGAAATACTAATGTCATGATCTACCAGTGTTCATGTTCCCACCATGATGAGGAATCCAGTCTATAGCAAGAGCTGAAGCAGGCCTACCAAGAAAAAGTAGAGATAAGAGATAGGGAGAGAGAGAATGGTATTTGAATTCCTGGTTCCACTTGCTTATGAAATCTACCTCTACTCTGCTCTTCCCAGTGGTCTGGCTGTTCCAATTTACAGTGAAAACTATGACCCAAGAAATTCTCAACATCACACCCAACCTAGGACATAATGCCCCGGAGTCAACATTACAGCCAACAGCTCTGGAGTCAGGTTATATGGATTCAAATCCTGGCCCTCACACTTCCATCCTAAATTCCATCCTACAACCCCTTTGTGCCTCAGTTTTCTCACATGGAAAATGGAGATGAGAGAAATACCTATCTAATAAAACTGTCATTAGAATTTGACTAGATATAGAAAGCCCTTAACACAGTACAATTGCATGTAGTTAATACTTAATAAGCATTAGCTCTTATTAATGTACTAGTGGTAGCTCATATTGGATTTCTATCATTTACAACTCTGAGTCCTCACTAATCCAATATGGATTTAGACTACTGTCTTAGCATTATTGTTTGGTATGGAGGATGAAAAAATTTGTGTGTGTATATATACTTTTTAATAAGGTGGTTCAATTCACTAGCAATCTGCTGAAGAATGAGGGGGTATATTCAAACCTCCATACTGGCAAAGAGATTCAGAATGAGTTGCAACAGAAAAAGAAAAACCTCATCCCATTCTGTACCAAATTTTTTCACCCCACCCTTTCCCCATGGTGTTATTCCAGAGTGATAAACTCAGACACTGGAAAATGCACCATTGGGCAAATCTTGTGCCCAGTGAACCGTGGTGGCTAATCCCAGGGTAAAACATAACCCTACAGAAAGGGGAATTTCCACTGTGGAGGTTCAAAGAAGAGGATTCTTTCTGGAAAAGGGAAGAGAGAGAGAACTTCACAACAAAGGAACAAGGTTGGTAACAGGAAAGTATTTGTAATCTTATAAAAGCCTTAACTTTTACCATCTTATCAGAGGCTTTAACTTTTAAAGCTTTCTTCCTCAACCACTTTTAAGATTTTTCTTCCTGTCATTCCTTCCTATTAGCTACAAACATTTACCAAACTGTACCAAACGTATATTTCCTTTCGGAGAGCTGCATAGTGGGAAACCAAGCAACTGTCAATCAAGGTAAGTGTGTCCTCGGCATCACCCTCCACAGCGACAGAACTTGGAGGGAGAAAGGTTATCCTGAATTCTAGGTGGAGGCCAGCAGGGAAAGCGGAAGGGGCCCAAAGCACAGCTGCAAAAAATAGCTGGGAGGAAGTGCAGAGAAGCAGTTGCCACATGGACAACAGGGAAGACTCTCCTTCCCAAAGCTAGAGGAAGCAGACCTGCGAGAAAGGCAGAAGAGGAGAGCCTGCATTTGGCTTCTAAGTCCAGTCAGCCAATCATCTGGCTTTGAACAGACGTGTTCTAAAAGGGTCACCGCCATATCTATTCAGTTTTAATGTGATTGTAACACGTAGCCCACCTTAACTAGAAAAACACTTCGGGGGGGAAAAAACACAAATTTTATATTTCAATAGTGAATTTCCATTTTACCTTTAGTCTTAAAGGCTCTTGCCTATAAAATTGGAAAGCATTTTATTTTACATTGATCCACAGAGGAACAATATTTTCACATTTATTTGCAAGAGAAAAAAAGTCACCACATACCCTATTCTTGTTCTTGTTTAAGAGTTCTTATAAATACACAGGAAGTCAAAGGGAAACAGAAGTGCTCCCACAGGATGCTGTCCCCAAAGGGAACAGGCTCTGAAAAATAATCCCTGCCACATCAGGATGTTGCTCAAAATAAGCAGATAATAGACAAGTTTTTTTTTTTTTTAATGTTTCTAATGTAGCCATTAGGCAGCATCAGCTAAGTGTGTTTCAGTAAATACATGAATCTACCCACTTACAAAATGTGTGATGAATTCAATATATAGTGCATTCTTCATATAATATTTTGGGAAATATAGAGAAATTGATTCTATTTTACTAATTTGCTGATTTTTTTAAATGTTTTTCAAAAGTTTCAGGTTTTACTAGCTACAACAAAATGGAAATCTGATTCTCAATTTCAATTATATTACAGTGAGTTTTTTTTAATCTGTAATTCCCATTGAGGCAGAGCTGATTCCTGGAAAGGCTATGTCCGAGAGGCACGACTGAGTTAGGACACCCTCAGCTAGGGATTCTGGTGCCAGAGGAATGATTGTCACAGGCTTGAATTGTTTATTCAAATGGAACCAACGTTGTACCTGTATCATTAATACAAATTATTGACAGGAGTAGATAGGAAGGGTTTTTGCCCTATTAGAAAATTCTTAATTTCTCGCTTCTCATTTTGGTTTTCCTGTTCCTTTTTAAGCGTAATTCATAACCATCCAAAAATATCATTTGAAGTCACAGCTATTTTCCTAAAGGACTCTTTAAAAATCTTCTTCCTTAGGTTTTTTTTAAATAAAATTTGTTTCTAATTAAGGAATTCACTGTAAATATTAATAATTTATAAAAGAATTTTTTTTTTTAAAAAGCCACTCCTAACCACTAAAAAAATATAGTTAACTTTTTGGTAAGCTTCCTTCCAGGTACATACAATCTTAATAATAATAAAACCGGGATCATAGTGTACATACTGTTTTATTATATATTTTTCATTAACATGAGAATTTTTTATGTCATTCTATTATTCTTACAAAATCTTCAAATGGCTGTAGTGTTGTCAATTTCATGTAGCTTTGAAAATTCATTTAACCAACTTCCTTCTATTGAATGGGTATTTGAGTTACTTTTTGTTACAAATTATTAAATTAATATCGTATATATAAACTGGTATCTTATGTAAGGATTTCTGAATATTTATTTCATTACATAAATTGTTAAAGGATAATACTATAAACAACTTTTAGGTTTTGGATACACCATGCTAAATCCTTACCAAATACGGCATATCAGCAACCACTCCATCAGTGACAGAAAAGAGTACATTTCATCACACAAATGCTACTAAAAGGATATGCTCACCAACATTTCATTCCACCTTTATCAACTCTCAGTATTTTCATATGAAATAAAATATTTGCCAATCTAATAGGCAAAAATGAAGCTTTGCGGGTTTTGTAAAATTTTATTGATTTTGCCATCATTTTGAACAGGTTTAAGCATGTTTATTGGTCATTTGTATTAATAAGCATATGTAAGTGTATGCACGAGTATGTGAGTTTATGTGGGTGAGAACTGTCTTCTGAGCATTCTCATTTTGAGTTTTCCATTTGTGTATTGATCTAGGAGGGTAGCAGATAATAGTGTGTGCTCTGGCATCTGACTACATGAGTATAAATTCCTGTTCTACCCGTCGTTAGTCACGTGGTTGTGGCAAGTTATCTAACCATCATCTGTAAAAACTGAGATAACAGAAAGACTGGGAGTATTAAATGCAATAATTTATGCTGGGACGTAGACGATATGTGTTTTCTATTAAAATCTACCCTTATGCTTTATGGAGAAAAAGCTTTTAACATTGTATTTGCCATAAATATTATATATTTTGTCAGTATGTGCCTTTTATTTGGGGTTATTTTTTAAGGTTCATAAGTTTTCCATTTTCACACAGGAAAATCTATCAGTATTTTCTTTATGAGTTCTTACTTCTACACTTAGAAAAGTTTTTCCCATGCCACAAGTACAAACAAATACTATCTATATCGCTACTGGTTTTTATTGTATCGCTTTTTAAAAATCAAAGTTATTTTTTACAAGAAAGCAGGACACAAAAAGACTACCCAAGAGAAAAGCCAGACCAAAAGAGACTCAAAGGCAATCATGGCTATCCAACATTCTCTTTCCTAAATACAGTTCTATATTAGGCCTAATTCTACAATGTCATTAAAGTAAAACAAAAAACACAATCTTTTAACTCCCTCATGAGGTGTAACTAAAGAATAATCTACAGAAACAATGGCAATTCATGAGTTAACTTTGTGTTTACCAGCTGTCCCTTCAGATCTCAACCTCCTGTGTACTCAGATGAAGTTGTTGCTGTGTAGGGGTAACTGTATAATATTTTTATCTAAACTATAGCTAAGAGTGAAGGGTCACTATTAATAATTATGCTTAACAGACATAAACCAACAATATCCTGGGCAAACAGGGAAACATGGTTATCTTGTTACCATGTCACTGAAGATCCTCACCTTGAGATCTTTTTTAACTAATCCTATGACAGATTAAAAATGTTCATCTTGACTGCAATTCATTACCAAGGATATGCTTCCTTGCATATTGGCAATAGTGATATTTTGTTTTCATTTATTTATTTATTTATTTATTCATTTTGAGATAGGCTGTGTTGTTCAGGCTACTCTCAAACTCCTGGCCTCAAGGGATCCTCCTGCCTTGGCCTCCCAAAATGCTAGGATTACAGGTGTGAGCTACCATGCCCAGCCCCTTGAGATCTTTTAACAAATGGCTTCCCTTGTTTTCCAAGAATTTTGCAATCCTATGATTATGCTGCTGGGATATAATATATTGATATATTGGACTTCATTCACTGCCTCCATTTTGCTCGTCTACCACTATTTTTCATGTTTCTGCAATCTTGTCTCTTGCCACCTCCACTCAACTAAAACTGTTCTAACAGTGGTCTAGTTATTGCTAAATCTAATGACATTTGTCTGCAATTCTCCTGTTAAACCACTTTTACAGCATGTGATTATAGTGACCTCCAAGATCTTGAAATTATCTTCTGCCTGCCACAGTGAATCACGAATAAGGTGGGAGTGTCTCATCTCTCAGGTATATAACGGTGAAAAAGGTTGAGAACTTCTAAAAAATCGTGTGAAAAGGTAACACTAACTGCTATAGCAAACAAACCCTAAATTCCAGTGTTCAAGATGCTACAAGTTTATTTGCATTCACATAATCATCCAACAACAGTGCTCCTGGTTAGCAGGCAACTTTCCCCTACACAGTGACTCAGCGACCCAGGATCCATCCTTTCTATGCCTTCACCATCCTCTAAGGCCTCAAGGACCTCTGTATTCAGTTGGTGGATGGGGAAGAAACACAAAAACAAAAACATGGAGGATAGCGTGTGGCAGGATTTTATGGACCAGGCCTGGAAATGATACACATCACTGCACTGGCTAAAACTTGGCCTCACGGCTGTATCTAACTGCAAGGGAGACTGGAGAATGGAGTCTGGCCATGCAGCCAGAAAGAAGAAGTGGGGTTGGTGAAGAGCACTCCAGTATCTGTCACAGGATAAGGCTCTTCATAAAATCTCTGGTGTTTATTAACACCATTTATATGTTCGATTCCTTAAGAGCAGGAGCAGGGATTGTGTTACAGCTGGAGCCTACCCCAAATCTATGAGTTTCACATAGGCCTGCCATCCTTGTTATGACTGCTAGGGCAACTCACCATAAATCTAGTAGTATAAAGTACTTACTGAAAAACCCAAAGAAAAAGAATTCAGCCTAATAACAAAGCAACCAGGAGAAGAAAAAAAAAAAGAAAGAGGACTCAAAGGCAAGATTCGGGATGATGTCTTGCTCACAACTGTTCCTTTGTCTCAACCCTAGGAACGCCTGCCAAGTCCAAGGAAAATGTAACAACAGACTGAGAGAGCTGAGAACATAGTCTTCCTTCCACTTCTCCCCAGAATACAGTGAGGCTCTGGAACCCTGAGGGCTTCTAATGGCCCCAACTCGGCCTCAAAGGCTTCGCTACCATGGTGGTACCCAACAGTCTTACCCCACAGAGGACACACAGGCAGCCAGGAAGCAGCGGCAGCAGAGCCTGGCATCTTCTGGAGCACGAGACCAGCCCCGCGCACACTAGGAAGCAAGCTCACAATCAAACGGTACTGGTGACACCAGGTAGAGCAGGCCAAGATGAGAGATAACCCCATGGTAACCAAGAGGACTACTCAAGAGCTGACGTGAGATGTGGGGCTCCCAAACACAAGGTGAGAAACTGCAGCAAGGTGAAGATACTAAAGACAGTCAGAGAAATGTGATTTAGTGTGGTTTATGCCATTCCAATGAACGTACACCAACATTACTACACTCCTGGAAACTAGTGCTTACGTTTACAATATTCTGAATACCTGAGAGCTATTGAGTAGAAAGTACTGCGTTATTCTATAAATTTCTACATACCAATTTTCTGGTTTGAGCTAAAAAAGACAGGAGTATAACTTTTTTTTTATGAGTAGATAACTGAAATTTCTATCCAACCTACTGATCTGCTGATCAAAAGACATGAAACTTTAAATGGTACTTTTCTCCCTAGGACAGGAGTACTAAAAATCAACATTACTATTTTAATAGTTAATTTAAATTGCCTATCTTGCCTATCAGAGTTATAATAACTAATAGCACTTTATTTTGTTCCTAAGTTTTAGTATCTTGCTAACTAACTGGCATCTCAAACTTGGCTGAAACCTACCTAATAAAGCAAATATGAGATTTTTACTTATTACCATAAAAATCTAATGATTCAAGCAATTTCTAAATATGAAGGCAAATATCCAAGCCTTTTTTCAAAAATCATCTCTATTCTGAAATGATGATGACATAAAACCTTGTCATTAGTCATAAGAATGGCCACAAATTCCTCCCCATGTTCTGGTGATCGGTCAATAATCTCAGAATTATCTTTTGTAAGTATTACCTTTCTTAAAAATACATGCTAAAATGACAGGACTACTAACTAAAATATTCAACAGTCTAAACAAGATTAGTCTAGTTGATTTTTACAATATTAAATAGGGACTGTGTCAATTTCAAGTTGTCCACATAAACAATCGAGAGAATTAAGCAAAGGGAACATCTAATCTACTTATATCATCATCTTCCCCTGCATTCATGAGGTTTACCTTCAAAGAATAATAAACCATTTGATTTTCTCTTCATAGGCCTTCTCGAAGACTGTGACACAGTTCCATGGAACAAAAAACCCACATTTATTTGCACATGATTTTGATGTATTTGCATAAGATTTCAAAGACCTATAACATATTCTTTATTTATTTTCAGGGTTTGTTTTAATACCACCCATTGAGACAGTGAGTAGTGTTTTGATATTTGCAAAATAAAAAATACTATTAAAAAGGATGCCGGAGGCTGGGTGTAGTGGCTCATGCCTGTAATCGCAGCACTTTGGAAGGCCAAGGCAGGAGGATCGCTTGAATCTAGGAATTTGAGGCTAGCCTAGACAACACAGCAAGACCTCATCTCCACAAAAAAAATTTTTTTTCATTAGCCAGTAATTTTTTTTCATTAGCCAGTAATTTTTTTATCCCTTCACCAGAATAGTGTACATTGCACCCAATATCTTATTCTGATGATGGGCACACACTAAAAGCCCCTGACTTCGCATTATATCCATCCATGTGATAAAAAACACTTCACCCCTAAATCTATTGTATTAATAAATAAATAAAAATAAAAAAGTAAAAAATTAGCCAGGCGTGGTGGCACACACTATAGTCCCAGCTACTTGGGAGGCTGATGGGGGAAGATTGCTTGAGCCCAGCAGTTGGAGGCTGCAGTGAGCTGTGATCATACCACTGCACTCCAGCCTGGGCAACAGAGCAGCCCCTGACTCTTAAAAATAAAAATAGATGCCAGATAAGGGCTTCCCTGGGTGTTATTACTGATAAGCCCAGGGAGAACAAAAAAAAAAAAAAAGTTTTTCAAAGTTCTTATCCTCAATTCCCATCTTAGAATATATTTTTCTTTTCTGGAAACTCAGTAAAGGTCTAGAAAAAAACTTACTTCGGTCTAGCTTTGCAAGCACAAATCAACATTCTGGAGGGAATTAAAATGTGCTAGATCAGACATAACAATATTAAGCAGTAATTACTAAGGATAATCAATTACCAACGTAGAAATACAACTTCACAAGAGTCAGACAGATGAGTACAGACTTTGTGTTAATTAGCACACATAACCTACTAAAAGCAAGTCCAGTTCACGATAATTTGGATTTCAAAATAGCACTCAATTTTTGTTGACTAGTGAAGAGGTGATTTAACAAATGAGAGATCAAGCAATCAGTAAGAGAACTGAAAAACTCTTCACAGTTACTTCATAGTAATTTCACAGTTACTATGCAAACTCAAAGGTCTCCTGACTAATTTGAAGAATCTTTTCTATTACACACAACACTGCTTCTAAGTTCCTCTTTGGAACTTAAAGGAAAAATCTTTAAAGGAAAATCCAACTCCCTACAACTTACACTCATTTGCTTATAGTTTTACCAAAAAAAAAAAGTCATGCAGAAACATCAACACCATCATCTACACTAACAGCTCTTCTTATCTTAAAAGTTACCTTGTCTTCTTAGTAAGCTAGAGTCAAAGTACTAAGTTAAACCACAAGAAATTGCAATTTTTGTCAAATATTAGCAATTTCACACATAGTTAAGCCTATATGTCATCTAATGCTAAAAGGATCATGAATTATAACATGGCTACCGATTACTAAATGTTTTAAGCATTTTGCTTGAAATAGGCTTGACAAGCTATGTAAATTCATCCTTTCTAGGGAAGCAGAAGGCTGACCAGTACAAATTATCCACACGGCCACGTACATCCGGCTTCACTGTTGCTTGCACTCTGCTGGCTTTTGATCCTTCTTCCGGTCATAGTCTGGATCATTTTCCTCATCTCCTTCTTCTTCCCCTTCCTCATTCTCTTCTTCACCTTTTTCTTCATAATCATTGTCATCGTCTTCAATAGCTTCTCCAGAGAAGTATAACACTGATCTTGGGACTATACGTTCGTGTAAAAAGTGACCAATTTCAAAGTCTGCAGCAAGGATAGCTTCAGCAGCATCGTCCAGACCTCCACTCTCAGGAACTTCAGGAGGTGCAAAACAATTAAAGAAAGAGTCATTGGAAATTGTTTTAGTCACAGTATGAACTGTCCCATGTCCCTTATGTTTCTGCTGCTTCTTAATGGTTTTCAAAGTGACATTCGTTCCTTTTTTCCAATCTACCTGGCACCTGTACAACCCATAATTTCTGGTCCATCAAAAGAAAAGGGATCAGAATCATCTCGTTCTGACCTCATCCTATAAGTCTTTGTCAACACTTTATTTGTGGAATATTCATTGGGTTCAAAGTAAAATTCTAAGACAAAACTCAGAGGCTGACCAGCAACTGAGAACTTCACTTTAATATCTTTCAAGTGCTTCAGAAAAGGTTCATCATGTTCCTGAACCTGAGCAAGTCAACATTCTTAAAAATAGTCAACCAAAATTCAGGAAGTCCTTTGGGATCTACTTTTACTTCATCCTTTTTCTCATCTTCGATCTTGGCCTTTTCTTTCAGCTCCTACAAAATTTCGTTGTCTTCATCTGTTTTCCACTTGCATTCTTCTTCTATAGGTTTGTAAATTGCATTAATAATCTCAAATCACTTGTCAAATAGAGGCTGATAGAGAGCAGCATACTTCTTTTCAAGATCATGAACTTCCTTGTAGAATTTGGCTTCTATCTGTGCACATTTAACTTGAAGATTTCTGAGAGCATTCACTTGTCTTTTAACTACCCTAGGCAAGCTTTCAACATACCCTGCTGGTGTTTCTACCAGACCATCAAGTCTTTCTTGAAGGGCTGCAAGAATCTGAGGATTTTGCATCAACTGAACAGTCAGCTGATGCGCTTTGATTTTTGTTTCTTCACCAGTTTCTTCTTCTTACTTCTTCAACATCATCCAGATCTTGACTAAGTTCACACTGTTCTTTGTCGTCAATGTCTGCCATGTTGTTAACATCTCCAAATACCCGTGCCTAACACGGGGAGCCAGGTGGCAGGAGCTGTGCGGGCAGTGACTGTTGTTGTTTGTCTGTTTGCTTGGTTTTGTTTTTGCAGCCTAAAATAAAATTGTCAAATACACTTTCGGTTTTTACAAGATAATGTCTTAATTTTGTACTAATTCAGGTAGAAGCAGAGGCCTAGCCTGAATTAAGGGGTTGTACCCACTTTACCATATGACTGAAGAAAAGGGTACCAACTTTGGAAGTGGTACTATATCTACTAATAAGCAAGTGTTACAAAATAAAAGGACAAAAATCTTAAATAATGTGATGATTTTTTAAAAAGAAAAAAATTAGAAAGTTAAATTTTATTTTCTTTGAGTGAGAACTAGAGAGAAGGCCCCAAGCCCCTACGGTATATACTAACTCTTATTGCTTAAAATATGTCCTTTACCCATGCTTCTGTTTAACACTATGTATTAAAATGGGTAGTACTGTTTACCTAACTACCTCACAGATGTGTTAAGGTTTATTAAGTTAAATCTTATTTGTTTCTCAGTCTCATTAAAAGCTCAAAATTTGGGGCCTTTTTGTAACACAAGTGTGATATTCAGCACATTATTCACACCATGTTTTGATAATGAAACTGGAAAACAAAGGTTAAGTACGTCTATTCTGGATCTGGGCAGGCAACATCTTTCAGATCTTTGTGTGGCTCTTATTTTAATAGAAGTGGATGGATGAACTATTTCAAAAGGTTGAAGGATTTCTTTTCAGGTATTTTTGATGATCATATTGTAGTAAATACCATAAGGATCATGGGAATAAAGTACAAATAAGACCATTTTGGGGAAAAAATGCCATTAAATTTGAGACTGTAGAACCACATTTAAAATACCTCAGGCTAACTACTGTTAATTTTGTGGGATGGACTTTTTTTTTTTTTTTTTTTGACAGTGAGGATGGACTAATTGGATTGTAATTAGAGGAAGGTCTAGCGTTTTTGATCTTAATAAAATTACACTGGATTCATCTTTAGAGGTGATAGAGCTTCCTTTATGAAAACATAGTGTTAAGGTCTTAGAATGTGAACGCATATTGTTATTTGTGTAGTGCTATACATTTCCTCCTAAGATTTTTAACTTACTACTGGAAATTTTTAACCAATTATAACAGTTTTTTTCCTCTTTATTTTCAAAATGATTTGGGTTGCTTTGATTAGACACTGTGTGCTGGTTTTTATTTCTTTTGTAACCATAGCTTATCTAAACACAGCTTTTTCTGAACTTGAAAATTTTTTTATCTAAAGATAGAATCCCATTTTTAATGAACTTAAAGTAGCAAAATCATTATTTTTTTTTTCATTCCTTTAGGAAATAGCTATTGCCAAAGTGAAGGGGTAGGTAATATTGAGTCTTGTTATATAGTGGGGATGTGGTTTGCAGTGGAACTTCATTATAATTGGAGTTTCAAGGGATGTCAGTGTTTATGCCATTTTCTCCAGTTCCAAAATAGTTCTATTCCATCCTAGAAGTCTGATGTATGTAATTTCAAGTGTTTAATAAAATTTGGATTTAATTTTTTAAAAAAAGCATTTTGCTTTATCTATATTTTCATCCCTCTTTAACTCTTATTTGCTTCCTGAGATTAAATATGTATCTTTAACCTCAATTTGACAAAATTTATGCAATACAAACTGCATGAGAAGAGAGGTTTCATTTTAAGAAAGAGAAACAATATATAAACAGAAATATGGAAAGAACTGCCTCTGTCCAATAAATTAAGTTTAAACATATATTTTATCAACTAACATTTTTCTAGCACAAACTTGTGTCAGGTATTATGCTGAAGACCTCACATACAGAATCATCCTCCGCTTGAATTCTCCTAGAAACTATCCAAAGTAGATAAAATAATTCAATTCATAGTGAGGAAAACTGAGGAACTATTCTTTCTCTCCTTAAATTGATTTTCTTGATTAATTAACTAAAATCATTGCTGAAATCCTGGCTGCCTTGAGATTTTATAATCCTACATGCCAATGTTCTCCTAAATAAAAATCAAAAAAGTTAAACTTTCAGAGGTGTAAATGTATGCACCAAAGAGAAGCTGTCCATGATCATAAAGACTGCCTTAGCATTATTAAATTGCTAGCTTATTAACTCTATTCTTTTCTGCCAAAAAATAAATAAATCATTCCCTAAAGGAGTCCTATAGTACATAAATTAATATCATTCCTATTGTTTTACTATCTATATTAGAAAGCCTAAGTAAGTTAAATATGAATTTTGAATTTTGTTAAAACTTTTTAGACCATAGTAACATTTTCCAAGACAATGAATGGTGCAAGTTTAGGAAGAATAGAAGATACTAAGCGTGGAAAAAAAAAAATCTGTTTTGGGACTTTTTCAACTGCTGTCTCACTGTTGTAGACTTTCTTGTGGGTATGTTCTTTTTGCCAAATCTGGACTTTTTCTGTATTTTTTTCTGTAACAAAACTAAAAACTTTTGTCATAAAATATTCAGAATGAATGCAGAATGAAAGAGGGGAAGTTATCCACTGTGCCTGATTCTTGTCTCAGAAAAACACTTGTCAACTTCACCAAAAGACTTTGCTGGGCTGCCCAAAGGGGGAAGGAAGAATGCTTTCAGAATCCTTTGAGATCGGCTAGTGCTAGAGAGAAAAAACATGGAAGAAAGCTGTATGGATCACACGGGAAATTTTTCATGGAAAAGAAGGGGATATAACTACTATGTTATTGACAAGACCCAAATCAGGGACAGGTTATGTTTATTTAAGAAATAGTATATGATAAGGCAGGTAAAGAAAAGGTTATCCTGAACAAACTATAACCGCTCTGGCCCTGTAATGAAGAAAATATGCTTATAAAATGTTATCATTTTTTAATTTAGGGAATTCTTGTCAATTTAGTAACTCACTTTTAAGTGAGTTAACCACTCTTAAGGTTATAACACCACCACAACTTAAATCAAAGGGGGAAAATCCACACAACTATAAGAAAATCCCCGTTTCCTTCCCATTTTTTTTGCTACTAGAGGAATAAGATTAAAAACATGAGTTTCATTTTGAGACCAACATATGGCACCACTGAAATAATACAGGATTTTTCTAAAGCAAATTTCTTCTATTCTCTTCTAATCCATCCTCCAAAATTATTCCTTTTGCAATTTTAACCATTACATTTTTTAAAACCAAAATCTAAGAAAAATTTAAATCTGATACCATGTAAGAAAAAAAAAATCAGTGAAAACTAGATCAGAGTATCCTGGAACTCTGCACGGAAATGAGATCCCATGGGCATGAATATGACATCTAATTCTCTTAAGTGTTCTTGCAATTACAGGGTTCTTTAAGGTTGAAATGGTTTAAATGCTTTCTAGACAATTTGTTTTTTGGGTTTGGGGTGTTGTTTTCTTTTTGTTTGGTTTTGTTTTGCTTAGCCAGACAAAAATTTTAGAACCTAATAAGCACCTGAGATTCTTGAGGAGTTTCTTGATGAAAGAATATGTTCTAGGAATCTATTTATCTAGAAGAGTACGTTCACTGTATTTACACTCTATATGAAAACACATTAAATAATTCTGGATGGATGATTCAGTGCTTGGCAGTTAATAGTCCTAAAATACTCGTAAATTGTTTATTAGCATTATAGGACTTAAGTTATTTGATTCTTACAAAAACATTTGCTGAGCCCCTTCTATAATGAATGCAGCCAAGGCTTTTAAAAATTCCCTAAATTACAAAAAACTCAAACTTTATTCTAAACTTGAGAACAGTAATATAAATTCAATACAATCTCTTAGAAATGATCATCACCTTTGGTAGATTAGCAAAAAATTAAATTCAAAACAAAAGGGTACAAAACTGCTAACGAAAACATTTTTCTTGGACTTATGGAGACATGACAACCAAATGTAATGTCTAAACCTTGATTCAATCCTGTCACATTCAAATAAACTGGCTATAAAAGATATTGTGGGGGAAAAACAGTAAAATTTGGTATTTTAAAAATCTGAATATTAAAATGATATTAGGGAAGTACTATTCACTTTTTTATGTGATAAAAATAGGTTATATAGACAACTAGCATTATGTTGAGCACTATAAAGCTTAAAGTACTTAGGAAACAAATGTCATGATGCCTATCTATAATTTACTTTGATATGGTTCAGCAAAAATAGCAATATATGTATTTATAAAAAGAAATTAGATAAATCAAATATGGTCAAATGTTAATTTTTGAATAGTAGATATATGAGTGGTCACTGTAGTAGTTTTTCTAGGTTTCGTATGTTTAGTAATTTCTATAAATAATTTTTTTTTAATTCGTAGGCTTTTAATTTAGTTTTTGCCAAAATTCCACTGCATAAAGGCTTTAAAGCTAGTTCATAAGCTCACTTTTGGATTAAACCGTTTTTTTTTTTTTCCTTGACATCAGAGCAGCTGAGA
Source organism: Eulemur rufifrons (assembly GCF_041146395.1). Taxonomy (NCBI): domain Eukaryota; kingdom Metazoa; phylum Chordata; class Mammalia; order Primates; family Lemuridae; genus Eulemur; species Eulemur rufifrons. The sequence continues at coordinate 116,591,330 of NC_090990.1, read as the reverse complement.
GATAAATGTAATCCTCAAAATAGCTCATATGATAATAGTGTCCCTTCCTCTAAATGGCTTTTATTCCCTCAATTCTAAATTTCTTAATCTTTAATTGCCTTGTTTTATATTTGCTTTCATAAGACATCTCAAATTATCCTTAGCAGGTTAGAATCAAAAAAGAAAGAATTGAGAAGACTATGCTTATTTCATGTTAAGAAGAAAAGATTTAGAGGAGCACTATAACAATCTTCCTATATTTGAAGGATTGTCCTATAGAAGATTTAGAAATTACTTCTGTGCTACTACAGAACCCAAGGCAGAAAATTTAGGAAGATAAATTATGATTTATCATCAGTGCTGATTTTCTAAATATTCATTTTTCCATAATAGGATCCATAATTGCAACTGTTGCTACTTAGGAAATTTCTGTGCCACCACTAAGAATCCTTCAAACACTGTAGAAGGGATTCCAACTATGGGTCCAAAGCAGTATAGAAAAATGTATATAAGTGTTTGATTGCTTATTTATCTACCTAAATGTCTACTTATTTGTGAAAATCTTAGGGGCAGTCTACTAACCCAAATCCAAGTTACAACAAAGCTAAAAACCTCTTTAGTGTTTTTTTTTTAAACAATGTTAATTAATACCATATATCCCATTCATCATTATATTTTATAGTAACTTTGCTAAAATTTTAAATTACTATCTCTCTAAAAAATTATACTTTATCATTTGGCAATCAATAAATTCAAATTTTTCTGCTCCTTCTTCTCCAAAACCAAAGGCTATTAGAAAAACAGCAGTGATTTTGCTAAAGAATTCTTGTTAAACTTTGTAAACAGAAGGAGCAGATGCAGAGTTAATTCTAGTATCAGTCTAGCCTTCTATGCATGTTTTTATCACTCCAGCCAATCCACATCCAATGCTATCAATCATTATCAAAACTTGACCTAAACTGACCAATAAAAATGATGTTCTATGTCCCCCCATGTCCTAATACAACCACTCTAGTGTGATCATCTTGTCTAAGATGAATTATGAGTATGCAGCTACTTTAAAAGACAACTCAAAGGGTAGAAATGATTTGGCACACAATCTGTTAAGTTTCCTGCTCACTCAGAAGCAGCAAGCATCATCCTTCATACCCTTACCCAGAAGCACAGGATGAGAGTAGCAAGGTAAAACCTATACCCAGGGTCACCAAGCACATGTCATGTCAAATTGTGTGCACACTTCCATAGGGAATACTCTGAAAGATTTAAATGCCATTCATTCATTCTAACCTAATGATTTCTGACTGCTCTATGCCCTGGCTTGTCCTGACACTATAGGTCCTCAGACGTTATGATGATCCAGCAGGACTTTTCCTGCCCAAAAGGCATAATTGGCATTGAGGCAAACCAGAGAAAAGTCCATAATCAACTGGAAAAATTTGGAAAGATCCGTATTTCTCCAATGAAGTATTCCAAAGACACAGGTGCCTTAGGTGGAAAACAAGTGACTCAGAAACTAAACTCCTTCCAGAGGAAGCTTGTGTACACAGACTCCACACAGCTGCGGGGACTGCCGAGCATTGTTTCCTGCAGTTGTTTGGTGCTCATACCATTCCTGGTGCACTTCCTCTGCCTAATCCTGCGCAAATGAGAGCATTCATCATTTCCACCCCCACACTACCCATCTCCCCAGCATGAGAAACAAACACCAGCACTCCTTTATTCCGACAGATGTGAATAAGCCATTAAAAAGGAAAAAAAAAAAAAAACGTGGAGAATAAATACAGAAAATGCCATCCTCCTTTTCTAGGGGATCCTGTTGAAAAGAAATACACAGGCACAGCAGTCAAAGGACTAAAGGCCAGGAGTACTGCATCACTGCTATTAATACTTGTGCAGATAAGTAAATTAGCTATTAAAATATCATGCCCTGGAGTTAACCAATTCTCCCTGCAGATTTCTCATCCGTCATATTCACAATAATTTGTTGAAGGCAAATTATACTCAATCAACTCCACATGTAACTTAGATAAACTCCATCTTACCCTTAAACCGATGTGACAGGGTCTAAGATCTCTGAATTCAGTTGCAAGAGGATATGGCCCAACAGTTAAGGCTGAGAATTAGAATATGTGTACTAATGAGCATATATTTGCCATAGCCTTGGAAATACAGACAAATATTCCTACACAGAAAGTAAACATTTCCATTTTTAAAAGAAATAATGAAACCAAAATTTCTAAGTGTTCCACCAGGGACCAATCGAGCTTCCACTGGACAATCAACAAGTACAAACAAACAAAAAAAAAAGGAATTCAGGGAAAATTGAGAATGGCCCATTATACTAAAAATCTTGAAAAATAAAATAGAGAAAATACCTATTGGGTTGCAAAATATGTCTAGAGAAAGTGAGTGTAAATGCATTAGAATTCTCTCTTATTTTAATTTAAAAAACATTAAGTTGCACCTGCTTCTGCTCCATTATTTCCCTTTGCAGTAAACTCTACTTCCCCTCCAGTCATCCGGGGATCATTGTTCTCTCTTCTCTCTCCCTTACCCTCAGGACAGTCACATCAATTCTTAAACACCCAAAAGCTCTCAATCCCTGGGCCCCTCTTGCAGTTGCTCTAGTGAAGGTCTGTGTTGTTTTCAACCACACTGCTTCGGTGTCATACCTGCTCTTCCTGCAGTTGGCATTACAACCTTTCACTCCAGCTCCTCCACTGGCAGGGTGCTTAGCTCAAGTGCACAGCAGGTCAGCTCATGTCTGCTAAGAAGCACTCACCGGCCTTTCATCAGAATCCATGCAGACCCTGCAAGGCCTCAGGACCCTCATATTCTAGCCCCGATCGCTGCTGGACCTCAAGATCCAGCTTGCCTCAGTTGCATCTTACACTCAAGATATGAGGACTATCTGCAGAACTCCAACATCCCTTCTGTACCTTCCCGTATGACCTTCCCTCTACCTCAAAGGTGCCTTCCCACCTCTGCTTGGCAGCAGGGTGGTAAAATCATAAAGAACACAGCCTTTGAAGTTGTACAGATATTGCCTCAGGCCCATGCCATTGCCTACTAGCTATCATTTATTTTTACATCTCTGAGCCTCAGTTTCTTCAGTCATAAAATGGAGCTAATACCAACATAATGGGGTTATTGTGAGGACAAAGTAAAATGGTAACATGAGCTGTACCATCAGATTATTACCTAATAAATAATAGCCAGCAACATCACCCCTCCTATTTTTTGACTAGATTCAGCAGAAGGATAAAATTCAAGGCACCTTCCTTAACCATATTTGGGAAGAGCCAATCACTTTATCCTACGTTCCCACAGAGCACCTTTAACCTTACATTTGTTAATCATTGCACTGAGTATGCTATATTGTAATCATGTATTTCCTCTGCAATATGAGGCATTCCTTAAAGAGAAGATTGAAAACATCTTTAGTTTAAAAGCCTCTTCAAAAGAGCTTATATATAAACAACCTTAAAGGAATAATGAAGTTGAAACACATCATCATGGAATAGGAATTCCAACCCTCAGCTCTACAGTACTTAATATAAATATTTAAGTTAAAAATCATACATTTTATATATGCATATATTTACAAACAAACTTAGATAAATAAGTTACTACAGACAATGCCTGTAGATACATATATCTTGGTGTATCTATGTACATATTTACATACATATTAGGAATCCAATAGAGAGAAATTTAAAAAAAAAAAAAAACATCCAGAAGATTCACTGTTTGGTCTGTGGGGGAACCCTTGAAAACAGCAAAGAGAAGTTCTAGTTCAGTTCTCAAGCTACATTTTCAGTTCTGGAAATAACATTCTCAGTAGCCACACCAAATGGGGATGCAAAAATCAAAGCGACGTCTTCATCATACTTTTGTCTCTTTATAACGCATTTATCTCTCCAAAAGCATACGTACAGTCAAGTCTTTAAAACTGTGCAGTTTTAAGGGAATGTTAATATTTCCAAAAATGGAGTCAATGTAGGTTAAAAGAAAAAGCCTAAGTGTAGGTGTTTTCAGAGAGGATTACACAACTAAGAACTACCAAACTAAAACCTTACTTCAAAAAGTGCAATGAATACACATTTATCAGAAGGGATTTCAGAGTTGAAGAAACCAGAACCAAGTTAAAGGACTAGTCCAAGGAGATCTACCGAAAGAGGTAGGACTAGAATCTAGTTTAAATGTGCCTTACAACTTAAAACTTAATTTAAATAAGAGTGCCTTAAAACTAGTATCTCCCTCCCTCTGGATCTTCAGTATTTCAAAGAGGGTTTTCTTACCACTCTGTACGAAATGGCATTTTCCAGCTGCTCATCATTTTACTTTGTTTATTTCCTCAGTGGCACTTATCACTGGTTGTGATTACTGTGTTTGTTTATGCTTTGCTTGTTTTGTTTCCTTAGCTCAGGCAGCACCGTGAGAGCAGGGGCTCACCTGCCTACTCCTCCACACTGATGAAGCAGCACCTGGCAGACTGCACGGACTGGGCCTCACCCCCCGCACTACACTGCACCAAGTGCTTTACCCAGCGGACTCACACTCGTCACTCTCCTCTATGAGGTAGGAACCCTCATCAGGGCCATTTCACAGAGCAAAATGTGGACGCTCTGGGATGCTGAAGAACTTTCCCACCCACAGGTATCTGGGGACAGGGTAGGGTGAAACACAGGTATAGTGGATCTCAAAGTCTCAGAATGAACTGAGGAAGGTAACCAGTTGAATGTGTCAAGGTCAAATTTCTGTGGGGTAAAAGAGGAGAAAGATTCCAGCTGGAACTGAGGGAATGAGCAGAGACAAGTCAGCAAAGCCAAGCCCAGGAGGACTCAATACATCCAAGAACCAACTAAGCCCAGAGCTCTGGATAAAGCACATGTTCTCAGATTTCAAGCAATGTGTGTGCATGTGCGTGCATGTGTGTGTGTGTGCGTGTGTGTGTGTGTGTGTGTGTGATTGTGTGATCTTGGACTGAGTCACTACAGACAAGGGGCTGAGGGATATAGGGAGAAAGGGGCATTCCAGGCAAAGGAAACAATATTAATAAATATTAATCTAATGAGTCATGACAACTTTAGTTATTTGGTGGGACCGAAACAAGGGAGTTTACAGGGGTAGAAGAGAGAGAAATAAGGTTAGAAAGGCAGGCAGGGGCATGATCATGAAGGCTCTTGTGCGGTTTGTAAATGGGTCTGTATTGTATTCTCTTATAAGCAACAGGGATCCACTGTCAAGTTTTAAACAGATGAGTAAAATGATCAGATTTGCATTTTTGAAAGATTATTTTGAAGACTCATTTGGAGTGTTTCAAAACTGAAAGCAAGAAGATGCCCAGGAGAACTCTATGCAAATTTTAATCTCTCTCTATGCTTGGTAACTATAGCATTCTGTTGCTGTTTCAATAAACTGCCCTGACCATATTCTCTTACATATTCACAAGAAAATGTGAGCAGATATTCCAGTAAACATGGAAGTCTTTTACGGGCATGGGCCATCTACCTACCAGAAAGATGTGTCTTGTATGGTGAGCATCATAATAAATACATTTTCATTAAAAATAAAATAAAATAAACCTCACAGCAAACCTGTGATACACACAAAAAAAGAAGATGACTAGAAGACAATTTCAATAATCCCAGTGATGAGTACCTTAACTAAGGCAAAAGCAGGAGGATTAAAGAAAAAGCATTTGTTACTGTAAGACAATATAGTAAGACAAAACAATAAGAAAACAGACCAAAAAATGAACTTGAACAATCACTAAGGTACAAAGAACGATGTTAGCTTGGCTCAGCTACTAAAGTCCTATAAGATATGGTAAGAACTGGAAAATCTACCAGGCACTATGTACCCCTAGGAAAGTGAAATAGATGTAGAGGTTGTTAAAAAGGTCAGCTCTGTCCAAAAACAAAGGAGAGGAATAGTGCTAATGATGCAGAAATCTGTTAACAGCCAACCAGACACATACACTAGGGAAGGCTAGAAGCTGTTCCCTCCTTCTCTGTTTAAATAGACACAGAGGCGGCCTTGGAACAAGCTTTCTTTGTTCAAAGAGGAATCATTCCAAAGCTGTCCCTTAGTTATGTAAATATAGGCGAGCTTCCTACTGCTCCGGGACAAAGTAAAGGAGGCCTTTGTGGGCTGAGGTGGACCCCAACAGTGTTCCTGGGGAGGCTGGAAGTTGGCTAATTTGTGGAAAAGTCCAGGACCTTCTGGGGGAAAATACTAGAGATCCCAAGTGCTGCTCTGAGACTAGAAGATGGTACCCTATTAGGGCTGAAATAAAAAGTGCCTGACCCAAGCTTGCCAGCAGAAAAGGATACAAGGACTCCCTGAACAGAATTCATCACAAAGCCAGGGAAATGTGGCACTCGGCTGGCTCAGCGCAAAAGCTAAAATGTTCCAGGGCTGGAAGGAAATTGGTTTGGGTAGTGTGGGGTTGAGTGGGGCTGAAACTACAAGGCCATGCCAGCATCACAGAACTAGAGCTGTCCCAGGAACCACACGGGGCCAGTCTTCAACAGTACCATGCTAATAGACAATCAATGAGAGGCGGAGCTCCTTGTAAGGCTTTGAAAGCAAGACTGATTAGAGCCCTATGGACTGCATAAATCTCAGAGACTTTTGAATAGTTTAGGGTGGGAAACACTTCAAGAGAGAAATGTCAAACTTCTACTAAGGGTGGAAGTTCAAACAGGTAACTCTAAACAAAGATTTACACACCACGGTGATTCATCCTGGTTAACATACATATCTATGAAAAGACATTTCTAGTTGTTGATCTATATGTATGCACTATACAATAATGGATGGTTCAAGCCATGATGAGGGTCCCTGGGGACACCCACACCCAAGAAAAACTCAAGAGCCTTTGGTTGGAAGGGTTTTCTTGTGACCAGGAAAGCCAGGCAGAGTTCTAAGAAGTAGCAGTAAACCATTATAGGTTCCCAAGTGTCTTATCAGGATGCATGTGGTGCTTGGAAGGGTGAGCTTCCCAGCACCTGAAAGCAGGGAATGAGGATGTGGAGATGAACCAGTTATCCTGATGCAAAATGCTGAGAGGCCAGTCTGGGGTGACAGCTCAGGCTGGGCAGAAAGAGGTCTCTGTACTCTTATACACACACCCTGAGGTGTACAAGTCAGGCTGGGAAAGTTGAAAACATGAAAACACAAAAATTGTAAGACACACCCTGAACTAATACCCTCATAAGACATATTGTAAGGCATTGTAGGCGGGATAGAAATTTGACCTCACAATGTAAAGACAGCTTGATAGCAGACTAATAAGCTATGTTAAAAGAAAAACTGTAAACAAATTTTTAAAATTAAGAGTTTAATTGAGCATTGGGCAGCCCCCAGAAGCAGAGTAGGTTCAGAACAACTCTGGGACTGCCACATGGTCGGATAACATTTATGGACAGAAAAAGGAAAGGGGCGGACAGAAAACAAAAGTGAGGTGCAGAAACAGCTGAATTGGTTACAGCTTGAGTTGAACACCTATGATTGGCTGAAACTTGGCTGCTGTGATTGGCTGAGACTCCACTACTTGTTAAAATAGTAGGTTACAATCTGCTTACACATCCAGTTACATTAGAGTTAACAACGTATGGAGAAACCTTTAGGCCAAACTTAAAATATGTAAGGAGGCAGCTTTAGGCTAAACTTAATTTAACAGTTACATGGGGAGGAGGAGCACAAAAGCCTCTCATGTAGAGAGTAAGACAGCTGTGAATTTCTATTACACAAACCATTTAAAAGCCCTTTCTACATTAAGGTAACCATGTACCTTCTTGGTTTTCTCAGCAAGGTCAAATTTATTTTTAAATGGCAATATATTTAAGCAGATGAAGGACCAAACCACCCCTTACCCTGAATCTACCCTGATGTACTTGCTGGGTGTGGGGGGGGGGGGGTGGTGGAACTTGTTGGACTTAATTGGCATCAACCACCTTCAATCAAAGTTTTATCACAGATCTCTCAACTAAAAATATGCAAAAAAGGCAAATGAAAGATTCTTACTATAAAAGCCAAGGAAAACATAACATATAGATAACCATATGTGTGTACACACACGTGTGTATTTTCTTAGTAATCTGAGCCAGAAAGAATCAAACCAAATAAACTGAGTTTCAAGAAAGTGCCACTAGAATCCTCTTTTTGACTTTACACACATCCACATACAGAACTCTGAATAATCTATATATACCCAAACTACTGGTTCCAGACTGGATCTAAATTTGTTCATTCAATCATTTATTAAGCAATAAAACAGGCATTTTATATAAAGTCACCCTATTTTTTCAACAATCTTGTATGGTAGCAATTATTATCCCATTTATTGATGAAGAAACTAAGGATCAGAGGGGTCAATTGACAACTCTGAGGTCACACAGAATCCTGTAGAGTTTTCTTGGACCATTTTGTCCAAATCAATGAACATCTCTAAGCCTTATTCATCTGTGGTGAATGAGTTAGAGGGTTCTTTAAGTCCCTTTTACCCTGCGGTTTTGAGGTCATTTTCAAATCATTCTGTATGGCCCAAATACATAGACACAGCTGGGGGCCTCAAGGGGAAGGAAGTTCAGTCTGCAGGGCCATTTGTGCCCATTTTCTTGACCCTATAAAGCAGAGACAAACACGGGAAGGATGTCCGATGACACTGAGAGTCTTCCAAGTCTCAAGGTCTATGATATTCCTGGAGTCAATGGTAAAGAAGAGAAAGTGTTTACCACAAAGCCAGAACTTTACTTCTATTTAATTATTTATACGCTGCAGAACAGTGGTTCTGGGACTCTGTCTCACTAACTCTCCTTCACTGTACAATAGAAGATGTGGAGGCTAACAAATGGTCTCCACATTGCATGGAACTTGGATAATAAAAGAGAAAGTTAACATATCTACACACCCGAAATCATCTGACTGGTAAAACACAGCAAATCACTTAGCTTTCTCTTATTCTCTGTTGACAGAACTAAGAAAAAGGAAGGAATTCACTGGGCCATGTCATGGAAAAATCCAAAGATATATGTATTTAGCTTTGGGCACAGCTTGATTCCAGCCTCATGATGTTGTCAGGCTCATCCTCTGCTCTCTTCCCTCTGAACTGGGTCCATTTTGAAACTCCATGTGGTACCCAGATGGCTGTAGCTTCTCCAAGCCTCAGACTCACATCTCTCCACTTCCACATCAGGAGGAGAGGAAAACAAAACCGTTCCTGCAAATGGAACAACCCACCGTATTGGTCCCAATTAAGTGACTCACTCTATCCCTGAACTCATCACTATGGCCAAAAGCATGGGATATTATGCTTTAATAAACCATCCAAACTATATGACTGAGAAAAGGGTGGTTTCTCAAAGGAGATCCAAGGCCACAGGAGGAGGAAGAAAAGATGGCTGTGCAGAATAAAATAGATTAGTGCTCCACAACATTAGAAGGAACAAAATTTCCTAATCTCACCCCTCTAATATCATTAGTGCTTGCCCTTAATTCAAAACCCAACTCCTATGTTTTTACCAATGAATCTCAAATCCATTGAAATAATAATGATAGTGGTAACAATAGTAACAATAAGAGCAACGATAGATAATATTTATTGAGTACTTATCTTGGACCTAGACACTCTGTCAAGCACTTTACACTCATTATTTCATTTAATATTCATCTAACCTCATTTTATAGATGAGGAAACTAAAGCTTAGAGAGGTTAAGTCACTTGCCTTTCCTGACCCTTAACATAGGGAAACTATCCTATTACTAATCAAAGCAGCTGGAACTACCTTTGGCCAGGTGTGATTCTCTGTGATTCACCATACACTTGCTAGGTGCTTTACAAACCTTGAAACAACTGATGATAAGTCTGTGGGGAGTGAGAAGCAGGCTCTTACACCCAGCCAGAGCTGCCAGGGGAAGGGGCTGACTTCAGTTACTCATCTGGACAGCCCAATTTCTGTTACTCACTAGAAATGGTCTCATTAAACAAAAAATCCCATGTGCTTCTGCACTGTAAGTGTGCCAACCGACAGCTCAGTAGGAAACATTTCCAAAGAGCAAAAACATTAATCATAAATTGACAACCTGAACAGAATAACAGAAAACTCTTTATACATGGCATGGAAGTGAGCAAACGTACAGATCCCGTTGTGATGTTAAAAAATAATATAACTAGTAATTTCTAATATTTCTGGGAAAAAAAATTTTAATTACATTTCTTAAGTAAAGAAGTTAACTAACAAGATTTTACTTATTTTTGTTATGAGAAAGCCAGAAAAGGATTTTTTTTTTTTTAAAGAAAGTCAATGGTTTTTCAAAATATAAACACAAAGCCAGAGAGGATGTGTAAGGGTTCTCAAAAGGGCATCCAAGCCAAGCTCCCCACACCTCAGCAATCTTAAACAAGGACTCCACATCTTTCAGGAAATTTTTCAGTATTTAACAACCCTGAAGAGGGAGAGTCATGTTTAACTTCAAAGTCTTTGCTGACTCCTAAATGAGTTCAAGTTAGGCTCATTTCTCAGACTGTGTGAATGAGAAAAAAAAGGGGGGTACAGAAAGTGTTCCCAATTTATTCTAATTTTTGTTGATGTTAGTTGAGTTTAAATTGAAGTGAATTAACATTGAGTAAAGAGCCAACACAAGAATTAAAGATAGCACTGAAAGGCAAAATATCGTAAGCCCTTTCAAGTGCCCAAAATGTGTGTCCTTCACCATCTCATAAAAGAAAAATTACCATTTATTTGTGATTAACATTTTTTTCCAGGATTTTCCAAAGGAAAACACATCCATACCAAGGCTAAGATTCAAAACAGATTTTTTGAACCCAAAACCGAGAGACAGTTTGGACAAAGATTAGGGAGTAGAAAACATCACAATCAGAATGGGGGAGGAGGGGGTAGCTAAAAAAAAATAGGTTGCATGTGTATAGACAAGAGTTTGTGGAACATTTGTCTATTTTTTTTAAAGACAGGGTATCACTCTGTCACCCAGGCCAGAGTGCAGTGGTGTCATTTAGCTCACTGCAACCTCAAACTTCTGGGCTCAAGGGATCCTCCTGCCTCAGCCTCCCAAGTAGCGGGGATTATAGGTGTGTGCCACCATGCCCGGCTAATTTTTTTATTTTTTGTAGAGATGGTGTCTCATTCTTGCTCAGGCAGGTCTCGAACTCCTGGCCTCAAGCAATCCTCTCTCCTTGGCCTACTGAAGTGCATGAGCCACCACACCCTACCCTAGAGTTATTAACTTTATTTTTATTTTTTCATTTTTATAAAGAGTGTGTTTTTAAAAATATTTTACTTACATGATTTTTTTTAATTTCAGAATATTACAGCAGAACACATGTTCTGGTTACATAATTTGCTTTTGTACAGTTTGACTTTAACTACCATCATACTGCAGGCTCATGCAGTATCCTCAATCTTTCCTTTCTTTCTAAAGATAAAGTATAATTAGATGACAAGTGACAGATCACTTCTGCTTTTTTTTTTTTTAATTTTGTAAATTCCTCTGGTTCTCTTCTATAAGTTCATCCTTTTCCCTGACCATGCACACAACAGTGAGACCCAAAATGTAGACAGCAGACAAGAAAAGCAGACAGCTGAAAGGTCAGAGGCTAAGCTCCAGATCTTGTTCCCACCCCCGGGCAAGGAAACCTTAAAATCACTCTCTAACCCCCCCTGTATTTGTGTCCTCATCTGAAGAATGTTTTCGCAAGATTATTATAAGAATAAAATGAGGTCAGTAATATTAAGCACTCTGAAAATGTCAAAATGCCATAAAAACATTAGGTACTTTTATTACAATTAATACATTCCTAGGCAAAAAGGTGCCAAGTATACATGAATTTCAGATTCACCATTTGTATGAATTGAGGCAGACAGAAGCGCATACAGATATTTTTTCTTTTTCAGTTAACTGAAAATTTAATTAAATCCTAAGGCGTGGAGGAAGATAACCTACCCACATCCTATTAAAACATCTATTCACAATATCACAAATTATTTTGTCTCTGAATTAACACTTCACATTCTTTCAACTGAAAATTTTTAGTCTGCACGAATTATTCCAGTTCCATCACTCACAACGTAGGGTGTGTAAATGGGGACATTAATAGTACCCAGACAGTGGGACTGATGTGAAGACTGCATCAATACATGCAAAGCACATGTCATGTGCTACGTGACGGCACCGTGGCACAGTGATGGAGAATCAGCCGGATCTGGGTTCACACCACTGCTTCAATTCCTGTTAGATATGTGATCTGGAGTGCAGGTTTTCTCACCCGTATAATGAAGAAAATGATGGTACCCAACAGCAACGTTGTTATGAGAATTTAAAAAATAATATACATATTAAGATTGAAAAGACTGCACATTGTAAATGTTTAATAAGCGGTAGTATTGGTGGTTTCACTTAGAGTATATAATGTTTAATATTAATAGTACTGGCAAATTATGGAGAGGTATCACAAATTCTTTAACTTTCAGTGGTTTCTTTAAGTCAAATACAGTTCGAAAGAGATAGTTGCACCAATCTTGGCAGTAGCAAAAATGTAAGTGACTTTATAATAGCAAGGTTAGGTTCAAATTCCGAACCACAAGCCCAAGATTAACTCTGTTTCAGATTTACTATTGCCAAAATATTTTAAGTAGCCAGAAATACATTTATCCCTGATAAGCAGTTTATTCTTTTACATTCAATTTTTTGTAATCCCAACTCTCCTACAAAGTTTCCATTGTCTAATCAATCTAATATGCAATGTTATTCCACTAGAACAAAGCCATGCATTTTTAATTATTTATATAATTTCCCAATCTTGATCAACATCATTTCTTGTAAAGCTGAATGAAAAATGAATAGCTCCTTAATAAGCTTTAAAAAGTCAAGACTTTTTCCATTTTTCATTTCCCCAATTCCTTTTCATTTTTCATTTCCCCAAAAGAGAGGGTGAAAAGAAAGGAAAACCAAAGAAGATGTTTTTTAAAGGGGGGTGGGGGGTGGCCAGGTGTGGTGGCTCATGCCTGTAATTTTAGCACTTTGGGAGGCCTAGGTGGGAGGATCCCTTGAGCCCAGGAGTTTGAGGTTACAATGAGCTGTGATGAGGCCACTGCACTCTAGCCCAGGTGACAGAGTGAGACCCTGTCTCAAAGAAAAGGTTGGGGGGAGTCGGGGGTGGTAGGGGGAAGAATCAAAGAAGAGTAAAAACAGGAATATCTCAGAGGAGTGTCTACCTTACCTGGGTCTCTAGTTGATGTCTCTCTGTCTTTATGGCTGAACTTTGTGGCCACAGACACATGTGCTACCATTTCCTTACTATAGGCTTGGCTTTCAGTTCCTTGTACTTATTATCACATTTTATCCTCCATCACTTTTTGGACCTCAAGAGAGTTAAATCACAGCTTGCCAGAGATAAAAGGAACCTTAAAAACCACATTCTTTTTCCTATTTCCTCTTATACAGCTTTCCCAGCGGGCAGGCAGTCCGATTCTCAAGAAGGCTGGTGACTTCCAGGAGATCACAAAATGACTCTGTGTCAAGGCCAGCAAGAGAACCCAGGCCTTCTCCCCTCCCTAGACAGTGTGGCTTCGCTATATTTGCTGTAATACAAACATGGGGAAGCCAAATTTCTTATGCTCTGTCTCAAGTTTGTGCTATTTATTCCCATTGCCGAGCAAACCAATCTATGGCTTGGTTTTTATTTCATAAGCAAAATGCTATATCTTAGAAATCAAAATGTCACTCTCTAACAGCCTTTTGATTAGATACTAGCACCTGAATTATGAGAGTAAGGGTAAATTTCTCAATATCACTTAGTTTTTTTTCCTTACGTGCTTATTTTTATAATGCAATTATATCAGCAAGAGCTAAAGTCCTGCCACCTTAAGTACCTGACTCTTTCATGGCTACTAACTTGTAGCAGGTTTAACTTTATACACATTCACTTCATAATAAATGATCATAACTTTTGAAAGGATGATTTCCTTCACCTATTATACACATATGTTTAGGGTACACACAATAACCGCAAAATTAGAACAATCTCTATGTGAAAAATGTCACTAAAATCCAACAAATTCAACAAATACATGCTGAAATCCAAACAACAGAAGTTATTCAATAATCTCAAACGTTTCAGTGATTTATACCTTCTCCAAGTCACCCCCCCAAGTGTCAAAATGGAGAACGTTCTCAACTTCCAAAAATTAGGTCCCTTTCAGATATAGAGCAGACTGGTAGGAAACAACACTGGCCCTCAGCTATGAGTGCCCAGTGAACTATCTAAAGGACGGACAATAGTAACCCTTATCCTCTGAGGTGACCAGCAGGAAAAATTACCTTGGCATACGAGATTCCCTTACGCCGCTTTCATTACAAATAATTATAATCCCATTTGGAAAGTTGTTGCTGTTACTTGTTTTCTGTTGTTGCTTTGTGTGTGTTGTTTTTGTTTTTGCTGAGCCACCTACACGTGAAATTTTATTAATCCTATATAAAGCGATGCATAAGCCACTCACATGCCCTCCTTCAAGATTTGAAACAATTTGATAAAATGTTCTCCAATAAAACGTAAGATAAAAAATGAGCGGAATTACCTTCCCAAAGTCACGAACATCAAACAGGTCAAACGCCTCGAAGAGTTCACTTTTCCTCATTCCAAACGTCTCGCAACAGGCCGTGAGAAATGTTCTTATGTTCTTCAAACAGAGAAACTGAGGAAAGGGAAAAAGCTATTAGTACACAGTGCATTCTGCCGAGTGCCATCTACCCTCCGTCACACCCAGACTGCTATAAAAATGCCGAGGAAGCTTCCATCGGCGTTTGGAGCCGCTTTCCAATCACTCATTCGGCAGCACCGAGGGAGCGCCCAGTCTCTCTCAGGCACAGGCGATAGGGCTCTGGGCAAGGCAGGCAAAGTTTCTACCCTGGGGAAACGTGCATTCTAATTTGAGAAGACAGACAAAAGCAAATGAGGTAGCAAACACAAAAAGGTAAATATTTTTATTTTCATATGGCGATAAGTGCAATAGAGAAAAATAAAACCAGGAGGAAGGATCAGGAGAGCTGGGGGTGGGGGGGTGGTCAGGTGGGGACAGCTTCAATAGGCTGGTTAGAGAAGGTCTCACTGAGAAGAGGAGGGGGCAACAGAGATCTGAGGTGCGAAGGCGCAAGCCATGCAGAACTGTAAGACAGAGCAGCCCAGCCTAAAGAAGCATCGGCACCGAGGAAGGAGCATCTGAGTGTATCTTAGAAAGGGGCCAAGGCCGCTGGGGCAGAGTGAATGATGGGGAGAAAGGAGGAGAACTAGAAAGGCAGGGGGGGCGGGGCACAGGAGGAAGGGCCCCTGATAGGGGAAGTCACTGGAGGCCTTGCACTGTGATGCTTTACATGGGACTTTTGGGGACTGCTGTGTTGAATATAGATTGAAGAGGGCTGAGGCAAGGGTGGAGGCAGGAAAACCAGACAAGTGGCTACTGCAATCATCCAGGTGAGAGATCACTGTGGGAGGACCAGACCATGGCCAAACCTTGACTGTGCTAAATCTGAGATCCCTATTAGTCATCCAACGGGAAATGAGGCAGCAACTGGACATGTAAGTCTGGAGTCCAGGGAACAGGTGTGTACTTCAGACATAAAAGTGGGAGTCTTCAGAGTACAGAGAACATTGAACCATAATATTGGCGGAGGCGACTTTGGAAGGGAGCGTAGGAGAGGAGAGGACCTGGGGCCAGGAAACCTAAAATGAACAGGAAAAGAGGAGGAGTTTACAAAGGAATCAGAGAAAGAGTGACCAGTGAGGAAGGAGAAACATCAGGCGATCGGGGTTTTCTGAAGCCAAGTACAGGACGTGTTTCTAGATAAAGGGAGTGATAAACTATAGCCAACGCTGCAGATGGCCAAGTACTGAGCATGGACTCCGGCAGTGTGAAAGTCACAGGGACCTTGACAAAAGCAGATTCTGTGTGGACTGGAGTGAAAGGCTGCTTGGAGCAGGTTCCAGGGACAAAGGGGAGGAAGGAAGTGAAGACAGAATATAGCCTCGAGTTTGGGTGCAAAGGGGAACAGAGAAATAGAGATGAAGAAAGGGTTTTTAAGAAATAATGGGAGATGTTACATGTTTCTACTTCAATAGGAATAACTTGGTAGAGAGGGGAAAGTTGGCCACATAGGAGAGAGGGACAGTCCCCCAAATGAAGTCCTTGGGTAGGCAAAGGGGAGAGAAATCAGGTATTCAAATGCTCAAGTGCAGAAGCTGTCCTTAGAAAGGAGCACAGTCAGCTTATCCACACTAACAGGAAGGATGGGAGGGAACAGAGGGAAGGAAGATACTGTTAGCAACTTAAAAAAAGTTAGAATTTACTTCCAGTATCCAAAAGACTCTGCCTAAACAAAATACACACAGACCCTGAAAGTGAATTAATTCTTTTTGGAAATATCAGCTGCAATGGCACACTTTTATTTTTATTTATTATGTCAAAACTTTAAATAAAATGTGGTTTATTATATGTCAGTTATACCAAAATAAAGTTGTTTAAAAAAAACAGGAAAAAAAATACATTAACCTCCAAAAAGTAAGCAACATATTAGCTAATTATTATATCTTTGCTTTTTTTTTTAAAAGCATTGTCAATGTTTTATTTTGTTGTTTTGTTTTTTATCTTGGTTTGTTTTTTAATTTGCAGAAAGCACATTTTACTTCCTCTACATTTGAAACACTCAGATTTTTCATAGGCTTAGACACATTTTACCCTTTACAGGAATCATTCTTAGAGGCTTAAATATTTCAAGAGGGGTTAAAACCACAAGGGAAGGATCATAAACCCTTTGAAACACAAAAGCAACAGCCAATCAGCATATACAGTGACTGCTTTCACTTTAAAAAATTCATAAGAGACCTTTAAGACACAGAATCACTCTGCATGTAGCTCTTCCACATAGAATTGCTTATTTACAGATTAAAAGCCTCGCATTCTGCCAAGACAGATAATAATTACTCTCTTGGGGATTATGCAACTGCTCTCTTGCAATATCTTTTACATAATTAAGTGCTCCGACTCATAGCTCACCAAGGAACAAAGCATAATTGCATATGCCACCCTCTGAAGGCTTCTCACCAAACTCAAATTTTCCCCATGTGTAGGGAAAACTGCAGAAGGCTTCCACTAAGCCGCTTTGATTATTAATTCAGAAAAGCATTATTACTGAAAGTTAAAGCAGTATGAAATATAGTCATTATTGCATGCATAGAAGAGAAGATTTAAAAGGAGGCTTTCTTCCCCTTACTTCTGGAACCAGTCTTTACCTTCCTTGTGCCTTACCTAGTTCAAATCTACTGAATTCAACAAATATTTACTGGACTTGAAAGTCACTGGTGTGCTTTCACTTTTCCAGGCAACCCTCAAACTTGGTCACCCCTTTATTTATGTATTTCTTTAGTCCACAGTTTTTGAATTCCCGCAATGTTACAGACACTGGAAATGCTAAACATGAGTAAGACAAGGCTCTGCCTCAAGGTTCTCTATTAAATTAATCAGGAGGTTTTCACAGTTCTCCAAAGCTTGGCTAATACCACTAGGCTCACATTTTACTCAAGGCTCACAGGTGTTCCGTGCACACACAGGAACGGTGTTAAGAGGCGGAGGAAGTGGGCCTGCCAGCCTACCTACCCACTCTAAAACTTGTGTTTTGTTTTTACCATATTGATTTTTTTTTCTTTTTCCAGTTTATCTTTTTTAATTTCTGAGCAAAACAAATGTTTAAAGAATAATACAATGAACATTCACCTATGCAACAATTAGAGCACAGTGCCATATATGCTTTCGTTTGCATATCCTTGATAAAATTCATTTTGCTGAGCTATTTGAAAGTAAGTTGCAGACATAGCACTTCACTCCTAAGATTCTGTAACTCAACATGCATTGCCTAGGAATAGGACATTTTCCTACATACCAACAATAAAGTTATTACAGCTAAAAAAATTAATAATTTCATATTATCTAATCTCCATTCCATATTCAAATTTCCTCAATTGCCTATTTTTTATACTATTTTCCCCTCAATCTAGAATCCCATCAAGTTTTACCCATTGCATTTGGTTGTTTTATCTTTGCAGTATCTTTTAATCTAAAAATCCTGCTGCCTTTTTTCTTTCTTAATGACATTGACTTTTTGAAGAGTCCAGGCTGGTTGCCTTATAAAATTACCCACAGTCTGCATTTGTCTTATTATTTCCTCCTGGTATCATTAAACCTATTATTCTATCACTTCCATGTCCTGTGAACTAAAATCTAAGTCTAGATTCAAATTAAACAGTTTCGACAAAAGTACTTCACACTGTGAACTTCATATTTCATCACATCAGAAGACACAAAATGTTAGGTTGTCCCATTATTAACTAAGGCTAAACTCAATCATTAGTTAAGTTGCTTACTGCCATATCTCTCTATTATAAAGGCACATGTCCCCCTTTATGTCAGAAAGTAACCTAAGTATGAAAATGTGGTACCACGTGGCTATCCTATTTCCCCATAATTTTTCATAATGAGTTTAGCATCCCTTGATCATCCTTGCTTCAATTATTGCATTTGAGACTATAAAATAGTGATTTTTCTAACTCTACCATTTCTTCCATACTTGTTAGCTGGTATTCCTTTGTAAAAAAGAACCTCCTCTCCCCTACCCTCCCCACCCCCTTTTCTCTGTTTGTGTAATAATCAATTGCCATCATTATTCTTTTTGATGTTCATATTCTCCCAAATTTGGCCACTTGGGGTCCCTTCAAACTGGTTCCTGTGACCCCCTGACATGATTCCATTAATCTCTCTTTTCTTGCTTTCTTATATCAAGTTGTCCCAAGCCTATTTCATATTTTCCCTGCTCTAGTTCTGGAATCAGCCATTTCCCCAAGCAGGTCTTATTTTCATTTATACAGTAAACAGTATTTAGAAGCCAAAGTCTGAGCACCAAGCTGCTCCTAGATTACCTGAGCCAATTACATTAAAAAAATGAATATGTCTACCTTTTGCTTAAGCAATCTATCACTTGTAATAGAAAGAGCTAATACAAACAAACAGGATTGGCCTAACTGGTTTCTAAGGTACCTCTCAGAAGATTCTATAATTTTTTGTGTGGAATGCCTAACGAGGGAGCTCTTATCTCACTGTGTTAGAAAAAAAGAAACTTGAGATACTGAAGACGACTATGAATGCATGGTTTTGTGGCTAGAGATGGGACTGGTGTTTTGACACATTCCTGCAGAGTAAGTTTTTCTCCTGGCCTATTCATTCTTTGAGATTAGAAAGTGTGTGACAATCCTTTGTATCATCTGAAGCAGCTTAAAATACACTGCTGTCAGATATGGTTTATGAGGCACAAGAACAAATCTCATTATTTCATAACCATACCTATTTTTGACAGAAAATTATACAAATTTCCTAAATCTTCTAACTTATTTACATGAGTTAACTTTAGAATCTCAAATTTAAGGAATTAGAAATAAATAACTTCAAATTGTGTTAATATTAAGCATATCCATACACGATAAAGAGTTGCCAATGAAGGATACACAAAAGTTTAAATGGCCATTTACTCATTTAGCAAATATTAATGAGGGACCTATTATGTTTTAGGCATCATGAAATTTCATAAAACATATCAACTGGGTACTGATTTATTAATGTATTAAACAAATGTTAATTGAATGAAACTGCCAAGAACTTGGTATAAAAAAAGCAAACAGACTTTAGATCCAGACTCTACCTCAAAGGCTTACTATAGTCAGACAGAACATACAAAACAAGTAAATCCACAGTTGCACAAAGTGTGGCAGTTGCTATGAAGAAGGCATTCAACGGTTCCTTGAGAGCCCTGGAGTATCAGGGACAGCTTTGCGGAATAACTGATATATGAGGTGAGACCTAAAAGACGAGTGGGAATCACCCACACAAAGAGAAAGAGGGGCTGGTGTTCAGAGAGGAGAAAGGAAATTTCCAGACTTGGGGTGCAAAGGTGCTCCAGGTAAATGACAAAGTACAGGCATGAGCAAGAGACAAGACAAAGCATGGCCATGGAGGGCCGTGGAAGTGGTTAAGGTGGACACAACTCTGGACAGGAGCAGCGAGAGAAGGGGCTGTAGAAGGCAGGTGGAATTTACACGGCATGCCAAAGGGACCTGGGCTTTATCCTAGAAGAAATGGTGAGGTTAAAGGGTTTTAAGTAGCGGAGTAGAATACTCAGCTTTGCATTTTATAATTACTGGCGTTCTAGTGGGTTTTGAGTGCTTGCGATGTACTAAGCCTTATACTAAATGTTTATACCATTTAATCCTCACAACAATCCAACAGGAAAGTTAATTTTTTTTTCTTTTATATATACTGAGGCTTGGAGATATATCCAAGTTTATGTAAATGCATTTGCCAAAGTAATGGAGTCAGGATTCAAATCCAGACATTCTAGCTACAGATCCCATATCTTTAACTGCTACGTTATACTAACTCCATTTTTTTGCAGTGTGTAGAATTAAGTGTTTTTCTTCTTATTAGAGAGATGATATGGGGTAGGTAGGCAAACCAAGGACAATTAGGACACCATCATATTAATTTAACAGGAAATGAGGGGATTTAGATTAGGATAGCAGGAGGAGGAACAGAAAGAACTCTAGGAAGTCATATGGAAAGGAAACACCTAGTCATTGATTGACTACAGGGGAGGTAGAGGTGGGAGAGGAAAAACTTCAGAATTACACCCATATATATCTGCCTTGGGCACTAGATGGACAGCAGAGGCATTCACTGAAAATGGTAACTCAGCAAATGGGGAGAAGGAATCTGTGTATGAAGGAGAACACAGAGTGAGTCAGTTAATTCTTGTCTTCACATATGGGAAGTCCCAGTGATCAGATGCTGCCTAGCCTCCCTCTCAGGTATATCTAGTGATAAGTGACATATTCTAATGACAAAGCCACCTGTCTTCATCCACCATGTTTAGCCTCTCTGCTCCTCCAGAAAGACATGAATAGCTTGCTAATTCCAAGCTGAGAAATGAAAATGGTAGAAAAGCACTCAATGTATAATAGATGTAGATAATCTTCAAAGAAGAAAGTTTAACACCATCAAAGTCTAAAACATCCTGAAATTATACATCAGGCCAAACCTCTCTGGATTACAAAATGTTTCATAACCAGATAGCTATCCCAACAGACAAAGCATAAGTGGCTTTTCAAAGAGCAGCCTCTTGTTACCATTTCAATGCTAGCAATACTGACGCTACAGGAAAAAAAAAAAAAAAAAAAAAACATGTAAAAGTCTGACTGCCAAAGCTCACTATAAAAGTCTGAATGAGTCTCTTTTTCCTCTACTCCTCATAAGTAGAATATATGCTTTCCTTTTCCTCTATAAGAGCCCACTTGCCTTTTCTCAAGGATATCAGTGCAAACAGGATCGCTTCCCTTTTTTTATTGGAAAGAATAAACACCTACTTCTCTAAAATTGTTAGCATTAATAGACTAGTTGTGTTAACTGAGGCCACATAAGAGGAAAAACCTCCACCACTTATTGTGAAATCAGTTATTTCCATCCCAACTCAGAAATTACGTCTTGTGGGAGGGTCAGCAATTCCTAACACAGCTTCACAAGCAGGCTGACTTACTGACTTCACCGCAGTGATCAAAGAACCACTGACAGCCAAGCTGTCTAGTGAAGAAAGACATGCTCAGGGTCTCATTTCTTGGTGAGACACTCATTATCCCATTTGAAGGAGAGGCCCTGAATTGGAGGGTTTGGCATAATTCAAATTATGAGGGGCCATTAATAAGCTGATTGGCAGTTTTGAAAGGCAAAGAAGAAATCACCATGAAGCCCATTTATAGACATTAAGATACAGTTTTCCTTCTTAGCTGAGTTTCAGCTTAGACTCTATGAAGCCACTCCTAGTACCCTTGTCAGTCTATCTCCTTTATCCCTCTCTCCAAAGGGTTTCAATCACCCTTTGTAGAACTGGTAAAGTGGAGGATATGGAAGGGAAATATTAATACATCAAGTTTCTTCCTTACCAGGGTTTTCTATTTCTGTCCCTTTCACCAGATCTTCTTTTCCTCTCTACATCTCTCTTTTAAAATTATGTGAGCTAAATCTTACCTCTCCTAGAATTTAAAAAAAAAGAAGGATTTTTATTTGTATAAGGACCTCATCTGTCCTTTTCCCTTGTGAGTCGGTGGGTCCCAGCAGAAGGGGCACCACCACCATTGTTCTATGAAGCCATCATATCCCCAGATGTCTCCTGAGTTACTACAAAAGAAGTATGCTGCACTCAGCATCGGTTCAGGACTGCATAGTATCTTCAAACTACGCCTATCCTGATCTTTATATCACAAAGGCACGGAGACTCTACAGGACACTCTGGGAAGAAGACAAACATGGGGAAGGGTCATTCCTTAGCTCTAATCTTCTTCTCAAATCGCTAAACCAAAACTCCCCTATTCTCGGTCAACTAAAAGCCAGTATATTCTGTTTTGATTATTATCCAGGCCACAGTTCATTTTTTTTTTTTTTTTTTTTTTTTGAGACAGAGTCTCACTCTGTTGCCCAGGCTAGAGTGAGTGCCGTGGCGTTAGCCTAGCTCACAGCAACCTCAAACTCCTGAGCTCAAGCGATCCTCCTGTCTCAGCCTCCCGAGTAGCTGGGACTACAGGCATGCACCACCATGCCCGGCTAATTTTTTCTATATATATATTTTTAGCTGTCCATATAATTTCTTTCTATTTTTAGTAGAGATGGGGTCTCGCTCTTGCTCAGGCTGGTCTCGAACTCCTGAGCTCAAACGATCCGCCCACCTCGGCCTCCCAGAGTGCTAGGATTACAGGCGTGAGCCACCGCGCCCGGCCCACAGTTCATTTTTAATGGGTAATTTTTCAAAAATCACTTAACCAAAAATACAGTAATTTAACAACATTTAAAGTGACAGTTTTTTTTATTTTATGCAACGATAATGTACTTTTAAGAGTTAGATGTAACTTTACTGAAATGATTAAGCTCAGAAATGTAGGACTAAGTTATAAAGACACATGCATCCTCTTCACTCTCCAGCACCTGGCTCACACCTGTTATGGTAATAACTGTGCTCGACTGTGATATGTGTTTGCTCAACTATTACCCCATGAAATAGAAAACATTTTTGAGAGCAGAGGATACTTCTATTTCATCTTTGTATCCCCAAAGCTTTTATAACAGACGCATTTTAAAATAAACTGATGAATGAATGTTGACACAGTTTATCTCTAGAGAAAATTAAATGCAACCATTCCTTGGGAGTCAAGGAACTCCAGGAAACTTTACATTAAATTGTCATCATATCCTCTTACTTAAATGTTAGTGTAGCGATGGGTCTTTTTTATTAAGTTATCTCAAAAACCTTTTTTAGAAGTTGGTGATATGTTAATATTTATAAATAAAATGAATAAAGATTTTAAATTGTTGGGCAGTTACACTCCGAAGCATGATCTCTAGTCTGGGTTACCTGCCTCTGGTGACTGTTCAGTAGTGTGTTGCTAAGTGGCCTTCAGGGGGTTCCTGGCCAGCAGTCACCATAACACACACACACAAGCCCTCTGCTGATTTCAACCGTTCTTGTCCTCATAAGAGGAGCACAGTACCCCTCTCCATGGCAGAAACTTACACCCTCAGTTTCAAAGGTTTTCTGTCAATCCTCACATTAGCCCCTGGACATAGAAAATGAAAATAAATAGCATCTTTACTCCTCCTTTTGTGTTTTTAATCTTCATACTGAAAAACTGAACACCTGGGAAATGCAGAGGTCAAAGTTAGCCTGAAACATCTATTTTACTAAGTTAGTTAACCTGTCAATGAAAGCAATGCATGCCATTGCCTTTAATGAGAGAAAGTAGCACTCCACTATATCATTATCAGGAACGCTGCTAGCCCAAAGCAAGCAAAAGATGGCCCCATCTACATTCCAAAGCAGGCTTGCAAGGTTCCCTACTACGGACACAGAAAATAGGCATTTCTTTCTGCACAGGCCATAAAGAGGCAGTAGAATACAGTAGCTAAAAGTCAGGATTTTTATATCAGTGGGAGTAGCAGCAGGTTAGCAATAGTAGTGTCAGTAGTAAACGTATCAGCAGGATAGAAGTAGTGGTCCTTATTGGTGTAGCAGCAGTGGTGATATCAGCTACTAATGCAAACGCGGAGGGTGAAAAACAGAATCCCACATACCTATATCTAGGTTAGAAATGGACTGCCCTTCCAGGGGAGGGGATCTGCAGGACAGCACGCCAGCCAAGAAAACAGCTCCCTGTGAAGCAGGGAATGGGAATCACTGTGCTTGTGTCACCCCAGGAGGGAGCTGGGGTAGTTCCTCATTAGAGTACAACATTCACGATAAAGGAGCAGCCTGGGCTGACACATAAATCTATGTTGCTTTTAAAGATAAGCTTTACAAATCCGTCAGTCCAGAGAATGAAAACATAATTAGTGTATTCAAGTTTGGTCTAAAAGGAAAAAAGCTGTATGCAAAGTAAAACAAGGTGGTCTGACTGCAGGTAATCTCACCTCCGTCACCTGTGCAAGCAGCCCCAGAACTCCCCACACCTCACTGAAGCACAGCTGAGAATCCCCCCATCCTTTGCCCCTCAGCCCACTACTTCCTGGATACCACGCCTCCCACCTCTCCCCACTGTCCAGCCGGTGCCGGATTCAGGTAGCAGAAGGTACGAAAAGGAAGCAAAGAACGGAGGGAAAAGTAGAGCCTATGTCTCTTCCTCCTCACTTAATCTGCCCTTGACTGTATCAGGTAAGGACTGTTAAAATTCCCACTTACAGATAAAGCAATTGGGCCCAGGGATAAAATAACAGGCCCTAAGTCACACAGGCAGAAAGTGGTGGGGCAAGGTTCTAACCCAGGCTGCTGGTTCCAAAGTCCATGCCTTTAACAACTATGATAGTCCACCTCTTATGTGACGGACTGTCCAAAACTAGGGAGCTAGGAGCCACAGGTTCTGCCCCCAAGGAGATGACGGTGGAGGAAAGAAACAGCTGAACATTTCAATTTTGTTTCAATGAACAAAAGGACATTTCAATCCCAGTGTGACAACACTAGGTTTGGTGGGAGCACAAAGGAAGGACTTGTCCAATGAAGAGGGATAGTTTGAGATTCATTCCTCCAAGGAAATGACTAAACTGGGTGTCCAAGGATGAACAGAACGTCATGAGAAATGGTATGAAGAGGAGCAAAGGAACTCGCACATGCAGAGGCCTGGCCTTTTGGAAGAAATGCAGTAGTTCAATTGGAACTCAGAATTAATTTCTCCATAAGGTCAAGGTAATGTCTCATTAACAATGACTGCCTACAACAAACAACAGTGAGGGTAGACTTACATGTTCCAGGTATGGCACTAAGAACTTTCCATGGAGTATCTTAGTTAACTAGCGCACATAACAACCCTATGAAGATGACACCCTTATTCCATTCTATCCATAATAAATTGAGACCAATAAATAACCCAAAGTCTTGGCAGCTAACGAGTAGCCAAGTCAAACCCAGCCCTCCTGCCAGCACTATCTCCCAAGGCTGCCCAGCCTCTGTCGGGTTAGCAGCAGGGGTGGGGGGGGCGGTCCCCAGCAGCCTTAGGACTGGGCTGCAGGCACCTCCCAGGGAAACAGACTTGTCCGCCCCAGGAGTGCCCAGCAGGACACCATTCCTCAGGAAAACATATTTTAGTCCATTTACATTGTTGGGACAAACAAAGTTGAGGACTTCCTTTATTCTCTTTTGCCCTCAAAGTTTTAGGAAATCTAAGATGATGACTGAGCTAAGATGGGTTCCGTATGGTGGTTTCCAAAATAGCTTTTCTCTTCATATGAATCATATTCATCTAGGTTTATACAAACTTGCACTTTCTTCCTTCAATTCCACCCATGCCAGAAACTTCCACTGTGTTGTTTGTTCCCACCCTTCACTCCCCTCAACACACCCTACCGGAGATCATGCTTTTATATTCACCGTGGCACTGCACAGTGTTTAGTATAAACTAACATTTAACAAAAAAAAATGAACAAAAACCTGTACTCGTCATAAGGAAAACCATCAGAAAAATGAGGTTTTTTTCTTTAAGTACAACAAAAACGTACTCAAAGTCATTATTTAACAAATGTTCTACCAATTATATTTTTTCTATTCAAAGACAAGGAAAGTACAATTTGCATTCCTTAAATATAAGTTACTAAGTTAAGCTAGAAATAAATGCAATGCATGTTAATATGTTTTCACTGGTCCAAGAAAACTCTTCTCCAAGGTTTGCCCTCAACCCAGAGGCTCTGGGCCAACCCAAGGCTCAGGCTCCACGCGTCTCCCATGGAGTCCCTGTCCAGGCCCCGGTGTGAGCACAAATCACGGGTGATGGCAGTGTGCTACCCACATGGCAGACATACTTCAGTAAAACTCCAGGAAGTCTGCTTTGATCTGAATGGCTTTACTTATGGACTGAATTTGGTATTTTATTAATATTTTGGCTATAGTGACCCACCAGTGCATGTCATTAGAAAATAGCAATATCCTTCAAGAATATTCTTTTAAATAAGTTTAATTTATTTTAAATCATTGCATCACAATTGTATCAAATATCACAAGAATTATTCTTTGCGATAGAAATGTGCCCCATACATAAAACCAACAACCATTCATTCTGGCTCTTCATGGATTTTCTAGGAAAACTAAATTCCAAAATTTTGTCCTTCTATCACCATGCTAAATGCCCTCCAAAATACCCATATTTGAATATCCAAGCAACATCTCTCATATGGCCTTTCACACTGAAGACAAATGTTTTAAATCTTTTGCAAGACATATGTCATAATTTTCAGTTGAAAATCCTTGGGTGCTGTTCACATAAAACCAGAGTGTAGGTATGCCACTTCTTTTTTTTTTTTTTTTTTTTTTCATCTTATTATGGGGGATACAGAATTTCAGGTTACATACATTGCCCATGTACCGCCTTTCCCCCCAAGTCAAAGCTCCAGGCATGTCTGTTCCCCAGACAGTGTGCGTTGCACCCATCATGTAGGTATATATCCCTCCCTTCCCCACCCCCCCTTTCCGAGTCAGCACCTTCAAGCGTGACCATTCCCCAAACGGTGCGCAATGCACTCATTATGTAGGCATACACCCATCCCCTCTCCCCACCCCCCACCTCAGTCTGATATCCGATTGGTATCGTTCCCAGATGTGTATTTAGGTGATGATCACGGAAACCAATTTTCTGGTGAGTACATGTGATGCTTGTTTTTCCATTCTTGGGATACTTCACTTAATAGAATGGGTTCCAACTCTCTCCAGGAGAATCATAGAGATGTCGTATCTTCATTATTTTTTATAGCTGAGTAATATTCCATGGTATACATATACCACAGTTTACTAATCCAATCATGTATTGATGGGCATTTGGGTTGTTTCCACATCTTTGCAATTGTGAATTGTGCTGCTATAAACATTTGGGTACATGTGTCTTTGTTATAGAATGAACTTTTTTCCTTTGGGTATATGCCCAATAATGGGATTGCTGGGTCAAATGGCAGGTCTACTTGAATCTGTTTAAGGTATCTCCATAATGCTCTCCACAGGGGTTGCACTAGTTTGCAGTCCCACCAGCAGTGTATGAGTGTTCCTGTCTCTCCACATCCACCGCCAACATGTGTTGTTTTGGGATTTTTTGATAAAGGCCATTCTCAATGGAGTTAAGTGATATCTCATTGTGGTTTTGATTTGCATTTCCCTGATGATTAGGGATGTTGAACATTTTTTCATATGTTTGTTAGCCATTCTTATATCTTCTTTCGAGAAATTTCTATTCATGTCATTTGCCCACTTTTTGATAGGGTTGCTTGATTTTTTCTTGCTGATTTTCCTGAGTTCTAAATAGATTCTTGTTATCAGTCCTTTATCTGATGTGTAGTATGCAAAAATTTTTTCCCATTCTGTAGGTGGTCTGTTTATTCTCGTGACTGTTTCTTTGGCTGTGCAGAAGCTTTTTAATTTAATCATGTCCCATTCATTTATTTTTGTTGTTGCTGTGATTGCCTTAGGGGTCTTCTTCATAAATTCTTTGCCTAGGCCAATGTCTGTAAGAGTCTTTCCTACATTTTCTTCTAGAATTCTAATCATTTCACACCTAAGGTTTAAGTCTATTATCCACCGTGATTTGATTTTTGTGAGAGGTGAAAGCTGTGGGTCCTGTTTCAGTCTTCTACATGTGGCTATCCAATTTTCCCAGCACCATTTATTGAATAGGGATTCTTGTCCCCAGAGTATGTTCTTGCCTGGTTTGTCAAAAATTAGGTGTCTATATAAGGATAGCTTTATATTTGGATTTTCTGTTGTGTTCCACTGGTCTGTGTCCCTGCACTTGTGCCAGTACCAGGCTGTTTTAAGAACCACAGCCTTGTAGTATAGTTTGAAGTCTGGCAAATTAATACCTCCCATTTTGTTTTTATTGCTTAAAATTGCTTTTGCTAAACGGGGTCTTCTCTGGTTCCATACAAAGTGTATAATTATTTTCTCTACGTCTGTGAAAAATGATGTTGGTAGTTTAATAGGGATTGCATTGAATCTACCCAAAGTAGATCACTTTGGGTAGTATAGACATTTTAACAATGTTGATTCTTCCTATCCACAAGCATGGTATGGTTTTCCACCTATTTGCAAGTTCTACTATTTCTTTTCCCAGTGTTTCATAGTTTTCCTCATAGAGGTCCTTTACCTCTTTAGTTAGGTATATTCCTAGATATTTTATTTTCTTTGTTGCTATTTTGAAGGGTATTGAGTATTTAATTTGGTTTTCTGATTGACTGTTATTGGCATATATAAATGCCTCTGATTTGTGTATATTGATTTTGTAGCCTGAGACTTTGCTATATGCGTTAATCAATTCCAGGAGTCTCATGGTTGAATCCTGGGGGTTTTCCAGATATAACATCATATCATCAGCAAAAAGTGAGAGTTTGATCTCTTCTTTCCCTATTTGGATTCCCTTGATTCTGCTCTCTTGCCTGATAGCTCTCGCAAGGACTTCCAATACTATGTTGAAAAGTAATGGGGACAGTGGGCAGCCCTGTCTGGTTCCAGTTCTAAGTGGGAATGCTTTCAATTTTTCCCCATTCAGAATGATGTTGGCTGTGGGTTTGTCATATATGGCTTGTATGATTTTTAGGTAGGACAAATTTTCAGAAACACATAGCCTTCCCAAGGCTCAACCAGGAAGAAATGGAGTACCTGAATAAACCAATATCAAGAACTGAAATCGAAACAGCAATAAAAAACCTTCCCAAAAAGAAAAGCCCTGGTCCAGATGGGTTCACATCCGAATTTTACCATACATACAAAGGAGAACTGGTGCTCATCCTACGTAAACTATTCTCCAATATTGAGAAGGATGGAATTCTCCCCAACACGTTCTACCAAGCCAATATAACATTGATACCAAAACCAGGAAAGGATGCAACAAAAATAGAGAACTACAGACCAATTTCTCTCATGAATATATATGCAAAAATTTTCAATAAAATACTAGCAAATCGAATCCAAGTGCTTATCAAAAAAATAATCCACCACGACCAAGTGGGCTTCATCCCAGAGATGCAGCGGTGGTTCAACATACGTAAATCTATAAAAGTAATTCACCACATAAATAGAAGCAAAAACAAAAACCATATGATCCTCTCAATAGATGCAGAAAAAGCATTTAACAAAATTCAACACCCTTTTATGATAAGAATGCTTAACAAAATAGGCATAAATGGTATGCCACTTCTGAATGGTGCCACTACAGTACCCCAACCCACACCCAAACCACCACCACCCTCTGCATAGACACTTGGTGCTCCCTGATATTTTACAATCCCCATGTGGTTTCATTTCCTTACCAGGACTATATACATATTAAGTTTTCCGGCACACCTTTAATTTTTTCAGTTAATTTTCTGCTTTGTCATTTTCTGTGACAATTAAATAAGGAAGATATATCCATTAAATTTGAAATAATTAGTAATTTTATAAAATATCAGATTGTCTGGGCCCCAGCCAGTCTGCTATTCTGGTTCTATCTAAAAATTTCTGGAGGTTAGTGTGTAAAATATCCTTAAGATCAGACTTAAGAATCCCGTGTTAATTCCTACATATAAAGTAAAATAAAAGAATTAATGGCTGTTTTATAATCTTGCAACATTATTATGCCTACTGGCATAATGAGATACATCAGAGAACATTAGCCATATACTGTGATATTTTCTTTATTGAAAGAGGTCATCCGTAGTGCAACTAAAAATGAAGTGTAACATTTCCCCCAAGTGATTTCAACTTCAGAAAAAAAGAGGAATATATAACTTTTCTCAAAAATAACCAGTGGAAAAAAATGTTTAAACTGCTGTTCAGATCAGCAGAATACTTAGCTCTAGACTAAGCAATCTACCCTCCCCTCTTCCTTCCCCCAGCTACAGAGGAGAACATGGCTTGCTTTCTTAGCACCTTTTAGTTTGCTGCTTCTCCACACTGATTAACTTTGGAACAGAATTATTTTCACGTATCAGTCATTGTTCTTCTGTGCCAAATTACTTTCGATTTTCTGCCCACATTTCTAACCTCTCTAACTGATATTCTCTCTGCACCCACACTCCTCTGAATTTAGCATCATCCCCAAATTCTATGTAAATTGAAAGATAGAATCATCTACATTTTGTAGGCTGGGTCTTACATAAGTTAGGTAAGCTTCCTAAATTCATCTAGCCAGTGGGCGGGTGATTTGAACATAGGCCTGTTTGACCCCTGAGCCCGTTGTTAATGACTGTGTGTGTGTGTGTGTGTGTGTCACTTGTCCTGTATTAGGCTATGTTCAGGCCACATAACAATGACCAAAAAATTCAATTCTGTTACTATACAATTTGGTACATTTTATAATATACATGAATAATATGATATAACATCTGAGAAGAGAAAGTAACCAGTACTTCCTGGAGTAGCCAAGCAAGGCTTAACACATACATGTAATGGTATCATGAAGGAGGAATATTCCAGGGAGAAGAAAAAGAAAGGAGGAATGACTATGTAATTTATTGCCCACACCAGAACTTTTTTGATGAAATGGACAGTAACAACAATTGTCGTAAGGACAACAGGGCTTAAACAAGAACCACTCATGGTAAATCAGGACAATGATCTTCCTACAGTAAAACAATTTTAGGCAGAGGGAACTACATTTGCAAATGGCTGTTCAAAAATCCCATAACATTTCAAACAGTGTTAGAGAAACCAAAATTAAAAAAAAAAAACAAAAAAACCCTACACCACATCTGCCTTATAGAACTAGGGTAGCAAATGGATAACTACTGAAGAAATATAAACATCCTACTATAAATATAGCCTATAAATATCCACTTTGGGAGAAGAGAGTTCTAGAATGATCTAGCACAGTCTATTCAGGAAGATGTACAATCTAAAAGTGTCTTAAAATTTGGCAGAAAAATGGCTAAGTTGGGTACAGATTTGGAGACTGTAGAAGTTAAGATATTTACTAGACTTTGAGATAAAGACGGATAAAACATTTAATTCATTGAAATTAAGTTCCCTGTGAAATAGACTCAAAGGAGAAAGTAGTGCTGGTCATTCTCTCCTCTCAGATGTTGTATTATTTTAACCATTTTTAATAAAATGTATCACATTGTATAGTAACAGAATTGAAGTTTTTGGTCATTATGATACTCCCTGAACATAGGCTAATACAGAACAAGTGCTACACACATATACACACACACACATACACACACTGGATACACAGGGAAACAGAATTAGGAACAAAAGACCTGCGTACAAATCCTGGTTCTGCCATCAAGAATTTGGTATCTCTAAGAAGGTAATTTAGTGCAGTCGTTAAGAATGGGCTCAGGGGTCAGACAGGTATTCAAATCACCCACCCACTAGCTAGGTAAACGTAAAAGGTAACTTTCTAAGCTCCAGACAATAAAATGTAGATGATTTTATCTTCCTTATAGGATAGTATTTAGTCTAGTAAAATTATGCATGCCAAGCATAATTTTAGGAGGCAGTCAACTATCACTCAATATTACTTATTGCTGTTGAGACTAAAATGATAAATCATGAAATAAAATATAGCCCTAATTTTATAAGATTAATATGTCATAATAACATGCAATCATTTAACTCATGCAAGTTGTGGTTTCTCCTATAAAATGCGGAAAATTATATTTTTCTAACAGGATTATTGTATTTAGGTGAGATAATCTATGAGAAATCTAAGTTTCATTGATTTACTTCATTCATTAAGCACTGAGTGTCCATTATATGCTAGGTAGCACTTTAAGCACAGACTGAGTACAAGGATAGATGCCAAAAATAAAAAGAGAAGACAGACAAGCCCCTTTCTCCTAAGGAGTTCATAGTCCAAGGAGCAGCGGATAACCTGAAGGAATTGTACAAATGCAAGCATCATTACTTATCTCTTCACTGTCCTGTAAACTTCCCTTCTCTGGTTTTTTAGATTCTCCTGAAATTTATTCAACCAACATTTCATCTTTGCTACCTGAATTTAGGCTGTATTTAGTACTAATACTAATACTTTCCTTATGTAAAAAATACAAAAAATGAATTACAAAATCAGTAGGAGATAGACTACTCTGTATCTATATATAAAGATTATAATAAACGCACTAAATGAATATGCATTCATTAAAAATTATAGGCATTCTATGGAATTCTTTTATGAGTGAACATTTTTCCCTGAATTTTTACAAATCAAGTATTAGATTTGCTCATGTCATACTCTCCATACTCTGGAGTCTGAGGAAGACAAAGATAACCTTTTCTTGGCCTAGATTTCCCCCCATTCCTATACCCATTTTGAATGTCAGCAATAGTATTTCAACATTAGCTTTGCTTGTTCCTTTCCCATGTGCCCACCAGTTAGGGGTTTAGCACCATACCTAGTGCTACCTGGCCTCCAGTTCATGGCCAATGCAGAGGCTCTTCTAGATGATTCTGGATGGAAACAGCTAAAATAGTCCAACTAAAATCAGGAGTGCAAAAATAAAAAATATACATACAGAAAAAAAAAAAAAAAACTTGGTCCAGTTGCTAAAGCTCAAGTGTTAACTTACAAAAAAAATACTCATAAGTCATATATATAGCCAGTTATTCTGTCACTGAACATTTTCATTTTTAGCACTGCAATTTTGTGACTTACTTTTGAGCAAGATCCTAGAAAATCATTTTAAATGATTTTCTATTAATACTTAGCTAGACTAAATTTTAAATATTTGTTCTTGTTTAAAGTTTGGTTTTTATATATATAGGAAAATACTTTTCCCAAGAGTACCCATCTCCAACTTTATAATAAAAATTATAGGGTAAAAGTGTAATCTGCGTTTGCTGAGCCTGTGTGTTCTCCTAAGCAAGGTTACATGAAACCTAGTTTTAAAAGATGAAGCATTAAATATAGCATTGTTCTTACCATATCCAACTTTTTTTCCTAAGTAGGCCGCTATATTCATTAACATCCCCACAAGATCACAAAATAAGACAACTCCTATATGAAATAAATGTCAGGGCTGCCTCCATGCAAGACAGCACATTATGATTTACCATGAACACTTCGGCTGCTGTAAAGGAAATCTCCTGGCAAGTGAAGTAAGCAGAACCAAGTCAGTCAAAGTGCACACAGAGCACCGATTTGGCCTGCAATAATTCAATGGCTACCAATGCATCCCTCAAAAGCACTCTTGTAAATGGTTAAATTATTTTCCATAAGTGACTAGAAATGGACACTCCTTAACATTTCAAGCACGAATATTCACGAAAGCCCATATTCCAAATAATGGTACATTAAATGTTTATTAACTTACAGTAAATTTTCACACAGGGATCACATTGGGAAAAAATTTCATTCAATAGTTTTCACTGCAGAGAGTGAATTTGAAAACTAGATAGAAAGGCAATCTTCACTACTCAAAGAAAAGGTAGAAGGCGAAAAGGTAGAAATTTAAACTGGCACCAATTTATTAAGTAAAATGTCCTCCTCTTATGACAGATTTCTTCCTGACTGCACAAAGTTTCAGTTCAAGTTCTCAGACATCTCAATTAAAACAAGCTGAAATCTCATTATAATGGAAGTGATAAAAATTTCATTACACAAGAAATCACACTATGATGAAATTAAGTGTGTAGAAATACAAAATGATTCCTAAATCGTGGCAGGCGGCCCACAGAGAGAGACAGAAAATCTAGTTATATTACTTGCTCTATAATTAAAGACAATAAATGCTTTCTTAATTCTTAATTTTTTTAAATGGCAGATGTCAAACACTATAGTGTTTTACTTGCAAACTATGGGACAGTGACTGAATGTCATCTTAAATTTCAAACTATTTGCTCACTATTTGATGCCACTATCAAATGTACCTTCCCAGACTCTTTTTCCACAGGGGTACCCCTAATTGCAGATGAGAATAAACGCACATCCCTGATGTTCTGGTTGTTGGAAGCTGCCCAGTCTACCATGTACCCAGAATTTCTTTATCATATGTAAATTTTGCCTCCTATCCCATTAGATGGTCATGTTTGTTTTCATACAAAAGGTGCTATAAGTTATTTAAGATGGATTTGAGCCCCTCTCCCCTCCACTGTCCAAGGCTCCCAGGAAGCTTGCTACCACCCAAATGCCCAGTGAGAGCAGCTGGGGGATAAGGGAGGGACTGAGTTCCTTTTCTAAGTCAGTGTGAGACCAAGAGAAAACAAAAAAAGAGCTACGTGAAGCTGTGGGAAGCAGGGCCACAGTGACCTTGAGAACTCAAGCCCAAGGCTTCAGACACTTTTTAGAGGAGGAATTGGACTCTCACCCACAGGACATGAGCAGGGAACTAAGTCAATTTTACTTCCTCAAAGGTAAAGAAAACCACAGCTAATCTGGATTCCACTTACAGGGTACTTATAAACATACTACTTCACGTTGCTTGGCATCAGCTGTCATAAAAATAATGCAGGAATTTGAAAAATAATAATTAGTAGAACCAACATTTATAAGGGTCTTACTATAAAGTGCCAGGCACTATTCTAAAAAATGTTATTCAATCCTTACAGCAATCCTTGAGGTAGCTACCCCCATTTTACAGATGAGAAAACAGAAGCAAAGAGAGGATAAACATTTTCCCGACATCATACAATGAGTGGAAGACCAGGAATTCAAACTGAGGCAGCTGGGCTTCATAGTTACTGCTCTAAACACCTCATTATACTTTTAGATACCTAATGACACAGGAAGGAGAAGTTTGTGTGATTGTCCACATCACTGATTTCTGTATATTTGTAAAATATTTATAATAAGTAAAAGAGTAATATCTTTATTAAATAGTAAACCCACCCCCATCACACACCCTTACTCAAAAATCAATTACATATGAATTTTGCCTACTTTGACACAACTGTGAGATTTTATATCTAACAAACATAAACCACACAGCAATATAAAAACTCTATTGTTATTGTGCATATGAAGCTCACAGGAATTTACCCATGAAACAATTCAGCAGTAACACGTGGGAACTACCGCTGCATAGAGGGTGTCTAATGAAGTGACACCAGAAATGTATCCCAGTGGGGATCCATTCTCAGCCTGGACTTCACACAGGAAGTAACTCCCTGTCAGAGGAGGTGCCAAGAACTTCCTTCCATGGCCGCAGCATGTGCAGGACTCTGATTCCACCAGAACAACACGGACACATAATGCTCAATTTAGGGAGGCAGAGCACTGCAGAACCACAGAGCCACTTCCGTACAATACTAGTAGGCAACCTGCATCTGGCAGAACATACTGGACATAGATTAAGTGTTAAAAAGAAATCAATTGATAAAGCTCTCCACTCAGAGACTTTGCAAGTCCTTAAAAACTAGCCTCAGGAAGAAGACAAGCCTGTGCAGTGCCTGACTCCACTTCATCCCACCCAAGAACTATCCATCTTCCAGTACCATCAGGATCATCACCGCCCTTGTTCATCAAACTACCTGCACAACAGCCATTATTGCCACCTTGATATCTAAAATGTCATGTACATTCTCTTTAGAGTACTGCTCTTATTGTTCAATGTTAGCGAATTTTTAAAAGAAGCTATACAAAGACTTTAAGCTATTTACTCACAGACTTGCTCTCCCACATCTATGTTTGCTAGAAAGTCCTTTAGTTCCTCAAACACAAAACCTCTTTCTACAAGAAATCTAATCATGACCCAAGTCTATGTACCAGGTTTGGCGGGAGTTGGAGGTGTGTGATTCAATATGGTGCTTGTAATCTTATCTTTTAAAAGACTGGCATTCCATTATTAGTCAGGGATACACAATCTCTATTTAAAAAAACTATGTAGCAATGTCATATTCCCTTTAACACCTTTCAGACCTATAACCCACTGTTTTTATTATGTACTAGAGGGAGAATCTGAAACGTCTGCAACTTAGTCTATAGCAGGCCACATATGGAGGAGCGAGAGCAGCAATGACAACTAAAGACCCAAAGTAACTGCCACTGTACTGAGAACTCCCAGGGGAGGAGGCTGGGGTTGTCTTTGCATATCTGTTGCCTAGAGAGACACAGCAATACATATATGTTGAATAAACAACTAAATTAATAAATTCCTTTAGTCTGAGTGACACAGCAAGACTCCATCTCTACAAAAAAATAGAAAAATTAGCCCAGTGTGGTGGCGCATAACTGTAGTTTCAGCCTCTTGGGTGCTTGAGCCAGGAGGATTGCTTGAGCCCAGGAGTCCAAGGTTGCAGTGAGCTGTGATGACACCACTGCACTCCAGCCTGGGCAACAGAATGAGAACCTGTCTCCAAAAAAAAAACAACCCTTTGACTTCTTCACCTCCTACACAGGCGAGAAGACTGTATCTTAAAGGATCAGTTTTTCTCTATGGGAAAAACCATGAGAATTGGAAGAGCAAAGGGGAAGAAAAGGAAAAGAAAGACAAGGAAGGTGGGTATCAATAGCAACAGGGGAGGGAACAGCAGCAACCTGGATGGCAAAGGCACGTGGAGAGCTGAGGATGGGGGAGGGGGAGGAAAGGGAGGAAGCGAGATGGGAAAGGAGCTGCCCACACCGCGGCGGGGATACCACAGTCCCTGTTAAGTCAAGAAGGCTTTTATCCTGTGGGACAGCCAGTTACATCATTAGGCCCCCTGCACCAACCACGTCACGCACATCCATCCTCCTATGTCACAGTAACTCAGTAAGTGTACGTCACCGCATTTCCTCAGAACTGCTTATCTAGGACCACGTGCAGGTACTTCCTGAATGACTGTCTGGCACTCTGAGAGAACACCCTTCTCACATTTATGTGCCAGAAGCAGATTTCGTCTTACTTCTGCTTTCTTCACAAGTAGTAAGTAATCTGCTACAAGTATGAAAACTAAAGCTGTTTTTACTTTGAAAAAATAAATATGTACAAACAAGTAACATGAGAAAATAATATTTGTCATCAACTCCATGAAGAAACAGTGAGTTGCCACCATGGCTAGTGGTCTTCTGAGTGAAGCACAGTTTTCCTGCCCCATATACCAAATCTGCTCTTTCTAAGTGCTCTGTTACTTAATACATCAGTTTACTTACTAACACAAAGATGACTTTTCCAAAATAAAGTTTTCAACCTCTAGGGTCCCTACAGGGCAACAGGAAACATTCAGAAATTACTGTTACTGTAATATGTTTTATTACACTTAACCACTAAGACACTTCACAGTATGGGGAGTTTTGTTGGTATTTAAAATGTATCTCCTATAAAATATATCTACTAAATACACATCTCCCATAAAATATATAAATAAAATATTCATGTGTAGACTATATATTATATATGAATGTAAGGAACAAAACACCTTTTAAATTATTTTAAACAGTATAGTACAATTTAAAAACAAAGTCTTTTAAGTAATAGGAATATTCTTCATCCTAAAAAAAAAATCAGCAAATCAACATTTCAGTCTAAGAAAGGGATACACCCAGGCCATCTGTCAACAGACACCCTCTGAGTACCAAGGATGCAGAGATGAACTAAATGCAATGCTTTCTCTCAAGGACCTTACTATCCATCAGAAAAACAAATGCAAACAAATATGAATTCAATAAGATAGTTCAGGCCAGGCACAGTGGCTCAGGCCTGTACTCCTAACACTTTGGGAGGCTGAAGCCAGAGGATTGCTTGAGGACAGAAATTTAAGACAAGCCTAAGCAACATAGTGAGACTCCACCTCCACAAAAATTTTAAAAATTAGCTGGGCTTGGCCGGGCGCGGTGGCTCACGCCTGTAATCCTAGCACTCTGGGAGGCCGAGGCGGGTGGATTGCTCAAGGTCAGGAGTTCGAGACCAGCCTGAGCGAGACCCCGTCTCTACTAAAAATAGAAAGACATTATATGGACACCTAAAAATCTATATAGAAAAAATTAGCCGGGCATAGTGGCGCATGCCTGTAGTCCCAGCTACTCGGGAGGCTGAGGCAGTAGGATCGCTTAAGCCCAGGAGTTTGAGGTTGCTGTGAGCTAAGCTGACGCCACGGCACTCACTCTAGCCTGGGCAACAAAGTGAGACTCTGTCTCAACAAAAAAAAAAAAAAAAAAAAAAAAATTAGCTGGGCCTGGTGACACACACCTGTGGTCCCAGCTACTTGGGAGGCTGAAGCAGGAAGATCACTTGAACCCAAGAGTTTGAGGTTTCACAGAGGTATGATTGCACCACTGCACTCCAGCCTGAGCAACAAAACTAGACCTTATCTCAAAAAGAAAAAAAAAAAAAAAACCAAGATGGTTCAAATATATGATAGAGATGATAAAAGTACATGTGGTTCTCAGAGGACACAAAGAATAAAATGGTTGTTCTACCCAGAAGAATGAGGTCAGAAAAGTTACCTAGAGGACTTTTTTCCTCAATGCAACTATTATTTCCTAAAAATGAATTATGATAGCATCTACTTCTTTTACTAAGCATCAAGAAACACAGAATAAAGTGTCAAGGGCACAGTCTTAGAGATATGTTCATACAAAGAGCAGGGTAAAACAACAGATAAGTGGCCATCCAATCATTCCATTCATTCTGTATCATTTTTGAGCACTTATTAGGTTCTGTGCAAGGTACTAAATAAGACATGGTCCTCCATGCTCAAGGGCCATACAGCACCCTGGGGGGGAGAGACAGGAATAAATCATTACAATACAATCTGATAAGTGCTATAATGAGAAGTGTTGCTAATGGCCATGAAGGCACAGATGATGGCACAGTTAGCTGCATGTTCAGAGAAGATTTAAGAAACAAGGAGCCACATGTGAGCTCCGCAGGCCAGAAGAGACAGCTCACTCACTGGAACTTTCTAAGGCAGTATGTATGATATACTGGGGCTGAATGAGGTCCTTTGTGGTGTTACTTCATCTAATCCTTAGGATCATCCTACGTAATAGGTATTGTTCCCATTCCCACCTAGGCATTATTCTAGGTGAGGTACATGTGGTTAGAGAGGTGAAGTAACTTCCCTAAAGGCAAACTAATGATAACTAGTGAAGTTTTAGAGTTTGAAAGCAGATCAAAAGTTTTACTTGGCTGCTTTGGCTTTTCAAAGAACAGGTAAGCAATAAGCATAGGGCTTACTTTGATCTGTATCTTGGCTGGGTGGATATTTAGTTTCCTGAAACCTGATCTCTTCAAGTATTTCCTTAGGTCTTTCAATTGTTCTGTCTCCATTAAATTTTCACATACTTTTAGCATATGTATTATTATCAACAGGCACTTATAACTCACTAAAATTGTATCTTCTTCCTTTACTTTTTAAGAAGCTGAATCCTGCACTAAACATGTTGCAAAGTAAAACACATTTGATATTTTCAATAATTTGAAACAGTTATATATGTTTAGATATCCATTTGCTACATGGAATAGAAGCTACACCACTTAGGCAACCCACTGAAAATTAACAGAGTATGTGAAGTAAAAACATGGTACAATGTAGCCACAAAGTACAGCCACGAGATACTTTGTAGTCATATTACGGTATTCCCCATCCCTTGCATGCAAATTTGATATTTTCTCTAAATTCTTTTGGAAAATGTCTGTGCTAATGGTTGAAAGTCATCAATGCTGCATCTACAAGTTGATTTTAGGTCTTCAACAATTAACAGGTAGAAATGAGAAATTTTCTCTTCCACATGCAAAGTGAAATGTTACACCTTATGAAATCTAGACTTTGAGGAGGCCATACCGTATCAGACCCACATTCAATCCACTGCATCTGCTGTCAAGATAAATCTATTAATATAAATGGTGAGAGCATATTGATAACGGCAGTCTTGTTAGAGAATGATCATTGCCCCTAAACCACAAGTGAAGCATGCTAAAATAAGTGGTGTGATTGATACTATATCTCTCTAAATGGTACTAAAAATCATCTTCTGAAATAGCTATGCTCACCATGATACGAAAAAGACATGCTCATTTAACAGAAGTCATAGCATCACAATGGGGCTTTTGTGGGCTCTGTGAACTTACCAGACTTATGTCTTAACACCCAACCATTTGTGATGGTGCTGCTGTAATGTAATTAAACTCCCAAGGAAATAGAGACCATAAGTTTTCTTTACCCACTCAGTCTTACGTTGTTAATAAATGCATTTCTTACCGTGTACATGTTATGTAAATAAGGTGTTTATGAAGCCATCTGCTTTATAGCAGAGATTCAGTAATAACTGTGTCACCCACTTGCACATAAAATCAAACAATTGGCAATCAGATATGTGAGGCTGTACTTAGTAAAGATCACTAGACTGTGAATACAAATCAGACCACCAAGGACACATATGGCTATAAAAGCTGACAAGATAACAAGGGAAAGATAATTTATATTGGCTGGGCACCTGCTGTGTCCCAGGTAAATTGTCATTCCCAATGCCTATGTTATTACAAAGCACTACAAGGCAAATAATTTCTGATCTGTTTTCCACAACATACTTGTTTAAAATTATTGATCCATGATTTCCAAATTATGCACTATGGTGTCCTGGAACACCAGAGCAAACTCACAGACACACTGCAAGATATTTTAAATTAAAAAACAGAGAAAGAGGAAAACAACATCTGTCTGATATAGTACAAACTACTAGCTCAAATTTGTGTGCAGTTTAAACATTAGATCACACTACATTCATTTCAATGATGTATCTTTGCGAAGCTCAGTATTCAGCAATTGCTGTGATTAACAAGTAAATACAGCACAACAATCAATATGGAAAAAAATGAAGGTGCAGTGGTGTGTAAACTTATTCCTAGATTTGAGAAGTTATGTAGTGCCCAAGAGGCACACACATCCCATTAATAAGTAACTGTGGGTATTCAAGAATGAAACAAAAATAGAAATATTTTTCCTTTCAATGTAACTGTATTATTTTCTTTTCAAACAACTACTATGTTGTTATAACATAAATACTTAAGTTGCCTAGCGCTAACTACCTAAAAATAAAACTGTTGTTTTGGCCCACAGGTGAAATGGAAAAAAAAAAGTCAGAGACATTAAGTGTACTTTTTTGAGAACCTCTGCTGAAGATGAATTCTAACTTTCTAACCAAAGGATAGGAGGCTGTACCAAGGGTCTCTAGAGGTTTTACCTAGTTTTCTGTGCTAACTTTCTAAAGTGATTAAAAGCCCATCTGTGACTGAATGTATAATATTATTTTACAATATCAGCGTAATGGGTGGAAATGTAATTGTTAACCACATATTTCTCCCCAGTCTTACACTGGCTTTACTCATCTTTCATTCTGTGTCATTTGCCTAAATATGATGATTGCTTTTGTAAGCAATTGTATGATGTTTCACATTCATGAAGAATAACATATCTATTTCTGGTAACATCCCCTCTTTCCTGCCCTTTCACTATTGCCAAATACAGTACTTCTAGATAATCTACGTAGGGGTTTTTTTCTCTATGATATGCATTTAATCTGTAAGTAGACTATTATGATTTGCTCCTGTCTTCTATACATTTTATAATAACCTGAGGTCCTATATGTTTAAACCTTCAAGAAAATATCTATGAAGTTATGCCAAGTACAATGCCACCTACCATGAGGTTATAAATTCTTATGATATAATCTATACATTGAGGGGAGGAGGAGGGGGGAGAAAGAGAGAAGGACAGTAGGATCCCAACAAAATTAAAGAATTAAAAAAAAAACTTTACTAACATATCTGTGGAATCTCCTGAAATAAGGCAACTTGCTTATATATATCCATACCCATGTTGGCCACACCAAATAGACAACTGAATCATTTCCCAGCTATGGAAATTGATATTATTATACTAAGAGAGAAAACCCAATAGCTAATACAGCTAGATTATTGAACTGGTCTTTGATTAAACTGTAAATGCAGAACTGAAATGGGATCATCTGCCGGTGTGAAATAGTTTTCAGTGAGTAGGAAGAGCATGAGGCATATCTCCCTCCTTTTTCAACAACGTAAGGTGATACACAAAAAGGAAAGAAAAATCAAAGTTAAGGCATGGGAATATGCACTTGAGAAAGAAGATGGGAAGCAGGATATTTTAACTTTTTAAAAAATCTGGGCCGGGCACGGTGGCTCACGTCTGTAATCCTAGCACTCTGGGAGGCCGAGGCAGGAGGATCGCTTGAGCCCAG
This sequence comes from Eulemur rufifrons, assembly GCF_041146395.1. Taxonomy (NCBI): domain Eukaryota; kingdom Metazoa; phylum Chordata; class Mammalia; order Primates; family Lemuridae; genus Eulemur; species Eulemur rufifrons. Next base: position 116,548,609 of record NC_090990.1, on the reverse strand, counting down.
GAGTTTGAGGTTGCTGTGAGTTAGGCTGATGCCACGGCACTCTAGCCTGGGCAACAGAGTGAGACTCTTTCTCAAAAAAAAAAAAAAAAAAAAATCTGAACAGTTGGTATGTAAGAAAAAGCACTTTAGATCTTTCAGAAGAAAACCAGCATCACCAAAAAGGATTCAGGCAGCAGGAAATTTCTGCAGCCGTAACAAAGGTTTGACCATAGTGGACCAAATAATCTTTGAAGTAATGAATATAAAACAAAGACTGTGAAAAATGAATACCATATTTGCGAGTTGTGTGCTACACACTCCCAAAACTCCCTAATTATCCCCCAATGTGACATCCAACAATGGAAGCAGAACATGGAACAGAATATGGGTTAAGGATCAGGGCTTTGGAGGCAGAAATATCCACATCTGACCTCCAGCTCTATCATTCACAAGCCGCAGGATGCCAGACACAGTGAAATCCCTCTAAACTCAGATATTAATAAAAATAACAATACCAATCTCACAGGGTGGCATGCAGCCTAATGAGGGTGTGCACCTAAGATACTTACTACAGAAGCTGAATATGTATCTTCATCACCATCTCATGTCTTCAACTAAAAACTGACAAAAGTGAGTCCTCTCCTTCATATTTGTTCAAAAACTCCATCTGTCTACTAGAAATTCCTATCCTAATATTCCCCAGCCACCTGAAACTAAGCACAAATAAAACTAAACTCCCATTTCCTGTCAATACCTCCATTTGGGTACATAAATTAGTGTGCTAACCCGTCTTACCCAGTACCTGTTCTAGAACTTCCTGCCATATATCACTTTCCCCTTCCTTCTACATCAAAAATCAGTTCCAATAAGAGCTTGTGGGGTTGTCTCCACTCAGGGCCACTAAGTGGACACTGACCAAATGTCCCCTTTGTGCTAATCCTCCTTCTTCAAGAGACTATTTCCATTTGCTATAAAATTAAGTTAGCCTGCTGATTTTATTAAAGAATGTTATATTGCCACTAGATACAGTGCTATTGCTCTAGATAAATACATATGTATGATGTGATTGAATGACATTCAGTGAGTGTGGTACCAAACATAAACAATCATACATAAGAGTGATATCTTCATTTCCTTGGTTCTTTTCCAGCACCCACCCCATCATCCACACTACTCAAAGGAAACAAAAATTACCAATGACCTTCCAATTGCCAAATCTGATGGCTGAATTTATTTCTTTGCTTACTTGACCACTGCATGATTTCTGCACTATGTTCACTGTCTCTTTCAGGAAGAGATCTTCAGGACAACACTTTCTCCTGCATTTCTTCCTACCCCTCTGACTGTTGTGTGACAGTTTTGCCTCTTGCCATTTCTGTTCTGTAAATGTCACCCCTTGGGGTTCCATCCTTGACCTTCCTTTTCAGACACACGATCTCGGTTATGACTTCAGTGACTCCCAAATAAGCCCAGATGTCCCGTCTGTACTCTCTAATGATGCTGCCTATTATAATTTCCCTCTAATATATCCCAAATTGAAATCCACATTCAGAAAACAGAGCCCCAATATCCTCTCAACCAAAAAAAGAAAAAAAAATCTTCTTCCTATAACCTTAATTAATAAAGTCACTACTCTTGAAAACTCCTAAACTAGAAAGAACAGAGTCACTCTCAAATTCACCCATGCACTATTCATCATTCAAAAAATATCTGAGTGCCTACTGTGTACCAAGGTGATGTTCCAGGCACTTGGGATGTGTCAATCAACTAAAAATGCATAGAAGAAAAATTTCTCTGCCATCATGAAACTTTCTTTTTTGGCAAGGGGGCGTGGGAAAATGGAGGAGTAAAGCATACAATAATGAACTTACTAATTAAATGTAATATAATTAACCCTTATATTTAATTTTTATTCATAAGTGCTATAGCTTAGTAATAGGGAAGGAAACAGTTATTTTAAATAGGGTGGACAAGGTAAGCCTCATCAGGAAGATGACATTTGAGTGAAGGCTTCAGATGAGGGCGGGAGTTAACCACATGGATTCCTGGGGGATGAGCATTCCAGACAGAAGGAACAGCCAATGCAAAGGCCTTAAAGTAGGAATATGCCCAGTATATTCAAGGGATATCAAGGAGCCAGAGTGGCTGGGGTAGACAGATTATCTACCTGAAAACTGTCATAAAAATTATAAAAGCCTGTGACATCTGTGAAGGAAATGAGGCCCTTGAAACACAGTGCCTCTGTGTACTGAATAACCTGATATGTCAGCCCTACCTAGAATTCCTGCTCCTCTCCACTCACCTGAGGTCAACCTTCACTTCATATACCACTTTCTCAGTGACGTTTTCCTATCTCAAATCATGGCCATCATCAAATTCTCTAAATTCCCATTTGCACATGGTTAATGACTAACATATGCTACCATATATTTATATGTATTTGTCCTTTCTAGATACGTCTTGGGTTAATCTTTGACTAAACTGGAAATCTCTCCAGAGCAACAATGCTTCCCTGAGTCATAGTAGGCCATACAGATAGTAGGTCCATGATAACTGTTCACTGGGGCTGCTGCTAAAGGCCTCTGACAAAAAAAAAAAAAAAAAAATCCAGGATACCTTTTATAAACAAAACTTTATATTGACACCCAGATTGCAATCCTCTGAGCCAATATACTCACCACAATGATATGAAAAATACTTTAAAAGGCATATTTACAAAGCACATTGACTTTTCAGTGGATTTTATGAAATAATTTAATCATTTCTATTTCATTTTGGATAATTAGGTTTTGCTACTTGTTTCACTATTGCTTTCTAAGATATGAACTCTTTAATCTTCGTTATAAAAACTAAGCCATTTCTTAAGAAATAAAGGAAAAATAAAGTATTCCATTCTCATACAGAAATGTTAAAGATGCACGTAATAATAAAAAAAAACAATATATAAATTCAAAGTCAAGCAGGGATACCCACGTAAACACTACACAAAAGCTTCTATTTGTAGAGTTGCTTTAAGCACAAGTGAAGAGTCTATTAAATAAGGACTGAAGACAAGGGTACCACCAGAATGCTGAGATTACTAAAGAATTGTTCCTATATTGTAAAAGGAAATCTCCTAAAGTGGGAGTTGCCCATCATTTTCTGATTATCTGAAGTCATAGCGCCAAGCATGAAATTCTTACTACTAATGGATCCACTGATGACCCCCCAGAAAGGCTGGGAAGTAGACCTTCCAGCAATGCCTGTTCATAGCCACTTCTAGAAAGGCAGAAGGCTTGTAATTGTGGCCAGAAGCCACAACTAAGCCAAGACCTCTTAATCACAGAATGGCTTCCCCAAGGCCTACTTTCTTGGTGCTGACAATGGCCGGCAAGAGACCCAGGTCAAAGTGAGCTCCACTTCCCACAACTGGGAAGTCTTACATAAAACCACGGATCATGCCTAAATACTAGCACCTGGCTCAGGACCCTTAACGAATGGGTTTGTTTGTTTGTTTGTTTGTTTGTTTTGTTCCCCCAGAGGAAAAGAAGAACAGGAGGGAAGCAGAGAGGGAACCAGGGGGAGAACAAGGGAAGATGGAAGGCAGACAGACAGACAGAAACACCCAAATGTGGCACGATGTCTACTGTCTACAGAAACTCCTTAAAAGTACTTCTTATTACATTCCTGAGGAGAGCCTCAGTCACTATTTAAGTAGGAATTATTATAATCACAATTTAAAATTATTTAAATTATAAAAAGCCTACATAATGCCACTTTAACAAAACACGTAAGACACGCATTTGAGGTTTTTTATTTGTTGCAAAATCTGACATCTATCAAAGCCCACACTACAAGTCAAAGTCTCCATTCCCCGAATAAACCTGAAAACAAACAAACAAATAACAACAAAAAAACCCCACACTAAAGAAGACTATCAACATTGCCCTCTACCTCTGGGCAGGCCTATCAAGCTATTCAAAATTAACTGATGCTCATTTTATGATTAATGCTATTTAGACCAAACACTAGCTGAAATATGAGTTCATTCCTAATTTAACAATCACAACAATCAGCAACTTCAGCAATATCCTAATTTAAAGGCTAAATCAATTTTGCTGCAGTTCAAAATAATTTTTCTTATTCTATCAATGCAAATGACAGAAACAATTTAATTTTTATATAGGTTATGTGGTTTCTTTCCTCACCTAAAATTCTTCCCTACTATAGCTTAATCCTTTCTTCCTTTCTCAGCACTCAAATCAGCAAATATTAATAACAGACTGTGTTGGTATCAACATGCCCTCATAACACACACATCTTCAGGGTGTATCATTTAACCAAAGAGATGAGGTAAAAACGTCAATGTAGTTCTGAGAGGGCCAAGGAAATTCAAAGAAAATACTGGATATTCACTCTCTATAATTAATATTTGTGAAGCACACCTTTGTGAATTCAGACTCCAAATGTAATTCACAAATGGGAAAGGTATTATTCTCACTCCAACTAAATAAGAGTCCCAGACTAGATCTACCTCAAAAGCCTTTGCCCATCCCAATCTCTCCTAGACAGAAAGAGCAAAACTGGACCGGCTTCTTTGGTTTAGCACAATGCAAGACATAGAATACCGCTGCCTAATAAATGCAGCGAGTGCCAAGATGAATCAGAAATCATATCTACAACTACTTAGTATTTGTTGAGTTTACCATGTGCCTTGTGTGGATTACCTAAGCAGATACTGACAGTAACTTTATAAGGAAGGTAAATGTTATTTTCTCCATTTTATAGGTAAAGGAACTGAAGCTTAGAGAACTAAGCAACTGGCCCAAGATCACCTGGCTTTAAGAATGACGCTGAGATTCAAAACGTTGCAATCTGATTCCACGTGCAGTTTCACTTTTGTAGCTGCTTTAAACAAACTATCAACCCATAAAATTATAGCAAATACTTGTTAACCTCATGGCACTCTTCCATTTAATTTTGCTCTTAACCACTACATCACATTCCTTATCTCTGCCCTTGAAACACTCCGAGGGCCACGCTACCTATTAGGTACTACAGACAAATTGCCTAGGGCCAAGGAGCTATTCAGGGACCTATGAAAATATAGAAGTTCTAGGAAAATACTGAAAAAAATGTAAAATGTAATATCTCAAAATTAGAAAATGAAAATTCCCAAATTGAAGTTTGTAAATGTTTTCCTTAAACATCACAAATGTCACAGATGTATAAGTTCTAAAGCACAATTACATGTAAAATCCTCCACACTTCAAAAACAAAATAATATCTAATGTGAAGCCTGGGTGGAGTTCAAGTATCTTATATTATTTGGGATTCAGACTCCAAATGCCAGAGGGTCTGAGTGTTAAAGCCACCTGGATTTTCATATCTCCATAACAACTTTCCAGTATCCAGTTACCTAAGAAAAGAAATGGAAGTAAGCAAAAAAAAAAATCTGGGAAGAAGCAAAATAGAAGTCAAAAAAGGCCATGCACCATGCCATGTGAGTTGGCAATTATATTTCTTGGAATATTCTTTAAAGAAAAAAAGAGCATGTACAAAGACTTAGCCACAATAATGTGCAGCAAATCACTGATGCAACAGCAAAAAGTTGGGAACAATCTACATTGTCTAGCACTAGGTGATTGTTTAATAAATCCACAATGGAATTCTAAAGGGCCATTCAAAAAGATGCTGACAAAATAGTAAGTGATTAAGAGCAGCTTACCAAAACTGTAAGTATATTCCCTTTTGAGCAAAATAATTTTAATATATATACATTATAATATATAAATTTAAATATACATAAATTATACATATTATATATAAATGTAAATATATATATAACTGCTATGGTTTGAATGTGCCCCCCAAAGATCATGTGTTAGAAACTTGATCCCCAAAGCAACACAGTTGAAAAGTGGGACATTTAAGAGGTGATTAGGTCATAAATGCTCTGTCATCAGGAATTGATTAATGTTGTTATCACACGATGGCTTCATTATCACAAGTGGGCTGTTACAAAAGCAAGTCCAGCCCCCTCTTGCTCTCTCTCGAGTGCCCTCTTACCTTTCCACCTTGTGCCATAGGATGATGCATCAAGATGACCCTCACCAGATGCAGCCCCTCAGTTTTGGACTTGCCGGTCTTCAGAGCTATAAATCTGGAAATTTACTGTCAATCTCTGTTCTTTATAAGTTACCCAGTCTTGGATATTTTGTTACAGCAGCAGCAAATGAACTAAGACAATAGCAGAGTTTGGAAAGATGTGCATTACACTAAATCAAGTGATAAAAGCAAATTACCAAACAACACATATCTATGGTCCTGATTAAGTGTAAAATTGTATGTAGCGTTGTGTGTGTTAAGGAGAGAATCTGGAAGGATGCTCTGGTGAAAAGTACCTGTTGATAACAGAATTAACATCATCCCTATCCTTTCAAGCTCTTTCACAGTGGCTAGAAGCCTTGGAAACTACATTTCCTAGATTCCTTGTCAGCAGGATTTTAGCTTAGGCTCTGTGGATGAGAGGCAATCATGTCAAAGTTAGAAGACTAGAGAGAAGTAGCCAGATGCACCTCCCTACTCCCAGCAGTGGCTGGTGGAAGTGGGGACAGATGTTAGACCGATGCTTGCATGGCTTCTGGGTAAAGCTCCTGGCATTCACTCACTTTAGGCTACAGGTGGCTGAGATCACAGGTGGTGGCTTCCTGTGACTCCAGCACTTCTTGATTCCCTCAAAGTAGGATCAGTCGTGGACAATCTTTCACTACATAATACCCTATATTAAACCTCTTCCTGCTAAAATACTTCCAGTGGCTTCTCTTTTCCTGCTTTAGCTAAAAAGGAAATAATGATGATCTCTAGCAGGTGAAACTATAAATGACCTTTTCTTCTTGTTTGTATTTTCTGGTTTTTTAAAATAAACACGTACTGCATTTGAAATGTGGGAGGAGATTTGGGGATTTTTAAACAGTGGTATTTTATTTAGTTCATCATTTTATTTCTTCGTCAGGCCTTTGGTAAGCATTGAATTATGCATACTTTTCTTACACAATTTTAACAACCTTGGTTACCTATTTTCCATGTTAAAAGGAAAAGGGTACTAACAGAAAATATAACAGGAGTGAAATGTGGTGGCTGATAGAAAAGGAGTCAGAAAAAGCAGTTTTTTTTAAAAATTTGCACAGCCACCACCGCCACCCACACACACACAAATATACAACACTCTGTAAGTATTTAGTATAGGGAGGAACTTCCCCACGTATCTCAGCAAAATAAACACTTGCTATACACAAGTACAGCAACTAATATTCATATAAATTACTTCATTAAATTATGTACTTTTACATCTTGTTAAAGTAATGAGGGAAAAGCTTTAACAGGCTGATATTCCTACTAATGGCTAAAAGAAAAATATTCAATTGCTATCTAAACAACCATTTTTCAGAGGAATTCATATGCTGCCCTTTATTTTAGTAACTTTCCACTGAGAAACACTTTTTAAATTTTGTATTCAGGCCGGGCGTGGTGGCTCACGCCTGTAATCCTAGCACTCTGGGAGGCCGAGGTGGACGGATCGTTTGAGCTCAGGAGTTCGAGACCAGCCTGAGCAAGAGCGAGACCCCATCTCTACTAAAAATAGAAAGAAATTATATGGACAGCTAAAAATATATATAGAAAAAATTAGACGGGCATGGTGGTGCATGCCTGTAGTCCCAGCTACTCGGGAGGCTGAGACAGGAGGATCCCTTGAGCTCAGGAGTTTGAGGTTGCTGTGAGCTAGGCTGACGCCACAGCACTCACTCTAGCCTGGGCAACAGAGTGAGACTCTGTCTCAAAAAATAAAAAATTAAAAAAAAAATTTTGTATTCAGTCATTACCCTATCCTGTTCATTTCTATTTCCAAGGGTTTTAGCAAAAACAGCCTGTCCCAGGACACTTAACACATAGAAAACTATCTTCCAAATGGTTAAACAACAAAAAATGAGTACCTGAGTAATGTTTCATAAATTCCTTCAGCAACTCCAAAGGCAATTGTTATATAAATAAAAAATTGTTATAAGACTATTTACCTCAATAGACTTTATGATAGCAGTTAACTACACTAAAAGATTTTAAATGCAATAAAAAAATAAGACTGTGAGCAGAGACTGGGAAAAAAACTGGTAATTTTTTCAGAACTTAGTATTTTCATTATCAAAGATAAGTTAACTAACCTGTTGGGCCCATTTTAATCCAATTGATACAAATTAATGGCAAATTCCATACCCAAATACAGCTAAGTATAGAATTCATTAAAAATTTTAGTTTAAAATACGAGCAATTTCCTAAAAATTCTTGGTGTACTCTCATTTTTCTTGCTGCTTTAAACAGATTACCAAGACCATATAATTATAAAACACAGTTCTAACCATAAAATTCTTCCCAGTAGTTTGTAAAAATTCCTTTAAAAGTCATAGTGTAATGGTTGTACCTGACCCCTCTGGCCATGTATAGACATTCTGTGTTATATTCTTTACAGGAAGGAGAGCAAATCTTTACAACCAGTGGGGAAAAAAATTAAATATCCCATAATAGTCTCTTCTTTCAAATACCAAGCTTGATCGAGCTCACATTCCAAATCAGTTAAGGATTATTTGAACTAGGAAACTAAAAAGTGGCAGGGATCAGACAAGGCCAATGCAGTAACAAAATCCACAATCATTAGGATTATCATTATTGATAACATGTATGGATCAATTACTGTGTGTGAGCACTATGCTAAGCACATTGCAGGAATACTTCATTTAATCCACACAGCTCTATGATGAAAGTGTGATTATCTTCATTTTACAGATGAGGAAATGAACGTAAAGAGGTTAAGTTGAATGCCCAAGATAACACGGCTATTACGTGATGTCAGTCCAATTTATATCCAGGCCTATCTAATTCCAAAGCCTTACCAATCCCCAATCTGAACTTTTCCATACACGATAAGACGACAAAAGCAAAAACAGACATCTTCCTGAGTCATCCGTTATCAAAACACTTATAGGAACACAAATCCTAAAACCCCCTCTTCCATATGCTAAAGAAGGCAATCGCAAACTTTTTACTCAAAGAAGAAAGCTTTCAGACCACCCTTTGAAATTTAGTAAGTCAATCTACATAAAATGTTATATCCTATTTGTTTTCTCTAAGCTGCATGATTAAAAACCCAAATTAGCCCTGCTGCAGTGATGACTGACAACAAGAGAAAAGTCAGAAGTACAATAACTGAAGGTCACAGTTGACCCTGATTCCAGAAGAAGGTCAGACTCAATTCAGTATATTGTGTTTAATCACAATAAATTTTAAAATATACAATACTAATAAAGTTCTCATCTTAAATTTGAAAACTTTAAAATTTCAGCTTTTAAAGGGTAAGCTTGAGTCACATAAAATTTACTTAGGCAGACTCTTTATTAACACCATCAGACAAATAAAACATTACTAAATTGCTTATTATCCTAAAAATAAAGCAGATTCTCTTCTCCTCCCAAATTCTAAAACAAAACAGTAACAAATGAAAATATAACTCATTATTATCAGCTCAGGTTAGAAGTTTCTTAACAGTTTTCTTTACCTTTTATAAAAGGAATATGAGTTAAGCTTATAAAAGTTGAAAAATACAAAGAAGCAAAATTAGAAAATAAAAGTTACCTATAATCTTACTAACATGTATATCTACATTATATTCCTGTGTTTTTCTTTTTTATGAGCTAAGTATAAAATATAAGCTTAAGGCCGGGCGCGGTGGCTCACGCCTGTAATCCTAGCACTCTGGGAGGCCGAGGTGGGCGGATCGTTTGAGCTCAGGAGTTCGAGACCAGCCTGAGCTAAGAGCGAGACCCCATCTCTACTAAAAATAGAAAGAAATTACATGGACAGCTAAAAATATATATAGAAAAAATTAGCCGGGCATGGTGGTGCATGCCTGTAGTCCCAGCTACTCGGGAGGCTGAGGCAGGAGGATCGCTTGAGCCCAGGAGTTTGAGGTTGCTGTGAGCTAGGCTGACGCCACGGCACTCACTCTAGCCTGGGCAACAGAGTGAGACTCTGTCTCAAAAAAAAAAAAAAAAAAAAATATAAGCTTAAAACAAGTAACCTGCAGACAAAGAAATAATGAGTTCAATACAAGGGGAAAATTCAGGATAGACAGTAGGTCACCCCTGCAGTAATGTCTAATAGAATAACAATGCTATGCCTCCCATGAACACTATTGGAGGCAAAAGAAATTCTGGATATACTATAACAGGGTATTAATCTACTCTGAAAACTATTTAAATCATTTTTCAATCCTCAAAATGGTTAAGAAAGATAAATAAAATGTAAATCAAGTCATTTAAAGGTATGTTGGTTTCTTTATTATTAAGAGAAAATGTTCTATTAGAACAATGGGCCACTACAGAGACAGCGGCTGGAAAAAAAAAGTCACATTATTATCAGCCAGGTGAGAATTAACTGTTAGCAGATTGGCCACGTGAGAATGAAATAGGTTCTGTTAGAGTCAATCAAATGGGATATGATATCAAGGGAGATATAAAGTAAAACTTCCTACCGCCTGAGTTTAAGACTTTTCTTACCCACAAACTTAGCATAGACAATTGGATGGGTCCTTTAGATTACTATGTTTTTCAATTATCTAGAAACAACCACAATAAGCTTACTATAAACAATACTAGTTTAGACAAAAATGCTGTGATTGTTGATAAAAAGCCCTTAAGTGCCATCATACAGTAATGAGATGAAGCAGCCAGGCCGGGGCTATACGACTCGGAAGTTTAAACGAAAGTAAATACCAAGGGTTTTGTTCATTATTTTCCCATGAAGAATGAAAGCTTAGTGGAACATACAGAAAACATACCTGAAACTATCATTTTCTAAAAGCAGATATTTTACAAATATCTTTTTTTTGACGTAGAAACAACTTCAAGGACAGACTAATGTTTTTAAAAAGAGAATCCACCAATTAAAAAATACTAAATAAAACTACTGCTTTTTTTGTTTTGTAATTTTTGGCAAGAAACCTCAGATTTTAAAAATACATATGGAAATACCACCAAGGGCAGACAGTGACTAATATTTAATATCTTTATCACTGATATTTTTTCCCCAACAACCCTGTATCAGGAACTTAAGGGCTTACCCCCTGATTTTTGAAAAGGTCTTAGAAAATACAATTGCAAGGACATTAAAAGGCACGTGTTATGAGCGGAAAGGACCTCAGGACTCTGTCCTGCCTGGACCACTGTAGAGAGAAGAACGAAGAAATGCTCCCACCTGAGGTCCAATTTCCCAACCAATCTTCCTGACTTCACTTCCACTGTTTTGTCCCTTCTCTGATCTCTCACTTCACTAATATTAAGCAACACAGAAGTTACATTTAATTTTCTTTTTATTTTGTTAAAGTGTTTTCTTCCCAAAATATTCACTGGCTTTTCCAGGAAAAGCACTAGATAGATAACCTACATCTACACCTAAATTGATACCATAGAGTCCTTTCCAGAGCACCAGGTGCATTACTAGGCAGCTGCCAACGTGGTTGACCCTTAGGAACCAAGTTTTTCTAGCAGACTCCTTTGTGAAAAGGAAGTCTCACTACTGGTCTCTGGTTGAACTGAAAAATTTCAACCACACTTTTTCCACAACCACACTTTCCACAGCACCCAAACCACTTGGTACAGTGGCAATATGCTTCGGGTCAAGTAAGTCAACATGCCTATTTCTTGTTTATTTCTCTCCAGGGCTAAAATGAAGACAGCAATGTCGTGTTCATACTACCTCTAAGCTAGTATAATTTCTTTTCACGCAGGTTTTTAAGAACTATAAATAGAGTATATCTCATCAAGAACACAAACACAAGGCTGCATTTTCTCTGTCAAGTCCATACTGTCTACGGCAATCCATATCTATTTTTAATGTTTTAAATTTTTAATCATATTTAAAATGGTTCTGGCATCTGATTGTATAAACAAAAGCAGAGGAAATGTTTAAGATAAATTTCACAAGCTAATGTTCCCCAGAGAAATGTCAGAAGGCCACAGACATAAAATGTTAACATGGAAGATGCAGTCAGCTTAAGTGTGAACTACCCAGTTTGATGGTCCTCTGGAAGGTTATTGTGCCCAGGGTGTATATATAACCCAGAGTACAAAATTGAAATTACACCACTAATCACTCATAGCAACAGTAACAAAAAATTTTAAATGCTCTAAATTATGATCAGATAACTGGAGAAATATTTTCCTATCCTGCAGCAAGCACTCAATTCATGAAACAAAAGGAAGGAAATGCATTTGACCTTAAAAGTATTCATAAATTTCCAAGGACAGATCCCAAAGATGATCAGGGTTTTTTTTTAATCAATCCTGAAATATATAAGTGCAAAAAAATGATCTTGTTTTCTCAAAATAATATTTGAATTCTCTAGCCAAATGCTGTCAACATTTTCCACTAACCTATGCATAGGAACCATCAACCTTGGCAGAGTGACAGTTAAGCAAGCACTAACAAAAATTCTAATTAAAAATGGGCTGGGTGTGGTGGCTCACGTTTGTAATCCCAGCACACTGGGAGGCCGAGGCGGGAGGATCATTTGAGGTCAGGAGTTTGAGATCCGCCTGAGCAAGAGACCCCGCCCGTCTCTACTAACAATAGAAAAAATTAGCCAGGCCTGGTGGCATGTGCCTGTAGTCCCAGCTACTTGGGAGGCTGAGGCAGGAGGATCACTTGAGTCCAGGAGTTTGAGGTCGCTGTGAGCTAGGCTGATACCACAACACGATAGCCCAGGCAACAGAGCAAGGCTCTGTCTCAAAAAAAAAAAAAAAAAGTCACAACTAGTTTTTTTAAGACTTCACATGGTTTTTACATAGTAACTACAAACATCTAATTATTTACACACATACACACAGTGGGATGATGGGCAGACAGAGAGAGAGAGAGAGAGATGTAAATAGATAATGGGCAGTAAAATCCTAGCAATAGGAGACAAACTCAATTGTGCCAGAAGAGCCAGACAGAAGTGCATGCATGGGAAAATTTAAAGGGCAGCTGACATAAGAACCTCAATTTACCTTGCAACACAGACGTGCAATAAACATTCCTGGGCCCTGCCCTCTGGAGCACACAGCCCGGTCGCTCCTGTCTCTCCTGTAGCAGGGCATTGGAGTCACAGGAGCTGGCACTAGGTTCCAGCTCCAGCCATGTGATGTACAGGCAATTTATTTGAGCCTTAATGCAATCATCCATCAATAAGCACGAAATGATTTCTCTCCCATAAAATTATCTTGAGGATTAAGTGAGCCAATGTGCATGAAGAAGGCACTCTGTAACCCATCGTGCACAACACACATGGGAAGTGTCCCTGTTCTTACAGAGAGGACTGTCCCCTCCAGCTGTCTTTCTCCAATGTGCCATAATGTTTGGAAAGCACTGAGGTTTTCAGATATAATTAGGATGTACAAACACTATAATTAAAGTTACTTCAACCAACACTGGAGTGCTTACTTAGTAGGCATGGTCCTTTACCCAGCCCTGTACTAGACATTATGGAAGACAGAAAAGAAAAACAAGATTTGGTCCTTTTGCTCCAGAAGTAAAGTCTGACTAGGCAAACAAAACCAGCACACACAAAATAGCAGCAAGGCACAGGGTCTAGCACGTGACTGAGCGCAAAACTTGTAGGTGGGACTTAACTTTGAAATCTAAAAGGAAGGAAGCATTCTCAATTTTAATTGACCAAAAGTTTATGGAAGGCATTCCAGAGATAGAGCCTAAGCAGAGGTATACAGGTAGGACTGTACCTGTGGGCCTGACAAGGGACTGTCTTGAATTGTGAGTACTGAAAGGAACAGAAATTGTTCAAACTATGGAGGACCCAAATGCCAAGAAAAGATTTCTAAACTTAATCCAGTAGGCCTAAAACATAGACTAGATGGATCCCAAAGTCACACAGAAATATTACCATGGAAAATTTTGGAAAGGGTAAGAAAAAGTGTCAAAGGAAAAGAGACTAAGGCTGATTGGAAATGGTTTAATAAAATGCAAAACCTCGGTCACTAGTAGGCTCATTTCTAAATCTTAATTCCTTGACCCACTTTTTTAAGGCAAACCCAGAAACACTTGATTCAGAAGAAACAGATTTTATTCCTGATAAGCCAGGGTAGGTGCAAGGGTTGACTGTCACCCCCACGTGGTTTACCAGGCTAGAAGCAGCACAGGTTTCAAGTGAAGCATTTGGAGATCAGAGAGGCAGCTTCCAATCCTATGTCAACCTGAATAAGTCACTTGATCTTTGTTCCCCAGTGTCCTCATCTACAGAGTGAAACAGTACCTCTTTACATGGCTATTTTGAGGCTTAAATTTTTTAAAAAGGCTAGAAACTTTAAGCAGTATACAAATGTTAATAAGAATTACACAGCACACTTTGCTAGTTGATGAGCACCCTGAGGACAGGGCATGTGTTTTATTTTCCATTACAAGCCCAGAGACTAGCTAAGTCTCTAACATCTACAGGAATGCAGTAAGTCTTTGATTGTTGAATGAGTGTCAAATTTAATGTAATGCATCTTTGGTGAGCACTCATTATCCACTGTGTACTTACTAGGTCCTGAGGCTCAAACCATAAAGAAAACAGAAAGGGCTCCTATTCTCACACAGCCTGTGGGCTAGTGGGGAAGACAAGCGCCATACACACAATTACAACTGTGGGAAGCATCACACAATAGGACGCACAGAGGCTATGCAAGTCTAGAGCAAAGAAGGGAGCAGTTAACTCAGTCCAGAAGGTCAGAAAAGACCTTCAAGTCAAGCAAGTGACAGTCATCAATTACTTCTATAATTTTCCAGAGTAACAAAATCTATTAACACTTAACTTCCCTCTGATTTAAATATAGATCATTTTTTTCAAATATTGATTCAGATATTCCATCAAAAGGGGAGAGTGTAATTTTCCAAAAAAGATGGAAGGAAGAAAAAGGCTTCCTGGTAAGTTCAAGTGGCATCAAATGTGTCCTGCCTACCACAGGTAGGAATAGAAGCATAGTGTTCACCCATAATCAGCTTTTTGTCAGAAAAATCTTAATTGCTATAAAGATCTGTGTAGTCACAGATCTTTCTTAAAAAGGAACATGTATCTAAAGCATAATGTACAAGTATCTCTGATTTCAAATATATTTCAAGTAATACTTTTGATTTTGAAGTTGTTAGTTTCAAAATTCAAGCTATGGGGATGTGATCCTCCAAAGTCAACCAATAAAGGCATTAAAGTATTAAAAGCTTTAAAATAATACCCAGCTATCAAATTTATAATCTGTATAGGAAAAAAATACTATAGGAGCTCTATCAATAAATGAGAGAGAAGAGAACCTGTACTCAGGCAGGAGCAGCCTGAGCAGAGACAATGGGCAGCTCAGACATGTCACAGAAGTCCCTCGTGACTCACTGAGTATCACAAGGGCAGCCAGAAAGTTCACTCAGCATTTACCATGTGCCAGGTACCGCACTAAGCACTTTCATGAAAATTTTGACACAATCCTCAAAACTCCAAGGGGTAGGAATTTTACAGATAAGGGCACTAAGATTCAAGGAAGTTAAGTAACTGCCAGAATCCTAGCAGTTCTATCTGACTCGGCTTACAGATTCGAACCACTGTGCTGGTAAACCCTAAAGGGGCACAGGAGATGTCAAAAATTACTAAACATTTTCAAATCTGAGTGACTAAGAGACTGATGACACCATCAATTAAAACGGCCAGTACAAGAACGACACTGAGTTCCAGACATTTTATGTTTTGGGGTTACAGAAGAACAGCCAAGGAGAACTGTCCGGCAGACAGTCAGGAATGAAGAAGTGCAAAATCCAAGATGGAAGAGAGGTTGAGTATCCCTGATCCGAAATGCCTGGACAAGAGTGTTTCGAATTTCAGATTTTTTTAGGGGCTGGATTTGGGAATATTTTCAGAATACATACTGATTGGGCATTCCTAACCTAAAAATCCAAAATTCAAAATGATCCAATGAGCATTTCCTTTGAGCATCATGTCAACACTCAAAAAGTTTTGGATTTTGGAGCATTTCAGATTTTGAATTTTCAGGTTAGGAATGCTCAACCTCTATGGATTAGTGCTGAGATGTACAGACCCAGAAACTGACTGGAAAAAGGTAGCAATGGAATAGAACAACATTCAATTATTTAATCTACAAATATTTTGTGAGCACCTTTCCTATGCCAAGTACAAGGCCAACTCGAGGAAATAAGACTGAAAGTTTCTGCTCTTAAGTAGCTTTCAGACTGGCATCAGTGAAGGGAATTAATGAGACCTGAATATATGCTGTGAAAAGCACCTTTGGGAAACACCCACACGCAGAGTTGGGAAAGACAGTACAGGAAGAAGAGGACACCACCTGGAAATGAAAATACTACAGAGTGAGATGAAAAACCCAAATACCATGATTTCAACAAGGCGGTGGAAACAGAAGCCAGAGTGCAGATGGCAATGATTTTACTAACAGCAGATCTGGGAAAGGGGACTGTGGATTCTACAATCTGAGCCAACACAGACAAGTCTTTAGCTCTCTAAGAGCATATAATGTTTCAAAACTGCAAATCTAGATTGTTACAAACCGAGTCAGGTAGTATAGATGAAGAGGGGGAGGCTAGGGATAGAAGCAGCAAGATGAAGAAACAAAGAATATTTTGGCACATCCTATTTCAGAAGCAGTGTAGCTGAATTCGAGTAATTTTGATTTAAAAAAAAAAAGAAGAAAAAGAAACCACTATATGAAAATGAATCATAAAGTAAAAAGTACTTTTAAGGCATATTTTTAAATGTATTTCCAGAGTTTCACGTGCCAAATGAAAAAATATCAATCAAAAATATACCTCAGATTATCCATATCTATTAATGAACTGGATACAGTTTACCATTCAAGTCTTCTCCAATGTATGCATTAGTTATCATTTATAAAATTGATAAATCAGTAGTCATTGGTTATAAGTTTATATTTAAGAAAAGTAAAAACAAGTCAATGACTTGAAATATACTCGATAGTTATCCTAAAGGTAAAACTTACATCTACCCTTTAGATGATCATATATTAAAGCTTTATTGAACGGTAATGTATTTTTAAAGAGAATATTTAATATAACTATTGCTTGAATCAAATTCACTATGGAACTATTATACTACCACTCCTCAATTTAAGCATATGATTTCAGTCCTAGAGGAAAGGAATATAAAAAAGTATTGAATCTGGGCTAATTCTTTTATGTGGCTTCAGTGAGCCTATTTTAACGAAATTTCCAGGTGGCTGATAAATTCTAATAATTTACCTTTTAGCCTATTCTTAATAGAACGTGAGAAGTTGCCTATAAGCCTAGATAAATCAGACATCTTAAAGTACAAAAAGCCTAAGAATTTGTCTTTTCCAATACCATTCTGTTAAATACAAGAAACCAAGGCCAGGAGTGGTTAAACGGTTTTCCCAAGCTGAGAGACCTGAATGTTGGATGATAAATGAATGGATGCGTAGATAGAAAAGGTAATATATATATATATATATATATACACATAATGTACAATTTCCTCTAAGTATTATAAAAAATTAAGCATTATGTTTAATCAGTTATACATGTAAACATATAAGTATTAACATGTTAATACAAAGACTGATAGAATGTTTATTTCCATAAATGTCAGCACAACTTAATATGCAAACCATCTTATGAAATCACCATAAACTATGTGGTATCTTAAAAACAGAAAATTAAAAGACACAAAATATCCCAGAAATGGAACGCAGACACATAAAATTTTAATATATAATAAAGGGAACTTTTAAAAAAAATCAGTGAGAGAAGAAATTGACATTGGTTTTCATCAGTTAAGACGACTTTCTGATGAAATAATTCCTTGAAATCGTTGCATAAAAAGGGAGACAAAAATCAGCGGTAATCTTTTCTTTAATGTCTAGTCTTATCTCCATATTACAGAAGCAGTTGAAATGTCTTTGCTTTGCATTTCAATCAGACAGGAAACAGTCATACTTTTTTTCCAGAACATAGTTTATGAAAACGTCAAGATCTGCAACTCACTGAGATGGGAATATAGCACAATGCTCTGTTAGACTTGATGTACTGCATGTAATAAAATGAGACCAGTAGGTGCAATGTTACCATCTGAGGGATTTATTAAACCAAGGTTCATTTAATAGTTGAAAAGCTAGACAAAATGCACAGGAGTTCACTGTTACCAACAGTATATAAGCATGGCTATACACTAACAAAATTTGGGGGCAAATAATAGGCATGAAACTTTTCACAACTATGTGACAAATTTAAAAGAAAAGATCTCAAAACACAAAATAAAACACAACCCGGGAGAACTGTCAGCTAACTAACATTGACATAATACTGCTTAAAGATGGTAAGCATTTCTATCATCTATTGGCTAGAAGGGAGAGACAGGGCATTTTGCTCATCTAAAAAGCTATGAAATGATGATCTTTCATAAACGTATATATCTTAGGATAATCTATTCTAAATCAGGAAAATTCTACCCAAGTAGTTTGAACTCACCTGTTTCTTTGATGAAGAAGCTCCCCACCTACCCCTTATGTTTTCTGTAATTTTTAAAAAGAAATACTTTTTTGAAAATTAAAATAAGTTCAAAGAAAATATTAACATTGCCCTCTCCTCCAGTGAGAAGGGATCCTCCCTCTACTGAATTTCTCAGCACCTTGTTTGTACCTGTACGATGATGGGCATATTTTTCCTTAGGATTATTTGTGTGTGTGTGTGTGTGTATATATATCTTTATGGCTCATCTCCCTTGTAGCATTTAAGCTGAGAACAGAAGAGCATTTTTTATACTTTCTCCTCCCTACAACATATTACACTGTGTTTTCTACATAGTAGATATATAAATAGCATAAACTTATTAGTCTTTTAATTAATAATACATTTCTTTCCTTACCACCTGCAATATATCTTAGCAAAAATAGTTGGTTATTAATCTATTCATGCCTTTAGAACTAATATTCCGTTTCAAGAAATTATTATAGTAGATGGAGGAATACAGGAACAACTTAATGACACCATGAGGAAGCAAAACAGTAAATCCAGACTACAGGATATTCTACAAGAAAAGTGACCAGGTTAATGTATCACATTACTGGAGAAAAGGACTGCTGTAGATTAAAAGAGACTGAGCATAAAGAAAATTCAAATGCAAGCTATGGGCCTTTTTTGGATCCTGATTTGAACAGCCAAATGTAAAAAGACATTTGTGAGAGAATCTAAGAAATCTGAATATGGACTGTACGTTAGATTATACCAAGAAATTGTTGATTTTGTTAGGTGTCATAATGGCATTCTGAGTTGGTAAGAAAATATTTAAATTTTTAAAGATGCATATCAAAGCATATAAGGACTAAAATGACATGATAACCTGGGATGTGCTTTAATATTCAGGCAAAATAATCATTACACATTGGATATATGTATCAAAATATCACACTGTTTATCACAGTGCTCCCCATAAATATGTATAATTATGTGTCAATTAAATATATATACATTTATTTAGGCAGAATAAAGGAGTATAGTTTAAGCAAACATGGTAACCTTGATAACTGATGAATCAGGATGATGAGCATGTGAGAGTTTATATGCTCTTTGTGTACGTTTAAAATTTATTATAAATAATTTTAGATTATTCAAATGATACAGTGTTTATATAGATTATCCATGGATATTAAAACACAAAATTTAAATGTCTTCATAAAGAATTATAGCCAACTTCTTCCTCATTTTACAAATAAGGAAAGTGAAACCCAGAGAACTTAAGTGGTCTGCTCAAAATCACACAGCCATCATTGGCAGTCAACTATCACTGCCAGCACGAACAACCAGCACTATTCCCTGGAGGCAGCTTTAATTCCATGCCACAGATTTTGGCATTTGGTAAAGCAGAAAAGAGACTAATTCTCAGTAATTCAACTATCTTACCATTTTATTTCAAATTTGTACTTTTGAACATTAAGCACGGCCCCCATGTAACTCATGTGAGAAATAGTTCTATTAATATATTAAAAATATATAAATCTATTACATGCTTAACAGTACAGCTAATATATGTTTTTCTCATGGCCAGTAAGCACAGCTCCATGAGGGTTCTCATGCCCACAAAGGCCAGCACAGCACACTGTACTGGACATCCCTCGTGCCTATATCTGTGCTTTCCTCGGAATCTGTGGCATAGGCCAATTGGTTCATTTAATTTTTCTGACATTTTATGGACTAGCAATAATGTTCACTCATCAAACTAGCTAACAAAAGGCATGCAAATCATAGCATTAGCCACGCAAGTGCCAAAGTGGGTATTAAGATATAGTCTTCAAGCGTTCAAGGCAAATGACACCTCAGAAGGAGTAGCTGAAGAGACTATGATTCAGTGAGCTGGGTGGCAGTCATGGAGCAACTGGCAGAAGTCCTCTGCCTAGGAGAGAGGGACAGTAGTTTGCATGGACAGAACCTGAAAAAGACTAGGCAGAGACATGTTCGGGTGATCCGAAGGGAACAAAACAATGACTATGAAGTGTGATTTAGGGAACACAGCTCCATAGGGACTATGCTGTGAGGATCTTGTAAAAGTACTCTGTGGTAGGCTGAACAATGGCATCCAAAGATATCCATGTCCTGATCCCTGGAAACTGTAAATATGACCTTATTGTGGCAAGAGGGACTTCACAGGCACTATTAAAGATCTTGAGATTAAAGGGATTATCCTGGATTATCTGGGTGAGTCCTAAATATTATCACAACTGTCTTAATAAAAGGGAGGCAGAGCAAGATTTGACCACAAAATAGGTGATGGCGATGTGACAATGGAAACAGAAATTAAAGTGATGTGCTTTGAAGATGGAGGAAGGGGCCACAGGGCAAAGAATACAGGTAGCCACTAAAAATTGGAAAAGATAAGGAAATGGATTTTCTCCTTGGAGAGTCTAAAGAGAAGCAGTCCTGCCAACATCTTGACTTTAGCCCAGTGAAACTGATTTTGGACTTTTGGCCTCCAGAGCTGTAAGATACTAAATGTGGGGTTTTTTCAGCCACTAGGTTTGTGGGAATTTGTTACAGCAGCAACAGGAAACTAATACATATTCCAATGCTAAGGAATATATTCCCACAATAAATAGAATATGCCCATGTAAAAGAAATTTACAACAAAATAATGAAAAGTATGTGAATATATGAAAAACTCTTAATATTTGGAGGCTTAAATGAAAATATAGTGTATAATTTATTCTAGACTGTTTAGCTTGGGGGGGATATTTTGTTTGTTGTCTTGTTTTATTTGTTTACAATACTTAAATTTGCCAGAGCTTTAAGAGGGTTTGTTTTGTTGGTGGTAGGTTTTTACTACCAAAGGTAATCTTTCTCCAGAAACTATTTAGTCCTCCTCTACCTTTATCAACAAAGGCTAGACCCATTGCTCTTTAAAATCTGCTCATTTCAAATTCTGAATATAAATGTCCTCCGAGTCTGTTCCCATTAAGTAGCTCACTTCCAAGTTTAACAACTGAAAGGGGTTAGGGGACAGTTAAGGCTCCTCTACCTATTTCCTGCAATTGCACTTGCAAAGTCTGTAAATTTAATTGAAACATAAAACTTCAATCTCATTACTTGAAAACTGGGGGGCGGGAAAGCATACTATCTGTATCTAAAGCAACGTTCCTGCAGTCATAAGTAAGAGGAGCGTATAAGTTATATTTTCTTCTTGGCCTTTAGAAAAAGCCTAGTTCAAGGCCGGGCGCGGTGGCTCACGCCTGTAATCCTAGCACTCTGGGAGGCCGAGGCGGGTGGATTGCTCAAGGTCAGGAGTTCGAGACCAGCCTGAGCGAGACCCCGTCTCTACTAAAAATAGAAAGACATTATATGGACACCTAAAAATCTATATAGAAAAAATTAGCCGGGCATAGTGGCGCATGCCTGTAGTCCCAGCTACTCGGGAGGCTGAGGCAGTAGGATCGCTTAAGCCGAGGAGTCTGAGGTTGCTGTGAGCTAAGCTGACGCCACGGCACTCACTCTAGCCTGGGCAACAAAGTGAGACTCTGTCTCAACAAAAAAAAAAAAAAAAGAAAAAGCCTAGTTCACAATAGTGATAAAATCAAAATATGAGAGCATCACCACTGATTTCAGGGCTGCCTTATTTGAATGAAAAATAGTTTTTGACATTATCATGACCATACTCAAAAAGCTGTTTCTTAATTCTAATCCAAGGAATTCGAATTTATTCAAGGAAATTTCAAAAAGGTCTTTTTTTTTTTTTTTTTTTTTGTTGAGACAGAGTGTCACTTTGTTGCCCAGGCTAGAGTGAGTGCCGTGGCGTCAGCTTAGCTCACAGCAACCTCAAACTCCTGGGCTCAAGCGATCCTACTGCCTCAGCCTCCCGAGTAGCTGGGACTACAGGCATGCGCCACTATGCCCGGCTAATTTTTTTCTATATAGATTTTTAGGTGTCCATATAATGTCTTTCTATTATTAGTAGAGACGGGGTCTCGCTCAGGCTGGTCTCGAACTCCTGACCTTGAGCAATCCACCCGCCTCGGCCTCCCAGAGTGCTAGGATTACAGGCGTGAGCCACCGCGCCCGGCCTCAAAAAGGTCTTATATGCTTCTCTTGGAACAATAAGAACTCTATGTTTATTTCATTTTTAAAATACTGATATCTTTTAGAACCAGTGAGAATAAATTCTCTAAAATTATTCTGTGGAATGGCTAGATGAAAATATTGCAAAACCCAAGACTTTCCTACATGTCATCTTTAGGAAAAGAAACAGATGTACCTCTACTTAACTTAGAATCATAAATTCTTTCACTGCTAAGGAAGAATCCTGAGACACAGATTTGGACCAAAACTCTCAAAACAGAGCAGAATATGTATTTTGCCATTCTTTCTCTCCCTGTGAAAACATAAACAGAACTAAGCAGACTCTGTGTGTCTTTTATACGTAAAATTATTTTTAAGCCATTTAAGATGAATCATATAGTCACAATAAAGAATTCCTAATTATTTTAGGCAAAGATGTGTGCCCAGGAGGAATGGCTCCTACAAAAAGTATAGTTCTAACCAAAAACTATATTTCTAACCAAAAACAGCACTATTAAAAACTGTACCCATCTTATACATCAAAATAAGTCCCAAAAATAAGTTATGATAGAAACTTAACCAATAAAAATTAATTATATGTTGTATTTAGCATTTTAAAATATTTTCAAATATCACATTCAGAAAATTTCAGACTGAAAATGTACTCTGGGGTTATTCTGTAAACCACTGGGTTGTTATTAAGAGAAAAGCATACACGAAACAAAATATAGCTATGCACCAAGGCAAATGAGGAGAAATGCTATAAGAAACTCCTAAAAAAGTAACTATAAGGATATATGTAGCTTTGATTAGAATACAAGAGAATCCATCAAACACTAGCAAAAATAGCCTCTAAATTCCCTCTTATCACTTTCCTCCATAAAATATATTCACCTCCCACAGATTAAGCTAATTGATGAAGCAAGGTTCCAGTTGGCAAACATTTGTATCAGCCAATTTGTCAATGAGACTGTTGGTGGTATTCTACTTTCAAAATAAATTCCTAAGTTTTCTCCATTTTGGGCTATGACAGCTGCAAGATTCCAGTTTCCTACAGTTCTCCAAAGCAAAGCAGTTGCTTCTAATTATTCATTCATTTTAAAGCAATTAAGCCAAATGCGATTTGATTCCATTCAAGTTAAACACTGAGCACCTCCAAAAAAAAAAAAAACTCTAGAAAAGCAAAGAGTTTATAGTGCCAGTCAGCAAGTATTAATAAAATGCAGAGTGATAGGGTTTATAAAAGAGGTAAACACAATTCTTCAGGAATAAAGAGGAGCAGCAGCATCCACTGAACGGAGTCTACTCTCTCCTACGGGGTTAGAGACAGTGAAATATTCAGTGGAAAGCAAGGTGTCTGACAAATACACAATTTGGTGTTCAGTCATTGAAATTAGGAATAAGTTTTCTCATCAGAATAATGAGGACGAACATTTCACTCACTCAGTTACAAAAATGAGTAAGAAACCATCTGTGCCCTGAAGAAGTTCAAAGCCAGCTATGGAGAGATAAGGAGACAGGAGGGTGCCGTGGTAACTCCCAAGACAAGGGGGGTACTGAGGGAGCCCACAGGAGAGGCACCTGACCCGACGTGGCCCTCCAAGGCCATCACCTGTGTTGAACTGAAGACAAATGGGAATTAACCAGCAAATCCAAAGGGAAAGGTGTTCCCTTCCCTAGTCCAAGGAGGGACCAACTACAACGCAAGATGAAAGAAGACCTGGCACATTCAGGCCATGGTCTAACAGAAGGGAAGTGAGGCTCCGAACTACACCCATGGCACAAGCACAGAGACATCGAGAAGGTGAAGTATCTGAACTCTGTGTGTAACTAAATTTAAACAAGGTTGACAGTTGTAAGAGAATTTTGTCTTTTTTAATATATGAAAGATGAGGACACACTTATGCCCCTTTGGAAACTTTACCGTAATTCTATGATTTGGGGGGTGAAGTTAAGGACATAATTAAAGTTCCTACATTTGAAAAACTAATAATTTTTAAAATGTATATTGCTAGATAAAACATCCTGAAAACATACCCATAATTTCTTTTAATACTTGGAAAATAAATCTAAAAAATGTTTGGAATAATCAACTAATACCTTAATGCAACTTATAACACTTTTGAATAGTAATGGAAAACCTCTATGACAAATTTGAGGAAACTGCATTTAGCCTATTAAAAAAAATTATATTTTACACATTGGTTGTGCATGAGATTAGAATAGGATTATTCATAGATTAGAACCAAGAAAGTAAATCAGATACTGGGTCTGGGTTTTATTTACTTATTTTGAGACACAGTCTCGCTCTGTCACCCCAGGTAGAGTGCAGTGGCATCTTCTTAGCTCATTGCGAGCTCAAACTCCTGGGCTCAAGCGATCCTCCTGCCTCAGCCTCCCAAGTAGCTGGGACTACAGGCAAGGCTAATTTTTTTATTTTTAGTAGAGACGGTGTCTCACTCTTGCTAGGACTGGTCTCAAACTCCTGAGCTCGAGCAATCCTCCCAGAGTGCTAGGATTACAGGCAAGAGCCACCGTGCCTGGCCTGGTTTTTAAATTATAAACAAAAGATCTAAATTCAAACAAATTTTTCCCTCCAAGTTTTTAAATATATGGCAATCTAGAGAAACAACAATGACAGTGTATGAAAATCACCATCCCCCTTTGATTAGCCTTAGTTTGCAACTTGTGTTTTTAATTATTTCATTCATTTACTTAATTGACTGTAAGGAAAACCAAAGCTGGCCAAGCTGAGTCATGAATGAGTCACAGCTCCTTTCCTGGAGTAGCCACAAGCCTGACTGTTGCTTATTACACTTAACCTGAATTTCAAGTTGAAGAACAACACGTAACAGAAAGCCAAGGGCTGCCGATGATGCCAAAGACACTGTCAGGACCATAAGGGTGTCCTGAGAGTACCATTGATGCACTTCCTTTCCAGGATGGAATTTATGCACTTATGCCTCATCCCAAACCACGGAAAAGAAACACCTGTGTCACACTCCGCTGCTTCCCCAATCAATCTTATAACTTCATATACGTCATTCCTTAAAAGGCAGGGACAACTCAGAGTACACCCCTTTACTGCCTTCTTAATGCTGCCAATCAGATGTCCAAAGACTGGGAAACGGGAGGACCATAGTGACCACTGAGATCGCCACACTTACAAACAGACAAGCAAAGGATATCTAGCAAGTGTGACAGAGTCTGCACACAACACTCCCCCTGCCCATAAAATAGCTCCAGCATTCACACTATAATCCTGCTTTAATAAGTAATGCTCATACGACACACAAAAATCACAGTACTTCAAAAGTAAAACAGATTTAAAAGACAGATACCATGAAATATGTGATTATTTACATTAAAAACACAACCACTGTTGAGGTGTTACTTCTTATAGAGGCAGGGATGAAACCAGTGCATCACTAATTGGTTCCTTCCATGCTGACTGTGGAATGCTCCAGCCTCTGCACAATGAATGTGGCCAGTGACTGCAGCAGCTGTAACATCAGCACAAAAGGTTTTCTTCAAACCAAACTTCCATTTCTGCCTGTCAAATACCAATATGTCATTTCCTTCCTGCTGGACTCTATGGTTTTTCATAGATAAGGACCATGTAATTCCTAAACTTAACACTATTGGTATCCTCTACCATTTGAGGTCAGTAGAAAGCATTCAACAAAGTATGATTAATGCCAAATGAGCAAGGAATACCTACAACTGTTTCTTGGCCTTTTATTCACCTCCCAACCACCAAGTTGACATGATGCTAAAGAAAATAGGCATAACTATCCTACTTACAGGGATTACAGCCAAAAAGCCTTTAAGATTCATCATAAGGTTTTCAGAGGCAACAGCTTCATAAAATTATGAAAGACTCAGGTGAGGCTTATAATCCCAATCATTAATACAATATAATGATTGCATTAATACCTATATAGTACAGGTAAGCCTCAATTTAACAAAAATTTTTAGAATGTAGTTCATTAAGATTTCTAGTCCTTAAAACTTAGAATACATTTTCCCAAATAAAGAAGGCTAACATGGTGAAGTTCTTAGACCAGCTGTCCTCACCTCATAAAAAGCTGCAAATTGAAAAACAAAATCATTTTAGCTTCACCTCTCTCATCATAAAATGAACTCTATCATACCAGAGCATGTCTGCACGCAAGTCCTAACCTCCCCAGGGAAACCAGGGAGGGCTTGCGGCTCTACCCATTCTGGACCTTTCAAATGCGAACAGGTGGGGGAGGCATAAGAGGAAAGAAAATGGGGAAACAATGACCATAAAAAAGAGAGAAATCACTGAACCAGAAAACTGGCTAACCAACTTGAAGAGATGCCTCCACCTTCTAAGCCTCAGGCACAGGGCCAAGAGCAAGCCCTACCCTCAAAAAAGGCTGAGGAGGGGAAGAGCCACCAGATAGGACCTCAGGGCTCTAGATTATCTGGGCTGGGAACCTACCAGGATAATGGGGATGGTGGAGGAAGTGGGGTACAGCACAAAGTCCCAGAAGACTGAAATATCGGTTCTGTATAGAAGCAGGGAGGTAGATAGGAAGGGGAAGGAACAGGAGAAACAGAAGAGGAAGCAGCATGCAGGAAAGAGCAATTCCTGCTCTTGAAGTGATTTGCAGCCTGGAGACATAACTAGGATATTAAAACAACTCAGATGTGCCCGGCTGAGGACTGGTTTATCCTTTTTCTCCACGTTTCCTGTTTTGGATAAGCACAGTGGGTTTGTGTGCTATTATTTCACTACACTGAACCCACAACATACTCAAATATTTTCATGTTACCAAGTAGCTTTGATGACCCCTAGGGCTCCCAATGTACTGGGCATTTAATAAGTACTTACAGAACAAAAGAACAATGAAAAAAAGATGTTTTGTGCCCTGTGTAAAATGAAGCTCCTTTAGTATGCACTCAGCAAGACTGCATGTGAGCTTGCATATTTTAGCACCGAGTAGGTTAAAATAAAATTAGCTGGTTACCATCTTAATGAGCTCCCTCTCAAAAGAAAAAAAGCAGGGGAGAAGGGAAGTATGGATAGTTTAGGCCCCCTTTATTGTTTTTATATGTCATTTATACCCACCATTTCATATCATACATACATTTTAATTACATGAGCACATTCATTCTTCCTCGAAGGCCTTTCCTCCCCAGACACCAATCACCTCCATCTGTTACACTTCCAAACTTGACACAAACATGACACAAGTATGTGCTTTCGCCTTGGGGCCTTAAAGGCGAAAATGCTGAGACTTTAGGGGATCCAATAAATACTCCTCTCCACCTGAATTTAGAACCAAAGGGGAGACAGATGCATGAGTCAAAGAGATAGAGATAAAAATCTCAACTTTTAATTCTTAAAAACTATATTTGGAGAAAGGGCTTAGGTGTACAGTCAAAGGGACTAACACTGCTCCCACAACTGGTGACCCCTCCCCCAATGGGGAGGAGCCTGCTCCATAACTTATCTTCATGTCAGGGAGCAGACAAGAATGTACCTTTTCTGCAGACAGGCAGATCCTAAGAGGGTCCCAGAGGGGGCTAAGTCACACTTGCCCAAGTCTTATCTGATGTGTGATCTCCTTGGGAGATCTGGAGTTAGATAAATTCCCCCTCTTCTCCTGGAGAAGAATGCACGAGGAAGTGGGGAAAAGCCAGGAATGTTACTCTAACAGAAGCCCCTCCTGATGAAAACAGGAATATTGGGTATAAAAGGTCTCCTTAACAGTCAAGTCACTTGAGTTTTTTCTTCTTATCAATTACGGCCAGGGGCTACCAGGAGTGTGGCTGTCCCTCAAGGGAAAAAGAGATCAGCTCGCTGGAGCAGCCCTTGTCCCATTTCAACACGCTTTCCATTGTCAGCCACTGTCCTCTGGGTAGTTTCTCAGGATCCCTGGGGTAGAAAAAGGGGGATTCCAAAATAGAACAAAGAAATACATCAAATAAAATAGTACTAAGGCCATGCTGAACCTGAGGTTGAAAGCCACTCCCTATTTTCTTTCTGATTCTAAACTATGCCCAGGCATGTTGTCCAATGTGGGTCACCAGGGATTCTACAATGAACTCAAAACACAACACTGAGATAACTACAAAAATAAATTGCAACAAATAGAGTGGTCCCATATTGAGATACAAACTTCATTCCAGTCTCAGTTTTCCAGTAAGATTAAAATCCAAAAATTAAATCCCCCTGCAAGTAAAAGTCCAAAAACATTAAAGTCCAAAGGAATTAAGTTCTGTACTCAAATTACTTTGCCTTTATGCAGACAATCTCCAACTTACCATGGTTCGATTTGTGTCTTTGACTTTACAATGGTGCCAAAGCAATATGCATTCAGTAGAAACCATACTTAGAATTATGAATTCTGATCTTTGCCCAGGCTAGCAATATGCGGTACAATACCGTGATGCCTGGCATCGGCAGCAAGCCCCAGCTCTCAGTCAGCCATGCAACACATAGGTAAACAACCAACACTCTACAGTACACTGTGTTGCCAGTGTTTTTGGATATTGTGTTTTGTGTTTCTGCATCTCATCACATCTACAAAATAGCCATTTTCGACTTACAATGTTTTTAACTTATGGGTTTGTCGGGACACAACCCCAGTGTTAAGTCCAAGAGTGTCTGTTTATATAAGCTGTCTTAGCCTGAGTTTCCTAAGAAGTAGAGATGGAGACAAAAGCTTGCATGTGGGAATTTAGTTTGGGAAGTGATCCTAAGGAGCAGGAGGGAGGGAGCAGGGGAATGGAAATGGGGAAGGAGGGAAGGAAAACACAAGAACATATCACTGAACTATTGGGGATGGGTGCTCAAGACCACCCAACTTTCTGAGGAACTTAATGAAGTGTGCTTCCGTACTATCTTCCTTGGGAGGAAAGGGAAATTTTATTCCACTGTTCCCATCCCCCATGGGTCAAAGGCACCCACCCCCCTGGCGCTGACTTGCCAACTTCCCAGTTGCACACGCTTGCCAGCAAGGTCAGGCCTCAGAGTAAGAGAAGCCCAGAGTAGGATGAGCAGGAAGGGAGAGGTAGAGGGTGCAGCCCCAGGCAAGGTACTCTCCTGATGTGACTATGAAGTTCATGGAAGCTTCCATGGGACCAATCACTGCAACTGCTGCTGAAATAAGAGGCCAAAGAGCATTTTGAAGGGGTGTGCAAGAGATATGGATATACAAACTTCACAATCTTAAAGGCCAAATTCATCCTCTCAAATTTCTTATTCTATACCCTCAGCCAGAGATGTTTTTGATGGCTGGGTAGAGCTATAGGAGTTTTTGTTGTTGGGTATATTTGTTTTTTGTTTTTAAATAGCTTCAAGCTGCAATGGAGAAAGCATCATTCTTTCAGGGCCTCAGAAATTGGTTCAGCTTTATCTCAAGTCTTTGACAGCCTCCACTTTTAAAAAGCCCAAGAATTATAAGGCAGGGAAGATTATCATCTGCCTCACACACACCAAATTCGAAAGGAAAGCCAATCCTCAGGCCTTGGAGCAGCTCCCACAACAAGTAAGACAGTATTCCCAGAATTTGGCATAACCCAGACCCAAGTAATTGCTTCCAAAGACAATGGCAGAAAGTCCAGGACTTTTGAGAGGTGGGAGGTCTTCAAAGAAGAGCACAATCCTATTGGTTTCACTGTGGACAACCAGAGCTCAGTCCCCCTGGGGAACCCTGGGAGCCAGTGTAGAGCATGCCTCCAAGCTGGAAGTTAGAGTATTTATCTACCAACTACACATCTACTGAGCATATATCTACCATCTACCACTGAGGGTTACTCAGGGTCATTCACTCAGACACTTCTGGCCTGGCCTGTTAAGTACGAAGCTCACTTCCTTGCTAGGAAGAAAGCCCTAAGACAGACTCCCAAGTGTTGCCAGTTTTCAGTGAGGTGAATGATGAGTATCTGGATGGGACACCCACAAGAAAAGGAAATAAAGAATCCATCTGAAAAAGTGGAAATTTACTAATCTTTGAATTCGGCTATCTTCTCTGGGATATTAAGAGCTAACTAGTTTATAAGAAACTTCCACTCTCAAACTGTAGTTTTTCTACAAAAAGCAGAACTATAGAAACTGCTTTAATTACTGAGAGTTTGTTGCTTTTGTTGTTGTTGTTGGATTTTTCTCTCTAGTTTATGTTTCAAATGTGAATAAAGTCCATGAATGAGGAAAAAAAAATCCTATTGGTTTCAGCATTGCCAGGATGCCTGCAATACTGTGCCAATTTTCTAAAGCTTAAAACTCAATTAGAAAGCAAAAATGAACAAATGGGATCATGTCAGGCTGAAAAGTTTCTGCACAGCAGAGGAAATAGACAACCTACAAAATGAGGGGAAGTATTTGCAAACTCTTTAACTGACAAAGGATTAATAACCAGAATATATAAGGATCTCAAACTACTCAACAGCAAGAAAACCCCAAATCTGATTTTAAAAATGGACAAAAGATCTGAATAGACATTTCTCAAAAGAAGACATACGAATGGCCAACAGGTATACAAAAAAATGCTCGACATCACTAATCAGAGAAATTCAAATCAAAACCACAATGAAATATCATCTCACCCCAGTTAAAATAGCTTTTATCAAAAAGACAGAGAATAACGGGTGCTGGTGAGGATGTGGAGAAGGAAGAGCCCTCATATACTGTTGGTGGGGATGTAAATTAGTACAGCCACTATGGAGAAAGGATGGAGGCTCCTCAAAAAACTAAAAATAGGGCCAAGCGCGGTGGCTCACGCCTGTAATCCTAGCACTCTGGGAGGCCGAGGTGGGCGGATCGTTTGAGCTCAGGAGTTCGAGACCAGCCTAAGCAAGAGCGAGACCCCATCTCTACTAAAAATAGAAAGAAATTATATAGACAGCTAAAAATATATATAGAAAAAATTAGCCGGGCATGGTGGCACATGCCTGTAGTCCCAGCTACTTGGGAGGCTGAGACAGGAGGATCGCCTGAGCCCAGGAGTTTAAGGTTGCTGTGAGCTAGGCTGACGCCACGGCACTCACTCTAGCCTGGGCAACAGAGTGAGACTCTGTCTCAAAAAAAAATAAATAAATAAATAAATAAAAATAGAACTACCATATGACTCAGAAATTCCACTACTGGGCATATATCCAAAAGAAAGTATTATCAACAAGATATACTGCACTCCCATGTTTACCGCAGCACTATTCACAATAGCCAGGAATATGGAATCAAAATAAGTGACTATCAACAGATGAATAGATAAAGAAAATGTGGTACACATACACAATGAACTATTATTCAGCCATCAAAAAAAAAAAAAAATCTTGTCATTTCAAACAACATGGACGAGCCTGGAGGACATTGTGTTAAGTGAAATAAGCCAAGCACAGAAAGACAAATCTCACACATTCCCACTCATATGTGGGACCTTAAAAAGTTGATCTCATGGAGACAAAGCGTAGAATGATGGTTACACCAAAGGATGGTATTGGGAGGGGGCATAAGGAGGTGTTGGTTAATGGTAGAAGAATACAGTTAGAATTAGATCTAGAGTTCAGTAGCACAATATGGTGACTATAGTTAGCAACAATTTATTGTATATCTCAAAAGAACCAGAAGAGTGGAATTGGAATGTTACTAAAGAAATGATAAATGTTTGAGGTAATGGATATCCCAGTTACCCTGATTTGATCATTATGCATTGTATACACGTATCAAAACATATGTACAACTATTATGTATCCACAAAAATTTTGAAAACTCAAGAGACAAGTGTCCATAAATGGATGAATGGATAAATAAAAAGAGATATATACACACAATGGATTATTTAGCCTTAAAAACAAAAGAAATTCTGACACATGCTACAACATTGAGTACATTACGCTAAATGAAATAAGCCAGTCACAAAAGGACAAATTCTCTATGATTCCATTTATATGAGGTATCTAGAGCAGTGAAATTCAGAGAAAGAAAGTAGAATGGTGGTTGCCAGAGGCTTTGGAAAGAAGACAGAATTGGGAGTTACTGTTTAAAGTGCACTGAGTTTCATTTCTTTCATTTGAGTTTTGTAATTTTGCCTACATAGGCCTTGGACATATCTTGCTAGATTTATACCTAAGCATTTCATTTTATGGTGCTAGCATAAATGGTGTTACGTTTTTAATTCCGAATTCCAATTGTTCATTGCTGGGATATAGGAAAGCAATTCCTTTTGTATATTAACCTTGTAACCTGCAACCTTGCTATAATTGCTTATTAGTTCCAGGAGCTTTCGTCAATTCTTTGGGATTTTGTACATAGACACTCATGTCATCTATGAAAAAATAAATATACTTTTTCCTCTCAAAATAAAATAAAATAAAATAAAGGGCACAGAGTTTCCGTTTAGGAAGATGCAAAAGTTCTGGAGACAGATAATGGTGATGCATAACAATGTGAAGGGGTACTAAATGACACAGAACTATACACTAAAAAATGGTTAAAATGGTAAATTGTATGTTATGTATATTTTAGTACAATTAAAAAAACAAAAAACCTTCAAGGAGGAAAAATCTTCAAGCAGAGGTTAACTTTGGTCCTACGCATTTGCATACTGGAGGGAAAAATCTAACTTTGCCTCGTGTTTTCTCTCTCAAAGAGTGGCATCTGAGGCATCACTGACTGCTTTCAAAGTTCAGAGATTTGTGATGATGGCAGCCTTAGGCCCCCCAGGTCCTAGTTGTGGAACTTTTCTTCCCCAGCCTGAACTTTCAAAATTTCTTAGCTTCCAGTTCTTCTTTGAGCCCCATGTGTCTGGCACTCAAGGACTGAATTAAATATAGGCTCTGCCTCTGAGCAAAGTCATCATCTCCACTTTTTTTTTTTAAGAGACAGGGTCTCGCTCTGTTGCCCAGGGTGGAGTGCAACAGTGTCATCAAAGCTCACTGCAGCCTCAAACTCCTGGGCTCAAGCAATCCTCCTGCCTCAGCCTCCAAAGTAGCTGGACTTACAGGAGTACACCAGCATGACTGGCTAATTTTTTTGGTTTTTGTAGGGATGGAGGGGTCTCCCTATATTGCCCAAGCTGGTCTGGAACTCCTGGCCTCGAGTGATCCTCCCACCTCGGCCTCCCAAAGTGCTGGGATTACTGGGATTCAAAGTGCTGGGATTCAAAATGTGAGCCACACCCAGCCCACAATCTTTTATAAACAGAAATTTTAAGTCTTGGGCCACAGCATCTGTTGCAACTGCCTTTTGCTGTGTAATTGCTTTGGGCTGTAAAAACTGATTCCTGAGAAAGATTATCTTAGTCCTCTCATTTCTTCCAACTGAACTTCAGCAGATTCTAGAACTGCTTTCACTGTTTCTGAAGCCCATCCCCTGGGGGCCTGTGAGGGGCTACACCTCTCTGTGGACACCTCAAGACAAAGTTCCTGCATGTGTCAATTTCCAGGTACTCAGTACTTTTTTTTAACCAGAAGTAGGGCATATCCCTATGTTTAATCTTTCTCCACTGATCCCTTTTGTTTTTTTTTTTTAGAAAGACTCAGAGGCTCCTCCCTACTTCCTTCTCCTCTGCTTTAGAGCTACCACTCTAAAGCAAAGTTGAGTGGAAATAAACGGCTTACTTTTTAACATTCTGAACCAGAAATGTGCTTTTCTAATATAAATATTCTTCAATATTTTATCATAAAAAATCTCCCATATAAGCATTTAAAAGCTCTGAATATGAAACCCCCCACCCCCCCCCACCAAAAAACAATACATTACTTAAACAAATCTTGTCAACCTTCACTTCCTGAGCTAATAATCCCAGCCAGTAGGTGACTCCCCTCAGACCACATCTAGCCAGGCCTGAGCAGCCTCCCCTAGAAGGCACCCCTTCTTTCCCTGCCTCCCCTTAGAGTCCTAACCCCATAAAGAACTTGGGAATATTCCTTCAAGGTGCAGGTGATGCCTGCTTAGCCAATCACACTAACTTCCATCACCTTGAAGCTCACTTAGTAAACCCTTCAGTATTTTATGCTGATATCTCTGGACCTTCCCTCTCAAATGCAAATTTTCTGTAACCACTTGCTATTGCTCTCCCAGGGCCACCTCCACCAGCCCAGTGGGAAGATGAATACTTTATACAAATTAGAAGGAACTGCCCCCTCAAGGCAGATGTAACTGGGAAGGGAGTGCCAGTAGCATTTCAACCTCTCCTAGCAAAAATCTTCATGCAGTGCACAAAATGCAAAACCCCATCCACCCCTGAGCTACGCAAATCAAGTTTCCAGCTGTTCTTACTTTAAACGATCCCTAAATCTTTAAAGGGGCACCTCGCAATACTTTCCGGACCCTAGTAAAAACATTTTAGAACTTGACGACTCTTCTTTTATTATATTACTATTTCTTCAGGCCCATCACCCTTTCTAATTAGTAATCCTGAGAGTGAATCTCCCTTCCTTTTATATCTGTCTGTCCTGGCTTAAGATCTCATTTTCCCATTTATAACTTCTCATGAAGTGTGAGCTTTTCTCCTAGCATAGTCTTTGCAATCCACCACAGCTCCTTCTCTGATAAGACCAAAACATATTTTTCAAACCACTCTAGTTCCTCTTTGATTTCCTAAGAAAACCTGATCTCTACAATCTGATGGCTCCAGGCACAGGCCTTTTTAATCATCATTTTAACTTTAGGGTTTGCAATAATTTTACTGACTCATTTGTCTATTTCAACCCAAGAATATGCCATGTATTTCTTAAATAATAACCACTCCCATTCCTTTTTATTTGCTTAATAAAATCTACAGTTGT
The DNA here is from genome assembly GCF_041146395.1 of Eulemur rufifrons. Lineage (NCBI taxonomy): Eukaryota > Metazoa > Chordata > Mammalia > Primates > Lemuridae > Eulemur > Eulemur rufifrons. Next base: position 116,513,215 of record NC_090990.1, on the reverse strand, counting down.
TCTATAGGTGAAGCTATAGTTCCAAGTTCTAATGGCCAGAACTTATATAGTTACAAAACAAATCCAAAGCAAACATGACTCATGTTTCATTGCAGAGGAACTTCTGTTACAGTATTAGAATAATGCTTCTGTCCCCCTAGGCAGTATATAGTTCAGCTTCTTACATGTCTCATCTTTGAAACCTGCCCATCTACAAAGATGATTTTTTTATTATAGTTCTGATTTAATTCCTTTTTCCTCTGCATACCAGAACTCTCACAGAGTCCTGGTGGGCTCCCACCTCTAGCCATCTTTTCTCCCCCTTTTATGTTTAGTTTACATGTAATAACTGTATATATTTATGGGATATAAAGTGATATATCAATACACATATACAGAGGATGCTTTTTTGGTCTGTTTTTGGTTGGTCAGTTGAGGTTGATCATATGGTAGGTGGTCTATAAAGATCTTATAGATGAACCACAAATTTACATAAGATTAATCCCTCCAGGGCCTTCCTGTAGCCTGAAATGAAATTAACTGAATGTGGTGAAGCCAATTTATCACTTCCTACCTTGGCCTGTTTCTCACAATTTAAAGAAAGAACTTCACACAACAGCCCTCTTAAAACTTTGTGGCTTTTGCAGTTTGAAGTCCTGGCCTGCACCCTTGACTGAAACACAGTAAAGGCAGAAAATGCTACCCTCAAATGACAAAAAGATCCAACCTCTTTCTCAGCCTCACCTGCAACACCTGTCCAAGCTGTACCCACAAAACCCAAAGTTAGCAATTCCACCCACTCGCTAGGGTCACTGCATCCTGCACTAGCTAAGGCCTGAACGCCCGTCACAAACAGCTGTGCCTGGCTCCCTATGGGCTACGCTTCATAAGCTTCACAGTGTCCTAAGGTCAAAACAAATATTCCTCTTCCCTAAGTGAAAAACTGAATGAGCAATAGATACAGACATCAGATCAAAATGTGGGTGTTTTTATTGATAAAAGTTAATATATATTGGAAAATGAGGCTTAAGGATACAGACTCCCCTGTCATCCTCTATCCACCCCACCCCCGACCCCCCAGCCCTCAATCCCCTCAGCCTCCCCCTTGAAGACAGGATCTACTCTGCTTAGCTTGCCATAAGAATGAGAATACATCAGGAAACAGCCACCCTCTTTGCAGTTAAGTCGGTTTCAAAGACAAGACCCAGAAGAAGCTAAGTCACATATATATACCCAGGTATACTCTAATACTCTAACAAATGGTCTTCTACAGGTAAACATGAGATGCATCAAGAGAGTGTATCATCCAAAATATACCTCTCTTATAACATAAGTTCTTTGTTATATATTCAGTGCCTTGTCGGAGTTTTCAATATAGTATGTGTTCAATAAATGTTTGTTGAATGAATGAGTGAAAGAACAAACTCTATTTCTGAATGAACAAAAATGCAGTTTTGAACTTGCAGAAGTTAAGAGTATAAAACAGCTTGCACTTCCGGAACATGCAAACCAAAATGACTGGAGGTCTCAACTGAAAGGAAATGTACCAGGCATAATCTAATCTTCTAGGAATGCTCAACTTCATCTTTAAGTCCTGCTATTTGGCTCAAGATGATTCTCTGCCCAGCCTCCTGGATGATTCAGGTAATGTTATTATAGGTCTTGGACAAAGAATGTTGGCTAAGATGAAAGATTGCTTGATACTAAACTATGCTTGCTACAAATATTAATATTTGCCCTCTCTTCAGACTTGCCTTCATTAACATGAAAGATTATATAAGAAAAAAGCAAACAAGATCTTATTTAATTACAAAATACATTTCAGTCTTTAAAAGGTTCTTGAAAAAAACACCTACATATTTAATTTCAGAGCAATTTGAAATCAGTCTTTTAACAAATCATACCTAAAATTATTTTTCTCTCTTGTTTATTGCTAAGAATAATAACTGTTACTGTATATTTAGTTATTTATATATCCATAAGTATTTATTGGTCACTAGTGCTGGTCATTGTGCTGGTCCCCAGAAATCAGCCATGAATAAAAATAGAGGTTGGCTCCTGCCATCATGAAGCTTGGGTCTAGCAGAAAAATCAGTCATGAAACAGATATTTATGAGTTGCATAAAAGGATAATTTAAAAAACAAAACACAAAAGAAAATGGCAAGTTCTAGCTAAGTCTAGAAGAAAAAGAGGGTGTGGTAAATTATGGTAATGGAAAAATACCCAATACGGCTGGGACAGAATTCGCAAGAGAGAAGGGAGAGCACAGCAGGACCCCATCACGGGCCTTACTCAGGATTTTGGACCTCACCCTCTGAGCATGGGGAAGCATTCTTAGAGTTTCAAAGGGGTTCACATGCTAAGATTAGTATTTTTGTTTCTTAAGATTATTGACAATGCAGTTGGGATGATGGATTGGCATGAGGTAGAATATACCTAGGGAGACTAATTAGGAGGCAGTGGTCCAAGTAAAAGATGGGGCAGGGGGCAAGGAGGAGCACAGATGGGTTCAAGACAGACAATGAAGGCTGAGCACCATAAACACCTCCCTCACACCAACTAACCCTGACAGATACCATGAAGTCACTACTTTTATCCCATTTTACAGATGAGAAAATAGATTTCGAGAGGTTAATTTGCTTAAATGGCTGAGATGGGAATCAAACCGAAGCCCTTGTTTTCAACCAAGACTTTGAAAATTTTCACGTTTATCCATTGGAACTGTTCGTCTCCAAACCACCGGACAGTATGTTAACAAGAGCTGCAAAAATGTTTACAAACATTGACCTAGAAATTTCACATTGGAAAATAAAGCTGAAGGAAATAATCCAAAGGGGGGAAATAATCTGTACAAGGACATTGACAGTCACATCGTCTATAAAATAGAAGAACTGGAAATAACCCAAATGACCAACTACATAAACAGGGAGCATATTAATAAGGTGACCTGTTCCTCATTTTCACAGCTACATGCTACTCTATCATCAATTCCTATGTGACCTTGAAAAAAATTGCTGTGTCTTCTAAAATTCTTCAGCTATAATAATTACGTTCTCTTACACAGCGGTCCCCAACCTTTTAGGCACCAGGGACTGGATTCATGGAAGACAATTTTTCCATGGACAAGGGTTGAGGGTGGCGGTGGAGTTATGCAGCCTGGTCCCTAACAGGGTCCACGGCCCTGGGGTTGGGGACCACAGTCTTACTGGATCTCTCAACTACCTAAGGGAAATGGGCATTAATAATACTAACCATAATAGTATTTAGCAGAAGGATTGCTTTTGCCACTCTTATTAAGCGCTTACAACATGCAAAGCTCTGAAGCAGGAATTTGTCATACTGTCCCTTACCTAGTCCTTATGGCAGCCTATAGCATGGACAGTGGTGTCCTCAGGAGGAAGCTGAGGGAACCAAGAGGTAAAACAGCCTGCCCTAGATCATCCCCCTAATTAGTAGCAGATCCAAAACTTGACCTCTGAAGCCTATGTCCTTTTCACTATACAATGCCACCTCCTGGTTATCACAGAAAACGGAGGCTCAGAGAGGTTGAGCACATTGAGGCTCAGAGATCACTGAGGTCATAAGTGATAGAGACATTTGAACACAGGTCTCCCAATTTGCACTTAGAGTGTTGCACATGTGAAATTACCAACAGATAAACTGACAGATAAAAATATGTCAAGTAAATCATTTTTAAAGTCACAATAGTCCAAGTCTTAGACACAAGGAGTCTAAATAAAACATCGGCAGAAAGAACAGAGAAGCAAAGTTTGCCATAGACCAGCAAAATGTGATAATTCCAAAAGGACGGTGGGGAAAGCCCTATACTATGAGGAGATTAGACGATGGGGTGGACAGGAAAAGGGAAAGTATCTCACATTACTACTAAGAGCCGAGTATGTCCCTGGTACTGTGCTAGGTATTTCGCCCATCTGAGTTCACTTGCTCTTCACAATACTCTGCGGTAAGAATTATCCCCATTTCACAAGCAAAAAAACCGAATATGCTGAGAGATTGAGAGATCTGTCCACAGCCACTCAGCTAACAGAGTACAATTTGAACCCAGGTCTGTCTGATGCTCAAGTCCATATTCTTCCAAGGTACTATGTATGCTGCCTCCCACTGCAAGACAACGGGCACATTATAATTTTTTCATGCTGGTATTAAGACAGACAATAAAATCTAGCATTCTCATCGGACCAATATTAAGGCTAATACTGGGGATTCATTACATTGTCACTCAATAGCTATTCAAGGCAGTGCTCACTCTGGGCCAGGTACTGAGCTAAGAATGGAAAGCTGAAAAAAAATAGTCCCCAACTTCATGGAACTCACAGTCTAGGAGAAATAACTTATGGTGACACTAAAACATACATGAATATTCATATTCTCAGGAATTTGGGACACACTTTGTTTTCTGGCTTAAAATAGTAAAACCTCAGCTCTCTTAGGAACCAAGTAATTCTGGATGGCTAAATTTCTGGATAACTGAGGATTACTCCTTCGAGCATCAAATCTTTTTGATTTCATAATTTTCATGATTTAATCGTTTTTCGATGCTTTGTCAATTCTCTCAGGACATTAGGAGCTCCAAAGTCTAAGACCTTGTACCCCACAACCTCACTGATTCCCCTAAACTGCTCTACCCATAAAAGGAAAAAAAATAAGTAAATGAGAGAGAATAAGGTCTTTATAATAGGTGCTTCACATGAGAAATCCTGAAGTTCTTTCTAATCTTTCTAAAAACTTTTTTCATAAAAAGGAAAAAGATGACTTAAACGTCTCTTGAGGATGCAGGTCATTAGTATTCCATCATGAGAAAAGTCAAGCAAGGGCTATGAGTCAGGAAACCTGGGCCTGGACTGGTTCTGTCAAACCAAGTGACCTTGGTCAAATCATTGTACATATCAGAGGCCTTTGACTGCTCGTTTTAAAAACCAAGTTGCTGAACTAGAATTATCTCTAAGGATTTTTCCAGCTCTATTAATAGTACATGACTCTTTCAACAATAAATCCAATTACTCTAATGGTTCATTCAAACAGGACCATCCTTACTCAGAGCCTTGTGCTGTATGTGATATAACTTGGCTGCACTCTTCTTAGTCCAAGATTAACATGGTTTTTGATTTACACCTTTTACTATTGCCAACTTAACATTCAGCTATGCCTCTTTCCCATTTTACCTTACAACCTGTAATCTCCTTGTACTTAAAAGCAGGTTTAATGAAAAAGAATGGAACCTACATTTACTGAGTACCTTCTCAGTCCAAACACTGAATAGAACACATCACATTCATTACTTCAATTCATTTAATCCTTCCAACACTGCAAAGAGGTATTATCTCTATTTTACAAATAACCCAATAACCGAGTGCTTAGGTTGTTCAAGATTCTAAGTGGCATAGCTAGGATTCAAAGCCAGGTTGATGTATCCAAGGCCATATGTTGTCTATTACACCATGCTGCCTCACAAGCTTACTAGTATAGTGTGCTAATTAAAAGTCCTTACGCTTGAAGTCTGAAACTTGGAACTCACTAAAGAGTAGCACAAATGAAGTTTAGCTTGTTGTAGTCACATGGAGTTTAAGAAATATATTTTATCTCTTCTTATGTAGAGAAGGGCATTTTTGTTGTTACTGTTTTCTAGATGCTTTTTTTCATTAAGCTTATTTTATATGAAATCTGGAGGCTTTAGGTAGTTGCCAAATGGGCAAGGATGTCAAACTGCTCAGTGCTAGCTAGACAGGTGAGAAATTAATTTACATGCATCACTGAAACTGGTGAACCATTTATTAAACATGGAAGGGAAAAAATTAGATCCTCTACTAAAGTAGACATGTATGAATCCTATTATTTTACCTTTCTCATACCTTTCAAGTGAAGTCGTTAAATAGAACTACATATTTTAAAAGAATGAACATTCAATAAGGACTTAACTATCAGAGCCACTGCATAAGTATTCTCAAGAGTTCGGCTTCACATTTGAGAATTTATGGGGTAACACTAATGTTAACAGTAATTATGTCACATTCTCTTCTTAAAAAGTATCTCTGAAAGTACCCAAATCTTTTGTATTAGTGCTCACTCTGAGCTCCAGAGCTCTTAATTCTTGCTTTCCTGCTTCCCCCTCACTAAGGATGAATTGCTGTATTTTATCGAAATCTAAAGTACAGTTAACGGACAAATGCAAGGTTCTATTTCCAAGTACTCTGTCATCATAAATAATCTGAACTTGAGCATTTCTTGCATGGCTGAATAAGCTAAGCTTACTAACTTTGCTTAACCAAGAAATGCTTTCTCTTTAGCCAACAAATGTTGTCTCATATTTGAAGGTCTTCTGCTAACCCTACATCTCGGAGTATCAGTAAGTGACAGAAGTATTCTAGAGCCACTTTCCCTATCAGACATTGCCTGTGTGATTAAGAAAAAGTCGCACTATTGAATCAAAACATTATCCCCCAAAAAAGGCTTGCAAAAATAAGCAGATGCTGTAAGCTGGTGCATGAAGGCACACGCAGCCTGGGTGCTGCTGAGAACTGAAAAACGTGACTTAAGAGATTCTGGTTCATTGGTGATGCTCACCCAAGTGCACCACTGGCCTCTGGAGACCACAAACCAAAAAAGTACCTCTAGTGTAGTGTGTCTAACTTCTCAGAATCGAAGTTCTCCTAGCACCTGGTCCTCTCTGAGAACATCCATGTCAAGACCCAAAACTCTCAGGAGTCAGAAGGCAGAAAAGTATATACAAATGTAAATTGTAAAGTTTGGAACAGCTGCTACCTCTAGTAACAGCAATAATGGTCACCACTGTAGGGAGTGGAATGGGATGCACTGAGGGCAGATCAAGACTCGGGAGGACTGGGTGGTAATGAGGAGGACCAGCTGAGCTTGCAGGGGCTGGGAGAGAGTTAGGAACTCAAGGAGTCCGGGATCTGCAGGGATGGAGCATGACGGAGGGAATGAGAGGAAGCCAATAGGGTGATATGAAGCGCTGCAAAGAGGTGAACGGAAGCAGTGGCAAGCTGCAGTGAAGCTGGACAGCAAAAACAGGGGGGTGAGCCAACTTCTCCAACAGCTCTCTGCCCTTGGCAGCAAGGCAGGGAAGCCTGTGGAGAACGGTGCTCCAGGGCTGGGTAACTGGCCCATCTGATGTCACAGGTGGTGAAGGGGATCTGGGGTGAAAGTGGAAAGGCTGCTCATGGATTCTGAAAGGACTCAGGAGTATACAGCCAAGATCAAATGTACCAGGAAAGGAGGAGCTATCAGGCAACCAAAGAGCACAGGGAAGATAACGGCTGGTTCAGTAGGTGTGAGAAAGGGAGAAGTAGCAAGTCTGAAGGTTAGAGGGAGAAAGAGCAGGACGCTCTACTTTGGGCACTTTAGATGCCCATTAAGCAATTTGACTCTCCATAGTTTTTGCTCCCTGAACTTTCAAGATATTCTTGAGAATAGACCATCATCTGATGCTCCAGCCCATACACCAAAGACATGTACTTCAGTGTCTACACTGCAAAATGTAAATGGTACAGCCAAAGTCTGGTACTAATGTTATGAAGGATATTTCATCATTGCTCAGAATACCTTCTTGTTGGGGATATCACTGAGGTCTGAATGTCTTTGTACATTCTTCTCACACACCCAGTTTTCTCTCCTCACCCAGTTTTCTTTCTCAAACCTTCTTCCTCTCTAGTAACCACTCAAGTCTCTGTCCTCTTCCTGGACTCATCTGTCTCGCCCAGCTGCAACGCATTTTTGCACTGGCCTTGTAGTATTAACTTACTTCCTTTCTGCATTCTTGCAAAAGCCTGACTCTTGGGTCAAACCTATTTTCTCCCAGCTTCCTAAAAGCAGAAACTTCATGATTTATCCTTATGCTTTTGGTCCCCTACCCATCAGAGGTAATAGACAAATGTCTATGGAAAGGAGAGAAATACCTGGAGCCATACACACACATGAAAAAAAAATTTGTGACATTAGTATCATACCTTGCACATCAACAAAATTAACTATGTATCCAGAAATACATTACCCACCTACTAAATGTTTGCCAGGCCCATTCGCTCTAACTCAAATGGCTCCCTTCCCACCCATTGTTTTATAAGGGCAAGGCTGCAGTAAACTCCATGCTATGTAGACTAAAAGCAACACAGGATCAGGTACTGAGTTTTATTCACCTCTGAATCCTCAGCACCTACCACAAAGTCTAATATTTAGAAGGTAACTTGATGATTTAATTAATCTATTAACTCATATGCACAAATTTCCATAAAAACAGAACCAAATAGAAAGGGTTATAACATTACCAACGAGCAGATAATCTATAAACTAAGCAGACTATAAAAATAACTGAAAACAGGTTTCATTATTTTAGACGTTTCTATTCTAAATACAAGTAACTTCCACTACAAAACAATACAATGCCGTTTTACGCTTGCAGAGCAAGCCTCATTTTTTTTGAAAGCACTTTCCCAGTCATTTCCTCATGCAATTCGCCATCTATCCAATGACTTTGGCAGCAGGAATGGGAAACTTCACAGAATTTGGAATGAGGACAGTTGGACTCAAGTCCTGTCTTCCCCACTTCCCATCGGGGTGACCTTGAGAAAAGCCCTTTAGCCAGTGCACATCTCAGTTTCCCCCTCCGTCTGTATAGCAGTGACGAGATCTCACTCTTCCTGCCTCATAGACATAAGGATTGGGGATGTGGGGTGCAGGAGGAAGGAAATAAATCTTGCTGAGTACCTACTATGCACCAGGCACTTAAATGTATTATTAAATTCTCAACACAATCCTGCAAAGTAGGTTTTACTACTTCTTGCCTATCAGATAAGAAAACTGAGATTCAACAAGTAACTTTCCCAACGTCATAGTATCGTTAAGTGCAAGAGCTAGGATTCAACCATTCCTGTCTGATCCCTGATCTTCGTGAAACCATAATGCCTTCTAAATATCTATAAAAAATTTTAGCTGCTATTTAGCGTATTATTGCATATGTAAGTATTTGCTGCTATTGCTATAAGTATAGAAGGCAGAGTCAAAGAGAAGCAGACACTAGCCAAGGTCACACAGCCTGTCGGAGACAGAGCTGGGACTAGAACCCAAGTCTCCTGAGTCCTGACTTGAAGCCTTCTCATTAAACCATGCTGCCCCCATGCTCCCAGGAAGAGGCATAGAAAGGCATGATGCTTGTTTATTCAGACCAGCTGTCACAGATCTATTTTAAGACAAGCACTTTGAAAATCGTGGAAGGTGAGTATCAAGTGTATCATTAAATATTCCATATTAATTGACCCTTTAGAGAATTCCCATGTGAGTAGCATATGCTGCTGGCTTCCTGTTAAGCAAGCAACTGAAAAGCTGACTGCACAGCTTGCAACACATATTTTGAAAGCACATTCGGATGACATTCTAAAATAATTTTCCATGGAAATCAGCAGTCACTACTTTGCTGTTCATGGTTCTGTCCACTAAACGCCTAAGATTAGGGAAAGGCAGAATATAAACTCGTGACGGGCCTTAACATCATGCAAAGTCTATGTTAATGGGGTGAGGGGCTGGGCATGCAATGTAATAATGTTCCAAATAAAAGGTAATGGCAGGTGTCTGTGAGTTTACAAAAAGAATATTTAGAACAGAAAGAAAGAGGGCCATTTCAAAGCGTGCCAGTTAAAATGACAGTGCTCCTGCTTCCCAGAGAAATGGAGGGACCCCTGATTCCAGAATAAAGCATTAAACAAAGCCAAAAGGACGAACTACACTCGCCGTCTCTTTTCCTCTCATTAACTTTCCTTAATTTTTCTGACTTTATTTCCTTTTCCCATCATGTACCTGTCAAAGGTCTAGCACCCATTTTATACTGAATAGTGTGATAAATGCGCATAAAATCATCCAGTTGATACATTCAATATTTTGAACCAACATTACAATTCAATGTCCGCCTAGTATGGAGGTGCTATTGACAATCACCACCAGGCCAAGCAGAGAACACCACAAAAGAGCAATACAGTGGAGGAAAAGAAAAATTCATTGCCGTTCATGTTCGGATGTGCCAATAGGCTTGCTGAGGAGAATTCGGTTCACTTTAAATGTTCTAATTCTAATCTTGGCTCCACCACAGACCACTTGTTAGTGCAAGTTACTAAGCCCCTCTTAGCCTCAGAGAGCATCCATCACACCGGGACCAGTAACAGTATCTGCCTCATGGTGATGGACAATTAGATGAGACAATGCATGGAAGGTGTTAGCAACTGCCTCGTACGTTTCTGAAGAAGCAGTGGTAATGGTTACAGTAAAATAGTTAACATGCACTGGGCACTTGTTATGTGCCAGTCATGGGGCTAATTAATTCATTTAGTCCTCACCACAACCCTAGGAGGTAGGTTCTTTTACCAGGTCTATTTTAGAGATGAGGAAGCTAAAGAACAGACTGGTTCAGTCCCTTTCTGGAAGCCACTCACTTGATAAGTGGGGACTAACATTGCCTGATAATAATTAGTAACAGCACTTAATGAACAAGTATTTGGGGGCTTTAATGACATAAATAGTGCTAGGTATGTCTTATTTTTTAAACTTACATAGATATGTTTGAAAACGCTGAAAACAAAGAGTCAGTATTTTCAACCCACTCATGAATTTAATTTATGCCTAGTTATATAAGTCTATTATGTATGACTTCCTGTGTCAATTTCTGAGAGTGTATATAAATGAATTAGCCTATGGCAGGCTCGATCAACTCACATCCTAGAAGGGAGAGAGATAAGGAAAACATTGCAAAACAGAGCAAGGAATGCTGTCCTCCACCTTGTACACCCTACGGTGTGGCACAAAGCCGCACATGATCGACCACTCCTGGAAGAGGAGTCAGGGAAGACCTACTGCAAAGATGACTCTTGAACTGAATCTTTGGGCAGACAACTGAGAAAGGGCACTTCAATCAGAGAAAAGACATATGCAATAGTGCAGAGACATTTAACAGCATAGTGTATTCAAGAAATGACAAAAAGGCCAGGAGTACAGAGTGGAGGAGAACTTTGAGAGACAAAGCAGGACCAGACCATAAGCCTACTAAGGAGGCTGGATTTTATCCTGTGGTCCACCAGAAACCACTAAACAAGGAGGTTAACTGACCACCTGCACCAGTAGTTCAGGTCAAACCCTAGCAGTCCTTAGTCACTCATCGTCACACCCAATGTTCATCACCAAGTCTTTGTGGTCTACCTTGAAAATATATCTTGAGTCAAATGAGGGAAATAATAGCGTATGTGCATGCAATTGGGAAAGGAGAGAACTGATGATACAAGAGACCATGAGAGTAAGAGTGAAGGAGGAATTGGCCCTGGCTAGGAGCACTGTCAACTCATAGTACAGGAGAGAAAGCATGGTCTCTGGCCACAGATGCAGGAAGGTGGGAATTTGAGGAAGCTGTCCTCTGCTTTTGTCTATTTTCCCAGTGGAATAGGAAGCAAGGTCACCAGTTGAGAGGATGAAGGGAGAAGGAGGTGATGGAAGTTCAAGGAAAGGAGAAAAAGTACCAAAGAGTCACCTGAGAGAGTCAGAAAGTGAATGGTCTAGGACAGTTCTCCAACTTTTTATTCTCAGGACCTCTTTCCACAAAAATGATTGAGAACCCTCAGCAGCTTTTGTTCGTGGAAGTTATATCTATCAGTGTTTAACATATTAGAATTCTAAACTGAGAAATCTTTAAAACACACACAAGCACAGCAATGTCATCTGTAATATCACATAGTCTTTGGAAAACTCCACTATAACTTGTAAGAGAATGAGAGTGAAAAAGGCAAATAATGTCTTATCATTATAAAAAGAGTTTTGACATTATGGGACCCCTAAAAGCAACTCAGGGACTGCAGGAGTCTCAGACCATACTTTGAGAACATTAGTCTAGAAAAATATAATCAGATGACTGGGTGGCCTAAGGTGCCCACTTGAGGTTAGGGATGACGAACTTAAAGTGAGAGCAGCCAGCGTGCTGTGGGTTTTCGTCCATCACCTTCAGCAGCTCATCTGCAGGCAAGGAATAAGTAAGGAGTTGAATTTAACCAAGGTTTTATTTACCCAAATGAGCAGGACAAATTAAGAGAAGCCAAGAAATTATAATGCTTATGGTATTTAAGCTCAGTAGGAAAGAAATGAAGACATAAAGGAAGTAAAGAGGTGGCAGGAGGAATGATTTCAAAAGGTTGTTAGATTTTTAGATACTAGTAGAATATGCCAGAAAGAAAGGGGTAGTGAGAGAGTGGGATGCTTGAAACTGAAAAGAGGAAGGGTAACTGGTAATAACTTCAAACTCAACATCTTAAACAGAATGTGCTCCTTTTCCCTCTGAAATCCTTTATCTTTCTCTGGTCATCCAACCCTGAAACCTGGGTCTCGGCCTAGATACCTTCCACTGTCTGCACCTAAGAGGTCCCAAAGTCCCTCCATCCTGACTCTTACTTGTCTCTGATCTTGTGTGGTCCTCTCCATCCCTCCACTCACCCTCTTTCTCTGGCCTCGTCCTCCCTTGAGTGAACTCCAGGGGCTGTCCTGCTCACAGCCAGTGTTGCCCCACGCAATCCATCCCTCACTCCACCGGGAGTGAGCTTTCTGCAACGATCAGACTTCACCCATGAAGTGACTATAACGACAGAGGAGGGCTGTACCACAGGCAGCCCGAGGCTGTCAATGCGAATCTGGGGGCCACCAAGGTAGGTAACACCACGGATATCATGAGATGACACAGGGAAGAGAACATGAAAGGACAACCAAAAAGAAAACTCTAACATGTTTAAGAAATGTTGAGATAAAAAGAAACCAGCAAAGGAAACTAAGAAGGAACAATGAGAGGTACATGAGAATCAGCAGAGTGTAGTGTGGTGAGAGTAAAGGGAAGAGGGAGTTTCAGGAGAGGGATGATCAGTAATGTCAACTGCCACAAAGGGTTTAAGAAAAAGAATAAAAAGGGCCCACTGTATTTGAAAATTGGGAAATATGTGGTGGTCTATACCGGATCAACCGCACTTGCATTACAAACAAGATATAATTTTCCCCATCATAAAAACAAAAACAAGGACACTTTCTCTTTCTCCTCACCCTGGCAGACTGTACCTCACCAAAAGAGTTTCAGTATTTCACGTACTTTCCCGCGGGCTCTGTTGTCTACAGAACCCAGTTGAAGCTACCAAGCACGCAGATAGAACAAGTGCTTAAGATGCCTTAAAATGCCATAGCTACTTTACATGAAAAGATCTTGATTGCTGTTGAGCTTAAAATTATGCCGGCAGATTATCCAAGAGAATAATGTAAAAAAATGGCAAAGAAGTTCCTGACTTCTGAGAAGACTAAATGACATTATTCTGCACTGACTGACTGAAAATGGGACTAGGCACACCATTCTTTTTGGAAAATAGCAGCTTTTCCCCCTCCCTTCTGTATAACCCAATAATCTATATATATTACCACTTTGTATGGGAGGCAAGGAGTGCAGATGTGTATTTGGAATGCACACCTCAATGATAAAACTTAATATAATCATAGTTTTTAAAACAATGTATGGTTATGTATGGCAGAAAGTATTCTTTAACTCTTTTTTAAAAAAAAAGAAAAGTAATAACAGCATCAAAACCCAACTAGGTGTCGACAGCGCAGAAGGAAATCAGCGGCACATTCTTTCAGAAACGCTGTATCGCCAACGCTGGATACTCAGAGGACAGTGTTCCATGGAAAAACATGGAAATCTATGACTCTAAGTTGAAATGGTATTCTTGATAATCACAGGCTTAACAAAAAGAAGTTTTAGGAACACATTAAATTTATTTCACTTATATTTTCTTATATACAGATATATTTTTGCACACATACACATGTACATATATACAAGAGTGCCATATGATAAAATCTGCCTAAATCTAAGAGTTCTTTTAATAGGTATAAAATAAAAATTCTATATGATAAAAAAAAAACTTCTCTTGATCTTTTTGCCTACTAGCCACTATCCATTTTCCCACTCTCTGTACAGCAAAACTGCCCCCCAACGAGATGTCTATACTTACTGTCTCGACCCTCTCCTCCTATTAGTGTACCTTTGCCTACCACACCACCAAATCTGGCTTTGTCAAGGTCACCAAAGAACTTTATATTGCTGAAATAAATACTCTATCCTCAGTCCTTACTTTACTTGATCTATCAGAAGGATTTGACACGTCACTACTTCCTTCTAGAAATACTTATTCACTGGGTTTCCTGGAATCACACTCTGCGGTCTCCTTACTTCATGGCCACTGCCTCTCAACTCCTTTACAGCGTCTCACCACCTCTCTACCCTCAACTACAGGCATGCCCCATGGCTCGCTCAGATTGTTTCTCTTCTTTGTACACTACTCCCTGGGTGATACCACCCAGTCCTACGATTTTAAATACTACCTACACCCTGATGACTCCAAAATTTGCATCTGTATCTCTGACTTCTCCAACTGCCCGCTCAGCATATGCATCTAGATGTCTACTGGGCACTTCAAACGCAATTAGCTCCAGACATTCATCACGTACACCTCCAGTGCTATTCTTCCTCTAGTCTTCTCCATCTCAGTAAATGGCAATTCCCTCATTCCAGTTTCTCAGGCCAAAGATCCCAGAGTCATTCTTCACTCCTTTCTTCTTCTCGTAGCCCTATTCTGAGTCCATCAATAAACCCCTGTTGGCTCTACCTTCAAAATATATCCAGAGCCTACTATTCCCCCCATCTGCCCTGCTATGGCTCTGGTGAGAGCCGCCGTCATCTCTTGCCTGAATGACGCACTAGCCTGGTTGTTTCCATCCTTACTGCTCTGCAGCCTGTTCAACGTGGCAGCCAGAGTGACCCTGTTGAAAAAGCAAGTCAGGCCATGTTACTCCGTTGCTCAAACCCTCTGTTGACCTCCCATTTCACTTAGAGTAAAAGCTGAAGTCCTTACAGTGGCCCACAAGTCCTAAAACTTGGGATCCCATTTTCTCTCTGACATCATCCCTACCGCTCTCTCCCACACCCTCTCCTCCAGCTACAGTGGCCTTCCTGCTGTTGCTGTGGTATTCCTGCCATGCAATGACCTCAGGACCTTTGCACTTGGTATTCACTGTGCCAGGAATATTCTTTTTTACAATCATCCATATTCCTGTGTTCCCTCACCCACTTCAGGCCCCTGCCTAACTGTCACCTCCTCAGAGAGGTATTTCTTAACTACCTTCTATAAAATCACATCACATTTCTCTGTAGTCCCTTATGTAGCCTCAAACATCTTCACAGCACATTATATTACAGAGTCATTTATTTGTTTATGGTCCATCTACACCAAAATCTAAATCCCTCTAAGGCCAGGACTTTGTTGAGTTGGTTTACTGTCCAAGCCAGTGCCTGGCACACAGTAGGAACAAGGAACTATTTGTTGAAGGAACCCTTGAAGCCTGAATAATTCATTTTAAGACAATTCAAAGTTTACATATATTGTCCCTAGTGACCAATATACTCATTGAATGTATTACTTCCACTCTAAGACATAGTATACAGCAAAATTTTAAATTTCAGAATAAGACCAGACACAGTGGCTCACAATTGTAATCCCAGAGCTTTGGGAGGCCAAGGTGGGAGGATCACTTGAGGCCAGGAGTTTGAGACCAGCCTGGGCAACATAGTGAGATCCCATCTCTACAAAAAAATTAGCCAGACATGGTGGCACACACCTGTAGTCCTAGCTACACAGGAGGCTAAGATGGGAGGATCACTTGAGCCCAGGAGTTCAAGGCTGCAGTGAGCTGTGATCATGCCACTGCACTTCAGCCTGTGTGACAGAACAAGACTCTGTCTCTAAAAAAATAAAATAAAATAAAATTTCAGAATAAGACTAAAGTAATCTCATCAGTGATAGATTTGTGGTTGGTTATAGGCATTCATGGAGACCTTCCTACCCACTAAAAATGACATCAAGCCGACAACCCATGCCCTTCCACAAGGCACTCCCAATACAGCTCTCACTGGTAGGCTCTTCTCTTCCACAATCATTTATGTGCTTTGAGTCCTAGATAGAATACTATTTGAGATGCAAAATAAAACTAATATATTACAGACACTTTCTTGGATTTTTATTGACCATCTGGATTTTATTTAATTTTTTTCCTTATAATAAAAGGAACATGTTAACTGTATAACTAAATGTGATTGATCTTTACCTCTTTAACTCATTATAAATCAAAACAAAATCTAAATCAGTATTTTAAGAAGCACTTATTTTTGACCTGAAGAAGATCATCATCTTACCAAGATGGCAAGACCAAGAAGAAGCTGATGTCCATACCCAGGAACAATAAGAGAATGGAGATCCCATTCATGATTCTAGTTGGAAAGATAATCAATTAACTTATTAAGATTCTAAGATTCAAGCCTATAATTGAGCAATCATTATTTGCAGTTAATTTATTTTTTAAAAAACAAACAAGGCAGAAGGCTAACAAAAAGAGAATGGAAGAACATCCCACTCACTGGAATAAACACTCTTATTAAAACAGGCTAGTCATTATATTAATACAGCCCCTTTCAGGAAAATTAAGCAGGCTATAAGCAAAACATCAATAAACTAAAATTTTCTTTGTCAACATCTGCTCATAACAATCTCAAAATGCCAGAAAACTCGGAAGTGAGAGCTTCCAGTTATTTCTCAGTTTAGGAGATAATGTGCTATAAGAAAATAATCTATTTCAAGTCAATATCTTCAACAGAACATAAGTCAGGTGGACAGAATGACTCTTAGACACAGCAAAAAGCCACAAATACCAGTAATGACATTTCTAACTTGAGAAGACTAAATTCTGCTGGGACAAGTCAGAGTTTCACTAGGTTAGTAGATTATTCACTACGCAGTATGAATAGAGCTGATGGGGTAGGAGCCTTATAACCGGGAACAGCTAGAACCTTCCCAAAAAAATATGTATGAGTAGAGGCAGAAATATTTAGGGATGTCAGCCCAAAGAAACTTGCAGAACTTTGCAATTGTCTTAAAATTTCAATTGTACCTATTACTCTTAATATGACAATAGCAGAAAATAACTTTAATATTGCTAATAGCAAACATTTATTAAGTACCTACTATGTGCTGGGCACTATATGTCAAGTTGTTTCGTAAAACCATTTAATAAATCTCATTTAAGAAAGTAAGAACAACCTGCATATTACAAACTCATCTGCGTAGCACTCAGCTGATCTTACCTCTCTGCAATGAGGCCAAGAACCAAGAAGAAAGCAAAAACAAACCTCACCATAAGCAGGTACTAGCCTCCCAGGATTCACATTTGAGAGAAGCCCCTCTCAGAGGACATTACAGGAGAAATTGCACTTAACTTGGAACCAGAAAGATCAAGGTTGGGCAGACTTAAGGACTCAAAAGCACAGCATCCTAAAGAAGGTCATTTAGCTGTCCACCTTATCTCACCATAACCTGGTGGTTTGTCTGATAGCACAGTGTAATAATTCCTTGAGGGTACGTGTCTTGGTGTGTTCACTGTGGTACCCTCAGTGGGGAACAGAGCTCTTAGAGCATTGTGCGTGCTCAGTTTTCATTAATGAAGCTTATAATGACAATCCTTAGCCATCAGAGAGAAATTACATGTAATATTCTAGAAGAAGAACAAGCAAAACACAGTGGAGAAGATTTTCCTCTATTGTTAACATTCACATAAGGATTTGAGGGTTAAAAAAGGGAGATCCTCAGCTGTCCAGAAAACGTGATTATTGAGAACTTAACGAATAACCCTTAAGGGTTCCAGAAAACTGAAGTTTCAGGAAATGTGCAGTGTTCTATCCTCCCTGCTGGTGGGCCAAGGCATCCTGACCCACGCTGCCTCCGGAGGCTACAGGCAGGGTGGGAAATGGGGATCTATAGGACTGAACAACCCAACTGACTGCAGCCCCCACAGAACTTTGTTCAGAACAGCAGCTCCCACTGTAATGGAAATGTCTGTTAAACCCCTTGAAGGGGTATGCAGAACTGGGACAACTCTGAAAGGGTCTACAGAGTTAGCAATCACCACACAGGTTTATGGATGAGTATAAAAGAATTAACCTCACTTTTAAATACATATGTCTCTCACCACTTACAAGACTGTTCTTTCTTGGGGACTGCCTACAGGTCGAAGGCAAACAGCGATGTAGAATTTAAAGTGCAGAGGGACCCTGATGTGACACTGAGAATCAGAGATGAGTGTGTATGCTCTAACTTTACATAATTATTAAGTCATATAAAGTCAGTTCCTTCTTAAAAGGCACTGCTCTGGTTGCTAAGTAGCTGAGGTTCTGTATCATACAGGATTAGTGCTAAAATGTGTCACGGAAGGGACTCTTTCCTCTCTCTTTTAAGTTGAAAGTAGCTTTTGATACATTGTGAAAGAGAACAGAAGTTCTGAATCGTGTTTAAAATCCTTCTGTACAAAAACTTTCCGACAGAATCAATAAACTACTTTTTCACTGAATTTTGACTTTTGAGCTGACTCTAGGGTGCACACAACCTTCCAAAGTCGCTTTTTTTGTATATATATAAAGCCTCAGAGAGGCACCTCCAGGCAAGGCTGGAGCCAAATATGCACCACACCACCTGAGCACAGCCCTGAATGAAGGAAAGCGGAATCTCTAGTGAAACTTCTCATTTCCTGTCTCTGCTGAGTGAGGCTGGACTCGCTCCTTCTCACATGGTTTAAGAAGAGCTGTAAACACAACCATGTCCCTTGCAGGCTGGCCACAAGCTCAGAGGGCCTTCAAGGGCAGCCTCTGGGTTCTGCTCCCTTTTCCTCCCTTTGACCAGTGTCATTCCTGTAAAGATAACGGTACCGAACGCCCTCCACTTCCTAGAGTCCTCATTTATGTCATGGTTCCTCTTTCAAGAAAACATGGGGACAAAAGGCAAAGCAAAAGAGCAGACTAAAGGCGAAATTACCAACACCTCGTCTCATTCCTCCTCGTCGTTATTATAGAAGAGCTGGATCAAATTCCCTTTGTCGTCTTGCATACACACACACGCAGACTAGGTCAAGGGTACCCTAAGAGAACTTATTTTTTCCCGCCTCACGAAAGCCTTAACGCAATCCTCTCACCATCTCCAAATGCAAGGCTTTAGCATTCAGCTAAAGAGCTGAACCATTTCGAGCCAAGGTAGGAAAAGCCGAAGTGGTCCCAAAGCACAAGGCTGGGAGGCAGGGCAAGCTGAGTGCACCTAGATGTTTGCATTTACACAAAGAAATTAGCCGCATGATTAATGGGAGATGCCGGCTGGAGGCGGGGGCGCCCGCGCCGGCCTCCTTACCTGGGACATCTGCGGCCTCAGGTTGATCTCCTTCAGGTTGATGGAGTGCGCCCGGAGGTTGTTGAGCAGCTGGCAGAGCAGGACTCCATCGCGGAGGGTCTGCGCCAGGTCGAACACCTGCGCCGAGTCCCAGGTCACCCGGTGGTTGGCGGGCAGCACCTTGCAGTGGATGAGCCACTGCGCGCACTGCTTCCACGGCTCCATGCCCGACGGCTCCGGGACGCGGCCGGGCCGGGGCAGGCGGCGAGGATGCTGCCGCCGCCGCGGTTTCTACGAGCCCCGCCGACGCCGGTCGCGGCCGGCCCCTTCCCCGCGCTGGTTCGAGGGAGCAGGCGCCGCGGCCGGCGGGTCGGGGGCGCTGCCCCGGGCTCGGCTTCGGTCCCGGCCCGAGTCCCGGTCCGGGTCAGCCGCGGCCCGGCCGCCGCCGCAGCGAGTCCCGCTCGCTCTCCGTGCGCCCCGGCCGGCTTGGTGGCCGCGCACAGGCTTCCGACTCGCGAGCCCGGCGCCCCGCGACTGAGCATGCCCAGCGCGCCCGGCCGGTCTCGCTGCCGTCTGCGAGTCCCCAGAGGCGCGGGTGGGAGCGCGCCAGCCGCCCGGGCCCCGGGTCGGTGGCCGAGGGCGGGGCGGGGCGCGGGGGGAGGGGCGGACGGAGTCGGGGTGGGGGCGGCGGTGACAAAGGGGATCCCGGCGCCCCCGCCCACCCGCGGGCCCTCAGGTTCGCGGAGCTTGCACAACCCGGGGCGTCCGGGGATTTTCTCTCCCGGCGGCTCCCTGGGTTTGGGGGAGTGTGGCTGAATACTGCAATACGTCGGGGTTCCCCCTGGGTCCCCCTAAACAACGAATGCATTTTTCAGAAAGGAGTCTCGGAGGCGCGACGGATTAATTGGGGCACCTGGACTCCCCAGGGCAATGGGGAAAAGTGCACAGCGCAGCTGGAGAACACAGCGCTGAAAGTTTTAGAGATCGTCGCCCCTTCCGGTTCTGTTCCCTGTCTCTTCTGCGATGATCCCTGTCTGTTCCTCCAAGTTAGTTGCTCCTAAGGATGTTCTGGCACCTTAATAGTGGGGGGGTGGGGGGGGACGCCGGCAGAAACCGCTCCCATCCCCGAGCCCGTGTCGACACGAAGTGTTTTCACTTAGAGACGGTTTCCCTCTCCGCTGTCAGGCTGGGACCGTTCGCCGTGGCAGTTCTGACCCTTTTGCTGACCCCGCGGAAACCTGCCTGAAAAATAGGCCTGTGACACGGCGGCCAGACTGCGCATGCGTCGGCGACTGGCGGCGGAGTTTGAGAGCTCAGAGCCTCAGCCCGGGCCGCCCCTGTCTGGCTGGGTTTGGGGGACCTTGTGCAAGTCGGAATGCGCCATCGGAGCGCTCGCGCTGGCTGAAGCAGCGCATGCGTGTGTCTTAAATTTGGGGGGGACTCTTAAACCCTGCCCCTTTTACTCCCACTGCGCACTGCCCCTCAAACCCCAAAATAATGTTTAGATTATTTTGCGTTGAACTCATGCTGTTCTGTGTAAATGTGATCCTCGGGCACCTATTTGAGATGTAGTCTCTTAAAATTTTGAAAATAAAAATATAAAGTACAGTTTGGCTTTTAGATGATTTTTTAGTTTTTAGATTTCTGTAGCTCAAGCTTTCTATTACGAACCACAGTAATTTCATAAGCCGGTCGAATGTTATTTTTAAGAAAATGATCTATTCAGGACAGGGACTGTGTCCTTTTTTACTTGGCTGTGACAAGCATAGCACACTGTGTAAGCTCAGCGTTAAACAATAAATCAGCCTGAGGATTTCCTTTCTTCACATGCATCCTTCCCCAGCAATTTCCTCTCGTGTTCAGTGCAAATTCCATCAATAGCGCAATGTTTCCTAGGCCATAATTTTGGCAAATAAATCATACTAAACTTTACATGTCTTTGGAAACAAAATCCAGCATATCTGAATCACCATTTAATACACGGTCGTTCATAAAGAGAAATTAAATTGGAAAGAAGTTTCATCAAAAGACAAAAAAGTAAACTAAAACTATGAGTTTTGTTTGAGGTAGCACCCCTTTAGGTGTTGTAGGATATTTCCAAAATCCAGATTATATAAACTATACCAGGAAGCAACCCTGGATTTAGGAGCGAACTCTGCTGCTTTCTAGCAACATGGCCTTGGACAGATTATCTAATTCCTCTAAACTTCAGTTTCCCCATCTGGGAAATAAAAATAATATTTATCTCATAGGGTTGTCAACAAGATCAAATGAAACAATGCCTTGCTATTCAAAATGCAATCTCTAGACAACAGCATCACCCTGGAGTTTGCTAGCAATGTAGTCTCTTGAGCCCTACCCTCAAACTAAATGAACCAGAACTTGAATTTTAAGATCCCCAGGTGACAGACATGTATTTCCATCAAAGTCTGAGAAGCACTGATGTAATGCATCAAATGTGTGCTGCCTGACACTTAATAAGGCTCAATAAACATTACCCAAAAAGGCAGCAATGACCAAATGAATTCTATTTAACGTCTAAAATTTCATATATTTTTAATATATACAAACTATGACTTCAAATAATGCTTCTGAAATATAGTAGACCAAAGAGCTGGTAGAAGGGCAAGAGGCAAATATATGGAAGGCTTAGAAGAGAAGGAAGCTACTGGAGCCACAAGGTTCTTCACCTAAACAAGGAGTTAAGGGGCAACAGATGAGTCATGTGGAAGACATTAAAGTGTCAGAAATTAGGCAGCAAAAATGGCAATGGGCTTCCCACCTGAGCCATCAGCGCCAGTCTTTTTCTTTTAAAATCTTAAAGATTCTACCTAGTGAAGACAAGTTGGGAGACAGGGACTAAGCTCTGTCAGTGTCCCTGCTAGTCCTGGTCCCCAGCATTCTTGCAGTGTGCAAGAAAACCATTCTTGCATATCTGACGTGGGACTTCAGGATCCCTCCTGTGGTCATGGTCCTACTGCCCTCCAGGGCTGTGCAGCACCTGAGGCACATCCACATGCCACCATTTACCGAATGCCCACTGTATGTCAAGCATGCTATTGGGCACTAACACACATCTGTGAGTTAAAGATGCTCCCCTCCCCACCCCACCTATATAAATGAAGAAGCTGAAGGTCAAAGGCATTAAGCACCTTGCTCTTTGTCACAGAGCTCAATGAGAGGGTGAGCTTGTGTCTCCACATCTGTGTTCCTTCTGTTCAGAGCTGCGGCTCGCCATTATAATAATTACCTTAGAGAGTCTAATTACTGGTTTAAACATCTTTCTCCCTGCTAGACTGAAACACCTTGAAGGCAAGGGTGGTAACCTATTCATCTCCAAATTCCCAAAACCAACCTTGTCACATAGCAGGCACTCAATAAATATGAGTTGAGTGAGTAGGTAAGCGAATGAATGAATGAGCTATGTTGCTCCCCTTTTACATTCTCACCTCTCTCCCCTTTTCCTGATAGATAAAAGATCAGGAAGGATTTGCCAGTGTTACCTGTACGATGTATAAGGGCCACATGGAATAAAGGTCTGCTTTTTTCTGCGTGTCTCCTTAGCCTTTCTGGGCCCACCAAGGTGAGTAGGCTGCCCGCTGTTTCCCTCTTGAATTGCTCTGTTGTTTGGATCTTGCCGCATTCCTACACACTATAGAAATGGGAAATGGGATAGATGGCATCCTGAGCTGCAGGAAAGACAAGGACAACTGATAATGGATGTCACATGCTAGGGCCCTTTCCATGTTTGGAATTACACCACAATCAGAAAAGTGAGAATTAGAGAACTCACTGGGTTATGCATCAGGCCTAATGCACCAAAAATTTGTGAAGTAAGGGAGGTGAAACCACATGAATTGATTGCTTGCTACATCTGTATTGTCACTCAGTCCTTACTGGAATTTTTTTCTCCTTATTCTTTCAACTCCTAAATTTACAAAGGCATTAAGATTTATCTACAACCAGGAAATGGAGAAACCCAAATTTATTTCTTATTTTAGTCCTTATTTTATGTCACAAGAGAAGTAAATCATAGACAGTATGTAGCATACCAAAGATAAATATTTCTGAAAGAATTAAAGATGAAGAAATGTAAATATTATAGACTGCAAACTGAAATCCAGGCTGGCTGTCTGCTGGGTTAATTTTCTTCAACTACAATCAAATGTAGTTTGGTTTCACATAAACATTAAGGATGCAGGCTTTAAGCTTCTGGCAATTTGATACTGTTTTAAAAATAAATACCGGAAAACCATTGTGAAGATAGGATGGGGGTAGAGTGAGATTTGTATAATAATTGTTCCTTTCATAAATGTGCCCAAATCAGTGTGAACTTAAAGGTTTTGGAATTAGGTACAACTGAGCAGCATCTTGTTATGATCATAGGATTTCTTTTCTCTTCTCACATGTTCAAGTACTTATTATAATAAGAGTAACAACAACAATGACAGTAATGACCTTTACTCAAAATGGCACTTACCATCTAACAAAAGAAATTTACTTGAGGTAATTTATGGCACAAATAGCTTCCAAAGATGCAGCTTAAAAAGGAGGATTAGAAAATGACTGTCAGTCTGCCTGCCTACAAAGGATGGATTAATAAAAGATTGATTGACTAACCAATGTCCAAATAAGTGAAAATACAAGTGTTCCCCCTCTCCACTGTAAGTACACACACGCACACACACACACCCACACACGCACAGAGAAAATAGGCTCCAAAGGTTTACTTCACCATGTTAATTACACCTCAGCTGGGTCCTTTCAGAGTCTGGTTCACACTAAACATGCTGCAGCCCTCAAGCCATGACTAGACACTAGTCCATTTGCCAAACATCAGCAGTGATCTACATATACATTATATTTTAAAGATGACTAAGGAGGTTGGACTTACACGGAAAAGCTGAATAGCTCTATGTATTCCTGTCAGCAACTAAGAACCTTAATCTAATTTGTGGAATATTTACATTTCATTTGCATGTTTGTATAAACAACTTGCCAAAAAGAGAGCTCCTCATAGACAGATGATGAATATTAAAATTCAATGTAAAGAAACTTTTCTGGGAAGTCCTTGGTATCCCTGTTTCCACATAATCCTGTGCATATCACAATCATTGTACTGAGTTCTTTGCAGAGGAATCATTTAAGGGTCTGAGACCACAACCACCACTACCCTACCTGCACCCCCACCGTGTCCCTCCTTGAGGTCTTTGGAAACAGAAATTGTGCCTAATTCATGTCATTTCTCCAATGCGGAGCACCTAGTACAGGATGGATGGATGGATGGATGGGTGGATGAATTTGATAAATGGATGGATGGGTGGGTGGATGAATACATGAGGTGAACAGGGATGTAAACCATCTGATGATAGTAATGCTGAAAGAGAAGAAAATTTCACTACCATTTCAGCATGTCACCCAGATTTGTTCCTGCCACCAAGAATGTCCTTGGAAAAATAAAGCAGCACTGTAGGGCAGATTGGCCTTACACACATGAAGAGAGTGCAGGAGTACTAGAAAGCTCCCCTGTGCCATTCTCATTCAAAAAAATTGCTTGATTTATGTTTCTTTAACAATTAAAATCCATTATAGAACAATTAGAAACTCTCCCTGAAAAAGGCAATATATTTAGTTCAAGTCATACCTCATGCCTGAGATCAGATAATTACAACAGCAACAGGTATTTATTTATTGAGTTTATTACGAGCACTGACAGCGAGCTATATAGCATGCGTTATATATTTTATAACCTCATAACCTCTCTGAGGTAGGTACTGTTACTGACCTCATTTTATAGATGAGGAAACTGAGGCTAAGAAAGCTCAACTATCTTTCCTAAATTCAAACAGCTGGTAAGTGGCAGAGCCAGCATTGGACCCGAACGTCCTGACACCAAGATCCACACGTTTAACCACGATACCATTCTGCCTCCCTGGAGATTTAAGGCATAGAACAATCCCTGAGAGCAGACTCCAACAAGATGCCTTTATAAACTGCCAACTTAAAATGTTGCACACCTCTGTGAACTCATTAATAAAGCATAATTTTAAATTTTATTGACATAAGTGAAATCCCCTCTTGCTATTCGAATAGCAGGAAAAGAATCAAAATTTGTTTGATAAAGCAATTTAAAAATTTTTTATTCTTAAAATAGTCCATTTGAAAATATTTTTTCAATTCTTTAAGCATTCCATTTATTCTTTTCTGATGTAACCCTTTCATTTTGTTTCAGATAAACATGAGGTTTTGAAATGCTGTGCTTTAGAAAAGCTATGGGTATCTTTTTTGATCCTCAGAATCATGACAACGCAGGAGTGATTCAATAAAAGGTTAACCAGCCTTTCTGGGAACTGCCATGACAAAGCTACAAAGCACTAAAATGGAAAGAAACCTAATGTGCCTTATTAATCTCACACGCAGACACTCACACATTTATACATTTGTGCAGACTGCTTATGTTCCATTTTGCAATCTTGGCATTACGTTACCTGTGAAATCATAGACTGGTTTTTACTACACACACAAATGGAAAAGGGAGACCCACTGACCACACCAAAAGAACATGTTCAAGTCCTAATTATAATAACAACAGTAGCAACTGTATCTGATCAAGATGAAAACACAATTTTTTCTGCTTCAAATTGTTTGTTTTGTTACTGGCTATAACTTTTAATCTGTTCTTACAGAAATTTTCTAGATTTAGGAAATAACTCATGTGTTCTGCCATCTTTGTTCCTGCCCTTGCTGACCTCACTCAGGAACTAAAATCCAGGGCTATTTAAATCAGAATAGAGAATTAGGAAGGAAAGAGAGAAGCTAAAGAGGATCTAAAGAGGATCACTCTGAAAAAATAATAACAAATTATTTTAAAGAGAGAATAGGATGAAATTGGTAAGCCTAAAGAAAATAAGATAATTATTTTCACGTATATTTAAATGTCATTACAATATAGGAAGAATAATCATTTCAAAAATTGGGAAATTATTGATTGCCTCTAACCAAAAAACAAAATTCTGCCAATCTATCAAATCTGATTTACTTATTTAACAAGTATTCACTTAGCACATTCTAAAGTGCAAAAACACTCTTCTAAATTTTATGTGAAATTATAAGCAAAAGTAAAATAGGGTTTCAACCAAATCTCTGTGAAAATTTAGTTACCACTTACAAGATAGGAGTATAAAAGATGGCACAAAGTAGACACCCCAGATCTTTCTGTGTGGCGGCATTTTTATATTTCATGTCAACTGCTTGTGGCAGTTGAAACTAGAATAAATTTATGAACAAGCATTGAGATAGAAGAATTGTTAGGCAGAACACAGAACACCTTTTGCTTGAGGTCCATAGGCCCAGAAAAGCATTTAGCTAAATGAAGTCTATTATCTTCTAAAATCCTGATATTTCCATATTCTTGTCCCTTTTTTCTCTGTCTATTTAATCAATCTGTGTGCCGAAAACCAGGAATAACTTCTGG
The DNA here is from genome assembly GCF_041146395.1 of Eulemur rufifrons. NCBI lineage: Eukaryota > Metazoa > Chordata > Mammalia > Primates > Lemuridae > Eulemur > Eulemur rufifrons. The sequence continues at coordinate 116,486,466 of NC_090990.1, read as the reverse complement.
CATAGCTCCAGACAGAAAAATGTTAACAGTGATGCAATTTGATGAAGCAGAAAGAATTGAAGGCATTAATTAAAAACTCCAAGAAGGTTTAAGGAGGTCAAACAACGGATAACAAGAAAACAAAGATAGCCAAATTTAAAAATGGGCAAATGACCTTAATAGACATTTCTCAAAGAAGTGATACAAATGGCCAATAAGTACATGAAAAACCACTCAACATCAGTAATCATTAGGGAAATGCAAATTAAAACCACAATAAGATATCACCTCACATGTTAGAATGACTATTAACAAAAAGATAAAAGATAAGTATTGGTGAGGATGCAGAAAAAAAGGAATACTTGTACACTGTTGGTGAGAATGTATTAATAAATTAGTGTAGCCATTATGGAAAACAGTATGGAGGTTCCTCAAAAACTTAAAAATAGAACTACCATATGATTCAGCAATCCTACTTCTGTGTATTTATGCAAAGGAAATGAGATCAGTATGTCAAAGAGATACATGCATTTATTTCTATATTCATTGTAGCACTGTTCACAATCACCAAAATATGAAATCAACCTAAGTGTCCATCGATGGATGAAGGGATAAAGAAAATGTAGTATGTATATACAATGAAATACTATTTAGCCTTAAAAAAGAAGGAATGAGGCCGGGTGTGATGGCTCACACCTGTAATCCTAGCAGTTTGGATGGCTGAGTCGGTAGGATTGCTTGAGGTCAGGAGTTTGAGACCAGCCTGAGCAAAAGTGAGACCCTGTCTCCACTAAAAATAGAAAAAATTATCCAGGCATGGTGGCGCAGGCCTATAGTCCCAGCTACTCAAGAGGCTGAGGCAAAAGGATCGCCTGAGCCCAGGAGTTTGAGGTTGCAGTGAGCTATGGTCATGTCACCACACTCTAGCCTCTAGCCGGCACGATAGAGCAATACTCTGTCTCAAAAAAAAAAAAGGAAGGAATGTCTGTCATTTGTGACAATGGGGATGAACCTAGAGGATACTAATCCAGACACAGAAGGACAAATGCTACATGATCTCACTTACATGTGGAATCTAAAAAAGTTGAACTCATAGAAGCAGAGAGTGGAAAGGTAGTCGCCAGGGGCTGGGGCAGGGGCAGGAGGCAGGTATGGAGAGATGTTGGTGAAAGGGTAGAAAGTTACAGTTAAACTGAATGATTAGGTTTTGGGGATCTATTGTAGAGCATGGTGACTACAGTTAATATTGCATACTTGAAAATTGCTATTATGATAGATCCTAAATGTTCTCACCACACACAAAAAATAAGTAGGTGAGGTGAAAGATATGTTAATCAGCTTGATTTAATCATTTTGCAATGTAGACATATACTGAAACATCACATTGTATGTGGTAAATATATACAATTTTTATTTGTTACTTATACCTTAATAAAGCCAAGAGGGGGAAAAAAACTTCAAAATGTTGAAAACCCTGATTAATCTAGATAATTCACAATGAAGCCCCTCACCGTTCAAGTATCAGAAGTAATCTCCCAAACTCCTCTACTTCTGAGATAAGTGGTTCAGCTCTCTCAGGATACACTGAGAGAGGGACTGCCACGAGCCACTGGGAAGACAGGTGATCGATGCTCACAGCACAAGGGTCTCCCAGCCTATCCGCATCACACTTAAGGGGAATTGAGTTACAGGAGTCAAAGTGAATGAGATTTTGCTGCTGACTATCAGTGCCCTTCATTTTGATTTGTGTCTTATTTGAATGTGTCTGGGAAGATGTGACTCCTGGCTGAAATTTTTCCTTAGTGCTTCTTGCTGTGATCTGCATGTGAATGGTGGCTAACTGTGCCCCACACCTCCATTGGTGCCACAGGTTAGTTTCTAGTAAAAGTGAAAAGGAGACAGATGCTGCTGACCCAAAGCCAGTGAGTCTCTGGCACTGAAATGTGGATAATCAGAAAAGTCTTTTCTTCACGACCGCATCCAGTTGGGATGTTTTATGGCTGATATCTGCCTAGTAATTGCTTTTCTAATGCTCATCATATCTTTCATATTCAGAGATTAAAAGCTCAACCATTCTTTAATAACGTCTTGTGGAGTACATATGAAGGTGGAAATAGTTTCATTATAGATTTAAAACTATTTTTTATCTTTAAGGAGCCAGAAACTAGTATCAATGAAGAAAAGACTCGTATCTTTTTAAAAAATAATTTAATTATTTTTGAAGTCAGCTTTAGCTACCTCTTTTCACTTCTCTGCATTTAAAGATACAGGTGATATTTTTGCTGTTTAGAGAAACTGATTCAAAAGAGATGTGAGTTTAAAAATAGTGTCTATGTCTGTTTCTCCCTCCAGGTTTTCTACCCAAAATTTGTTCCCAATTGTCTCCCTCCAGGTTTTCTACCCAAAAGTTGTTCCCGATTGATTGTCTCATACTCTGCAGATAAACTGGAGAAACTCCAAGCCTTGAATTCTGCTTTTCAAAGGGTCTTTTAAGAATGAGCTAAGCAATGGTCAATTTGCAACAGGATTAAAAACTAAATTGGCATCTCATTCAAGTTACACACTGTGGCAAATTAGAGCAGCTGTTTAATACATGGTGCTGGTGGACTCAGTTCCTCAGTCAGCCACGTAAGCCTTGCTGTGCCCCTCAGTCACAAAACGTAGCTCTAACCTAAGCTGTACCTGTAGCCAGAGCAAACTATGAGTGGTTGGGAGGGCTCAGCTAGGCTGGAGTATCTCCCCCTGCTCACAGTAGACTCCTACAGGCCCAGGTAAAAGACTTGTCCTTGCTTTACCACCCACCCCCACGAGTGTCATTTTATGCCTTATTGTATACTTATTTTTATTGATCTTAATGAAAATCCTTAAGGAAATACAATGCTAGTTCATCCGAGAATTCCCAAGAGCTTACTAAGTACTCATTGAATAAATGAACCAATGAATGAATGGTGTCAGAGTTTTTACTATAAACAATGCTACCTCTAATTTTAAGCTACAAAAAGTTTTCACATTATTTCTAGCATTCTCACGCATATTTAACCTTCTGCTGCCTGGATTTTACCATATTAGAACAGTTTTCTCTAGAAGTCTGGAGAGGAGCATAGGAAAGAGCCCATAAAGAATGATGTGTGGATGTGTGTGTCAGGGGTGCGGAGGAGTGGCTGGAGGCAGGGGACAGATATAACTCAGAAATGGTATGATTCATTCAATTGAAAAACAAAGCCATTTCAAAAATGCTAAAGAAATTGCGGTGTTAAATGCTGCCTATTTAGGAATTAAAAAGCAATTACTATAAACAAATAAATATGTGACTAAAACAAAAATATATCTACTAGAAGCCTCAGAATTCATTTTTCGATAATCCTAAATCACACTTCACTTATAGGAGGTGTGGTTTGTTTATTCTTCAGAGTGATTTTCTCCGTAATGCCTCAACGATACATGATTTGTGTGTGAGAGAGAGAAGCCCTTCCAGCTGTTCAAAATTAGCTTAGTCACCAGTCTAGTGAGACTATCCATGAAATACCCGGGTTGTTGGCAATTTGTTATCTCTGAGCTCTTTAAATTAAATACCATTGCAGTTCATTCTGAGAAGGGGTCAAATCACTTAGCAGAGCATGAAAAAGAGAGGATGTGTCACTACCACTCTTAATCAAATTCTTTCACTTCTTTTATTCTTTTTCATTCTTGGCCTTGGTTGTCTAAATTCATCTTCAGGGATAAATGGTCACTGGCCATGTATTAGAGCAGGAGTCCTTTCTGCAGGGTTTAGGATTCTGTTATTTTAAACATGTATTGGGCTTCATATTATGAACCAGGAAGTGAACTACATGCTTTTTTACACATCTTATTTCGCTTACAATAGACCTATAGGGTAGATATTTTTCCTCTATTTTACAAGTTGGGAAAAAGATCCAGCAAGGTAGACAATATATATAACAGTGTAGCTATAAAACAAGATCCCTGAACCTTACCTCAAACTATTAACAGGGGATATCTGGGAATCCATTCAATCAGAATTTATTCATTTTAACTAGTGCTTCTGGGTGACTATTTATTATTATTAACTTATATTGTGAAAATTTTTGTAGAGCAGCAGAGCTGAGCAGCAAATCCAAAATATCTAACTACAAGTAGGGTTTGCTTTCCATTAAACCATAGCTGTATTTATTGAGTTAATATATATTCATAGGGTTCCTTTAAATTTATATAGCACCAGGTTGAGAGCTAAAACATTTGTAAAGAAATAAATACATACTTATCATTCTTAAAATATGTGCAATTAAGAAGATGAACTAGACGCATGTAACAGTTAAATCATATTTCAAAAATGGCCTGTGAGCAAGGACCAAAGTGAACCCTATAGACAGTAAGTGCAACAGTATGTTAGAAAGTAGAAATGAAAGAATGAAACAGTTTTAAAAGTCTTTATGGAAGAGGTATGACTTGGTCTGGACCTTTAGCAAGAAAGGACTTTCCAAGTGAAGAATAACATGAACAAAAACACTGCATTGAAAATAAACAAATTACTTTTGTAGAACTAGGGGACAGAAAACAGGCTGGCTGGACTGGAGGGGTCCCTACTGGATTGTTTAGGGGATCAGATCTTGGAAATTCTCCAAGGTAAGGTTGAATAGGGGCCCCAGGTAGCCACTGGGAGTTTTTGAATAGGGAAGAAATGTGGTCAAAGAGGTAATTTAGAAAGAAAACTCTGGCCACAGTATATCTGGAAAAGATAGATTTGGGAGGCAGGGTGACCAGTTAAGAAATGACTGCATTGAATCAGGCATAAGATTAAAAATATCGACACTTGAGAGACTTATAAAATCAACTGGACTTGGTGGGCCCAACAGGAAGGGGTGAGTTAAAAATGATTCTAAAGTTTTATAACTGGGTAGCTAGAAGAACTGAGGAATACCAAAATGAGTGTTACTGAAGACAATGGATGATGTGAAATCGTTGCTTGGGTGAGAGTTAGTGTGGGAATGCCAGAGGTTAGAGTCATCCAACACAGGGAATAGTTGAAACAGTGGTGGATACATGATTAGGGGTAAGACTCATTGGCAACTGATAACTGAGATTCATTCAGGGGACTAATCACAGGAGAAGAGGAGGCAGAGGAGTTTTGGAGACCCCAGAGGGGCTGTCACTCGGTTTCACCTGAAGCCAGATAAGTGCCCACCAGAGGATGCTTTCAATGTTAGTCCCCGTGGGGAAGCCCTTTATACACCTGCCCTTGACTGATGCTAAGTGGGTAGAAGCCACTGCCATGTTGTTGTTAGAGTGATTTCTGGATAATCACTTAGGACCAACCCTGATTCAATATCTGACTTACACAGATCCCAAAAAGGTCTTTAAATCTGGTCTTTAGAGGAAAAAGAAACTAGTGAAAAATAATTGAGGCAACTTAGTGGCAAACTATACCTGCTTCATAAAATATTAATCTAGGCCTATTACATAGTTTTCATACAAGTGTGGTCTTGTTGAAGTGTAATTCCTTCTCCCCTGGGATTAGGAGATCTCTAATAGCAATGGCTACAGGCAGGCCCCTATTCTGCTTTAGGGCTTTATTTTCCTTGTTTGAGTCCATTAGTTCTCATTCTAGGATTCCAAATTAGTCTGTGGCAATTTAATTCATTTATTAAGCAAATATTTAATGACCACCCATTTTTTTTCTAATGCTGGAGATTCAGTGGTAAATAAAACAGACAAACATCTTAATCTTCATAGAATTTGCAGTCCTCCTCTGACTTTGCTCAATGACTAATGACTTATGAAAGTACACATCCAAAATAGAGCAAGCAATTCTCAATTGCAGAAAATGTATCTGCTATCCCTGCTACTACCTTTTTGGCCATGCGAACAGTTGAACTTTGTGTCAAAGCTTCACTTTCTCCCCTACCGGCTAAGAACAGCACCTAAATTTAGCTAAATGGCCACAGGGTCAGAGGCATTACCAGCCACACACATCATCAGTTCCCTGGGCAGTTTCTTCAGTCACATCAACTATTCCCCCCCACCCCACCCCCCCCACCCCCCCCCACCCCCGGCCTCTCACTGTTATCACACCTCACTGCTCTCCTCCCTCCCAAGTCCTGTGACTCCTGTAAGGGCTCTCATGCTGTCCCCTGCTGGAACAATTAGTCCTGCTCTCTGAGTCCCACCAGGAAGAATGACACCCGCTCCCAAGAAACTCTTTCCCCTCTCAGTACCCATTTGCATCTCTCTCCTAACCCTCTCCAATTCTGAGCCCATAGAAGAGAATTTACTAAGTTACTGACTGCAAGCAGCACAGAATATAATTTACTTCTTTCTTTCCCCTAGTAGTACAGAAGCTACACTGTATCTTAGAAATCAAGATAGCAGAGAATTTCAAGAAAGTCAGGATAATGGCTTCAGAGAACTCGGCTGTTTTGGTAGGTCCTCTGGTGTCATCCCACACTGTCCCTACACGTGTACTAAAAGTGAGAGCAAATCATTCTATAGGCTCCTTAAAAAGACAAACAAAAAAAGAAAAGAAGTATTGGCACTTTTTTCAATTGGATTTCATTTATCCAGGGAAACTATCTAGCCTTGTTGATAGTTAAAGCGAGTGTTTTACTTTTAGTGAGGATACTTTTCAAAAATCATATACTTTTAGGGACAAGTATATTTCTATTTTTTCCTAATCATGTATAAGCTAATAATTTCACTACTCATTTAAAAAAGCTTTCCTGCTTAAGCTACCTAGATATCTTTTTTCTCTTCTTTTTTAACTAACATTGATTATAAAATTATAAGAAATCTTTATAATTAAGAAACTGATAAATCAATCCTGAAAAATATTCCTAAAAAATATTATTTTATGCTACAAAAAAAATAGAGCTAAAAATCCTAGTCAAATAAATCTCAAATGAATGGTCTCATAAGAAATGATATTTCCTTTCAAGAAGCACCCATACAAAGGAAATGTTTTGCTTCACTGAAGCTCCAAGGAGGAAAGAGTTATGCACAGACATTAGGTTTAATATTAGAAAGAAATGCTGTCCTTAGTTTGAAGCTTTGCTCTTTTTTCTAATTTTTAAAGGAGGTTCAGAAGTTTAAATCTTTTATTAAAAATTTGTGTGGAAATTGTAACTATCCTATTTCATTTTCTTTTTTCTTTTGTGCTGAGCTTTCATAAAGTTTGTATAAAAAGGAAACAATTCCTCTGCTATTAAAAACTGCTTTTAACAAGAGAGTTTTCAACTTTGAGAAGAAAAGATCAAATAATAGATTTCATTTCAATGTAAAACAGAGAGATTCTGCTTGATGGCCAAGAAAAGAAAAGTAATCCATTTCACTGAAACATAAAAATCAATTTTGTAGCTTTCATAGCTTTATAACAGTTAGAGCTTTCATTAAGAACCTGTTTGCATGTTAGAGTTTTGTATTAGAGTTTATAAACTTCAGAAGGTAAGATGTATCAGAAATTCAACAGAAGGTTATAAAGAATTAACAGGATATACAGTAAATTATTAATTTACATACTCTCTAAATAAAAGTGAATATTGTACAGTTTATACATGAATAATTATATCAATTCTTAGTGAAATTGTATATATAATATCTAAAATTCTGAATATATAGAAATGAAAAGAAAAATATTCTCCCTTAAAACTAGTTTCAATTAGCATTCATCCCAATCTGAACTTCCAAGAACAAACTTCAACATAGTTGACATTCCTTTTCTACATTCGGAAAAATTGCAAGTGCAAAGTCATTATGTACATCCTACTTCTTCCTTTTCCATCCAAAAAGGATCCGGTAAATTTCCCCCCAAATGGCTCCCCTTTTCAATTTCCCATTTTAGTCAAATAGCTGGTCATGATTGCAGAAAGTGTGATCAGTGATGTCCATTTGCTGAAGGAATGTTGTAAGTTCTAAAGTTCTAACAAGTATCCACCAAGCTGTAGAAGCTCAACAAAATGGTAAACACACTAGACCGAGAGCAGAAAACTGGGGTTCTAGTCCTGTCTCCCTCACATCTTGCTATGTGACCTGCAGCAATCTCTTGGGCCTTGGTTTTTCTTGACCTACTGATTAAGTGAATTGGATTAGATTATTTCTAAACTCCTTTCCAACTCAAAATTCTGATTCTAAAGACATCCACACTCTCTCCCAGTCCGTCAGCCTCAAAACCATGGAAGACCTAACTACATTGTTTTTATCCAAACTAACACCAGGCATTGCTTGTTTCTTTGTTCCTCCTACTTGGGTCTTATCCTCTTAGGCATCGTCTGTAACTTTGTTAAATTCATTCTTCCCCTGCTATCCACTTCTCATCATATTGCCTAGCTCTGAATCTTCAGAGGTGCCCTATAGCCTATCCTATTGGAGACTCTTCATAAAAGATTAAAATAATAAATTTGAGAAATAATTTGACTTCAATTCATCCATCCAATCTTATTTTCCACCTCTCCAATACAGCAGAGACTATTGGGTCATCTCACCACCAACCTTTTTTCTTTTTTTTGCCATGGTCCCTCCTCTTGAAACTACTCATTCCCACTCCCATCCTTAGCCTGTCAAGTAAACTGCCACATATCTTTCAAACTCTTTATTCAAGCACTCAAGATTTGCTGCCTTCAACTAGTGTGAGGTAGCATAGCATAGTGGTTACAAGAGCCTTTGCTAAAGCCGGATTGCCTAGGCTCAATTCCTGGGTCTGCACTTGCTAGTTCTGAAATTGTGGATATGATCTTGGTCTATAGAGTGGGGATAAATTAGTACCTTCTGGATCGATTTGCTGTGAAGTTAAGAAGTTAATACGTGTAAAGCACTTGGAATAGTGCCCAGCACCCAGTAGACACTCTAAAAGTGTTTGCAAACACTAGTACGCCAGCTCCTGGTAGCATTCTTGGTCGGTAGCATATATCAAGGCACATATGCTTATGCTGTCCTCTCCCACTCACTTCTACGTCTCATGACTAGTTAGAAAGAGGAGAGCAAGACTGATTTCACTTATTCCATGAACACAGAGTACTGTTCAAACTCTTAGTATCAACAGAGAGAGAAGGAAGTAACTACAGAGGAAAGCCATATGATGATTAAAGGGTTGGAAAGTGCTGATTAGTAGGAAAGACCAAAGAACAAGGACTAACCATCCCAAAAAATAAAAGTTTATGTGAATAAAGGTCTTAAGAATACAAAGGGCCCCTTGACACCCCTGGGAATTGTTTGCTGTTCACTTTAGACTGCAACTGCCTAAGGCTCTTTCCATATCCTTCCCCCTTCATTCCCTCTCCATGCTGCTTTCAGGTCATTGCTCACTCTGTTTCCCAGCACTGCTCACCTCAGCTGTGTGCCAGACACACATGTTATTCAGAATCCTTGCTGTTACTCTGGAAGGTAGATTTTATTAAGCTTTTTGTTAAAGTTTATGATGATTAAATAAACTGTCATGGTCATACGACTGAACCAAGCCAGTAAATAGCAGAAGCAGGATTAAATCCCACCTCTGTCTGATACCAGAATCCAAACTCAGCCCATGACACATTCCCATTCCTCCTTATAACTAACTCCTGTTGCTTTATACTCACCACGCCTCCTAGGAGCTTCAGCCTGGCACAATATATGCACCTAAAAAATATTCACAAAAAGCTGGTTGCTTGTAAAGAAAATACGGGTAGTTTTAAATACGGCAATGATTGAAGGGGAAGTTGGGAAATGTTTTTCTTAGAGGGATCAACATGAGTAAATTAACTAACTTACTAATTAATTAATGGGCTCTCCCATGTGTGAGCCAGTTTAAGGATCTCTCTAACAGCAGAACTTGACAACTTTTCAGGTGCTTTTTGGAACCAAAGCTTTTATGTTTATAGAAAATCCAAGTTGTAGAAAGTCCTTTAGCCAATAAATGCAATGGCTGAAGATGTCACCAATTTATAAAACCACATGAACTCTATTAGGGATTGATAGAGATCACAGTCAAGAAATTTAAAAGCACAGTATTCTAATCCCCTCAGTAAGAACAATGGAAAACTGATGAACAAGCTGTTTATGATAACTGCATGAAAACTATGCTGTGAGCTATAGAACTCTCTCAGTAAATCAAATCTTTATAACTTTTGCCCAAGTTTCATGGAAATCTGTAAAACAGTTACAGAACATACACCCATCTAAAAATGTTCCACCATTTTGTTTAAAGACCACAAAATAAATAAAATATGATGGAAATCTTGATACTCTTTATAATACGTGAAATTTGATCTAAGTCCACTAACTTCTTTATAAAGAAGTAAGCAAACATCCCAATACAGGCAGTCCAGATAAAATGAAAAGCTCTCTTTATTCCATCAGATGTGTGTTGACTTGATCCTTTGACCTTCCTTAAAATTAAAATTAAATTAAACATACACTGTACAAACTCAGCAGAAACCTCCCAGGCCCTATAAATCTGACCCTGTACAAAGATTTTCTTTGAGCGGAACACAGCACAAAGCATAACCATTTTATTGTCATATAATCAACAGTGAAAAGAAATCCAATGTCTTTTACCCCTCTAGCATTCAAATATTTTCCTCCTATATATTAATAATTCGTTCTTTCTTTCCTTTCTTTTTCTTTTTCATTCTTTTTTTTTTTTTTTTTTTTTGACAAGGTTTTACTCTGTTGCCTGAGCTTGGGTGCAGTGGTGTCATCATAGCTCACAGCAACCTCAAACTCCTGGGCTCAAACAATCCTCTTGCCTCAGCCTCCCAAGTAGCTGGGACAGCAAGCACACACACCACACCTAGCTAATTTTTCTTTTTTTTGTAGAGATGGCTTCTCACTCTTGCTCAGGCTGGTGTTGAACTCCTGGCCTCAAGCGATCCTTGCTTCAGCTTCCCAAAGTGCTAGGATTACAAGCATGAACCACCATGCCCAGCCAATTATTTTAGTTTTATTTATACAAAAATAATATATACTCAATGAAAAAAAGTATAAATGTATGCTTTTATATTTTATCTAAAATGTATGCTTTTATATTTTATCTAACTCTGTATATAATAACCAGGAATTCCATCTTCATAATATAATTACCTTTTACATTTTGGTGTACATTCTTCCCTTTTTTGGTGTGATACATGTTTTTTTAAATAAAAGTGAAATTTTGCTGTACATCCTATTTTATAATTTATTTTTCACTGAGTACTCATTATAGTTTTCTCATATTTATATAATCTTTATTATTCATTTTATAAACTCTCTTGACTCATTCAATAAGATATATACCGATAGTTGTATTTTGTATTTTTAATATATTTTATACGTAAAGGTATCAATAGTTGTTGTCTAGAAACAATCAGTTTAACAGCACCAAGATACTCTGGTTATTTATAACCACTTCACTACAATCTTAAACCCAGGGATATACTGCTTTAAGCAAACTCACACATAATGAGATGGAAAAGATTGTTATAGTCTAAACAGCTTGAAGGAAAATACTTTTCAGGTAGAAAGAGCAGGCCAGCCTTCCACATTTGTGGGCCCTGGGCAAGAGTACAGATGGAAGCCACACATCATATGTCTTAATATTTCAAAATTACAAATCAAATTAACAAACTGTTGATTAAAATACATTCTATGCATTTACCCTGACAAATGTATTTTCATGACTATCAGAGAGTCCAGGCTAGAGTCAAGAACTCTCAGACAACTAGAAGTTTCTTGCCAAAACATGTGATGCAGGGAGACCCAGCCTGGCCCCTGTCTGTGGCCCACAGCCTGTGGACCACGACTCCTTCTTCTCCCACCCCTGGCTCTGCCCCGCGCTACAGGGGGCCTCATTCGCACATATTGATACCTCAGCTCTGTCTACAGCTTTTCCCGCAGCTGCTTCCCCGTGACCGTCTCCCAGGCCTACAAGGGTGCGTCCAGCAGCACGTCAGCCTGGAGCAGAGAGGGTGGTGAGGGAAGAGACCTGAGCAGCAAGCTCAGGGGAATCTTGTCAGGGAATTCTGGGATCGTAGGTACCTGCAGCACGGTGTACACAAAGGAGATGTGGCCTCCAGTGGGCACCTTCCCGTGGCCCTGTGGACTTCCTGCCTTGACGTAGATATGCCAGGGTGGGAGGTGGGGAGCACAGTGGGGAAAGGCCGGAGGGGTCCCCCACGGCGCAGGGCCCAGGGCAGGGCCTCCTCTGCTGGGAGTGCAGGCTATGCCGAGGGAGGCCCAGCTTCTTGAGATTTCTTGACAACTCCATTTGAAGGAGAAGGCAAGACCCTGAAAACCCAGAGTTTAAGGAGAGAAGAACTAAAAGACAGAGAAGGATTAAAAGCCTGAGAGCAGAGCCATGAGATGAGGTGATAAACAGCCAGACCTTTTGTAAAGTGACTCAGCTCATGAAGTACTTGTTGGGAATAGGAAGTTTTGTACCCAAATGGAAACCCATGAAGGAGCTTGAACCTAGTCGGCTTAGGGTTGCCTTAGATAGACTGAGACAGAATGAGCCAAGAGGAAATAAGCTCCCTGGAACATTCAAACATCCTAAGGAAGCCTCTGAACCGCCCCCCCCCCCCCCCACACACACACACACAGACCATGAAATGGTGGGCTGTGGGACAGAGAGTGCTGAGCTGACCTTATCTGACTTCATGACGGACAGGGTCACCCAGCTGACATCTGAGTAATACCAAGATCTGCGCTTGAACAAAGTATGAGTGCTTTCTTACTTCGTCAATGTAACTATTCCGTGGTTTATAAAAATGGAATAGTTTAGTGCTTTTAAAGTGATTCCATTTTAAAGTGAGGGGACAAAATAAACATATTTTTAAAAGGTTCTATGTAGAAGTGTCAGAATCAGAGATTAAAAAAAAAAACAGGACTCTGAATTCCTTTGTGTTGTACTAAATACTAAATCCCTAAACTAGCTCTCTCCTCCTTCTTTAGGATACTAAGATTTTGCCAGCTGAAGCTAAGATTTTCCAGTAAATTTCAAGAATCAGTCTTGAAGATTTCACTCTAAGATAGAGACCATTTGCATTTTCATGAAATGAGAAATCTCTGCCTGACAAGATTTTAGGGGCACTCCTTCCCTTCACAGAGCAGAGTAGTAAACCACAAAGCAATGGGGTTAGCTCCAGCAGCAAAGTGGGAAGCACACAATGTTGTTCACTTTCTTTAATAGCATGTCGTGATTTTAGCTGTAACAAACATGACCGTTACAGTACCAATGTCTGGGGCCTGTTTCCATTAGTTTCTCAGCCTCCAACCACAGCCCCTACAAGAGAGCTCTTAATAAATGCTACTTATTACTAGAAAAAAAAAAATACAGAAAGCCTGAAACCCTTCATCTCAGTTCAAAGAACTGTTGTTGGTAGTTTTAGGTTCTGATAATTGCCTTGGATCCTTCATGACCTCTACAAATTTATGCTGAGTGTATTTTGCCTGAACTACTTCCCATTATGATCATTGGCGTTTACTGAGCATGCGCTATCTGCCAAGGCTCGTTGTCTGGCAGGGAAGACAGCCAGGAAGCATGGTTATAAACCAAGGAGTGCCAGGGTGACGGTGGATTCAGATTGCTCCAGAAGCACAGAGGAGGGAAGGACCTGCTACCTGGGGTGCGGAGGAGGAGGGAGAAAGTGTGTGGTGGGGAGAGCTGTCCACCTGCAGGAAAAAGTAGGTGAATGGGTATTATAAGAACAAGAATAGCACACATAAAAACCCAGAGGGCCAAGGGCACACAATAAAGTCAGAGACCGGCAAGTTTTGTGGAGAGGCTAAAATATTGATATATAAAATGAGGGGAGAGATTTGTGTGAAGCTAATGGCTGGAGACTAAAAGGTCTGTGGAAGAATCTGGAGCCCCAGTAGCAGGCTGCTCCAAAGCTCACGCTTGTTAGGTGAAACCACCTTATAATGAGATCCTTTTGACATCTTACTCGTGAGACCCCTCAATAGAATTCTGAGTTCATGCGGAATTCCACTTTCTAATGAAATGTGTGAGCACAGGATTCCATAGTTACTGCAGAGGAGACAACACATACCGCACAGAAGACCTTAGCACGCCTGGCTTCTAAGAGAAAGAAAGCTGGACACACCAAATTGCTAAAAAGACCTTTTTCTAATTAATTTGGGAACATAGAGGACCTCATGACAGCAGAGATGGAGATCCAGAGCCAAGATCCTTGGAGAGACTTCAAGAAGGGCAGTCACCTAGTAGCTTCTTAGCATAAGGCCACACTTGCCCAAGGCAAAATTACTAAAGCAAACATGAGAGTGTGCGTGGGCACGTATGAGAGAGGTAGAGGCTCAGCCTTAAGTATGTCAATTTAAATATCTTAAAGCTGTCCAAACTAACAGGATACAAAAACCTCTGTGTGCAGCACAGGAGTGCACAAGTCCGTACACATCCCTATTCTGCCAAATGCAGAGCAGAACGCAGATGCCACTGTGTGGTTCCACCAGCAATGTTCAAATATTCAAATTTCTGGCCTAATTAAAATTTGAATTAAAGCTATAAGTCATTATCAACTTTTGTTTTTAGAGCAAAGCCCAAGTTGAACTCTAGGCTGTGAAGAAACTGCACCTAAGAGAAATTACTGTCTTCACAGTAATTTCGAGAGATGCTTACAGCAGTCCCCAACCTTTTTGGCACCAGGAACCAGTTTCATGAAAGACAATTTTTCACGGACTGGGGTCGCCGTGAGGGGAGGTGGAGCTCAGGCGGTGATGTGAGCAGCGATGGGGAGTGGCTGTAAATACAGATGAAGCTTCGCTTGCTCACCTCCTGCTGTGTCTCCCCCTCCACTCCTTTCCTAAGTTTCAAGGAAGACAATTTTTCTTCCCAGATGGGGTCGGGGGTGCAGTGGAGCTCTGCCCCCCAGGCCCTAACTGGCCACAGAGGTTCACGACCCAGGGGTTGGGGACTGCAGCTTTAGGAGGTGACCAAGTACCTCCACTCTCCTTTGGTGGATATCTGCCATTGTTGCCTGTGCAGCCTTCTCCTCCCCTTGTAATGACTCTTTTAGGACATGTCTTATCTTCATAGCTTGTAGTCTTGATGGGATGGTCAACAGAGGTCCTATGAAGGGTACATGAGTCAAGCCAGACTTGTCTCTTCCTTGAAAATTAAATTTTGAGTAGAGTGACAGAAGAATAGGAAATGGTTGGGGTTGATTCTCTCTTTCTGTTTCTCACCTCTCTCTTGCTCTGTCCCTTCCTCCCTCCCTCTGTCTCCTTTTCACTGTGTTAAGTTAGCCAGGCTTAGTTTCTGTTGCCTGAAACCAAAGAATCCTGAATGATATATTGCAGTTCATGCATCTTAGTAGTCTTGTGAATCTAGTTTAACAAAGGGCATGACTTTAGAAAGAGTAAGTGACTTTAGAAAGTTCACTAGAATTTCCAAGTTGCTTCAAAATGGCCCGAGAGGAGGAGCAAAGGGATGGTGGAAGATTGGCTGTAGAATGGAAATTTCTGCAAACATGCGCCAGTGGAGGCTCTTGTGGGCACTAATTCAGGTCGTGAGAAGCGTTATGGGCAAGGCCCAGCAGTCAGAGGGCAGTACCACGGAGCAGCTGAGTCACCGCCATGAGTCAGGTAAGGACAGAGTAATAAGGTGGAGTCCATACATTAAGGTGGCATTCAGGAAATATTCAGGGCAATCCCAGACAGATGAGGCAGAGTACCCTGGAGCAACCAGCCACAGCCACCAGGGAAGGCATGGAAGTATTTGCTGCAGCAAGTGGCAGAATCTGAGGGCTACCTCCTCAGCCTTTGCAGGAGGCTTTCTGTCATTTCTGACTCAGTATCCCCACTGGCAGTTTCCCCTAGAGAATGGGAGAGTTCTAAGGGAAGTCCAGGTGCCTCAGAGGCTCTTCCATACCACGGCTGTTGCCCCCGGTCAACCTAAACAACAAACGAGTGAGGCTCTCTAAAAGAAAATGATATTTACTTGGGGCTAAGGCATTGCAATGGGAATACATGTGCCATTGTAAACTACGTGCATATTCACGGAGGTAAAAGAACACAAAGGTACTTAAAGGACAAATGACGAGGATTACATAATTGTTTTGAGATAATTATCCTTGGCCACAAGGATCAATAACAAGAGTGATGCCAATCTGAGGTTGGACAGGCAGTTGCTGGGCAGATGTCCCCACAGAAATATGTTTTGTGTAAGGTTGCAGGGGGGCCTTTGTGCAAAGTTGTGGTTTTTGCAGAGGCTTTTGTGATAATTTTTGTCATCAGGCATTTATACATGAGAACCTTCTCTTCATAGCTTTCCCCCTTCCTTGGCTTTATCAAGTTTTTTCAACACAAGTGATTCCATTTTGATTCCAACAACTTTCACACTCCCAATGGCTGGAAAAAGACCCTAATCTCAGGACTCTTTGGGTCCTCTGCCACCTTCATATTTAGACCTAGAAACAGCAGAATCTCCCAGTTATTCAAGTTCTAGAGTATTTGTTTATAAAGAGACGTATTAATAATATGGCACAGTGGGCCTGGAGTTTAAAGCCTTTCCCATTTGCCACAGCTGTAGAGTCCAGAGAAGCACAGTAGCTGTTCCACAGGGTTGTTGTGAGGATAAATGAGATGGTGCATAGAATGCATTTATCACAGGGCCCACACACACCAAGTGCTCAACAAAGGTAGAGAAAGTGCCGGCAAAGATACTCACTGACGTGATCAGGAGCAGCTCTAATTTCTTCAGTTGCTATCAAAGTGCTATATACATTCTGCACAAGAAAAAAGCCTGTTGCTGGGCCACACACTCCCTGCGACCGGCAAGTGGCCCTAGAAGACTTCTGCAGGTGGAGAGGTCAGAAGGGGGGTGGCTCTTGCTTCAAGAAGGGGGAAGGGGAGCATCTGGCAGCAGTCCCTTGAGGCCAAGTGGCAGCTGATTCACACAAATGGTATTTGGATCGAGGGGGAGGGAATAGGAGAGGAGCCTGCCCCTGCCTCCCGGAAACTGGCTCCTCTATCATCGTCACAGCTGCCACCTCTCATCACCCAGGCCTCCCCCAGATGTGGCAGCCGACTCAGTCTCACAAAATCTCCTCCCACACCAGAGACATGTTGAGACTTTGCCGCCTGCTCCTAGCACTCTTAGGAACTGTGCTCTGGTCCCTTATGTAAGAGGCAGAAAACAGCAGCAGAGGAAATTGGGGGCAGGGAGATTAAAAATTGTTACTGTAATGTAGCTGGAGAAAAAAATACATTTGACAATAAGGTAGTCTAAGTATCGTGGCAAGACAAACGCCCGTGTTTAGAGGGGAGTAGGATCCATGTTCACGGAGAAAAATCAAAAGTTGCAATAGCTAACGGTGCAGAAAGGCAAAATTCGCTCCATTTGTACAATCACTTCCAGTGATTGAGTCACAGTTGAGGCAGTGTTGGCTCCAGCATCAGTGAGATCATGATGGACACAGTGGAAATTAATTGGTTTCATTCAAAGTCAGAATGTAACTCAGGAAAAAAAACTAAACTTCATTGGGTATTTGCGCTGCATTTTTTTAAATACAGAAACTTCTAAAGATTTTTTCCCCATGTTTATGATGAATTGTTTTTACAAAATCCCACTTGGAAATTGTTCTGCCATCACATTGCCCCTTCAGAAATGGTCCTTGGGAACTCGGTGGTGCTGAATTCCCACCGCACTCTAAAAAGTTCCCTGGAGGAACTTTAGCTCTCATTCACAGTGGCTTCGTACATGAACCCAAGAACAATGTCCACATTTGGTACACAGATGAGAAAATGAGCGCTACTCTTTACTGGGAGTCCCAGCCCTTGGACTGAGCACTTCACAGGCGTTGTCCAATTATGCAGATTGCAAACGTGAGGCTCAGACCGGTTAGCATCACAGGGCTGGTGAGTGGAGGAGCTGGGATTCAAATCTGTCCCACTTCTTTGCAACTGTTAGATGACCTTGATAGAGTTAGAAGGGCATATTTCATAGTCATGTGGGCCCCCGTTCTTATACTGCTGTCTCTATGGCCACAGTATCTGGCGCATATTATTAGGTGCTCAAAAACTGTTTATTCTTGGTCGTTGGTTTCACTTGTTTAGGTAGGGCACATCTGAATTTTTACCGTCTCTTAATGTATTCCAACGCAGGCTAACCCAAGTATAAAGCACATCTGTACTTCTCTCTCCAGAACTCTAGGAGTCCTGCTGAAGTATAAAATGGGAGTTATACAAAAACAATTCGTTCCTGAGAGAAGTAACAAAATGTTTTTTGAATTCACATTGCTCTTTGGTTGTCACAGATTTTCAATATTCTCAAACTCCCGGAGGGTAAAGGATACAGGGAAATAAGTGCAATGTACTAAGGAGGCAACCTTAATGGGCAGAGCTGGCTGGTCCTGCTGGCCGCAAGTGAGTGGAACACGAGTGCCAGTCATCCGAGTGTTGCGTCATCTCGTTGCGCCTCATCATTCCAGATGCTGGCACGGGCATCAGAGATTCCTTCCAGCTCACCCCTGCCCACACTTCATGGCAATCCCACGAGAATGGAAATATTGTTATCCCCATTGTACAGATGAGTTAACTGGTTTAGAGGAGTCAAGCAATTTGTCCAAGATCACAGAGCCACTGAGTGGCAGAACTGGATTGCCACCAGCTCCCTCTGAGCTCTCAGACTGGTAGCTAAGATTCTTTTGCCAGTGAAATCTTAACCTGTTGTAAAAGGTTCCTTCAGGAACCTTCCCGACTGAGATAGGTAATGACCTGCAGAGATTGCATTTCTGATCCAAATCAACACCCAGGCTGAAGGAGAGAAAGCAAGGGCCAAAACCAAGGATCCATTGCCTACCTTGTGAGAGACAATGGTAATTCTAGGTCAAAGTCTAACGAACGAACGGATGTCCGCATAGCAATTAGCAGCGCAGGCACCCTGACTGGCAGTCTTGGCAAGCAGCTGTGATCCTCATAGAAACCAGACTCCTCCCTCCCCCACAGAGAAATTCCACTGGGCTGATCCAGGACAGAGCAGGCTGCTGAGGACTCCCCTTCCCCAGGCTGGAGGTCTGCCCTTTTAACACCTTCCCAGAGAGAAGCAGCCCACGGAGAGTCACCGCGAGCTGAGATAGCTGTGTCTGCTAGCAGAAATATGCATTTCACTGGGTTGCTTTGAAACTTCTGCTGGCAGCTCACAGATGCCCCCAAGGCAATCTCCTCAAATCTGCTAAAGAAAACTTAAGTAGAATCAACTCTGTTCAATATCTTCCATTCTGTAAGACTCATCATTTGCTGTTAAGACATGATGATATTAATGTGACCAAAGAATATATCCCACTAGCATTTTGTCTTAATTCTGCAAATATCCAAAAGTCTTCCTAATTCCATTAAAAAATAAAAAATTATCAAGCACTATTAATTTAGTTAGCACTCTAGTTGAGTGATCAGTTACATACAAAATCAACATTATATTCTTACCATTATTTACAGTATATGGCATTACATTAGAAACCTACCTTATCTTTTACTGGGAAGAGGAGGGTGGAGGCTTTGAGGAACCAAAATTTACAGAATGCCTAGTAGGAACTGAACGTGTTATTTCATCTGCACAACTTTACGACATACTTATTATTATCTCCATCGTACATGAAAGAAAACAAGTTTCAGAGAAGTTAAATAACCAGCTCTCTGTCTCACAGACAGTGTGAAGCTGAGATTCAAAGCAGGGACTGTCTGACTCTAAAACCTCTGTTCTCTCTACTACCAAATTTCACATGTGTTTATTTTACTTCACATGCATGTATGTCTGGGATTACTCTGCAACACAAAAGTTATAGAAAAATTCCAAAATTTAAACTAGCTGGAACCCAATTAATTAGAATCTTGAATTAAATGATTCTTCCTCTCCCATATTCCCACCCTCGGCCACCATCACATTCTCAATGTGTAGGAACAACCTTTAAATAGTGATAAAGCAACTAGGATCCATCATTGCTTTTCAATCCTTAAGGTGTGCCATAAGGTAAAATAATATTTAGCCCAACTTCCTAAACCTATTTCATTACCCTGCTTAAGAGGAATGGCTAATGGTTAATGTGAGCCTTAGACATTATAAGATTCTAAATTATTGAAGAAAGATTCAATTAAGTTCGGAATATTCTACTCAGGCAGAAACATGTACTAATGAATTTCCTAAAGTTTTTTTCATAGCAAGCTGAAAGAAAGTTGATTTTTTGGTGGTGAGGGGAGGGGGGACTATCTAGAAAACTCCATTACATTATACCTTGACTATGGAGGTTTAGACTATGTAATTAAATACATTTTAAAAGAACCCTTCATTTCCTTCCAGAGGCCCCAAATTTACCAAGTAAATGAACACAAGTGCCATGGCAGTGAGGCAAAATGCTCAGGTGAATCCAGCTCCATCACTAGTCAGCCTTGGAACCAATGGCAAGGCCTTAACTCTTTGGCATCAGATGCCCCATCAATGAAATAACGAGTTAGAATAAGATGATCTGTGAGTCCCCGTCTAAGGGTATGCATTTATGTCTTCATTCATTCATTTGTTCAATAAATAGAAATATTTTTATAAACACAATGTTCCAGTGTTTGATAATACCACTTTGACATGATGACTACCATCAACATTACATATTCATCTAAACACCCGCCATATTAGGCATAGTGATTACAAAGAAAGACTCAGTTTTTCCCAAGGAGCTCACAAAGGGAAACTTTGACATATACACAACTGCAGAAGATAGCCCAAGAAAAGCACCAGTGATCAGCGTGAGCAGGACACTACAGGATTCCCCCGAAATTATCTCAGTTTCTTTCATTATTTCAGCAGTTGTGCTAAGACAAAGGCGATGATCCATAGAGCACTCCTTAACCTCCACACTGCGTGTGAGATTGTGTTTGGTATTTGCTCTATATATTCTCTCCTCCTTGTGAAAAGCACGTATGTCCAGAACAGCAATGAAATACAACCATAGGCAAATGGCTACATGCACATAGTCCACCTAGGAAATGTGAACGAACATGTACTGAACATCCATACAGCAGTACCCACCGTATTTGCCTTCAATTTAGTATTACAGTGAATGTCTACTGTGCGGTTGGTGCTGAGTGGGCTACAGAGGTAGAAAAGGCCCCTGCAAGCCCTCACCCCCAAGTTCACCATTTATTCTGCTTACTTGGGAAGACAGAAATATAGTCATCTTCAACAGGTGCAATGACAGTGGTTCTAACAGGAATGCCTCTGGCCTGCAGGAAAGGGAATACTTCATGTTGCTTAAAGAATCTGGGAAACTGAGCATGGTGGCATGTACCTGTAGCCTATCTACTCAGGAGGCTGAGACAGAAGGATCACTTGAGCCCAGGAGTTTGAGGTCGCAGTGAGCTATGATGACGCCACTGCACCACTCTAGCCGGGGCAACACAGCAAGACTCTGTCTCAAAAAAAAAAGAAGACTCCAGCTCTAAAAAAAAATTTTTTCTAATTAGCTGGACATGGTGGCACACACTTATATTCCTAGCTACTTGGGAGACTGAGATAGGAGGATCATTTGAGCCCAGGAGTTTGAGGCTGCAGTGACCTATGATCACACCACTGTGCTACAGCCTCCAGCCTGGGCAACATAGCAAGACCCATCTCAAAACGAAAGAAAACAAAACAACCAAACAGAATCTGGGAACACTTCTCAAAGAGAAGACAGGATTCTGAAGCAAGAAAAAGTAGAATTTGACAAAGCGATGTGTGTGTGCAAGTGTTCATAAAGAAGCAAGGAGACCTAACCTTTCAAGGATCAGCAATATGGCCAGACCCAGGATCTGTGTGGGCCAGAATCAGTAAATCTATATATATGGCTGCAGCATTAGTGCTTGAGGAACTTAGTGGAAATCAAGGTGAAAAAGAGACACCAAATCCACCGGGCTTCACTCTGATATTGAGTAGCAATTAAGAGGCTGGGATCTGGAGCCAGACTTCCTGAGTATAAGTCATAGCTCCATAAAATCTTAGGCAAATTACTTAACATCTCTGTTCTGTTCCTAGTGTTATAAAGAGTTAACATGTGGAAATGCTTAAAACAGTGCCTAGCACTCAGTAAGGGCCATATAAATGTTTTCTATTCAATGTATAACAGGCAGAGCCACCAATAATAATGAAATTAGCATGTGGGCTAACTGGTCTACTTACAGGTTTCCTTACTGTGCAATGGCTATAGCAAGGAGCTGAAAAAAGACTTTGTGGTTGTAATTGTGTTGCGAAGTTTAGAGAAATACATATTTAATCCATAGCATTAGTAACAATAGTCTTTCAGCCCTGGGAGCTCTCAATTTGTCCAGATCCCAAAGACATACCATGGGGGATGGTTTGAATTCTCAGGAACTCCTGGGATTAGGAGGGCACATTTCTTTTCATTAAAATAGTCAGGGTAGGTACGTGCTGTCATATGAAATGATCATCCTCTTTCTTATTCATTCTTTCATGATTTTTATTAGATTTTTCTCAGCAAATACTAGTGTATTGAAAAATGAAAATTAGGGTTCGTGGAAAACGACATAGCATGTCCAGAGCGTGTCCAGGTATTCTGCCAGCGTGGAATACCTGGTTCTTTTAAGAGATGTCAAGGACATTTCCTTCTTAGTAGATCTAGGAGCATCAGACTTAAGGGGTTTCTACACACTGTGTGTATTAATTACTATACACTATTTTTTGTTCCTCTGTTCTATTATTCACTGATGAGCAACCTTAAGGAGAAAAGTCATTGTTACAAACAGCAAGAAAACAGAGGTTAAAGCTATAATTGTCTTGGAAGGCTGCAAAACTGTGATTTTCCTTCCTTTGAGGAATAGGAAACGCAAGTGTAATAATTCGTAAGGGTTATGCACCATTCCAAGCTGAAATCTCATTATTCTCACCATTGCATTTACAGCAAAAATTGAGCTTCTGGATTTTATCAGCTTTAACTATGGACTCTACTCAAACTTCTCAGGTTGGAGAAAAAGAAGTAGGGCAGCATTTCTATTCCGCATGCTGCAGGAGGCCTGGAAAGGAAGCAAAAAAGCCACCACGCTCCAGGAACTGCGGCAAGGCAGTATGACCTACTTGGAGACCCAAACACCTGGCATTCTTTTCCAGTTTTGCTACTATCTGGGCCGCATCATTTTTCTAACTTCTTTGGGCTTGGTTTTCTCTCCCTGTTGAAGTACGCATTCCTACAGGGAATTTACCACGTGGTTACGCTCTTGTTGGGGAAATCCCAACTAACATAGTCAGCAACGATAATCTACCCCCTCGTCTCTGATTTCACTTTATAAAGACTCCAACTAGGAAGACATTAGATTTTATGTACAGTTGACCCTTGAACAATGTGCGGTTAGGGACAGTGATGCCCCACACAGTTGAAAATCTGAGTACAACTCTTGATTCCCCCAAAACTTAACTACTAATAGCCTGCTGTTGACTGGAAGCCTTACCCATAAGATAAACAGTTGATTAATACATATTTTGCATGGTATATGTATTGTATACTGCATTCTTATAATAAAGTAAGCTAGAGAAAAGAAAATATTATTGATAAAATCATAAGGAAGAGAAAATATATTTACTATTCATTAGTGGAAGTGGATCATGATAAAGGTCTTCAACCTTGTCATCTTCACATTGAGTAGGCTGAGGAGGAAGAGGGAGAGGAAAGGTTGGTCCTGCTGTCTCAGGGGTGGCAAAGGCAGAATAAAAGTTCACATATAAGTGGACCTGTGCAGTTCAAATCCATGTTGTTCAAAGGTCAACTGTATATGTTTATGAAAATGCAAGTATGCATTTATATGATGAAGGCGTGTTATATGTAATCATTTTGTATTAATAGATGTTTAAAAATAATACTTCCTCTGTGCAATGCTGTTGTCTCATTGTTGATAAAAAATCATTTAACCTCAGGGAGATGTTGACGGGATGATAGGAATCAGCTTCTTTCACTTCCTCGGTTACTTTTCAGAAAAAAATACCATTCCCACAGCTCAAGGGAGCTCTTCTCCTGCAAGGTCTGCCTAGGGAGCTACCGCATTTCCCTTGTGTTCGTTGGGCTCCTCCCACTCCATGGATTCCTTACCGGGAGTGGTTCTCAAAGTGAAGCCTCTGGACCAGCAGCGCTAGCATCAGCATCACCTGGGATCTTGTTAGGAATGCAGATTCTCAGAGCTCACCCCAGATCCACAGAATCAGAAACTCTGCGGGTGAGTCTTAGAAACCCATGTTCTCACAAGCCCCCCAACTGATTCTTATGGATGCCAAAGTTGAGGACCTCTGTCTTACAGTATAGACCCGTGCAATTAGCCATTTGGGAAGTAAAAGAAACTATTGCAGTGGAAGAACAATCGGGTGGCATGAAGCCTAGCATCGAGCAGGTTATTACAGTGCAGTCTTTTCAAACGTTATTGTGGTAGCCTCCATTTAAAACCAAAATTTTAATGGTGTCCATAGTTTTATTTCATTTCTTAAATCAAGAAACATTTATTGAGCCCTGCCATGTTCCAGGCACTGGGGGTATAGAGATGAAAAATGCTTAGTCCTCTGCAAGTCACACTTCCCTAGTAATCCAGAAGAGGGAGAGGAGAATTATGCAACCAATATTTACTGAGCATTTACTATGTGTTCTGTGCACATGAGCTATTATTTAGTATAGCAATCCTGTGAGGTTTACACCAGCATTACCCATGTATTACAGGAAAGGAAATAATCTTAGTGAGGTCAAAAAGCTTGCCCAAAGTTGGGAAATTTTTTTCTCCCAACTTTTTATTTTGAAAATTTTCAAATCTACAGAAAAGTTGAAAGAATTAGTATAATTATAGGCCTCACCTAGATTCAACAATGATTAACACTTCACCCCTAAATACATCATCATGTATCTTTTAAGACATCTTCTCACATAAACACAAAAACATTATTACAACCAAGAAATTTATCATTGATACAAACATGTGTCTCATAATCCCCAATTGACTCAAAAATTTCCTTCCCCATCAAGGATTATGCATTGTATTTATTAGGTCGTTAAATATGAAATGACCGATTTCAAATCAAAAGTTTAGTTTATTATATCTCAAACAAGAAGCAGTACAATCAATCAATCAAAGTATCTGCCTAAACGATCGACACAGTTTTGCCATCTTAATGGTAGCTTGTTTATGCCAGCAGCAAAGAAGCCTGGAGAGCGAGTGGCAAAGAAATCGGAAAAGGCGTTTTCCACGGCTTGTTAAGAATTGAATATTTTTCCTTGGAAGAAGTGGTCCAAAGCCTGAAAAAAGTGGAAGTCAGTTGGCTCAAGATCTGGTGAATATAGTGGATGACAGTTTCCAAGTCCAGGTACTGTAGTTTGAGCAGTGTTGTTTTTTGTAACATGTGGTCTTGCAAAAGGATTGGCCTTTCTCTATTGACCAATCTCGGCTGCTTAATCACAAGCATCCTCATCAGTTCATTCAATTGGTTGCAGTAGACACCCACTGTAATTGATTGACCAGGTTTCATGAAGCTGTAGTGGATAATACCAGTGCTGGACCACCAAACAGACACCATTAGCTTTTTTTGACAAATATTTGGTTTTGGACTGTGTTTCGGCACTTCATCTTTATCCAACCATTGTGCCCAGTGCTTTTGATTGTCAAAAAGAATCCATTTTCATAACATGCAACAATATGGTGTAGAAATGGTTCACCTTTATGTCGTGACAGCAAAGAAAGACAAGCTTCAAGACGATTTCTCTTCTGACGCTTGTTTAATTCATGCAGTACCCATCTATCCAGCTTCTTTACCTTGCCCATTTGTTTCAAATGGTCCAATATTGGAACGTCAAACGTTGCTGCTTATTCACACGTAGGTTGAGATGGATTCACTTCCACTACAGATTTCAGCTCATCATTATCCACCTTGGTCTCAGGTCACCCACATGGCTCATTTTCAAGATTAAAATCACCAGAACGGAACTTCTCAAACCATTGATGTACTGTACGTTCATTAGCCACATCCTTCCCAAACACTTCATTGATACTTCAAGCTGTCTGCGCAGCACTTGTTCCATGACAGAACTCGTATTCGAAAATAACACAAATTTTTGACTCAACCATGGTTTCACAGAAATTGATCTAAAAAAAATTTGAAAGATAATCACAAGCCAAAATGTGTGTTTAAAAGAATGAGGATGTACCTTCACAATAAAAATAAAACAAGAAGTGTTAAAGTGAAATGTCAGATATATATACCAACTGTCAAAGTTAGTACTTAAGGAAATCGGACATTTCATACTTAATAACCTAATAGTAACCATGTTTCTTCAGTTTCAGTTTCCTTTGATCTAGAATGGTCCCTCTCTTTGTTCTGTTTTTAATATTTCATGACATTGGCGTTATTCAAAGAGTCTAAAACAGTTATTTAGGAGAATTCCCTAAATTTTGGGCTTGTCTGATTATTTCTTCATTTTGGCAAGAATTTTACATAGATGATATTGTGAATATTATTTCATATCACATCAGTAACCTAATATCAGTTTGGCCCAATACTGGACATGGTAATTTTGATCCCTTGGTTAAAGCAGTATCCAGCAGATATTTCCACTACACAGGTACCTTTTTTCCTTTGTAATTTTTAAGTAATCTTCCAGGGTGATGTTCTGAAATACTATATCTTGTCCTCCAGAAATCTGTTATCCAATAGTTTCAGTATCCATCAATGATCCTGGTGTAAATAATTTATTATATTGGTGTCTTCAAAATAGAGATTTTTCCAATTCTGTCATTTCTCTTAAATTTATGAGCTGTCATTCTTTTGTAAAAACAAAGCTTTCTCTTTCTACCTCTCTTATCCCTCCTGGAGCACCACTATGGACTTGTTGATTCTTTTTTAAAAATCAATGTATTATAATTCATTATCATCATTTTTTTAATGCTCAAATGTTTCCGAAATTCAACCAAAGGCAGGCCAAAACAGTTCCTTATCCTTTGGTCATTTCCTCATGATTCTTTGAGCACTTCCTTGCTTTCTGGCACAAGAATATATTCCAGAAACATCTTTTTATGTTCCATACCAGGAATTGGCCATTTCTCCTAGGAATTCTGGCTCCCTTTAATAGGCAATGGTCTTTAGAAATCAACATCTGAAAGCTACAGCTGGAACTTGAACCCAGACCATGCATCTCCAGAGGAACCTCTAAACACTGTACTATATGACTCTAGTTAAGTATCATAGCCTCTAATAAGTGAGGTACACCAAAGATGCTCTAGGAATACAAAGGAGGATGTGGGTGAAAAGAAAGAGAGGATTTGGCAGGGGAGGCTTGCCTTGCTAATCCACCTTTACTGTTATTTTCATGCTGATGCCAGAATTATTTGACTAACCACCCGGTCACTATGGAAACAAAGTCTTCCCTATGTAAGACCAAATCTAACCCAAGTTTTGGTTTTCTCGTATTTACCCTCGTCACAAAAATCTCTGCCAAAACTCCTCTCTCCTGGACATTCAGAAAGGTCTAAGAGAAACCTCTCTTCTCTCCCTCATTCCACTCCTGCACTCCCCTTTGTGCTCATTCACACACTCCTTTTGGACTTCACTGTTTCCTCAAAGAGTATAAAGCATAAATTCAAAAGGAATTCTCTTTCTCCAGAGTCATGATTTGAGAGCTTCTAACTCTCACCTCCTAACAATAGACCTCACTGTCTTAACACAAGGGTTAGTAAAGAATTTGTTCATGTTTAAAACCCAATTTTATATTTGAATTACCCGGCATCAGCTTGTGGGAGCACCTCTCAATCCACATATATTTTAGGAGGGCAATTTTTTTTTTTTTTTACTGTAAGTTTCAACTTGCTTAGCGACAGAGTATAGAAGATAGGCAGCTTAGAGTTAACACCAGGACGGGTTTCCTTAAAGGGGGCAGCAAAAGCAAGCCAGCTGAGAGCTCACCTGGGCTGCAGCAACTGAAAATACAGAACCTTGTGGGATTGGACACTGTTAGATGGAATCTCTTCCCTGGCATCCTTCACTTGGCACTGCCTTGTGTTTCTTTAATACTATGGCTGCTGCCGCTGCTGCTATGGGTAATGAAATTAATAATGATAACATCCTGACCTATTCGGCGCTCTCAAATTGCAGTCCATGTTAGCCTACAGAGGGGATGGTCAGCCTGTGACACTGCAGTTGACTATAATTAAGTGATCTTTCAGTGGTGCAGTGGAAAGAATCAAGGGCCTCTTTAAAACCATTCCCTTAGATCTACCCCAGGTACGAAGCAATAAAGCACACATGTTCAGGGTCACACATTGGCCTGGAAAATAGATCCATACCTGAGAACCCTGTGGCCTCCCCTGGAGCACTCCAGGCCAGATCTCGCCCTGTCTGCTGACAAACTCCAAGAGCCGGGGTAACCGGCTCCCTCCTAACCTGTTTTTTGCTGTTGCTTGACCATAAGCCAAGCAAAACAAATGTTCATATGGTGAACTTGGCAGCTGCCCCACTCCAGACTGTGCTTTTCCACAGGCCAAAGGAAGCTTTGAAGCTGGCCTCCCCTCTGCTTTGCCCCAAGCTGGGGAATCGCCTTTGGAGGAGCAGAGATCAGCTGGCACTGAGCCATGCTGCCCTTCAGGTCGGGAGACATTCAGGAAAGGCCTGGCCTATTGGCTTCATGGCTGAGCAGAATGACTTGGCCTACTCCCAGGGCTTCAAAAGGTGTCCTGTATTTTTTGCTGCATCTCTAGAGCAAAGAGCTCAGCATTTTATATTCAAACTTTAACCTGAGAATGTCCGTTTGCCTGTATGTATTGAGTCAGAAGAGTGTCCCAGTGCAAGGCTTTAGAAATATTTTGCAATTCATACTCAGTTTACCAATAACTCATAGTAGGATCTGGACTCATAGCCAGGATTCAATACAAAGAACACTGAGATGAATAGATGGATGAATAAACAAATGAAATTAGAATATAAAATGAAGGAATGGAGTAGGAGAATGAAGATTGAATGAGTATCAGGAATCAGGGTTTTGGTCCTGGCTCATTCCCTTCCTGGCCTCTCGTTTAATCATTTGTACATCAACAGCCCCATCTAGAAGATAAAAGACTTGGAGAAATGATTTTTCTCTCTTCCAGCTATAAACGATTTATTATTTCACTTCTGTGCATATGCAAATTAATAGACCAAAATGAAACCACTTTATAATTTGTAGCCATCAGTAACATTCAAACAGCCTCTGAACAAGCAGGAATCAAAAAGGGGCCCCAAATTGAATTATACTGCATAATTAATGAATTGTGAATTTGAATTTTGACTCTGTCACAAGGTCAAGTAACTCAGTCTCTGTAGCATGCCTTCACTATAAATATTTGAGACATATTTGCTCTTAGACTAAAGCATTTGGAAAACAGCAAAAAATTGTGACACCTTAGACTTATACTCTTGTTCTAAGATGAACACAGATGAGCTCTTTAAAACTAGAAGACTAACGCTGGAGAAAATAAAGAATTTGAGTCATCCTAAAGATCTTCCAGGTAGTAAACAATTAAAAAAACCCTCCCAAAGTGGACTAGAAAGCCGCAATTAGTATAGATGCTTAAGATTACTCAAATGTGTGGTTTTTCTACCATTATTATAATTTTGAAATGTATATTATAAAATTAGAAATGAATATTATAATTTCAAAATACTACTTCGGGCTACCTTTTTTCCTTTATTTTCATTTAGTAATTTTTTAAGTTTTAAAACAGTGCTATATTATCAATCACTTTAGGAGCTGACATTTCAAAGAAGTCGAGGATAAGAACATTTCTTCAGGGCACCAAAAATGATCATCAATTTGTAAAATAGACCTAGACTCTTCCACATCTCTGAAGCAATGTTTCCTTCTTCCGAGCTGCTCTTCACGCAGTTAAGAGGACAAAAGAGCCACCTGCATCAAATACACAAACGTCCTTAGCACATGCAGTTCCAGTGGAAATCCAAACAGTGATTGGGGTGGATTAAAATGATGTTTGTCATGTCTTCAGGATAAAAATACCACCAGCACTTATTACTGCAATTAGAACAATATTTTAGCAAACAATAAATCGGTAAATTTTACCTCTCCGAGAAATGTTTCACTTCATTCTTCCATTTTTGACACCAAGTCATACAGGACTCAGGGCAGAATAAAGTAGGTGTGCTAAAGGGATTGAGACATCCTCTCTCATGCCCAAGCAAGGCCGTTTGCTTAAAAACTAGTCCTTGGCTGAAGAATATATTTTAAATTCTTTTAACATAGCAAAAAACAAACCTGGAAGACCCAGTTTTCCCAATCATGTGTAGGATTCTTCTTCTCCACTAAAGCTTAGCCACAGAGCTGGAGTTGGACAGAAAGAGGCCATGAAGTAGATGAAGGAAAAGAGAAGCCCTCCCCTTCTGGCGATTGGGGGATTGTGGTTGGATGAAGGAAGGCAGTTAGAGATGGGGGACTGAGATAGTGTGGAAAAAATAACAAAACACATATTCTCTGATTTCATCTGTGTTAAAACTATATCAGAGTGATACTTGACAAAATGTAGGACAGAAGAATCCTTTAGTCACATGTACTTTAAATTCTCAAGGAAGGGTGCGGGTTGTGTTCTCAGAAGATAACAAACAGAATGCTAGATCATATTTATCTCCCTTGCCTACCAGAGCAGAGGGAACTAAGAGCCCTGTTAAGAGACTGGACAGGTGAGGAAATAATGTGAACCTGAACAAACTCTATCACCCTGTTATGTTTATGGAGAAGCAAGAGGCCTCCTGAGATCATCCTCAGATTATCCTGAGATAATAACTATAAAGGTTGTGTCTAATCTTCCAGGGGTGAACCTTCTATTGCAAAGCACATAATAATAATAAAGTTTGCAAAACACATTGTGTATTTGATCTATAGACGATCATTGTAGGAAATAGAAGTGGTTCATTTAAACTGTAAATGTAATCACCAGCTCGTGTCAACAGACACACTGCTATGTAAACTGTGTAAATTCTTTTATTAATATAAGTCAGAGAGCTCCAGACTCCCTAGCCTCACCTTTCCTTTGCAGATTGAATGAAATAAATGCTGCTTCTAGAAGTTTCTGATCCTAACACAGTGTGAAGCTCTGTTCTCCCACAACGATCTGTATATAAAATGAACCACCCAGGCCAGGGGGCCAGATGGAGGATGTGGAAGAAACTCAGAAGACGGACCTCCAGAACTGGGGTGGGGAGGGCAAGTCAGCTGGGACTGATTGTCGGGCACTGATGGAGGTGAGCAAGAATACCTGTGAGTACACTGGCCTCAAACATCTGCACCAGATGCCAGGACAGGGCCACGTCAGCCAAACCCAGTGCACCCCAGCCACCCTCTTTGCCACTCTAAATTTACATAAACCACCCCTGCCTGCAAATATAACCAGGTGCCATCTGTGTTCTACTTATGCACCTTCCAAGAGGATATAGAAGTGAAAATACAAATGATTAAGCAATTATGCCAAAGGGTGAAGGCTGCAAATTACCTAAAGGACCACTTAAATTATTGGTTCAGGCTAAATTTAAAACCACTGAGGATTAAAAGTTAATTGCTTTTTTTCGTCTGTTACACTGAGGCAGTGGGACTCACAGGGAGACCAGATCAGTTATAGACAAAAGAAAGAAAAGGTATTTACTTTGCAGTAGTCGAATGAGTGCACTTGCAACTTTGATAAATTGACACGAAATTAGAGAGACAACAATGACTCTAATCTGAGGGGAACCCATGAAGCCTCACCTTTCCCCCAAATCTCTCATTTTCCTAATCCTGACTTAAATCTCCAAACTTTTCAGCAGGTAACAAAGGTAGATGCATTAAATCCAGGCAGTGTTGTTGAGAATGAACTTGTCTTGGAGGATGAAAAATATGCTCAACTGACTGATATGAAATTAATTCAGGAGAATTATCATCCTGCTAATCTCTGTGAACGGTGCCCTAGGGGAATAGGATAAAGAGAAGGACAAACATTTTTTGAGTGTCTACTATGCACCAAATGCTGTCCAATAAAACATTTCGAAATAATCTATATCTGCATTGTCCAACAGGGTAGCCACTAACTACATGTGACTTTGAACACTTGAAATAGGGTTAGTGTGCCAGGAAATAAATTTTTCTTTAATTCTAATTAATTGAAATAGACACACGTGGCCAGTGCTATTGTATTGGACAGTGACGTTTATAACATTGTTAAGGTATTTGAGGCTCTAAAGCTTTAAGGGGACTAGAGTATGGGAGTATATCAACAGCAATCCTTGGTATTTGAAAAACAGAGTGTAGGTTAAGGTTAAATCAGAAATGGTGCCTACTTTCTAATTTGCATAAAGTTAGCCTTGTCCTAAGGTACCAATGCCCTAGTTTGAAAAACAAATACTTAGGAAAATTATATATATTGCATTCTCCCTTTGAATTTTGACTAAAAATGGAAATGGGCTAAAGTCCTGCTCCTGAAATAACTTACAAAATGCTTGGGGCAGTGAAATATGACAAGTAGGAAAGAGATGCTTTTGCTTCTCAGTTTAAAACAGTTCCTCCCTGTTCTTACCCCATTCCACCTCCTCTCCCCCATAGGTTTATTTTTTTCTTACTATGCCTTACTTTCATTTCTCAAAACTCCATAGTTAGAAATAAAATAAGAAAAGCTAAGCATATAAAATTTACCATACAGCATCATGTAGCCCAAATGCTGAGGAGGCATTTTGAATAGCACCTACTTAACCACAAAGCTCCACTGTCCCAGAGGTTATATTCTGCAGTCTTGGTGACTCTGAAGCTTTGCAGTTCAGGTTTGGATTTGATAAGTAAAATAGGCAGCATGAGAATGTTGGCAGTATGCTTGATAGGCTAGGATATGAGAAGGGAAGTGTTAAACAATAGGCTGGCATTTTTTCCCCTATATATTTAAATTAAATTGAGATCCAAAAATTAAAGTAAAAAAGGCAAAAAAGGAATAAGTAGGTGTTCAAAACAATAATGCACATACTCTCCAATGTACACTATTGGCCATTCAGTTAAAACAATCAAAAGAACTTTATTGATCAGCAAGAGTAATTAGAGAAACAAATACATATAAAACAATAAGTGCTCTGTACAGCAGTTTGAAACCCACTTGGGTGGGTGGCCTTAATTAGATAGAGGCACCATAATCGGGCATTTGATATTTGCTCCTCTGTTGAGGTCCTGAACATTTCATTAAGTGTAGATGGAGAAATTATTCTAAATGATAGTCAGCAAAAAAGAGCATCTGAAATACTTTTCTCACTCTCTGGAGAGTCCAGCACAGATTCCAGTGCTATAAATAGGATTATCGACATGTACTTGGCATAGGAAGATATCAGGAACCTTGGTAAAGACGGGGAATTTTCACTGTCTTGAGCAACACAGTCACAGGCTCCATCTCTCTATGAGTTGGTTGTAACCTAGATTGCAGGCAACTGCGATCACCCAAGCACATTTGCTCCGGATCCATCATGAGTGCACTATTCCCAATATCCACCACATGCTCCACAACATGCACCCTGTCACGTCACCACTGAAATGGTTCAAGTAGCAGGTGGGATAAAAGTGTTCATTTGGTGCCAAACTTAATGGGTTTTGAAGCCTGAGATGTAGGGAACGAAATACACACACGCACACCCGCACACATTTTACAAAGGAACTTTAGTAGTCCAATTCCTTATCTGTTTATCATGTTCCTAACACCACATAGTAGTCATGCTGCCCTGAAGTTCCAGAACAAGAAAATGTAAGGGTTTGCTTCAGATTGTTTTTACAAAATGAAAAAGTTCAAAGTACCTATTGAAAACTTATTTATTTGGTTACTCCTTAGATATTCAATTTAAAGAGGTAAGTAAAGAACTGGAGAAAAGAGGGGTGGAAGAAGTAAAGGGAATTTAACTGCCACATCTATGGCTTCTAATACCAAGACATGTTCTCTTTACTTTACTGAGTACCATATGTTGCCTTCTGCAGGCACTTAAATGCAACTCATGGCAGAACTGATAGATTTAAAGAGATAATTCTTTGGAAAAAAAATCAAACAAAATATCTCTGGATAAACCAGAATAGAAAAATAAAGCCACATGGATTTAGTGATAGATTTAAAGACACTTTTAAAGAAATCACTACTAAATATAACACAAATTGTTATACTAAAATTTTGGAAAACCTTAATGAAATTGATGTTTTCCTGAAAGAATTAAAATCAAAATGAATCAAAGAAATATGAATCCAAAGAATAGACCCAATAAAAAGCTCTTAATTCTTAGTCAATAATCAAGAAATAAAGAGAAAATTTCTAAGATTTATCTTTCAAACAGCCTCAGGGAACATATCAATGGTTAATGATTGTGATTTCATTTATTAGTTACATTTATTAGGCATTCATTATGTGCTAAGTGATACATATGCTTCATCCCTATGATCCTCATAACAACCTTATGATAGGAATTATTATTTTTGAAGTTTTATAGAAAAAAAGAAGAACCTGAGGCTTAGTGAGAACTCATAGCCCTAGTATGTGCTTGAGAAGCTTTACAGGACTAATAACAAATTTCATTGCCAAATCAATCTCAAGGAGAAAATAGAGAAAGATGGAGAGGGAAACCTAGAGATTAAGAGATTTAAAAGATGTTAATTAATTGCAAAGTATGGACTTTACTTGGATTCTGATTCAAATGACAAAAGTATAAAATAAATAAATAAAACATTTATGAGGTATTTGGAATTTTGGACTCTTATTAAGATATTGATATTTTAAAAAGTCATCATTAATTTGGAGATACAATAAAAGCATTGTGGTTGCGTTTTTAAAAAGTGTTTATCTTTTAGAGATACATACTGAAACAGTTACAAATGAAACATGATGTCTGAGATTTATTTCTAAAAAATAGGGAAGGGAAAGTGGTTGGAGGGACAGATAGGAAGCCAGATTGCCCACGAGCTGACAACTATGGAAGATGAACAATGGGTAGCCGTGGATTTGTATAGCCATGTTTGCATATGGTTCACATCTTCCATAATGAAAAGTTTTCTTAAAAACTACTGTAAAGCTATAGTAATTAAAATACTATGCCTCTGGCATAAGTAGTGATAGAAGAATCAATGGGATATCAAAAATAGCTTAGAAAGACATCCAAGCATGTATGCTATGGATCAAGGCCAGAAAAATGGACTATGTCATGTAAGTTTTTCTGAAAATTGGCTTTTTCCCCAGGAAAACAAATCATTTTAGATCTACCACTTACCAAAAATTAGGTACAATTAATTTAAATAATTAGAAAATCCAAATGAATGTTTATGTGATATCTGAAGAAGAAATAACTATCCAAGTGCAAAAACAACAAAGGAAAACATAAAAGAATTACAGATTTAAATACACAAAAATTCAAATATCAGCATATCAAAGATTACTGTAAAAAATAATGACATACACAACAAACTGAAAAAAATGTACAGTAAAATATCAGCTAAAGGGAATCTATTCTTAGTATATTAAACATTTCATCCAAATTAAGATAAGAACATAAAGCCATTATAGAAGATTGACATAGAATATAAACAATTTATGAAAGACAATTTTAAATATCTAATAAGTAAATGAAACAATGAATCTCACATTGCAATCAAAGAAGTAAAAGTTAAAACATTAAGATATTATTTTAATTTATTAAATTATCAAAATAATACTAATTCTGATAATATTAAAATAAAACAGTGCCAATGGAAGTATATGTAATTTATCCAAAAGCCATTTGGCAGTATGGTATGAAGAGTCTTAAAAATGTTTAGGCCCTTTGACCCAATAATGCCAAACCTGAGATTATCATAAGCAATTAATCTGAAATGCAAGCAAAACTTTATACATAAGGATAATACCTATAGCATTATTCATGATAGTGAAAAATTGAAAATAATCTAATTATCAACCACTGGAACCTGGTAAAATCACACCCATATGATGCAGTCATTAAAAAATCATGTTCCAGCAAATATTTACTAACCCTAAAATTGTTCATACTATATTAAGTTCATGTTCACATTGTAGAATGTTCATACTATATATATAAAGAGAAAGACCAGAAAAATATCACCCAAATGTCCATACGAAAAAAAATCAATTAAATCAATTTAAATAGTATGGCTAATTTTTAATACAATGAAAAAAATATTTATGTTAAGTCTTTGAAATAAAAATATGTACAAATAAATGCAAAGAAAAATGGTAAACAAATTCACAGCCTCTAGCTACGAACAGAACAAGCATTGATCCAAAGCCTGGGAGTCCAGGTGGCCAGGAAAAGACCAAGGGAAGCAGTTATCCATGTTAGGAACAGGTGAGGCATCCAGAATCCAGGAAGTGAAATATTAAAGACAGATATAGGAGTGTTGCCCAAGTACTGCCTGACGCCAGAGCAAAGGGCATCTGAGCTAGCTGCTCCTAATATACTATTTCCTATATGGGCAAGAATTTGGGTCTGAGTGGGGCTAAGTCTGAATCTGCAGCTGTTTGAAGAATGAGGGAACCAATCCTAGATAAGACAAAAAAAAAAGGCAGCCTAATATTACAGGTGGTCTCTGACAGATATAGAAAAGCAAGCTTTAAATAAAAGGCTCGGACTTTCTGCTGAGAAAAGAGGGAATTATTTATACTAAAACAGTTGAACAATCCTTCCAGTGCAGTCGAGTAAATCAGAGCAGCTCGGGGTAAGACTGAATCAGGCCAGGCGCCCCATAAAATGAACAAATAGTCTGAATGGGACTCACAAAACTGACTCTATGAGGCTCCAGACTGGAGAAAGCAGAGTGTGCTGATGGAGGGGCTACAGACTGGCTTCCTTTTTAATCAATAGAATAATTTCTTAATGCTATTTTAGTGCCATCTTTGAATGCCTAGTGAACATGACAGCTACCAATATTCAGATCTGATTGTCTAACAGGGAAAATCAACTTATTTTTCTTGCTGAGTTACCTCAAACAAGATTCCAACAGTTTATTTTGGATTCAACCAGAAGGAAATGAATTTATCTATGTTTTATGTAACCTTTTGAAAGGAAGATTGAAATGAGTATTTATGTAAGCGAAGAATTGCTGCCTAATGCTTTCTTCATTTGCAGTATAGACACTGAATTGATTTTTTTCCACCACATTTATGTTCTTTCTATACCATAGTCTTTTAAAACGTATCTTTGACACACTGCACATTCAGGGGAAGGAGGAAGAGGTAGGATGATTGCTTACTTTTAGTAGCTTTTTAAAGAGCTTTGTGGTATTGTGCTTTTAGGAGTTTAATCTCTGCAGTAATTGCATGCAGTTACTCTTCTCCAACCATATCAGATAGTGATTTCCCTTTAATAGAACAATTTACATCATTCCTTTCTCTCACTTATGGAATGATTTTTCAAGTTTCTTATGCTCAGAAAGTAACAGGCGTCCTTGGTAAAGTGCCAGGAAATGTCTTGACTTGGGTATTCAGATCCATGGATATTGCTGGGCCAAGACAACAGGTTCCTTGTGGTGGAATCACCCCAGTGGAGGCCACAGTCAGCCTCCCTCCCACTTCCACCATGTAGAAGCTTGCTTTTGGAAGTAAGTGAATGCCTTTAACCTTATTGATGATTGACCCATAAATATAGAATATACAGTTACACCTAATATTAAGAGCTGTCTGGGAAGTAGAGAAGACTGTAATACTGTAGAGCTTCAAAGTAAAATTACCCCCCACAATTTACTAAGAGCTCATTGTATATATAGAATCCAGAGTGGAGGGGGCCTTACATAGAAATATAATCTCACTTTCTGTGCCCAAGCAGATTGAAACTGAAATAAAATAAATGTAGGCATTCAACATTTAATAGAGAGTTCTGCCAGGAATTGGAGTTAGACCACCTAAAAGCCTACCATTAAGGGAATATTTCTTTAACTAAAAGGCGTGGGTATACCTAACACCTAAAATTGGATGCTTAGTTTTCTATAAAATGTCAGCAGCTACCCTGAAATGAGCATACAGAATGAGCCAACTGTTCACTTGCTGTTGATTTATCAGCACCTGCACGAGAGCCTGAATCATACATCCTACTTATGACCAAGGACAATAACTCCATCATATCTATTAATCCAATGTAATAACACAATGCTTCTAGAAATGTCAACAGAGGAGGAAGAGTTTCATTTTCTCCCTGACAAATGTGAACCTATAATTAACTGTAAACATCCCAGAAGCATTACCTTCAAGTTCAAAATTTCTAACCTTCTACTTGTGACTTTACTAGTCTATATACATAATCCTGAGTTAAGATATAGAAAGCTCTAATCTTTATAATACTTTATAGCCATAACACTCACAAGAAAAAGGAAGTACAGTAGTGGTTTTCTTCTTTCCTAGTCACTTTCTAAAAATATTCATTCAACAAATATTTATTAAGCCAGTCACTGTTCCAGGTGGTAGGGACAAAATAGTAAACAAAGCAAACACAAATCCTGACCCTCACAGAGGTTATAGTCAGTGGGGATGGGGTGGGTATTGTTTGTTCAATTGATTGCACTTTTACTACTTAAAGTGCAAGCCAAAAATACAAAAGCAATTATCATTGCTTAATTATAAGGGGCAGTGCTTGCCAGATCCTTCCAATGCAGAGCCAGAATTGTGGTAACCACAAATGCTCTCAACTTATGTATTCTTCTTAACATTATGTAAATGGATTCTTTTAACTTGGAAGTTTACCCTCCAGAGTCCCTCCTGGGCAAGTGGGAGCCCATACTGGACCTGAAACATCAGAATTGCTCGGTCAAAAACAGGTACATTTCTAGGATTTTAGTACATAGTACACAATGCCCCTTTAGAGAGTCTGAGACACTTTACCCTTCTAGCAGCAAAGCATGATACCCATCGCACCAACAGATGGGCCTTCACCACTCCTAGGTGTTTTCCTGGATCTTTTCCAGTGGGATAGGTGAAAACAATGCCGTATGGTTATCATCATTTGCATGTCACATAGACAGCTGTTGTAGATAGACTTAGCTGTTGGGAGAATCAGACAAAAGTTGAATGAGCTCTGAAAATCTCTAACGTGATTTTCCCCCCATCATAGTCTTGGGTCTCATAAGCTTTGTGTCTGTCCGAGAAAGTGGAGCTCTTTGGTGAGTTATCTCTGATTCATAACAGAATTCCTAAACATGCTGGGCATTTGATGCTTCATTTCCTAAATCATCCAATCTTGCTCCATTTGTCCTCTCACCTACATTGGCAACTAAATTCATCAGGACTCATTTAGTTGCAAGTGAAAGAAACTAAATCTATTTTATGAAAGGGAAAAGAAAATATATTGGCTCAAATAACTGGGAAGTCACGAAGTGCATCTAGCATTGCTGGGTCCAGAAGCTCTAACAATGTCAATGTCAATTCAGTCTTTCTCTGTCTCTTCTCTATGTTTCTTTTGCTCTTTCTCTCTCTTTTTCCTCCAGTTATCTCTGCTGTTCCTTATGTTTTCCTAGCAGCTTTTCCTGCTAGCTCCCACTGAGATAGTCCAAGAAGAACACTGGCCTTGTTTAGTGTATGGTCATCCCTGAACCAATGAGCTTGGCCAACTTTAGCCATCTGCCCACCCCTGTGGGCTTTGTGGAGGGGACATGAGTCAGGGAAGAGAAACACTGATTAACAGCCTCAGTCAGACTCTGTGGAGTGGAGGAGGTGATCACCAAGGAAAGCAGAGGAAGGGGATAGGAAAGCTCATTGGACAAACAAAAGCTATAGTTACTACTGTCCACTATAGTTACCCACCTTGTCTTCTTATACCCCGTCAATTCCACCATAAACCAAACCCCCATGGTTCCCCTGGCCTTTGGCCTTTGCTTTCCAGCTGGTCACATGTTTGTATGTCCCACTCAGCGTGGGCTGTCCATGGAGGCCAACTGTTAGGGGAACATTATTCCAGATCAACTGTCCCAGCCTTATGACTGATGCTTAAAAACTCTATCCTTTTCACTCCAGTCAATTAGAGTAGGAGATACTACCTTGGTGAAGTAGTAGTTTCTCAGGCTTCTAAGTGCCTATCCCTCATCAAATATCTACAGGAGTTTTGAGGCAGCAATAAGGGAGAATGTCAGGTAGGGGAAGAGTAGGTTTGTTCAGGGCTGTGAGGCGGCTAATTTAGTTCTGGGGGCTGGCTGGGGTGGAGGTAAGGGGGAAAGTGAGTAGCAGGGAGGAGCTGGAGAGAAATGTGTGGAATATGTGCTTTTCTGATGGTAGCCTGGCTTGCTTCTCCCAACAGAACGGCCGCAGCAGGAGCCCAGGTCCTCTGCCCTCAGCGCCCCAAACTGAGTCCTGGCTCAGAGTTGGTTCTCTGCTCTCGGTAGTAATCCTGCCCCAGGACTCCACACAGTCTCGTCGGCTGGGTGGGTCACGGCAGGCAGGTTTCAGTCATCTTCATTATAATAAACAGATTTGACCCATCCTTGAAAAGACATTTTATCAATTAACAGAATATTTATTAGCATTTTACCTCTTGACTGTATTTCCTTGAGCTTATTTTATTGTCTGTTTTATTCTTCTGTTATTTTTATCCTTTTAAATGGGGAGGGAGAAAAAGGCTTAGTTCCACGTTAAGGCCATACCCAAAAAGAGGGGAGCTAGATGCCCCTTTTCTGGTTTTCTCTTTTTTTGACAGACAACACCTCCCCCACCCATCAGATGCTTCTAGCCAGTCTCTGCCGTGGGCCTTTTAGCACCTTCAGTCAGTCAATTGGTCACTCAACAAACACTGTGTATCTACCAGGTGCCAGGGCTGGGCTTTCAGATACACACTTAGCTGACACTGATGGGGGAGTCCCATTGTAGTCACAGAGTGACACTTTGACCTTAAAGACCCACCTCTATTGTTTGTATCATGCAAATGTGGAAACTGATACACAAAGAGGTTAAATCAGAAAACTAATAGAGAGCATTTACACCAGGGATTTCTTTAAACCTCTTGCTCTTTCTTTCCCTTTTAACAGGGTAGCCTCTTTAAATATGCAAATGCACTGGGAGTGGGTTGCCTTTGACAGGGGCCAAGATTGTCCATCCTTGAGTGTGTCTTTCCAGGTGTGCTGCCTGCTATTCTGAAGCTGAAGGAAGCAGTCCTGCTGGGAGTGCATAACTGAGAGCAGCTCTCAGGTCTCCCCTGGCTTTATCTAGAAATGAAACAATCCATAGTGATTTCCTAAGATTACCCTTTAGGTAACACATTGATATGCATGAATCAAGGAAACGATTTAAAGAAACAGTATTTAAAAACTTAGATTTAGGTCAATAAAAAAAGCACTGCATTAGGAATTAATAGATCGAGGTTTAATTCTTAGTTCTACCATTGACAAACCATGTTGGCCAATTTATTTCCATGTCTCAAGGCCTCTGTTGTAAAAAGAGACATTTGAATTAGATTCTCTCCAATGCCCCTTCCAGTTGTAGAATTCTACGATACAGATATATGCTTTGTGAAACATAATGTATCTTTCATTTCCCTTTCTCTCCTCTGAAGAGAGACTATTAACTTTTTCTCACTTAAGGTACCTGGGATATTGAAAAGCCTCCTCATGGTTTAAGGAATTATTTTCTTTCTTTCTTTCTTTCTTTTTTTTTTT
This sequence comes from Eulemur rufifrons, assembly GCF_041146395.1. Classification (NCBI taxonomy): domain Eukaryota; kingdom Metazoa; phylum Chordata; class Mammalia; order Primates; family Lemuridae; genus Eulemur; species Eulemur rufifrons. Next base: position 116,444,923 of record NC_090990.1, on the reverse strand, counting down.
TTTTTTTTAATTTAAGGAATCATTTTCTTCAGCTGGAGCTCTGTCAGGCAAGAGCTGTAATTGCCCTTCCAAAGATCCTTATCTGCAAATCCAGGTTGGGCTCTATCCCTTTTGCATTAGTCAGGATTCTCCAGGGAAACAGAAGTAATAGGATATAGAGAGAGATAAATGAGGGGATTTGTTATGGGAATTGGCTCACATGATTATGGAGGCTGAGAAGTCCCACAATGTGCAGACTGCAAGCTTGAAAACCAGCAAAGCCGCTAGTGAACTCAGTACAAGTCCAATGGCCTGAGAACAGAGGAGCCCACGGTGTGACTCCCAGCCCAAGGCCGAAGGCAGAAGAATCAGGGGGCTACTGGTGTATGTCCTAGAATCTGAAGCCCAAGAACCAGGAGCTCCGATGTCCAAGGGCAGAAGGTGAATGTTCCAGCTCCAGAAGACAGAGAGGACTTTCCGTCACCTTTTTGTTCTATTTGGGCCCTCAGTGGATTGGATGGTGCCTGCCCACACTGGGGAGAATGGATTGTCTTTATTCAGTCTAATGATTCAAATGCTAATCTCTTCCAGAAACACCCTCACGGAAACACCCAGAAATCATGTTATATCAGTTATCTGGGCTTCCTGTAGCCCAGTCAAGTTGACACATAAATGTAACCAGCACACCTTCTTTCCATTGTCACTTACAGAGGTCCCCCTGCCTCCCTTCCACTCCCGCATGGCCCTGGCAGCTTTCTGTCCTCCCAAGCAGAGCAGGGACTCTGGGATCAGGTACACTCTAATCCTCTCACAGCTATGGGAGTAACGTGGAGTGGAAAGAAATGGGCTCCCCACGCGATCCCTCTGTGCCATACTTTTCCCTCTCCCTGGGGAATGTGTGGGAGGATTGCAGAGAATGTTGATGAGGCCCTGGGGGCATAGGAGGTGCTCAACAAGTGGCAGTTTTTTCTTTCCTGACAAAGGGACCCTAATCCTCAGGTTTAGAGGGACTTTGCCTAATGTAGTCTTTCCTAAAGCCAGAATTATTTAATCAGAAGCCAGAAGTTTTTGAGCCACTTATTTTCATCTGACATTTCCATGTGCACTTAGCATTACACTTTAAACATAACATGGAGCAGTTAAATTAGCCCAGACTTGACTAGTTGTGTCCAAATGTGAATGTGCTTATGTTCAGCAAATGTATACTCAGCTGGAAAAAGAAAGCCACAGTTTGTAAAATCCATTTCTTGGCTTCCTTAATTTGGATGCTGATCAGACAGATGAATTTATCTTAGGTGTAAAAAGAACCGAGATGTAAGAGAGATGGTTTGCCTGGGGTCGCAGGAGTCAGTCTTCAGAGCTCTGAATCAGACCTCCTTATTCACATCTGCTGTCACCTCTGCCCAAATCCATTGGCTTCTCCTCTAGCAAATACCTTTCATATGACTTTAGTGCTCCAAAACACAGACCCTACTTTAGCAGGCCAGGAGGGATGGGTCCTGCCCTTGGCATGTGAAAGTGAGAGTGTTCTAACCTGAGAAGCCAAGCAGGAGGAGGGAGAAGGTGCTAAGGGTTTCTCTCTCGTCCAGTTACATGAGTGAACTTCAGCTTGTCCTAGGTCAACTCGGGGTCCTTACACATGCCATTTCCTCTGCCTAAAATGCTTCCCCTTTCCCCAGCTTGGACACTCCTACTTATCCTCCAGGTCTTAGTTTAGATGTCATTGCCATCTGTCAGCCTACCCTGACTTCTTAAGTCTGGGTCAGATCCTGTGCAATCCCCTAATGCCCTGGCTTGTACCTATTACAGCACTCTCTACTGCACCTGCCGTTTACCTGTCTAGACCAGCAGTACCCAATGGGAATTTCTGCAGTGATGGAAATGTTCTATATCTGCACTGTCCAGAATGGTAAACGGTCATGTTTGGGCTATTGGAGTGCTTGAAATGTGGCTAACAGAACTGAGGAAATAAGTTCTAACTCATTTAAACTTTACTAAATGTAAGTAGACACATGTTAACTAGCCGGTGGTTATTAAAGCCTTGAGTACGGGGCCTTGCGGGCCTCTTGAGTACAAGGGCTGTGTTTTGTTCACCTTTGAATCCTTGGCATGTAGCCAAGGAGTGGGCATTCAGTAGGTGCCAGGTGAATATTTGTGGAATAAATGAATTTAGCAGAAATCCTTGTTTTGTTGTTTCACCACAAGAAAAATTTTCATAGTGAGACCTCCAGACTAGGCAGAAAAGGAGGTGAGGCCTTGATTGACATGGAGGAAGCTTTTAAAAGGCAAAGTAGATTGTCACCTGAAGCAAATTATAGGTAGACAAGAGTGCCACCACCGGTGCCTCCTTCTTCTTTTCTTAGTGCCCTTTCCCTTCACCCAGGGTGTCTAACCCTGAGCCCTCAGTCTCTCAAGGCTAGCCCACTGTCTCTTGCCTACCCAAGCCCTCATATAGATGCACCCCAGAGTCAGCGAGAGCCTTTGGTTGCAACTAGCAGAAACCAACTCAGGCTCACTTAGACAAAAAAGAAACCAACTAGAAGAATATGGGGTAACTGGCATATTGAAGAAAAGCTGAATTGGACTTCAGAATGGACTGGAACTGGAGCAGCTCTGGGAATGTTGGTGGCAGGACCTGATGAAGAATCTCTGGAGGGAGCCCTCTGGAGTAATGGGATGCAGCTGTTCTTTGCATCTCTTCCAGGATTCAAGTCTAGGATAAGTGTATTTGATTGCCCCAGCCTTTGGCAGAGAAGGGCAGGACCCTTGACGGATTCTTGCCAGACATAAATTCAATGAGAGGCAGTGGTTTTCACCAAGGCAAAATCAGAGTGCTCTACCCAGAATAGGTACTGGCAGGCAACAATGACAGATATCCATGACACCACTGATTAGAGTGCCATAGCCACATGTTTCCAGATCTTTCCTTTCCTGCTCCATCTCACCCCTAGCCTGGTCCATGCAAGAAAAAAGACCCAAACATCCAGTATCTTCATATTCCTGGTATTGAAAAATTTGCCTGTATTTGGCCTACAAATAGGCTTTGTCCCGGATTTCACATTCTTCATTGCCTCACTCTAAGAAAAAAAAAATCATATGCACTATTCGGCAAGGATAATAGCTACAAATATATGTAAGTGTGTATATATATGTATACACACATATGTATGTATAGGATACAGTATATAGTTTATATATAAAAGATTCTATACTTGTATTTAAATATTTGTAATCCAATGGTAAGATGCTTCATCAACGTTAAGTATTCATCACCAGGAGAGGGGACTGAGAAGATTTAAGGGAAAATCCAAAAAGAAAGTAACATGTGAAAGACCAGCACAGCTCTTCCAAGCCACTGGTTTCTGCTTGTCTGGCAGAAACACTTAAGTCCTTGAGACCTGGAGCCCTCAAAACAGAAAAACAATGCCCCACATAAATAATGCCTTAACCTAAAAACCACTGCTGCAGAAGTGCCTGCCCAGGACTCTGCTGAAAGTAGTGTGGTCATCTCCAACAGAAAATAGTTGTCCACACTGTGACCAACGTGAGGGCTGACAATTAACAACCAGTTTAGCTGCTGGCTTCACTGCCCCAGCAGAGGAAGAATGGCCAGCAGACACTGATGATAAAAACTCACCAAACCATAAGATTTGCTCACACATTCCCTGAAAATAATCAAAACCCATCTGCTTAGTCGCTGGCTGGGTGGCTAGGTCTAACTCTCCCACCCACAATTGTTCCAGCTGTCAATTATGGCCAGTGAGTCACCACTGCAGAGAGATAGCGTCCTGCTACAGAGACAAACCTAAGTGTCACCCTGGGAAAGATTATCATTTCTTTCTTACACCACAAATGTTCCACTTGGCTTCCTCTGTCTGGCAGTTCAGCACGTGAAAAGTCTCAAACTTGGAGTGTGATCCACATCCAGCATCTGAGAGCTGCAACTGTCTTTGGAGGCTTCTGAATCTTACAGTGCAGCAGGGACGTCCCCAGGAGGACGAGTGGTCAGTGCGCAGAGTCAACAGGGGCTACCCAGGCAAACACGGTGTTGTGTGGGATACAAACAGGGTGGTATCCAGCAGTGTAATGCAACAGGAAGAGATTAAGAAAGTTAACAATGTAACAATGAACAATAAACACTTTATACACTATAGAAGCTTAACAGAGACAGGCATCGCTCAGGATGAGAGCATTAAGGGAAGGTAAGACAGTAGACAAAAGAAATAAGCACATAACATACCTCAAAACATACTCTAGCATGGGTGACCCAGGAAAACATAATGCAGGATAAAAGAAGCCAGTCGCAGAGAACCGCATACTGTATAATTTCTTTTATGTGAAATGTCCAAAATAAGCAAATCCATGGAGACAGAAAGTAGATTAGTGGCTTCCAGGGGCTGGGGAGAGGCAGAAATAGGGAGTCACTGCTAACATGTTCAGGTTTCTTTTAAGGGGGGCGGAAATGTTCTAAAATGTGATTGTAGTGATGGTTGCAAAACCCTACAAATAGTCCCAAAAACATTAAATGGTACATTTTAGGTAGGAGAATTATATGGTATGTGAATTATGTATCAACAAAGCTGTCTAAAAAATATTGTGGGGCTTTGGGTCTTTAAAAATAAATATTTGCTAATTTGAGTTGTTTTCATGCTATTTAATATTTCCTAATTCTAAAAGTCAGTTGCTGAGAAAAAGCAAATCAATTACAACTTAAGTTTAGTTTCTCCATCTCCGGAGCTAGGAAAGGCCTCCAGACCTGCCCATTGTCCTTGGGCATCTGTCAGCATGGCTGCCAGTGATACGAGCTGCTCCATCCAGCCCACCACACTCGTCCATCCATTCTCCGATTAACTTAGTCAAGGAATCACATGCCTGCAGTGATCTAGGCTCTGGGGAGATAGTATTAAGTCTCCAGACAAGGTGATTCCCTGGCTGCTAGAGCTCCAAATTCAGTGAAAGAGAGGAGAGAAGGGGTGGAGAGGACCTCCAGCAACCCCTTGGAATTGGCGGTGAGAGCAGCAGCGTGGAGAGTCAGGCTTTGGGCATGCACAGTTGTCAATCACAGCAGTACGGAACTGAGAGGGGTGGAAACCAGGGCTGGGCAGAGTTGGTAGAAAATACACGGGCTCCCTACAGGGGCCCGAGTGAAGGATGCGGGGTTGGCTGGGTTAGTTAGCAGGTCACTGTAAGCCTCCTTAAAAAACAGGGACCAGGGCTTTTGAACTGGATGCAAACAATCAAGGAAACAAGAGATAGGAAAGCTAAGGCATCTAACAAATCTTCTTGGTTGTCCTTTTAGGGTCATGGCTGGCCCCAGCCATGGCATCAGTTTCCTCATCCGTAAAATAAGGACAATAGTAACCACCTTGTTAGGAAGATCAAATGAAATAAAGCAAGCTTAGAGGCCTATCAGAATTATATGTGAAAAACAGTACATTTTAGTTTGCTTATTTAGAAAATAATTCCATCATATGTGATATACTGATTAGAATAAGGTATTAGTCAATCACACAATCATGAAGCCAATGGCATCAACTTTTTTCCCCCAAGAACGTACAAGTGGACTGCCATTTTTTATTTGCAAGTCCCATCTCCTGGTGAAGGTTATATTCAATTGCCTTTCAAAGTTCTGATTGCCATTTTTTCATACTTATCGATATATAAGTGTGCTGGAATAGTATGATAAACTATTATACAGATAAATTATTATATAATTAGAGCAAAGAAGACAGACCTCTCTGGCTCATCCAAGTAAGACCACATAGCCCTGAGAGGACAATGAAGACCATAGCCATTCAGGACCATAGGAATTTGGGCGTCATTCGATGACCATAGACATTGCTCTAAGCTGGGGACAAACCCCATACTTTCCAGGAGCAGAGAGTGAATGGGGACGCTACTTTACTTAGGTGGTCAGGGACAGGTCCGAGATGGCAACATCCAAGCTGAGATCTGAATGCTAAAAGTTAGCTTTGTGATTATTAGGGAGAGTCTTCCAGACAGAAGGAATACAGGGGTAAAGATCTGAGGCCAACATAAGTTTGGGTGTTTGGGGAACAGCAAAAATTCCATGTCACCAAAGCACGGTGTGGTAATAGCAGAGGAGACCAGAGAGGTAGACAGGGGTCAAAATTTGTTCCAAATGCCAAGGGTCAGTTCACTCCAGAAAGGCAGACAACACAGGTAGAGTTGTAGGTGAGTTGGTAGATTTGGTGGTGGAGATATGAAGAATCTTCCAAAATAAGCAAAGTTGCCCAGTACAAGTGAGAAGCAGGAGACTGAGGGGTGAGAGCTGTCGCAGAGGCAGTCTCCCGGGCACATGACCTAATTTTCTGTCTCCCCCAGAGGTCTGTAACTCCACCCTGGTAATCATTTAATTTTGATCTTGAGATATGTACATTTATTTTTCTTTTAACTCTACAGATCCTTGAATTTACAGGGAGCCCAAAGCTATGTAAATATACTTTCTTTCTAACTTGATAGAATCTTGCAATCTTTCATATTCTTTTGATGAGAAAACTCTGATCAATATTTAAAATGATATCCTACTGAATTTTGGATGTCTCAAATGGCTCTATCTAACTTTGTGTTAAAACTTAAGAGGTCATTTTGCTAGCAAGGAATAAGGGGAAGAAACAGGGCAAAGAAGTCGGTGCGCACACATCGAGTGAAACACAGAGCAGTGGTTACAGGCACAGACTCTGGAACCTGGCTGCCCCGGTGTGGCTCCAGCTTTGCTCTGTGCTGGTTACATAACCTTGGGTGGGTTACTTAACAACTCTGGGCCTCACTTTTCCCATCTGAAAAACTGGGTTAGTGATGGTACCTAGGAAATGGGTTTGTGTGAACTGAATGAGGCTATGCCTGTCTCCGCCACTTTCAACAGTGCTCCACGTCCTTTCGGGCCCTCCCCTTGCTCCAGCAGCAACTGGTTCCCTTCAGGCTTTGACCAGCTTCCCCGAGGAGCAGCCTGACGCGCCTCACTTCTGGCCCTCCTTGCACTCCTGTTGCTTCCTGCCCCAGGGCCTCTGTGATGCCATAGCGTAGGACGCCTGTGGGAACCCACACCGAACTCTTGAGCTCCAGATGTGAACAATCTAGAAGTGCAGGGGAATAAAGCCATGTGCCCACCCTTGACCTGTGAGGAATAGGAGTCATGAATATGTGTCCCCACCCCCAGCCCCCGCTTTCCGTTGGACAGACCGTTCTGAGAAGCATTTTATGAGGCTTCCTGCTGAGACCAGGTGCCCAGGCTGGTCGCCTACCTAATAAGGCATCCTTGTATTGGCTTTCCCTCCTGCTGTGTTTCATTGGCTCGTGTCCCTCTCACCCACTCCCTGGGATCATTTCCCAAATAAACTATTTGCGTGCATGTCATTGGCTCATGCTCGGTTTGGGGGGTACTCAAGTTAAGGCCATATGTAATGTGCTTAGAACAGTGCCTGGCACATTGTGAGTCCTATGTAAGCACTAGCTGTTATTATTTTGCCAGGGAGTGGTTATTGTGATGGGCATGAAAGTTAAGCTGGGTTAGGTGGGAAGTGAGAAAGGGACAGGGATGCTAGAAAGTGAAAAGGTGGCGGAGCCTGGTATTGGAGGCAGAATGAGGTGTTTATGTGTGAGCAGGGTAATGGAGCAAGTGAGCTGAACGAAGGTGGTCAGAGAGTCAGGCCCCTGAAATCAGGATATGAAGGTGGTACAGTTACTGATGGTAACATATGACCATGGAAATGGGTGGCTAAGGTGAGGTGTAAGGAAAGATCATTAGAGCAAGGAGACCATAGATCTAAGCGGCCTACTTATCTACATATGAATTAGTTGGCTATTACTGCAACAGTGCTGCATCATAATCCACCCCAAAATTCAATGGCGTACAACACTGAGCATTTAGTGTAGTGGTCACAGGTCTGCAGACCAGTTGGCTGATCTGGGCTGGGCCCAGCTGCGTGGTCTGTTGGGTTTAGTTGAGGTCTGCTGCACATGTGTTTGTTCTGGGGCTGGGCTGAAGGGGCACTAGCTACAGGGGGCATGTTCGTCTCATGCAGATCACCATGGCAAGAGCCAAGTCGAATCACACAAGCATGCTCACCATGTCCTCTAACATTACATTGGCCAGAGCAAGTTACATGGTGCCAAAACCAACACCAGTCATTCAGGGACGTTTACTCTGCCCACAGTGGGAGTGGGAGGAGAGTGTCTATTTACTGAATGATAATCCAAACCATCACAACACAGATGTTGCAAACATCAAGAATGGTGCCATGAGTAGTGGGGAAGAGGACAGCGAACAGGTGCTAAGGCCGTCTGAGCACACAGCCTTGGCTGTCCTGAGTAAGCAGGACTTGCAGGGGCAAATAAGCAGTTTTCCTTCCCACGTAACCCCAGTTCATGGAGCCAGATTTTCCCCACTCCTTCATGAAATCTAAGGCACAAATTTTTCAGTTACTATTAGATAACAAAGTCCTTTGTTTGCTTTTAATTGTAAGTCTGATTTTTAGTCATTAATATGTCTAATCCCGTGTAATAGTCAAAACACCCCATTTCATTCAGTTTAGACTTACAGAAGGCGGGGAGCCTGCGGTGGGAAGAGGGCTTTGGGCTTGACTTCCCAGCTCCCTGCTGCCTCCTCCCTCTCACTCGGCTGTTCCTGGCCCGTCCAGCATGGACGTGGAGAAAGGCAAGGCCTTATTTGACCGGCACCAGTGAAACTGGCAGTGGTCTCCTCTGATGTCTAAACATCTGCTGTATGTTTCAAGCTGCTTCTATTAACAGACATATAATGTTGCCTCTTTCTGGAGCACTTTAGTGGTTTCTTCAGACATTCCATTTCTTCTCTCTTTTCCTGGGATTTCCCACTTCCAGTCTCTTTATGGAAAGCTGCTCCTCCTCCAGCTGTTGCTCACAAGTCCCCTCTGAGCCCCTAGTTTTACTGCGCAGACTCTCTCTGTTGGGGTCCCGTCACCCTGCATTTTAGGCTTCTCAGTCACAGGTCCAGCACCAGTGTCAGTGCCCCCAAGACTCCAGGGAACACAGAAAAGCTCTCTGTGTGGTTTCCTTGAAGCTCTTTCCACGAGGCTTAAGAAGAAGGGAATCACTCCCACCCTTCCTCCATGGAGGAGGCTGAGGCCCAGTGCACATAAATAGTTCTCTGCAAAGAGATTCTCCCTCTAGTCTCCCACTTCTTTCTCAGAGCTGGATGGTTCTCTGAGGGTTGCAAACCTGGTTCTCAATCCTCCTTTGCATATCCTGCTTGGGTAATCTAGTACATTACTCTGGTATCCAGGGCAATGACATTGTCTTGAATCCTAAGTATATACTGAGGCTAAAGGAGTCTCATTTTCATGTCCCCGCTGCATGTGAATGTAGGAGAATAAGTGAGAGTCACAAATGGAGACAGAGTGGCAGAGTGGGTGGAGTCAAGAGCTTCACTCTGCAGAAGTAGGAACCCAGAAGAGGACTAATTCTTTCCTTTGGAATCCTTTTCCCCAGATTCATTGGCATTGGATTCCTGAAGGAGGAATCAAAAAAGAACTACACAGGGTTACAACTTACCTGCCAATATTAGAAAATGTAGGGTGCAATTTTGTGGTTTGCCAGTAATAGAGTCACTATGATCTGAGTTGCAGGAGCTCAGAGTAAGAACTATGATGAAAGCCCTGGGTCGTGAGAAGGTAAAGACGAGGACTCTGCTGGCTGCCATGGAGAGAAGAGGAAACTCTGGTATCGTATAATATATTGCAGGAAGTGAAAATCCAGGGTCAGTGCCTGGGAAAACTATAGAGTAAGGGAAGTTAATTCTTGGGGTGCACCCACCTCTCCTTTCTGATGTCTACCCTCTCTTACTCCCTTGCACTCAGGAAATTCTTCCTTTATGGAAAGTTAGTCTCTTCCATGAAGGCAGGTGATGTCCTACATGTTCCACCCTATCCAAAGCCACTTCCTTCCACCAACAAAGAAAGTGTCCAAGAATCAAAGCAATAGGAGGCTTCAAAAGCAAAGTCATGACATGATCACATTTTATTTACATTTGCAAAAGATTCCTCTGGCTCTGGTGCGGAGGAATTTGGGAATCAGTGAGAGGTAGAGAGACTAATGCAGACCATGTGTAAGGCCAGTTCTATGTACTTTTGGAGCAAGTATATGATGATATTTTTAAGGCAATTATAAAACAAGACACAGCCATGGGATACTTGAATTTTAAATCATTCAAATTACATTTGCAAGAACAGTTATGATGTCTCATATGTCTTTGAATCCTTAGTACCTAATACAATGCCTGACCCATGGTAGGTGCTAAAGAGATGTTTGTGGAATTGAGTTGAATAGAATATATAGTAAATACATATTGAGTTGAATATGTAATATGCAGCAAATACAATACACAGTAATAAAATAAAAGTGCAAGGTGGTATTTTTGAAAGTGTTCCTCTGATGATTAGCTATGCTTTCTCCTTTCTGACAGTGAGAATTATTATTTACTTACTTTCCCCTTTTGCCCTGGCTGCCAGGGAGCTTAGACTCAACTAATTAATTTAGCTTTCAGGTGGGTCATTACATTTGCTTCCTTCTCTTTTTGAAGGGTTCTAGTATATCTTGCCATCTTATTAAATTTATAATGTTGTTTTATATAATTTTGGAAATGAGAGAGGGTATAAATAAATCAAGTCATATTTCTGCCTATGTTCCTTGCTCTAGAGTAAAAATCCAGGTCTAATCAATGGCCAAATCCTGAGATTAAGGAGGTCACTTCAAGACAAAGGCAGGGCAATACGAGACAGAGACTGTTTTATTTCTGGGAGACCCATCTTGTGCTCTGCTGGAAATCTGTACCTTCCAACCTCAACTGGGGGGCATCCTGAGAAGTTAACAAATAATCCCCCCTTTAAAAAAGAAAAACCTCCAAAGACAGAAGAAGCACAGGAAAACAGAATCTGGCCTAACACACAGTAATACCGTCAGAGTGAACACTGGTTGCCCTAGGATATAAGGGGGGAGAGAGAAAGAGAGACAGAAAGAGAGAACAGGGAGAGAAACAACAGCAGGCGTAGCAGCAGCAGCCAGCCTTTGAAGGGAAGGGGAGGGCAGAGGGACAAGCCGGAGGGGAGAAGAGAGGAGGGAAGGGGAAAAGAATGAACCTTTCTTACTATCAATTCACTAAATAAATATTTATTAAATGCCTTCTCTGTGCCAGGAACTGAGGATACAATAATGAACAAGACAGAAAAGTTTTCTGCTCTCGTGTAGATTACATTCTAGTTGGGGGGAAAAAGGCTTCTAATAAGTTATCACAGTTATATATTATTACAACATATAAGGGGAGGTATATGTTGCCATTTTAGTGAATAGTGAGGGACCAACTTTGACTCAGTGAGTCGAGGAAGAGATAGATCTTTAAGTAAGTTTGTAGGATGATCAGGAATTCGGTGGAGGAAGAGCAGGAGAACACGGTCCAGGCAGAAAACATCGTGAAGGCTGCAAGAGGGAGGGTGAGACTGGTGGAGAGAGGTGTGAGGGGGAGGAGGTAGGAACTCCTCCCGGGGCACGGACCAGGGAAGGGGTGTACAACTACCCTACAAGCAACAGGAGGCCATCAGAGGCTTTAAGCAAAGTAATGACAGAGTCTAGTTGACATTGTCAAAAGATCACTAGGGTGCTGGGGTGGAGACTGAACCGAAGTGGGCAGACACGGAAGCAGGGGACCAGCCCGGGGCTCCCCACATCAAGCGTGCTGGATCAGAAGAGGGTTTTGGGTGGACAGAGAGGTGCTCGGATTGAGGACACGAGCAGGTGGAATAGGTAAGGATTGGGTACCGATTCCATGTGGAAGATGAAGCAGAGGGACGAGTCAGGAATCATTCTCAGATTTCTAGCTGAAGCCACAGGGAGAAGGGTGAGTTCATCTTCTTGGAAAGAGAACCCAGAGGGAGAAGATGAGGGGCGAAGGGAGAGGGAGACCATGTGTCCAGTTCACATGGGCTGGAGTCTGAGGAGCCTGCGCAGCAGTCAGGTGGGCACACTGGAGTAGAGGTGAGTATAGGGCACAGTGTGGGCTCGAGATAGGGTGTGGGGACTTGTTGGACTGAATGAGTTCATCTAGGGAGTGTAGCTTGAAAAGGGTCTAGGGCAAAGTCCCGAGAGTCTCCAACTTTTAATGGTTGGGGAAAGGTAGCAAAGGACACCGAAAAGAAGTTGCCAGAAAGCTTTCAGTTGATGTTTGGTCAGGAAAAGGGGCATCACTTTAGGTATTCTAAATAGGAAGGTATTTATACAGGAAGTTTATTCACAAATCCATTAGAAAATACAGAGAGAAAAAAAAAAGCTGCTCTCAGATTTACTGCTATCTATCAGAAAATCAGGACATTGCACAAAATCGCAAAAACTCTTTCAGTGATCCCACCTACCTGCTGTTAGAAGGTAGTGATTTGCAAGAGAATGCTGGAGGTGGCTGTAAACCTCCCATGTGCCTGCTATTGTCAGAAGAGAAATGACTTCTGTTTCTCTTCTGCCTCCCAAATCTTGCACAAATGCCTCTCATTGGTGGACCTAAAGCAGGCCCCACTGGGGTGCTGGGAAATTTAGTTGCCCAGATTTACAGCCCCTGGAATATCAGAGAGAGCATGAAAAGGGTGGGGTTGGATGCTGGCTGCCAAACAAAAATGAAAACAACAGCAATTACAACAGCAGCAACGGTAGCAACAATAACAAAAACAATGCCTAGCATAGACAGGAAAGGAGAGTTTCAATGTGTGAACTCTGTTCCTCTGGCCTTTCTCATGTTTCCTGAGTCTTCTGTGTTGAACCCCTCACTACTTATACTACCAAAAGTGATTTCTATCTTTCTGATAAAAACTACCTGACAACTATTTTTCCGCTTCTCTCTCCTGTCTACATGACATTGTTATTACTATTTTCCAGAAGAAGAAAGGAATGAAGAGGGAAATGAAATAATTTGCCAAGGCTTATAAAGCTAGTAGTAGCAAAGTTAACACTTTAATCTAGATTTACCTCAATCCAAATCCCATGCTCTTTCCATCACACTAATCTTTTGTACATAGAGTGCAGAAAAGAAAGACTATGCAAGGAAAAAAAGAGAGGGGGGGAAAAACACACGAGAAAAGGAAAAGACAACAACATCATGAAAACAGAAAGTCAGGAAGAAGAAGAGATGGCAGTCTTGCCTTTTCTCTTCCCACCCAGACTTGCCTCGCTTTGGTTCTTGTTTGATGGCACCGCGATCACCCGGCACTCCACTTAGCAAGCTCCATCTGTTCTCCCTCCTCTCTGGAACCGTCCCTGCTTCTCTTTCCTACTGTCCTCTGGTCTTCGTCTTTCCTTATCTGAATGATGGCAACTTCTATCCTTCTTTCCAGCCTTGCCCACATCCAATCCACCCTTCACATTGCTGACAGAGTCATCTTTCAAAGCAGGAAATTGGCCCCTTCTATCATCTTTCAAGAGGTTCTTGTATGAGGTTTTTGCATAAAGTTAAAATTTCTTAGCATGGCCCGGTCTTGCCCTGGCCTGCCTCCCCGTACTCAAGTCACAGTTTCCCTGCACGTGCCCCATGGGTCGGCTATACCAACTTATGTGCTATTCATGTACGAGTCATAATTCCTTTGACTCCAAACTCCTACCTATGTTGTTCCCTCTGCCTGGAACGTCCTTTCCTTTCCCTGCCTGCCTAGTCCTTATTCCCTCTTCCTTCAGTGCTCTGCCTGGGAAGCTCTCCCTGACTTCTCAGGCTGCGTAGGGTGTCTCTCTTCTCTCTCTTGCTCGCGTCTATCAGAGTTATACCACATTGTGTTATAACTGCTGGTAGCTTTTCTGTCTTTCCACCATGCTGTGAGCCCTTTATGGGAAAAGAATGATCTGCAATAGGTATTTTCAATATACTCAATATTTAAATAGTGGTTGAATGAATAAATGAATGAATGAAGCTGTTAATGAGGATTGTGCAATATAGGAGAATATCACTTGCTATAGTAACATGCTAATATAAATAAAAGTACCCTCAAGAGATGGAAGTCAATTCAGTCATTGAAATCAATGAGGATAACATGGCATATAAAAAAAGAAGTTGACCAAAGACCAAACAGGCCAAAGAATTGGACTCATTACACTTGGCCATCAGTCAGCTACCAACTCCCCAAGTGAGGAGGAACTGGTAAAAGCTCAGCTCATTTTTATGTCGTCTATTTATGGTGATATGACGAACTGCATGTGTTTGCTATGATTACAAATCTGTTGCTGATTTTGTCCATGTCATATAAATTGAATTGTCTAAAATAATCCTCTTTGTTAAAATTCCAAATTTTAAATCTCTAACTAGGTATTGAAATTAGAAATCAGTAAATGCAGGTACATCCTATCAACCAATTAGTTGCCACTGGCTAGGCAAGAACGAATGGGTCTTGAAGGCAGCTCCTTGCATCACTAGTGGTTAGAGGAGGAACTAACAAAATCTGTATCTGCATAACAATAGCTGCATTTAATGAAGGCTTTCTAGGATTTAGCGGGTTAAATCCTTTTCACTCATTATCTCACTAGATTCTCACACAAGTCCTATAGGATTTATCCCATTTTACTGAGGGGGAAAATAAATGAGGCTTTGATTGAGGGGTTAAGCCAATTTCCTAAAGTCATGGACCCAGAAGTGGCAGAGCTATGTATAATTCCATCTTTCTGACTCCACAGCCAATCATTTTGACCACTCATTTGCTACACTCTCTTGTCTCCCTAAAGAGAGAAATTACTCATCGGGGGTCTCTATAATGGGCAGCAGAGATGTTTGGCTAAACAAAAAAGAAATCATGATATGATGATGTGCTAATGTGCCATGAGTTCTACCATAGTAGAGTCACCCATTGAGAAAAGGATTTTGTTTGGACTAGCAAACTCACTCATCCTTTAACATTCAGCTCAAAGGGCCCCTCCACCGTGGGTGGGCTCTTCCTGAAACCTCTTTGGGAAAGCTGATTGCTCCCTCCTCTGTTCATAGCTCTATATGTTTCTGTAAGGAGCCCTTTAAAAAAACAAAACAAAAAAACCCTTATATTGGTATACTCTGTGTGTCTGTCTCCTTAATGAAATTGTGAGCTTCGTGAAAAAAGGGATGATGCCTCATTCGTCTCACAGCCCAGCACCTCTCATGGTACCTGGTATGTGAAAACCTAGGAAATGCTTGGGGAATGATTAAATAAATGAGTTACATAAACAAGGAAGGCTGTAGCACAATATGAGATAAGGAAAAAATGAGAATGAGCATCTGCCAATTTGTACACACAGGATATGACCTAGACTTCCACTGCCCAAATAGTGAAGCTCATATTTTGATTTTTTGCAGGAGCAAAAGGAAGAAAATGGAAGAGACATTCACAAGGGCAGAGCAGTGGTTTTCCTGTTCTTAGGGCTCGCACTGGGCGGCTGGTCGTCTGGCTGTGATCAGATGAGCATGTTCCCACTAAGGACATTGCTGCTACACAGAGGGGCTTGTATCTACTTCTTAGTTGTGAAATATGAAATATAGATTCTGAAAACAAACAGGCTTCTAAGCAAAACACCACACACACATACACACACACATACGCGCACACACACAATCCAAAACAAACTTAGCATAACTCAGATACAAACCAATTCATTATTTCCATGTTTGCTTGCTTGCTCTATAAACACCTCATAGACAGACTACATAGACATTTCCTGAGCTGTCTTTTCAGAGCCATAGATCATGCCAATTTGGAAAACTCACAGTCACCCAAAATGGTGAACTCTTAAATTAGTCATGACCCAATTTTAACAAAGAAGGAGAGGACTTCTGGACACCATGCCTCCCCGATGTGTATAAGAAAGCCCTTCTGTCATATTATTTGGCACAGGGGTAGTGCACTTAAACTGTTTAATGTTACAACCACAGTTTTCAGCCCTACAGACTAAACTTTGGGGAGAAAAAAAAATGAATGCTAAATACCTGCTGTCAGCTCTGGCACTCAGAGCTGGAAGTGAGTCTTTTTCCCACAACAGATAGAAATAAAAACAAACCACTCAGACAGTCTTAGCCTTTATGCAGACTTATAAGCTCTCTTTCTCTGTCTCTTCCTCACACATTCTCTCTCTCTGTCTCCACACTGTGATCCTTAAGTGGAACAGGTTCACATTAAGGAGAATTAGACTTGAAAATCTGATCAAAACACAAAAGAAGGCAATCTGAGTTTATAGGATTTTGCTGTAACCAATGTAATTTTTATTTCTTGTGCTTATTCCACATTCAGCAGGAAGTACAAATATATACAGTGCCATAAGCATCACTATTTTTGAGGTCCTTTCCTTCCAACTGCAAAGGAAATAGGACCAATATTTTTTAAAAAGTTAAATCATTTGGTTGCCATCTCATGGGGCAATTGCTCAGTCTTTTGGAGTCTTTGCTATATTGATCAATAAAAATATAATTTTCTCAGTAAAGTACGTGGCACAAAATAGGCATTCAATAAATGTTCATGAATGAATGACTATAAAAACGAACAAAAGAGAGGGAATAATGAACTATAAAGATAAAGATGACAGATTTCATTAAAACACAGTAATGACTCTTATTGGGTTGAAACACAGACAAGGGAGTCACGGGAACAGGATCATAATTATAGATCTGTTACAAATTTGCAAGGTTTTATGGGAAATGTTATTTGGCTCTTCCAGGTCTTTCTATAATATGAGAAAGGTATTTATCTCTTTATTACTCACAAGGATGTTATAAATCCTCATGTAATCTTGTGTGTTTTTACATTTTAATCTATAGCTGAAAAACCACAGCTAAAAATTCAACTCAGGGGCAATAGTAATCCTAGAGGGGCCTGTTATATATTGGACACCAGCTCAAAGATCCCAACTATGGACTCAGTCTTCACAGGTAGCCAGGACTTTCTGGAAGTCAACAAGAAAGTCCAGTTGTTCAGTCCAGTGCCCTAGGACTCTCCCAAAAAGACTAAGAAGTCTCAGAACTGATCTGTCCTTGGGCTCCTAAGCTCTTGAGGCCAACACTTCATAGTTTATAATTGCTAAGACAATTCTAAGGCACAATGTCATCTCTAGATGAGTGCTTCTCAGACTTTAATGTGGATTATCGGGGATTATCTGGGAATCTTGTTATAGTGCAGATTTGGATTCAGAAGGTCCAGGGCAGGGCTGAGATTCTGCTTTGCTAACAAGCACCCAGATGGTGATGAAGGCGCTGGTCCGTGGAGGGACCATCTTGCAGTGGCAAGAGTCTGGAGCCACAAAAGTGCTCCTAACAGCACCCCAGGATGGCAAGCATAGCAGTGCCACATGTGCTCAGATAAGAGGGAGTATTTGGAAATACTCTCTGTCTTAGTACTAGCCCTTTGAACCACGGCCTCTGGAACCAAACGGTCATGAATTGGAATCCAGATATTGCCATACTAAGGAGCTTTGTGATCTTGGGCCAATTCTTTGGGTCTGAATTTTACCCTCTGTGAAATGGTGATGATAATACCTACTTATTAGAACTGTGATGAAGCTTAAATCCAGTCACACAGACCTATACTTGAAATCCAACTCTTCCCTTAGCTCTTATTAGCCGTGAGATATTAGGAAAGTCACCCAACCTCACCAAGCCTCAGTTTTCTCACCTGGAAAAGGCAAGATATTAATAACTAACCCACAAGGTTGTTTTGAAGATTAAGTGAAATAACTCAGTGTTCCCAATGTGGGACACATTCCTGAGGTTCACATTTATTTTAAAACAGTATTGAGGCCGGGCGCGGTGGCTCACGCCTGTAATCCTAGCACTCTGGGAGGCCGAGGTGGGCGGATCGTTGGAGCTCAGGAGTTCGAGACCAGCCTGAGCAAGAGCGAGACCCCATCTCTACTAAAAATAGAAAGAAATTATATGGACAGCTAAAAAAAATATATATAGAAAAAATTAGCCGGGCATGGTGGCGCATGCCTGTAGTCCCAGCTACTCGGGAGGCTGAGACAGGAGGATCCCTTGAGCTCAGGAGTTTGAGGTTGCTGTGAGCTAGGCTGACGCCATGGCACTCACTCTAGCCTGGGCAACAGAGTGAGACTCTGTCTCAAAAAAAAAAAAAAAAAAACAGTATTGAATATAGAAGTTCAGAGAAAAGAAGTTATAAAGCAAAAATATTCAGAGAAAGTACTTGGAGAATGGAGAATTTTACCTAAGTGTTGAAAGACTATTAGAATATGTAGAGGGGGCGAGAATGTTGCCATTTTATACGCAAGTCAGAGCCCAGAATAGAAGTCTTTCTGCCCTTCACCTGACTAATCGTTATTCGCTCTTTGTGTCTTTGAGTTTAGATGTCATTAACTCAGGGGAACATTCGTTCCCGGCCGTTCAGGCCAGGTTAGTCCCTGCACTGCATGTTATGACAGTCGGTTATTGTATATTGTAGATTGTAATAACTGCACATTATTACTTATGGTACTGGGCACCATAAATAATTGGTCTCCCCAACCAATCTCTAAGGCCCATGAAGGGACAGTGTCTGCCTTGTTCACTGCTGTATTCCTAGACCTGGCACAGTGTCCAAGAATATTTCAGGCATTTTGTTAATATTTTTTGCATAACCTCATGAAATAAAATTCAGAACTCAAATGATCAGCTTTTAAGTTATATTTGAAATGAGATATAATCTCTTTCCAAAACATATACATAAAAGATCCTAATTTCCATTGGTTCAACTCAACAACAGGAACTACAGATCACCAGCCTTGATACCTTGCAGAAGATGGAAGGACACAGGCTTGAAGAAGTCACAGGCCTAGGGAGCTCCCAAACTAGCAGGATGATTAATGCATCAACAAACATCGATGGTGGGGAAAGCATTATGACCAGGATATGTATCAGATACGGCAGCCACTTCTTCAGGAGAGGAGTTGGAAGGAAGCCAGGAGAGCCACAAAGAAGAGGACAGTTGAGCTGGACCTTGAAGGATGAGCAGCAATTGGCTTAATGAACACAGAAATGGAAGAGCATTTATTTCATCCTAACAGTGCCCCAGGAGCACAGATTCGGAAACCCGGCTCTGCCACCCACTCCTCCTGGATCCGTAGGCAAGTTACTTACCCTCTCTGTGCCACTTCAGTTTCCTTATCTGAAAATCGAACTAACAACAGGATGCATTTTGTTAGAGTGCATCCTCTCATGAGGATTAAATAAACTAATGTGTGCCTGCTAATCAAAACGTGGCTTAATGCAGGTAATGGGTTCAAGTCCACCTGTGTGCCTGGGCACAACAGCTGAAAACCACTGCTCTAAAGAGGATGCAGTGGAGACATGATAGCTGTTAGCTGACTGCAGTAATCTGGGTGAACGATGGTATCTTCCCACGTACTGCAAACAGAGCACTCAGCTCGTGCCAGAGCTTTGGGCTGTTATATTGGGGGGTGCTGGTTTAGTGCTACTTAGGAGAAGAGAGGTCCGAAATCTGTCATGCACATTTAAGCAAATGCCAATCAAGTGAGCATTCCTGCTAAGAATGGCTTCTTTTAAAGGCTATTTTTTGCCTCACAATCTTTACGACAGGAAGATGGCCTAACACATCAAAGCAGCATCATTCATTCTGTATGCATTGCTCTGGAGTAATCTCTATCAATATTTTATGAAACAGACTCCCCAGAATGAGAGAGCAGCCCGAAGGTTAGAGGGAGTCAGTCACAGTTGATGTTGGAAGGCTCGTCTGAAATCCACTGATGTCACGTTCAGAGGCTGTCTACAGCCAAGACAAAGGATACTACATCTTAGAGCAGGGGTTTAAAGAGAGAATTCTAGAGAGACATCTACTTTACAGACAAACAAAAGGCCCTACAGCGTCTCACATTCATTACACAATTCAATTCCCCGCTGCAGCCAGTGTTGCTGTGATTACTCAGCTCCTGGTGTTGTCGCTATTGCCACCTGATTAAGGGTCAGCTGATTCTCAGTCACAAGACAATTTGATCACACAATGAGATGGTCCATGACTGCTGCCTTCTTCCTCCCTTCTCCCCAAATTTCACAATTTTGGTGAAAATCTTAGAATTTATGACAACTTCCATCTCAGCTACAGTTCTGTTTTCTAAATCTTTTCTGGAATAAAAACAGTACAAGGCCCACTAGAGGTCAACTGAAGAATGGCCAGTTATCTGTCCCAACTTCACAAGGACATTACCACGAGCTCCTGGGCGTGAGGAGCTATGTCTCCTCAGCTTCTTTTGTATAGTGTTTAGCATGGTGCCTCGTGCATACCTGTTTTCATATTATTAGATGATTACAATGCTTTGCTCAGATTTTTTTTTAAAAAAAACAAATCTTTATTGTATCTCAAATGCCTAAATAAATACCTTTTGTTTCAAGTTGGCTTTATTCATAAACTAAAGCTGTTCTTTCTAGGTCCTTTCCAGGTAAAGATGCCTTCCCAAAAGCTCTAGAATAATAGTTCTCAAATGTGACCTTGGGCTAGCAACATCTGCAACACCTGTGAGCTTGTTAGATATGCAAATTCTCCGACCCCTCCCCAGCACTACTGAATCAGAAATGCTGGGATGGGATCCAACAAGCTGTGTTTTAACAAGTCCCCTAGGTAATTTTGGTGCACACTGAAGTTTGAGAACCATTGCTCCAGATGTGTGAAAATTCATTTTCAAACAAGTGACACCGAGTCCCAAAAAGTTAATATCAAAGAACCCATGTTGTTGAATCTTCCTCTATATGTCAAATTCCCTGTTTAAAATCCTCTGGTGGTCCCTTATTGCCTGTACGATAAAAAACAAATTCCTTAGCTCGGTCTACAAAAACCTTACCAACGGGCCCCTACGCAGCCTCCCCTGCCTACCACAGCCACCACGCTCCAGATCCACTGTGCACAGTCCTCACTTGGTGCTATGCGTATGCTGGGTCCTCTCCCTAGAACACTTTTTCTCTATTTCTTTACCTGGTAGACCCCTCTCCTCCTTGAAGACAAAGCACTGATATCATCTCCTTCCTCAGGTCCCCCCGCAGAATTAGATGCTGTATCCTCAATGTTCCCAGGTCTTTTGTTCATATGTCCCTAAGAGTACTCATTAAATTATTTTCTAATTTATCCTTCCATGGCCATTTCTCTTGGGATAAACAATGAGCAATACACAAGCAAAGGCTGTGTCTCTTTTTGGTCTTTGTAGTTCCAGAGATGAGCTGAATGCCCGACCCTATCAGATCTTTGACATGTTTATCGAATAATTGCTTGATGCCAATATTGCATTCACAGAAAGAAAACCCAAACACTTGTGCCTTCTACACGAAGGCATATACAACTAAGGTCAAGGAAAGAGCTCATGTGATTAAATCCTTGTTACACGGGACAAAAGCCTGTGTGAAGGAAGACTTAACAATAGAAAAAGCAAGTGCTTCCAAATCAGAAAATGTGGGTTTCAAACCTGTTGCCTGCAGTTGCTTAACCTTGAGCACATAAGTCGCTGGGCCTCAGTTTTCTCATCTGCCCTGTTTACCTCATTGGTTGTTATGGTAACGTAAGATACTGTGTGTTGTGAAAGAGATTATTAATGTATCATGTCCTGTCCATCTACAGTTTGATCTTGTTATTAGATATTAAACATTAACTGAAATACTAAAGCACAGTAAACTAGAAAGATTTCAGTACATCCACGTGAGGCACTGGAATAAAAGCCAAGAGGAAAGGAAAAGAGAAGCTCATCAGTTGGGGAAAAACACTGCTTTGACTTTAACTAAGGAGCGGTTTTTCGACCCAGGAAAACTTTCTGCAGATACTTGCTCTACAGAGTCTTTGTGGGTTTTTTCTGTCCACCTCTATGCTCCACCCTCCAAACATCCTCCAAGCTCTGACTTCTGAAGGTGACTGCAACAAGGAGGGCTTATGCTTGTAGTTCCCTTCCCACCTCCCTTTTACATCTTTTCTATTTCCGTGTCCACCTCTAGGAAGACAGGGGCAGTCTGCCAGTCGGGTTTATCATCAGTCTCCCAAGAGCCTCGGGTTAGACAATTACGCCAAGCTTCAGATTGCTTGCAGCCAGGCTACTTTCAACTACAGGCTTTTTGGCAGATATAAGGCATTTGGCTGTACTGGGCAGGGTCTTTAACTCTCAGCCATCTCTGCCAAGTACAGTTGATGCTTAAGGCAAGAGTAAAGGAATTTGAAATTGACTCTGGCTCTGGAAATTCTGTCTAAGGAACGTCAGCAGTTTATAAAATTTAGTCATTTTAAAAATTAAGCTTACTGCTTTTTTTATTTATTTATTTATTTTTTTTGTGTGTGTGTGCTAATCTGTAATCTCCTCTCTTTGGCAATTATTTCAGCCTACTTTGGCAGCCCTGTTCAGACTCCATTCATCGTAGGATGTGATGACTTCCCTATTTTTTTAATTTTTAAGATGCTTTGAGGAAAGTCTGTCTCTCCAAACACTTGGGCACTGCATTGTAAACCATTTTTACTATGAAGAAGGTTGTAAGATCAATTACGGACTTTGCTGTGCTGATAAAGAACAGGGCCAGGCAGGCTTGTCTTCCTGCAATGAAGATGAGCAAAGAGTCTAAGAAAAACAGAGAGGAAATGAAGCAAAAAGAGGAAACAGGAAGGTAAGAAAACAGAGAGGGGACAAGCAGGCAACTCATGAGGCCACCATAAAAGGGATGAGTTAAGTGACCAAAGCAAGACCTCTAGAAAGGGCTCAGATGCATAGGATAGAGAACACAGGGGCTGTTCTGTCAAATAAAGGGGGAGTGATGAAGAAAGAGAACAACTTGTTAAGGCAAGTTTCTAAATGGAGGTGGAGTCCAGGAAATTTGCCAAGGTTGGAATATGTACGAGACCAGTTTCAAGCTGGAACAAGAAGCAGACCCAAGACTCCCACAAACTTATGCCTCTTCCTTCATGAGAATGGGTCAAAATAGCTCACACTAGGTGAAGGAATAAGGCTGCTCTTCTAGAAGCCTCAGAAGAGCCAATTGGCTCTTACGCTACCTAAAATAAATATTAATGTTAAATGCAAGACATTGTATTTCTATACAGCATATAGTTTCTCCCATGAGTGCTCTCCACACTGCCATTGTTTTACCCTCTAATAGGTGGAGGATTATGTGCTCTGCCTCAAAGGACACTGGAGGGTAGGGGATCTCCAAAACAAGTGAGGGAAGCCCCCTTTTCCAGCAAAATATGTACGTAAATCCCACCTGGCAACTGGTGTTCCTCAGACCCTAATAACTACACAAGATTGATGCGATCCCTTATTCCACTGACTGGGAAATTTCCATGGCCTCTGGAACATTTCTGAATTCCTGGAAGGTGGGGTTTGAACCTCTTGTAGTCACCTCTAGTTCTGAGCTCCCACTTACGTGGAGGTGCTTGTTTTAGGGGTCGTGGTCATTCACGGCCCCATATCAATTGTGTGGTCCCAATTCTTCATCATATTAACCTGGATATTGAATTCAGCCCTTTTTCTTAATTTTCACCACCCCCAACCAACAAACCAACAAAACGCACTGAGGTATTCCTGTAGGCAGGAGACTTTGTCAAAGATTGCAGCAATGGCAGGGTATGTATGCATCACAAAATTGTAACTTCAAATTCCATGATTGATGCCTCCATTCCTAAAAGTCTCTAGGCCACTTCTCAGACTTGAACTCCAGTCTCCCACCATATTCTCTGCTCTTCCCTCTTTTCTGTCTCTCCCACACTTCAAAAATTCTGTTGATTTCTAATGCAGAAAAGGTGAATGATCTCTTTTGTTCCACTAGCCTTACCAATTTATATAATCAGGGGCTCATCTTCTGGTACAAGAAGCAAAGTATTGCCTTGTTATATGGAAGCTCAGATCTCATGCATAAGTTATTCCACATTTCCACTGACAATTTCATTTCAAATTTCACTGAAGATCTATGTATTTAGTGACTACTGTGTGCCAGGAATTTAAATGCACACGGAGGTTCATATCACATTTCTAATAATGCAAAGCTGGAAAAACTTAAATTTCAACCAGAGAGAAACAGGTGAATTCATTATGGTTGAGTCACTCAATGGAGTGCTATATTCAGTAGAGATCACAAATTTTAACTCACATTGCAGCTCCTATGTGCCAAAAACTTTAATTGCTTTATTTAACCTCTCACTCCTCTGGTCTTACTCCACTGATTTGTTGGGGAAGGATTAGCTCACTGTCTGATCTGATTTAAAGCTTACTCTGCGTTGGTAATTTATGTGGTATTCAGTCTCCTTAGATAAAAGGATTAATTTGCTCGTGTAGTTCCGCTTCCCCTGCTTCTCTCATTAGGATGGCATCTGGGTATATGGGAACATCTACATGTCCTTTTAGCAGCAAAAAGGAGGCGGCACCCTCAAGCCTCGTGGTGGCTGCCTCTCTGGTCTCTGGAGAAGACCCCAGGCTGCTCTATGTCTTGCTGGCGTTTGCTGATGCAGAACGCCACCAGTTTAGCTCAATACCATCTCTTGGCTTGGCCAAGCCCCTGAGTACTCCATGGCTGAAGAGGCCTGGCCTCAGCTTCTGCAGGCTGGCCCACCCCTCAGCAGTTGTCACAGACTCCATCCACCCCCACGCTTTGCTTCTGAATTGCCTTGTTCCACCACAACAAACCCATTACAAGCTCACTGGCTTTCAACTCAGCATGGACACCCTTAATAATGGAGGGGTGATCTAGAAAGTACCAATCAGACCCTTCTCTGATCTGATCTGACCACACAGCTTCCTCCTCTTAATCAGCCTGGGCTGCCCCACTGGCCACAGAAGTTTCTTCCCAAGGATCCCAAACAGAAGTTGGGGGTGGGGGGAAATAAAAGCTTCCTAGAGGCTGTTTGCTCTCTTAATGTATAAAATGCACAGTAAATTGGGACTCATTTAATTCTTTCACTCTCCTCCTTTCCCTTCTCCTCTCTGTTCCACCTCCTCTGGGACAGAAAGAGAACAAGCTTTTATTTTGCTTCCTTTTGTCACGTACATACCCCTGCATCTACTGAGCAACAATCCTGCGTTTTGCTGTTGAGGACAGAATGAGCATGTTCTCTGCACCATGGGAGAACTCTCTGCTCCAGGCTTGGCTGTAACACGCAAGAAAGGGCAGTGGCCAAAGGAATATGGCAAATCCTTTCTCCTGCAGCGTGATCCTATTTGCATGTCAGAAACTCAATATCACCTCGGTCTTTCTCCTAACATTGCTCTCATGCCAAGCAGGAAGATATCTTGGCCAAGGCAAAAAGATGATGCCAAGTAAGTACTCAGGAAGACGAAAGAGAAAAATATGTTAATAATTAAAAATTTATCTCCATTACAGAGTAACCATTTAAAAATATGCTTATAAAGTTTTTCATAACATGGAAAAATATACATGTTTGAATGTTATTGGAAAGAAACCAGGATTCAAAATGACAGAAAAAATAAAATCACAACTATATTAAAATATTTGTAGAGGAAAGGCTGAAAGGAAAGATACCAAAATGTTAACAATGGTGGGTGCTGCGTTGCCAGACAATGATGCTTAACTTCTCTAATTTCCTGACTTTCTGAAATGTCCATCATGAGGATATATTGCTGCTCTGATGGCAACAAATTTAAATTTTTTAGTTGTCAATAAACATTTTTTAAAAATTAAATTTAAACAAGTATTTTCCCTGTAATTTGTTCACTCATTCACTGGTTATGGAGCACCTGCTACATTCCAGGTGTTCTAAGTTTTGTGGGTCATGCATACAAATGAGACAAAGGAAGGAAATGATGGCAGTGCCATAATTTGACCAGTTCAAGGTTAAATGAATTATGGAAATACTATGCAGAGTACAGCATATACTCATATATCCTAGTATTATACTGTATACCACATATAGTATGTGCTGATAGTATCTCTACAAATATAGATATATCAAAAATATGTAGTATAAGCAAATATATATCAAAAAATACTATTCAGATGTCAAATAAAATTAAGCAATGATATGAAGAAACTTTCCAAATAGAGTGTTTACCACTGTGGTTAGAGCCCACTGCGCACACATACTCCAACCTTCTAGAGGAATACAAAGCTGGAACAGTGGTTGCCTTTGGGGAGGGGTCACTAGGGAATTAAAGGACAGAGGTAGGAGGCAGATTTGCTTGGGATGTTTGAATTATTTAAAGTGTGCTTGTATTGTCTATCTTTAAAAAGAATAACATATATTTTGAAAATTCTATCTGTACATATGAACCATGCAGTCTGTTTCATCTTTTTGGAACAAATATTTAAAGATAATATTGACTCTCCTATCACTCAATTCTATTTAAGTTATTTCTATGAAAAAAGTATCAATTTTCATAGAATGCCATATTTAGAGGATGCTAAATATCCATTTAGTCCCCCAGTACAGAATAGAAAACTTTTGGACTCTTAAATTATCTTTGTCTGCATATTTATATTCAACAACTGCTTAGTAAGCTAAAAAATTCTCAGGAGAAAAAACAGTCACTTGAAAGGCATTAAAAATAAAAAACCGTGAGTAGGAGGAAACTAACTCTCTGAACTCCATGAAGTTCAAATCTCAAAGTGAGAACCCCTGTAACACTTCTATTCTTTGGTGGCCTTCTATTCTTTACATAAATGCCACCAAATGACAACAACCCTGTCCAGGGACAGCTTAAGTTACCAGAGAGGCCCTTCATATATTAGGTAGAAACCTACGATTGGTAACTGATTTTTTCCTCTACCTGGAATATCCACCTCCTCTGACATCTTCTTTCAAAATTCTAATTTTCAAAATTCCGGTTCTTTCAAATGCCACCGGCTCGGTATAGTGTGTCCCCAATCACTGTCTGCCATAGCTTTATTCTGATTTCCTCCGCTAGACCCTGGAGGGCAGACCTGTGCTTCCCTCTTCTTTGAAGCTCCTCTTGCAATGAGCACACAGTAGGTGCTCAACTTTTGTCGCACTGAACGAGCGTTCTCCCTATTCCAGTTGCCCTCTGGGTTCTGAAATAATTTCTTAAGCAAATGGCTTAGCAGTGGCAAAAAAAAAAAAAAAAGAAGGAAAGGAAAGGAAGGAAGGAAAGAAGGAAAAGGGAAAAAAAGATAGCTTCGAGGCAGCAGGACATCCATGGCAAGGATGAAGGGGGCGTGACAGACAGGAAAATGGTGATGCATTTCTGTTCCTTGCGACGCTGGTGGGGCAAATAGAATACCTTCCTACAAAGGCCCGCACATTGTGTGCTGTATTTAATGTTCTTCAGCTGTGCAGCAGGACTGACAAATCTGATCCTGCCTTCATCCTTATCTAATCATTTTATGGGGCATTAAGCTGCCTTTGGCTAAACTGGTTACCAGCTGCAACAACCCTCCAGGAAAGGACACAACCCCGCTTACACTCATGGAACCTGTCTATATGTATCTCTGGTCGAGTTTACATAATCTATCCTAGGCGCATCCTCCTACTCCTCTCTGGGGCGTGGAACTACACCCACTCAGCTGGAGGCAATTGCTTAGTGAAGGTGGCTCCACTGTGCTAAAACATTGTTAGGGTTTTAGATAAAATTGGTGCGACTTTTTCCCATGGCAACATAACTTTCACAGTCTCCAGGTGAAAGGCAGACAGATCACCATATAACTTTAAAGCCAAGTTTTCCTACTTTGTAAACGTTAGTGACCACAGTTAAACACAGTGGTTACCTTATTCGTGGGGTCAGCTTCCCGCTGTGGAAAGACACAGAGCCCTCCAGTAACCCGAAGGCATTTCAAACATGTTTTTGCTTGAAAGGATAATCGCTGCATGCCTCTCTTCATTCTCGCTCTCTGCTCCCGGTGCTTTGCTGTGCTGCTGACATGTGTTCATTCTGCAACTCCTGGCAGCTGCTACTCAGGGCAGTAGGATTCCAGCAGGTGAGGAATGTATATTATGCAAACCATGGCGACCAGAAACACCAATAGCTCCTGTACTCCCCCCTGAAAACTAATGGAACAGCTTTTGCAATGAAGTCCACGTATCATTAGGTTATTAAATATGAAATGTCCAATTTCCTTAAGTACTAATTTGACAGTTGATATCACTGACACTTCACTCTGACATTTCTTCTTTTATTTTTATTGTGAAAGTACATCCTGTCTTTCAAACCCACGTTTTGGCTTGTGATTATCTTTCAAAAAAATTTTTAGAGCAATTTTTGGGAAACCATAGATAAGTAAAAAATTCATGTTATTTTCGAGTATGAGTTCCATCATGGAACCAATGCAGTGCAGACAGCTCAATATATCAACGAAGTGTTTGGGAAACATATGGCTAATGAAGGCACAGTACGTGGATGGTTTGAGAAGTTCCATCCTGGTGATTTTAATCTTGAAAATTAGCCACGTGGGCAACCTGAGACCAATGATAAGCTGAAATAATGATGAGCTGAAAGTTTTAGTGGAAGCGAATCCATCTCAACCTACATGTGAATGAGCAGCAAGGTTTGAGGTTACTATTCCAACAGTATTGGACCCTTTGAAACAAATGGGCATGGTAAAGATGCTGGATAAATGAATGGCTACTGCATGAATTAAATGAGCACCAGCAGAGAAATCATCTCAAAGCTTGACTTTCTTTGCTGTAACAACATAAAGGGGAACCATTTCTACACCATATTGTGACGTGTGATGAAAAATGGGTTCTTTTGGCAATTGCAAGCATTTGGCACAGTGGTTGGATAAAGATGAAGTGCTGAAACACAGTCCAGACCCAAATATTTGTCAAAAAAAGCTAATGGTGTCTGTTTGGTGGTCCAGCACTGGTATTATCCACTACAGCTTCATGAAACCTGGTCAATCAATTCCAATGGATGTTTACTACAACCAGCTGGATGAAATGATGGGGATGCTTGTGATTAAGCAGCTGAGATTGGTCAATAGAGACAGGCCAATCCTCTTGCAAGACCACATGTCACACAAACAATGCTGCTCAAACTATAGCAGCTGGACTTGGAAACTCTCTGTCATCCACTGTATTCACCAGACCTTGCACCAACTGACTACCACTTCTTCCAGGCTTTGGACCACTTCTTGCAAGGAAAAATATAATATTCAATTCTCAACAAGCTGTGGAAAACACCTTTTGTGATATCATCGCCACTTGCTCTCCAGGCTTCTTCACTGCTGGCATAAACAATCTACCATTAAGATGGCAAAACTGTGTGGACAGTTTAGGTGCATACTTTGATTAATTGTACTGTTTCTTATTTGAGATATAATAAACTACCCTTTTGATTCAAAATTGGACATTTCATATTTAATGACCTAATAGCATTGATCTGTGTCCTAGGAATGAGCTATTAGCACTTACAGAGACAGGCAGTGTGGTGAAGTGGTTACTAACATTCACACTGGAGCCAGACTGGGTTTGGATACTGGTTTTAAGCCTTACTAAATGGTTAACGTTGAGCAAGTTAAGGAAGCTCTCTGTTGTCTCAGTTTCCTCATCTGTAAGATGGAAGCAATATCTCAAAAGACAGTTATGGAGATTAAATGGGTTAATACAAGTAAAGTGCTTAGAATTGTGCCTGGCATGAAATAAGCTTTCAGTACACATTAGCTTGTCTGGAAGACGACTGTATTTATACCCAAGTATTGAGTTGTTATTTATAAGCCCATGATGTACAGAATTCTAATTCCAGAGCAGACCTCTCCTGAGTGGCCAATGGAGCATCTCCTTTTGGGTGTCTCCAAGGCTCCTCAACCTCAGCACATCCAATGCCAAATTCATGCCTCTTCCAATGAGGGTCCTCACCAGGCCTCTCCGCCTCTGAGAATGGCGCTACCATTCATCCAAGACAGACCCTTGCTCCTCCCTCAGCCTCTACATCCCCTAATCCAGGCCATCACCTGGGCTCTCCCCAAGGCCATGGTCAGCCCTTCACAATTGGCCTCCCTCATTCTCTCACCCCTCTCCAGTCTGTTATCCATGCAGCAGCCAGAGTGGTGCTCTGCTAAATCATAAATCTGGTCCTATCTCTCTCTTTCTCTCTTTCTCTCTCTCTCTCTCTCTCTCTCTCACACACACACACACACACACACACACACACGTATGCTGCCTAAAGTCCTTCACTGGCTCCTCACTGGCTCTTAACATAAAAGCTAAAATCCTTGCTGTAACAAAATACCAGAGGGGGGAAAAAAAAAGAATAAAATCCTGCCCTGCATGAGGCCCTGAGTGTCTGGCCCCGCCCCCTCCCTCAGCCTCATCTTGCCCGGCTTTCTTCTTGCTCTTTGGGCTCCAACCACATCAGCTTCCTTCAGGTCTTCAACACAACAAGGGCCATCCTCCCCAGGGCCTTTGTAGCTTTCCTAGTCCCTTTGCCTAGGTAACTCCTCCTCACCCTTCCAATCACAGCTCAAGTGCTTTCCTGAGCCTCCAGTTAAAGTCAGGTTCCTTTTTCCATATGTTCTCAGACACCATGTACCTTTCCTTCAAAGCTGTGTTTGTAATTGGAATTATGTTAGTGTGACTCTCTGAATGATGTCCATCTTCCCAAGAGACTGAAAACTCCAGAAGAGCAGACACCTAGGACAGTAACCAGTCCATGGTTAGCTGCTCAATAAGTATTTCTAGACTTCATTAACCAATAGAAGACTTGAATTGGTTTAGTACTTCCCCATACATTACCTCATTTAGTCTTCATGCAAACTTTTAAGTACGATTGTTCCATTTTAACATACAAGGACATGGGGTTGAGGGATGAGGGGATTTGTTCAAGACCATGCAGACGGTAAATGGAAGAACTTAAATTCAATTGTTCCAACTGGAAGTCAAGCCTCTTGCCACAAATGCTTTTGACAGCTTCTCTTTAATAGTCCTGTTGTGTCGGACAGACTCTTCAGTTAGAGAGCTGCTTTCATCTGCACAGAGATGCTGAACTGGTCCGTGTCAGAGGCCCAGTGATCCTGAACTAGTTCACCACTGGCCGTCCTGACAGCTCCTCCTTGCTTGCACGTCCTGGCCTGAGAGGGAGAAGGGGGGAGAGAGCTCCTGCCAAATGGAAGCCTGGGCCTCTACTAACCCTGACATAGTTGCCCAGTGGTCAGAGGGTTCCCATGTGTCCCCTTCCTGATCTCCAGTGGAGACCACCAGTACCCAAGCATCACCACTTCACCTCATCAGTCAGGGCCAGACCAGCAAAACCAAACAGCTTTCAGCAAAACCAAACAGCTTTCAGCACTGCACGCAAAGGCAATATGATGCAAGGAATTTGTTACACAGGTGACCAAGGAGCTGATTAGCCAACCTGGGGAGAGTGAAGCAACCCACAGGTTAGCAACAGTAGGAAGCCACTGCCACCCCTAGGCTACAAGGACAAGGGAGGAAGACCAGAGACCAGGGGCCCAGGCCTTGCTGAACGTGAAGGAGGAGAAATACCTGGTGTGGTAGGGAGGATGATGTCCCCCGCCAAGATGTCCATACTCTAATCTCCAGAACCTGTGAGTATGTTATCTTACATGGCAAACGGGACTTTGCAGATGTAATTATGTTACGACTCTTCAGATGGGGGGTTACCCCAGATTTTCCTAGTGGACCCAATATAATCACAAGGCCCTTATAAGACAGAGGGAGGGAGAGAGGAAGGTCAGAGTCAGAGAAGACAAGCAGAAGTTGGAGTGATGCGGCCACAAGCCAAGGAACGTGGGCAGCTCCTAAAAGTTGGAAAAGGAAATGGGTCCCACCTAGAACCTTCAGAAGGAGAGCAGCCATGCTGATACCTTGATCTTAGTCTCATAAGACTTATTTCAGACTTCTGACCTCCAAAATCATAAGATAATAAATTTGTGTTGTTTAAGCCACTGAGTTTGTGGCAATTTGATACAGCAGCCGTAGGACACTGATGTATGTGGCTCGCCCCTTCTGCTCACACGTCAATCTTCCCACTAGCTGGACCCAACGGGAAGCCAAGTAGCAGAGAAGCCAGGGAAACACAGCCTGCGAGGAAGGATAAGGAAAGGATCTGGGGACAAACACTCCCCCTTGTACATAATAAAAACAAGGCTTTTTCTCTCCTGATTTATTCAAATTTCATTGCTTCATCATTAGAACCACGGAATGACATTTGGTCAAGGAGTAATTTTCATGAGATGGTCTGGTAATTTTATGGACTTCATTTTATTTTTATTATTTTATTAGCATGTAAATCAAAACAGATGACATCACCTCATCTTTCTCAAGGGCATCAGTAATAGGATGCAATCAAATAAAAGCACCCCATAAAAACGAGCACTACTTAAGTCATCAAGTGTGAAGGCTGCTGCCCGTTGCTCCCTCCTCTGAGTCCTTCCCCGATGTGACTTGGCAGCCCATCTCCATCAGCTCTGTGGTTAAAAAAAAAAATGGGTCATTGCACTGTGACAAAAGGACATTCATTGAAAATACAGCAATTAAGAAAAGTTTGAGCTCCAGTGGTCTCAAATGCCCAAAGGAAGCTTGTACTTGCAGTGTGTGGGTGCCAGAAGCAGACAGACCGACAAAGCAAGGCAAGCTCCACCAGCAGCCCACCAGGGACACATCTAAGAATTCAATCAGACAGAAGGAAGTGGCTGAAAGCCACTGATGGAGGGGACATGAGGCCTTGGGAAAAGGCTGTTTTCTGCATTATTAGCATTTAATTGAAACATTCTGGAACCTCCTGTCCTAAGACCTAAAAATAGGACATCGCAAGAAAGACTCAACAATAGTTTTTCCTTATGAAATTTTATTTTTGCCTAAATGGTATGGGAATAGATAGGACTCACACTCTGTAAACGCAAAGTTTCACTGGTTACACACATACACACACACACACACACACACAAAATTGGAATAGTCTATAAATGAAACCAACTAGCAAAAAGTTGATGGTTGTTGAAGTCGGATGGTGGGTACATAAGCGTTCATTGTATTAGTCTCTCTACCTTTGTGTTTTAAAATTTCCATGGAAAGGGAAAAGATAAGTGCTGATTTCATTCTATGCAGAAGATTTTTCTGGTTTTTCTTCCTTCACACTGTTCATTTCATTTTCACCAGGTTTCACCATGTTTCTATGGTGTGGGACCCAGAGGCACTGCAGATATTTCCAAGCTCACTCTGATTCTCTCTGTGCTTACATGGAAAGCAGAAGCCTGCTGTGGCAGAGGAAGGGTGGTGCCTGGGCATGGGGCATAGGAAATGAGTGGGCAGCAGGCTGAAGGGGGTGAAAAAACCAGGCAGGAACAACCCCGCCACTGAAATGCCCTGGAAGGTCTACACTCTGGGACCAGCTCACCTACACTAGAGTGCCACTTAGATACTAACTCAAATTCATTTCAAGGGATACTTAGATACTAACTCAAGTTCAATTAAAGCAGCATTTATTGAACACCCAATTGTGAACTGGGTCAGGGTGCTCAGCACTGAGCGTGGCAAGATGAGTACGTGATAACCTGTAAGTGCCACCATCTGCAATAGCTACCGTTTGTTTTAAAAGATTGAGGAATGCTGACTGAATTGTCTGCAAATAGATCATTTTAGTAGTGTTAATCTATTGAAGAAAAATCTTAAAAGACCACCTCCACCTGCTAGGGGGAGGAGGGAAGTTGCTATACCAGCTTTCTTTCTTAGCAACAAGTTTTAAAAAGCATGGTAAAGTTTTGCTTTTCTGCAGAGTACCAGGATGGTCAAGATATGCACTGTGGATGGGTTGACTAATTTTCAGTGTTCATAGCACACAGTGGCAAAGTGGAACACAGTGAGAGAGAGAGTCATGCCAATCCAATTTTGGAACAAACGTCTGAGGAATCACAAGGGTCATTGGCTCCAGTCTAGCTTGGCTCTGTCACCGCGGGGAGTAGGGGACGGAGGAGTAAGGAAACAAGCCGGGACTGACAATGGGCATGGCAATGCCTTCTCCATCCATAAAGCGCTGTCCCCTCCCCCTTCTTTTCCTCCTTAACAGCTGGCCCAAAGAACCTAAACTTAGCAAGGGCGAGGTGTAGGAAACTAGATAGTGCATTCTACAGTTGGATAGGAAATACTGGGCTCAATGTGTTTAAGGTTAAGATTAATTCCTCACTTCCTCTGAATCTATTTTAAAAACAGAGCAAAGGATGGCATATGCTTTCTTCTAACAAAATGACAGATGATCAAAGGATAAACATGATCCGAATGTCAAACCCTCCAACCACTGCCATGGCCCTTTGCCTACAGAATCAGAAAAAGAAGTATTTTATCATTGCGATTAAAACTTGGTCTCCTGTGTTTATTCAGAAAATTCAGCAGTGACAACAGCCAGAAAAATTGTGAATTATGATTGGCTGAACTGACACAAGCCAGTAGAACAAAGGGAAAATTTAGAGGGACTGTTCTTAAATGTCTGCTTCACAGTGATGAAAAAAGATCACAAGCCTCTCTGTGCAAGAAGGAACCTGTGCTTCAAGCCTGTGAAATTTGGTGTCTGATAGCAGAAATCTGCCTTCTGATGAGGCAGAGAATCAATTTTTCTGATTTGCAATAACCATCCTGATTCATGTTGGCTAATTATTATTCCCCCTGTTATGTAAACAAGAGCTGTCTTTCTGCACAGCCACTCATTAGGGCTGATTTAATTGAACTTGAGAAGGAAGTGATGCTGCCCTGGGAAGCAAAGGAATGAAGGCTTCCAAAAAAGTAGCATGTCATAAGTGACTCACAAATGACGCTTGCATCAGGCGTGTGCAGGGGGAGAATGAGAGCAGACCCTCCCCCTCCCCTTTTCTTTCCAGAATGGTTTATATGGCTCTTCACTGATTGTTTTCGCCACAGTCTGTCTCTGCTTTGCTCCTCTGACGCAGGCATTTTTGATGTCCCAAGAAGATATGCGCCCCCTTTGAGTTTTGCAAGACTCTACCTGTCTGAGAGAAATACCATTCAATCTACGATCCCTTATGTATAAAGAAAATAAGATTCTAATGGTTCCTAACTCCATTGTTAGTGCTCTGGGCCTTTTCTCAACCAAAACACTTTTAAACTCTGGATGGAACCTGGTCTTTCTTTGAATGGGGTGTAATTATCAAGACCATTCATTCAATCGTTCAGTTACTCATTCTACCAATACTTCTTGAGTTCCTAATAGTGTATGTTGGGCTCCACTCTAGGCACTGTGGATTAGTGTTAAACAAGACAAGAAAGGTGTCTGCTCTCAGGGAGATCATATGCCAGTGCAGGGAGACAGGCAGTCACATGAAATCAAGTAAATGAACAGAAGGATCGTGCCGTGAAGAAAACAAGGTGATGTTACCAGGTGGGTCACTTAGTTGGGTGTTCAAGGAAGACTCTCTGAGGAGGTGCCATTGGAGCTGGGATGTGAGTGGTATGCAGAAGTCAGCCATGCGTAGATCAGGGGCAGAACATTCCAGGTGGGGACCAGCAGGTTAAAGGGCGGAAAGACAACGGCAGGCATGGGGAGTTCAAGGAGCAGCAAGCAGGCCAGTGGGGCTGGAGCACAGGGAGTGCGGGCCAAGGCGGGGCTGCCTTCCTTGCAGAACCTGGCGAGGTGTTTGGACTTGGTTTTATCATCACTGCAACGGGAAAGCAGTGGTGGGGGAAGGGCCTTAGGAGAGTGACACCACGGGGTTTGAATTTTAACTTTCTGGCTGCCATGTGGAGGATGCATTGGGGGAAGAGGAAGAGTGGAACTAATGACACCAGTGAGGAAGTTATAAGACATATGAAAATTAATATAGAGATAACTAATATAAGAACAACAATTAGCATGTTTTGAGCGCTGACTGTATGCCCAGCATTGTGCTAAGCC
This sequence comes from Eulemur rufifrons, assembly GCF_041146395.1. NCBI lineage: Eukaryota > Metazoa > Chordata > Mammalia > Primates > Lemuridae > Eulemur > Eulemur rufifrons. Next base: position 116,409,178 of record NC_090990.1, on the reverse strand, counting down.
CTATGCAGGCAGTATCTCATTTATTTCTCCTTCTACCCCTACGAGAAGTTAAGATTAAGTTACCTGTCCAAGGTCACAGGTGGTGGATCAGGCCATTTGATGCCCGAGTTCTCCTGCCTTGGAACTTCAGCAATGAACACTGTGTGAACCCTAAAAAGAAATCCATTTAAGACAGCCATACACACCCCTTTTTATATAGCTGATGCAGTCTTGAAATTGGAAATTATTTGCTCTGGTAATTCTGATTTAATTATTTTTAGGGTGCGTGTCTGTGCGGGTACGTGAAAGAGGGGGTTTTGCAGGCAAGTACCCGTGGAAAAATGCAAAGTAGCAAAAGCTAAGAGAGTGCTGCTGTGGCCTCCAAACTCTTTGGTCTGTGGGACCTGGGAGAACGGGCGGCCTCTATTTGAGAACCTTGTCCTGGGGGAGAGCGGGGTTTCAGTTAAGATGAGGAAGTGGAGGGAACGTTCTGTGACAAACAAGTGTGTGTGGGGGCGGGGGGTTTACAGCTGAATGGGGATTCCAGAGGACACACTGGAGAGACTGGCAGGAAGCACGGCAGTGGGAGGATGAGTCAGGGGCTGAAGTGTGCAAAACAACATAGGAATAAGAGGACGCGAGTCAGATGGGGCTTTTGCATTTCAGGTGGTGGCCGGGTATCACAGGGGCAAGAAGTAGGAAACTTATAATTGGGCTCATCGTTCCAAACAGAACTTTGTCAAAGTGGCCTCTCTTTGCAGGATGCCAGGTACTGTAACAGCCTCTGTAGCCAGTTCCCAGTCCTGCTGTCATTTACCTGACTCGTGCCCAGTTACATAAGGGTGACGCATGTAATTTATGCCCTTGGAATGGTCAGATGTTTCAAGAAAGCCCTGTGTACATAATCTAAGAGTTTTGAGGTTGAGTTTTAGCGTTAATCCCTCTGAAAGCATTACAGAGCTTCCTCCTCTCTAGGCCCACATTGATAAATAGGTTCATCAGAGGACATGAACCTAAACCTAATCTGGAAAAATATTACCAACTAAACATAGTAACAGAGAGCAATGAAATAAAATGGAGCTAGACACCGGTAATAATTTTTTTTTTTTTGCTTTTCTAAAATATAGATCTATGCAATTGACACATTAAATGGCTTTACCAGATTTTCCCAGTAAGCTCAAGAACTCATAGAATAATTAGTAAGGTCATCTGAAAAGCTTTTTGATATATATTCTATAGACAAAATTTATAGAATGTGTATTTTTTTATTCTATAGACAGAATATTTTGATATACATTCTGTAGACATTTATTTATTCAAGTAAATTAATAATGGCTGCTCCTCGGCCCCTTTGGGACTCTTGGAAAAATGGGTATCTTTTATTTCAGCCTCCCTTTGGGTCAGCAAGTGTTCTGAGAGCTGCAGGGCAAGCCTGGCTGCCAGATGCCATTTCCACGGGGCAGACTTCCTGATCCCTCTCTTGCCACCCCCACCAGTGTAAGTTAGGTACCCCTTCTAAATGCTCACCTGCACCGTATGCAGTTTCTGTCCTCACATTAGTTCTCCCTGGGTCTCCCCTCCTAGACTGCGACCTCCTTCAGATAGGAACCTGTGTCTTAACTCGCCTTAGAATCACTAACACATGTATTACGCATGTTCAGTACATGATAAAGGAATCGTTCCCTCTGTCTTTCGATTTCTTATTACTTTGTCTTAAAATCGTGGTTATACTCTTCATTCTCTTTGGAGGTGGGGGTAGGTGATGCTCTAAAATAGCAGGTGAGACCATTTTGCTGAGACCTTTGGGAAATGGTCATTAGGAAAAAAATCCAGATGAGGGAAGGAAACTAATACTTACTGAGCGCTCACGATGTGCCAGGAAATATGCTAAGCAGCTTCACCTGCATATCTCACTTAATCCTTCCAACCTTTCCTTCCTGAAAGCTTGTGTTCTCACTAAAGCACTCACACATCCACCCACGCAATGCCTTCAAGTCAAAGACTTGACTGAACTCGAGCAAATTAGATGAGCAAATTAATTACATGTTACATGGATACCAAAATAGGTTTTTGAATAGAATGGCACCCATTCTGCAGATCCCTAATCCCAGGAAAGCAAATCCCACATCAGAAGTCAAGAGACTATTATTTGTATCTGGATCATCCTCCCATGGGCAATAGGTCAGAGAATTAAGATAATTATATGCTTTCTGGCTAATTATCTGAGATGAAACATCCTATAGATGTGTAATATGTCAGTGGAGCTGCACTTTGGAACAAGCTATCACAGGAATCTGTTGCAAATGTCCCAGATGCTCAGCAAAAGTCACACAGACCGTGTACCGGAGAGTGCAGGAGCACAGAGTCCCGCACACCACTGCCTGCTTGGGTTGCAGCCCTGCTCCCACCCGTAGCCTCCGCCTCACTCGCAGCCTCCACTTGTCGGGTTCTCGCAGTAGGGTTCCCTGTCTCTTGCTCTTCAATCACACCATCCCCAGGTTCAACCTCACCTTTACCAATGGTTACCCAGGGCCCCTGAAAATTAGGGGTAGTGGGTTAAAAGTGTGAAGAGAGGGGCACCCCATACATCCATACCTGTGAACTAAATACCCTCCATACCTTATGTTCCAGTTAGATCTGCTATCAGGTTGTTGGCCAGAACAGATGGGGCAGATGTTCCTGACTCCCTGCTTTGCTAACAGGATGTCCATACAGCCGCGGGCTCAGGGATGTAACACGGTACTTACAGTCAGTAAGAGGATGTCTGCTGGAGGCTTCAAGGAAAGGTTTCTTTCCTAATAAAAAGAGGTGAATGGGGACAAACTATCTTGTCTTCCTTCGGACACTATTGGGAGGACACGATGTTTATAGCTGCTACAGCAATTTGGGCCCATAAAAGGAAAGACAAGAAATATGATAGAAGCTGACCCAGAGCCCAAGTAACCAATTCTGGTACAATCTTAGAAAATGAATTCTTTATTGGTTAAGTCACTTTTAGTTGGATATTCTGTTACTTCCAGCCAAAAGCATCCTCACTGATTCAATGGAAAAGCCAGGAACTTCTAGTCTATTATTCATACCTTGGTATGGGCTGGATAGATGATAAGGCTTAAGCGACAGGAATACATCTCTAATTATGGCGTTTCTGGTCTCACACAGGGATAAGAGTTGTTTGGAAAAGAAAGCCATCCTTAGACCAGCCTCCTCCAAGGACCTTGTAGAAATGGATAAAATGTCCTGATATCTATATCAAAAAACAGTGACTATGACCAGCCTCAGCCTGGTCTAAGATGCTGCCTAAGACCAGCATCTCAGAACTCAGTGTGACACCGAATAACCAGGTTCACTTGCCCTACAAGCTTTTCAGTTGGGAAAGAAGTCCAGCCCATCTATTTGAACCTCATTCTCTGGGGTATAGAAATCACAACAGAGACTGCGGAATCATAGAATTTTAGAGTTGGGAAAAAGTTGACGATCATCTAGACAAAACATTTTATTTTACAGATGAGGAAAGAAATTGGCTGACATTTCCTATAAACAATTGCTGAGATCCTTAAAACTAACAAAATCCTCACTTTTTATTAATATTATGAGAGAGAATTTCTTCAATAACTTTTAGACCATCTATTTTAAACAAGGCAGTTTATTTCTACCAGGTGCTTGGCATGTAGAATTCTCTTTATAAATGTTTGTTGAATGATGTAGAAGAAATGAACTCATGCAAAAGAAAAATAATCTGGCTTCTTTGTGCTCTCAACATGTTGTCATTTGAAAGAGACCCTGGGTTGCTGTCCTAGACTGCCAGGTTTCTGAATCAGCATCGGGATAGAATTATTCCTTCAAATAATTAAACCAGAATAAATAAACTAAATTTGCATTTGGGCCTAGTTTACTCCTTTTGCTCTGGGATCTTACGAACATGTGAGCATGTGTTTATTGGCCCTAGGTAGAACGTTGTCCTCCTACACCTTTTTTACCAAATACTTACATCCACGCACTGAGGAGTCTTTGTGCCTTCTGCCCTCCCAATTCTAAAACTAAACGATCCTGTGACACGCTTTAAGTCAAGTTCAACTGCCCCTCTTACCCTAGGAAACTAAGAACAGCCCCACCCCCAACCCCATTTCCTGCCTCCTCCTCTCTGCTGTTTCCCAACAAGCTGTCTGCCCTTAGGAATCAAAAGTTTCAACAGCTGAAAAGGAGGCAAGACCTAAATAAAGTTTTCAGAGTTTGTAACAAGCAACATAGACATAGTTTCTAGCAAAAGAACAGCATTTATACTTCGTCAAGGCACAGATATACTAAAAAGTTGAAATGAATTGAAGAAGTTTTCTGATCCTACAGTTGATAGGTTCAGAATCAAAGCAATTTATAAAGGGGAAAAAAACCTAAAATTATCATTTACCTTTTAGTGACCACAAACCTTATGCATGGGAGGTTCGCCCTGGAGTAATTTCAAGAGTACAAGGAAGTAAGGAAATAAGATTTGAGTGCAAATATCTTAGGGAGAGGTAACATGCTGATTTAAGTGCATACTCACACCCAATATGAACAAGATTATTCCAGAAACCTTGTTTCAATAGTAGGGACAGGAGAAAGCTGAGGTTGGGAAAAAGGATAGGTAGACACCAAGAAGTAGAGAAATGAGCAGCAGAAAGAGGATCCTGAACTAAAGGAATCCTCCCTTCAGCCACCTCCCAGTTTTTGCCTGTTCACAGAATTAGACGTGATGCTTCTCAGGGCCTTGGGAACTTGAATTATAGCAGCAGGTAACGTGCTCCCTCTAGAGAGGTGGCCTGGTGGCCTGCCCCACCTCTCTCTAGGCAGCGGGACAAAACCACTTGTTTACATCCATTTCAAGCACGTAGATACTAACACAAACTTAAAGGTGTTTCTCTGAAACACCTTTCAGAGATGTGCAAATGGGATATGTGAAGAAAACTGTTAAATAATGAAGACTGTATCTTGCCTTTGTCCCTGGTTTCTGGTACAGAGTTTCTCAATAACCCTTAGAATTTCCTGAGTTTATGGGCTGAAGTTTGTTCCCCCAAAATTCATATGTTGAAGTCCTAACCCCAGGACCTCAGAATGTGACTGCATTCGGAGAGAGGATCTTTCAAAATGTAATTCAGGTAAATTAGGTCATTAGGGTGGGCCCTAATCCGATATGACTTGTGTCCTTACAATAAGAGATCAGGACACACACACAGAGGGAAGACCAAGTAAAGCCACAGGGAGAAGACAGACATCTGAAACCAGAGAGAGAGGCCTCAGAAGAAACCAACCTTGCCAATGTCTTGTTTTTGGACTTCTAGCCAACAGAACTGTGAGAAAATACATTTCTGTTGTTTAAGTCACCCAGCCTGTGGTGCTGTGTTATAGCAGCCCTGGCAGACAAATGCACTGAGAAACAGGAGTGTTGTTATGCCAGTGAGGTGACTCCTGGTGGGCACCTAGATAGCTTCAGGATGGGGCCAGGTCCCCAGAAAGACCAACCATGCCATTAAAGGGTTGGCACTTTGGGCCAGCTGGACCTCCAGGGAGGGTAGGGGTGCTGGAGATTAAGTTCAGCCATGTGGCCAATGATGTAATCAATCACGCCTATGTAATGAAACCCCAATAAAAACTCTGGACCCAAGCTTGAAGGAGCTTCCTTAGTGAACACACTGATGAACTGGGGGGAGGATATGCCAGGATTCCACGAGGAAAGGACACAGCAACTCTGCTTTGCCCCACTGCCAAGACCTTGCCTTGTGCATCTCTTCCATCTGGCCACTCCTGATATGTACCCTTTATAATAAAATTGTAATTTTAGGTATAATGCTTTAGTCAGTTCAGTGAGTGTTCTAGCAAATTTTCAAACCTGAGGGGATCATGAGACCCCCTCAAACTTACAGCTGGTTGTCACTGTCAGAAGTGGGGGTGGCCCCCAAGACTTGTGACTGGCATCTGAAGTGAGAGCAGTCTTGTGAGACTGAACCCTTAAACCTGTGGAGTTAGGCTAATCCTGGGCAGTTAGTGTCAGAATTGAATTGAATTGCAGGACACCCAGTTGGTGTCAGAGAATTGGTGTCAGAACAGTAACATGCTTCTGAGAACCCTGTTTGGACTCTTTTCAGAAAGCATTTTGTTTACTATTCCAAATGCAAACCATTCCTTTCTTAGAGGGAACATTCTTCTGAAATTATTTAAGTTTCTTCAGACTTTTCTATAAAGCGAATCTGAGTGGATATTGAATGCAGCTGACTGGATGGTTTTTGTGGTCTCAAATAAAATCAAATACTGAAAAAAAAATACCAATCTTGGATTATTTTGAGAATTCTTCAAACTCTAATAGTTCAATATGAATAGAAATATTTATAATTTTTTGATATTTGCTTATAATAGCATAGCAGAATGATCTGATGACATGTAATCTCAGATTTAAAAAAAAAAATCACACAGATCACAGCCTTTTTATGATAGTACCTAAGTTTCATGACTATACATAGATCATTTTTTTCTAGATTAGGCATTTCTGATCAACATTTATGGTGGGAAACAATAGATTCAAACTCTCATGTTTATTGTTTGTTTTTAAATATAAAATAAGAACTCTTACAAACAAAACAGGATGAGGATTTTTAGACTAAGCAAAGCCAGGAATTATGCTAATAAGAAGAAGTATTAGTTGAGAAAATAAAAAAGAAATCTAGGTCCTTTTATAAGATATGTTTAATAAAAATGCTGGTAAAATTTTCTTGTAATCGTTGGTTAATCAAAAGTTTAAGGTCTTCAGATGGAACAAGGGAATAGAGTTTGATAATGTCGATGATAAAGCATGGAAAAAAAAATGTACCTTTAGAAGGACAAATCATTTTATTAGAATAATGACTACAAGAGTCCTTACCTAGGCATGGCGTAAAGCCACTCTGTGAATCTTTACCTTTATCAGAAGTAGAGAAAAACAGAAAACAGAAAAGAAAAATATTAATCCAGTTGTCTCTCCCAAATATTTTCATAAGCAATACACTTTGCTCATTCAGAACCATTGACTTACTAATAGCCAAAGTCTCCAACTCTTAAAGAGTTTTGCTGACCTTAAATTTTCAAGTGAAAAGAAATGTAAGTTTGGGAGATGATCTGTTGCTATTTGAAATGAGAAAGAAGAGTTAAAATAGGGTGAAAATAAAGTAGATTTTCATTCCTTACAAAACTATAATTTCATCATTTATAAGATTGGCATCGGGTAGTTCTAATAATGCCAAAAGTTCTTGGAAATAGTCAAGAAGAACATTCATGATACCCTTAGCAGAAACAAGAGCAAAATACTTGCATAAGTGGATGTTAATGTTAAGTTAAATTATATCCAGGTTCTCTTTTCTGGGAAAGAAGCAAAGCAGCCAAAAACTGGCACAAATGTGGTATAAATGGGACAGGATACAAAACATCAACACCAAAGCAATTATCCCTTTAGCCTCCTATCATGAAACATTGCTGTAGCGAGTTTGGAATGAGACTTAACCCCAAATAAAATGGGAATTCAGTGACTTTTCTTCCAGGAAACCAGTTAAAACATTAAGAGGAATGTGGAAGACCTGGTTATTAAAATAAAATTTAGTCAAAGTCAATCATGTGTTTAAAAAAGAAAAGCAATTGTTTACAGATGTTTTAGTGGGTATAAGAAAGCCAGACAGTGACCTAAAAGCACATCAAATATAAAAAAAGGGAAAACACATGATATATGGAGATGTCCTCCAACTCCAACCATTATTTGGCAAGTCTCAAAAAGCAGCAGAAATGTACACAAATTCTCACATTTTTATGGCAATTTACTTTAAAATAGGTTGGCAAAAAATTCATGTATATATGCATACATTGCTCAATCCAGATGTGAATATGTGAATATTCACTGAACAATTCTTTCTACTTTTCTGAAAATTTTTTATGATAAAAAGTCTAAAATTAGTTAATCAAACATGAGATATTTGAAAATAAAACACAGAAAGGCTAAAGAATTCAAATATCCCATTAGCTGGTGCCAAAAAGGGCCAACTATTATTAAGATTCTTTCTAAAACTTGGTTAAAAGATATTAATAAAGACTGCTTCCTATGTTAGGCTTATAAGAGTTTATATATTTTTGTTGCAGGATGAGAATTAAAGGGAGTGAATAAATTTTCATTGTAGTCAATTAAATATAAAGATGTTTTGGTGTTTGTGCTTACCCCAAAGAGATATACAATATTTGTCAATGAAGATAATGAAATTCTAAAACCAGTGGGCAGGTCTGTACCCAGCTCTCTGACAGATACATGCCCCCAGGGGATTTATACTTGGAAAAGAAAATATGACATACACAAAATAATTAGAAATTATATAAAATATGGAGCTAAATTAAATACAATTGTGGATTAAAATATAATATCAATACATAAGTATAGGGCATATCTGGTAAGCAGAATAATGGTCCCCCAAAGATGTCCACGTCTTAATCCCCAGAACCTGTGAATATGTCACCTTCCACGGCAAAGGGGACTTTGCAGATATGATTAAGTTAAGGCTCTTGAGATGGGGAGATGAGCCTGATTATTCGGGTGGGAACACTGTAGTCACGGGGTACTCAAAAGAGGAAGGCAGAGGAGTTGGAGTTAGAAAACACATGACAACAGAAGCAGAGGGTGGAATGATGTGAGGCCACAAGCCAAAGAACGTGGGCAGCCTCTAGAAACCAGAAAAGGCAAAGAGATTCTTCCCTAGAGCCTCTGCAGGAACACAGCCCTCCTGACCCTCTTTAGACTTCTGAATCCAGAACTGTAAAATAATAAATTTCTATTGTTTTAAGCTGCTAACTTCATGGTGATTTGTTACAGCAGGATTAGGAAACATACAGCCTATTATAAGCGGGCGTGCTGTAGAGGTCAGGAAGGAAAGATGTTAATATTTATTAAATAGAGTGGGCTTCACAGGGGAGATGAGATATGTGAAAGGTCTTGAAGCCTGTATCAGCCGGAGACTGCCTTTGTGTGCATGTAAGAGAAAGCCATTGCAGTGACATGTAGCCACTTACTGCTTCCACACCACAGGGAGTCTGAAAGAGGGTAAGCCAGACTGGCGCAGTGACTCCACAATACCACCAAGTCTTCGGGCTTCTTTGAACTTTTAACTCCATTTTTAGCTTGTGGCTTTTAGCCTTATGGTTGCCTTATAGTCACAAGATGGCTGCTGTATCTCCAGCCTAACATCTTCATCCACGGTAGGGAAAAATAAAATAAACACCAGCAGGGAGGAAAGGGTGGTACTTAGGAAAGCAAAAATTTCATAGAAGTCTCCAGCAGATCAGCCAGCACTAGGTCTCATAGGCATCCCTAGTCCCAAAGAAAGCTGGCAAAATGCAAATTAATGCCCCAAATAAAACTTGGATTCTGCTAGTAATGCAGCAGAGGAGCATGTACATTAGGTGGGCAACTAGGAGTATTTGAAACAAAAGACTTACAAGTGTTGAATAGTTACAGAAGCCAAGATGGTGTTCTAAGTGAGAGGGTAGTACCACAAACCCAGGTTGAAGTATGCTCTGAAGCGGGTGAAAGAGAACAGGATCATTGGTCTCCAATGTGTGATTCTCCATCCTATCTTGGCACTGTTCTCAAGCCCACTAATGTCCCGTAAGTATCTTCTCCTTGTGACGTTGATTGTCAGTAAGAAGGCACCCTCACTTCCTATTCCCCCACAATGTTGGGATTCCCTGCTCTAGGGAAAATTCCAGAATCCTTTTCCTTCCTCCCTTCTCTGCCAAGTCATCCCCTTCCTCAGAAAAGCAGGAATGCAAATATGGATAGGCTAAGAGTAAGGACATTTATTGGATGATTTTAGGAGTGTTTATGATTTCTCTCTCTCCCTTTCTCTCTCTCTCTCTCTCTCTCTCTCTCTCCTGATTTCATCATTAAGAAATCTCTTTTTTCCTGGTGACTTCCCTTAGGGATACCTGGAGTGCACAGCTTAGACTAGATCTGTCTTAAATCAGGAAGAACCTCTCCTTTACTCTTCTTCAACCTGCCTGTTGAAACGATGCCAAAAGAGACTTGAAAAGGACTTGTGCATTGGGGCTTGCCTCTTCTCGCTGCTAGGAACCCATTTGCCATGGCACAAACAGCCCGGGCTAGACCCTGGAGAAGGAGGAACAATGTAGAGAGGGACGGGAGCTATTCCCAGCTGTCCTGGTGAAGTCCCAGATATGAGAGCAAGGCCATTCTAGACCATCTACCCCAGCCCAGACAACCTAGACCAAAAGAACTAATCAGTCAACCCACAGAATCCTAAGGAATCATAAATGTTTGTTGCTTTAAGTCACCAAGTTCTGGAATAGTTCGTTATACAGCCAGAACTAATGGATACACTGCTTTTCCTTGGACTCAGCTTTCCCCATTATCAGAATGGTAAGATGCTTAGGGACAAGGGTTAGGTGTGGGCACAGAGGGAACGAGTCTGCAGAAGCAGCTCATAGACCCTGTGGACCTAAGACTGCCCGAGAAAAATGAGCCTCTGCAGAGCCCGGTCTATTCTAGGAAACAGTTTGTAGTTTGAGTCTGAAGCTCCTGACACTAAACAGTGCCATTTTCTTGGCCTTGTATTGTGGATTGGGATCAAGGAAGAGGACTGAAGCATCACAGGATTTAGACGCTTGGAGGCCAGGCCAAACACCACCAGCCCACCCACTGCCTTACAGGTATGAGGAGGGATTACAGGCGATGACATTGGATAGTAAAGCACAGCCAAATTATGCAGAATGAGGTATTAAGGAAAGACCGAAAAAGGATATGATGAAAGCAGTATTTTAAACCCCTATTGGGACTCGGTAGGGGGTACTGGCAGAAATATGAGCTGAAAACAGGGAGGTCATAATGACTTTGTCACTATAATTCAGGCATGAAGGGGAAACATAAAAGGCCACTAAAGGATTACCTTAAAGCACAAAATAGAACTCTGAATAAATATTATATTTCATATAACTGTATAACTAAATTATCGCAGCAGAGACTGGCTGGCCGTTTCCGAGTTCTTTCTCTTTCCTCCTCGGCCCACAGCCAGCAGACATCTCCCAGCCCCCCTGGGAGTTAGGTGTGCCCACTGCGTGGGGGCCAGTGGAAAGAGGGCAAAAGGCACACACTCCACTTCCAGATCGGATCTAAAGAAACTTCATGATTCTCCGCCCCCTCTCCATCTTCCCTTATCTGCTGGCTAAAAGGAGAGGGTTCCAAGAATGTAGATGAGGACAGAGATACAAGATGAAGGAGCCTCAGTCTCCAAAAGAGAGAAAGCTACACACTGAGCAGAAGCATCTTCTGTGAACTTTGTGGGAGCAAGAGTTAAACCTTCATTATATTAAGCCCCTGAAACTGGTGGTTCATCTGATACACTAGCTAGCATTTCTTACCCTAAATAATACAACTATAGAACTTCAAGCCTAACAATTTATAAATATTGGGTGCTATATTTTAAAGCACAGGGAATAGGAAAAAGGCCAAGTAATTTTAATAGAGCGCAGTAGCACAATCTGAGAATTAGAGAGATGCAACTCATAAGCCAATATTAAAAGGATAAACCTTATTAATAGAAACCAAATACACACAAGAAAGGAGGCAGAGAACTGGCGACATGCCACAGTAAATTCACCATCCAGGAATCCATGACTCTGATAATACACACAAATTAGAAAATACCTAGTTGGGGACAAAAAAGAGAAAGAATCGAGTGAAATGGCTGTGGGCAGCTCCACAGAGCACCACGCTAGAGAAAAGTCGCCGCTTTCCCAACAGAGATTAAAAATTCATGGCAGAGTTCAATCATACTAATGACATCAACAGCTTCTAAAAGTCCTCTTCTACTAAAAACCAAGTATTAGACCCACTCTTTACTTGCCTTGCTGGTAATTTCATCTCTTGGAAGGCACAGGAAGCCACAAAGGGAACTGATACTCGAGACGTAATTCTGAGAACTAAGGGAAATGTGGTTGCTGATTGGATGTGACAGGAAGTGATCGTGTCATTTTGGAGTCTGTAACAGAGAAAGAAAGGAAGGCTGCAAACTGTTGGACATGTACCATAGGCTTTAGGAAATAGAATATTTAATTATTTTAGAGAAAATATAGATATGACCAGAGATCCTGAAGAAGAATTTGTCACAAGAGGGCTCAGATATTTTAAAAGTATGAAATTCTAGGTAGATAGGCACAATCCTGACCTTTGTGGAAGAAAAGTAGAAAAGCGTTTAAAGAAATGAATGAGATTCCACCAAAGCTCTCTGATTAGTTCACACTTAAAACTATACATTGGAAAAAAGGATAGATGTGAAACCAGGAGTAACTACCTACAAGTGTAGACTTTGTGAGGGTAGAAATAGGTCCTGCTTTTCCTTGACTCTGTAAAAACTGTGTCAGAAAGTCTAAATATTTTCATAAGTAGTTCACAAACTCTAATGGCAACTATTTAATTAATGTGATGTCATTGATATTATTGATCAGTATATTGGTACGCTATTGTATGAGATTAATATGGTATAATCTCAATAGATGAGAGAAAGAAGATGCCTCCACCTTTGCTTCCTCATAGTGCATCACAAAGAATAATGTTCAGATATTTAAATTGGGATGAGCAAGTTAAATATTATAATAGAGGGGAATGATCCTTAAAGTAAACGAGAAGACCGTAGGAAATCATCCCGATGTTTGTCAATACATTTAATTCAAAAATAGTTCAAGAGCGCAGACTGTGCCTGTGTTTGACTTCTTTTCCATCAGATCCCATTGAAATAGAATGAATATATACAAATATAACCCGAATAAACACCTGAGCCCCAAAGTAAAGCCTTGAAATGGCATCTTCCTCATTGTAAAAAGTCTGACAAGATTTTTTTCTGACAAGTAAGGAATGCATTTTTAGTTCACAGCCAGTATCTGTAATATCCTCTTTTTCTAGCACCTTCCTCTCTATCTTCTCCACCTGCAACAAGAGCTATCACTGAAATACTCTCCATCTCCCACCTCATGTGCACGCGCTCTCTCTCTCTCTCTCTCTCTATGCACACATACACACGTGCATGTGTGTGTGTGTGTGTGTGTGTGTGAACTCTTCCTGATACCTACTCTCTCAGGTTCATGTCTTTCCTCCATTCCCTACACCCCACTATAATATGTCCCTGTAAGTGGCAGCTGGAACTTCTATTCTTCCCCGTGAGCTGCATTAGATAGCTTTAGAATTTTGGAAGATCCAGTGTCTCGCCCCTGGATCTCCCAAGGGAGATCCCTGGGAAGTATAATTTTCTCACTCTAACAAATTTTCAAATCTTTATGGAGATTTTTCTGGTGAACAAAATTCTCTACTTCAATCACCCAAAAAAGAATAAATTTATAGATGTGGCAAAGTAAGACAAGGTGGCAGCAGATGGATGTTTTCGACAGAGTTTTTGAGGAAAAGTGAATTGAATCATATTAACACATAGTCAGAGTTGGAAAAAATAAATGAATAAAACAAACAAAAATCCCAGAAGCCTAGAGTAGCAGAGGCAGCAGAAGTAGGGGCAGAGCCATTCTTCCTTACATAACCAAGAGAGGTCCAAAGTCAAGGTTGGCAGGTGCAGAACGCAGCATTGGGTCTGGGGCAGCAATCGGTAAAAAAAGACAGTGAGATGCATTACTGTCCCCGTCAGGTGAAAGCTAACTGCTTTGCTGGTCTCTGCTATTCAGTTTAGAAAAACAAAGTATTTTCCAGATCGATAGTAGATGTGAGGGGCTATACTGATTGATTCCAGCTAAGATAAAACATTAGGAACAACAGATGCATTTAGAGTCACCACCTGATTAAGTTTATGCTAATCTGCCGTCATTATCGAAGATGTGTCTGTCTTCTTACACAGACCAAATAGAGGAGATATATGAAGAAGTAACAGGAATCATCAGCCATGCATCTTTCAAGTCTTTGATGGTAGCATTCATCTCTGCTGTTCCCCTAGAGATTCAGTACTGCTTTTTGTTTACTGATTTGTTTTTTCTACTATAACAAACCTTAAACTACAAGTCAGAGTGAATATTTTGTTTATGTTCCATGTCATCACGGACTGGATATGGCTCTATCCTACACGGTCTTCCCTCCAGGACCCAAGCTACTAACTGCTGTCTGGAACATTGCCGATCTCGTGGGAGAAAGAAAAGAAACATGGCAAAACATATGGTGTCTTAAAGATTCTGTCCAGGAGTGACATATGACACTCATGCTTGCATGTCATCAGCCAAAGCAAATCACACAGCTACTCCTGAGTCCAACATGGCATGAGAGAATCCTGCCATCTCGAAGGTAGTACAAGAGAAAATGGAGCATTTGGAAAATAGTAATTAAATCTACTATAATATATTGTCTGGCCCACACAGACTTCCTGTGAGCCACAGTGACATTTTGGAACCCTATGGAGTAATGTCATCTCATTACTCCATTACTCATTACTCACACAACAGGCAGTGTACCGTACTTCCAGAAAAATCTGGGGACTTCTCTGCAGAAGACTTACAATATACACTGGTAGCAATGTTGGTGGATTCTTCCTACAGCAGATAGATAGGCCTTCCCTTCCATTCAAGGGTTCCAGATTTGAGAACTGGCTTGGATCTGGAATGTGCCAGTTCTCAAATCTGTTTTGATAAAGGTAGTCTCCTCTGAGATCTTCAGTGAGACATAGTAAGAGAGTGTATTGGTTTGCTAGGGCTGCCGTAACAAAATACCACTGCCTGGACGGCTAAAACAACAGAAACTTATTTTCTCACAGTTCTGGAGGCTGGATGTCCAAGATCAAGGTAGGATTGTTTTCTTTTGAGGCCTCTGTCTTTGGCTTACAGATGGCCGTCTTCTCGTCTTGCCCTCACATGGCCTTTCCCCTGTACATGTGCATCCCTGGTGTCTCTTCCTCATTTGGATTAAGGACCTACCCTTATCACCTTACCCTTAATTACCCTTAATTAACTCCTTAAAAGCCCTATCTCTGAATACAGTCACATTGAGGATTAGGGCTTCAAAATATGAATTTGGGGGAAACACAGTTTAGTCCATAACACACTCTTTCTTAATATGTCTTAACTATCACACAGTAGACCCTGTAACAGTGAATTCAATTTGCTTTGCAATTCTTTTGTGTACAAGATCGAATTTGGATCTGGGTTTTGGTTACATTGGCATTTGTGGTCCTGGTTTTGGTACATTTTGGTATTTGGAGTCCTACAACTCCAAAAGATAAGATATTACTTTGGAGCAGTCACAGAAACTCTCTGGTTTTCTAATAATCTCTTAAGTAAGCATTTTAAAACTCTAAGGGCATCATTCCTTTCTGTAATCTCTCAAGTGCACTCAGAAATATCCAACCCACCCACAGTCTCTGTAGTCCTCACTCCAACAGTATCCAAATATTGCAGTAGCCATTTGGTTTCCCAAAACTGTACTGTTAATGTTAGGCACTTCATTCCACGCAAGTGCAGGTGGTAATTTATGTAACTCTTTTGCCGTGAACTACTAATATCCTAGAGCTCATCTCCGCTTCAAAATCTTACCATCTCCAATAACTAAGCCTACATTACCATCTTTGGAGGGCTTTTTCTTGAAGCCACTCTTGGCAAGTATTCAGTCAGGAAAAAAAAAAAAAAAATTCTATCATAGGTAGTCCAAGCAGGAAATGATCTAATATACTGATCTCATATTGCTGAAATGGCTAGAGGGATAAAAGGAAGCTACCCAGCAATCAGGAAACCACATACATCTGTTGATAAAGCTACAGCTGCTAGTGATGTATAGTGAAATGAAAAAAAAGCCCACGTTAGTCTGTTGCTGCTTCTGATGAAAGAATAAACCCTATCTCACTTCCTCCTTCCAAATCTCATATGAGCATCTTTCACTGGCCTACTCTAAATAAGAACATTGATGGCAAGAATTCTGGGAAATGTAGTTCCCAGGCTTCTAGCCTCTATCATACAGGGGAGATATCTGATGATAGGTTTCAAATGCCAGTAAACAGATCCCTGGCACACATCTCTGTCCAGAAGTTACTGGAGGATATCCTCCACAAAAATGAATGGTTAAGCCAAAAAGGAGGAGACCATGAGATCCTAGAAACTGAGAATTCAGGACAGAAAAGAGACAAAAAAAATTTTCCAGGATGATGATAAAAGGAAGTCCTAGGATGACAGCTGTTTTAGCTGCCTATAGAGCAGCCATCCCAGAATGGAACAGGAGAATGAAGAAATTTAAGAAAGGACTCCAAAGAAAGCAAATAAAACTGATAAATCAGTGTGACTATATCAAGAGTATTTTTACAGTTCCTTTAGAAAGATAAGAATTAGGTATAAGCACATGTACATAAAATTCTAAACAAATGGAAAAAGCAAGGCAATAGTTAACTTCAGGAAAAACAAAAGAAGGGTACACTACTTGATTTAGTGAACAATATTTATAATTATAGCACCAAAAATACTAAACATTAGTTTAATCAAAATTGTATTACAATTATATTAGAAGGAAGGGATGGACAAGTCAAGGTGGTTGTGTAAGAAAGTTAAATTCTCACCTGCTATAATAAGAACTATAGGTTAGTTTTAAAATAAATAAATCTATAAATAGTAATATGATTATTTTTATTTCAGAGTTGGAGGTAAATACTTGAAAAAATAACTGAAAGATGTAAAAGTGATTGATTCTAGGAAGTGGTTAGTGGTGATGGGGAGAAGTTAAAAAGGGGCCTGCCATTTTTTGTTATGAGCTTTGTAGAATTATTTGACTATTAAAATTATACATATGTATTAGTTAGGTATTAAATACAATAACTCTTTTTAAAAGAGTGAATGGGAAGTAAGGAAATAGAAGCATAAGTTGTAGCCCAGTGTTTCTCAAACCTTAACATGCATACAAATTACCTGGGGATCTTGTTCAAATGCACGTGCTGCTTCAGTAGATCTGGGGTGGGAACTGATATTCTGCATTTATTTAAAGCTGCCAAGTGATGTCACTGCTGCTGGTCGAGGAACCATACTTTGAGTAACAAAGTTTTACACTGCTCTTTGTCCTAGGGCTAGGGAAAGATAGAGGAGTAATTAGAAGGATACCAAGGTTAAAAGTGGGGTTTTAATTCTGATAGTTCTGTTGTACCCCTATTACCCCCTTCCCACTCTATCTTTTCTGCCTAAAAACGTACACATGCTTTAAGACCTAATTCATATGTCATCTCCTTTGTAAAACTTCCCTGAACTTTTGTCCCTTCCCAGTCCAAAGCAAAATTAATTATTTTCCAGTTTGGAGGCCACCAGAAAAATCTATAAGAGCATTTGTCTCATTGTATTATTATAGTTGTTATCTTATCTGCTTCCCCCACTAAGATGTGGGAATATAAATAATGATTTTTTTCTCTAAACCTGTGTAATCCTTGAATTTAGCATAGATACTAGAAATACTAAAATGTAAATTCTCAGAAGAAAAAATCATTAATGAATAAACATAGCAACAAATTATAGTCACAAAAAGTATCTGGAAGACAGGTACATGCTCATTGGTGACATCATAGAAGGGATTTCTTTTTTTGGTAAGAAGTTGGTGACCATATAAATTCCCTCCTAAGGTTCTATGATTCCATATCCTGGATGCTACAAAAGAATAATAATAATATTTCCAAGGGATATTTGTTATCATGTTTTCATGCTTTCATTAATCTATTTGGAGGATTTTTTAAGCTTTTAGCATATCTGGTCACAGCTGATTCCCTAAGTACTAAAAAAAAATTTTTTTTTAATATTGTAGAAGTAAGTTTAGGAATCTATACAAGGTTTTAGCTGTCAAGGTCACTCTGGAAAGCTTCAGATCCCACAAACAAAACTGACCTCAACTTGGCAGCCTTTGCACCCTAAATTATAGGGCTGAAATGAAAGCCAACACTCATTCTAATTAGGGTGATAACCAGCTGTTAGAATGAGCAACAGAGCCTAGAGAGGGTACACTGCCAGCACCATTTTTAAATAGCAGGAAATTCATTAAAGTAATAAGGAAAGAGCAATAAGAGGCTGACACATTGTTTCAGCTAGTCCTGGGAGGTGGGAAGTGCTGGCCTCAGATGGATGGATCATTCCAGATATTGGGTTTAAGGCTGCAGATGTCTGTAGATGCAGGAGTAAATGACCATGATTAAAAAAGAAATTAGGAGAAAAATAAAGCAATCACAAGGGGAAGGAGCTGGGGCAGCTGATGTTCTGCCATCTGCCAAAATTTAGACTTCAATTTGTATTCTGAGGTCTGGAAGAGAACTTACAGATCAGTTACTAGTGAGTGGTTTGAATGGCTGGATGCATATTAATATCACCTAGGTGCTTTTAAAAAATTACCAATGCTCAAGTCCCACAACCGGGAATTCTAATGTACTAGGTCTGGGCTGGGATCTACGTCTCAGGGTCATTAATTTGTGCCACATCACCCAGGTTTTAGTTGGCTGCAGGCTAGAGATGATCATGGTCAGTATCCGGGTCTACAGATCTTTTACACGGATTCTGTAGTAACGACCCTGGATATGGTGCAGAGGCAATGGATGAGCAGCTCCACTCTGCATTTCTCCAACACCTTTCACGCTGAGGTCAAGAGCATACTCAAAATCATGTCTCGCTCAGTCCGACTGGAGGGACCGAGTCAGCCTCATTGCCATCATGTAGAATCTCGTCCATTCCTTTTCTCTCATATCGCAGACCAATACTGCAGAAGCCAGGAGGTTCTGAGTGAGGTCTGGGCAAAGCAGTAATTCCGTAGTTTCCAACTGGCCGGTTTCATTCTCTAACCCAACAGCCGTTGCCTGCTTGACCGTGCGTGCCCACACACACTCACACTAACGCCCCGTCTGCTCCGACCAGGCGGTTCTCTTAAGCTGCCGCTAAAACCCAGAATGATTTTATCACTGATGGAATACCACTGTCCTGGAAAATCAATACTTAAATACATCGATTCCTGATCAATACCTGTACATGTGTATTATAAATGTAAAAATCAAGTTGGCTACTTATATTAAAATATATTCCCAATAGACAAAAACACACTGTCATAACTACTAATATGAATCACCATGTTACCGCTCCCGGGACATAGAACCTCCTGCCGGCTCCAGTTGGCTGTTCTAGCGCCCTTGGGTGCGCCTGCGCCAGGGTCTGGAGCCCCCACCCACACCCCACCCCGGGCAATGCTCCTGGGCATTCCCCGGCGCAGCTAAGTGGTTTCCCGGTCTCAGGGATCACTCTTTGCTGCCTTGTTGTTCCAACAGCAGGAATGCTGTTGTTTCCTATGTTTTTAGTCGTTTCAGACAAGAATTAAATACAGCCCCCATTACATCATCTTGACCTAAAGCAGGAGTCTTGGATGCAATTTTAACTCAAAAAGAGCAAATGTTAAATTTATCATCTTTAGAATTTGATGAGGAAATAAAATCGTTTTCTCACTGGCATCACTAGATTCACTGGGGAAAATGATTCAGAGCTGTTCTGTGCACCTTTCATGGCATGTTCTACCAGATTTCCTCCCTTCAAAGATGTGTTCATTGAAAGACACATTATTGATCTAGAAGTCATCCTAGAGGGTTGCTCGCCACTCTAAATGTACACCCAATTGTAAGGTGCATTTTTATTTCAGAAACATTAACTTGTGAAAATCTATTCATCTTACAATTGAGGAAATATGGTGATTTCCTTTTAACCTGGAATTTTTGTTACCTATGACAGAACTTCCCTTGTTGCAAATACTCCTCTAGAAGACCACAAAGGCTACTGATATGACAAACTGACGTGATACAACCCTGGGATCCCAAACCTTCTAAATGGTGATTAAAATGGTGTGAGTATTTCAGTCTTGTTGTGGATAAAAGAAACTTCTATGAAGTTTCTAAGATCCTAATCAACATATATAACTTTCTTTAAAGGGAAAAAATTGTTTCTGGGCAGAGACAACAACCTTCTTCCCTCCATCCTCTGGAACTTTCTTGGTTACTTTGGTGCCAGTGTCCAGACTGTATGAAAGAAGGGACTTTGTGATACAGAGCATTTTGCCTCTGTCTCTTAGCTTAGTGGTTCTCCAGTGCATCAGAACTACCTGGAGGGCATGTTAACACACACACTGTTGCATCCTGCTCCAGAGTTCCAGACGTAGTTAAGTCTGAGGTGGGACCCCCGTATTTGCATTTCTAACAAGTTTCCAGGTGATGCAAATGCAGCTGGTCCTGGAACCACACTTTAAGAACCACTACCCTGGAGCTTTACCAGCCACAAGCCACACGGCATGCAAGAGGAGAGAACGCATTGTCTTGGGAACACGCCTCCTTCTTCTAGATTTGGTATTAAGCATAGGTTGACCTTTGTATGTACAAGGCATTTATAAGTCAGATGTTCCCAATTTGAAGAATCCCTATCCTTAGGGACCCATGATTGTCTAGCCTATGTTGTGACACATTTTAGCTATTTTGCTTATTAGGGGGAAAAAAAAAAAAAAAGAATGAGTTTAAGATTGCTATCTTCCATTACTACACTTCAGGGAGAAATATGTAGGTTGCTTTTACCCAAGAGAAGAGAAGATGCTAAGTCAATTATTTCTTCTAATCTCTTTCACTTTTATTATTTTGTCATTCAGTAATCAATAGCCACTGGTGAAAAATGGAAATTGCTGACTCTTGAAAGTCAGGGTATTTTAATTATTACTACATACTATTGATGACAATTTTAACACAAATCTCATACATTAACAAACAATCTCACCAGCTGTTTTTAACCCCTAAGTTGTGGGAGGAGACAGACAACTGCAGGCGGCTTGGAACCCACACCTCTCCCTCGCCCTCTCCCTGCAGAGCCTGCAGGCTACCTGGCCTTCCAGCGTAAGACAACTTCTTGCACCTGATGCATCTTGCCGAGGAGCCATATCCAAAAAAGCCCACAAATGGAGAATTCAAGTAAAATTTACCAAGACCTTATATTTGCCATGTTTGCTTTTTAGTAGATTAAAGAAAAATTATTGGTCCTGTCAAAGGTCTGAAATTTAAGCTTTCTCATGGTTTTGAAGCATTTTTTGAAATAAACAGTTCTCATGCTTTGTGTATCAGAATCACCTTAGGCAGCAAAGCTGGCAATGGGTATTTTTTAAATTTTTTTTTATTAATAGACTTTATTTTAGTTTTAGATTTACAGAAAAATTAAGTCAATACTATAGAAAGTAACCATGTACACACCCCTACACACACACACACACACACACACACACAGTTTCCCCTTTTAACATCTACATTTGTATGGTATCTTTGTTACAATTAAGGAATCAGTATTGAACCATTAATATTAACCAAATTCTATAATTTATTCAGATTTCCTTAGATTACACCTAATGCCCTTTCTATGTTCTAGGATCTAATTCAGGATCCCTTATTGTATATGTGGTTATCATGTCCCTTTATGCTCCTCTTGGCTGTAACCATTTCTCAGATTTTCCATGTTTTTGATGACATTGACAGTTTTGAGGAATATTGGTCAAGTATTTTGTAGGGTGCCCTCTATTGCAATTTGTCTGATATTTTTCTCATGTTTAGACTTGGATTATGAGTTTTGGGGAGGAGGATCACAGAGGAAAAGTGTCATTTTCGTCATGTCAATGGTACATATTATAAATGCAACTTATGGCTATTGTTGACCTTGATCATTTGGCTTAGTGTTGGTTGGACAGGTTTCTCCATTGAAAATTACTCTTTTGTTCCCCCTTTCCACACTGTACTGTTTGGAAGGAAGTCACTACATGCAGCCCACATTTAAGGAGTGGGGAGTTGTGCTCCCCTCCTTTAGGATGGAGACTACATAATGTATTTGGAGTTTTCCTGCATGAGAGATTATCTCTTCTCCCTGATTTATTAATTTACTCAATAATTTCTTTATATCAGTGTGGACTCATAAATATTTATTTTATACTTATAGTTATAATCTAAAGCCATTTTATGTTCTTTCTAAAATTATTCTAAATTTGGCCATTGGAAGCTCTTCCATTTAGTCCCTATGCACCTTTGACATATCCCATCAGAGTGTGTGTGTGTGTGTGTGTGTGTGTAAATATCTATAAATACTACTGTATATAACCACCTGTATCTATGTTAAGTTAAAGATGAGTTCTTACAGATCTCCAGCTCTGATCCGTTACCACATGCATCATTCTCTTGCTTATCTATAATCTCCCACTCCAACAGTGAGGAAACTGGCTCCCACCATCCGCCATACATTTACTTAATCATTCAATCTCAACATACTGTGTAGCAGTATCAAAATTGTTAACACCCCATGAGAAACAATTTCTTTGACTAGAGTATATTTCTTACATGCCTTTGCCGTACAGATACCATTCATCTCCAAAGTTACCGAGGTCAGTGCCTTTGCCCGCACTCCTTCAATGAAGGCGTTTCATATATTTATAATACAGTTAGATTCTCTTGTCACAGTCTGCATTCTTTCCTGGGATCCCTCACCTTCTAAATGATTTATTAAATTTGCATACATTACGGTTTGCTCTTTGTGTTTTAAAGCTATATGGGTTTTGACAAATGCATAATGTTATATATACTTCATTACGGCATCATAAAGAATAGTTTTACTGCCTAAAAAATTTCCCGTGCTTCCCCTATTCATGCTTTTCCCCACTCCAAGCCCCTGACAACCACTGATCTTTTTATTGTCTATATAGAGTCACCCTTTCCAGAATATTATATAATTAGTAGAATGCATTTTTTTTTCTTGTGTAGAGATAGGGTCGTGCTCTTTTTCAGGTTGGTCTCAAACAATTCTCCCCCCTCAGCTGGGATTACAGGCGTGAGCTACCATACCTGACTTCAGAAAGTCATATAATTGGAATCAGACAGTATGTAGCCTTTTTAGACTGGCTTCTTTCACTTAGCAATATACATTTAAGGTTCCTCCATGTCCTTTCATATTTTGACAGTTTGTTTCTTTTTATTGCTAAATAATGTCCCACTGTATGGACCTACAACAGTTTAGTTATCCCTTCATCTATAAAAGGACATCGTAGCTGATTCGAGATTTTGGCAATTATGAATAAAGCTGCTACAAACACTCGTGTGCAGGTTTTGTGTGGACATAAGTTTTCAACTCAATTGAGTAAATGCCCAGGAGCGTGACCACATTCCCACCAGCAGTGACTAAGAGTCCCTATTGCTCTGCATCTTCACCAGCATTTGGTGTTACTGGGTTTTTTTCTTTTTCAGTATTAGCCACTCTAATATATGTGCAGTGATATCCTGTTACTTTCATTTGCAATTTCCTAATGATAAATGATGTTAGGGCATATTTTCATGAGCTTCTTTGTATATAACTTCTTTGGTGGTATTTAGGAATGTGTATTTTTCACCAACCCTTCTGAGTGATTCTGATGAAGATCAAAAGTAGAGGGCCATCATTCTAGACCCATCACTTGCCACTCACCTCTACTTAGCCACTCGTTCCCCATTATAGCATACTAGATACCAACAGGGACATTTCCTCCTTTACCTCATTTCACAGCTAGACATTTTTGTCTCTAAAATTTCACCACTTACTTATTCATTAACAACCTGTTTGAATAGGAGAGTGATCTATTCCCAAAGGCCTGAAACGAGGCAAATGAGAGAATGCCTTAGCCTGAGGATGGGCTCTTAGTTTAGCCTTGCAGCCTAGAGACTCACTAATTTCTACATTTCAATGGTGAATTCTTACTCAGCAAAGTGTGATTCTGTGGGCCATGGTCACCTGTACGGGCTGCCCATTGTCTCCCCAGGCAAGAATATCTGGTGCCATAGCTTTCAATTCACAATTTAGAACACATGCT
The DNA here is from genome assembly GCF_041146395.1 of Eulemur rufifrons. NCBI lineage: Eukaryota > Metazoa > Chordata > Mammalia > Primates > Lemuridae > Eulemur > Eulemur rufifrons. The sequence goes on along the minus strand of NC_090990.1, from coordinate 116,385,327 downwards.
TTTTCTATGGAAATATAGCTCTTTAATAAAGGAGAATACTTAAGTCCATTTGAAAACAGTATGGCACACAATTTAAAATAAGGCTGAAAACTCAAGTAAAAAAAACCAAATAGTTTCCCACACTGAAAACATCCATTGTTAAACAATGACCACTGAATCTAATGTTATTTTTTTTTTCTTTTCTTTTCTTTTCTTTTCTTTTTTTTTTTGGAGACAGAGTCTCGCTCTTTTGCCCTGGCTAGAGTGCCGTGGCATCAGCCTAGCTCACAGCAACCTCAAACTCCTGGACTTAAGTAATCCTCCTGCCTCAGCCTCCCGAGTAGCTGGGACTATAGGCATGTGCCACCATGCCCAGCTAATTTTTTCCATATATTTTTAGTTGTCCAGCTAATTTCTTTCTATTTTTTAGTAGAGACGGGGGTCTCGCTCTTGCTCAGGCTGGTCTTGAACTCATGACCTTGAGCAATACTCCCGCCTCGGCCTCCCAGAGTGCTAGGATTACAGGCGTGAGCCACCACGCCCAGCCATTATTTTTCTTTTTTATTCTAAGAAGAAATTTCCTACTTTCTCTCATGCTTCAGATGTCTAAAGTCTCAGGGCCTGCGTGACCCACGACTTCCTGGAGACTCATCACTTCTTACACTGCTCTCAGGAGTTTCAGAGCATATGAGCGTTTTCATATAAAAGGGGTCCTTTACTCTCTTAGTTCTCCTAATCAAAACAGGGTGGGTTTTTTTGTTGTTGTTTTTTGAGATAGTCTCACTCTGTTGCCCAGGCTAGAGTGCAGTGGTGTCATCATAGCTCACAGCAACCTCAAACTCTGAGCTCAAGCGATCCTTCTGCCTCCGCCTCCCAAGTAGCTGGGAATACAGGTGCATGCCACCATGCCCACCTAATTTTTTCTATTTTTTTGTAGATACAGGGGTCTCGCTCTTGCTCAGGCTGGTCTCAAACTCCTGACCTCAAGCGATCCTCCTGCCTTGGCCTCCCAGAGTGCTAGGATTACAGGTGTGAGCCACTGCGCCTGGCCAACAGGGTGTTCTTCTATCTACCCAGATCCTCTTGGAGGGATTGATAATTCTGTTTGCCTCTTGTATTCTTTACTGTCTTTGAAAAATCAGAACAGACAATCATCATCATCTTCTGGTTATACCTGCCCCCTAAAAAGACAGGGTTTTTATCCTTGGCAACCAAGTTCCCAATCTCTCATTTACCATTCCCCATGCTTTGCAGCTCTGGGCAGCTGTAAGAGTTTTCACAATTAATTCCTTAAAATCACCTAGCAATTAGCCCTCCTACTTTCTTCTAAAACTATCTCTGGGTTGTTTTCGTTCCTGGTTGTGATCAGAGATTCCTTAAAATCTGTTTTTAATCTCTCCAAAATTTTAAATATGTTTACAGTAGAATCGTTTTTATGTGATTATAATATGATATAATGTAGTTTCCTCACAAGGTCTTAAGGAATTCGGCAATGGAAAACAAGGTTCTATCTACTGCCTCTGCCTGAGGAACATAATGCATCTTCTTCTGTATTGTCACCTGCTTTGGTTCACGTGGAAATCCATTTTAATGGGCACTATATTTATCCATATGCTCTGTATTACATATTCAGTTTGGGCTCAGTGTGGGAGATGTATACTTGTCAAATTATGACAACCGGTTATTCTTGGCTGAAATGCTCACTTAAGCTATGACCTTCCTCACGACACACAGATTTCTCTTTTTGTAAAAATGCTGACCTACTTAAATAGAAACACTGTGGATATTAACTAATAGATTGTTCTGAAAGTGTCAGGGTCTATAAACATTGTTATTAATGTGTTAAACTATAAATATACATATTGAAGTAAGCAAGCCCTTGATTTTTAATTCCAAAAGAATGCCAGCTTGAATACTTCAATGTTGTTACCCTATTTCCCTAGTATTAATATAATGCTAGATATAAGAAAAAAATCTAAGACTTCATTTTGCCCAAGACAATGGCCAATACACACCAAAGTGTCTTTTTGTTTTGTTTTAATTAACTTTAATGTTCACATCAAAGAATTTTCTAGAATCTAAGACAGGAGATCTTAAAGATCGTTATACTCCTACCCAGAGCAGAGCAGGGCTATAATTTTATAACCATTTAAAAATCTGGTCATTCAACCTCTCGTTAAACTCTAGAAGAGCCACCCTACTTCGTATGGAGACCCTTTCAAGTGTGGTAGAAGCTAATTGTTAGAAATGTCTTCCTTTACACAGAGATGAAATCTTCTTCCTTTGAATTCCTAATCTTTGGTCTGTGTTCTGGAGCTAAACACAGTAAATCTAATCCCCCTTCTACAGGACAGCCTTTCAACTATTTGATGACAGTTGTCAGAGCCACCCGAGGGTTTTTGTTCTCCCAGTTCCTCGTTCCTGCTTTCATCCCTGATGTGACGTGGTTTCCTGACTCAGCCTCCATCCTGTTTGCGCTCTCAAGACAGTCCGCAATTTCTCATGGTATTCTTCAAACGCGGTGCCGAGGACTGATGACAGAACTCTAGAAGTAGCCTCTCAGTGGAAAATAATGCGGGGGCCCACCTCCCTTCCTGTCCCCCTCCCACCTGCAAGGGCACCCGGCTGCAGGCAGTGATAAGATGCTCTGCTCCTGGGCCCTGCTCCATTTCCTGCCTTCCAGCCAAGAGCTCCAGCTGCAGACACTCAGACTGCCCAGATCCTGGGGCCCCGTTTTACATCCTGCCCCCTAAATCCCTGGGTGCCAAATGCAGGTGCCAGTCAGCACCCACCTGCCCGCCGCCCCCAGCAACTGGCGGCCCACGTGAGTTTCAGCGTTAAAATCTCCTTATGCCCAAGGGCTCCTTGCTCACTAGTTGCTCACCAACCCAACTGCACATTAGAACTCCCTGGGAGCACTGAAAAAATATCAACGCTGCTACCCTATCCACAGAGATTCTAATAGAATCGGGCTGGTATAGGACCCGGGCATGGTACTTTAGAAAAATCTCCCAGGGAGTTCTAATGTGCATTCAGGGTTAAAAACCAGTGAGGAAACCTAGATCCCTCCTTAGGCTACTCCTTCCCATCTGAGAATGTTTACTGTCCCCTGCCCCACTTACAGTGGCGGTGCCTTTGTCATGCTCCACCAATACTCCCAGATCATTATCGTAGGCACTTAATATTGATTCTCGAATAAACAAATAACCCCATATTCCTTTAAGACCCACACTCTCTGCGAATGACAGCCTCTCCTAATCAGCCTCACCATGTGACAGTCTCTTGCCAATTCTCTCATATCATGAATTTGGGGCTAACATCTTTCTTCTCCATCTTATCGTCAAATGCTAGGGGGGCCAGTGCCCCCATAGACTATGGTTCTCCATCTTGGCTTCTTACGTTCTTGATCTCAACTCCAGTGACCGTCATCTCCAATCCCCCCACCAGCCACCTACTCCCAAGTCCACACGCAGACTCATCACCATCCAGAACATCCCCCTCTGAAGTATTAAACTCCACTGTCCTGTGCCCACCATTCCCTGCCAGCTCTCACTCTCCTTCTCACCCCCATCTCACACCTCTTTTCTTTTTCATGGCCAACCTTCAAGAAAGAGGAGTTTTCATCTCTAACACCCATTTCACCATCTCTACACACTCCTCAATTCACTTCACTCTGCCTTCTCACCCCAAGGTGTCACAGAAACTCATCTCTCCAATGATACTCACAAATCTTCACTTACTGGAATGCTTCACAGTATTTGGCACTCAACATGGTCACTCTTTCTCTCTTGAAACCATCTCCTTGCTCAGACTAGAACCACACTGCCCTGGCTCACCTCTTACTTCAATGATCACTACTTTTCAGTGTCCTATGCAGCTTCTTCTTCTTCTGCCAGAGGCTTAAATGTTATTGGTCCCTAAGGATCCAGTCTGGCCCCTTAATCATGTTTAAATTTTTAAAAATAATGCCCATTGCTTCAACTACTGCTTTTATACAGATAACTCCTAGAACTAAATCTCTAGCCCCAACTCCTTTTCTGATGTCTGAATTGAATTTCAGTTTACTACACATCTCCAAAAGAATACCCCACAGTCTTATCAAATCTAGCATATGCAAAACTGAACTCGTTATCTTCTTCTCATTATCATAGGATTCTAAATCCAAAAGGGACTGCAAAGTTTCTCTGGCTCAATCTCTATCCTATGGCTTCCAGAACTCTCTAAGTACCCAAGCGTTACTGCACAAGAACTACCTTGTGGTTCATTCAACTCAATATCTTCCTGGGCAGAACTTTTATGGAAAGTACACCCCAAACTGATTCCCCCTCCCCCGGATCCCCTATCTCAGCATATGGCACCATCTTCACCCAGTTGCCAAAGGCAAAAACCTGAGGGTCCTGCTAATTCCATCCTTCTCTTCAGTCAACATCCAATCACCAAGTCCTGTTAAATCTGCCTCCCGAAAATCTCTCATCATTTGAAAATATTTATGGATCATCTACTATCTTCCAGGTACTGTTCTAGACTCTGGGGAAAGAGTAGTAAATAAGAAAGTCACAACCTTGCCCTCATCATCTTCATACTCAGTGTCAGTCAGGGTCCAATCGGAAAAGCGGAGCCACTCGAAGTGACAAGCCATTCCGAGCAGGGATTTGCCCTTACACAACTGTGGGAGCTGGCTACCAAGTTAAGATACAGCTGTCGCCTCTCCATCTGGTGCTGGCGTGATGTCAGCAGGGTAGGCAGTCAGGAAGGAGAGACAGACAGGAAGTGGGGGGAGCAAGGACAAGCTGGAATGAGCGCCCATCTCTCATTGCCCCTAAGCCTTCAACTTCAGTGATGTGGGTGACCTGCCAAAGAGGCTGGCACCCTTTTGTCAGAAATCTAAACCCACGACTGGCCTGGGAGTTGGCGAAGCTGAAAGAGGACAGCCGGCCATAGTTGCAGGAGCTGCAGGCCCCGCTGCTGCCCCTCGCCAAGAAGGTGAAGCGGCAGCTCACCTGCGTCCACCCCCTCACCCCCCCACCCCCACCCCCCACCCCCACCCCCACTTCCCTCCCCAGCGCTGGCCCTACGCCGACTTTCTGCGCATACACGGCTGCTGCCTCACTTCCCCCTTTCCAATCTTGTGCAAATTTATTTCACAAGAGGCCAGCTGTAACTCAGAGCCATACGGGAAGGGAATTCTGGGAAATCTACCTCCAGTTTAGCTGAGCTGACCCAGTAGAAAGCTGCTCACTGCATCATCTCTGCCCTGAATCCTGTGGCTCCACCCGCCTCTAGTTGGCGCCACTCTAATCAGTCCTTCTCGGTGTCTTCAGGACACGCACATGAAATCTAAACTCCTTTGCTCAGTGCATTAGTTAGGATTAGGCATCTCTGCAAGAGACAGAAAACTCAAAATAACAGTTGTTTAGATAAAATAGAAATTTTTTTCTCTCTTAAGTAGAAATCTGGGGAGGTGGTTTATGGCTGTAAGGTTTTCCATGGCGTCAAGAACCCAGGCTCTATCTTGTTCTGTGTGGATAACGGTATTTGCTTTCCAGAATTTGGATGGAAAAGGGGACAAAGACAAAAAAGGATGCTCTACTGTCTTTAAGGGCAGAGTCCTTGGAGCTGCCAGTGACACTGCTGCTTACAGAACTTAGTCACCAGGCCACACCCAGATGCAAGGGAGCTTGGGAGATGTAGTCTTTAATCTGGGAGCTATGTGCCCAGCTAACACATTCATTACTAATTGAAGGGAGAAAACAAACAATGGGAACAATTAATTGTCTCTCCCACACTTGACATGTAAGATTCCTCATCACCGCCTCTACCTGCTCCTCTAACCTCATTTCCTGTCCATCTACCCCTCATATTTTAATAGAAAAACTAGAATACGTGATGTTACACCCAGCACTCCATAAACTGCTATAGTTTCCTGACTTGCACATGCTGTTCCTTTGCCTAGAATTCCCTCCTTCACCTGCTTGTTGGGCAAACACCTATTTATCCTCCAAGAGCTCATTGGCTATTTGCCCCAGGTGTTCCATCTCCCTACACATCTCCTGCCCTCCAGACAAATACCCATTAAAATCATTTATCATCACATGACAATTGTTTGTTCCCACATCCCTTCTGACTGAGTTCCAAGAGTGTAGGGACTCTTTTTAGCCCTAAATCTCCACATGTGGCCCAGTGTGTGCTGCACGATGCGTAGGAAATGTTTACATAGTGAAGATGTACACAGTCCGAAGGGATTGATACTTTAATCAGTCCATACGTTGTGTTTCTGTGAATGCAGTCTGAAGCCAGCCACGGGCTTCCATGGCTGTGGAACTGCTGCATGTCTTTTTCTGCTTACTGGGAAGGGATCAAGGCAGAGGCTTCCCAACAGACAAAGAGCCTGCCTGAGGAGAGAAGTAATTGCTTCTTTATCTCTTAAACACAATATTGAGGGCAAGCACAGACGGTTCCCTAACTCTCCCTGTGCCTTCAGGGAACGAGACTAAATGTCACAAGTCTGAAGCCAAAATACCATAGGATGCTTTAACAAGGTTAAAAAGAGGGTCCCAGGCAACAACCTAAATATCAAAATGACAAACATCACTCACTGATGAGACATAGAATTCTTCTTAAGGCTGCAATAATGGTGGGGGAAATGGCCCTAAACCCACTAGTAAATACTTTCTAACCTCTCTATGGCATTTCCTCTGGAACACGAGGGCCCTTGGGACACAACTGTGTCCCCACCCTCACCCTACCACATTGGCTGTTCTTTTGAAAGGATATAAAAGCTCTTCCTTTGACATACAAACAGAGCATGAGGGAAAACCCTTCCTGGCAATTATTGATATTATAGCTGTCATTATGTTTTGCTGAAAAGCAAATATAAAAAATACATCTAATAAAAGATATTTTGAGAGAAAACAAAATATAGTTTAGAAAACTAAACTGTACCATCTAGTTTGACACTCAGGGACTCAGAAATACCCTTTAAATAATTCTATGCCTTGATTGCATTCTCCTATAGACCATTTAAAAGAAAAGCCACAGGAGAATGTCTTCAGAACTATTTTAGGTGATTATCGACAGCCCTTTGGAAAGCCCCATGTGGTGCTGGTGTTGGTGTGAACGAGAGCGCCCTTTTAACCTGCAGATTCCACTTCTAGGAAATTACCCTACGGAAATAATCACTGATGAACACAAAATTGCTTGTAATAAGCTGTTCACCTTATTACTGTCCATAATAGTGGAAAAACTGGAAATTAATGGCTCATAATAGAACATCAGCAAAATATATTATACAGCTATGAAATTATGCCATGGAATATTTATTGTTATAAAAGGATGTTTATGTTAAGTAAAAACAAGAAGGTTATAAAAGAGAATATTCAGTGTGACCTAAATTTTATTTTTAAATGAACTATTATGTCATATATTGCAAGATACTTTGCTGGCAGGTGCTGGCTCAGACTTGGGAGGCTGGCCGGTTTGCCTCATGTTCCTACCCACTTGCACTGAAGCTTGAGAATTACCGACTCTGGCCACAATCTTTATGTACCCAAAAACTAAGAAAAAAAAGTAAAGACTTCTGGAAGACCCCAAATCCTTCTTTTTGATATGCAGAGATTTTGTGAATTATCTGCTGGATTGGAGTGAGAGGGCTGCCCAGGCCTGAATTGTAGAAAAGAACAGTGAGAACCCCAAAGGAAACTCACCATGTCGGTGGAAAGAAGCAAAAGCAGTGACTGGTCTGGGACTCAAGGGTTAAGGATCAAAGGGAGCCTGGATTCTGGGTCAAGATGGTAGCCTGGCTCGGAGCCGTCCCCAACTCAGCTGCCCTGGAGACAGACTTGTATCAGAAGAGCTTTAACAATCAGGGCCCAGGGCATGTTTCCATGTTGCATGGAAGGTAAGGCAGAGAGAAGAGTACTCCCTCCTTCCAGAGTCCCCCCACAGTCATCCGCCCCAGTAGGGGTGGATGGTGGAGCAGGGTAATGGGGCCACAGGAGTTGGGGTCCAGCTGGCCAGATCCCTGAGGAGGTGCCAGGGCTGGCAGTGACACCAGCTTGTCCCCATGACCAGGGCAAGGGCCACTTCACTACAGAAATAAGACTCACTGGGGTACCAACAGCCTGGTTTAGAGGCTTCCCTCCACCACCACTGACTCTCATTGAATTGAGGCTGTCATAGGAAGAGCACTCCTGTGAGAGTAACATTTGGATTAATAGGAACATCAACATTCTTGTTCTGCCAACTTCAGAGCAAGCTATTCTCCCTTGGTGATAAACTCTGGAGAACTAGCTCCATGACCTCTGGTAGCCTCAAGGGGCATCTGAGTTCCTATGCTGCCTACAAATAGCAGACTGATCAGGGCAACTTTTAGGAACAAATGAGCCTAAAAGTTGAGAGCCTTCAGTGATTCTCAGAAATACCAGGGAAGAAAGAGGCTGGGGAAAGCTGGACTTCTTGCTAATTTGGCTAACGAGGTCTGGGAGTTATTAATATTATAGACTGAGGTATCAACATGAGGATGCCCAAGGCTAGGAAACCTATCTATACAAGATAGATGTGCATGGGATATAGGGGGCTGTCCAGAATGATGATGAATCTGTTCCATATACACTTGCCCCACAGACTAATTTCTGTATCTACAACAAGAATTATTTGATGTTTCGAATGATGTCAGGTACTGTGAGTGTACAGAAGAAAGTGTGGACTCTCAGAGGTGAGACTCAGAAAGGGACTCCAGTGAATCTGAAATTAAAGGGACGTTACAAACTGCTTTGAAATTTTTACTTATAAGGGTTTCAAGAGAAGTAAGAAGGTAAATTCAGCCCTATTAGAAAAACAGAAAGAATTTGGTATTCTGGAGTGCTTAATTGTGAGAAGTGACCATAATTCTGAAATCATCCTGTGATAATCACCTGAGCCCCTCCCTTTGTAGGCATCTTATGGACTAGGATTCCATGTCCAAGTCCAAATGCTTCCCTCTACTTGGGGTACGTGAAGGTGGAATTTCCTGAAGAAGGGATGGGAATAAGGAAGAAAGGATTACAACAGCAACTGCATGCCTGGATGGGGATGGGTGTGTGGGGGTAGTTCACTTACAAAGCACAACCCCAGCCTAGCTAAAGTACTTGCCCAATACTGTAGGTATTGATGGGGACTTTCTGGATTTTTTTCTCATCCTTGTCCTGAGTGCAGACTCTGTCAAAAGACAGAACCAGCTTCCTCTCCTGAAGCTGTCACAACTGGCACAGTGTGGAGACAAAAGTGACTCCATCTTGGATGCTAATCCACCATGTTGACTTCTGATTAACCCCAGTCCTGGGAATGCCTCCTGATTCCTGCATTATTTACTGTCCTTCGTGTAAGAACATGTACTCACTATAAATTCTGCCTTCAGATCAAAGCAACCTTGATGTTATCACAAATTATAGGCTATGACGCACACAGCACTCTTGCCTGGTGTGGAGGGTTGCCCTTAATTGTCTCACATACTCTCTACAGCACACATACACCCTTGCCCTGTGGTATATAAGCCCCGAGTCTTGGGGTAACAGTGCGGAGATCCACCTGTCTTGCTGTCAGCCAAGACTATGCTTCTGTCTGAAAGTTCCTCAATAAATCACCCTTTACTGGCACACTGGACTCATCTGGCTTGTTGTTTGGTTTTTTGGCTCCTTCTGTGTTTGGGGGTTGCTTTGCACATACAGCCCTTTCATGGAACAGACTCCTTGTTTAAATCTTGAAAACTTTTAAAGACTCTTCAATCCGTATAGTGTGAAAGAAGAAATTGAGGAAGAAGATCCAAGCAAGGAGTAATGTTATGTCCTTGTTGAGTGTAATTTAATCTGTGTTCAGGGTAACAGCATAAAATTGAGACATAGGAACCTTCACCTTGAAAATAATACCACAGAAAGAGTACGCTGCTTGAAGTTAACAGCTGATTACAGTTGGTGATTAAGGGCATCATCTCAAGGGTGACCATATACTTTATTGTCCAAACTAGGATAACCTGAACATGAAAAGGGAGCCCTACTAATATTTATACCCAAATATAGGCAAAATTCAGGACTGTCTCAGACCAACCAGAAGGTATAGTCACCCAATCCTCTCAAAGTCCATAGGTTTCTCTTGGGTTATGACAGAAAAATAAGGCAAAATTCAGATGTAACATGAACTATAGAATTCTGAATAGATACACCAAAACAGATCTGTATATCAAAGTCATAAGTCCAGGATACTCCAGACTAAATGCTGGGAAGCCAGTTATTTTCAAAATTTGTTTTAAGAAGAAGGTATCATTATCAAATGCATAGGACCAACCAAGATAAAGAAAAGATGGTACTCTTCTGTCTTAACGGGATCCAATTTAAAAGTATGGCCCAAGGGATCTTGGGGCCACTGTCATTTTCTAGAAATTGATGATGAAATGATTAATGACACAGATTATGTGAAAGTGCTACTTTGTTTATATGACCTAATTTTATTTGGCAAGACCTTGGAAGATCATGAACATAATTATTCTCCATCTGAGAGACATAGACTTACTGTTACACCTCGACAAATACCAACTCTGTTAGGTCCTTAGTTTAAAAACATGTAGGACACACAGATTTGCAGCAGGGGAGAAGATATCTCTGCTATTGCTGTCAGCCACATTCCACCAATGATAGAGGATCCAAAACCTTCTTCAATTTCAGGAGTCTGAATTGAAGTGTTCAGGTCAGAACCGTAGCACTATTGGGGAAAGGCAGACAAAAGGGACAGCCCAAGGACAGGAACTCCTAGAGGAACCCTGTAGACCTGCTGCCAAAACCACCAGGGGGTTTCAGTCTAGGTCCAGTCGCTCATCACACAAAAATCCAATTATTGAGACAATGAGGATTGCCAAGGAAGAAAGGAATTTTTAATATGATAGATGTCTTGTCAGGAGAACAGGAAACACTGCCTCAGATCCATCTCCCCGATTAATGGAGATCATGGGCTTTTAAAGGAGGGGCCACATGCCTTGGGCAGGTCATGGTGTAACTAACAAGGGGCTATATGTATTGGGGCAGGTTGGGAATGATGACTCTTGGTACAGGAATCTTGCTCAGGGGCCTTCAGAATCTCAGCTCCTTTGTCTTGCAGAAAATCCACCATTTCTGGGAAACAACTCAAGTAGTTAGTTAAGGGAGAGGATTATATAGGGGTCATTGAAATTTCTTCAGTGAGGGGCTGGTTACAAACCCAGACTCCTGAAAGCCCCGTGGGGAAAGATTTGTAAGCATGCATTCAAGTCTTTGGCAAACTTCTAAATCTGAGTTCACGAGCAGTCATTTGCTGACACACCCTGCCCCAAACCCTTTGTTTTACCCCCTTGCACTAGCTCTGAGAATTAGGAACTGTGTTCTACCCTCATCATTCAAAGGAGAGGAAGCCCAAGGCTTTTGCCAACTGGTCTATCAAGATTGAAACTCAATACATTCATCATAATGAACCTTTCTGCTGCCAAAGTACAAGTACATACAGCTGAGAATCAACAATGTGTTTACGGAGTGCTTCTCTGGGTATGGACTGATAGCAGGCCCTTAATGTAAGAACATATTACCAGTGTCAGTGAAATATTACTGGGAGATGGCAGAATGTATCCCAGACAAAAGATCAAAAGGCTGGTTCCACGAACACAAAGGGAAGACAGAGACCTAAGATTGCTTTCAGACTCACCCAAGAGCATAAGACACCAACAGTCAGGGAAGTGATTCTCTCCACTTCATCTTAGACAAGATAAACTGTAGCCTCAACAAGACCCTGGCACACGAGGGGCTTTGGCACAATAAAGCATGATCACAGGGAGACAGATCGAAGTTAATGGGACACAGCTCCACAGCAAAGAGAGGCACCTGCCCAGGGCTTGCTGGCCCTCTGCAGCCTCCGCGGCAGGCAGCACCCTGGGAAGTTAGACCCAGAGCAGCAGAAGAAAATAGTCTAGGGGACAAGGCAGCTAAAAGCTACCGGGTTCCCAAGCTCCTACAAGACATCCCAACGGCTCCGTAAACAGATGAAAGCTTCTTTCAAACAAGCTGGAAATTCAGAAAGAGCAAGAGGGGTGAAATAGTATGCTGATGTGGCTTGGTATGATAAATGCGGGTTCCACAAATAAGACACTGTTTTCTTTCTTTTTCCTCCAACTTATGTGACTTTATGAATGATGTTTTTAGTTACAATTATATTCAAAAGAATTCTGTTTTGATTATGATAATTGTTATTTTATCTCCTATTGCCAAAACAAAGGCAGAATACAAAACAGTATGTGCACTGTTATTCCAACTGTCTAAAAATATGCAAGCATAAGGACAAAGACCAACAGTAAAAAGTACTCTTTTTATAAAACTCAAGAGACAGATGATATTTAAAACCAGTATTTGTTGTCGTTATATATGTCTAGTTATGATAATTCTTAGTCACTGATATTCAGGATAAGTTTTATTCAGAAATATTTTATCAAAGCAGTTTAGAAAAGAATAAGATTATTTTTCTGCATAAAAACGTCAGATTTGGCAATTAATTATATACTAATATTTCAGCGAGTCTCCCCCATTCTCTAAATGTTGGATACTAGTTTTTAAAAGTATTAAGAAATAGGCTGGGCCAGGCGAGGTGGCTCATGACCATAATCCTAGCACTCTGGGAGGCCGAGGTGGGTGGATCATTTGAGCTCAGGAGTTCGAGACCAGCCTGAGCAAGAGCAAGACCCTGTCTCTTCTAAAAATAGAAAGAAATTATATGGACAACTAAAAATATATACACAAAAAATTAGCCGGGCATGGTGGCACATGCCTGTAGTCCCAGCTACTTGGGAGGCTTGAGCCCAGGAGTTTGAGGTTGCTGTGAGCTAGGCTGACGCCACGGCACTCTAGCCCGGGCAACAGAGCGAGACTCTGTCTCAAAAAAAAAAAAAAGAAAGAAAGAAATAGGCTGTGTGTCTGAGTGAAGAAGCAGTGGTTCTCAGAGGAAAGGAAACTTTTCTCTTTGAAGGTTATTTGCTAAATATTGGCAGTTACAAAAGTTTTTATCCAGAAATAGGTTTAAAAATATGGCTCAGAGTCAGTTGATTATTAAATGAAATGGCAAAGCTACAACTCTGGTCTCCTGTCTCCTAGCCTAGCACCATTACAAACCCTCCCACTGCTTTGAAACACAGCTACACCCTCTGCTCTATGTATGTCTGAGAGCAGAAACAGTCTTACTGCAAAAGATACATACATTCCTCATTGCACTATGCCAAACAATATTTAATGGGCAAGAATTAAAGAGGAAGTTCTTGAGCCTTTCACAATGAGAGGTTTATAGAAATGAAATACATCCATTCTATCCTAGTAGACGATCTCAACTGAGAATGAATGGATAGTTTTGGATATCAGCACCCTTGGGTGTATGGGAAATCCTCCAAAAATGATAAACGGGCAGGAAGACTTCCATAGAAAACACAGCTGTTTTCAATTAGAAACCTCGTGCAATGACCTCATGAGAAGCAACTTACACCACTTTTTGCTTTAGCAAATTGCAAGGCCCAAAGGTTGGGTCAACAAATGGGACTCCAAGGAACTGTTTTATATCAATGCAAGGTCTGGGCCTGATGACAAGCCAACAGATGGATGTTGCACTTGGAAGTCTAGCATGTAAGCCAGCTTGAGTCCCAATGCCTTTGCCAAATAGTACTACATGCTCCCTCCCTGATAGTCTGGGCTCCGCTACATCCTTTTGAATATGGCATTTAGGAGATTCCAAAAATTCAAGAACTTAGGACAAAATAAATTAATGGATCAATGAGCTATATTTCATTGTACTCAATCCCTGTCACAAACATTTGACCTTAAGGAAATGAGAGAGCACTTCTTAGGAAGAGAAAGCAAGACCGCAGTGAAATCAAAGCTATTTTCAGGACAGTGAGTGGCAAGGCCCACCCTCCTTTAATTGGGTAGGTGCACAGTGACCCAGAGAGGCAGCTGGAAGGATAGGGGAACCAAAATATTTTTATATTTATGTATAAATAAATCCTAAACCATCTCTCTCTGTCTGAATTCCTCCTCCTTCTTCCCTCCCCATTCTCTCATCATATACCCACCACTGTGAAAAGGGACAGTGGAAGGGAGTTAAGAATTAATCTTCACTGAACACCTACTAAGTGCCAGAAATTCTAGTAAGTGCTTCATTCATTCAAAAAATATTTTTAAGCATGTTCCAAATGTGAAGCTCTGTGCTAGATACTGGGAATACAGCCTTCAATAAGACACAATCACTGGCTTCTTCCCAAGGTGCTTACTTGGGAAGACAGATCAAATATGCAATTACAATACAATTGAGGCTTGCTCTCTTGGAGGTATGAACAAAATACGGTGGGAGGATAAGTGAGGGAATATCTAACCTGCCCTTGGGAAGCCTCAAAAGAAGCATTTGTGTTGATTTCTAAAGGGTGACTAGAAGTTTTATAGGAGTTGACAATATTTATCAGCATTTTAAAACTTAATCCTTACAATCCTATGCAATATATATTTATCATCCCCATTCTTCAAGTGAGGGATCCAAGACTCAGAGACATTGTCTGAGGTCACCCAAGAAGGTAGCAGAGCTGGGATCCGATGCCAAGTCCATCTGACTTCAAAGTCCACTTTACTTCCACCATCTCTTCAAAAATATGTTTTCAATCATATGTCCCTGTTTTTTGTTCTTCTCCTTTACAACTGCTCTTGATGTTCACTTTAATCTAATTTTTCTTTACAAAGAATAGAGGAAGGGGTGATCATGAGGAAATGTATTATCTGGCTTATCCAAGCTATATATCCTAAAGATGAACCAGGACCCTCTGTCAACCTCGGCATGGTCTCGAATGAAATATCCCATCTCATAAAGCCAAAAATATCTAATGGTGTCAAGAAAAGCTTTACTTACTCCATTTCTCTACCTGGGTAGCCATGTGTCTGGAAGTTGACTTTGTATCACTATTGCCTAAAACCAAAGAAAATGCAGGACATAAACTGTCGCCAATTTATTCCTACTTCCCAAAAAAGCAACTATTCAAATCTCCTCTTATGTCATGAGGTCCATAACATAAGATCCTTAATATAACAAATTAAAAAAAGAGGCAGTGCTGATGTACCTTCAGTTCTCTTATTAAGAGTTCACATAACTTCTACGTTGAGGCTTACATTGGCTTGATATCATTTTCAAGTAATTTTTCCAAACCCTGAAATACTTTAAGATCTTTCTCAACTGATCAGTAGCTACTCTTTCTCACGCTAATCAGGAACTTCTCTAGTGATCCCTTATTTTGTAAAATGAAACTAACCAAACACACAGAAGACAGGAAGGGTCCTAAATTATCACACGATTAAGATAATGAATGTCAAGTCTTGATCACATGGGTGCTATTGAAACTTCTACCCAAGGATTATGTGTGGCTCATGCTTATAATTCCAACACTATTGGAGGCCAAGGCAGGAAGATCAGTCGAGGTCAGGAGTTCAAGACCAGCCTGGGCAACATAGCAAGACCACTGTCTCTACAAAAAAATTTTTAAAAATTAGTAGGGCATGGTGGCACATGCCTGTAACCCCAGGCAGTTGGGAGGCTAAGGCAGGAGGATCACCTGAAGCACAGGAGTTCAAGGCTGCAGTGAGCTATGATCACACCACTGCACTCCAGCCTGGCTGACCGAGAGAGATCCTGTCTCTATAATTAAGTAATTAATTAATTAATTGTTTTATAGTGATAGGCATTTTCTTTGCACTTAATGTGAAAATCTAATACGTGGAAAGTAAAGACAGCACTTTCCTATTTCGTTGTCTAGGACAGCTAACTGCATGTTAAAGTGGGCAGCCAGAGGCAGGAATAGAGTGAGAAAGAAGAAACAGGTAGCCTGATGCTAGACTTCCTTCTCCTTCTCCTCTTCCTCTTCCTCCTTCTGCTCCTTCCTCTTCTTCTTTTAATCACAGCTATCACATAAGTTGAAACTGATGTCAACTTGGAGGGAGGCCTCCTATAGTATGGCTTAGTACACACGGCCACAAAACTTATCCCTCTTCAGTCTAATCTCAAGATGAGCTCTGACCTGAAAATATCCCCAGATACCCTGACTCCTCTCCCATGCTTATCTCTACCCAAGTAAGAATCCTGGATTCCATCAAGCCCATCCCAAATAAATGGGTAGAATCCTGACAAATGGTTACTTTCCCCAACCCATTCTAAGCCTCCCAGCAACCTCGAACACCCATGATCCCATGAGAGATAGAGTGTTGCAATGATCAGCTAATCCTTCCCTCTAAGCATCTGGTAATATTCTTTTCAAGAGACACTAAAAAACTTATCAACAAAAACTGTTCTTGGCTAACATGAAGCTTCCACTAGCCTTTCAATCTCAGCTGCCCATGCCAAACCCCTAGTCCAGTCTAGTCCAGTATAAATATGGTACAGAACCTCTAGCATAGATAGTACTAGTTTAGGACAGATCAAGACAGGATAAGATAGGATAGGACAGGATAGGATACAGGACAGCTAACCTATGACTCTCGTTTCGTTCTCAGTCACCCTCCAGTCAGCTATCAGTTCTCACACACTAAGAGCACCCACACTCCACTCTGTCTATTCCATATCTACCCACACACACACTCAAACTTTTTTTATTACCTTGTCATTTAACTCCCACAACTCATATTCCTCAGAATATTTTTCTCCCTCTCCATTGTAACACTCATCCCATTTTCCTTTCTATCATCTTCCCCAAACTTTTTCTCCTCGGATGTACACATCCCCCGTACTGCATTGTCCCCTCCCCCTGCTGCTATTCCTGATGCCAGGATCACCAACCTCCCACTTCATACTGAGGTCTTCAGACTTTTGTCAACCTCATGAATAACTTTAAGCTGCATGTGATCATCCACCCAACAATTTAGAGTCAGAATTTATTAATATTCTGGATTATGGGAACCTTCATTCACATTCTACTTCAACAATTCCCACTCTTAAGAATAAGGGTACTCTAGATGAGCATTTGATTCTGAAGCTCTAGCAAAATAAAATTCATGGCCAGGCGCGGTGGCTCACGCCTGTAATCCTAGCACTCTGGGAGGCCAAGGTGGGAGGATCACTCAAGGTCAGGAGTTCGAGACCAGCCTGAGCAAGAGCGAGATCCTGTCTCTACTAAAAATAGAAAGAAATTATATGGACAACTAAAATATATATAGAAAAAATTAGCCGGGCATGGTGGCCTATGCCTATAGTCCCAGCCCCCAGGGAGGCTGAGGCAGTAGGATTGCTTGAGCCCAGGAGTTTGAGGTTGCCCTGAGCTAGGCTGATGCCACAGCACTCTGGCTCGGGCAACAGAGTGAGACTCTGTCTCAAAAAAAAAAAAAAAAAAAAGCAAAAAATAAAATAAAATAAAATAAAATTCATGTTCGTAGCCTATCTCTTTCCTATCTTTTTCTAAGAACCAGATGCAGTACAAGGTGACAGATCAGTTATTCAAAAAGTCAGGGAAATAGTCCCCAAAACAATCTCTCTTCCATTAAACAGTATAAATAATCACTTCAAGAAGGCTCCTCCCTCTTTCCAACACAATTTAATCAGTCACCAAAGTCCTGCTGACTTTACCTCCTAAATATTTCTTTAACATTTTTCTTGTTCACTATCCCTACTTCCGTAGAAAATAGATTTGTCTCCTCAAATCTATCCTCCAATTAGCTGGGACAATGGTGTCTCTAAATTGTGAATATGACCATGTCAATTTTCTGATTCAGTGTTGTTCCGGAGAGGAAAAGAATGAATCGTTAAGTAATAGCAAGAAAATGTTATCATTACTTTCAGATATTATAATTGCCTATTGAGAAAATAGAAACAACCCAAGAACTATTATAACTAATAAGAAAAAACAGTAATGTGGCCAGTTAAAAGCACAATATGGAGAAATTAATAGCTTTCTTACATCCAGTAATAGCCAGATACAAAAAATAATAATGAAAGGGAGGTGCCATTCCCACTAGAAAAATAAATTATAAAATACCTAGAAATTCCAGCCTGAGCAAGAGCAAGACCCCGTCTCTACTAAAAATAGAAAGAAATTATATGGACAGCTACAAATATATATAGAAAAAAAATTAGCCGGGCATGGTGGTGCATGCCTATAGTCCCAGCTACTAGGGAGGCTGAGGCAGGAGGATTGCTTGAGTCCAGGAGTTTGAGGTTGCTGTGAGCTAGGCTGACGCCACGGCACTCACTCTAGCCCGGGCAACAGAGTGAGACTCTGTCTCAAAAAAAAAGAAAAAAAAAAACACCTAGAAATAAACTTTAAAATAAATGTGCATAACGTGTATAAGAAAACAAAAACATAAAATTTTGCTTAAAAAAGTAAAAGAAGACTCAGATAAATGGAGATTCAAGCCACACTCCTGGTTAGAGAGATCTGCTATCATAACAATATTAATTGTTCCCAAACTCATCTGTACATTTAATGTAGTTCCATCAAAATTCCAATAGGTGGAAGAAGGCATTGTAGAGACTGCTAGTTTCCTACTCCAATATATGTTCTTCAAACTCTCTTCCTTAGAAATAAAACTTTCACACTTAGCCCGGGTACCTGGTCACTTAGAACAAAGAATACACTTCCAGGCCTCATGACTGTTAGGTGTAGCCTTGGGACCAAGTTCTGCCAATGAGCTGTAAGTACCAGTGTTGTAAGACGGCTACCAGGAAAGCCCCATGAAGGACAGCTGGCATGTCCTGTTTGCCTTTTCATCTCTGCTTACTTCTTTGTCCCGGTGTTATGGCTGGAGCTTGAGCAGCCATTTTAGAACATGAAGTCAAAGCCAAGCGCTGAGGATGGTGAAGCTACAGAATAGAAATTACTGATGTTCTATTAATCATGGGCCCAGCATAGTCTCCCTGGAGCAGGTTTTGCTTGCATGCTAGAGAATGTTTTACTTTAAAAACATAGGAATCTGCTGGTCTCACAAAATGATATAAAAAAGCACCCCAAAATTCAGTGATTTAAAGCAACACTCATTTATTATCATTAATGCATCTGCAAGTTGGCTGATCTAGACCGGACAGGGTGGGGCAGCTCTGCTCCACGTGTCCCTCATCCTCCTCAGACCGGCGGGCTAGTCCAGGCACGCTCCTCGCATGGTGGGGGCAGAGACACCAGACGGCCTGCAGAAATGCACAAGGCCTCTTGTGGCCCAAGATTGGAATTGGCACACTACCACTTCCGCACACATGCAAGAACCAATCACAAAGTTGAGTCCAAAGCCAAGGCTTAGGGAAATATATTTAAGCCACAATAAGGCCATGGGAAGGGTGCAGAAGCAGGAAGCAGTGAAGAACTGGTTCCCATGATGCAGCCTCCCACCAGGCCCTCAGCAAGGATCATCGCCAGCTCACGATAAAATCTATGATTTTCATTGCCAACAACCTTGAAAAATTTCCTGCTACTTCATAAGACATTTGACCATGTCAATTAAGAATGTCAATCAAGGCAGGGCACGGTGGCTCACACCTGTAATCCCAGCACTTTGGGAGGTCAAGGAAGAAGAATTACTTGAGCCCAGGAGTTCAAAACCAGCCTGAGCAACATAGCAAGACTCTGTCTCTACCAAAAATAGAAAAAAAATAGCCAGGTGTGATGGTGTAGTCCCAGATACTCGGAAAGCTGAGGTAGGAGGATCCCTTGAGTCCAGGAGTTTGAGGTTGCAGTGAGCTATGATGATGCCACTGCACTCGAGCCTGGGTGACAGAGTAAGACCCTGTCTAAAAAAAAAAAAAGAATGTAAATCCGTATCCACATGGAATTGCAAAATTGAACCTAGGAGCACTGGAGGTGAACATGAAATCCACTGGTCGTGGAAGTGGTACCACTGGGACTCTAAGCCCACACATAGAACTGTGGCAAGAATGTTGGTCACAATAAAGGGGCCGAGATAAGGGCCGTGTGTATTAGGAGCTAGTCTATTTGCTCCCTGCAAGGCCCTTACCAGAACATCAGAGGCAGACGGTGACCGACAGTATCATCTAAAGGCTCCAATTTGCTTCTATTACTCAGTGCTATTTATGAGGGAGGTTAACATGTTTAAATATGTGATTTTGATAGTCTTACAAAAACAAATATAACTTAATGGTAATCATAAGTACTGGAATATTTATGGTGCTTTAAATGTCTGGTTTATTGATGCTATGACTAAAAGAATTGCTAACGAAGAATGTTTCAGTCATATAATATTGTAAAAAACATGTCATTTAAACTATAAATCTTTACAACACAAACAGCAACTGTGTAATTTGATGGTATATATTGTATTCATAACCACTCTTTGGTCACTAGTTAGAAGAAAATTATGAATATATTTTCTGGATCCACCAATCCTACAGATGCCTTTGATTAATTTTGCTATGAAGAAAGCTAAATTTCTTGACCTTATGTTGTACACCATAAATAGATACAACTTTTATTTGTCAATTAAAAAATGAATTTTAAAAAAGAAAGCTAAATTTCAAAACACTTGGTGTTCCTGATTCCTTTCAACACAACTTAGTCCTAGTACTTCCAATAAAGCTTTTTCTCTCTTTCCTCTTCTTCCCTGTTCACATCTATAATCACTAAAGATCACGTGGCGGAAGACAGAAGGGAGAGAAAGACACTGCTCTGAAAAACTAGGTGGCAGAATCCTTCTAAGAGAGAAAGATCTTTTAAAATAACACCTTGATTGACATTTAATTATAGAAAAATCTCTCTTAAGAGGAGTTTGGGATAAGCCAGGAGAGAAGTCAAGAGAAGTAAATTGCTCTACATAATAAATAAGAAGTGTTTGTGGACCGGATAAAGGGAGTCTGAGAACAGGGTAGAAACTGATGTTGGAGACAAAGGAAGATGTAGACAGAGAAGGCAGGTCTCCCAAATTGAAAGCATCATAAATACCCCTATACTTATTATTATCATTAAGTTATATTTGTTTTTTAAGACTATCAAACTGACATATTTAAACATGTGAACCTCCCTCATAAATAGCACTGAGTAATAGAAGCAAATTGGAGCCTTTAGATGACAGTGACAGTCACCGTCTGCCTCTGACGTTCTGATAAAGGCCTTGCAGGGAGCAAATAGACCAGCTCCTAATACACACGGCCCCCATCTGGGCCACTTGAATATGACCACCGTTAGATTTGCCCAGGGTGGGAACCTGAAAAGTATGTATAGGACGTAAGGCGGTTAATGGAAAACTTAGTGATCAAAAGCCGCAGGAGAGTCCAGAGATGGTAAATCTAACTCTGACCACAGACAGCCCCAGTGACGCGGCATTCCTATTCCCCCTGATAAGGACGAAGCTACCCTCCCTCCCCTATCTCTGCAGGCGTTGATCACTCCCTCTGGAAAAACCCTCTATAAAACCCAAGGCTTTCCCCTCTCTCGTGGTGGATGCTTTTTTCGGCCTCCACCCATCTGCACCCAGGCGCTCAAAATAAACAGCATTTTGCTACACATGAGGCTTCGTGTATCTCCTTCTCAGCTCCAGACCTAACACCCACCATTCTTGCTATGTGTGGGCCTAGAGTCCCACGGGTACCACTTCTACAGCCAGTGGATTCCATGCTCACCTCAATGCTCCTAGGTCAATTGTGCACCTCCATGTGGATTAACATTCATCAAACAGACCAGAGAAGAGATGGCTATGGGGGAATTCAAAGTGGGCATGGCTGTCTGTCTTGAAGAACAGGGACAGCTAATATTCTATTTAGAATTACCCTCTGGCCACCGCACCTGGGCTATATTTTAATTTTAAATAAAATTGTTTTATAAAGATGTAAGTAGGCCAGGTACGGTGGCTCACGCCTGTAATCCTAGCACTCTGGGAGGCCGAGGCAGGAGGATCGCTCAAGGTCAGAAGATTCAGACCAGCCTGAGCAAGAGCGAGACCCCGTCTCTACTAAAAAATAGAAAAAAATTAACCGGACAACTAAAAATATATAGAAAAAATTAGCCGGACATGGTGGCGCATGCCTGTAGTCCCAGCTGCTCGGGAGGCTGAGGCAGGAGGATTGCTTGAGCCAGGTGTTTGAGGTTGCTGTGAGCTAGGCTGACGCCACGGCACTCTAGCCTGGGCAACAGAGTGAGACTCCATCTCAAAAAATAAAATAAAATAAAATAAAATAAAATAACAATGTAAGTATATCCCAAATATTGCCTGGAACATATTCATGCTAAAAAATTTTGTATTTATTATTTGCTAAATCTAGCAACCCTAAATGCAAGCCTCCTCTACACAAGAATCCTCAGCTCTATTGTAAAGAGTATTTTTCTTTTTAATTTGAATTGAGGTTTCAAACTAGTGTTATTAAAATTCATTAAATATACCTTCCTACCTTCCAGCATACAGAAGGACCTGGGAAATTCCAGACAACTGACAAATAGGCAAATGATTCAAATTACCTTATCACTAGCTAGTAATCAACAATAACCCAGCCATCCACCACTAAGCACATTTTCTATTTGCCATGTCTTTTTAGTGTGGTTGCGATACTTTAAAATGAAGACTATTGTCCCAGTGACTTTTGTTTCCTGTGCTACAGAAAGAACAAAAAGTAAAAGCTCAATGTAGTCTTCCTTTTGACATTATAGACAGATTAGATGCCCTGAACACCCCTTTCAATTGAATCAACTAAAATGCAGGCTAAAATGTGTTTTAAAATTTTTTTTTTAATGTATCACTGAGCTAGTCCAAAAGAATCTATACAGTCCAAAAATAAAATGAGAGCAGGAACCCTGAGTGGTACACAGGGGTTTGTGTTAAACCCTCAAGACCTGGAAACACGCTTAAAACTTCATAGTACAGAGGCAGAAAAGGTAAATCCCAGGTACCACCCAAGGTAGGAAATCAAATGGGAGACCCCTTCACAAAGCAGAAATTGCAAAGGGCTACACCACAAAATTAAAAGTAATGAAAAATAAACACCTCCATACAGCAAGAGACAATCTGCCTCCACTTTGGTCCTGGGGGGAAGGGAATAACAGTATTTTTCTTTAGATCTCATAACCACAGAGGGCTCTCATGGGGTTGGTAGTCTAAATTCACACTAATTCCGTGGCCCAAAAACTCAAGCAGAAAATTTGAAGGAACCCCAGGGGATTTTCTGCAAGAGAATGATGACAACAGCGGGGGCTGGGCGAGTGGTGCATCTGTAGTCCTGGCTACTCGGAAGGCTGAGGTGGGAGGATGGAGGAGGGTCGCTTGAACCCGGGAGCCTGAGGTTACAGTGAGCTGTGATCCGGCCTGGACAACATGGTGAGACCTAGTCTCTTAAAAAAAAAAATGGTGGAAAAAAAAAAAGAAAGAAAGAAACAAGAAGAATAATGATGGCAGCAGCCTGAAGTTATTGAAGCTCCCCAAAACTCATCCTGAAAACCAAACATGACAACGGAAAATATTTCTGGCAAACTAAAGAAAGAAAGAAAGAAAAATAAATAAATAAATAAATAAGGATTTTGCAGGTTAAAAATCTATGCAATTTATATTTTCCACAGTGAGATACTACTCACATCCACTAGGATGGCTGTAATAAAAAATATAATAATAAAGACAGTAATAAAAAAGAAAAGGAAGAGGAAGACTCCCTCCAAGTGGAGACCCGGACCCAGGAACCACACCTGAGAACAACGGGTGGAACTGAGAGGGGTCCTCACAGACTCCAAGTCATGGTGCAAAAGCTCCACGTGGCCATGAGAGAAGATCAGCAGCAGGACAGTCATCTCAGCCTTTCAAATCTCAGAAATAGGCAACAATTTCCTGCCAGTGCCTCCCACTGGCAAACCCAGCAGAAGTCAGCTGACAGGGGAACCTGTGAAACAAGGCTGTTAGGTGTCAACTTCCTCCGTTACAGAGCAAGGCAGGCAAATGGCCAGCACAGCCATCCTTTTCCTTACTGCCATGACCGTGGAAGCCCTTGTCAAGGAGTGACAGTGAGCAGAGCCTCTGCTGAGCTACATTGAACTTGTACTGTGGTAAGCCACTGAGATTTTGAAGTTGTTTGGTTCTACAACACTACCTTGGTTTGCCTTCACAGGCACAAAAAATTTGGTATCAGAAACTGGATTCTGCTCTAACAAAAAACCCTCAATAT
The DNA here is from genome assembly GCF_041146395.1 of Eulemur rufifrons. Lineage (NCBI taxonomy): Eukaryota > Metazoa > Chordata > Mammalia > Primates > Lemuridae > Eulemur > Eulemur rufifrons. Next base: position 116,361,213 of record NC_090990.1, on the reverse strand, counting down.
GTGACATTGCCTCAGTCGTTGGTCAGGAGCAGGGATCTATAATTAGAGACTAGAATGGTGACCTATTTTATACAGTGGGAAGCATTTGGTAAAATTGTCATTATAGTAACCTGGAAGGCAGATCATATATCTGGGAAATTTTTATCTAGGGGAAGAGTACAGAAAACAAAATGTTAGTTATATGTTTTGGGTACAATTGGCTGCGTTCAACAAGAAGCCACAGGGCCAATATGAGTTCGGCGAAGATTTGGCTGACTTTCAGAAAGGAGGAAGGAGAATTCCACAAATTCAGTGAAGAAGGCAACTGCTTCTCAACCCCAAACAGTAAAAGATGACAGGAAGTTTGGGCACAAAAAAAGCCAATTAAAACTCAGTTTAGGGGCAAAATTCTGGGCAAGGGTATGGACATCTGAATTCAGAGATAAATACCTTCAAATTGATTAAGGTGGTTGGGCATAGAGGTTAAAGGTTGAATTAGCAGTGTTGGTAACCAATAAATCTTTTCATTGGAAAAGTGGATCAGGGAAAAGATATTGTATCTGGGATTTGGGGCTGTTTAAAATACAAGTTTTATACACACATACACATTTTTTTTCCCTCATGTTTGCAAAAGAGAAGGATAAACCAAAACTTTAAAAAAATAATTATAGGAAGGAGGAGGGGACAGTGTTAGAAGCAAGATTTATCTCAATATATCTCATTACATGGTTTGATTTTTTAATCATATAATTGTTTTGTATATTTCAAAATATATAATGAAGTTAAAAAGCAATCCCTAGAAATTTAACATAAACTGAAACAAATGAACTTAATTATATGTCAAATTGGTTACATAACAGACAAAAGTATTCTTTCAGGTGACCTTAGAATAATTGTATTTTGATTGTAATTATTTAGTGGAATATATTCTAAGGACAAATAAGCATGCAAAGAAATCTTAAACCTCATTCAATAGTCTTACTGTTAGTACACTATTTGCTATTATTATTTTGAAACTAATTAATATATTCTATAGGATAAAGCAAATAAGAACTCATATTAATATTGTTAGGAACCAAAATTTTCACCATAAGTTTAAAAAAATACAAGTTAGAAACTCAAAAAAGTAAAAACCCTGGGTGTTAAATTGGAATTGAAACTATCAGTTTGAACTCAGATTCTTTATGTTGTCAAAAACACATTTTTCTTAGCTGCGCCCCTGAAATTACCTGAGGGCAACAATATTTTAGTAACAATAAGCACTGTTTGCACCCTGATTGTGGCCTGCTAATATTATTCCTCATCAAAGGAAACTGGGCCCCTTGGAGGTACAGCTGATTTCAGGCCTGAGACAGGAAATATAAAGATACTAAGAGGACATTATGAACAATTTTTTGTAAATTTGAAAGTCAGTGGAAAGATATCAATCACTAAGGGGAAGATTCCTTACCAACAATAACTGAAGAAGTAGAAAACCTGAATATTCTTATAAACATTAAATTTAATAAACATTTTAAAACCTTCCCACAAAGAAAACTAGACCCAGAGAGCTTTACAGGCAAATTGTAGCAATCATTCAAGCAAAAAATAGTTCTAATCTTACATAAACTCTTCCAGAGGACATGAAAAGAAGTAAATCAAATTATCAGGCTACCATTATAATTCCATACACAAACCAGGTGAAGATAGCACAAGAAAGGAAATTTATCACCCAAGCTGGGCTCAACTCAGGAACACAAATGTAAATATCCTAAGGAAAATATTAACACCCTAAATCCCCAAACACATAAATGATACTGCAACATGATCACATTGGTTTTGATTTAAAATTAAGCATTAGTTAACCTAAATGATTATTTCAATTGATATAAAAGGCATTTAATAAAATTCAATATTCATTCATGATTAAAAAAACTCTTAGCAAACTAGAAATAGAAATTCTCCAACTTAGTAAAGAGCATCTAAAAACAATCAATAGCAAACTTCATACTTAAAAGGAGTGCTTTCAGCATTTCACTGTCAAGCACCGCTGGGCACTGTACATGGATGTCCATTTACCACTACTTCTATTTAACATTGCACTAGAGATCTTAGCCTATACAATAAGACAAGAAAAATATTCAAGAAAATAAAATTAAACTAGAATTTGAAGGGGGAAAATGTGTCAATATTTGCAAATCATATTATTATCTACATATAAATCTAAAAACAGCTACTAAAAGTTAGGGTTAATAAATAAGTTTAGTAGTTGTTATCTACAAAGTCCATATGAAAATGTCAATTGTATTGCTCTACACCCTCAACAGAGTCAGAAATCATAATTTTTAAAAAGACATATCTAAGATACTTTTAAAATATATACATACATTTAGCTATGGAGAGAAAACTAACAAAAGATGTAAAAACTTTTACATAAAAAAATATAAAGCTTTATTGGTAGGACTTTGTGAAAGACCTAAACAAATGGAGAGATATGCCATATTCTTGGATAGAAAGATTTAGTATTATAAGGAAGTTAATAAATTGATCTTTAGATTTGCTTACATACTTTTAGATTTCCAAAATATTACGCAGAGAAACATACAAAAGGAAAACAACCACAAAGAATAGTTAACACAAATTTCAGAGTAGTTACCTTTGGGTGGGGGACTGGGAGGTGAATTATATTGTGAGGGGGATCCCAGGAGGCTTCTAAGATTTAGAGATGTTCTGTTTCTTAAGATGAGACAGGTTACTGTTTGACTATTTTTATTATACCATTCATTTGAGTTTTATATACATTTAACTGTATATTTTTAGAGATTTAAAAAATAAGAATATTAATAATTTGTCTAAACTATCCACTTGCTTAGAAAATTTTTGATAATGTTATGCCATTAGATTTGTAAGTACCAGGAGGATGGACACTAGATCTTGTTCTCCAGCCCATTTTCCATCATCTAGTATAGTATCTGGAATGGAAAAATAGCTCCATAAATATTTTTTAATGACTGCACAAACAAAGCCTCACTAATTCTCTATAATGGCATACATCCAAGCCAAACCCAATTATTCTCATCCTCAGCACTGTGCTTTTCATGTTCATGTATCTGTAAGCCCTGCTGGTATCCCTATTATTTCCTGCCCACTGTCTCCTGGATTTCCTTTCTACTGAAATGCTTGACTCACTTCTTCATATATGTTTAATGAAGTTGTCAGCAAAACCCTTTAGCATCAGTCAGCCTGGCTTGTGTTTCACATACGTTCTTATTAGCATGCCTAATTCTATTTCCAGAAAACACAGTTAATTAAACAACCAAATCTGTGAGTATGGCCCAGCACCACTCGTGGCATTTAGTTTGTATTTATACACCAAGGGAAAATGGGGAACCCAATGCTTTTCCTGGGATTTGAGTAACACGCCGAGAGCACCAGGGGCTTTCTTGGAGGTCAAAAGACATTGAGAAGGTGGTCAGAGCACTGAGAAAGATTAGGCTCTGACATGAGCAGTAACAATGACAGGAGCCCATGCACAGCCGACCCTAGCAACAAACTCATGAGCCCACCCTGAGACTCAGGGCTCTGGGCTCAGTCCCTGTGAAAAGTTGCCACAGCACAGATTATTTCTTCTCAAGAGGTTATTGATTTTTCTTTTTTTAAGAGACAGGGTCATGCTCTATCACCAAGGCACTACAACCTCAAATTTCTCAGCTCAAGGGATCTGCATGCCTCAGCCTCCTGAGTAGCTGGGACTACAGGTGAATGCCACCATGCTTGGTTAATTATTTTTTTAATTTTTTAAATTTTTATAGAAACAAGGTTTCATTATGTTCCTCTGGCTTGTCTTGAACTCCTGGCCTCAAGCAATCCTCCCACCTCAGCCTCCCAAAGTGCTGGGATTACAGGTGTGAGCCACCATACCTGGCCTATTGCATTTTTAAAAGAACCTTATATTACCATCCATACCTCCCAGGGCTCATGCTCACAAGTGACTTGTCTTCTGGTGATCTTGCTCAGTACCACCAAGCAACTTAAGGATTTCCACACTGTTCTGGGAGGAACCAAGAGTCTGGGGAAGATGAGGCAGCGTTGACCCACAGCCAGGCTAGGCCACTCACAGACAGCCCCAGAGAACACCTGACTGTATCAGAGGCTTCTCCTGCAACGCCTCCCCACCCTACCCTCCAGGGTCCAGTTCTACCTGTGTAAGTTGACTTCCTGCCATAGTCCCAAAACTCCCCAGGGAAGACATGCAAATTAAACTCTAAATGTGATTCTGAGTTAATTAGATGTATTAATGTAATAAATTCCGAGTAGGAAAATAAACTTAATAGAATTCTAATTCTTGGGTCTCAAATGCTTCCCAAGGCAATTTATGACAGAATCATAAAATTGAGGCAACTTCCTGGATTCTAAGAGCATGTCTTTCTCAAAATAGCACCAGAAGTTGATGGCCTTGGTGACAAGGAAGTCGGGGGAAATCACTTTGCCTGACAATCAGGCTGCCTTCTGGATTCTGCCTTGTGCACCCTGAAGAGGTGTGACTAACAGCACATCATACAACCTCTCAGCCTCACTTTTCTCATCTGTAAAATGGGAATCCCATGGCCTTCCTTCTAGAGTTGTTGAGAGGGTTAATTATATGACATATATAAGATGAGTTTGCAGGAGACCAGAATATGCCTCTGAAAAATATGCCACTTTGGCACAAGGATTATTTGATCTGAAGATAGCTGAGAAGAGGCAGATACAAGAAAAGCTCCCTGCCCTCCTCCTATTTGCCTAACAGCAGGCTGTAAATTTACAAGGGTGTCCCTTCTCCCCTCTGTACCAGGAAGGACAAAAGTTAATCACCAGAGACAAATTTAAACACTTACCAGCCTGAAGATGGCACCAGAGGAATCTACATAACAAACTTTACTAAATAGGCTTCATCTACCATTGGTTCACCATGTATTTGCCATCCCACAATTTGCTTTCCCTAGAAACTCGAGGTCCTTTTCCTCTGTCTATCACTTCTCTAAAGATGTATTGTTCCTTTGCTAAGATACTATATAAACTCAAGTTCTAACCAAGCCTTTGAGTTGCTCATCTCTGGGTACTCCCATGTGTTATATGTGTGATACCCATGTTAATAAACTTCTGTTTGGGCTGGGCGTGCTGGCTCACGCCTATAATCCTAGCACTCTGGGAGGCCGAGGTGGGAGGATAGCTTGAGATCAGGAGTTCGAGACCAGCCTGAGCAAGAGTGAGACCCCGTCTCTACTAAAAATAGAAAGAAATTAGCTGGGCAACTAAAAATAGAAATTATTAGCTGGGTGTGGTGATGCATGCCTGAAGTCCCAGCTACTCGGGAGGCTGGGGCAGGAGGATCGCTTGAGCCCAGGAGTTTGTGGTTGCTGTGAGCTACGCTGATGCCACAGCACTCTAGCCCAGGCAACAGAACGAGATTCTGTCTCAAAAAAATTAACAAATAAATAAATAAATAATAAACTTGCGTTGTTCTTCTCTTGATAATCTGTCTTTTGTTATAGGGGCCCACATAAGAACTCAGAAATGTAGAGGGAAAACTATTTTTCTTCCCGTATAGGTTACACAGAGTAGGTACCCAATAAACTACAGCTACCCATCAATATTATCACTATTATTCTATTCCATTTTCACAGGCCTCTAGGCCTTCCCCCTACACGCTATACCCCTATACCCCCGACCCCTATTTTCCCAGAAGTGCTCCGTAAGACTAAATGTTGACTCTAGAATCAGAACATCCTGGGTTCTAATCCTGATTCTGCCAACTAATAGGAGTACAACCTTAAGCAAGCCACGTATCTTCTCTAAAATTCCATGGACTAATAATAGTACCCACCTCAAAAGGTCCTGATCAGATACTTCATGGAAACTGGCTAGTGCCGTGCTCAGTAAACAATAGTCATTATTATTACCTCCTCAATTCCTCAACTCAAATCCCTGCTATCCCAGTGCTGATTATCTTCTCTAGGATTTGGAAAGAGATTACCTTTCAAAACCTGTAATTTATACTAAGAAATAAATTGTTAAAAGATTTAGCCCTAAGAGTAAGTTGTTAACCAAGACAAATCTCTGATTAGTGGGGATATTGGAAAGATATTTTGAACAGGAGGATCTCCCTAGCTCTTTGGTCCCTCTCTCCATACCCACATGTTTTACAGCAGTTCAGTAATTTCTGAGATGAGCCCCACACCCGCTCTGAACTCTCAGAGACCAAAAAGAGTGTTTCTGTTCATATTCTTAAAAGAGTAGAACAGTGTAAGGTTATTAAGCAATTATTTCCTGGATGCAATTCCCTCTTCAAATATATATTTTTTTGGCTGTTGCTCCCTCTTAATTTGGCAATTTAACATCTCTAATTAAAGATACTTCTGTAACCCAGAATCACTATGAGTTTAATTTGCATACCCACCCTGGGGGCTTATATTTCTAGGACTCACTTTGCACGGGTAGCCCTGTGCCTTGTGGGAAATGGGATGTGGGAGGGAGGTTTGAGGCTATTTAAGGGCAGGTTGATCTTGCTGAGTAGCAACAGTGACTCTGAAAGTACTTTTCCTTTGTAGTAAAATTTCTTAACACACGTGTTATAAATTAATTGGAGAATTATCTGTTACTGACTTCCCGCCATATCTCTCTCTCTCTCTCTCTCTCACACACGTACACGCACACACACACGATTATTACCTTCATGTTACTGGAATTGGTCACCACAACATAACCGGGACCTAGCATCATACCATCTACCTAGTGTACACTTAACAAATATTTGTTGAATAAATGAGCAAATTTAAAGTTTCCTATAGAAAGAGATTCTTTATGCCCCTCTTCCCTTGGGAATAAATCCAACTGTTCGTTTGGGATTTTAGGAGCCAATAGTTCAGAACATTGAGGGGGAAAAGGAGGAATCAGACTTCTTTATTACTGATATAACTGGTGGAAGCATGTGGCTTAGATGTGTAGCTACAATGGACTTCCTAATACTTACCCCCAGGTAAAATGGACTCCCTGACATCCATCCGTTAACCCAGCTGCACAATCTGAGACCTCCCTGACTGGGTCAGGCCACATTGTATATGGCAGAAAGCAGAGCAAAATAAGTCTGTTCTGTGGACAGGTGACTCCAAAAAGGAGTAGGAAGGGGAGGATAGCTGAGTCACACATGCTCAGCATTGGACTCTCAGCTGAGTCCACTCTGCTTCCTTCTGAGCTCAGGGCCCACCCTCTTCCTCTGTTCTCCTGAGGTTGAACCATGACCTACAGGGCACCCTTGACCAAGGGTCAAAGACAAGCTGATGCCCAGGCAAAACCTGGAAAAACCACCATTAGCCCCAAGCCTGGTTCTTGGTGGACCACACAGAGCAAGTGTAAAGTGGCGGACAGTAATTCCTAACAAGCATCCACACAGTGTCATGTAGTAGAAAGGGTGTGAAATTTGCAGACAAGGCTGAAACAGAAGCAAGTCCTATGATTGGCCATGTGGACAAAGCCATCTCTCCATGTGAACTGCTCACCTTGGGACTATGCATAAGAGAACATAAACTTCTGCTTTCTTTAATCGACTACATTCAGGGGCCTCTTTGCTGAAGTAGCTTTCTCTTGCCCTAGGTAATACAATGTAGGTATGTGCAGTGTGTATGGAAGAAAAAGATCTGGAAGAATATACATAAAACTCATAGTAGTGGGTTCCTGTAGGCAGAGAGATAGGTTTGGGATGGGTGACTCTGATAGTGATTGAGAAATAAAATCCTAAGCCTCCCAACTGAATAAATGGGCCCCTGCTTAGCCAGGAGGACCCTGAGGAAATCTTACAACTGAAATCTCAGCCATGACAGGACAAGAGGTCAGACACGCCTCCTTGTTGAACCGCCATGAATAGAAGTTCCAGAGGCAGGAAAAGCCACGTACCCAGGGCAGTTCAGGCAGGCACATGCAAAGAGATGAAACAAGAGCCACCGTTGTTTGCGGGACTCTAGATGTGGACGTAGAAAATGGGGTATCAGACTAGAGGCATCAGAGGCCAGAACAGGAAGGGCCTTGAGTGCCTTGTTCCAGAACTTCACCCTGGCAGCAGTGTGTGCGGATGAAGGGAGGGGGCTTGAAAGCAGAAAGAGGAGGAGGAGGAGGAGGCTGTTGCTGAAGTTGGAGTAACGAGCACAGCAAGGGCAATGGGCACCCAGAAGAAAGAATACGGAGGAGGCAAAATCCAAAGTATGCATTGGATGTGCAGGAAGGAAGAACCAGAGGAGCTGAGGGTGGCGGTCAGGTTTCTAGCTGGTGTGACTGGTTGTGCCCCGAAATACAAAGTTTAGGAGGAGAGAGGTGGACAGCGGGCCCGTTCCTAAGGCCCAGGTAATAACAAGCCAGCCGACTCCTGTGGCCAGGTCTGAGGCTGAACACCGGGGTGGCATTGCCAGATCCTGCAGGGGCACACTGATGGGCAGGAGTGGGGAGAGCAACTCCTAGCCTCTGCTCTCCATAGAGCCCTGGAAATGGCAACCACTGGCTGGTGATCAAGCGCCTACATGTGCCCCAGAATGGCCTAACCCCACATCTAAGCTCAGCCGTATCTTTCACAAGCATTTCCATTGAAACCTTACGGGCTACAAGTACTGCAGAGATAAAGGATGGAAATGTGTTATCCCGTGATACCGTATTAGAGCCCTGGTATCTGTGTGCTTAATCTTTAATATTTTCAATTAAATCATGAGGAAATAATTACGCAAACCATAATTTCACCATCCACAGGGAAATGATTAGTTTATTATCCTTGAGAGGTTTGTACCAGGGCATCTAAAAGCTGTAGATAAGGAGCTAATTTAATTTTGGTTCTCTTTTCGCTAAGATTTCTTACTCGGGGGTAATATATACAAAATAGGGAAAACATGTGAGGTCTCTTGGTCAAGAATATTAGCATGATTATTAATAATTTGAAATGTGACTTTCATACGGTTTTACTTCTTAAGTCTCCAAAGTTCTTTCACACATACTATCTTATTTATTCTTAAAGATAAAAGAAGTAAGCAAAAAATTCCAAAAACAAAGCACCCAAATTATACTGGAGGCAAATTATACTTTGGGAAGAGTCTGATTTTCATATGTACACACTGCCAAACTTACCACAATTTGAATCATAGAACTTTACTGCTCCAGGAAATCATTCTGCAGAACTCCACCTACTTGAGAAGCGGGACAGTGACATTTCAGAGCAGAGGGACAACGTGGTGATGATCACAGAGCTGGTCAGGAGCAGGGCGGGCACCAGAACCCAGGTTCCTACCCCTGGATCCAGCACTCTCTCTCCCCAGGCCCTTACTACTTCCCCTGGCTGTCACCCAGCCATCTTTTTAAAATCAGGTTTCAAATTTAAAAAAAAAAAAATCTAAATTGTAATTATCCATATCCAAGCTGATCTCTCTTATGGCAGCTCTACCTACTGGCTTTAACCTCTCCTCTCCACTGGTTTTTCTCAAGTTCACAAACATACCACACTTAAAAAAAAAAAAAAAAAAGCATGCCTTTGATCATGCCTCCCCTCCCTTCAGAGCCAAGCTTTGTGAAAGAATGTCTACCCTCGGGCCCTCTTCCTGCCCTCCCATCCTTGCCTCAGCCCACTGCAGCCGCCCACTGAACTCTTCTCACTGAAGCCACTCAAGACCTGAGGCCTTCCCGGCTGCCTTTGCTACACGGGACAGGGTTGGTCACTCCTTGCTTTTTGAAACTCTCATACCCCAGCTACAGTGACACCAGCTCTTCGGCGCTCCCTCCCTTCTCAGTCTCCCTAATTGGCACTCTGCTTTTATGAGCCAGCAGGGCCGTGAGGCACGGGTTGATGAGTCTGGCAAGGGGCAGAAGAGAGGCACAACTGTCCCCAGATGTGGCTCCTCCCATCTTGCATCCACAATCTCAACTCAGAAATCTTGCTCTCCTCCTTCCATGTATTCATCCAACAAATATTTATCAAGCACCAACCATGTGCCAGACCTGACGTGCTGGAGATACGGACGTGAAAGGTGAGGGCTTAGCCGCTGCCCCCAGTCCGTCCCCTCCAGCCCATCCACCCTGTGGAAAGAGGCAGCGTGCTTTGCCCTTTGACGAAATCCCCCACTGTTCTCTTACTGAACCCAGCGCCGTGGCACAGCCTGCGACTGGTATTAATCCATCTTTCTGACCAAGTTCCTGCCATTCTCCCCCGTGAGCACTCCAGTCACCCAGCGCAACTTTGCAATCTCCCGAGACACACTTTTCCTGCCTCCTTGCCTTATACATATGCTGTCCCCTCTCTCCCGAACACCCTTTGCTTCTCTTCTTTGTGTGGCAATATTCTCCTCATCCTCCAGAGACTGAGCACAAATTTTATCTCCCCTCTGATGCCTTGTCGACAGCCCTGCCTGTCTTTCCAATAGCTGGTTGAACAAACTCTCACTACAGCACTTACCACTTTGTACTGAATGGTTTTCTCCCGGCAGCCTTCCCAGTGGACTGTGAGTTCTGAGAACAAAACATCTTATTTACCTTGGTGTGTGCCTCAGGCCCAGCGAAGCCTCTGGCAGACAGCAGGCATCAACAAAAGCTTTGTGAATTAATTGCTATATCTTCAGTGGTACCATGGACACTACGGGCTTCTGTGTCCCCATCAACATTCAATATTTTCTGAGTTGATTTCATGTTCTTTACAATTGTCTGCATCTTGCTACTTCTTTCTATTCTATTTATGTGCTCCAAGTGGAAAAGATAAAACTTGACTTCTTTTCTTATCCCTCAGGCTCCTCTTTATTAAGTTGAAACCAAAATATTAAACCACAGAAAGACTTGGTTCAAGCCCCTCCTATGGATGGCAAAGAGGGCGGATTTCCTTTCACTGGATTTGATTTATTCCTTCATAATGGAATAAAAATTAACTTCACGGAAATAGTACATACAGCCAGAGGTAATTCAACGACTAATGAATGAGATATTGCATAACAAAACAGCTTAATTGGCCATTCTTAACTTAAAAGGCACAGCCTCTGTATTTTACAATATTTAATTTCCTTTCATTCTTCCCAAGCTTGTCACTGTGTAATAATTACTCCATGGCCCTCTTTGAAAACCAAGCCTTCCGCTCATCCCATTCCTTCCCTTTTAAGTGACCACACCCACCTACCCTAGACTTCAAGATTCAACTGTAATAAAAAGTCACCGGACAAAAATGCAGGTCACCGCTCTGCCTCCAGGATGCCCCCAGGTCCCGGCGGCTCCCCCGACCTCTCCTGTTTGGCGTGGGGTTGGGGACACTTTCAGTAGCATGGGTTGGTGACTCGGTGTGGACTTACTGACCAGCCAGCCTTGGCATCCGCCACGATGGAGCTTCCAGCTCTGCCTTCACGCTGCTCGCCCAGGGCCAGCCGGAAAGCAGGGCTGCCTCGGGCCTGGGGGGAGCCCCACCATGGCAGGGGAGGGGACTGACGCGTGTCAGCACCGCCTCACACCTCACTCCTGCCACTGTTACTGGGCCTTCCTTCCTTCTCGCCTTTCAAACACTGCCATCACCAACTTCCCTCAAATCTTCGCTTAGTGAAGCTCTGCACCCTCCCCTTCTCCTCCCCTTCCCCCTCAGCGTCCATCCACTTCCTCCCCTTCGCCATGCCCGCACACAGACCACCCCGTGAAACCGACCGTCCTGCCATCTGACCACTTATGCCCTGTTGTCAACATTTTCTCCACTGTCCTGGTCACTCCCTCTCATTCGTTAAAGACTTCAGGTAGCTGCGTCATCACCCCAAACTGTTTCTCTGTCAGATTTATAACTCAGAATCCCTGTCTGGCCCAACTCTCCCCTTCTAATTTACTTGCCAATCATTCCCACCACCCTTGTTTAAATTCCTTGGGACCTCCCATCCACGGAGCCTCACGTTTCTCTAAGTGGCCGGCCCCTTTCCCCCTTACTCTGCTTTTGTAACCCTCCTGCCCCTTGAACAAACTTCAATGGCCCCTGCGTAATCCTCCCCCTTAATTAACTACTTGACTCCCTTAATTAACTACTTGTTTCCTCAAAATGGTGGATTTTCTGCAAGACAAAGCAGCTGAGATTCTGAAGTCCCCAGGGCAGGATGTCTGTCCTTTTGAAAATTCCTTTCTTCCTTGGCAATCCTGTTGTTTCAGTAATTGGATCTTTGTGCTATGAGCAACTGGACCTAGACCGAAACCTCTTGCAGTTTCAACAACACTTTGAGTCGATGTCTCTGACTTCAGATTCCCTCTCCAGTGCCCCCAATCTCATCTCCCTTCCCTTCTGTGTTTCCATAGCACCAGCCCATTAAACCCTGGGCCAATCAAGCTCTCTGCTCTCTGTGCTTCCACCGTGGATATCATTGCTGCAGGAGAAAACAGGAATAGTAGAGCAGGATTTTCTTTCCTGTCACCTGCTTCTTTTCTTCCTCTCCTTCCCCTAGTGACCTCCACAGAGTGAAAGCCATGGTCAGTTCTCAGTCCTCATCTTACCTGGGGTGGACTCCAACCAGTCCCATTCTTCGGTTTTCCTCCGACCTCCCTGGCTGCTGCGTCTCAGCTCCTTCACTGCTCCCGCCTCTCTCTGGCCACTTGCTAGAGGGGTCCACCATCATCCTTGTCCTTCTCCTTACCTAACCTCACTCCTTAGATGATCATCTGACTTTACGGCTTTCAATACCATCTAGATGCTGATGGCTGAGAAATGTGTATGTCTAGCCTAGACTGGCCCCTGAGTTCCAGAACTGCCTACCTGTATTTTTAACAAGGATAGTTCATGAGCATCTTAAATTTCATGTGTCCAAAACCCAATTCTCCATCTCCCCACTCTGCCCACCTTGTTATTCATGCCATTTTCCATCTCATTTAAAGGTAACTGCATCATTCTGCCTTTCTTGAGTCAAAAATTGAGAGTCATCCTTTACTCAACAATTTCTTTTAAACCCCTGTCCAATCAGTCAACGAATCCCGTCAGCTCCCCCTCCTGGTCTCCTCTACCTTGGAGGGAGCTGGAAAACATTGTCCTTTATTTATAGCCCTTCAATCCCAGCCATGAATAACCATTGGAAGGCAATCAGTGGTCAGAACGAAACCAGTTTGCAGTGGTTCTCAACCTTGGCTGCACGTTAGGATCACCTGGGGGGACTTTAAAACACTGACGCCTGTGTGCCACCCCCAGATCTGATTTAATCAGTCTGGGGCATGACCTGAGGTTTTTAAAAACCACCCTCAGCTCCCACCCAGGTGGTTCTAATGTTCAACCAAATTTTCTGGCGTCTATTAGAGCTTAAAAAAGACCTGGTGAAAATCATTAGTTTTAATCAATGTTTAAATGTCAAGTAGATGTAGTATCACACACTAGAAATAATATCCCCTAAACAATAATATAGATAGTCCCCTACTTAACGATGGTTCAATTTATGATTTTTCGAGTTTTTGATGGGTTTATCAGGGTACAAAATGCTTTTTTGATTTATGGTATTTTCAACCTATGATGGGTTTTATCAGGATGTGACATGACCCCATCATAAGTCAGAAACATCTGGAATTAAAACTGGGAAGCTATATAAATATACCTTAGTCTCTTAGAATGAGCCTTATAATTTTAATCTTTACTTTTATAATCTTTTATTTCTCATTTTTATAAAAATCTTTTTAATTATTTTAAATACTGGTAATTTGGTATGAAAATCCTACCACTGCCTAAAATGTTAACCATACTATCACTAGATCTCAACTCTAGATCCTTTTTTTTTTTTAATAAGCACAGTAATTTTTTCTGTGAATTTTGGGGAAAACAAGCTGAAACTCATTTCAGTTTTTGGCCAGGTTGAAGGAATTTAGCAGTTTAACAAGGCCAGTTGTATCACTTTGGTTTTCTTTTTAAATTTTCTAGCATTTTTCCTCCATAGGCATTCGAACTGTGGTATATTCACGGGGGTGACCATTTTGCAGTTTTTTATGTGAAGTTCACGCACAAGGGAAAAGAAACAATTGGGGAGTAAATGATAGCTAAAAACCACTCCTGGAGGGGCGGGTGGGAGGTAAGGAGAGGCACAGGCGGCCAGGGCCCCTCTTCTCAGTTCCGGCCATAGTGGGGAGCTGGGAAAACGGGTGACAACTGTGTTGTGGAAACCGCAAGGGGGTTTCAGTCTAGGTCCAGTTATTCGTTGCACAAAGATCCAATTATCGAGACAAAGAGTTTTGCCAAGGAAGAAAGCAATTTTTAATATGACTGACATCTCAGGAGAAGCTGCCTCAAATCAGTCTCTCCAGCTAAAGGAGATCAGGGGCTTTTAAAGGAGGGGCCACGTGCCGTGGGGCAGGTCAATGGTGTCACTAACAAGGGGCTACATGCACTGGGGGCAGGTTGTGGAGGATCGTGAGTCATCAGATAGTCTGCCCAGGGGCCTTCAGTGCCCTGCTCCTTTGTCTTGCAGAAAATCTACCACATCTGGGAAACAACTCAAAAGGTCCAGTAGTCAGTTACGGGAGAGGATTATAGCGGGGTTATTGGAATTTGTTCAGTGGGGGGCTGGTTACAACTGGTGGATCACATCATCACAGCAGAACCTAACATTTCTCTTCCACATCCTAATTTCTATTTTCCTCTTATCAAAATTTCCATTTCTACCCGTTTACTAGAATTAAAGGATATTGCAGATTAACTCAAAAATACAGATTGAGTGGTTGCCTGATTTTCCTAGTAAATCTTCCTCTGATTCTTATTATTCCAGGGACATATCCGAACAAACAACCTGAAACCCAAATTTTATTTCTTTTAAAACATGTCAGCCAAAGCACCACACAAATTAACAAAAGTAACTCTTGAAAAAAAAAAAAAAAAAATCTCTGAAATGGAACGGAGTAAACTGTCTTGCAGCGCATTTTATTATTTGTTTTATCTTATTTTCGTTCTTATTTTACCACACTTATACCACAAGCTTGAATCAACCTACACTTAAATTATTTTAAGCAAATGAAAAAATATTCATCGCACTTTGAAAACAAATATCCCAAAATATTTTCTACGATCATAGTTTTCTTTTTTTTTATTTTTATTTTTTGATGTGAATAATTTCATTCCTTTTAAATTCTTTTTTTTCATAGTTTTCATATCTGAGTATTTACCTATGACTCTGTATGTGAACAGTAATACTTGTTTTTTCAATCATTTCTAATTTGACTTGTAATAAATAGAATTTTCCTATTTTAAAAATGTCTACAAAAATAAGAACAAACTCTTCTCTTCAGTGCCACACATAAAGGACCTTCTCAGTCGCCTTCTCTCCTGGAATGGTAACTGGCCGACCCTAATTTCACTCCTCTAAACAAGGTAATGACGGTTTTTGCAGGAAATCTAAATCTGGCCTCAGAGGTAGCCCAGTGATTTTCCAGGTCAAGGCAAAGGGAGAAAACAAAGCCATAAAGCTTTGCATTCCTTTCCGGGGTACCTGCAGTCCTCAGAGCTGGGAGAAGTCTGCCACCTAGTGGAAAATAGAGGCCATTGACGGTTACTTACAGTCTGCCAGGACCGGCTGGGCAGTAAGCACTTCTGGTCATGGGGCACAGCTTCCACTGGGGACAGGGTGGACTAGCAGAATATTCAACAACAACAAGCATTCAAACCCAAGACACAAAATGTTCCTTTCTATGAAGGAAAGCTACGCAGTAGTGCCCTATGTAAAGTGCCTTTTCGTAAAGCAGTGCCGGGTGGAGCGCCAAGTGTTTCCAGTCACAAATCCCGTCTCATTCCTACAGTGATCATCAATGCATTCGGTGTGCTTTTTCCTACAGAATGGCAAAAACACAGGGTGGGAAGTATACTTAACCCCCATCACAATGATCAAAGTCACACTTTTGAAATTTCTGTACAGAGAACATTTTCCATCTGTAATAACTGATTTCAGCTGTTGATTGTCTTTGACAATGATTAACACATTCAGGTAAAGTTAAGGAATTGGGAGCTAGAGCCCAGGCCACCTCATTCGTACATATTTGTGCTCTCTTCTTTTTATTTCATTTGTCACGTTATTCCAGTTTGCTCTGCCTTAAATGATTGTTTTAAGTTTATATTAAATCACACGGGCACAGGGTGTGTTTGAAGGCACAGTCCCCTGTCTCACCCCTTCCCACCTCTGGTCTTGCCCCCTAGAGCTAACTATTTGTGGTTCTGCTACCTGCCTTTTTGCTTGTTGATTGTACTTTCCTCCATAATCTAAATAAAATGCTTCTGCTGCTGTTTCCACGTCTGTCCGCCTTAGTTTGGGTTCTCTCAGAAGCAGACTGAGACACGGATTCCAGGACAGGATGGGAAGGTAAGACGAGGGGAAGGTGGTCAGTAAAGGGCAAATTGTCAAACCAGCTACCACCGCGGGCACCTGAACCAGACCCAAGAGTAGCAGTGGGAGCCGGTGTCAAACAGAGCTGAGGGCCACCGCGCACATGGGCAGCAAGGGAGCTGCGGCACGAAGAGGAACCCCAAAGCAAAAAATGCAGATGCTGGCCTTTGGACACAGATCTTACCTGTCAGGTACCCAGGAGAACTAGAAGCTTGCACACCCCACGTCCCCTCCCCGTCCCCCCAGTGCCACTATCTTTACTCCTGCTGTTGGAAACCTTTTTAGCTTTAAGGACATGCTGACATCTGTCTTTTCTGTTCCCTTTACAAAGGGCAGCATCTCATCCTCTGAGATGAATACTTTAGCACCCACACCCTCCCCTACTTGCCCCCCTCCTCTCTCCTACCTCTCCAGGCCTGGTTACGTTTCCTTTCACATTTACATTCTTCTAGAGCCATCCTTCAGGCCTACAGTTTGATTCTGAAGGCACATTGATGATGTGACTTGTAGTATTTTTCTCAGCAGAGCTAGTGTTCACTATAATTTCATTTCTTTTGTATTAGAGGTTTTTATTTTTTCCTGACGTTGCCTTTTATTAATAATTCTCTTGCACCTTTTTCCTTCATTTCTCACTAGTTTTCTCCTTAATCTCTTTTACCAGTTAGGGGCTGGGTCTTCTATTGAGCCCCCTTTTCTCTAGGGCTTCTTTGCAGAGCCGTGCATCACACTCTGGGCTACTCATATGATGGAATATTACTCAGCAACAAGAGGATGAACCACTGATATGTGCAACAACACAGATAAGTCTCTAATAATGCAGAGTGAAAGAAGCTAGACACTGATATAAAATTCTATACAATGGAAACCACAGTGATAGAAAGAAAGCAGATCAGCGGTTTCCCAGTGTACTAGGAAACTTAGGAGTGCTGGTATGTTAATCATCTTGACTGTGTTTATGGTCACATACATATGTCAAAACATCAGATTATATACTTTAAATATGTATAGCTTATTGTAGGCAATTACACTCAATAAAGCTGTTTAAAAAAATATTAATTTCAAATATACCTGTGTCAAAGAAGTAAAATCTGCTTGAGAAGGTAGAATGTCCATATGAGATCCTTACAAATACTAGTTTGCTTTTGTTCTTGCCAGCAATTTTATTAAATTTGAAACTTCCCCACTAATCCACATTACGTTGTGTATACCTTATATTGCAATTGGTGTGAATTTACACGATTTACTGGCTCCCTCTGGAACTCCTGGAGGGTCTATTAAAATACCTGGCTTTGCTCTGAGTGAAAATAAGCACTGAAATGACGACTCCTCTAATGGTGGGAAGAGCCTGGACATTCATTCTAACTTTAGATTGGCAATAATGTCATCCTTGTAAGTCACCCTCCCTGGGAGGGCCACCATCAACAAGAATAGAGAGACCCCGAATTACAGGTACCAATTTATTGCCTGGAGGAAAATGACACCCCTTAGAAGAAGCATGTAGTATGTGGATTAAAATTTATAAGGGTCATGAATATAAACTTTGGACCAAAAGGCAGAGATAAACTTGGCTCTACCTTGGTTTATAGATCATATTAACCTGTATCAACTGAATAGTTTGTATTTATTCCCCCTATATTTTCCCTTTCATCTCATTTTAGGCCAGGAGTCAGGCCTCTAGCATTTTCTTCCCTCAGTGATTTTTTAAAATGGAAAACAAAAGTCATTTTCGATCAAAGGCTCTTCTGTCTTTTGCAAACACCTAAGCTACCTGCAGAGAGGATGACAGGGGTCTGAGAGGGAAGAGGGGAGGGGTGCTTTTAAGAGCAAAGAGAAAAAAGAGGTGGATCAGAGGTTGTGAAGGAGAAAAAGGTTAGTGGGTCCCAAGGCTAAGAGAGAGAGCTCCACATCCAACTCCTCATCCTCTCAGAATAGAAAGGCCAGACCCCAGGCTCAGATGCTCCATGTCTTCCCAACTACTCCCATGCAAGCGTGGCATAGCCACTAGAACCCACCCAGGGCCCATGCAGGCTGGAACAAAGGGACCCTCAGCAGTGACTGGTGTGAACCATGACCAGTATTCAGAGTGGCAAACACCCTAGGTCATTGGCACAACACAGTGGTATCAGAGCTTCCAGCTGGATTGAAGGTGATTCTTTAAAAAATAAGGAAATTTCATGGTTTTTGCATATCCCATTTGGTGCACTAAGATTTATGTGGGGACCTCCTGCAGGATGGAGAACACTGGCTGCGTGATGCGTATCTGTAGCAGACACCGATTATGGTGCTGGGATTCAGGCTACTTCATCCCAAGCCCGTGACCAAGGCTGTGTTGTAGAACCAGCGTCAAGAGATGAGTTGCAAACCCTCGGAAGACATGCTGACTAGGGAAAACCAGGGGCTGTAATGAGCTTAGCTTGGACAGTGTACTTTAGAACGCTTTAAAGTCCCTGGACAGACCAGCCAGTCCTTCTGGAGTAACAAACCACAAATCACTCGTTTATTATTGTTATCTTGACTTTGTGGAAGTGAATTCAAAACAGGACAATGTCAACTAACAAAAAATAAATAAAAGGATTGTTTCCAACATTGTAATACTTGTACAAATTAAAAACAAATAAAATAAACCCTGGGCAGACACAAGTTGGTCAGAGAAAGGAAGCGAAAACAATTGTAGCTTTGTTAGTTTGGTATGATTAAAGTCCTCTGTAATTCTTAGGAAAATATCTAGAAAGATTTTGCGGTCTCTAAGTTAATTGTCTTTTTAAAAATTAAAATTCTCCCTGGAGAGGGAGAGGCACAGAGAAGCCAACAGACATTCCATCTGGGGAGCGGGCCCATGTGCTGGGACAACAGTAGGGTACAGCATTCTGGGGCGTTTTCCAGCGTTTCCAATAATGAACCCCCCCCAAACACACACACACATTTGATCTTTTTTATTTATTTATTTATTTTTATTTTTTTGTTTTTCAGCTCATTATGGGGATACAAAAGTTCAGGCTATATATATTGCCCATGCCTCCCCATCCCCCGAGTCTGAGCTTCAAGTGTGTCCGTTCCCTAGACAGTGCACATCGCACTCATCATGTAGGTATACACTCATCCCCTCCCCCCACCCCATCCCCCCCAGGCAGAACTTCAAGCGTGTCCATTCCCCAGGCAGTGCGCATCGCACTCATCAAGTAGGTATACACCCATCCCTTCCACCCAGCCCTGACCTCTGTCTGATACCCAATTGGTGTTAATCCCAAATGTGCACTCAGGGAAACCAGTTTGCTGGTGAGTACATGTGGTGCTTATTTTTCCATTCTTGGGATACTTCACTTAATAGAATGGGTTCCAACTCTCTCCAGGAGAACCAAAGAGATGCCATATCGCCATTATTTCTAATAGCTAAGTAATATTCCATGGTATACATATACCACATTTTGCTAATCCATTCATGAATTGATGGGCATTTGGGTTGTTTCCACATCTTTGCGATTGTGAATTGTGTTGCTATAAACATTCGGGTGCGCGTGTCTTTTTTATAGAATGACTTTTGTTCTTCTGGGTAGATGCCCAATAATGGGATTGCTGGATCGAATGGTAGGTCTACTTGAATCTGTTTAAGGTCTCTCCACATTGCTTTCCACAGGGGTTGCACACATTGATCTCGAGGAGAGGCATTTGAATCTTGTTTAGGGAACATCGTCAAGAAATTGGCGCTATCGCAGCACTAGAAGTCGAGACACGCAGGGCTGGAAGGGCTCCCGGGTGCCCGCCCTGCCTCGTGGCCCGCCAGGCTGCCCGGGCTCCCCTCCAGCAACACGGGCCTCCTCCCACCGTCGGCCAGTGCACCTGCTCGCGTCCGTGTGCCGGGATGCTCTTCCCAAGCCCGGTAGAGCCTGTCCGCGTGCCTCCTTCCAGCAGCCCTTCTCAGCAAGGCCTTCTCCGTCTCGGTCCGCAAAACCGCAGGCCCCGCCCCGGCCCCGCCTCACGCACTGTCACCGCCTGACCCGCTACATGCCCCACTCAGTTTGCTTATTTTCCGTCTCTCCCCACGAGTTACCCTCCACGACGAGAGGTGCTGGGTCTTTTGTTCAATGCCGCGTCCTCCAGCGCCTAAAAGTGCCTGGCACACAGTAGGTACTTAAACACTCGCTGAAAGAACAATTGAGCGAGCCATTGCTGCTGCAACAAATGACAAAGTGGTCCGGGCTGGAGGCGCTTGTGCTTTCGCAGCGAGTGACGCTGTCGTGGCTGTGGCCGAGCGCAGAGTGCAAGGCTTTGGGGCGCACTGACAGTGGAGAGCACGCCTGTCCGCTGAGCCTTCTGGACGCCCACCACAGCCCGGGAACAGGCGCCCTCACCCGCACTGTGGCCGAGAGGGGCAGCGGTCCAGGCGGGGAAGGCGACAGGCAGAGCCAACGCTGCAGGGTGTGCTGTCCCGGAGGGCGGCCCCAGTGAGCTCAGACCACGCCGCGCTTCTCCCAACCATGGGAAACGGCAAAGGAGGGAGAGGAGGGGCTGCTGGTTGCCCCCTCCGCAAATATTGTTACTCCTTTGTGGCTCTTCTCAAAAAAAGGAAATTCTACGACAGCAAAACTCGCATCTTCGAATGAGGAAACCATGCCACACTTTTACATGTGACCTGATGTAAAGTTCAAGAAACAAAATGCTGTAAGGTACAATCCCTGTTTGCATGAAGCTTGCTTTCTTGATGGGGAGACAAGACTAACAGGCAAGAAACAAAGCCATCAGCATTGCTCTAACGAGGAGTCCCCGAGAACAGGCAAGGACTGATAGATTATTCCGGAAGTCTGGGTAGTACTGGAGTTGGAACCCAGAATTTCTCTCAAGTCTTATGTTTTACTTTCTTAAATCAAATTTTGTCCTTGTGATGTGCGTTAGAAATTTTTTAAAAATTGCTTATCAGTAAAGTCAACTTAGATTTTGTTTCCCACAATTTTAAGACAAGCTTACACTTCACAGCAAGATGTGCCAAGTTCATCCTGCGGCTTTGGATTCTCCTTGGCACTGTGAGCCCCCAGGGGTGTAATTCTAATTGGTAAATGTGGAATTTGGATATCACAAAAAAAATCATCTTTTACAAAAATGCATCATACAGATAATTACTATGGCTGCTCAGGAAAGGCAAAAATATTTGGAGAGATTATATGGAGCCAGATGTGAAAGGCATTATCCAAACCATTGCCAAAGATCTAAGCCGTAAGACACAGACAGTTTTTGCTTTATTTATAAATCCTTTTAAAAATTAGGAAACTGAGACTTAAGAATTTTCTCTAAAAAAATTAAAATTAAAATTAAGAAACAAGT
Organism: Eulemur rufifrons; assembly: GCF_041146395.1. Lineage (NCBI taxonomy): Eukaryota > Metazoa > Chordata > Mammalia > Primates > Lemuridae > Eulemur > Eulemur rufifrons. Next base: position 116,339,584 of record NC_090990.1, on the reverse strand, counting down.
CATTTGAAAAACAAACATATATTTATTAATATAAATTGCAAGTAACCATGCAGTAATGACAGAAATAAACTATCTTCAACTCTGGGCTTTTTTCTAAAAGATACAAGATTCACAGATAAATCACATTCATACCTTACAAATGTTAAATAGGAAACAATTTAAATTCATAATGAACAATGAATATTTTCATATTTTTCAGCAGTTTGAAATTTTAAAAATGTTAGCAAAATTATTCATTTCCATAATTTTTATGAGTAAAAAAAGAGCTAATCATGTACCTTAATATTTCCATTTTATGTATCACTCAAAACTACAAATAACCCTGAAAATAAAGTAGAGTCCCATGTTTATCATATCCAGTGGTCCCCAACTTTTTGGCACCAGGCACTGGTTTCATGGAAGACAGTTTTTCCACAGACTGGGGGTCGGGGGTGGGGTGTCACGGGTTGGGGGGCTATGGTATGGAGCTCAGGCAGTGATGTGTAGCCCATTTCCTAACAGGCCATGGACCGGTACAGGGCAGAGGCCTGGGGGTTGGGGACCACAGACATACTATAAAAATACAGAGACATTATCAAGCATGACTAATATAAATGAAACTATATTTCTGAAAATGTTTCACAAACACAAGTGCATCCTTTCTCTTTGGTTCAGAAAATAAAAGAGGTAGGTTCAAATAAAGTAAATACCTATTATTTCACTAGATTTTCATTAAAATGTTGGCAATTTATAACAGAAATTCTTAGAAATCAAACAAGTTTAGGAACTAAATTAAAAAATGGCAAGAATAACTTCAACTAATAAATATTTTTCTAAGTCTTAGTCCTACAAATCAGAAAAGATCGTGGACTACAAAAATGGCTTTAGTAAAATTAAAAATGCTATCAATATCAGAAATTAAGTTTTCTATATCATAACATGTTCCTAAAACTTGGAGCAAGTGAGAATATGAATGTATGTTTACGAATTGGGCCTTTCATTTAAGTATAGGTATCTAATGTGTAAGATAACTACATACTACTATTAGTATGTTATCTCTTAGCTTTGTGCTGCCAAAATTGAGAATGGCAGGTTCAAGGAAATTCAACAGTGAGGAGGAAATAAGCATGTCATTCGCCCATGATCAACCCACTTTACATAATTAAAAAAGAGAAATTTCAGATTACTAAGAATGTTCCTAAGAAGCCTTCCTGATTAAAACAGAATCTGGTTCAAAAAATAGGAAACAAAGGACAAAGAAAAGAGAGATGTTCTTCAGAAGCTGATACAAGTGAAAGGGTTTTGTTTCCTGCTGCTTTTCAAACGGTGACAGAATAAACAGAATCTTTCAAATTAGTTGTCTTGTGTTGATAATTTAACAGTAATATACTAAAAATCAATGTATAATTCCAAGAACCCAATAATAGTACAAGTAAAATGAAGAAGTGCTTACTGAAATACATATAACTGTCATCACTCCTCCTTACAAATTCTACCATTTATGTTCATTCCTCTTCAGTTTAAAGAAAAACAAGAATATAAACCTAACACTTGGCTGTTGTAAGGTGTATCTTAAAACTTATTAAAACCATGATTTTTAATATTTCTGAATGTATAAAATTAAGCCCAAATATTTGAAGTGATCATTGATATGCTCTTCCCTTTTGTGAAGAAAATACAGCTTTTGCCATAGACTTGTTTCAATTCTAGGAGGAAAAAGTCATCCCAGAGATTGTTGAAAGTTACAATAATCATGCTAATACAAAAAATTCAACATGTCATTTCTGGTTTACTCCTAAAGTTTGCTTCATATTTTCATAAACCACGTAACTGATGCCTACAGCAGGGAGCACCTTCATGAAGTTTGGGGTGATGCCTCTGTAAAGTCCTGGTATTCCTTCTTTGGAAATTATTCGTTGAAAGAGGCCAACCATGTTCAGCTGTGGGCTTCCTTCTAGCATGGCTAGAAAATTAAAAAAAGAAACCAGGCTAATTTAGTATTCAAGCATGTTTCATCATTATTACAATAAATAATCACGATTCAGAATGATACTCTAGAATACAATGAAAAGATGAAATTCCAAGAAGCCCAAGAAAGTACCCCTTTATATAACTCTCTTTGTATAGCACCTAATAGTGAGTGCTCTAACAATGACAGAAATAATAGCTACTTATTGAGTAATTACTATGTGTTAGACACTGGGTTCATTACTTTCCATACCAACCTTGCACAGTAAATTTTATCCATTTTATAAGTGAGGAATTGGAGGCTTAGAAAGATGGAGAAATTTATCCTAAAACACTTAGCCATCAAGTGGCAGAGCTGAGATCCGAGCTCTGTGTAACTCCAAGGCCCGTATACTTTTCACCACATCACACTGCCTCCCCCTCCTCCTCACTAGCCAAGTGCTGAAGAGAGAACAGTTAAATCCTGGGAAGTAGGAGGAGTATGGGGAAAGCTTTGGGAAGCTTAGGAAAGGTACAGGGGATCTGGGCCTTGGAAATGACCTCAAGAGGCAAGAAAAGGAAGGAGGGAAAGTCCATGTTGCTGGTACAACCAAGACCAGGGCAGGAATACTCGTGTGCTATGGGGACACAGCTGACTGCCGGGTGTGGCTGTTACACAGACAGCATAAGAGGCTGGAGGTGGGCAAGGCAGGGGCAGGAAAATGGAGAAGCAGCAAAAATAAAATGGGACCATATTATTAAAGGCTTTGAAGTTCCCACTAAGAACTTTGGAATTTACTCTGAAGAAACTGAAGAGTCTCAAAGATGTCTGAACAGATGTCAAATGGTCAGACCTTGTCGTCAGAAAAGACAAATCTATCAGCCATGCAAAACCCTGGATTGGAGCTGGCAGACAAGAGGGCTTAAATCAGACTGTACTAGTTTGAATTCTAGCTCCACTATTTACCAAATGTACAAACTTGTGGAAGTTATACTCTCTCTTTGCCCCAGTTATTCATCTGAAAAATGGGGATAATATTAGTATGCCCTCCCAAGATGGTTATGGTGGTTAAATGACAGAATATACAACAAACATTTAGTTTATTATTTTGCATTTTTCTCTGCAGCCATATAATTGTCTTTCAGCTCCTCAAATACACCATGTTTGCTCCTGCCCCTGTGTCTTCATGCATGCTTGCCCTCCGCTGGAGTGCTCCTTGCCCGCTCCCCCTGCCTGTGCCCAGCTAACCCTCACTTGTCTTTCCAGTCTCAGCTTAATTGACAGGGTTCTGCAGCTCCCACGTTAAGTTGCAGCCCCTTGCTCTGTGTTCCCCTAACAAAGGGGAGGTGGTTTAACAAGGTTGTTTACTTGCTGGACATATTTCTTCTCTACAATGGCAGGCCACATCTGAGTTGCTGGCTGCTGTAACCCTAGCATCAGACAGACAATGGCTCAGGAAGCATTTGTCAATTAATGACTGACTGCCTGGTTGGAGGAGGGGTGGCTGGCACTTGGAAGGGGGATTGAGAAAGGAACTATAGGTGCCCAGGGTATACTGTTTAAAGAAATGACAGTGGGTGAGACTGACCAGGAAAAGCATAAAAAGGAATAGAAAGGCACAGAATGCATACTTTAATAGAGTGGGTATAGCAATTAAAGCCAGCAAATAGAAACGGGAAAATAATCAATGACCTGGACAAGAATAACAGAGTAAAATCAAAGCCAACAGTGGAGACAGTGTCACAGTGAGGAGGAATCACAGCTCAAGTAGCACTGATAAACAATTCTAGGCCACTATTTACCAAGAATTTAACAAATGCCAGATGCTTTACATATATTGTTGCTAATTATTATAACACTGCATAATTTTGATTCTCATTGAAAACCCAAAGAGATTTAGGGCAAAGATCTAAACCCAACTCCATCTAAATACCAAAGCTTACACTTTTAAAACATGCATTCAACACAGTCCAAAAAATCTTACTGTTTATCTATGAAGCACATGCAGTGCATCTGTGGCATTACAATTTCATGAAAAGGGAGCATTTATTTTATTTTTATTTTTTAAAAGAATCTCTGAAAAGTTTCCTTACGGAGACAATAATGAAAAAAAGGTTGAGAAATACTGTCTTAAAACTCCACTCTTCTACCTCAGTAGAACTTGGAGTTCCAAAAGCACATTACTCACACAGTACTTCATCAGTGTGATTCTGTAATCAAAAACTCACCTTGAGCCTGCATGCGAGTTCTCACCAAAGCCAAGGGGTAGCTGGCCAGCTGACCACAAGTGCTAGACAAGGCACCACATCCCAGCAACACCATGACTCCTGGGTTTACAGAATCTTTTGCAAAATTATCTAGCCAATAGGATTTCAAGAGCTGCCAGAGAAACAGAAAAAAGAAGAAAAATAATGAACAACTCTGTAACTGCTTTTACTCAATGTAAACATTTTCACAGCTATTCTCATCCTCATGAGAGAGAGGCCACATTTCTGCAAGATGGAGCAGCAGCCACTGCAGGAGGCCACGGCTCTGTGGAGAGGTGGGGGTGCCACTGGGGATTCAGAACATGTGAGGTTTGCACTGGTTGCTCATTTTCTTCTAACCAAATATGAAGATCAACGGCACACCAAATGTGGTAGGATCTAAAGAACATTTCTTATGGTGGGTGGGTATTAACAAAATCATACAAAACTACTAATTATGTCTCATTTTAGACTTTACACATATATCATTTCATTGGTCTTTAAAAACTCTGACATGAATCTATTATTCTGATTTTAGAAATGAGAAAAATTCATCTCAGTGGAGTTTTTTAAGCAGGGCTCAGAACCAGGTGTGCTGATCCACAGGCCATGCTTTCCCCCCTATTATATGGGGTCCCTGTATTTCATTAGAAGGAAATAATTGGGAGAAATTATATAAAATATGTATGTTAATCAACTTTTTAGACATAAAATATTTTCATAAAAATACACGTGAATATGAAAAAACTATATAACTAACTAATTTAAATTTTTAAATGTTTTAATCCTACAAGATTGTAAATGGATTTTTCAATGGAAACCTTTCAGGCTAGAAGGAAGTAGAATGTTATATTCAAAGTGCTGAAATTAAAAAAACTGCCAACCAACAATACTGTTTTAGCAAAACTATGCTTAAAAACCAAAGCAGAAAATAAGACTTTTCCAGATAAACAAAAGCTGAGATAGTTCATCATCACTAGAACTTCCCTACAAGAAAGGCTAAAGGGACAAACAAAAGGATGATAAACAGCAACACAAAACCATATGAAAATTTAACATTCCATGGTAAAGGTAAATATATAGAAATTATAAAATCCTATAGTATTATAATACAGGTATATAAATAACTTTGAAATCTAAATTTCAAAAACAGAATTTAAAAAACAAAAGAATAAAAAGTAACTATAAATCTATGTTAATGGATACACAATACAAAAAAAGGTAATTTGTGTCATCAATAACAAAGTAGAGGAGGGAATGTCACAGATGTATAAAAAAGTGGAGTTTTTATACACAACTGAAGCTAAGTTGTAACTAGTTTAAAATAGATTGTTTTAACTTTAATATGTTTTATGTAATTGCAATAGTAACCACAAAGCTAATATCTGTAGAACATACACAAAGGGACTCAAAACATGCCATACAAAAAAATCAACAAAACACAAAAGAAAGCAGTAAGAGAGGAAAGGAAAGACAAAAAAGCTATAAGAAAAAGTTACAACACAACTGAGAAAATGACAATAGTAAGTCTGTCCCTACAAAAATTGCTTTAAATGTAAACATATTAAATTCTCTAATTAAAAGACATAAATTGCTGAATGGATACACGATACAGAATCAACTGTATCTTATCTATAAGCAATGCACTTTAGACCCAAGAACACACATAGGTTGAAAATGAAAGGATGGAAAAAGATATTCCATACAAGAGGAACCTAAAGAGAACAAAGGTGGTCATACCTACATAAATATAGACTTTAAGACAAAAAGTGTCATAACAAAGATGGCCATTATCTAATGATAAACAGGTCAACTTACCAGGAAGTATAGTAATTATAAATATATGTGGACCCAACATTAAGTTCTTAAATATATGAAAAAGGACTGAAGGCCGGGCGCGGTGGCTCACGCCTGTAATCCTAGCACTCTGGGAGGCCGAGGCGGGTGGATTGCTCAAGGTCAGGAGTTCGAGACCAGCCTGAGCGAGACCCCGTCTCTACTAAAAATAGAAAGACATTATATGGACAACTAAAAATCTATATAGAAAAAATTAGCCAGGCATAGTGGCGCATGCCTGTAGTCCCAGCTACTTGGGAGGCTGAGGCAGTAGGATCGCTTAAGCCCAGGAGTCTGAGGTTGCTGTGAGCTAAGCTGACGCCACGGCACTCACTCTAGCCTGGGCAACAAAGTGAGACTCTGTCTCAACAAAAAAAAAAAAAAAAAAAAAAAAAAAGGACTGAAGGAAGAAATAGACAGCAACACAATAAAAGCAAGAGACCTCAATACCCCACTTTCAGTTATGGATAGAACAACCAGACAGAAGATGAATGGGAAAAAAAAAAAAAAGAGGACTTGAAAAACACTGCAGACCAATTGGACCTAACAGCCATTTACAGACCACTCCACCCACCAACAGCAAAATACACATTCCTCTCAAGTGTACATGGAACATTCTCCTAGACAGACTATATGCTCAGCCACAAAATGAGTCTTACTGAATTTAAACAGACTGAAATCATATGAAATATCTTCTCTGACCACAGTGGAATGAAACTAGAAATCAACAGTGGAGGGAAACAGAAAAATCCACAACTATATGGAAATTAAATAACTCACTTTTAAACAACCAATAAATAGGTCAAAGAAGAAATCAAGAGGGAATTTAGAAAATATCTGGAGACAAATGAAAACTAAAACACAACATACCAAAATTTATGGGATGCAGCAAATGTAGTACTAAGAGGAAAATTTATAGCAATAAATCCTTACATCAAGAATAAAGATCTCAAATCAACAACCTAACTTTTACACCTCAAAGAACCAGAAAAGGAACACAGAAATAAACCTTTGTGTATATAGCCAAATTATCTTCAAAAGGGAGCCAAGACCACACACTGGGGAAAAGAGAGTCTCTTCAACAAATGGTGCTGGGAAAACTGGATACCCACATGCAAATGAATGAAATTGGACCCTTATCTAACACCACATACAGAAATTAACTCAAAATGAATTAAAGACCTAAATGCAAGTCCTAAAACTATAAAACTCTTAGGAGAAAGCACAGAGTAAAAGCTTCAGGACATTGGATTTGGCAACAATTTCTTGGATATGACACTACAAGCACAGGCAACAAAAACAAAAAATAGACAAATGGTACTACATCAAACTGGAAGTTTCTGTGCAGCAAAGGAAATAATCAACAGAGTAAAACGGCAACCTATAGATTGGGAGAAAATATTTGCAAACTATATATCTGATAAGGAATGACTGTCTAGAATATATTTTTTAAAAACTCCTACAACTCAGTAACAACAACAAAAAAACCTTATTAAAGAAATGGGCTGATCCAAGATTTGTATTATGAGTCAGTACAAGGAATGAAACTGAATTAACCACATCAGTCACTCAGCTTTATCAATGTCAGATTTTAAAACATTAAAGAAAATATGACATTTTTGCTTATTTTCTCTCTCTCCCCTCAAAACAACCTCTAGTACCATCTTCTAAGATGAACAACTATGCCTAAATTTGAGTATACTCTTCAAGGAAATCTAATACAAAAGTGACCCCATGAATATTCATATTCAAGGTGCTTGAAAAGAAAGTTCAAATGCCACACATTTGAATCTACAAATCGTTTACTGGTATATCTCTACTTCTTCATATAAAGTCAAATTCTAACAAGAGCTATTTAACTACATTTTAAGATTCAAAAGATTGCTATAAACTCACCTCATACACAGCAAGATCTATACCTGCATAAGGTATAATGCCTAATAAATTAGGAACATAACCTTTGTAAAAAGCTCCAAAACCTTCACGTTTCAAAATCTTCTTGGCACAATCATATATTCCAGAGTATTGTCCAGTTTTGCCTACAGCCAGCCTGGTTTTCACAACCTGGATATAAAAGAATATAACAAAATACTATTGTTCATATTAATTCTATCATCATGGAATTCAAAAGTCACTTTACAAAGAACAAACATCCAGCACATATTGTCACTCAAATGACTGTCCAATTTGCTGATATATTCTCCCTCATATATTACTTTTTTTCTTTTCTTAGACAGGGTCTTGCTCTATTGCCCAGGCTGGAGTGCAGTGGCCCAATCATAGCTCACTGCAACCTTGAATTCCTGGGCTCAAGTGATCACCTGGCTAATTTTTTAATAGAGACAGGGTCTCACTATGTAGCCCAGGCAGGTCTCAAACTCCTGGGCTCAAGCAATTCTCCCGCTTCAGCCTCCCAAAGTGCTGGGATTACAGGCATGAGCCACTGTGCCTGTCCATATTATCTCTTTTGAGGAGCTAAGACCGGAGCCAGGGAGAGCCATTTATTGCAAAGAGGATCTGAATGAGGGCAGTGACAGAGGAAATGGAGACAAGTAATCTACAGATGTCTTAACAAAAATGACTGGTCACCAATTAGGTATGGAAGGTTCGGAAACCAGTAGTGTAAAACAGTGGTCCCCAACCTTTCTGGCACCTTTCTGTCTGACCAGTTTCATGGAAGACAATTTTTCCATGGCAGTTGGGAGAGGGGGAAGTCGGGGGTGGAAATGGAGCTCAGGAGGCCATATGGCCCAGTTCCTAACAGACCACAGACCGGTACGGGTCCATGGCCTGGGGGTTGGGGACTGTAGGTGTAAAGAATAACTCCTGTGTTTCCAGCATGGAACATACAAGAGGAGCAGTGGGGAGGTGATGCTACTAATATTAACTGATATGGAGAATATAAGAGGAAGAAAAGCTATTGAGTGAGGATACTTTTTTGAGAGATATGTGGAGTAATATGAATAATCATATTACTCCAAGTTTGCAAAGAAAGCTATATTAACATGCATACCACAGAGTGGTGAAAGTTAAGGGTGTATCCTGCTTGGGTCTTACTGGTTACTAAAAAACCCTTTGTTATATCAATAAAGATATCCATATCTAATAATATTACTTTTTCTCTACAGCAGGAGTTGGCAAACTTTTTCTGTATAGGACAAATAATCAATATTGTAGTCTTTCCATGTCTAATATATCACGTCTTTATTGCATATTATTTTTCTTTTGTTTTATTTTTATCTACTTTTTAAAAATGGAAAAACCACTTAGAGCTCAAGGACTGTTCAAAACAGTCCACAGGTCTGTGGTTTGCCAACCCATGCTCTATGGAAAGATGCCTAGTTAGGATTAGCATCACATTAACATAATCAAATCCCAAGGTTCCATTATTAAATTTATGGTACAGGAATGCTTTAGAGAGGAATGGGAGTTATAGTCCTCATCAACACAGTGGCAGCCAGCCTCTCAGATGTCCCCCAATGATCCTTGTCTCCTGGTAGTCACATCATTGTATAGTCCCCTCCCACACTCTGCCAGATTGGTCTGTGTGACCAAGAAAATACAGCAAAAGTGACAAAAGACTGCAGCTTCCGTCTTGGGCATTCTCTGTCTCTCATTCTCAATCTCTCACTCTGTTGGATCACTGACTGTAGAGAAGCCAGCTACCACGTTGTGAGGCTACTCAGACAGCCTATTGAAAGGCGCATGTGATAAGGAACAGATGTTTCCAGCCAATAGCAAGGGAGGTCTGGCAGCAGCCACATGAGTGAGCCTGGAAGAAGATCTATTGCCAGTTGAGCAGCCCCGGCCAACACCTTGATTGTAAGATGGAAAAGCCCTGAGCCAGGGACACCAAGCTAAGATGCTATGATAAATGCTTGCAGTTTTAAACTGTTAATTTTGGAGATAACTTGTTATACAGCAATAGATAACCAATACAAATACCGTCAGGCAGTCAGACTTCACAATGGTACTTACCTCCATAGGATAAATAAAAGTCTGTGCAGTTGCTCCAGCCATGGAACCAGAAATAAATCTCTCAAGGGTTCCAATTTTTTGTCCTTCCTCAGTAAGCAACTTCTTGTACTGTACGAATAAGTTTTAAAATTCACATTAATATCTGCTATGGACTGAACTGTGGCTTCTCAAAATTTACATGTTGAAGCCCTAACCCCTGATGTGATAGTATTAGGAGATGGGGCTTTTGGAGGTAGAGTTAGATGAGGTCCTAAGGGAGAAGCCCTAACGATAGGATAGTGTTCTTCTAAGACCAGACACCAGAGAGCTTATTCTCTTTCTCTCTCTCTCTTTCCTCATACAGGCATCAAGGAAAAGCCATGTGAGCACACAGCAAGAAGGCAGCTGTCTACAAGCCAGGAGAGACTCCTCACTAGAAGCCAAACTAGCTGGCCCCTATACCTTGGATTTCCCAGGCTCCAGAACTGTGAGAAATAAATTTCTGCTGTTTAAGCCAGTCTGTGGTATTTTATGGCAGCCAGGGCTAACTAAGACAATATCAACATACAAATCAGCTCCTAGAAATCAATAATTAATTGACAATGTGATGATGCGTCTCAAAATGCATACACTACATTAACAATACCAAGCAGAAAAGCAAGGCTTAAATGCTAACACACTCAGGTTACTGGACAGGTTTACGGTGGTGTTCAAGTTAGATATCCACAGAACACAGACGTGCCACAGACTGGACCAAGTTGTTCCTGTGCTAAAACGGTGTAATAGCATTCTTTCCTAGATGCACAAACACAGGGCTAATAAAGTTTTCACAATTTTTAGATAGTTTTCTAACAGTTTTTTTAAAGATGGGTTTATTTTCACCAGTACAAGTAAAATCAATAAATAAGTGATAAACTAGTATTAATAAAACAACTTCGAAAAACAGTTTTTGTAGGTAATACATATAATTATACTAACATGTCAACTCCAGAATCTCCTTCTTCAACCACTAAAGCAACTCAACACAGCTGATTCGACCAAGGGTGGAATATGAATCAAATGCAGCCAAAACAGTGACTGGGCAGGATGTTAATATCATGGGCTCCAGAGTCAGGCAGACCTGGGCTGAAATCCCAGAGTGGCGTGGCCCTGACAAGTTCATGAACATGTCCAGGTGCAGTTTCCTCATCTGTGATAATAGTGTCTATCTCATAGGGTTATTGAGCAGATTAAATTAAAACTTGTAACACAGCACAGTTCTGGGCACTTGGCAGACACTCAGCAGACATTATTATCATCATCACTATTATTGCTAATATATTATCTTTGTACAACATGGAGAGAAGAGCTCTGCCCAAACACAGACTACGGGAATTAGTCAGGTAAACTAGAATCCTTCTTTCGTAAATTGGGGTAGGGGGTGGGGGGTCTACAGAGGTAATCAGTTGCTGACACCACAGGGAAAAGTGGATAATCAACAGAGAGAAGCAGACACACGCGTGGAGAAGGGAAGAGTCAGGGAAGTCCCACTTCCTGACCCTCTCTGAGGATCCTTCCCTGCTGCCACCCGTATCCCCACAGTGACCCCCATTCCTGAGCTAGCCAGTTTCTGTTCCTTGGGATCTAAAGAGCCCAATGCAACAATACAGGAGGACTTTCCCCTAGCAAAATTGTGTTTCTCTGCGTGTGATAAAAATTAAATATATTACTATTTCATGAAGTTCTCAAATAGCAGGTGTATTCCTCCAAAAAGAGATTATTGCTTCCAAGTGTTCTGATTCCTGAACTACCAAAATGTTATGTAAAACTCCTCTTCTGCCTACACCCAACTAATTTTCCTATACATCGGATTGTCACAATCATTAAATATAATTTGTTTAAAACCTTCCTGCATAATAAAAGGAACACTGAAGGCACTTTTTACACCTTGTACCACCCCCCGCCAGAGAACCTGTCAAAAGCACACAGTAATTATTTAGGGACTAATGAATAATATTTGAAGGATAATTGTTTGGGGCTCCTGTTCCCCCAAAATACACGACATGCAAAGGAAAGAGTTAAGGACAGAGAGTTCATTAAGGGTCAGGCACTGTGCCAGGTCCTTAACACTATGTCAACAAGCTTAATCTCCATCTTAGAGATGAGGTGACAGTCATAGAGACTTTAAGCAACTTGGCAAGGCCCCAGAATTTGACTTTCCTAAAGGAGACTTAACTGAGTTCTTAATGCCACCCTGGAATCCTTTTGTCTATCTCAGTTCTGTCTCCCTTTGTTAGAATACCTACTTTAATCTTCTCCATTCTCCTCCAGCTTCCAACACCACTTCCTCTCTCATTCTCAGGAAAGGCCCTTTCTTGGGAACTCAAGGAAGAACAGAAAGGCCACCAGGCAAGAATGTCCTGGTATTCCTGCCCACCGCCCACAAAATTATCCACAACCACGTATGTTTCTTCCTTCCCAAGCCGGCACAAGAAGAGTCCTCCTTGCAGTCAAAGGCCAACCCTTCTAACAGTCTCTGGAGAGTGCTTGTTCCTCCCCAGCCCTCCCCAGCCCTTCCCAGCCCACCCCCTTTCCCCACACACAAGCTTCCTCTGCTGCGTTAATCAACCTCTCTCACCTGTATTTTCAACTTCTTTCTTTGTATTGACATGCTCCTTCAGCAACAGGCACATTAAAATAAAACAAATCAAAACCTTCCCTCTACCCTAACATCCTTATCTGTCACCCTCTCCCTCTTTCTTTTTCCTTCCCTTTCCAGTCAAACTCCATGAAAAGGGTGTCTACATTATCCAAGTTCCTTTACGTCCCAATCACTCCCAAAAGAGATTAAAACCTTCCTCATTTCAACATGGTTTCTCTTCCTATTACTTCACTGAAACATATATACTAAGCTCATCTATCTCTGGATGGATAAATCCTAAAATATACTTTTCTTTTTGTATTCATCACCTTACGAGGTGATGCCTACGAGGCCATCTGACCCTTCATGAAATCCTTCTCTTCCCCTGACTTCCAGGCCATCGCTTCCTCTGGATATCTCCTGTTCTTCGAGCTGTTCCTTCTCAGTCTCCTTTGCAAGTTACTCCTTTACTTCTCCCTTTGGGTTTATTCCCAGAATTCTTCCCATTCTGTAAGCTCTTCTTGAGTGACTTCGCACATTCCGATGGCTGTGACTCAGCAACAACCTCTCTATCAAAGATCTCTCTCTTAACTTCCAGGGGCTACATCCACTTGCATACTGCATAGCTCCCATACACGTCCCAGAGGTATCTCAAACTTGGCGTGTCTAAAATGGAAGCTGACGTTGTATTCTCTATGTACATATATAGTTACTCAAGTTAGGAATCAGCATATCATCTTCGATTCCTCTCTCTTTCTCTCACCCACATCTAACCAGTCAGTGAGTTCTGTTAATTCTATTTCCAAAATATTTTTCAGTTCACTGCCTTCTTCTCCAATCCCCACAGCCATCACCTTATACTGGCGCTCATCATTTCTTTACCTGAATTACTGAAATATTCCCTTAAATAGTCTCGCTGCCGCCAGCCCAGCCTCCCTCTCCTCCAATCCTTTCTCTACTCTTTTTCCAGGTTGATCTTCCTTAAATGTAAATGTACTCCTTCCACTTCCCTACAGTAGATGCTCCAATAGCCCCCACCATATTCAGGATAAAAGCCAGACTCCGATTACACCTGGCTCCTTGCCTATCTGGGCAGCCTTCATCATTATCTTCCCAGAAACACACTCCATCACCCTTGAGGTATAGATTACTCCATGACTGATGCCCTCTCGTGCCTACATTTCTGTCCACACGCTGCTGCTTCTGCTTATAATCCTCACTCTTGCCCTCATGTGAATGGGCTTGAGATTGAGGCAGGCTTGAGTTCAAATTCCAATTCTGGCAGTTCTGCCTTTTCATTCATTCAATAAGGATTTCCTGGCACTGGGCAAGGTGCTGGGAATACAAACCTGCAAACAAACAGCTACTGCCTAAGGAAGCTCACCATCTCACAAAGGAGAGAAAAAAATACTGACAACATCAGAATTCACTGTGAAAGGATGGTAACAAAAGGAAACAAAGGGAACTACAACAATGCAGAAGGTTTCCCCGGAGGAACTAACTCCTGAGTAAAGTCTTGAAGGACATTCCCCACTCTATGTCATAGGAAGAGGAAGGGTGTGTGTGTGTGTTGCTGGAGTGGAAAGACGCCTGCTGTACTGTGGACATGCTGAGTTTGGGGCACCCCCGGGATACGCAACCAGAGACGCAGAGACATACAGGACACAGGTGGATACACAGGCACAGAGATGAAGATGTTAGGATGGAGGGCAATCAGCATACAGATGGCAGCTGAAAGCATGAGGACGCTGCACCACGTTGCCACCTTATCAGTGATACAGTAACACTGTTACGGTAATGACAATGCGAACAGACCACAGCTTTTTCCCAAATTGATGATGTATTTGAGAGAGCTACATACCAAGCTGAAAATATCCTTTTCTTAGTTTTCTAAACTACTATTCAATGAACAGAATGTATCTGAATCTGGAAGTGGGCCAGCTGAGTACCCTGGGGAATTTAAGAAAAGATATGGCATATGTACCCTGAAGAAATGATCCAGTGGAAAACTGGGCATTCTGCAATCCAGCACGCGGAGGAGGCCGGGCAGGGCAGGCACTGGTTTGAGTTGCGATGCTCTCATAGGAAGGTGGCCTAAAGAGAGCCCCGAGGGGTGCACGGACCCTCAGCACAAGGGGAGAAAACGGAGAGACGTAACAGGTCCCAGAGCCCAAGGGAACACACCACACCGTGGAGAGAGCTTTCTCTTGATGTCTGAGAAAAGTTACCATGCAGAAATCAGAGTACTGCAAAGAGGGCTCAGAAAGAAGCCTGGTGGGACAGAAACAGAGAATGCCTGTGGGTAGTAACCAAGAATAAGAATTTGACAAATGGCATAAAGTGTAAGGTCCACATTTGCTTGGAATAACCATGGACTTTTGAAAATATCAAACTTCTTGTATATTAAAATAATCACAGTATTTTTAATATTTATTCATTTTAGGCTCCAGCTTTGCTATCATAAAATCCAAGTATGTGGTCAGAATAACCTAAGGGTATCTAAAACACTAGCCAAGGAAAGTCTCTTTCCCAAGATAGGTTCTAATTAAAGCCCTGGAGGCTAGATTTTCTTCAATTTTTTCTTTGTTTCTCTATTTCCTAAGCCAAGAAAAGGACACTATTGGACAGTGTAATCTTTTCAAGAGTATTCTGTTGTTCAAGAACAAAACATTCTCCAGAATAATCCAAAATTTATTTGAAATAATACAAAAAATAGGGGGTCGAGTTAAATGTCAAAGCCCTTATAATCCATAATGAGCAAGGATGGAATAAACAATGGGAAAAATAATTTTGTGGATGCTCAACTAGACAATTCTGCTAATAACCATAAAGAGACACTAAACTCTAAAACTCACTACTATATTTCCTCTTAACATCAAGTTAGGCGGAAGCAATATGCTAACCAATCTAAGTCAACAAAAGCCTGAGAAGTTGATTCCGAGTTAAATTCATTCATTCACTCATTCGACAAACATTTACTATGCACTTGTGCCATGCCAGGCTCTGTCCAGATGCTGGAGCGCACGGAGAAGCAGCCACAGCCCTGCCTCCATAGAGCTTCACTCTAACTGCAACTCAAGTTCATAGCAATGTCAAATTACACAAACGACTTCAACTTAAAACTTTTCTTTCAGAGGCTAGATTGGGGTACTTTCATCAAACTTATGTTGGTGTGCTGCTTCTATTCAGAATTCGAAATGAACAGCCGAAATGCTACCTTTCATTTAAGAGATACTTAGAGAAGAACACAAAATCTTTCTTTATAAATAATACTATAAAATTCAGAATCCCAGAACTTACTCATGAGAAATCTGAGTTTATCTAATTGCCTATAAGAAAAATTCCTCATTGAATAGATATGAAAAAATTATCATGTATTAAAAGAATCCCAAAGGCATTGTAAGTTAACCTTTATTGAATCAGTTTTCTTACTCCTCTCTGTTAATAAATTCCACAGGTGCTAACAATTACCTGTTCATATGCCCAGAACTTAACAGCTGTCTCAGGAGCAATTTTAATGACATTTGTACCATTTCCTCTCCAAAGGGAACGGACACCTCCTTCTTTTACCATCTGTCGAAAGCCACCAAATATGTTCATTTTGTCTGATTTTGAACCATGAACCTAAAAATAAAAGCAAAATGATATAAAATACTGGTAGAATATTATTGTTACTATTTCTAAAGTAACCAATCCCTTTTCAGTACTGTTTATAACTGCAGGAAGATATATTTAAAAATAAAATATGGAAGGTTGAGAAAATATACAATGCTGGGAGGGAGTATCACCACCATTTTAGAGGCTTGTCTCTCAATCTAAAACTAAGAATAATTGGTTTCTAAGGGTAGGAAAGCAGATAGAGAGGACATAAGAAAATTAAAATTATTATGAATAATATTCAAAGATAACATGAACCAAATTATGTATTAGGCTATGGAACACCCTTTGAAACAGGTACAAGTTCAGTTTAAGAGAAATAAAAAAGAACTACACTGCAAGTAATACATTACTACTTCAAGAGGTAGTACAGACATGAACGGTAAATTGGTCTGAAAATGGTTTGGATAGTGGGTATATTTCAGAGCCATAGACACTGAAATGCACACAGCCTGAAAACCAAAAATAAAAATTGTACCTTCTGTGGCTTATCTCAAGGCTCCTCTGGGCAATAAATTCATGACAACATGTGCCAACTGTCTAATCCAGTGAGTACTAACGAATTACTCAGCTTATACTACAGATGTGGTAGTCATTTAAATACACTAGACCTTATGATTGCCTACAATGAAAACTGATTAAATCTAATAAACCAAAAATAATTAAAGAAATCAGCTATTCCACTGAGTGCTGCAGTGACAACCACCAAAAAAACAAAACAAAACAAAACAAACCCACATACACAAGATGGAAAGGGCTGCAGACTGAGGTCAGCCATGTGGTCAGTGTGTGATGGAGCCCCAATAAGAACTCTGGACACCAAAGGCTGGGTGAGCTTCCCTGGTTGGTTTTCACTATTCTGTACATACTGTCACACAACGGTGCCAGGAAAGTAACACATAATGACTCCACAGAGAGAGGACAACAGAAGCTCTGCCTTTGGTACTTCCAGACTCACCCTATGCATATTTTTACTTGACTGATTTTAATCTGTCACTTTTCCCTGTAATAAACTATTCCTGTTAGTAAAACAGCTTTCAGTGGGTTCTGTGAGTCCCTCTAGTGAACCTGAAGGTGACTTTGGAGACCCCTAAATTTGCAGAAACTGAATCCCAGAGAAATCTACTTTAAGTAAACTTCACAATAAAATATGACAAAGTAAAAGATGAATGCTTATTCAAGCTCTCTCAATTACTATTGCTCCTAAAGAAACACACACACACACACACACACACACACACACACCAGTTGTCTCCCCTTTTTCCTTAAAGCACTATCTCTGCCCCTAAATAAGTTTTGAGACTTGGGTATATTCTGAATGGATGCTAGCTTAAAATATTGTCAGAAATACTTTTCTACAGAAAGCTACAGACAAATATAAAAAGTGTTCACCATAGTTAAACAAACTTCTAAAACAACTACTGTGTTCTGGTAGGTTATTCCTATGTATCAGGCATTTTCATACACCTTATATTATTTAATTCTTACAACTTTTGTATCTTGAACAAGAATATCTTGTTGGATATTCTTATTCCCATTCCCAAATTAGGGGAAATGCAAACTCAGAGGTTTCATGCAGTGTGAGAATCAGAAGCTTTGGAGGCAAAGATATTCCATTCCTCATCTAATTTGTTGTGTAAAAAAAAAAAAAAGGTCTTTAATTCTCTGAGCCTCAGATTCCCCATAAAATGAGGATGAAAAACCTACTTCATTGGACTACTGTGAGGATTAAATGGGTTACCACAATGAGCACCTAATAAATACTAATTCTTTTCTTTTCTCTCTTTCTTTCTACTCTGGCCAGCCCAAGGCTACTCTGCTAGTAAATAGCAAAGTCAGTCTATAAATCCAGATCTTTTTCTGCTAGTCTTAGCTTTAGAATAATTTTAAAAATTATTTCCTTGTTCTAAGATTCTAGGT
Source organism: Eulemur rufifrons (assembly GCF_041146395.1). NCBI lineage: Eukaryota > Metazoa > Chordata > Mammalia > Primates > Lemuridae > Eulemur > Eulemur rufifrons. The sequence continues at coordinate 116,321,421 of NC_090990.1, read as the reverse complement.
TTCAGAAATACCCCACTTTTGATCAAATACATAAATAAGAAAGAAAACATAAATAAGAATCCTACAATAATGGCTAGAGATTTTTTTTTTAATTAAACATTTGAATAGTCACAGAATGCCAAATATTAAAAGTTCATTACATACTTATACCAACAATGTAAAGTTTGGTACAGCAATGCAATACTTACATGAACTGAATTCAGCGTTAATAGCAACAAAATACAGAATTTTTGTTAAGGGTATGAAAGACTATTACTGAGAAGTCTTAAAACTTCTTTTTCAAAGCAACACATTTCTCATTCTTTTAGATTATTTAAGACAAACTTAGACACACGAACATAAAGATCACCTGCATCATGATTTTCAGGCGATCCAAAGGGGCAGTGCTTGTTCGAGAGACGGCACCAGCAATTCCTCCTGCCAAAAGCTGCCTCCACCACTGCCCAGACTTTTTTTCATCTTCCGTGAACTCATCTGGAATAGTTAAACTATCCCCTATGTCAATTCCCTGTTAAAATGTAAAAAAGAGTTCCATGCTCCTTCAATTAAAAACAGATAATAACAGAAGGGCTTTTTTCCGTTTGTTTTAGAGAAAAATCACGTATTATTTTACAGCTAAAATAAACTTTACACCTTAGAATTTATACTGAACAAATCTGAGCACACAGATTATAAATACTCTATTCACACTATAGTATCAGTTCACAAGAAATGCAAATTGACAGCAATTACAAAGTTACAAAACCAATAATTATATCTTACAGAGTAACTTTTCTCCTCTTGGTCTAAGTCAGAATGAAAGGGCAGCATTTCATCAAGTGTAGTGAATCCTTTTTAAATAGTCACTTTCCATAAGGCTAGAAAACCACATCCAACTGGTGATGATATCTTGTAAGAAATTAGTCTGTCAATTCTTCAGTGATAGTCCCTTTATCTCAAAATTATATCTACATTATACTTTATACCATGATATATATTTTAAGTAAATAGAAATTAAATTAAAACTACATATGGATACTCTACCAAACTCATTTTCTATATTGCCTGTCTATAAATATTTTGACAAATCTGACTTGTCATTTAAAACATGCAATTGATTCTATATAAAATTTAGCTAACAGGAAGTTATTGTTTGAAATAATCACCCCTCCAATCTATTCTAAACATTACTATAGTTTACAAATATAGCTTGAGAGAAACATTACTATAGATTTATAAATAAAGCTTGAGAGAAATATTATCTACAATAACGTTTTTACAGCTTTATTATCTAAATGATTTTGGCATAAAAGATTTTACAAGCAAGAGTGTAGGGGTAAGGAGCTATGCTATGGTAGTAGCCCTCTCATACTTCATTTTATCATCAGTACAACAGGCATGATTGTAGCCTCAAGTGTTATCAATTATCTTCAAAGATACAAAAAGAATCAAGTATATAAAACCACACATAAGTATAAAATTTATCTAGGTAACTGAACTACTAATATAACATAATTTTATACTCATAGTTGAAAAAGCATTAATCACCAATAATTATATAATGCTCTGTGTAAGCTTAGGCATTGTACTAGTTGCAATGTGAACTCCAGGCTTCATTTAGTGCATATTAAATTTAATGAAATCCATGAATAAGTACAGAAGGCAAGCCCGTGAGGAAAAGAAAATTCCTTAAGAGAGCTCCCAATGGTTTCAGGAGCATGTTGCACAGTAATAGAACTTGATTTACACCAGTATATTTTAGTAGTATGTTAATGAAATGTAATCAAAATTTGAAAGTTTTGCGGAATACAAATTGATGTGAAATGCTGAGCAGATGAGCCAAAAGATTTTGTAACCTTTAATGATTATTATAAGCAAATAAGAGAGACAAATAAGCAAAAGTTACACGAGAGACAAACAAGCAAAAGTTTCAGAAGGGATCTTTGGCCATATCATCAATGGCCAAGGAAACAGATCCTTAGCAATCATGAGTGTTGAGACATTTAGACAATATAGTATCTACAAAAAGCAAAAGCCTATAACTTTTATACTTCCCTATGCCAGAATACTTAAATGTCAATAAAGTTGGACAGTTTATTCATCAAGGTTGTATTTCCTCCAACTTTTGAAAATGGCTGAATATGCAGTCTTGGATTTTTTTAAGATGCTATAAATCTATGCCTAATAGGAGAAACAGAACTCTACAGTAGGTTAAGGAACTATTGGGACTTAGGCATCCTGGCCTATAAGTGTTAAAGTGCTCTTGGGTGATAGCTATACTTATTGCTTACAGCACCAAGTATAAAAACATAAAGCACACTACTTACAGTAGAATGTTTCCAGAAACGAATAATTTCCTCAATGTCTGTAACAGGATTAAATAAGAAGTAATCTCGCCATTCATTCCAATCCACTGTCATTGTCCCATCAGCATCAATGCTGAACATTTAAAAAAAATATTAAAGAACAAAACTGATGAATAAAACTAACATATTGGCCATTTTACAGAATGATAGTTATTTTTCCAATTTAATATTCTTATTAAAGAATCTTATTCACAATTATAGGTTGTCGGAAATGGTAACAAGCATTTTATGGTCCTGTCAGATAGTTTTAATTATTTAGATAAAAATGGATCCAAAAATTTCAGATCTCACTAAAGACGACTTTTGGCACTCTGTCAAACTCTAAGTCAATGAGCTATAAAATGTAAAAACTGGGCCGGGCGCAGTGGCTCACACCTGTAATCCTAGCATTCTGGGAGGCCGAGGTGGGGGGATTGCTCGAGCTCAGGAGTTCGAGACCAGCCTGAGCAAAAGCGAGACCCCGTCTCCACTAAAATTAGAAAAAAAAAATTAGCTGGGCAACTGAAAATAGAAAAAAAATTAGCCAGGCATGGTGGCGCACGCCTATAGTCCCAGCTACTTGGGAATGTGAAGCAGGAGGATTGCCTGAGCCCAGGAGTTTGAGGTTTCTGTGAGGTAGGGTGATGCCACAGCACTCTAGCCCAGGCAACAGAGCAAGACTCTGTCTCAAAAAAAAAAAAAAAAAAAACAACCTGGAAAAAACTGGAAGAAAAATATTGAGAGGTAGTAATGAATGAAATTTCAATCCATTTTTTCTTGTACTATTTAGGAAGATATTTTTTAATGTTCTGTTGCAACATTTGAATGTTTGAACACTTGAATACTCAAAAACAGGCTACCAATTTCCTCCAACCTAAGAAAATTAGCAGTGATTATAAAAAAATCAAACTCTTGGTGACTGGGGCCTTTTGCATCTTAAGAAAGACCAATGACAATAAGAGTTGGTTTTTTGGAAAGTTAAACAAAATTACAAACCTTTAGTTAGACTAAGAAAAAAAGAGAGAAGACTCAAAATCAGAAATGAAACATGAGACATTACAACTGATACATAGGAAATGCAAAGGATCATAAGTGACTATTATGAACAATTATACACCAACAAATTGGATAACCTAGAAGAAATGGATAAAATCCTTGACACATACAACCTAAAAAGATTGAAATACAAGGAAATCTGAACAAACCAATAATGAGTAAGGAGACTGAATCAGTAATAAAAAGTCTCCCATCAAAGAAAGCCCAGCACCTCAAGGATGGCTTCACTAAAGAATTGTAGCAAACATTTAAAGAAGAATTAATACCAATTTTTCTAAAACTCTTCCATAAAATTGAAGGGGAGGGAATACTTCCAAACTCATTTTATGAGGCTAGCATTATCCTAATACCAAAATCCAGATAAGGACACTACAAAAAAAGAAAACTACAGGCCATCATCCTTGATGAACATAAAAGCAAAAATCTTCAACAAAATGCTAGCAAACCAAATTAAAACACACATGAAAAAGATGACTCACTATGATCAAGTGGGATTTACCCCAGGGATGCAAGGATTTTTCAACATACATAAATCAGTAAATGTGACACATCACATTAACATAACGAAAGACAAAAACATATAACCGTGTTAACAGATAAGAAAAAGTATTTGACAAAATTCAACATCCTTTCATTAAAAAAAAAAAAAAAAACCTCAAAAGATTAGGTATAGAAGGAATGTACCTCAACATAATAAAGGCCATATATGACAAACCCACAGCTAACATCTTCAAAGGCAAAAAAACTGAAAGCTTTTCCTTGAAGATCAAGAACAAGGCAAGGATGTCCAATCTTGCCACTTCTATTCAACACAGTATTGGAATTCCTAGCCAGAGAAACTAGACAAGAGAAAGAAAGAAAAGGCATACAAATTGATATGACAGAAGTTAAATTGTTCTGGTTTTCAGATGACATAATGACATAATCTTATATATGGAAAACCCTAAAGACTCCACCAAAAAACTGACAGAACTGATAAGTGAATTCAGTAAAGCTACAGGATACAAAATCAACATATAAAAATGAGTATCATTTCTATACACTAACAATGGAATATCTAAAAAAGAAATCAAGGCAATAATTTCATTTATACTAGCTACAAAAAATAATGAAATACTTAGGAATAAATTTAACCAACGAGGTGAAAGATCTCTACAAGGAAAACTATAAAACACTAATGAAAGAAATTGAAGAAGACACAAATAAAAGATATCCCATGTTCATTGATTGGAAAAAATTAATATTGTTAATGTCAATGGTACCCAAAGCTATCTACAGATTTTATGTAATCCCTGTCAAAATACCAATGATGTTCTCCACAGAAACAGAAAAAACAATCCAAAAATCCATATGGAATCACAAAAAACTCCAAATAGCCAAAGCAATTTTGAGCAAAAAGAACAAAGCTAGAGACATCACACTATGTGACTTCAAACTATCAACAAAGTATAGTAACCCAAACAGCAGAGTATAAAAACAGACACACAGGCCAATGGAACAGAACAGACAGCGCAGAAATCCATGCATTTAAAGCCAAGTGATTTTTGACAAAGGAGCCACAAACACACAATGGGGAAAAGACAGTGTAGTCAATAAACAGTATTGGGAAAACTGTATATCCACCTGCATAAGAATGAAATTAGACCCTTATCTCATACCATATTAAAAAAAAATCAAATAAAATCGTATTAAAGACTTAAAGACCCAAAACTATAAAACTACTATAAGAAAACATAGGGGAAAAGCTCCATGACATTGGACTTGACAATGATTTTCTGTGTATGACACCTAAAGCACAGGCAACCAAATCAAAATAAACAAATGGAATTACATCAAACTAAAAAGTTTCTGCACAGCAATGAAAATAACCAACAGAGTGAAGACACAACCTACAGAATGGGGAAAAATACCTGCAAACTATAAATTTGATAAAAGGTTAATATCCTAAATATATAAGAAACTCAAACAACTCAATAGCAAAGAAAGAAATAACCTGATTAAAAAGTGGGCAAAGGACTTGGATAGACATTTTTCCAAGGAAGATATACAAATGGACAACAGGTATATAAAAAAAATGCTCAACATCACTAATCATCAGGAAAATGCAAATAAAAATCACAATGAGATATCATCTCACATCTGTTAGAATGGCTACTACCAAAATGACAAAAGATAACAAGTGTTGGTGAGGATGTGGAGAAAAGGGAACCCTTGCACACTACTGGTAGGCAAGTACATTAGTACAGCCATTACGGAAAACAGTATGAAGGTCCCTCACAAAATTAAAAATAGAACTACCATATGATCCAGCAATTCCACTACTGGGTACATATCCAAAGGAAATGAAATCATTATGTGGAGAGATATCTACACTCCCATGTTCACTGCAGTATTATTCACAATAGCCAAGATATGGAATCAACCTAAGTGCCCACAAGTAGATGAATGGATAAAGAAAATGTGGTGTATATGCACAATGGAAATCTATTCAGCCATAAAAAAGAAGGAAATCTTGTCATTTGTGATAACACAGATGAAATAAGCCAGATACAGAAAGACGAATACTACATGATCTCACTCATATGTAGAATCTAAAAAAGTTAATCTTATAGAAGCACAGTAGAATGGTTTGGGTGGGAGGGTGTTCAGGAGATGGTCAAAGAATACAAAATTTTGGTTCAAGAGATCACCTGTACAATATGGTAACCATAGTTAATAACAATATATGGTATTCTTGAAAAATACTACGAAAGTGGGTATAAATTGTTCTCACCACAGAAATCATAACTATGTGAGGTATCGTATGTTCATTAGCTAGATTTAGTCATTCCACAATGTATAGATACTTCAAAACATCATGATGTACATGATAAATACATATTTTATCTGTCAATTTAAAAATAAATATATATTTTTAAAAATCATTGCATTGTATACTTTATTTATTTATTTTTTTTTTTTTGAGACAGAGTCTCACTCTGTTGCCCGGGCTAGAGTGAGTGCCGTGGCGTCAGCCTAGCTCACAGCAACCTCAAACTCCTGGGCTTAAGCGATCCTACTGCCTCAGCCTCCCGAGTAGCTGGGACTACAGGCATGCGCCACCATGCCCGGCTAATTTTTTCTATATATATTTTTAGTTGTCCATATAATTTCTTTCTATTTTTAGTAGAGACGGGGTCTCGCTCTTGCTCAGGCTGGTCTCGAACTCCTGACCTCGAGCTATCCACCCGCCTCGGCCTCCCAGAGTGCTAGGATTACAGGCGTGAGCCACCACGCCCGGCCGCATTGTATACTTTAAAAGAGTGACTCTTATGGCATGTGAATTATATCTCAATAAAGCTGTCATAAGATATTTATATAAATAATTGTATAGCTACTTTTAAATACGATCCCTCTGCATTACCCTTTGCTATGAACTGAATTGTGCCCCACCAAAATTCGTATGTTGACGCTCTAACCTCCAATGTGACTGTATCTGCAGACAGGGTCCTTAGGAGGTAATTAGGTTAAATGAGGTTATAAGGGTGGAGCCCTGATCCAATAGGACGATGGCCTTATAGGAGGAGGAAGCAAGAATGAACTCTCTCTCTCCTATGCACAGATACAGTGAGAAGGCAAGCCAGAAAGAGAGCCCTTACCAGAACTTGACCATACTAGCACTTTGATCTCGAAATTCCAGCCTCCACAAGTGTGAGAAAGTAAATTTCTGATGTTTAAGGCGCAGCCTATGGTATTTTGTTATGGCAGCCGAGCTAGCTAATACACCTTAGTCTATTCTGAAGCTTGGGCTTGGAATTTGCGTTACTCCTAAAGCTATTATAGGAAATACAGGAACATGATTTCTGGCTTAAGAACCAGAAAAAAACTCTCGCTTTCCTGGAAGAATGTGACTTTATAAGCAGAATATTATATGCTGCCTATCTCACTGTCAAAATTCTGTTTATCTCCTTTTCATGTATTAGATTTTCATTTCCTCAGGAAAGCCCTTCTCATCCAGAGCTAACAAAAGTAACTCTGTGTGTGCTAAGCCTTCAGGCTTGGAGCCTTCCTGTTGAGCAGCTGTTTATAAAAGAAATTCTGAACACATAGAAAGGAGGAAAATGCTACTGCTGCAGATGTAAAAGAAGATAAATTCAACAATAAAGCCACTTAAAAGAAACTTGTTAGATAATGTGAAGACTGAACACATTCACAAGAATATTAATATAATGTAACAATCTTTTCCTGTTTTCTGTTACCATTAAAAAAATGGTCCTTGTACTGTGTTTATAGCAGAAGAATATTTGAGAGCACCTGGACTACAGAGGTTACTGCTCTATCCTGTGAAATAAAGCATTAAGTTTTGTAAACATTTGGCTTACTAAGTAATTGAAATAATTGCCCTGGACAATAAGGTTCAAATTGGCATTGTTTTCTGAAAGTTTAAATAGGTATTTCTTTGTTAACCAGGAAAGCTTGGGAATTTCCCTCTTATCCAGTCACATGTAGGTTAAATAACTTGATGTATCTGCTGTCACTCTAGAGCCCAAACGGGGGGAAAAAAGCAATGTGAAAACTCTCATCTATAGATTTAAAATTTTACCACCATTCCACTGGCCCTTGAGGCTTTGCAAGAAAGAGTTCAGTCTGAGATTACATTTCCCATTCCTACACTTTAGATATCCGTGCATATACAAAATGAAAGGAAGAAAAAGGGAAGATGTATTTGCAGAATGGTGACATGCTGGAAGGTGTTTTAAAGCCACACGTAACAAATGCAGATCTCTAATGCAGGATATTAAAATGAAAGTCAAAAACAACTGTCAGTAAGATGAAGCACTTACCTTTGAAGAATCAACTCTGCTTGTTTTTCAGAAATAGTTAGACCCAGGATCTGGAGAGACTGGACAATTTCTGCAGCTTCAATTTTTCCTTTAAAAAAATTGAAAAGGGTATAAACTCAGACTCAGAATTGACAAGGACCTTAGAGACCATGAATTTCAAATCTCTCATTTATTTAAGAGAAAGCTTTGAACTGATTAAGGCAAAATTATGCATTTAGGTAAGTTACGGATTTGCATAAATACATATATAACATCAATATTCAAAATTTAACAAATACATTAAACATTTGTTTAATTCAGTAATTATAACAGCCTTGTAGATAAATAATAATTTCCTCTGAAGAGGAGACTAGGAGCTCAACTGGCCTTACCAAGTAATGTAATTAAGGAATAGGAGAACTGAGATGCAAATCAAGATATTCTAGCTCTGAGGTAAATTCAATTAAACTAGCATCTACTCATTTTAACGGTACCTATTCCACATTTTAATAAATGACTATTCATTTATTATGCATAAATTTGTATTATATGACTGAGTTAAAAGGAGTAGAAAATGAGGAAGTGGACTCAAAGGGTGGACTATTCTTTGAGAAATCTGGTCCTAAAAATAAAGAGAGCAAGGATAGAAGGACGGTGGAAGAGAGAAAATTTTAGTATTAGGGAAATTAGAGCATGTTTATAGACAGAAGGAAAACAATCAGAAGAGAGAAAGAAAGAGAAAACAGAAAATCTTTGCAATGAACATAAGCACTACTGCATTTCCCTCAAGCAGCTTACGGGCTCTTGAGAATCCTAAGACTAATATACGTGAAATAGGATGAAAACAAAAGTGAGAGAGGGTCTTGTGCCAATGCAGCACTGCATTAACAGAAAACTTCTCCAGGAAGAGAGGAAGAGAAAAATCACTGTCAGTGGGGAAAGGAAAGACTTAGTCTAAGAGAAGGGACCCTAAAGAAGGGACAGCATTCTGAGAGAATCCTCCTGGGGAAAGGAAAGGAGCAGCATGAAAATCTGGGCAATGCCAGGACAGTTAGAGGCACTATCTATTAGCAATGAAATTCTTCAAACACCACTCTAAATATTCTCCTTCAGAACTGCACTCTTAAAGAGATACAGTCCATTCGCATTATTCACAGTACTCATGTTCTATAAAGTCGCTGCAACACTGAATTAGCAAATACCGAGCCCCTGCTCCCAGGGGAAATCCAGGGTTAGGTTCCTGGGAGCCTCTGATCACATTTTCATCAGCTGATCAGCACGTAACCTTGCCTTATGTGTGTTTCTGTTTAAAGACACCTCATTTAACATACATCATTGATTCACGAATGTTGAACTCATGGTGAAGTGTATCTAACACACGTATTTTCTCCATAAGGCACACCATGGCTTTCTTGCACTTAGGAGCACTAGGTAACACTTCCGCATTACATTAGGGGAACGTTTTCAAAAGCAAAATTACCAATAAAAAGTACAAAACTGCAAAAAATGTGGCCCAAGATACACCTAGAAAAGGTCACTTGTTTACAGTATGAGAGCTGAAACAGGAAGGCAGTGTTGCCGTACTCCACCTCCGCTAGGAATGTGCACACTGAGCAACTCAAATTTTTCACTGCTCGGTGCAAGTCCATGAATGACAGGGAAAGAGCTACGAGTATACATTTTGGGGTGACTTTGGGGTTAAATTTTAGTGAGTAGGCAAATTGACAAAAATAGAATCTGTGAATAATGAGGATCAACTGTAAATGCTTTGCTTTAAGGAAGTCGGATAAATAAAAATGTATCTATAATGAGAAATTGTTTCAAAATACACAAACAAGATAAAGTAAAGGGATACTTTATATTTGCTACAAATGTATCATTAAAATTTCACCTTTATCTCCTCTGGTTCATTTAGAATTCTCTGAAATGGACAGCTGACGTGTGCACACCTTCTGTACTGAGGTGATCAGCCTCTAATTATGTGGCAGTAGATCCTGAGGCAGCTCCACCTCCCAGCCAGTGCCTGCCCTAACAGTGCACAATCTTAGCTCTGTAACTGAACTGTCGAGGGTCCGGGTGGGGATGAAAGTTTGCAGGGAAGGAGGAAAACTGATTGCAAGAACTGAAATTTGCTCTAAGATTAAACTAAGGCTAGACTCAGAGGCATATAATGTAAAGCTATTAGAGGCAACAAACGTTCCAAAAGTACTACTTTCCACCACAAACTCAGGTCTTCCTGGCTAAGAGACACAGACTTCAACGATCATCAAAACCACTCAAAGGATTTTAGTTGTTTGTTTGAAACAACTTACTTTGAATTTAACTTTAGTTAATATTCAGTATAAACCAAGAGCTTGCAAACTATAATCCTTAAGCCAAATAAGGCCCGTTGACTGTCTTTACAAATAAAGTTTTATTGGGATGCTGCCATGGATCATCATTTACATTTTGCCTGTGGCTGCTTCTGAGGTACCACGGCAGAGATGAATAGCTACAACTGAGGCCACGTGGCCCATGAAGCCAAAATATTACCTGGACTTTTACAAAAAAGTTTGCCAACCCCTGATATGAACTATATTTTCTCTCTATTTGTTTAACTTGTTTCTTAAATAACAAGTGTGTGAATGGAATGACCCTGACTAATCACATGTAGGGAGGGGGTTGGGGCTATATTAAATTTTTAATAATTCCCTCTTCCTATAAAAGACTGCCTTTGGTGATAAAGGCTTCATGACTCCCTTTCTCCCACCATGACCCTTGCTTTTTGCCCTACATAACTGAGACTCTAACTCTACTATGGTTTGAATATGTCCTCCAAATTTCATGTGTTGGAAACTTAATCTCCAAATTTCATGTGATGATGGATTTGGAAGTGGGGCCTTTGGGAGGTAATCGGGATTAGATAAGGTTGTCAGGGTAAAGCCCTCACCATGGGACTGGTGGCTTTATAGGAAGAGGAAAAGAGATCTGAGGTAGGACACTTGCTCTGTCTCACCATGTGATGCCTGCCAGCATGTTATAATGTACTAAAAAAGGCACTCACCCAATGCAGACCCTCAACTTTGAACTTCTCAGCCTCCAGAACTATTAAGAAATAAATTTCCCTTTCTTTATAAATTACCCAGTCTGTGGTATTCTGGTATAGCAACAGAAAACAAACTAACACAAACTCTAAACTATTAATCTAAATAGAGAAACCATAATCCCAACTAGCAGATACATACTTAAATGATTACATGCTATTGTTTTCTAATTTTCAGTATCAAATAGTATCTTCTCTAAATTAATTCTTCAAAATGACTATCAAATGTGAGACAATGTGAAAGCTTTTTAAATTTTAGAATACACAATAGTTATGCCCATATACAAACAAAAATGAATTTCTCTTACCCAGAAGGCAAGAGAACATGATTATTATTTTTAACACACAGCTTTAGTAAAATTGGCATAATGTTCCATAGTTAACATTTTACAACAGGCCCTACCTATAGTTTTTAATTCAGAAGACAAAGCTATCTGTTAAGTTTTCTTCACTAAAAGTATGAACTCTATATAAAAGTCACATTACTAAGAAAAATAAGTATTATCACAAGTAATAATTATCATCTCAAAAATGAGTGACTAAACATGCACTGTTTTAGACTCTTGGAAGCATGAGAAGTACTTCTTCACAGCTGGAGATGAATAGAAAAGAAAGACACACCATCATTATTTTTGTCCAAACTCTTAAATGCCAGTTTCATTTTTTTCTCATGGTCTTTAAGGTACTTCATAAATTCTTCAAAATCCAGCTTTCCATCTTTGTTGATATCTCCAGTAGTAAAAATTTTCTGCAAAAAAAAAAAATTAGAGATATTTTATTGCCAGTATGGGCTAACGCACTAAATTATTTGTACACATACTTCAAGTAGATTGGCTGTTTTCCTATAAGACTAAAGTACCAATTTTTGGCCAGATATATCATTTTTCATTATGACAAAGATCTATAATAAAAGTAACCACCCTACCATTGCAAAAAAAAAGATTCCAGATCTTGTGTTAAAATTTTAATTAGAAAAATGATGCACTGATTTCTATGAAACACAGTATTTTTAAGGTTAATGTAATCACACCCTAAATTTCTTGACATGTACTTTATAAACTCCAAGATAGAAGACAAACACTTGACCTAGCATAGGATTTAAATGTCTAAAATAGTATTTTTCTCCTATGATTTCCAAAATTAAATAGTCTTTTCCTAAAGATGATCCTTATAAAAAGCTGTCATATCAAACTGCCATTTCTATCCCTAGAAGTCACTGCTTTAGAGAAAGAAATAAGATCATATGAAATTTGATATTACGTGTAAGACTTCTCCCACCACCACCCAAAATATAACTTTCTACCTATTAAGACACTCACAATCACCCACCCAAAACTTACAAATTCTATCATTCTGACTGTCATGCTGTCCTGGGGAAATAATGCTACATGTGGCAGGACGGTATGACAGTCAGACTCCCAAGCTCTAGACTGAGACAGGTCTGAAACTTGTGAGCTGCAACTAAAGCTATGCTTAGAGGAAGATTTATGGTTTTAAATGCATAAAGAAAAGAAGGCCAAATCAACGATCAATTATTGAGTCATACTTCAATCTCAAGAAATTAGAAAAAAATTAAGCAAAAAAGAAGTTGAAGGAAAGAGACAAAGAACAAAGAGTAATGAAAAAGAAAACATATACTGAGAGGATCAAGAAAGTCAAAAGATGGCGCTTTGAAAAGACCAATAAAATTGATAGACTCCTCAAACTGGCAAATAACCCATGTCAGAATGTACATATGGAAATCACTAGACACTATAAACATTAATGATACTATGAACAGGTTTACTAAAAAAATAAAAAATGAGATAAAATAGATAAATGCCTAGAAAAACTTATTAAAAATTGATATAAGACAATAGAAAATCTGAATATTCCTATCAGTATAAAAGAAATTTAATCTGTAATTTTAAAACACTCCCATGGAGAAAACTCTAGGCCCACATGGTTTTACAGTAATGTCTACCAAACTTTTAATAAAGAAATAACACCAATTTCCCAGAGAATAGAAGAGATGGGAACATTTCCCAACCCATCTTACGAGATAAGTATACTTTTGATTCAAACCTCACAGAAACATCACAAAAAAGGAAAATTACAAGCAATGTCACTATTGAAATAGATGCAGAACTCCTAAATAAAATGTTAACAAATCAAATCTAACAATACATAAAATGGATAGTAAATTATATATACAGTCATGTGTCATAAGATAATTTTTCAGTCAAAGATGGACTGCACACACAATGGTGGTCTCATAAGATTACAATACCATATATTTACTGTACCTTTTCTATGTTTAGATATGTTTACATACACAAATACTTACCATGTGTTCCAATTGCCTACAGTATTCAGTACAGTAACATGCTGCACAGGTTTGTTGCCTAGGAGCAACAGGCTGTACCACAGAGCCTAGGTATGTAGTAGGCTGTAACTGCTAGGTTTATGCAAGTACACTCTGTGATGTTCACACAAAGATAAAATTGCCTAACGACACATTTCTCAGAACATAACCCTGTCATTAAGCAACACATGACCGCATATTTATGTGTATACACACATACTATATATGTATATATACACATATACATATATATGATATATAAACAAGATGAACGTATTCCAGTAATGCCAGGTTGGGTTAATATTTTTTTTAAAAAAGAAATCTTGTAAATTACATTAACAGAATAAAAGGGAAAAGTCATACGATCATCTTAATAAACATTTGATGGATTCAAAATCATTCATGATTAAAAATAGAAAAGTGTTTCCTTATTCTGATAAAGAGTATCTGCAAGCCGGGCGCGGTGGCTCACGCCTGTAATCCTAGCTCTCTGGGAGGCCAAGGTGGGCGGATCGTTTGAGCTCAGGCGTTCGAGACCAGCCTGAGCAAGAGCGAGACCCCATCTCTACTAAAAATAGAAAGAAATTATATGGACAGCTAAAAATATATATAGAAAAAATTAGCCGGGCATGGTGGTGCATGCCTGTAGTCCCAGCTACTCGGGAGGCTGAGACAGGAGGATCGCTTGAGCCCAGGAGTTTGAGGTTGCTGTGAGCTAGGCTGACGCCACGGCACTCACTCTAGCCTGGGCAACAGAGTGAGACTCTGTCTCACAAAAAAAAAAAAAAAAAAAAAAAGTATCTGCAAAGAATTCTAGCCTTTTTGATTTAAGCTAGTTTGAGTGGCATCTCTTACTGCAACCTAAATAGACTTGATTAAAATACCATCAGTTACTACTGACAGTCTTAAAAGCAAATATATTTACATCACTTAAAAATAATTATTACTATTTAATTCCTTTTACAAATTAGATCGAGAATGATCTTCATCTGGAAATTATTTCCTGATTACTCAAAACATATACTGAGACTTGCATAATCCAAGAGCAAATGTCACAGCATTCTGGGGCCCCATTTGTGTACCAAAGTTTCATTCAAGAAGTTTATATGTTCGTCAATGCAAATATCAGTGAACAGCTATCATTTTGGCAATTACAAGTTAAAGGACATTCCTGACCCTATCTTTGAACAGCTCAATTTTTTTTTACCCTTATTTCTGCAAACTTTCTTAGAGTAAATAAAGACTCCTAGAATTACAATCACCTAATGACTCCGACTTACCAATATAGTAGTCCTCCCTTATCCGCAGTTTGGCTTTTTTGTGGTTTCACTTACCTGTGATCAACCATGGCCCAAAAATATTACATGGAAAATTCCAGAAATAAACTATTCATACTCATGCCATTCTGAATAGCATGATGAAATATCATGCCGTCCTGCTCTGTCCAGCCTGGGAGGTTGGAATCATCCCTTTGTCCAGCATATTCACACTGTCTGTGCTACCAACCTGTTAGTCACTTAGTAGCTGTCTAGGATATGTGGTCGAAAAAGCATAGTGTATACAAGGTTTGGTTTCAGGCATCCACTGGGGGTCTTGAAACACATCCCCCAGGGATAAGGGAGGACTACTGCAATATGAAAAACTAGGACTTCTCTTTTGAATTTTTTTATATATTCCCCAGTGGAAATAAATGAAGACCAACCAAATGAGAAAAGCAAAGGCTATTTATCCTGAGCTTGCTGCAGCAAGGGAGTCAGACACTGTTGCCTTCATTTTGACAGAGATCCAAAGGCAGACAAAGGAGTAGGGAAGTTCTGCAGTGGAAAAAAAAGGTAGGCTTCATGTGTGTCCTGATTGGAAGCAGGGCATGGGGAAGCTGTAGTCTGGCTAACTGAAGTGGGACACCCTATATAATTGGTTAGGGACGCATACTTGGCTTTCCCTGGTTGGTCCTAAGTTGGAAGTGAGGCAAAAATTAAGGAAGCTGTCAGTTACTAATCAAGTTCTGGCCATTGGGGCTCACTGTTCAGAAGTTACTGCTTAGCTTCCCATATTGTCACTAGAGGTAGCAATCTGACTTTCTGCAAGTCTGATATAACAGATTACTTTTCTGGTCTGTTTATTGTAGACAAGGGGCTGGTTTCCTCAGCAGATTGCTGCAGGTTGTGGGTCAAAGTTCTATTTTTATTTATGGTCTGGCCAATATCCATGTGTATATTCAGTCTCTCAACTTTCACAGTAAAAAGCAAAACATTATTCATAAACCCAACTAGTTATCGCAATAGAAAGTTTTATCTTCTATGTCTTAACACTACATGAAGGAAGCGCCATTTCTATGATTTTTAACCAACTGAATTCTGTCTATTTAAAAGAGTTTCATATTAGGGAAGTTGGAGATATGTGGGAAAAAACCTCATATCAGAACTTCCTAGAGATGTCACTGTCACCTGAAAAAAGCCACAACAGTGTTCCTCTGAAATACACTGTTCTGTGTGGTTGGTGCAGAGCTCTCCAGGTATGCCTTTCCCTTGTTTGTTTGTTAATTTTTAATTTTATTTGTTTATTTTCTTAGAGACAGGGTCTCACTCTGTAACCCAGGCTGGAGGGCAGTGGCATGATCACAGCTCACCACAGCCTTGAATTCCTGGCTGTGATCCTCCTGCCTCAGCCTCCCGAATAGCTGGGACTACAGGCACATGCCACCATGCCTGGCTATTTTGTCTTTTTTTATTTTTTGCAGAGATGGGGTCTTGCTGTGTTGCCCAGGCTGACCTTGAGCCCCTGGCCCTACGTGATCCTCCTACCTCAGCCTCCCAAAGCACTGGGATTACAGGCATGAGCCTGGTTTTGATATGTGAGCCCTCATCAGTCATCACTGGGTATGCAAAGCCTTTATATGGCTCACACCACCTCTTACCAAAAACAAAAGACAGATTTGCATAAGATTTGTTTTGATAAGGAAGAAATGTGTTTCAAAGGATTGAACTTGTTTATGGCATAATCTGGTATTTCTTATGAAAGGCTAGCTTATATCAAATAAGCAAATACAAGTCACATTTGCAAAGCCAAATACAAGAGAGTAGCTTTATACAAACATAAACAGCATTCAGCTTTAAAAGGAAAAACACACAACTGAAATGTACAGAGATAACATTTAAAAGCCCAACTGAAATGTACAGAGATAACATTTTGGACAGGACTGGTCCACAGACAGCATCCAGATTAGGCCTCTGATAACGCAGATGAGGAAACCAGGATGCAGTGCTTGGCATGTGGTACGTGCTCAAATACAACTGATCAGTGACTAAATGGAAGCTTAAAATAAAGACTCCCAAAGTTCACATGGCTAACAGGAAGAGTTTCACTAAATCTTAACAAGACAGAACTTAACCAACAGTTGTTTTTTATTTTTTTTAGCACAAAGTACCAATTATCCAAAATGAATTCAACAGTCCTTATGTTCATGGATCTCCCAGTCTCCTGGGTCAAACATCCAAAGAGCAAATATAATTGCCTTAAACAATAAATATTTATTTCTCAACAGTTCTAGAGGCTGGAAATCCTGGATCAAGGTGCCAACAGATTCAGTGTCTGGTGAGGGCCCCTTTCTGGTTCATAGATTGCTACCTTCTCACTGTGTCCTCACATGGCAGAAGTGGCAAGGAAATTCTTCTAGGCCTCTTTTATAGGGGCACTAACCCCATTCATGGGAGGGTGGTGATTCATGATCACCTACTAAAGGTCCCACCTCCTAATACCATCACACTGGGGGTTAAGATTTCAACATACGAACTGGGAGGAGACACAAATATTCAGTCCATAAAGTAATTTTCTCAGCTTCAAAAGTCCTATACCTCCTATGATTCTAAATCTCTCCTAAGAAAATTACAGTAAGAGTGTGTGCCTATAAAAATTGGCAAACACCTCAGCTTTAGAATTGCCTATAATTTCCCCATGCTAACGTAACACATTTGCTAAATCATCTAGCACTTAACTTAGGTACAGGAACACCTTTGTACCCTACAAAACCAATTCCCCTTTCCCCTACACATTTTAATAAAAAAGTTGCCACCATGATGTCAGGACTAGAGAAGGACACGAAAATATCTGTAAAGTTCTAGCAGAAAAGATCTCCTTTTTTCATTTGATTGCCTTATTTCTAAATCCAGATGGGGTGGGGGAGTGGGCCTACAGTGTTCCAAAGTCTTCCAAGCCTAAAATGAACCAAAGTAAACACACTTCGAGCTAAAACTGCTGACTCTTCACCATCATTTTATTTTCCCTGTGATTTCCATTTCAGTAAACTTAAATTATTTCCTCCACTCTTTAATGTCTTGAAATGTGATTTTTTTCATCAGAGCATCTCAAATGACACCCAAATATTGGGACTTTCTTTTAGAATGTTCTAATGGGACCTCTGATGAAAAACAAACAGAAAGGAGCTGGAGCAGAAGGAGGAGATAGGTGAGGGGAAGGAAAAAGAGAAGAAAAAGAACAAAGACTCTTAAAAGGAAACAGAATTACTACACAATTATGGGAAAATTAGTAATGGTTAAATACTGTATCTGCCTGTTCCTCATACTACATTCTACTCTTAGTTCATATTCTTATATTCCTGAGTCCTAGGAAAACTTAATGCGAATTTTTTCTCTTCCAAGGCAGTAATTTCATAATGAGGAGAAACTTGGAACATATAGAAAAGAGGAGTCACATCAGAAAAAAACTGCAGTGATTTCACTTCCAACTGGTTCTTAATTTTGTCTCAACACTTAGTCTTTTCTCTTCCCTGGATGGTTTTGGAACTTAGTAATGGTTACCTATTGCTTTCCTTATGCCTATTTTCTACGTTCTACTCTTATTTCTATATTCTTTCTATTTAAGATCTAAAGAAACTTAAAAATTTGCTGTCTTCTAAATGTTGAATTCATTACAAAAGCTTGGAAACATGGAGAGATCAAATCAGATGAAAATTTATAGAGCTTTCACTACAAGTTCAGTATTTGTCTTAGAGGCAAACTATTGTCACCCCACAATTCTCATTTCTAGGTACTCGAGTAGATAAACTCCTCAATCCTTGACATTACAGAGACCCCTGACCTACGCCTCTGAAATTTTCTCCCACAAACGTTGACTGTGTAATCCTAATTCCATCCCAGGTGTGATGGTTAGTGTTGTGTATCAACTTGACTGGACTAAGGGATGCCCAGATAGCTAGTAAAGCAGTATTTCTGGGTGTGTCCGCAAGGCTGCTTCTAGAAGAGACTAGCATTTGAATTAGTAGTGAGTAAAGAAGCTGCAGCCTCACCAATATGAACGGGTATAATCCAATCCTTTGGAGGACCTGAATAGAATAAAAAGGCAGAGAAACTACTACAGTTTAAATACGGTTTGTCTGTCCCCACCAAAACTCATGTTGAAATTTGACCCCTGATGTGGTGGTGTTGGGAGGTAGGGCCTAGAAAGAACTGTTTGAGTCATGGGGGTGGATCCCTCATGAATGGCCTGGTGCCATTATCCCAGTATTGAGCGAGTGAGTGCTCTCTCTACCTCTTCACTCTTGCTCTCCCGCTCTTGCTCTCCCCATCTCCCGAATGGAGAGAATGAGTTGTTATAAAGCCAGAACAGCCCTTGGGTTTTGCCCCTTTGCATGTGTCTGCTTCCCCTTTGACCTTCCACCATGTTTTGATGCAGCAGGAAAGCTGTCACCAGAAGCCCAGTGGCTGCCGACACCATGCTCCTTTAACTTCCCAGCCTGTAAAACCATGAGATGCAGAAACCTCTTTTCTTTACAGATTACCCAGCCTCAGGTATTCCATTATAGCAACACTAAAGGGACTAAGATGGAAACTGAAAGGAATTGCACTTTCAGAATGGGAAAGTTTATAAAAGACTGATATCCTGAATGGGTGAGGCACAAACAGTGTCAATCAACAAAGAATGCAAATGAGCGCAAAGTTTCTGAAAGGCAATACATATCCCAATTTAAAATGTGTGTACCCTCAGACTCAGCAATTTCTACTACTCAAAATTTATCCTATGAAGATAACTGGAACAAAATGAAAAAATGAATACAAAGGACTTCCATTGCAATTTCACTTATAATCATTTTTAAACTATCAATAAACTAAATGATGATCAATAGAGAATTGATAACACATACTATGATAAAAACATACAACAGAATATGATGCAGTCATTAAAAAATGATGTAGAGCAGCAATTCTCAAACTTTTTGGTTTTAGGATTCCTTTACAGTCTCAAAAATTCCTGAGGACTCCAAACAACCTGTGTCTATTGTAGGCACCATGGAGTTGTACCACTCAGATCCTCCTCCAAAGGCTCCTGCCGTGGGGAGCACAGCTGACTGACATCCTCTAGTCCCTGGCACCTCCTGATGCACTGCAGGGAGCTCCAAGGCCATCCTTCCCCTGTGCTGCTTCCAGCCAACGAAAGCACAGGATGAGAAACCTGAACTGGGCCGTTTCTGAGACAATCAGCAAAAAGTACCAAAAGTTGGTTCTTTCAAAGTGTGAATAACATGAATAAACCTTTGGCAAGATTTAAGGGGGGGGAAAGGATAGATATTGGGAATGAAATAGCAAACCTACCTACACATCAGTCAGAAGTTTTATAAAATCATAAGTGAATATTATGTACTTTGGGCAAAATGGGCAGTTTCCAAAAAAGTGTCTTAATCTGACTCCAAAAGAAATAGTCAACTGAAGAGCCTATAACTACTAAAGACGTTGAAAGAGCAGTTTAAATTACAACGATAAAACAGTTGTTGGCCTTCATAGTAACCGGATCACTTTCCCTCTGGACAGGGAATGCCACTGCTGTCCCCTTAACCCTTCAACGGGGTTGGAGAAATTCCAACTATCTCCACCCTGCTAAATTGTGAACTTTAGAGACACAATTAAAATGACTCAGAGAAAGTGAAATTGCTCAGCGAGGGGTCAACTCTTAAGATCAATTTATGTACTTAGGGCACTAACTTAGGAATGTCGCCATTCCTCCTCAACAGGAAGTTGAGGGAAACACAATTGGTTTTCAAACAGTTTTGAAACAGTAGACTGCTAGTGTAACAACGTAGCTTCAAAGAGATACAAAACGTGAGCCTTTTTACAGAACTTGGGACCCATTGAAGTCTGATAGCTAAAAAAAAAAAAAAAGAAAGAAAAGAAAAGAAAGAGAAAGAAAAAAAAAAGATTAAATGTTTGCAGAGGCACAAAAAAACAGGTAAAGACCCTGGGATGGATCCAGAACAAAAAGTCTTGTGGGACAGGGTTTAAAAAGTTAACAGTGCCCATGGGCCAGAGTGTTCACCGCGCTGATTTTATCTGGAAAAATACCGGTAGCCTTTCGGATACTGACCCGCTTCTGTTACGGGGTAACCGGCCGCGCACCCCATCCCCGAGTTCCCGAACCCACCAGGGCTGGGGGCCCCAGTTCCGCCTTCCCCTGGCTGAGCCCGGCCGCGCCCTCCCCGGTCCCGGCTGCGTCCCCAGAGCACCCGCAGCCCTCCCCGCGCTCCCGCCGCGCCCGGCCGCCACCCACCGCCTCGGCGTCCTGGCCCAGCGGGATGCCCAGGTTCCGGAGCCCCTCCTGCAGCTCGCCGATGTCCACCACGCCGTCCCCATTGCGGTCCAGCGCCTGGAAGAGGGCCTCGTAGCGCGTCGGCGGCTCCGCGTCCTGGCAGGCCGCCGCGGGCAGCACGAAGCCCCGCAGCCAGCGCAGCATGGTCCCGGGGCGCGGGCCGGCCCAGCCGAGGGAAGTCAGGGGCGCCGAGGGCTGCCGGGCGCGAGCCGGACCGCGCGGCCTGGCCGGGACGGGCGTGCGGGCCGCCGTCGGGGGCGAGGCCGCGCGGCGCGCAGGGTGTGGCCGCGGCTGGGGCGGAGTTCGCCCCGCGGGCCTCCGCGGGAGGAAGTGAGAGAGCTGCGGGGCGGGTCTCGGGAGGGCGCGTGCGGGCCCGGGAGTGAGCTCTGCCGGCCCGAGTCCGGCTGTCAGGGCTGCGGGTGCGGGGGGGAAGCCCTCACGGGGCCCTGGGCTTCAGCGTCGGCGCCTCCGTGGCTTGGCGCGGGCGAGGGGAAGGCGGGTGCTCAGCGTAAAGCTCCCCGCTCGGCGCCTGGGAGAGCGACCAAGGCGGTTCTCTCCGCGGGGAAACACGGCCGCGGCGGGTGTGTCGCGCGCGGCTAACTTTTTCGTGTAACTCCACATCTCTGGGCCAGTTTTCCATGCACACAAAAAAGAGAGTGGGGTGGTTGCTCACCTGGGATGGGAATTCTGCTTTAAGAAGCAGAGGGGTTAAATCCAAAAGAACCTGTTGGTGCAATCATGATAATAATAGTAAAGGAAAAGCCCAACGGTTTTTTGTTTGTTTGTTTGTTTGTTTTGCAGAAAAGATCAACATCCGGCCAGCCGGGCACGCATTTAGGTAAAAACAGGGACTACTTGGGTAAATAGCTTAGTTAGCATGATCTGCCCGTGATAAAAGGGTGATGCAGTCTGCCAGCAGCACTTGCCAGAAAAACCTCGGGGCCCTCCCGCTCAAGCTGCAGTTCCGAGGTTTGGGATTATTACTCAGTGAGACAGAACTTCTTACTGCATAACAACATGGGATGAAGGAACGGACATTGCACTACAGAGAAAATACAGAGTGCTACCCCTTCAGCTGTGCAGACGCGAAGATGCAGTCTAGCCTCTGAGTAGCCTCTCATCAGTAAAATGGGAGGATGAATATCTGCCTCAGGACACGATTGCACAGTGTGTGTGAACGGTCTTAATTTCTAAAGCCCCAATAAAATGAGGTGTCATTAACTGTAATAATTCTCTGTTCGTTCACAGCTACTTAATAGGAATGATTGTACTTCCCTTGTCTGCAGGAGAGAAGACACTTCTGTACTTGTAGATTAGGATCTCCCCATACCTTCTGTCTGAATCACTGAACAAAAACCGGTTGTTCCAACAAAAGCCAGAAACTCAGACCCTGAGTTTACCTCCCCTCAGACCATTTTATACGTTTAAGACATATATGAGTCTAGAGTTTGTAAGTTAAAGACTGCCTGTTTAGTAAAATCATATTGAAACTAAGTTAGGTTTATATATTACTTCCAACTTCCAGTCTTAAGAATTATCCCCTTCCTTTCGAACAACTTTCCTCGAACTTCATCAAATTTTCTCTCTGTCCTTGAAAACCTCTTTTAACCCCTACTGTGGATACTCTGTACGTTTGAAGGGAGGCTGCTTGAAAGTCACTCCAGACTTAACATACTTTTGTTTTCCTCTCTCTAATTTTCTGTTGGGGGGGATAATTAGAAGAATTATCTGTCAGCACTTTCATTGACAAAACTTATCTTCACACAAAAACTTTTTTTTTTTTTTTTGAGATGGAGTCTCGCTCTGTCACCTGGGCTAGAGTGCTGTGGCATCATCATAGCTCACCACACCCTCAAACTCCTGGGCTCAAGCAATCCTCCTGCCTCAGCCTCCCAAGTAGCTGGGACTACAGGCACGCGCCACCATGCCTAGCTAATTTTTTCTATTTTTAGTAGAAACCCGGTCTTGCTTTTGCTCAGTCTGATCTCTCGAACTCCTGGCCTCAAACATTCCTCCCACCTCGGCCTCCCAGAGTGCTAACATTACAGGTGTGAGCCACCATGGCCAGCCAATCTTCACACAAAAACTTTTACATGAGTATCTATAGAAATTTTATTCATAATTGCCAAACCCAGAAACAACCAAAATGTTCTTTAATAGGTGAACTGGTAAACAACCTGTGTTGTATTCATATGAGTCGGCAATAAAAAAGAATGAACTACTGATACATGCAACAAGGCATTATATGACATTCTGGAAAAGGCAAAACTATAGGGACAGAAAATAGATCAGTAGTTGCCATACCTGGAAGTTGGGGGAAGGGAGTTGACTACAAAAGAGTATAAGGAAGCTTTTGGAGGTGATGAAACTGTCCTATAGCTTATTAAATAATTATGGTGGTGATGGTTACACAACTGTGTTTGTCAAAATGACAACTGCACACTAAAAAGGGTTACTTTTACTCTATGTAAAGCATCTCAATAAATCTGACTTTAAAATATGACTTAAACATGACTAAACTGGAATAAGAATTCTTAGCTCAAATGATCACTGTGAAAATCAAATAAAATAGTTTACAATGTATTTAAACTTTAAGCCTTGCTATCAAGTGTGGGCCACAGACCAACAGCAGCGGTGTTACTTGAGTGCTTGTCAGAAATACAGAACTTCAGGCCTGCCCAAGCCTACTAAATAAGAACTGCATTTAAACCACAGCCGTGAATGAATGTTTCCTACGTTAAAGTTTGAGAAGCACTGCTAGTGTAAAGCCGTGACATTCGAGGTGTGGTTTGCACTCTGATGCCAGTCTACAAGCTGTTACCTGTCTGCTACAAGAGAAATCAGAGATTGAGAGGAAGGACTTAGAAACTTTGTAGCAAATTGATAAGGCAATTTTCTGTTCATTTAATCTAATAATAAAAACTCAGGGCTTGACTTTTTAATTTCAATTTTCTAGTAATTCATTGTTACTGTATTTTACAAAAATATGTCTGCAATGGATTGAGAACCACCTTACAGATAAAAGATGTACTTAACGCTAGCAACTCCCCACATAAGAGAAGAAAACTTTATATAGCCATTTAAACATCTTGCAGGAGAGAAGTCATCCCTGCCTGCTTCTATTGGTGATGCCCAAAGACCAATAGTTCCTACAGAGGGCAGCTGTAGCAAACCACAACTCACAATTCCTCAACCCAATTCATTTCTGTGGTCAGAATAAAAGTCTAGGGTTCAGCGCAATTCAGCTGTTTCTATTTTCTCTGTAGCCTTTTCAGGTACTACCATTTTCCAGCAGAACAAACTTCAGACTTTATCAATGTCATCGATTTTGGTCCTTGAAGACCTCTTTCAGCACCTACTTTGAATTCCTTGAATAATCACTCTAGATTCTCATAGTTTTAGCTGGAAAACATGTTTACCCTTTTTATCTGCTGAACCACTTAGTTATTGTGTGGTGCTAATAAGAACAAAGTATCAGTCTCTCCAAAGGACCGATTCTATCTCAAAATCCCGGTCATTGCTCTTTTAAATTTGAGTCATCACAAAGTAGGCTATGTAAGAGAATTTGATTGGTACAGTGTAGAGCCATCACTATCACTGGGGAGATAATTTTATGCGATGAATTTTGAACTTGGATGTCCTAGTAGTTTTTAGTAAAACAATAATCATTTTAAATTTTGACTCATTTATATCACATTAAGCTAACTGGAAAGTCCATCAGATTTTCCAAGTTATTTAGGAGACAGAATTCCAAATAAGGTGAATTCTGTTTCTTGCTCAGCCTGTCTACTAACCCTACCCCATCCTCAAAAATAAATGTACCATTGTGCTGTATGTGCATTTTAGTTAATATTGCTGTGTATTAAAGGATAAACATGGCCTAACGCTCAAAGTATGTTAAAAGTAGAGGTAGTAAAATAATCCCTTTATTAAATGTCCTTTCGTAGGAAGGACTGTCTTCTGGGAGTGACCTTTGTTAATCCACTGCTTGAAGCTAGATGTGGTCCTGTACTTAGTCACTGGAGTAGGGGAAGAGGGAGAATACGAAGGGTGAAGGGAAGGGCTCTTTGCTAGTATCTCTGTATCTAGAAGATGGTTTTAGATTATAACCATAGGTCTATGTGTGCATTTTTAGTAAAGTGTCTGTGTTTATTGTGGACAAAGTTCATTATTTTGCAACATCTAAGCTTTGGAGATGTCCTGAGATGTATGATAAAAAGTAGAACTAGTGAATTAGACATTTTGTGAGTATTTTTTTGTTATAATTGACAGAAAAGATGCATCTTGGACATGGAATTGCTAAACCACCTCTGAGCAGTGTATAACAGAACTTGTTCATTAGGTTGAAAGCAGAGGGGCAGAAGGAAGTATGAAAGGAGAGATGTATGCAGATGTGTTCCTGTTTACATTTTGACAGCAGCCATTGATGTATATGCATCTCTTTTGGCTATAAGAATATATTAAGTAATTCAGTGGAAACATACCTTCCTGTTAATATTTTAATGGTATAGATCTGATAATGAATTCTCTTTGAAACATTACACTTAGTGTAATCTGTTGCTTTATGTTTCATTTTAAATCAAACATTAAGGGAATGCAGTATTTTAATTGGAACTCTGCCAATACTTTTATCTAGAGGCCCATTGCCATTTTTGTCTTCTATGAAATTTTTGTCCCAAGAAAGGCAGGATTACATTTTTTCCTAATAGATTGGGTTGGTGTAGTATATTCTTGGTTATCAAAATACTCATACATCTTTGGGATTTTGGATTGGTAAATATTCATGATGTGTGAAGAAGCATGATACCTACTATATGACCTCAATCTCATAAAATTGGATGTTGTATATATAGGACCTAGAAGGACACTCAAACTGTAAACTGCTTGTGATTGTGGATGACTTTGTTCTTTGCTTCTTGTGTTTTTCAGTTTTCTGTACTGCATATATTAACTTTTAAGAGAATAAAGGTTATTTTAAAAATTTATAAAATAAATAAATAAATGCAAACAACTCTTATAAAAACATGGCACTTAATTACTGGAAAATTGCCCTAATTACTAATCATGCAAATACTTCCCATTTCAAAACAAGTATGTGGAATTCAAACTGGCTTCAAAACCACAAACTTCAGCATTTTGAAAATGGTTAAAAAGGTTATATTAAGACTGTCTCTAGTTTTTCCAAGTTTATTTAAATTATTTTCTGAAGATTAATATTTTAAAATGCAAAAATTAATTTGCACATCTAAAAATCAATAATCATTGACATTGGATCAATATTCTATATTTACATTTTTATATGTAAAACCCCCATCACCCTCTCTCCCTCATCTCTTCCTCCTTCCCTTCTCTTTTTTTAAATTTTATGTATTTATTAAATTTTTTTTTATTTCAATAGATTTAGGCAGTCCAAGTGGTTTTTGGAAAAATGGATGAATTGTATAGTGATGAAGTTAGACTCCCTTCCCTTTCTTTCTTCCTTCCTTCCTTCCTTCCTGAATCACCAGTTAAAAACCACTAGGCAGGTTTGAATGAGGAAAGCTGCCCAGCAGGAGTCAGAGCTCAAGGAAGGAAGGTGGCTGAGCTGGGCCAATTAGCCTGATGGGGCTGGGAAACCAGTTACAAGCAAAGGGATTGAGCAAATAAACATACTGAGGACAATGAGAGCTAGGTGTCTTGCTGTCAGAGAAGCAAGTTACGTATATGGAAAGGGTTAAGCTAGAATGAACCCCGTAGTATTGGATTTTAATTAGTGGTATTGGTGTGAGTTCATGGTTTTAAATATTTTTAGATACAAAAAAATAAAGGGGCATGTGCATGTGTGTTCACACATACATATATTTCCTAGCTCTGTCCACGGACAGGGCCTAGTAGCAGTAATATCCACACAGCAATGAGCATATCCAGCTCTAGATCTTTCTTTCTAGGTACGATTCTCCAAAATAACCTTGGACACCTTGGAGAAATGCTGATTCCAGGGCAGGAACAGCAAAGGTATAAGATGAGAATAGAACATCTCGTTTCAGCAGAAAGTGCTCAAGAAATGGAGACGTGCCAAAAGGTCACAGAGTCAGCCTGAAGGAATTCTCATTGTCCAAATCTAGGATAATTGGGGCATCAAAATAAATGATGTTAGCAGATTAAATATAACAGGAATCCATCGGTCTACATGAATGTCATACAACCCAAATAAAAGAAAATTCTTCTCTACAGTTGAATGCTGGTGGAATGATGGAATTAGGATATGACCATCTGGGGATCATCATGATATCAGTGATTAATTCAGGCAAGAAATATCAATAAATGCTAATACCAGTGGGTGAAAGTTGGATGAAAAGTGTGATATTTACCTTGTTTGAAACAATGTCCCACAAAATACTATACATTACAAATAGAAAAGAATAATTTTACAGTGAAGAAGCCTAGCAAATACCACCTTACTCAAATGACCAATGTTAATGTCACTAGTGACAGGACATAAGATCATAGGCCACCTGATGGGATGAAGAGAGAACATCAATTCTGCAATAGTCTCAGCAAAATGCATAACCTGAATCTAATCATGAGGAAATATCAGATAAGCCAAAGTTGGGGATATTCTACAGAATAACCAGCATGTAAACTTAAAATATGTAAAGATAACGAAGGTCAGGGGACAACTGAGAAGCAGTTCTGGGATGAAGGAGACTAAATAAATATGACAAGTAAGTGCAAGGTGGGATCCCAAAGGATATTATTGGGTGAAACTGGGAATGTAATCTCCAGATGAACATATATGAGCATTCTTTGAATCGAGTTTGCAACTTTTTTGTTAATTAATCTTTTAAATGAACAAAGCCCTAACACCCTTTTTAAAAAGCCCTTGCTGACTTCCTCAGATTGAAACACTTCTCAGGATTGCCTGTGATATATTTTCCCTTGCAGTAGCTAACTATATAAAACTGGCTCTTTATGATCAAAACAAAACCAAAACAAACCTTATAATACTTTAATTTATTCAATCAACAGCACAGTACAGTAAAAGTGGTCAAGGTGATTATGTGCAGCAGGAACGATAGTTACTGTCGCCTAGTTTGATGGCCAGGAATGAAGTCACAGCAGATGTTAATAATTTGCCTCCCTACATTCTCTTCACTTGTGATGCTTTCTCTGATGCTGCTGGCACCATGGAGGGGAGGTTAGGATTTAGTTAGGACGCTGGCATGAAGAGGGCTACAAAGGTGAGTGTAAGCAACGGTTATTCCATACCCACCGGTCTCTAAGGAAAAAGGAAATAGCATACTGGGAGCAGAGTACATGATACATCCTTAGCCTGAAAGGATCACAGGGTAAGATTAATTTGACATCAGTTTCAAAAAGTCCCTGTATAACACCTCTCGTCTGCTTATTTTGGCGCCAAATTTATAAAAGAAAAGGAGAATGAAGGATAAACTAAATTCCCCTAATACTCACATTTCTTCCTAGATAGGAGATGCTTCAAACAAGCACTGACAGGCAAGATGCAATGTATACAATGGGCACTGAGTATAACTTACATCATCTCTTACCTACCCGTAGAATATATTCTACCAAAAAAGTTCACAGAAATTCCAAACTTGCCCAACTTACACTTTAAGTTACCATATGCTGTGAGAAGGCTTGATTTGTTGTAATTCTAAAGCGGTACATGGGAGTAGTGTCTCATTTATAAAAAGATGGTATTCTCAACTCTACACACAGGATATGCACTTAAACCATGATTTTTGATCCTCATCCACAGACATATTCAATTTTATTTAATACACAGTTCTTGTCATGTTTGTTTACCTGCTTTCCAGCAAGAGAGCAGATTCAAAGCAGAAAGTCCAAAGGGTAGCTGGGAATGCTCAGGAATGTCTGAGGCACAATGACAGAAGTGACCATTGGGTGGAGGAAAAACTAAAATCCAAGCTACAATTTTATTACAACATAGGACAATAAAATATGTTAAAACAAAAAGAAAGCATGACTCCTAGATAAGGTTAATTATTATCCACATTCTTTGCTTGAGAAGATAGGGAAATTACTAATACTTTAACAAAAACTTACACAGGATTATTTAAAGAGAAGAGAAACCACAGTTATATTCATTCTCCTACACAAACTACTCTCTCCAATAATATTAGATATATGAAGTATTACTAGAAGAAAAGAGATCCAAACACTGAAAAGTTATTACCACATTATAATAATGACGATCAAAGTTCTAAGAAAAGGGCTTAATTAAGATTGAAAGAAAAGGACTAATCACAAGTAGTTCTATAAGAAAATCTTTTGTGCTTTACAATTTACAAAGCAGGTGTGAATAGATATTTCTTCCCACATACTTTGTTCATTCAACTATTAAATATTTGTTGAAAATATTTATTTATTGAGTGCCTACTATGTGCCAAACACAGATCTCCATATAGGGAATAAAGCAGTAAAGAAAACCTACAAAAGTCTCTGTCCTCATGGAGCATACACTCTAGTCAAGGGAGACAGAAAATAATTTAATTATACCTAAGCTAGTTTCCACAGCTAGAAGAAATTTGGGTCATATAAATAACAGTAAAACTAAAAATCTATACAACTATAAAAATTGCTCCCCTAACGTTCATTTTAAAAATTAACACTGTGCAGAGAAAAAATTCAAATGCATATTTCCTATTTTAAAATATTTATTTCTTATTTTAAAAATAGGACTTTTTGCTCTTTCATGACTTTCATGCTTTTTTGCTACATATACTCAAAAACTGAATGTCCTTTACATTTTGTTTGATTGTATCTTTGTAGTATCTTCAAACTCAACATCACTTGTAACAAGTTTCAAGTAGTTTGAGAGAAATTGGATTTGCAGAGAGTCCATCTCTTTAGTATATTTTCAAGGTGATATTTTACTTCTAAAAGAAAGGCATGCCAGCAAAGGAAAAATGGCCACACCCATTAGGTGTGAATTTACCCATCTCTCCTCCCCCCTCCTACCTGCTTGATTTCTGATGAATGTTATTTCCATATGTGCACATAAGCATTGATTGATTAGTTCCAATTTAATTGTTTGTGTGGTGTTTGTTTTTCCACTCTTGTGATCCCTCATTTAGAAGAATAGTCCCTGGTTCCATCCAGGTTAATACAAGAGTTATTAATTCACCATTTTTTTAAGGCTGAGTAGAACTCCATGGTATACACATACCATATTTTATTAATCCACTCATGTATTCATGGGCACTTGGGTTGTTTCCACATCTTTGCAACTGTGCATTGTGCTGCTATAAAACATTCAAGTGCAGGTGTCTTTCTTATGGAATGTCTTTTTTTCCTTTGGGTAAATACTCAGTAGTGGTATTGCTGGATTAAATGGTAGTTCTACTTTTAGTTCTTTATCTCCATACTACTTTCCATAGAGGTTGTACTAGTTTGCAGTCACACCTAATGGGTACAATGCATATTATCTGGGGGATGGGCACACTTTGACTCAAACAGTACAAAAGCAATTTATGTAACCAAAACGTTTGTACCCCCATAATATTCTGAAATAAATTTTAAAAAGAAAAAAAGAGAAATAAAGAAAAGTGAGCTTATTCTCTTGGAATGTGATTACTGTGTTTCTTGGTGATAGCAACCTATAAAAAAATCTGTGGAAGCCCAGGGCTCCTAAACAAGGCTAGATTCTGAGGACCAAAAAAGACATGAGTTACAAAGACAACTATTTTAAGCTGTTCCCCTGAGCTATGAAGCTTGGAAATCTACCCTGGCTTCCCTCATGAACTCCACTGGAACTTCTAATTCTAATCCAGAAATTCCCATCTCATTCAACTATGATTAACAAAAATAAGCATGATCAACATTTAAGCTAAGATAGTAGAGAAAAAAAATAATAGTACTAACCTTCCTATAATTGAAAACTCACATGCAGAAAAATGCCTGCTACATGTAGATGAAAATTATAACATTCCTACCTGTAGTTTTTAAAAAGAAAAAAAATGTAATGAAGCTGTTGAATCTGTGAAGGAAGAACATAAGCAGACATAGAAAAACTTGGGAAAGAGATGGCCAAACAACAGGAGGTTATGACTAGACAACATGAAGATGTGAAGTGGGAAGTGACATAACTCAAGAAAAGTAACAGAAGGAAAAGACAAGTTTGGGATTTTAATTTGAAAGCTGCTTCCATTATTTCTCTTTATCTTTGTTTTTCAGTGGTTTTGCTGTTATGTGTTTAGATATATTTTGTTTCTATCTTGCCTAAAGTTTGTTGCCTTTTCATACATTTGCCTTTCACTGAATTGGGGATATTTTTGCCCATTATTTCTACAAATATTTTTTATACCCTATTTTCTCTCTCTTTATCTTCTGGGCTATAATTACATGCATTTTGACCTATCAATACTTTGTCACAGACCACTGAAACTCATTTTTCCCCAATCTTTTTTTTAAACTGTTCTTCAAATTAGATAATTTCTATAGATCTATCCTTCATTTCATAGACTCGTTCTTCAGTCATCTCTAATTTGCTGTTAACTGCATGTAGGGTTTTTTCCCACATATAATTCTAGAATTTCTACTTGGTTCTTTTATAATTTTCATTTCTCTAACAAGATTCCCTATCTTTTAACCCATCTTGTCCATTTTTTCCCCTTAAATCCTTTAACCTACTTATAGTATCTTTTCAAAATGTCTTTCTCTGCTAATTACAACACTTAGATTATCTGTGAGTCTGCTAGATTATAGAGACGTTTTCTCTTGACTATCGGTGATTTTTTTCCTGCTTCCTCACTTGCAGTAATTTTTTGCTTGTTTGTTTACTGGAAATTATTGAAAATACATTATAGAGACTCTGGATTTTGTTATACTTACTAAAGAAAGTTGATTTTTGTTCTGATGAGTTAAAATTACTGATGGATCACTTTGATTCTATGGAGGTAACGCTTTAGGTTTTGTTAGGGCAGGTTTATATTGCCCTTAGTTCTAAGTAGTAGACTATAGTTCTAGACTTACTTCTAAGGCATCGCCCTTCTGGGGTTTCAGTGGAAAGTTTTACCCAAGCCTTGCTAACTTGGCAGGATTTGAACTTCAAACTCTCTCTTCCCAGAACCATACAGCTGCTGAAATTCCTACTTCACAGATGCTACTTTCTGTTTTGCTCCTTGGGGTGTTTCCCTTCTCATAAGCAACATAGGAGTCAACCAAAGAGTAAGATGTATGCGGTAAGTTGTATGCAGATTTTGGATCTCCTCACCCTTGGCTCTCTCTTTTCTGGATCTTCTTAATTTCCAGCTGGTGTTTTAATCCCAAATGCCAACATCTGTCTTTCAGCCCTGTCTCAGTTTGAGCACTCTGCCCTATGTGTGTTTCCAAGAACTAGGAGAAGCCCTCAGGGGAAAGTAAATGCCCTGCTCACCTGATTTGTTTCTCTTATTTTAATGAGAGGTCACATCCTCTCCAGCTTCTGTCTATTTTTGGTTGTTCTCTAGTCCTGTCGAATAGTTATGTTTTATATTTTGTAAAGAGCTTATACTTGTTATTTGTTGGAGGCTTTGTAAAATATAAGCTATTCTGCCATTGCCAGAAACAGAACTCTCCAGATTCTGTATATATTTTAAAAGTAAGAATGATGGAATTTCATGGTAGACCAAATATGAGGTATAAGAGAAAGAAAAAAACCCTCCAGTATGAATCCATAGGTTTTTTTCATTTAGGTGGAGTTTTTTTCTTTGTTTTTTGTTTTGTTTTTGTCACAAATTACTAGAAGAAATGAGTTGCGGTTGAACGACAGGGGGAAGACAGGCAGTTTGAGTGTGAATGAAATATTAGGAGCTGTTGTGACAATAGTAAGTTTTTGATAATGTCTATTAGGTATCCAAGTGGAGATGTCCAGTAGTCAGCTGGAATAACAAGTCACAAATTCAGAGAAATATCCAGTTGATGATAAAAATTGTAAAGTCTTCAGCATATAGGTAGAACAAAAGCTTTGAGACTATATATGATTAGCCCAGTAAAGATTATAAATTGAAAAAGTAGTCTGAGGAACTCCAGTCTAGGTGACAGAGCGAGACTCCATCCCTAAGATTTAAAAAAAAAAAAAAAAAAAATTCTTTTAAAAATACCACAGACTGGATGGCTTAAACAGAAATTTATTTTCTCACAGTTCTGAAGGCTGGAAAGTCCAAATCAAGATGCTGGCAGAGTTCCTGATGAGGGCTCTTTTCCTGGCTTAAAGATAGCCACTTTCTCACTATGTCCTCACAGGGCTGAGAGAAATAAAGATCTCTCTCTTCCTCTTCTTATGAGGCCACCAGTGCTATCATATTGGGGCCCCACCCTTATGACCTTATAACCTTAATTACCTCCTAAAAGCCCTATCTTTATCTCCCAATACAGTCACATTAAGGGTTAGGGCTTCAACATATGAATGTGCAGGGGACACAATTCAGTCTCCAGCACCACCCATCCTTGTAGAGTTACTAGCCTTCAAAATCCAGCTTTGTATAGACTTCCAGGCTAGTCTAAACAAAAAATTGTCTTGAGTGAAGTAGAAAAAATGATAAGCTGTTTAATCTCATTCTGTCTCAATGTAATATTTTCGTAAGGGGCTGAAACAGTTGCACGGGACTTAGGTAATATCTAGGTTGATTATGCAATCATAGAAAAAGCATTAGCCGTTAGCTTTGTATCAAAAGAACTGAATTTGAATTAACAACTGTGTGACCTTGAATAAATTACTTATCTCTCTATGGACAAATTGAGGGTCGCAGCTTCATAATGAGTCTGTCTTAATTGTAAAATGGTGGTGACCTATTTTATAGAAAACATGAGAGAATTAAATGAGGTAAAATATGTAAGAAACGTAGTGGGGCTGTAATAAATTGCAATTACCTGTTAGTTTACAAAGAAACAAAGATGAGAATAAAACAGGTTCATTATATATAATATTATATTTTGGAGTCAAAATTTAGTTACCATTGACCGATGAGCTCACACAAACGATAACATTTAATTCCCTTAGTCTAAGGACATTTTAGGCTCTCTATCCAAATTGACTGCTATCTACCTAACCTCAGAAGAAACAGAAAAGAAATCGTGCCATTGTTTTGGTTATAACTATTATTAGATGTTAGAGGGTTCCCATACCCATGACCTAAGCCTCAGATATAAACAACCTTTCCAAAGAAGAAAAACAGAAATGTCAGAATTGAATAATCTGTCTGCAGAGAAGTCATTATGAAGCTGGGACCCTCAAATTGGTCCAACTTCTGTACAATTTTCCCCTGTGCAGCCAAAGTGGTACCTGATTCCTTCCTAGCTAGACAATGGCATATAAGAGGATACCATCTTTGTATATTATATAAATAATTTGGATCATAACCAAATCACTGCCCATTTTGTGAAGTCTAAGTATGTCCTACAAAGTCCACATGTATTCTGTCCATATTGAATTAATTAATAAACTAAGGTTTACATGGCTATTCATATGTTACAAAAGCAGTTTCACATCCCTTATCTCATTCAGTTCCGAAGATAATACTGAAATAAAGGTTTATAAAAATCAATATTATCATCCCCACATAAAAAAATATAGAAACTGAAGCTCCAAGGTTAACTGAATCTCCACATATCACTAGATAATTAATGATGAAGACAGCACTGGAACTTAGGTCTTTCTGAATCAAACTACCCTTACTTTCTACCTCACCACACATGTTATTTCCCCTAAAAATGACACTACTCTTACATGAGGCTTGTAGTTTTCTTTTTTTTTTTTTATTTCAGCATATTATGGGGGTACAAATATTTAGGTTACGTATATTGCCCTTGCCCCACCCAAATCACAGCTTCAAGCATGCCCATCCCCTAGATGGTGCACATTACATTCATTATGTATGTATATACCCAGCCCTTCCTCCCCCCTTCCATCTGACCAACACCCGATGAATATTATTCCTATATGTGCACATAGGTGTTGATCAGTTAAAACCAATTTGATGGTGAGTACATGTGGTGCTTATTTTTCCATTCTTGGGATACATCACTTAGGAGAATGGGTTCTAGCTCTATCAAGGATAATATAAGAGGTGTTATATCACCATTGTTTTTTGTGGCTGAATAGTACTCCATGGTATACATATACCACATTTTATTAATCCACTCATGTATTGATGGGCACTTGGGTTGTTTCCACATCTTTGCAATTGTCAATTGTGCTGCTATAAATATTTGAGTGAAGATGTCTTTTTTATAGAATGTCTTTTGTTCTTTTGGATAGAATGTATAATGGCACTCTGGTATGAAAGCAAAAGATACTGAAATGTAGAAATCAAAGAATGGACATAGCCCAACATAAACAGTAGAAATAAATTTACTTTAATAAGATCACAGAAGCAAGAAATCAAAAAGGAAAAGAAAAGCATGCTATAATATTTGATGCTTTAACCATCTATAAAAATGTAAGTATATTTTTATGTGATAAATGAAATTAGCTATCTTTCACACGATGGGTGTACTACCTGCCAAAAATATTAATACCACTGGGCCTGAACCTACCTATCCTTCCTATATTTACAATGAACTTAAATTGTTCTAATCTAACACACTCTCACCTGGTTCTTATGACCAAATGGTATATATTATTAAGATGGTTTTCCTGAAACAGACATATCATCATAAAAATTAAATGAATGGCTGAAAGCAGGGGGAACCTGGAATCCTGCCTGAGCAGCACTACACTCCCTGATTTTTGCCCTATCACCATACTGCTCTCTTCCCAAACCCCCAATTACTCCTCCCTTCCATTCTATGTTTTACAACTGTGCAATAATACCTCAGTTTTCTTAATCTTACCTGTACATCAGATTTTCCTGGGCAGTTAAAAAACCTGAATCCTAGGCCTCCCCTTGGGATAATTAAATCAGAATATCTGTAGGCAACTTCCAAGATATGATTAAACTGACAGAGGAAGAATTTCGAATATGAAGGGTAAGAAAACTCAATGGAATTGAAGAGGAAATAGAATCCCAACATAAAGAAACCACAACATCAATTCAGGAAATGAATGAAAAAATTTCTAAAGAAATTGAAATACTACAGAAAAACCAAACAGAAATCTTGGCAATGAAGGAGGCATTCAAGGAACTTCAAAACACAGTGGAAAGCCTCAAGAATAGAATGGATCATGCAGAGGAAAGAATCTCAGAGTTTGAAGATAATGCCTATGTGCTAAACAAATCAGATGAAGAAAAAGAGCACAGAAACAAGAGACAAGAACAAAACATAAAAAATGTGGGATTACATAAAGAAGCAAAATGTAAGAATCATTGGCATCCCAGAGGGAGAAGAAGAAAATACACAAGGGCTGGAAAACTTGTTTCATGGAATACTATAGTAAAATATGCCTGACCTGGTCAGAAATCTAGATATCCAGATTCAAGAAGCACACAGAACTCCTGGGAGACTCAATATGAAAAGGCAGTCACCACGTCACGTAGTTATTAGGCTGACCAAAGTAAACATGAAAGAAGCAATTCTCTGAGCAGTGAGACGAAAGCAACAAATAAACTACAAAGGAAAACCTATCAGACTAACTGCATATTTCTCATCTGAAACTTTACACAAGCCAGAAGGGATTGGGTGCCTATCCTTAATCTTCTAAAATAGAGTAATTCCCAACCTAGAATTCTTTATCTGGCAAAACAAGTTTCATCTATGAGGGAGAAATAAAGTCCTTCCCAGACAAGCAATCACTGATGGAATTTGCAAAGACTAGATCAGCCCTACAGGAAGTATTCAGACCTGCATTACACACCGAACAGTGCAATAGACACTCTTCAAAGTAAAATTATTCAAGAGTTAAAGGATAGAATTTGGACTTCATGATGGCAGAATGGATAAAAATCCACAAGCCTAGTATCTGCTGTCTACAGGAAATGCATCTAACCCACAAAGATGCCTTCAGGCTCAAGGTCAAGGGATAGAAAACAATCATCCAGGCAAATGGAAGTCAAAAGAAAGCAGGGGTAGCCATACTATTTTCAGATAACATAAGCTTTAAGAGAGCAAAAGTAAAAAAGGTCAAAGATGGCCACTATATAATGGTGAAGGGAGGATCCAACAAGAAGAATTAACAATTCTTAATATTATGCACCCAACTCAAGAGTGCCCAGTTACATAAAGCAAACTTTGTCTGATCTAAATAGCATGATAAACAATAATGCCATTGTAGCAGGGGACTTCAACACCCCACTGAATGAACTGGACAGATCTTCCAAACATAAAATAAGCAAAGACATAATGGATTTAAACAGAGCTGTAGAACAAAAGGGTCTGACAGATCTCTACAGAGCATTCCACTCAAATAAAGCTGAATATACATTCTTCTCAGCAGCCCATGGAACTTTCTCCAAAATTGATCACATACTAGGCCACAAATCAGACCTCCACAAATTCAAAAAAATAGAAATTATACCGTGTATCTTCTCTGATCATAGTGGTATAAAACTAGAGTTCAATTCCAAAAGAAATACTCACCATCTCACAAAGTCATGGAAATTAAACAATCTATTGTTGAATAACTATTGAGTCAAGGAAGAAATACAGAGGGAAATCAAGAGTTTCTTTGAACTAAATGATAACAGAGACACTAGTTATCAAAACCTGTGAGATACAGCAAAAGCATTCTTGAGAGGAAAACTAATAGCATTAAATGCTCAGATCTGAAAAACAAAAAGCTCAAAAATCAACAATTTAATAAACAGTCTCAAATCAATTCCAAACCTAGTAGAAGAAAAGAAATAACTAAGATCGAAGCAGAACTAAATGAAATTGATAATAAGAGAACTATACGGAAGATCAACAAAACCAAAAGCTGGTTTTTCGAAAAGATAAACAAAATTGACATCCCTCTTGCAAGATTGACAAGATTTCAAAGGGAAAGCACTCTAATAAACTCAATTAGAAATGAAAAAGGAGAGGTCACAACAGACACCACGGAAATACAAAACATTATTTCCAATTACTATAAAAACCTGTATGCCCAAAAACTACATAATGAGAAGGAAATGGACAAATTCCTGGAAACACACAACCTCCCTAAGTTCACCCAGGAGGTAATAGAATTTCTGAATAGACCAATCTCAAATTCAGAAATTGGAGCAGCAATTAAAAACCTCCCAAAATGGAAAAGTCCCAGACCAGATGGCTACACTTCAGAGTTTTACCAAACATACAAAGAAGAACTCATACCTATTCTACAGAAATTATTCCACAACATTGAGAAAGATGGTATCCTTCCTAACTCATTCTATGAAGCCAGTATCACCTTGATACCAAAGCCAGGAAAGGACACAACAAAAAAATAAAACTACAGACCAATATCCCCCATGAATATACATGCAAAAATCCTCAAAAAAATTTTAGCAAATCGAATTCAGCAGCATATCAAAAAAATAATTGACCATGACCAGATGGGCTTTATTTCAGGGATGCAAGGCTGGTTCAACATATGCAAATCTATAAATGCAATTCGCCACATAAATAAAAGCAAGAACAAAGACCATATGATTCTCTCAATAGATGCAGAAAAAGCATGTGTCAAAGTCCAGCACACCTTTATGATAAAAACTCTTAACAAAATAGGCATAGACAGGTCATACCTTAAAATTATCGAGTCCATTTATGATAAACCACAGCCAATATTATACTGAATGGGGAAAAGTTGAAACCATTCCCACTTAGAACCGGAACCAGACAAGGCTGCCCGCTATCTCCACTTCTATTCAACATAGTGCTGGAAGTCCTTGCTAGAGCAATTAGACAAGAGAGAGGAATTAAGGATGTCCAAATGGGGGCAGATGAGATTAAACTCTCGCTTTTTGCCAATGATATGATATTATATCTAGAAAACCCCAAGGATTCATCCAAGAGACTCCTAAAATTGATAAACGAATTCAGTAAAGTCTCAGGATACAAAATCAATACATGCAAATCAGAGGCATTCATATACACCAATAACAGTCAAGCTGAAATTCAAATCAAAAACACAATACTTTTTATAGTAGCCTCAAAGAAAACTAAATATCTAGGAATATATTTAACGAAAGATGTGAGAGACATATAAAGGGAGAACTACAAAACACTAAGAAAAGAAACTGTAAAAGATGTAAAGAAATGGAAAAATCTAGGTTGCTCATGGATTGGTAGAGTCAATATTAGCAAAATGTCCATACTACCTAAAGTGATCTACAGAATTAATGCAATCCCTATCAAAGTACCATCATCATTCTTTACAGATCTAGAAAAAATAATTCTATGCTTTGTATGGAACCAGAAAAGACCTCGTATAGCCAAAGCAATCTTAAGTAAAAAGAACAAACTGAGAGGTATCAGTCTACCAGACTTCAAGCTGTACCATAAGGCTATAGTAATTAAAACAACATGGTACTGGCACACGAACAGAGACACAGACCTTTGGAACAGGACTGAGAATCCCGAGATGAAACTATCCCCATATGGTAATCTAATCTTTGACAAAACAGACAAAAATATACACTGGGGAAAAGAATCTCTTTTAAATAAATGGTGTTGGGAAAACTGGATAGCTACATGCAGATTGAAGCTGGATCCCCACCTCTCACAAAAATCAATTCAAGATGGGTGACAGACTTAAACCTAACACATGAAACCTCAAGAATTCTAGAAGAAAATGTTGGGAAGACCCTTTCAGACATTGGCCTAGGCAAAGAATTTTTGAAGAAGACCCCCAAAGCAATCAAAAACAAATAAATGGGATCTGATCAAATTAAAAAGCTTTTGTACATCCAAGGAAACTATCCTTTGCGCGAATAGATGGCCTACAAAATGGGAGAAAATATTTGCTCTCTACACATCCAATAAAGGGCTGATAATAAGAATCCATCTAGGCCGGGCACGGTGGTTCACGCCTGTAATCCTAGCACTCTGGGAGGCCAAGGCGGGTGGATCGCTCGAGGTCAGGAGTTCGAGACCAGCCTGAGCAAGAGTGAGACCCCCGTCTCTACTAAAAATAGAAAGAAATTATATGGACAACTAAAATACATATATACAAAAAAATTAGCCGGGTATGGTGGCGTAGTCCCAGCTACTCAGGAGGCTGAGGCAGTAGGATCGCTTAAGCCCAGGAGTTTGAGGTTGCTGTGAGCTAGACTGACGCCACGGCACTCACTCTAGCCCGGGCAACAGAGTGAGACTCTGTCTCAAGAAAAAAAAAAAAAAAAAAAAAAGAATCCATCTAGAACTTAAAAAAATCAACAAGAAAAAATCAAACAACCCCATCAATAAATGGGCAAAGGAAATGAACAGAAACTTTTCAAAAGAAGACAGAATAATGGCCAGCAAACATATAAAAAAATGCTCGACATCTCTAATCATTAGAGAAATGCAAATCAAAACCACAACGAGATATCACCTAACCCCAGTGAGATTGGCCTCTATCAAAAAATCCCAAAACAACACATGCTGGCGAGGATGTGGAGAGACGGGAACACTCTTACACTGCTGGTAGGACTGCAAATTAGTGCAACCTCTGTGGAAAAGAATTTGGATATGCCTCAAAGTGCTAAAAATAGATAGCACTATTAGGCATCTACCCAAAAGAGCTAAAGACATTCTATAATAAAGACATCTGCACCCGAATGTTTATGGCAGCACAATTCACTATGGCAAGGATGTGGAAACAACCCAAGTGCCTGTCAATTCATGAGTGGATTACTAAAATTTGGTACATGTATACAATGGAGTACTACTCAATAATAAGAAACAACAGTGATCTAGCACCTCTTATATTTTCCTGCATTGAGCTTGAGCCCATTATCTGCAGTGAGGTATCATAAGATCGGAGGAACAGTCTACATATATACTGGCCATCAAATTGGTGCTAACTGATCAACACCATGGTGCTCACACGGTAGTAATATTCTCCAGGGATTAGGGGGTTGGGGGTGGGGGCAAACTCACAACTAATGATCACAGACACAGTGAGCATTGTAGAGGGGAAGGGCATTCCTCTAAACCTCGCTTGGGTGAGGCAAAGACATAAAATGTAACCAGAAGATATTTGCACTTCAGTGTTCATTGCGGCATTATTCACAATGGCTAAAATGTGGAATCGGCTTAAGTGTTTATCAAGGGACAAATAGATAAGGAAGATGTAGTGTATGTACACAATGGAATATTGCTTAGCCATGAAAAGGAAGGAAATTTTGTCATTTGCAAAAACATGGATGGATCTGGAGGACATTGTTTTGGGCGAAGTAAACCAAGCACAGAAAGACAAGTGTTGCATTTTCACACTCATATATGGGACCTAAAAAAAAAAAAAAAAAATTGATCTCAACGAGGTAGTGAGTGGAATGGTGGCTACTAGAGATTGGTAAGGGTGGTGGGAAGGGGTAATGAAGAGGTGTTGGTGATGGGGTAATTCTGTAAATAGAAGGAAAAAGCACTGATGTTCAATAATGCAATGGGGCAACTATAGTTAACAATAATTTATTATATTTCAGAATAGCTAGAAGTTTTCAAATACTCCCCACATAAAGCAATGATAAATGTTTCAGGTGAATCATGTCCCAATTACCCTGATTTGATCATTGTATGTTATATGCTTGTTTCAAAATACAACACGTACTCCATGAATATGTACAATTATGTATCAATTAAAAAAAGAACTTAGACTCCCACTGTAAACAATTATGAAACTAGACATAATAAATGAAACAACTGTTTTCAGGCACTGGTCTACAAACAGGACAGAGTTGTGATACTTGAAAGAAGGAACCCTATTCACTCTCATTTATGGCTGGGGACACCTTCCAAATGTTAGTATAGAGAAGTAGGAGACTAAGTAGAGAACAGGTGGGTAGAATAAACAGCAATTGGAGCTCAGAGCTGCTAAGGCAGCAGGAATTTACAGGGAAAATTTTGGACGATATTCCAGAAACTATATAGATATCCCTTTGAATCTTTGGCTGAATACTAAGCTATACATGACTCCATCAGCCTCACAAAAATAGCTACAGGAGGGCTGTGAACTTAATAGAAATTCTGTAGCTCAGCAATGTTGGAGTTCAAAAAAGAAAGAAAGGACAGAAGGAAGGGAGGGAGAAGGAAACATTACATACAAAGGGCAATGGAAAAAGCAACCACCAACAACTCATCATAAGTCCGTGAATGCTAGCAGACATCTTTAATGACAACTTCAAAGTGCTGAAAGAAAAACTGTCAACCTAGAATTCCATATACAACAAAAAGAACCGATAAACAAAATAATTACTAAATAATTCACCAATGAGCAATGTGCACCACTTCAATCTGCTTTCACTTATGACACTGTATGGTAATCACCTGGTATTACCTCCCCTACTTGCCTGAAACCCTGAAGCAGGAAGTTTTGGCTTGTTCACAACTGCAACCTTTGCAGCTAGAGCTATGACTGACGTTTATAGGAGTTCTAAAAGTAAATTTTTAATAAATCATTGCCATTGGAAATGCAAAATTTATCTTAGAGTAGGATTTAGCAGCATATTTCCAATATTCCAAACAGTACAGCAACATATGATTTTGTGAGTAATGACTTATAAAATACCCCTTTGTCATATCAGTGAAAAAAATCTATAGATTGATAAAACTACCAAGTTTCTATCAAACTTGTCCTATCTATTACTTCTTTTTAAAAAAAAACCTTTTTATTGTAAGAAACATTATTCTTGTTTAATTGCATTATGGATAGAGAACATATTTTGTATGATTTCAATTCTTTTTAATATTTTACATTTCCTTTATGACCCAGCATATGGTCAATTCTTATAAATTTTCTATATATGTTTTAAAAAATGCATACCCTGCAGTTTTTTAGTACAATATTCTATGTATGTTTGCTAGAAAAATATTGATGGTGATATTGTTCAAATATTCTATCCTTAATGACATTTTCTATCTGTTTGCTCTATTACTGAGAAATCTGTGTTAAACTGTCTTATAATATTTATCTATTCTTCCTTGCAGTTTCATCAATTCTTGCTTAATCATAAACTTAGGGCTATATTATTAGATCCATACAAATTTAGAATTGTTATATCTTCTGGGTGAATTAAAGCCCTAATCATTATAAAATGTCCCTTTTGATTTTTAGTAATGAGTTTTGCTTTTTCTATTCTTTCTTTTTCAACATTTCCATTTATTGGAAAATATATCTCTGATAAAAGTACATGCTTAGATTTTGTCCACAGCAATAGCCCAAAACAGATTTATGCTTACAAGTACTTAAAATATTCTGACTGTCAGATATAAGATACAGATTAACTAGATTAACTACATATATGTCATGTTAAGAGATAAAAGAGAGATTCAAAACAAGAAAGGAATAAGAAGCTATAAATTATTGAACATATTTGGAAAAGAACCAAATGGAACTTGTATAAATAAAAAACATTAAAAAAGTAAACTCAATAGAATGGTTAAGTGAAGATAAGACACAGATGAAGAGAGAATTAGTAAATCTGAAGAGATATTTGAAGGACTCACCCAGAATACCACACAGAAAAAGAAGAAAACAGAAAATATGAGAAAGGAGAATAAAGAGAATGAAAGGGAGGCTATATTTAAAAACACAAAAATTGAGAATTTTCCAAAATTGTTACAAGATATGGACACACAGTTTCAGGAAGTACAACATTAATGTTGAGGAAATATAATTAATAAAATGAAAGCCAGACCTATTCACTATATACAAAACACCAAAGACAAAAAGAAGATCATAAGAGACAGGGAGAAGAGATAGATCCTCTACCCAGAATCAATAATGAGACTGATCCAAACTTCCATCTAACAATGGAATCTAAGAGACAGTAAAATAATATCTCAAAGATCTGAGAAAAAGTAATTGTCAAACTAGAATTGTGTATCTAGCAAAACTCTGTTTCCAGAATGAAAGTAAAATAGACATGCTTTCAGATACTCCAAAACTTAAGAGTTCAGTACCAATATATTTCCACTAAAGGAATTTCCAAATAATATAAGCTCATGAAGAAGAAAAAGTATCCTGAAAGGATAGTCTGGGACGCAAGAAAAAATGGGTAGTAAATAAAATGCTAAATATAAATATATCTAAATAAATTTTCTGTATAAAATAACAATTACGATATTTGTTCAGTTAAAAAGAGAACAAAATAGCATATAAATCAGGAGACAGATGATTGGAAATGAAAGTGTTCTGAAGTCTATTATTTGAAGAGGAGGGAAAGATTTTGTTTAATCTTTAAATTAAACTTACACAGTAAAATTTCAAGACCAACTATTAATAAGAAACAAATAATATAAATTCCAAACCAGTAAAAAATAAATAAAAAAATTTATAAGAAAGGAAAAA
The DNA here is from genome assembly GCF_041146395.1 of Eulemur rufifrons. NCBI lineage: Eukaryota > Metazoa > Chordata > Mammalia > Primates > Lemuridae > Eulemur > Eulemur rufifrons. Next base: position 116,276,828 of record NC_090990.1, on the reverse strand, counting down.
AGAGAAGCACATAAAGAGCAGGATGGACAGAAAGCAAAAATACATTAATAGAAACAATTCCAAATACTGTAAATCAACAATTGCTCTTGCAATAATAGAAATTAATAACAAAAAAACTCTAAAAATCCCCATACATTTTAAAATGGAAAAACCTACTTCTAAATATCTGAAGTGAAAAAGAATAAAAACTGATTATATAGATTTAAACTTAGAGTTGAATAAGAAAAGAACTCTGAAAATTGGTTAACTGACCATTAAACTTAATAGCAAGAATAAACATAAATAAAATAACAGTTGTACTATTTTTAGCCTTATGTGTTCTGAGGCTCTTTTAGCTTCAAGCAATTTCACAGATACAGTAGCAGGATACAACAGAGAGAATGAACACGCCAAAAGTTGATTACTTGGCCGGGCGCGGTGGCTCACGCCTGTAATCCTAGCACTCTGGGAGGCCGAGGTGGGCGGATCGTTTGAGCTCAGGAGTTCGAGACCAGCCTGAGCAAGAGCGAGACTCCATCTCTACTAAAAATAGAAAGAAATTATATGGACAGCTAAAAATATATGTAGAAAAAATTAGCCGGGCATGGTGGCGCATGCCTGTAGTCCCAGCTCCTCGGGAGGCTGAGACAGGAGGATCCCTTGAGCTCAGGAGTTTGAGGTTGCTGTGAGCTAGGCTGACGCCACGGCACTCACTCTAGCCTGGGCAACAGAGTGAGACTCTGTCTCAAAAAAAAAAAAAAAAAAAAAGTTGATTACTTGAAAGGATTAATAATAAAATAGGGAAAGTTTCAGTGAAACTGGTTTTTTAAAAAAAGGCATACATAAACATTAGGGATGGAAAAAAAACTATAGATTCAGAAGAAACTAAACAGATAAGAATACTATGAGCAGCTTTATGCCAATAAATTTGAAAATTTAGATGAAATTAATAAATTCTTAGAAAAATATAGCTTTTCAAAATTGACTTAAGAAGAAATGGAAAATGCAAATGGTTCTATAACTGTTAATGAAATTGAATCAATTATTTAAAACTTTCTCATAAAGAAAATACCAGGCTGAGAGGATTTTACAATTAAGTTCTTTCAAACTTTGAAGGACTAGATCAATCCAATTTTATTCAATCTAGAGAATATAAAAAGAAAGACTACTCCCCAACTCATTCCATGAGATCAGTATAACCTAAAAAACAAAATCAGATTAGGACAGTCAAGAAAAGAAAAGAATGGGGCAATCTCACCCATGAACATAAATGTAAAAGTTACACATAAAATTTTAGCAAACTGAATCCATAAGAATATTTTTTAGATTATGTTTATCCCAGGAATGTAAGGAGAAGTTCACAAAGAGAAAAATCTATAAATTAATTTATCACATTAACAGATTAAGGAAAGATATATATGACCATCTCACAAATCTAAACTTATTTGTAATTTTTTAAAAAAATCTCTTGACAAAATAGAAGGGATCTTCCTTAATATGGTGAAGATTATAAACTACTTTTAATAAAATATTCAAAGTATTTCCTTTCTTTTATTGTACAGATGGAGTCTCACTATGTTGCCCAGGCTAGTCTCAAATTCCAGTCTTCAAGCAATACCCCCACCTCCACCTCCCAAAGTGCTAGGATGGTAGGCATGAGCCACCACACCTGGCCAGAAGTATTCCTTTTAAAAAGAGGAAAGAGGTAGGATGCCCATTGTTACCATTTTTATTCAACGCCATTACAGCAAGACAAGAAAAATTAATTGATCAAAGATATAAGGATTAGAAAAGAAGAAATAAAGCCACCAAAATTCAAAGTATTATCTTATTTGGCAAATATGGCTTCTGTGCCCTCAAATTCCCCACACTACAATTTCTCTGGTTCTTCTCAAGCTATAAACACATCTCTTAACCTTGTTAAAAACTGGAAGACAACAGCTTGAGGCTGTTTAAAGTCACAGACAACATAAAATATGTCATTCTAACTCAGTTAGAATCTATTCTACACAGAGGGCATATCAAAGCACTAGACACTTGGCAGCATTATGGGCAAATCCAAACTGGTATAATTTAAGGGATGAGCTGAAAGAGTAGGTTTGAGAACCCACATACCACCCCAGGAGGATCCTACAGTGAATCAAAGTACTTATTTCACAGTGTTTACTTCTCAAGCCCAGGTATGCTATCAAACATTTATGCTTTTCGGGGAGAAGAGACAGTGGCACATTGAGAGTAAGTAGGAGAATCCAGACAACATTAGGTTTTCCTTTTATCTCTCCGTCTTCCTCTACTTAGCTCTCCTCTTACCCTTCTAAAAAACTGTCCCTTTATATAAAAGTACAGTGGTTTCAACCACGGAATCCCTTCTTCAAAAGAAACCATCCTGAAAGCTTAAGATACAGAACAAATGAATGTAGAACTAACTGATTGGTTCAAGCAAGAGTGGGAGTCCAAGAGGTCATTCTGATGTCTTCCCATCCCTCCTCCCACACATACACAGCGGGCCCCATTAAGCACAGTTTGAAAAACCATTACACTGGTAGTATGTGTGATTTCACTTGGTTTCTGCTGCTTAAATGGTCTAGGGAACGACACTGAAAGTTGCTTTTAAAAGGATAGATTCAAAGTGAGACAGAATTAATAAAAAAAAAACAGCAAGTTTATTCACAAAGTTATAGAATAAGGAGGAAAATGTCACATGTATAGCAATTAGTTTCTAACATGTACTATAAAACACAAATAAAAACTATTAAAAATAAAGATAAGGGCTGACCTTTTAAGAATCTTGATTGCCTGATTTTCAGAAATATTCATACCCATAGATTTCAAAGCAGCAAGTAGTTCTGAAACTTCTATTACTCCTTTAAAAAAGTGAAAAAATGTCAAGTTAAAGTATCTGAAAAGACAATAAGGCAAAATACAATTAGAATGCAAAATTCTTTAAAAGCCCATATGTTTTATTGGTCTATAAGCCCATATCCACAGCTCAAAGCCTAAAAAGCTCTAAAAACTAAAAAAACTTTTTGTGAATTTGGCACTAAAGTTCATTTAAAACCTGCTTTAAACTGACATGAGGTTAATTTTAGCTAATTACTTATCTAATTTAATGTGAATATTCATATTTCATTGCTGAAATATTCATGTATATAATCACGTGGTAGTGAGTGCTCCATGCCCCACTTGGGGTAGTACATAATATATCATATATGCAGTATATTACCTTTCTAAAATCCAGATTTTAAATTTCAAAATACATCTGGCCCCAAGTGTTTCCAATGAGAGATTGTAGATCTAAGTAGGTTCTTGATTATTGTATATACTTGGAAAGAATTGAAAAAGTTAATTCTGAAGATTGATTCAGGGTCAGGAAAATAAGGCCATTCAATGTTTTATAAGGTAAGCTTTAAAAGAAACAATACATTTAAAATACAGCCCCAAACTCTTTTAACACACCATATATATTTAATACAAGCCTACTATGCATTTAGCCCTTATATTGATGGATGTTACAAAGGGAAAATTAAGTGTTCCATATTCACCTCAAATTCTAAAATACAAATCTAATCAATGGTTCCCCAAATCCAAATAAACTTTGATTTTTCCCTTGTATAAAGCAAATAGTTGAGGATACCCAGTCTTTTTAAATATGGGGATAACTTTTTTATGTAAAAAAAATCAACTTTTGTGTCTCCTAGTTGAAAAATATATAATGTCAAAAAGCTACAATAGGCCGGGCGCGGTGGCTCACGCCTGTAATCCTAGCACTCTGGGAGGCCGAGGCGGGTGGATCGCTCAAGGTCAGGAGTTCGAGACCAGCCTGAGCGAGACCCCGTCTCTACTAAAAATAGAAAGACATTATATGGACAACTAAAAATCTATATAGAAAAAATTAGCCGGGCATAGTGGCGCATGCCTGTAGTCCCAGCTACTCGGGAGGCTGAGGCAGTAGGATCGCTTAAGCCGAGGAGTCTGAGGTTGCTGTGAGCTAAGCTGACGCCACGGCACTCACTCTAGCCTGGGCAACAAAGTGAGACTCTGTCTCAACAAAAAAAAAAAAAAAAAAAAAAAAAAGCTACAATAAATTTGGTCACAACTTTAATTTGTATTTCTGAACCATAGCGGCATATGCATACATTTACAAATAGTAGTACACATATATGTATAAGACATTACTTATTTAGCCAATGGACAAAATCCCTTATTCATACATAGAATCTTAGACTCTCAATGACTCCAAGGTCTCTACTGTTCTAAGCTCCATGGGATGAAATTTGCTGATCTATTACTCAGCCTAGAAATCAAAGTTTCTTCAATTGAAGAGGCTGGATCCTGTGCCTTATATCCCATTATAATCTTCAAACACCATACTCATCAATTCAATTTAGTAATTTTTAAAAGGACAGGGAAGAAGGCTAACCAAAGACATCGGTCACCAGATCATCCCAGAAAGATTTCAGACAAAACAAAAACAAACAAACATCTCAGGTGTTACTTTTTTTTTTTTTTTTTTTGAGACAGAGTCTCACTCTGTTGCCCAGGCTAGAGTGCCATGGCGTCAGCCTAGCTCACAGCAACCTCAAACTCCTGGGCTCAAGCTAGCCTCCATCCATCTCTGCTGTGGTGGATAATAAGGAATCCCTTAGGAGCTCCAGGGCCCTGCACTCTACCTGGGGCATTCAAGTGCTTCTCCTGAGGGAATAGAGCCAGTCACAGGTCCCAAAGAACAACACTGCAGCTGATTCTTTCCTGCATGCACCACCTACTGACAGGGAGAACAATTTGTACAGCCCATTATAGCATCTACTTAATCAAACAGGCCGCAACTGATTCTTACCCACAAGTACCCCCTACCAACTCAGAGATTAAACTGGGCTTCCCAATATAATTCACACTGCTGGCGGGGAGGGGAAGGTAGCAGACGAGAAGCAGCCTGCAGGAGCACCACTCTCAAGGAGAGGATCAAAAGTTTCAGGCAGCCCAAGCTGTGAGGGGATCGCCTCCACCACCACAGACCTCTGGACTGATCAGGGAGCTGCTCAGAGTCTGTGCAGCAACATTACACCAGAGGCACAGCAGGGATTTGGTGGCTGCTGACCTCAGTTTCTGTTCAGGACTCAGCTCTGCAGTAGTAGCCTTCACATCACTCTCACCAGGCCAGGGAGGGAGCGGGCAGAAAGGACACTGTCCCGTGCAGTGCCCTGTGACTGGGAGCTGAGCATCTCTATCCCCAGCATGGGATCTGAACAGAGGAGGAGCCTCAGGTGCCACAGGCACCATTTGGGAAGGCTTGGAATGACTGCCTCAGCAGGACTGGAGCAAGGGGAGAACCCAGCCAGCTGGTGGCCCCAGCCTGCCTCTACAGTCTCTGAGACCCTGGAACCAACCCCACCATGCAACTGTCACTGCATCAACTATCTCAACTATCTTTGGACCGGTGAAACAGACCCCACCTGTGCACCTCTACCCTCATAATCCTCAAACACAGGTCTGAGGCTTTCACTGGGCCCAGGCCCAAGGCTCTGCCCATGAAGCTCCAGGTCTCCTACTGGGCCCATGACACCACCCCCAAGATTCCTGCACTGTGCCTGGGCCCCAAGACACCATCCCTGAGTCTCCACCACTGCCATAGGGCCAGTGGAACAATACCGAGGTCCAACACTCCACCAGGGACCCCCTAGCCTTGAGCCGCCATTACACTTAGACCTGGATTGAGCGAACACCCACAACCTGGTCACCCACAACCACTGCCTAGATAGCCTCACCCAGCTGCCACTGTCACCTCTGCTGGGAGACCCCAGGTAGAGGAACCCCCCATAATTTCAGCCTCCATGGAGAGGGTCTGAATCATCCCCCAACTCAAACTTCTAGCAATGAGCTGGAGAATAACCCACCATCCCACAAAAAGAGCATCCAGCACTGGCTTGAAATGAGACAATCACAGGGAACAGGACAAAACAGAACAGCTGCACTACAGGCTTTCAGTGCAGCTGTCCCTCCCCTGCTGGATCAACATTCTAAAGTAGGACACAAAAGCACCATCTATCGTCCTCCCCTTTTCCTAACTAAGTGGGAGAGCTCCCAGCAAAGGAGACAGAACCTATTAGCCCAGAGCTGAGGGAAGAACAGTCAGATGAGAAGACACTGGCAAAAAAAAACTCTGGCAACATGAAAAAACAGAACAATTCGACACCTCCAAGGGATAACAATGGGGCTACAGTAGTGAACTCCAATCAAAAGGAAACTGTTGAAATGACAGAAATGGAATTCAGAATATGGATGGCAAATAAGATGAATGGAATTAAAGAAGAAGTTGAAAACCAACAAAAAGAAGCCAAAAAAAGAGTGACAAAATATCAGTGGAAAAGCCACTAAAGAGCCAGACAACGTAAGAAAGGACATAACAGAACTTCAAGAAATGAAACAGTCATTTAAGGAACTTCAAAATACAGCAGAAAGCTTCAATAATAGACTAAACCAAGGAAAAAAGAGAATCTCAGAGCTTGAAGACAAGGCTCTCCAGCTAACAGTCATTCAAAGAGGCAGAAAAGAGAATAAAAAATAATGAACAATCACTTAGAAAAATATGGGATTATGTGAAGCTAACTAACATATGAAGTATAGGTATCCCTGAGAAAGAAAAAGAAAGAATAAAAAGCATGGGAAACCTGTTCAAGGGAATTATTGAGGAAAACATCCTGGTATCACCAGAGATTCAGACATCCAGATATAAGATGGTCATCGAACACCAAAAAGATTCATAGCAAACAGGACATCTCTAAGACATGTAATAATCAACCAACCAAAGTCAAAATGAAGGAGAAAATTCTGCAAGCATCAAGACAAGAGAAACAACTAACCTATAAAAGAAAACCCATCAGAGTAACTGCAGACTTCTCAGCAGAGACCTTATAAGCCAGAAGGGACCGGAGCCCCATCTTCAGTCTTCTTAAATGGAACAACTGCCAGCCTAGAATTTTGTATCCTGCAAAACCAAGTTTCACGATTGACAGAAAAATAAAGACTTTTTCCAGAAAATCAAACACCAAGGGAATTTGTCACAACCAGACCTGCCCTACAGGAAATACTCAGAACAGTATTATACATGGATCTGCACAATAGATAACCACCAGTGTGAAATCAACCCAAAGCTAAAGATCACAACTCATATAAAACAATCACACAAGAGGGAAAACAAAGCAGTAAGGTACTACCAACATGAATAGCATCACATGTATTAATTCTATCACTCAATGTTAACAGTCTGAATGCCCCACTCAAGAGACAAAGGCTGGCTGAATGGATGAAGAAAACACAACCCAAGCATCTGCTAACTCCAGGAAACACATCTAATCCACAAGGACTCACACAGACTAAAGGTGAAGGGATGGAAAAAAAATATTCCACACAAATGGAAACCAAACAGAGCAGTTGTGGCCATTTTCATATCAGATAAAATTGACTTTAAATCAACAATGGTAAAGAAACATAAGGATGGTCATTATATAATGGTAAAAGGAGCAATTCCACAAGAAGACATAACAATCCCAAATATACATGCACCTAACATAGGAGCTATCAGATTCATAAAGCAAATTCTACTAGATCTAAGCAGACAGAGAAACAGTAACATTATAATTTCCAGAGACTTCAAGACCCCACTGTCAGAACTGAATAGGTCATTGAAGCAGAAAATAAATTTTGTTAAAACTGAACTTAAATGGGACAATAGAACAAACGTAACTAACATAAATTTACAGAACATTCTACCACAAAACTACTAAATATACATTCTTCTCATCAGCACATGGGACATTCTCCAAGACTGACCATATCTTAGGCCACAAAACATGTCTCAACAAATTCAAAAAATTCAAATCATACCATGTACCTTCTCATACCACAGTGGAATAAAACTATTAATAAAAATCAATACCAACAGAAACACTTAAAACTACACAAAGTCATGAAAATTACACAACTTCATGCTGCTAAACAATGATTGGGTCAATAATGAAATTAAGATGGAAATCAAAAGATTCCTTGAACTGAATGACAAAGGGGACACAAGCTATCAAAATCTATGGGATTAGGCAAAAGCAGTCGTCAGAGGAAAATTCATAGCCTTAAATGCCTATATCAAAAAGACAGGAAGATCAGACATTGACAACCTATTGTCACATCTCAAGGAACTAGAAAAGGGAGAGTAAACCAAACCCAAAGCCAGTAGAAAAAAAGAAATAATAATTCTCAGAGCAGAACCAAATGAATGGAAAACAAAACAAAACAAAAAATACAAAGAATCTATGAAAAAAAGTTGGTTCTTTGAAAAGATAAACACATTCAATAGACCTCTTGCTAGATTAATCAGGAATAGAAGGAAAAGGACCCAAATAATTACAATCAGAAATGAAAAAGAAGATATTACAATTTATACCACAGAAATATGAAATATCATCCATGAAAACTATAAAAATCCCTATGCACATAAACTAGAAAACCTAGAGAAAATGGACAAATTCCTGGAAACACACAACCTTTCAAGGCTCAATTAGGAAGAAACAGAACTCCTGAACAGACCAAAAATGAGCAGGGAGATAGAAGCAGTAACAAAAAAATCTCCCAACAAATAAAAGCCCCAGACCAGATGGATTCACAGCCAAATTCTATCAGACCTAGGAAGAACAGCTGGTACCCATACTACAGAAATGATTCTATAACATCAAGAAGGAAGGAATCCTTTCTAAGTCATTCTATGCAGCCAGTATCACCTTGATACCAAAGCCAGGAAAGGACACACCAAAAAAAGAAAACTACAGACCACTATCACTCATGGATATAAATGCAAAAATCCTCAATAAAATACTAGCAAACCAAATTCAAAAGCACATAAAAAAAATAATCTACCATGACCAAGTGGGCTTCATCTCAGAGATGCAAGGATACGTAAATCAATAAATGTGATTCACTCCATAAACAGAAGCAAAAACAAAGATCATGCAATCATCTCAACAGATGCAGAAAAACCATTCAGCAAAATCCAGTACTCCTTTATGATAAAAAACCTTCAACAAACTAAACATAGAAGGAACATATCTTAAAATTATAAAAGCCACATATGACAAACCCACAGCCAACATCACACTAAATGAGGGAAAGTTGAAATCATTTCCACTAAGAACAGGAACAAGACAAGGGTTTCCACTGTCCCCACTTCCATTCAACAAAGTGCTGAAAGTCCTAGCCAGAGCAGTCATGCAAGAGAAAGAAAGAAAGGGTATCCAAATTGGGAAAGAGGAAGTCAAACTATCACTTTTCACTGAGGATATGATCTTGTATCTAGAAAATCCCAAAGACTCCACCCAGAGACTCCTTGAATTGATAAATAAATGCAGCAAAGTCTCAGGATACAAAATCAATGTACACAAATCAGTAACATTTCTACATACCAATAACAGTCAATCTGAGAGTCAAATCAAAAACTCAGTATCATTCATAATACCTACAATGAAGATAAAATGTTTAGCAATATACTTAACCAAGAAGGTGAAAGTTCTCTACAAGGATAACTATGAATCACTGATGAAAAATATTGCAGATGACATAAACAGATGGAAAAACATCTCATTCTCACAGATTGGAAGATTCATCATTGTTAAAATGTCCATATTGCCCAAAGCGATTTACAGATTCAACATAATCCCCATCAAAATACTGTCATTTTTCACAGATCTAGAAAAAAAAATTCTTCACTTCATCCAGAACCAATAAAGGGCCCAGATAGCCAAAGCAATCTTAAGCAAAAAGAACAGATTTAGAGGTATCACATTACCAGATGTCAAGCTATCCTATAAAGCTATGGTAACCAAAACAGCATGGTATTGGTATAAAAATAGAGACATAGACCAATGGAACAGAATGGAGAGCCTAGATATAAAACAATCTACCTACAACCAACTGATCTTCAGCAAAGCAGACAACAACATACACCGGGGAAACAAAGCCCTGTTCAATAAATGGTGCTCAAAGAATTGGATAGCTACACGCAGAAGAATGAAGCAGGACCCCTATCTCTCAACATTTACAAAAATTAATCCACGATGGGTAAAAGACTTAAATTTAAGGTATGAAACCATAAAAATTCTAGAAGAAAGTGTAGGAAAAACTCTTCTAGACATCAGCCTAGGCAAAGAATTTATGACTAAAACCCCAAAGGCAATTACAGCAACAACAAAAATAAATAAAGGGGACTCATTAAATTAAAAGCTTCTGCACATCAAAAGAAATAATCAACAGAGCAAACAGATAGCCTACAGAATGGAAGAAAATATTTGAAAACTATACATCCAGTAAAGGGCTAATATCTAGAATCTACAAAGAACTCCAACAAATCAGCAAGAAAAGAACAAACAACCCCATTAAAAGGTAGGCAAAAAATAGGAACAGAAATTTCACAAAAGAAGATAATCAAATGGCCAAGAATCATATGAAAAAATGCTGAACATCACTCATGATCAGGGAAATGAAAATTAAAACACAATGAGATATCACCTTATCCCTGTCAGAGTCAAGCCAAAAATCAAATCAAAGATGCAACATCTTTCACAATAGCATCAAAGAAAATTAAATATTTATGAATACATCTAGCGAAGGAGGTGAGAGACCTATATAGGCAGAACTACGAAAAACTGAGGAAAGAAATTATAGAGGATGTAAACAGATGGAAAACCTTACCACACTCATGGATTGGCAGAATCAATATTGTTAAAATATCCATACTACCTAAAGTGACCTACAGAATCAATGCAATCCCTATCAAAACGCTATCATCATTTTTTGTAGATCTAGAAAATATAAGTCTACACTTCATATGGAACCAGAGAAGACCTCGTATAGTCAAAGCAATCTTAAGCAAAAAAAAAAAAAAAAATTGGGAGGCATCAGTCTACCAGACTTCAAGCTATACTACCATGCTATAGTAACCAAAATAGCACGGTACTTCACTAGAACAGAGATACAAGACTGAGAACCCAGATATAAAACCATCCTCATATTGTCATCTAATCTTTGACAATGCAGACAAAAATATATACTGGGGAAAAGAATCTCTATTCAATAAATGGTGCTGTAAAATTGGATAACCACATGCAGAAGATTGAAACTGAATCCATACCTCTCACGTCTCACAAAAATCAACTCATGATGGATAACAGACTTAAATCTAAGATGTGAAACCTTAAGAATTCTGGAATAAAATGTTGGGAAAACTCTTACAGACATCGGCCTAGGCAAAGAATTTATGAAGAAGGCCCCAAAGGCAATCACAGCAACAACAAAAATAAATAAATGGGACCTGATCAAATTAAAAAGCTTCTGCACAGCCAAAGAAACTATCACGAGAGCAAACAGACAACCTACAAAATGGGAGAAAATATTCACATGCTATACATCCAATAAAGGGCTGATAACTAGAATCTATATAGAACTCAGGAAAATTAGCAAGCAAAAAATCAAACAACCCATAAAAAAGTGGGCAAAGGACATTAACAAACTTTTCAAAAGAAGACAGACTAATGGCCAACAAACATATGAAAAAATGCTCAATATTTCTAATAATCAGGGAAATGCAAATCAAAACCACAATGAGATATCACTTAACTCCAATGAGAATGGCTTTTATCAGAAACTCCCAAAACAATTAATGTGGGCATGTATACGGAGAGATGGGAACACTCATACACTGCTGGTGGAACCAAACTCCAGTACAACCTCTATGGAAAGTAGTACGAGATACCTCAAAGAGCTAAAAGTAGAACTGTCATTTGATCCAGCAATCCTATTACTGGGCATCTACCCAAAAGAACAAAAGACATTCTATAAAAAAGACATCTACACTAGAACGTTTATAGCAGCACAATTCACAATTGCAAAGATGTGGAAACAATCTAAGTATCCATCAATACATGAGTGGATTAATAAAATGTGGTATACGTATACCATGGAGTACTACTCAGCCACAAAAAACAATGGTGATCTACCACCTCTTATATTATTCTGGATAGATCTGGAGCCCATTCTACAAAGTGAAGTATCACAAGAATGGAAAAAGAAGTACCACATGTACTCACCATCAAATTGGTATCAACTGATCAATACTTATGAGGATATATAGTAGTAACATCAATCAGCTGTCAGGCAGGTGGGAGCAGGGAGGAGGGGATGGGTATATTCACACCTGTATTCACACTGTCTGTGAGATGGACATGCTTGAAGCTCTGACTCAGGTGGGGCAAAGACAATATATGTAACCTAAACATTTGTACCCCCATAATATGCTGAAATAAAATTTTTTTAAAAACCCACATACATACTATCATTATTTTTGTCCAGACTATTAAATGCCAGTCTCATTTTTTTCTCGTGGTCTTGAAGGTACTGCAAAAATTCTCCAAAGTCTAATTTTGAATCAGCGTTGGTATCTACGGCCTTAAAAATTTTCTACAAGAACGAAGAAACTCATTGCAGAGATACATCATAAGTAAAACCACTATACCATGCTAACATTTGTACATTTCACTCATACTAATTATTATTTCCATAAGCTCCCATTATCCAAGTTTTTCAGTCACAGCTAAAAGACTACGTATATTAAGCAATTTTTAAAATTTGTGCAATAGTGAATACCCACCATGCCATTCCAAATAATTATGAATCTTTACTTACTTATTACTAAGTATTTACCTGAGGTAAACAATGAATGCCAAGTACCTTAAGAGAATAAAGATACTAAGATACATAGCCTTTGCCATAAGGAACCTCACAATCTGTTAAATAAATGAAATAAAATATGTGGAATTGAAGTATGTCTCTCAGCTTCATGGTTTGAGACCTATCCTTGTAAAGTGTAAATATCACTGGGCCTTACGCTTTTAAAAAAAAAATTAATAATAATTTTTAAATGTGCATCATATATATTTCCAGCAAACTCCTATCTCATAGGCCATGTCATGTTCAGCTTTTTAACATCAATACCTGCATACAGTGTGGCATAAATAGGCCCTTCATAAATATTTATTGAATTGAAAAATAAGTGCAGTAAGCCAGGTAATGGACTAGGTGCTAGGAATTAAAAGGCAAGAAGATACAGTCTCTGTCCTGAAGGAAGATACAGACTAGTAGAAACCACTCATATAACCAAAGACAATGTGTTAGGTGACATGATGGGAATATATTCAAGGTACAGATTTAGGGGGATTCAGGAGAGCCTTCACAGAGGAAGAGTGCTTAAACTGAGACTTGCAGAGAAAAATAGGCACTCGCTGGGCAAACAAATGAAAGACGATATTCTAAGAATATGTGACAGTATTTTCAAGGAGGTAGAATATATGTTAATTAGAAAAACATAATAATAATAGTGATAATAACAGCTAATACTCACGGAGCACTTACTTCTAAGCACTTTATATGTATAAACTCATTTATTCTTCATAACAACACTACATAGTTCCAATTTGCTAAGGACAAAAAGCAAGGGAGAAAAGTAGGAGATAAGGCAGGCAGGGGAGAGATCATGAGAGGACTTACATGCCACAAAAAGAATTTCAACTTAATTCTGCGGGTGTTTCCCAATGAGTGGGATACATATGGTGTGCACATGGAAATAAACAACACTAAATCACAGTGTGAGAAAATTATTCCTGTTCCAATTTTCTTTCCATCCTTCTGAGTGCATCATGGAGAACATCTCAATGTGCTAATATGCCTCAGTAATTGCCAAAATTTTACAGAAAAAAAAAAACAAAGAATAAGCCTCAGGCTCACCTTCATCAGACAATACAGACAATCCCTGACTTATGATGGTTTGACACACAATTTCTCAACTTTACAATGGGTTTCTTGGGGTATTAAGTGCATTTTGACTTAAAATATTTTTGGTTTATGATGAGTTTATTAGGACATGACCCCATCATAAGTCAAGGAGCATTTATATAGTATTTAGCCAGAATTTAATAATAGCAACTTGTTCTCTATTTATTTATTTTATGCTGATTTGTAATCTACTAGTTTTCCACTGATGGCAGTGATATGAAGTTTTATTTTTAAATAAATTTTTTGAGAGTGACATCAGCAAGATGGCAGAATAGGAAATAGGAAATCTCAGGCTCCATTGCTCCCCAAAGAAAGTTCAATTAGCAACTATCCACGGGCCAGAACATCTTTTTGAAAACTCCAATACTTGCCAACAAACCTGAGATACCCATGTGGTCCAGAAAACTGAATTAGAAGAGTAAGAAGAATGGTCTCACTTTGACCATACTTCCCCTCCCCTCCCTAAATCAACACAACATCAGACAAAGAGAATTTCCCTGGGCTCACGGTCTCTACAGGGGAAAAGAGAACCAAAGGCAGTCATTTGGTTTCCCTAGCATTCTGAAATTCTTCTCAGAAAGCCCTTTCTAGTCTCACCTCATGGGGACCACTGGGGGAAATGGCATGACTCATCCACCAGAGCCAGGTAGAAACAAAGAAAGGAGAAAGAGGTCACGGTGACCAGCATGCAGATCCTGGTGGTACCTTTGTGTTTCTGCCAGCTGTGGCACCCAATCGGAGATACAAGCAAACTTTGCAGCCCACCCACTAAGCTGAGCTGGTCGCCTTCAGAAGCACAGTAGGAAATTCAGCCTGTCTTGAATCCCTAGATGCCTAATCTCCAGGCCCAGCCTCAAAGCCCATTCAGCGACACTGCCCAGGCAGGGAGACACCCACCTCCACCCATTTCAGAGAAGCTAAGGGGCTACACCAGCTTGACCAGGTAACTCAAACAGTGGCTCAACCCAACCAAAAGCCCAACCCACAGCTCCACACTGACAGGGAGGTAATCTTCAATCACACTTTTCTAAGAAGCATGGCCTATGGTCCCACCTGTCACAAGCAGCAACTCCACCCAAACTTGGAGCCCAGCCTGCAGCCCTGCCCAACTACAGATCCCAAATAACAAAACTGCCCACCTACAAAATACATCCTATGACTGGCCTGGCCAGAAGCCATCACAGTCCTGCCTGATAGCAGAGCCCAGCCAGTCATTTCCCACTTGACATCAGAACAAAGGCAGCATCCCAGCCAACGAGAGAACCCACCATAAGCTCTGCCTGTCCAGGGTCATCACCAGCGGGTCCATCCAGAATCACAGGCTACACTAATATAAAGGTCTATCTGTGCCAAAAAAAATAACTATAAAGATAAAAAGAGGGGGCTGTCTCGCAAATATGCAGACAACAAGGCAAGAACACAAGGATTACAAAGAATCAGGGAATCATAACACCTTCAAAACAAACTAATAAAGCACCAATAATGGACTCTAAAGAAGTGGAAATCTATACAATGACTGACAAACAATTCAGAATAATCTTCTTAAAGATTAGTGAACAAGAATATACAAAAATAAAATTTAATGAAATTCAGAAAACAATATGCAAACAAAGTAAGAAGTTTGCGAAAGAAATAGAAACATTAAAGTGAACCAAATAGAAATCCTACAAACTGGGCCGGGCGCGGTGGCTCATGCCTGTAATCCTAGCACTGTGGGAGGCCGAGGCGGGTGGATCACTCGAGGTCAGGAGTTCGAGACCAGCCTGAGCAAGAGCGAGATCCCCATCTCTACTAAAAATAGAAAGAAATTATCTGGCCAACTAAAATATATATAGAAAAAAAAATTAGCTGGGCATGGTGGCGCATGCCTGTCGTCCCAGCTACTCGGGAGGCTGAGGCAGTAGGATCGCTTAAGCCCAGGAGTTTGAGGTTGCTGTGAGCTAGGCTGACGCCATGGCACTCACTCTAGCCCGGGCAACAAAGCGAGACTTTGTCTCAAAAGAAAAAAAAAAAAAAAAGAAAAGAAATCCTAGAAACCAAATAGAAATACAATGACTCAATTGAAAAATTCAATATAAAGTATAAATAACGGGCCAGGTGCAGTAGCTCAAGCCTGTAATCCTAGCACTTTGGGAGGTTGAGGCAGGAGGATTGGCTGAGGCCAGGAGTTGACCAGCCTGAGCAATATAGCGAGACCCCATATCTACAAAAATAGGGGAAAAAATTAGCCAGGCATTGTGGTACATGCCTGTAGTCCCAGCTACTTGAAGGCTAAGGCAGGAGGATTGCTTGAGCCCAGGAGTTGGAGGCTGCAGCAAAGTATGACGATGCCACTGTACTCTAGCCTGGGAAACAGAGAAAGACCTTATCTCAAAGAAAAAAGAAGGAAAAAGAAAAGAACAGAAATCATCAACTACAAGCTCAATGAATCGGAAGAAAGAATCAGTGAGCTAGAAGACAGAACATTTGAAATTATCCAGTCAGAGGAGCAAAAAACAAAAGAATGAAGAAAGCCTATCAGAATTATGGGTCATCAAAAGACCAAACCTGCATATAAATAGGAAGTGCAAAAGGAGAAGAAGGTCAAGAAAACTTATTTAAAGATACAGGGGCCAGGCACAGTGGCTCACGCCTATAATCCTAGCACTCTGGGAGGCCAAGGTAGGCGGATGGTTTGAGCTCAGGAGTTCGAGATCAGCCTGAGCAAGAGCCAGACCCCGTCTCTACTAAAAATAGAAAGAAATTATATGGACATCTAAAAATATATACAGAAAAAATTAGCCGGGCATGGTGGCACATGCCTGTAATCTCAGCTACTTGGGAGGCTGAGGCAGGAGGATTGCTTGAGCTCAGGAGTTTGAGGTTGCTGTGAGCTAGGCTGAAGCCACAGCACTCTAGTCAGGGCAACAGAGTAAGATTTTGTCTCAAAAAAATAAAAAAAAAAGATACAATGAGGCCGAGCATAGTGGCTCACGCCTGTAATCCTAGCACTCTGGGAGGCCAAGGCGGGTGGATCGTTTGAGCTCAGGAGTTGAGACCAGCCTGAGCAAGAGCGAGACCCCGTCTCTACTAAAAATAGAAAGAAATTATATGGACAACTAAATATATATATATATATATATATATATATATATGATACAATGGCTAAAGATTTCCCTAATCTGGGGATAGATGCCAACATCCAGGTACAAGAAGGGCAGAGATGTCCAATCAAATTCAACCCAAAAAGAAGTTCACTAAGACACATAATAATCAAACTATCAAAATTCAAAGAAAAAGAAAAAATTATGAGAGCAGAAAGAGATAAGAAACATATCAAATACAAAGTAGTACCACTATGATTATTAGCAGATTTCTCAGCAGAAACCCTGCAGGCCAGGATAGAGTGGGATGATATACTCCAAGTGCTAAAGGAAAACCAAAAGAAATTAATTATCTAACACAAATTCGCTACAAGGTTCAGTCTGATGGTATCTGAGATGAACATGAAATTTATTACATAGTGTTTGTGAGGAAGAATGTAACTTTGAATCCAGGTCCCAATGAGATTAAAAGCTATTGTTTTGTGTCAAAGGAAGAACTAGAAGAACTTCTGGGGGGAAAAAAAAGAAGCCAGTGGTGAAATTAAGATAATGCCATGGTTTAAAATTATTGTATGAACTTTTCTCTTTAAATGGTGGGATAACTTAAATCATTTGGATCACTTTGTTGACCATGAGAAAATACATGGAATGAGAATGCAGAGATGAGTGATTACTGAAAAATTTCTCTGCTTAATAAACTCAGGATAGTTTTTTTGTTTTAAATCTGGTGCCCTATTAGGAGAACTCTCATATAATACATTGATACTTTACAACTTGTGTGAAAAACACAACTAACTTATAATTTTGTATCACAACTCTGTATATATGCTCTGTTTGTGAAGGATATTTGTGAGTGATTATTGTAAAATGAGAGAGAACAAATAAAACTTAATTTAACCTGTCAAAGAAAGAAAGAAAGAACAAGATAAAAACTTTCCCAAACAAAAGCTAAGGGAGTTAATTTCCATGAGACCTATCATATAGGAATTGCTAGAGGGAGTTCTTTAAACTGAAACAAAAGGCTGCTAATTAATAACATGGAACATAAGAAAACATAAAACCCAATGGTATAAGTAAAATAGAGCCATATTCAGAATACTCTAAGATTGTAATAATAGCAAGTAAAGCAATTTTATCCCTAGTGCAAGGGTTAAAAGATAAAACTACTAATAACAACAGTAGCTACAATAAATTTTCAAGGAATACACATTATAAATGATGTAAATTGTGACATTAAAAACATAAAATGTAGGGTGGAGTAAAAGTGCAGAGTTCCTATATGCAATTAAAGTTAAGTTGATCAGCTTGAAATAGGCTGTTGTAAGTATAAGATGTTCTATGTAAGCCTCATGGTAACCACAAAGCAAACATCTTTAGTAGAACAAAAATAGAAATGATTCAAAGCATACTGTTACAGAAAACCATCAAATCACAAAGGAGGACTGCAAGAGGAAGAAACAAAGTATCCATAAAACAAATAGAAAACAAGTAACAAAAGGCACTTATAAGTCCATACCTATCAACAATTACCTTGAATGTAAATGGATTAAATTCTCCAATAAAAATATATAGAGTAACTAAATGGATTTTAAAAATCAAGACCTAACAATACATTGCCTACAAGAGACTCACCTCACTTTTAAGGACATATACAAACTGTAAGTATTTTGGAAACCAAAAGAGAACAGGGATAATTATACTTATTTCATACAAAATAGACTTTAAGTCAAAGACTATAAAAGAAGACAAGGAAGGATATTATATAATGACAAATGGGTCAATTCATCAAGAGGATATAACAGCTGTAAATATGTATGCACCCAACATTGGAGCACCTAAATATATAAAACAAATATTAAAGGACCTGAAGAGAGAAATAGATTGTAATACAATAATACTAGAGGACTTCAATACCCTAGTTTCAACAAAGGATAAATCATCTGGACAGAACATTAATAATGAAACATTGGGTATGAATAACACTTTTGACCAAATGTACCTAACAGACACATACAGAACCCTTCATTCAACAGCAGCAGAATTCATATTCTTCTCAAGGGCACACGGAACATTTTCCAGGATAGTTCACATATTAGGGCACAAAACAAGCTTGCCTTAGCAAAGTTAAGAATGAAATAATAGACATTGGGGTTGTTACCAATGTTTCATTATCACAACAATAACAGAATGAACATCGTAAATTAGGGCACGTTTGTATAGTGGAATAAGAAAATGAGACAGATCTCTATTTACTGATGTGGAAAGATGTCCAAGTTACAATAAGCGTAAAATCCAAGATGTAGGATCATGTGCATGACATGAACACTTTCCCATGCACATATGTTTATATATGCATAAACATTTTCTGAAATTATGTACAAAAATCTGTTCACTAAAGAAGGAACTGTATGTTTAATTTTGTAACCTTCTGATCCATTAGTTTAACATTAGTGGGCCTTTGTCTTATAATAAAAAGTGAAATATTTTAAGCTTTAAAAAAAAAAGAATGAAATAATACCAACTATCTTTCCTAACACAATACTAGGAAATTAGAAATCAATAACAGGAGGAATTTCTGAAAATTCAGACACATAGAAATTAAAAAAAACATGCTCCCGAGCAGCCAATGGTTCAATGAAGAAATTAAAATGGAAATTTAAAAATATTTTGAGAGAAATGAAAATGGAAACATGACATACCAAAACTGATAAGATACAGAGAAGCAGTTCTAAAAGAAAAGTTTACATCAATAAATGCCTATGTTAAAAAAGCAGAAAGATCTCAAACAACCTAATGTTATACCTAAAGGAACTAGAAAAAGAAGAAAAAACTAATCCGAAAGTTAACAGAAGAAAGGAAATGATAAAAATCAGAGCACAAATAAATGAAATAGAAAGTAGAAAAACAATAAGTAGATAAATAAAACTAATACTTGGGGTTTTTTTAATATAGCAAAATTGAAAAACCTTTAGCTAGACTAACTAAAAAAAGAGAAAGAGAAGACTCAAACAAATAATATCAGAAATGAAAAAGGAGACATTACAAACTGATACCATACAAATACAAAGAATTATAAGAGAATTCTATAAACAATGATATGCCAACAAACTGGATAACCTAGAAGAATGGATAAATTCCTAGACACATCCAACCTACCAAGACTGAATCATAAAGAAACAGAAATTCAGAACAGATCAATAAGAAGAAAAGAGAATAAATGTTTACAAAAGAATAAATACAATTAAAAACACTTTAAAAAGAATAAGTTCTCAAATCCTTCCAAAAAGTAAAATAGGAGAAAATACTTACAAACTCTGTTTAGAAGGCCAACATTACCCTGATACCAAAGCCAGACAACAACATTAAAGGGAAACAAAATTACAGGCCAATATCCTTGATCAACATAGGTGCAAAAATACTTAACAAAATACTAGCAAGCCAAATTCAACAACACATTAAAAGGATCATCTACCATGATTAAGTGGTATTTATCCCTAAGAGGCAAGGATAGTTCAACACATACAAATCAATAAATATGAAACATCACATTAACAGAATGAAGGACAAAAACCATATGATCATCTCATTAGACAGAAAGAAATAATTTGACAAAACTCAATATCCTTTCACGATAAAACCTCTCATCAAATTAGATATATAAGGAATATACCTCAACACAATAATGGCTATATATTAGAATCCCACAGCTAGATTTATACTTAACAGTGAAAAATTAAAAGCATTTCCTCTAAGATCTGGAACAAAACAAGAATGCCCATTCTCACCACCTCTGTTCAACATAGTACTGGAATTCCTAGCCAGAGAAATTAAGTAAGAGAAAGAATAAAAAATTAGCTAGGTGTGGTGGTGCATGCCTGTAGTCCCAGATACTCAGGAGGCTGAGGCAGGAGGATCGCTTGAGCCCAGGAGTTCAAGGCTACACTAAGCTATGACCATACCACTGCACTCCAGCCTGGGCAACAGAGTGAAACCCAATCTCTAAAAATAATAATAGTAATAATAACAGAAAATAGAAATCAATAGAAGAAAAACAGGAAAATTTACAAATAGGTGGAAATTAAATAATACACTCTTGCACAATCAGTGGGTCAAAGAAAAATCACAAGAAAAATTAGAAAATATCTTCAGACAAGTGAAAACAAAAATATGCATACTGGAAAGAGGAGAGAAGATGGTGAACTAGAAGCAGCTCATGTGCTCAGCTCTCAAGAAGAGGATCAAAAGTTGCAGCAGATGCCTCCCTATGGATGGCTCTTCCTCAAAAGAACATTACAAAACTCCAGAGAAGCAAGGGGTGCATTCAGAGTGAAGGAGAAGGTGATGGGGCAATTCATTTGGCAAGATCAAAGGGAACTATTGGGCCGGGGCATCCACATGTGGGGAAAATCAGGAGGACAGAACCCAGGGGCTCCACACTCACCCCGTAGGCACTGATCCAGGAGCTTCTTGGAGTCTCTGCAGACATTGCATTGGAGAGCAGGCACAGCAGGGATTTGGAGGCTACAGATCCCAAGTGGCTACAACTGACACCATTATGAGCTCTCAGGTACAGGGCACCAGGTCGGTACAGGGCTTGGCTTTGCAACATCAGCTTTCGCATACCCCGGCCAGGGGTTAGGGTCAGGGTCAGGGTCAGGTTTAGGGTCAGGGTTTAGGGTCAGGGTCAGGGTAGGGTTAGGGTTAGGGGTTAGGGTTTAGGGTTAGGGTTAGGGTAGGGTTGGGTTGGGTTAGGGTTAGGGTGGGCAGAGCAGATGCTCCCCGGTGTGGTACCCTGTGACTGGATATCAAGCCAGATCAAATGCAGGATCTGAGCAGAGGGGGTGCCCAAGGCACCACAGGCACCACCTGAGAAGCCTTGTGGCAATGGCCTCAATAGGACTGGGGCAGGGGGAGAACCCCAGCCCCCCGGCAGCCCTGGATCACAGCCCTACCCGTTGCAACCCTCACACTGCCACCCACCTGGCACAGGTCCACCACCATGGTTTCCTTGCCACTAGAGCTGCCTCCTTGAGGCTCCATCACTGTCCCTGGGACCACAGAATAGTCCCAAGGTCCAACACTCTGCCAGGAACCCCCAGCTCCAAACCGACATTATACCCAGACCTGGTTCAAGTAAACACCCACAATGTGGACACCCACAACCACTGCCTAGATAGCCTCACCCAGCTGCCACTCTCACCTCTGCAGGGAGATTCCAGGCACAGCAATCTCCCACAATGCCAGCCTCCATGGAGAGGTCCCACCCGGACCCCAACTCGAATTTCCAACAACAATCTGGGGAACAGCCCACTACACTCCACAAAGATCACCCAGCACCAGCTTGAACTGTGACAATCACAAGGGAAAGGGCCAATACGAACGGCTGCACTATGGGCACTCAGTGCACCCACCCCTCCCAGGCCAGATCAACGTTCCAGAAAAGGACACAAAAGTGCCATCTAGGGACGTCCACTTCTTCTCACTAAATAGGACAGTTCCCAACAAAGGAAAACAGGTGCCCTGTAAACCTATCAGCCATGAGCTGAAGAAAAGGATTCAGATGAGAAGAAACCAGCAAAAGAACTCTGGCAACATGAAAAAACAAAATAGTTTGACACCCCCAAAGGCATCACAGAGCTCAAGCAGTGGACTCAGAACAGAAGGAAATTAGTGAAATGTCAGAAATGGAATTCAGAATATGGATGGCAAATAAGATGAATGCAATTGAAGAGAAAGTTGAAAACAACAAAAAGAGACCCAAAAAAAATTTCAGGAAATCAATTAAAAAACGAAAAAGTCACTAAAAAGCTTAACGTAGGAAAGGCTATAATAGAACTTAAAAAAAATGAAAGAGTCATTTAGAGAATTTCAAAATATGGCAGAAAGCTACAACAGGCTAAACCAAGCAGAAGAAAGAATCTCAGAGGTTGAAGACAAGCCTCTCAAGCTAACAGTCATTCAAAGATGCAGAAAAGAGAATAAAGAAGACTGAACAATCACTCAGAGAAATACGAGACTACACGAAGCAAACTAATATACAAATTATAGCTATCCCCAAGGGAGAAAAAAAAAGAGCAGAAAGTGAGCAAAACCTATTCCAGGGAATTATTGAGGAAAACTTCCCTGGTATCACCAGAGATTCAGACATCCAGATACAAGATGATCATCGAACACCAGGAAGATGCATCATCTTCAGACATCTCCAAGACACACAGTAATCAACCTGGCCAAGGTCAAAACGAAGGAGAAAATGCTACAAGCAGTAAGACGAAAGCAACAACTAACCTACAAAAGAAAACCCATCAACCTAACTATAGACTTACAAGCCAGAAGGGATTGGGAACCCATTTACGGTCTTCCTAAAAAGAATGAGAACTTTCTGCTTGCTGGCTACTTTAAGGTTTCTACTAAAAAAAAAAAAAAAGAGGGAGGGGGCCAGGTGCAGTGGGTCATGCCTATAGTCCTAGACCTTTGGGAGGTCAAGGTGGGAGGATCATTCGAAGCCAGGAGTTCCAGACCAGCCTGGGAAACATAGCAAGACCTGATCTCTAAAAAAAAAACAAATTTAAAAGTTAGCCAGACAAGCACCTGTAGTCCTAGCTACTGAGGAGGATGAGGTAGGAGGATTGCTTGAGCCTGTAAGTCCAAGGTTGCAGTGAGCTACGATTGCACCACTGCACTACAGCCTGAGTGGCAGAAACCCTGTCTCAAAAAATAAATCAATAAGTAGAGACCTGACCAAAAATCTGACTCAAATCTGATTCAAATAAGGTGACTTTCAAAAGTGAGGGGAGAGGTTAGCTGTTCTGATCCCTCACCTTTAAAACAAACGCCTGTCTGTCTTGCCTGCAAAACCTGGCTGTAAATTGAAAGCAAATCTCCTTCCTGTGTCTGGCTCCATGGCTAAATAAATAGGGGTCTGGATGGTTTGAACTTCTAACAACTACAACAAAAGCTCACTGATAGAGAGCTAAAACCAGTAGGAGTAATATCTGAAGACTGTTTAGCATTGAGGGAGGTGAAATAAAACAAGTTTTCTCTTGATATCCTGAAACTTCCATCTAAATAGTTTTATTAATAAAATAAGACCACTTTAGAGTAGAAAAGCATCCCCAATTTAGGCGAAGTTCTAGAACAATCAGCTGAAGTGTAAACCATGGATCAAGGTCTGACTCCCTCTAGACTTTTGATATGGATGTCAGAAAGAGAGCAGCTCTGTGACAGTCACGTGCCTGTCCTTTGGAGAAGACCCTGAAGCACTCCCCTAGGCGGAGAACCCCCTGAGAAAAGAAATAAATGGTCCTTTACTTCTACTCGAAGGCTAACGTAGCCCCTGACATTCTGTGCTGGTTCAGTAAATGTTGAACGAGTTACCAGAAGCACTGAGCATCTCCCAAATAGCCCAGAAGGGTTTTGTCATTGTGAAAAGTGACTATTGTATTTTAAGACGGCTGAGAACATCTCTCGCTGGGGCACATTATTCTGCGTGTTTGAGGTTCACAGAGAATCCCACCCTTACTCCATGTGCCTTTGAAAGAAGCTCTGGAAAAGGCAAGTTTGACTTCACCCAAAGTGTCTCCATACTCACGCTGCCACATTCTGGTCGCTCACCTTCTCCGAGTTCAGGCCAAAGGACGAGCTCCAGTTTTTCAGCCCCTCCTGGAGCCCAAGGATGTCCAACACGCCATCCCCGTGGCGGTCCAGGTCTTCGAAGAGGATCCCATAGCGCAAGTAGTCATCTTCGTCCTGGCAGCACGAAGCCCCGCAGCCAGCGCAGCACGGCCCGTCTGGTGCCAGCCCGCGACGGCGAGGGGCACTCGGCGCCTAATTTGAGGGCCTCCGGCCACCCGCCGGCACCGTGCCACTCGCCGCCCGCCTCCTCCTCGACGCTCAGGCCGCGCCGTCCGCGAAGCTTCAGCAACTGCCTGGCAGGGCGGCTGCGGCTCGGGGCCCGCGTGGGCGACAGCACCGGCGCCCGAGGGCTCCCCGCTGCGGAAAGAACGGTCAGCGGAACCTCGGGGGCGGTGCCTCCGGGGACTCTCGCCGCGGCGCCACGCGAGAGCCGTCCCGCTCCGGAAGTCGGAAGCTGAGGCGCCTGACGCAGCCACGTGTGGTTCCCAGGACGGTCTGGAGGGGCGGTTGACGCCAGGGCTGCGGGAAGGTTGGGGAAGGGAAGGGCGTGCCCTGGGTGGCGTCGAAAGAGCGCTGCGGGGTGGAAGGGCGTCCGGAATTTCCCGGCACGATCGCGGTGTCTGTGCGAAGTGACCGAAGGAAGTCATTGTGACGAGCAGCCGTGAGGCGTGGACAAGTGAGTCGCTCCAAAGCGCTCCCCCGACGTCGGCATACAGTGCCTTGGTTGCCACCTCTCCTCCCAGGGAAGACCAGCACCTCGCGATCGGGCCCCCGTGACCCTGCAGGAGGGGTCTGAGGAGAAGGGTCCTCCCCAGGAGCCTCTGCCCTCATCCCTGCCTTTCTCCGCACCCCACCCCCGCCAGCCAGTGAGCCCACGTTGTTCCCAAGAACGCAACTCCTCTTCCTCACCTCCCGCTTCCTCCTAAAGCCACTGCAGTCTCAATTCTGCCACCACCGCCTGCAGTACTGAAATTCCTTGTCACGAAATACAAAGGACACTTTAAAATTCTTGATTTATTTAATCCAGGTCCCATTTATTAATAGATAGTGCTGACCAAGCCCTCCATCCTGAAACACCTTTTCCTTTGTCTTCTGAGACAGCAGCACACGTTTCTGCCACGTCTTGACCTCTCCTGGCTCCTTTGTGTGCCTAAGATCTTCTAAAGTTGAGGCCCTGGAGAATTGCGGTACATGGGGCTTGAAGGATTGCGTAGAAAACCAGTTCTGTAATCGATTGCACTGAAAGTTTGTGTCCTCGATTTCTGGTCACATCCTTTGAAAACCGGCACCACAGGATAATGACAGGCCCAGACCAGTGTTTTTAAGTGAATTATTGTTTCTTGTAAAATCCCAAGTCTTAGACTACAGAGTAAAATTCACTTATTTCTAAAATAACAGATATATGTTATAATGTTACTTATTTCATATGTATCTTTTTGTACCAGATATTTTGCTAAGTGCTAAAGCTATAAAAATAGAGAACATTAAACCTGCTCTCATAGAAGGTTACCATCTAGTGTGCTCTAGGTTTTTAAACAAATAAAATTCCACTTAAGCACTAGAATAAAAATGTGACAAAATATAATAAAATATGTATTATTTAGTTGAATAAGTTTACAAACTAATAATAAAACAAAGCTGTTAAAAAACGTTTTAGAAAATACTGTAAGTGCTAGGCATTTATAATTATAAAAGACTTTTTTCTTTAAAAGACAATTAACTGTCAAAAGCAAATATAACAATATATTGTGGTGCTTTTAACATGTACAAATAAAATGTATGACAAGAATATTAAAAAGGATGGAAGGGGGGACATGGAAGTATATAGTTAAAAGGTTTTTGCATTATATGTGAAGTCATATACATTTTTAAAATACATGCTATAAACCCTAGAGCAACCATTAAAAAAAATGGAGTTGTAGTTAATAAACCAATAGAAGAGATAAAGTGGAATATTAAAAAATACTGAATTAATCCAAAAGAGGGAAAAAAAGAAAAAGTAGTTGGTACAAACAAAACAAATAAGATGTTAGACTTACAGCCAACCATGTAGGTAACATTAAACATAATGTTCTAATATATGTGACCTAAACATTTTTACCCTTGTAATATGCTGAAATAAAAAATTAAAAAAATAAAAATTGGCCGGGCGCGGTGGCTCACGCCTGTAATCCTCGCACTCTGGGAGGCCGAGGCGGGTGGATTGCTCAAGGTCAGTTCGAGACCAGCCTGAGCAAGAGCGAGACCCCGTCTCTACTAAAAATAGAAAGAAATTATATGGACAACTAAAAATATATATATAGAAAAAAATTAGCCGGGCATGGTGGTGCATGCCTGTAGTCCCAGCTACTCGGGAGGCTGAGGCAGGAGGATCGCTTGAGCCCAGGAGTTTGAGGTTGCTGTGAGCTAGGCTGACGCCACGGCACTCACTCTAGCCTGGGCAACAAAGTGAGACTCTGTCTCAAAAAAAAAAAAAAAAAAAAGAAAGAAAAATAAATAAAAATTAAAAATAATGTTCTAAACACCCAAATTAAAAGGCAAAGCAAGCAAGACTCAATTATATGTTTTCTATAAAAATGAAATATAAAGATACATAAATGTTAAAAATAAAGAAATGAAAAAAGAAATACTATGCAAACACTGATCATGAGTGGTTATGTTAATTATCAGAAGAGACTTCAAGACAAGAAAGACATAATGTCAGAAGGGCTGATTCATCAAGATGACATAACAATCATAATGGGTATGTACCTAATAACAAAGCTTTAAAATACATAAAGCAAAAACTGATAAACTGCAAAAAGAAATAGATAAATCCACAATTAGAGTCAGAGATGTCAATAACCTCCTAGCAATTGATAAAGTAAGGAAACAAAAAGTCAGTAAAGGTGTAGAAGACTTCAATAAGACCAACTAACTGACATTTATAGAACACCACACCCAGCAACAGCAAAATACCCATTATTTTCAACTGCACATGTAAAAATCACAAAGAAAGACCACCTGCTAGGACATAAAACAAGTCAATAAATTTTAAATGACTGAATTCATACAGAGTATGTTCTCTGACCACAATGAAATTAAATTTGAAATCAATCACAAAAAGGTATTTGGAAATACCCAAACATGTACAAATTAAATAACAATCTTTTAAATAATGCATGGATCAAAGAAGAAATAGCAGGGAAAATTAGAAAATATTTTGAATTGGATGATAATGAAAGCATATCAAAATATGTAGAATGCAGCTAAAACAGTACCTGGGAATTAACATTATAGCTTTAAATGGTTGTGTCAGAAAACAAGAAAGGTCTAAAATCCATGATTTAAGGTCCCATCCTAAGAAACTAGAAAAAGAAAAGCCAATTAATTCTAAATAAGTAGAAAGAAATAGTAAAGACTTGAAATCAATGAAATAGAAAACAATAGAGAAACAAAAAGCTATTTGCTTTGAAAATATTAATACAATTGATTAATAATATTAATAAAAAGTTGACAAATTGATTGGTCAACCTATAACTAGACCAATCAAGAAATAAGAAAAATGTAAATTATCAATATCAAGGTGACATCACTAAAAAATCTATACATGCTAAAATAATAATAAGGAAGCATACAAACACCTTTACGCCAATAAATTTGGTAACTTGGAATGGAGACATTTCTTGAAAAACATATTAAACTGACACAAGAAGAAATGGTAAATCTGAATAGCCATCTACATAAAACCTAATGCTAACAATCGTACTTAATAGTGAAAGACTAAATGTTTTTCTCACTAAGATTGGGAACAAGGCAAGAATATTCTCACCCCTTCTATTCAATACTGTACTGGATGTCTAGCCAGTGCAATAAGGCAAGAAAACGTAAAAGGCATATATGTTAGCAAGGGGCAAGTCAAACTTTCTTTATTCTCAAATGACACTATCATGTGCTTAGAAAATCCTCAGGAATCTACAAAAAGGCTACTGAACTAATAAGTGAATTTGGGAAGGTTGCCAGATACAAGGTCAATTAAAAAAATCAGTTCTATTTCTATATACTAACAATTGGAAAACAAAATTTAATACCACTTACATTGGTATCAAAAGTGAAATAGTGATTAACTAAAAAAATGTGCAAGACTCATGACACTAAAAAAGTGAAAACATTGTTGAAAGAAAACCTAAATAAATGGAAAAATAATCTTCATGGATTATAAGACTCAATATTGTTAAGATATCAATTCTCTCCAATTTGATCTAGAGATTCAATACAATCCCAATCTAAAGAACAGCAGGCTTTTTTGTAAAAACTGATAAGCTGATTCTAAAATTTATATGGAAATGCAAAGGATGTCAAATAGCTAAAACAACTTTGGAAAAAGAAAAACTTTCAGTCCAGAAATAAACCTACATGTGTATGGTTGATTGATTTTCAACTATGATGTCAATGCAATTAAACAAGGAAAGGATAGTCTTTTCAACAAATGGCACTGGAACAACAAGATATCCATAAAGAGAAAACTTGAAACTTTGTGTCTTGAAAAGACACTGTTAAGAAAATGGAAAGGTAAGACAATTACTGGGGAAAAAATATGTGTGTGTATGTGTGTGTATATGTATATATACATGTGTGTGTGTGTGTGTGTGTGTATACACACAAGCAAGTCCACCTCCAGGATTCTACCCTAGAGATATGAAAGTATGTTTCCAGAAAAGACCTGTACACCAATGTTCATAGCATCTTTATTTATAATAGTCAAAAACTGGCAGCAACCCAAATGTTCTTCAACAGATAAGTAGATAAACAAATTGCATATATCCATTCAGTGGAATACTACTATGCAATAAAATACTGGCATTTATAATTATGTGAACTTTAGGAACTGATTATAAATTAATAAGAATCCTTATAATAAATCCTATTTTAAAAAGGGGGGGGAATCTGACTAAAATAATTGGTGTGGTTTTGTTACTCAAATTTATGTTAGTCATGCATTTATATTCATTTCAACTTTTAGAAAATTTAACAACTTAATCCTATCATTAATAGTTTATTAAGTACCCTATTCCAACCCAAGGAAATTAAATTCCTCTAATTTCACAGCAAATGAAATCATTCCATTTAACAAGAGGGGAAAAGACTATATCAATTATTATTTTGAGTTTTAACACTCTTTATAGTGAGAGCATATTTTAATTAAATTTAATAACCTTGAGAAGTATGAGAAAATTCCAAATATTCAAGTAACTCAAAATCTGTTATCTAAAATGGCAGAAATATCTGTGTCCTGAAAAATCTGAAAAGTGGGCTGATCAAATGTAGTTATGAGTTATTAGGTATTAATATATTATAAATTATAAAATTTATAGTTGTATCTTATTAAATCACAATTTTAGAGTAATTCTAATCTTTATAATGTAGTTATATGTAGGCAACTTACAATATCTTTGGCCTATTGTCTCTTGACATAAATTGAAAAGATAGAGGCAAAAAAAGAGGGTGTGGATAAGAATATTTTGCATCCTTCATGTGTTTAAGATTTCAGACGGGAGTTTCAGTCAGCCTTTCTTTATTCTAATAAAACTGAGTTTAAAAGTATAGTATAAATGGCAGGGAAAAATATGAAGAATTCACTCAGTAATTTTCCTGCCTTTTTAAAAATACAGATTTAAGTACAGAGCTCTCAAATTTTTCTGAATTACTTTGTTCACATTGGTGACTTTCTTATACTATTTGTAATATTAAAGAACAAGCTACAAATGTCTGTATCTACAAGTAAGAGTGCTCAGTAAAGGAGCAATAGGTCACCATTATTCTATACACAACTAGTAGGAGACTGAGGTATTCTGATGTCATGCAATTCTATTTCGTACTTTCTATTTTGTTCGGTTAGTTTAGAGAAAGAAAAGGACCTCACACTTCACTGTTTTGCTATTATTTACAATGTGAAATGCATCGGTTTTCTTTTAATGCTTTCAAACTTTTAAAATATACATATAAGGCACTGAAATGTTAGCTTTTTGAAATATCAAGTAGATAATTCTGAAAAGCTTCCAAATATTCCAACTCTCTAATATGAAATTATATTAGGTTAATTATATAAGTAGGTCACAATGGGCAAAATAAATTGCATTTAATCCACTTAAATGGAAATAGCTGTGAATATTCTTTAAAATTTGGAGAAATCTAAGTATATTTTATGAATATTAAAAATTTTATTAGGTGCAGTGGCTCACACCTGTAATCCCAGCAACTCAGGGGGCTGAGAAGGGAGGACTGCTTGAAGCCAGGAGTTCAAGACCAGCCTGGGTAACATAGCAACACCTTGTCTCTAAAAATAATTTAAAAATTAGCCAGGTGCTGTCATACATGCCTTTAGCCTTTAGTTGCAGCTACTCAGGAGGCTCAGGCAAGAGGATTGCATGGGCCCAGGAGTTCAAGGTTACAGTGAGCTATGATTGTGCCACTACACTCCAGCCTGGATGAGCGAGATCCCATCTCTAAATTTAAAAATAAAATTTTTAATTCATCAAGAAATTAATAAACTATAATTCTGGTTTATATAAAATTAAAACTCGATATTTAAGTCTAATTTGTATGTTTACCTTTTGGAAAATGGATATAACATCTTTTCACACAGATCTTTTGCAATTTAAGGAAAAAGCTCAGACATTTGCATGCTTATAAACAAAGTGTACAGATAATGTTCAATATTTCATTTCTATAATATTCCCAAGAATGGTTTTATTGACTCATAAACCACACAGTTTATGCATACTGAAGGAAGCAACTTTAAAAAATTTGGAGTCATGCCTCTGAAAAATCCTGTCACTCCGGTCCTTTTATAAATTTGAGAAAAGAAGCTGATCATATTTAGCTGTGGGACTCCTATTACGGCTAGAAAATGAAAGGAAGGGGGAAAGTCAAATTAATTTGATATTTTAGCCTTCTTTCGAATACTAAAGTAAAACATGCTAAAACAGATAATAAAATTAAAATAATTAAATTATTTCAAAGGAGCCCCAAGGGCACATCTCTGGTTCATCATAGCATATAATCAGGCACTCTAATGGAAATATTTCATGCTCATCACTATTTGATTTTCTTTCCTTTTAGAAACAAAGTTTGTCCACTAATGGTGAAATTTACTTATTATTATTGTAGATTTATAATTTTAAAAACTCTCTAGGTATATAGTTACCTTTATTCAATATCTCATGTCTTAGGACCATCTCAAACTTAGAAACAAACAAAAATATGTTTCTCATTCAATATTTCCTTTCTCAGGGGATGGCTCCACCATTAACCTAGCTTTTGAAACTGCAAACTGGAAAGCATCCATGACATTTCCCTCTCCCTCATCTTACACATCCAAGCCATGACCTATCAATTTTACTCTCTAAGTGTCTCTCAAATCCATCCACTTGTCTCCACGCCACACCTCCTGTCTCCAAACCACCTTCATCTCTTGCCTAGACTGTTAGAACAGGCTTTTACCCATTCTTTCCATTTTTTTCCCCATACTATGACCAGGGTGAACCTTTAATAATGCAGATCTGGTTATGTAACTCTCCTGCTTCAGTAATTTCCCACTGTGTGTACAGGCAGTGTGGTCTGGCCTCTGTTTCCTACTCCTACCTCCCCGCCCCCCCTCGCACCACCCCCTTGCTTTCTGCTTTCCAGCCACACAAGCCACTTTTCAGTTTCTCAAGTATATCAAGCTGCTTCCCTCTTCAGGCTAATTGCACATGCCTTTCCCTTTGCATGAAAGTCACTGCCTGCTCTTTGCCTATTTAACTGCCCTCAGCCTTCAGCGCTCAGTTCACGAACACTTCTCTAGGAAAGTCTTTCCAGAACTCCCTCGGATGCCCCCATTACAGCCCTTAGAGAATTCTTTCTGCTTTTTCTTTGTACCTCTAATCAGAGTTTATAACTATATACTTGTATAAATGTTTAATTGATATCTATCTTCCATACAAGACTATCAATTTCATGACGGGGACCAGTTTCCTTTTACTCACCCAAATCCCATATATCTAGCACATTGCACAGTGCCTGGCAACATTAAATTCTCAAACTCTTGAGCTAGCATTTTTCTCTCTAATTCTTAGGTTCTCAAAACTGATGTATTAAAGCTAAATTGAGTAAAAATCAGTGGAGAACTGAAAAGTATGACTTTCACTATTTTAGTCTAAACATTCCCTCCCTCCTTCCACCCATCCCCAAAATTAAATAATTTCTCTAAAATCTAGAGAAGGTGCTTTGAAAATTTAGAAAATTCTTACTTGCCAAGGAATTTCTTAGAGAATGTTCTACTATTCGCACTTCTTTTGCATTTTTTAATCAGAAATTAACATCCCCTCCAATTTCTTTAATTTTATAATGGAATATGGAACATGCTTACTTTTTTTCTGATGTTGAACCTACTTGCCCCATTGACTTCCCCCAACTTACTATGAAAATTGTAAACTCCAGAAAGAATAGCACAATGAACATTTGTACACTCGCCACCTAGGTTAAAAATTTGACATTTTGCTGTACTTAGGTTTTGTCCTCCTCTCTCCTATCTATACATATATAAATGTGTGTGTGTGCATGTGTGTCTGAGCCATTTTGAAAGTAAGTCACAGACATGACACACCCTTAAATACTCAGACATCTCCTAAAAACTAGAACATTAGCCTACATAACCATAATATCATAATTACACCATAGAAAATTAAAAATAATTCTCTATTACTTGGGAGGCTGAGATGGGAGGATTGCTTGAGCCCTAGAGTTTGAGTTTAGCCTGGGCAACACAGTGAGACTCTGTTTCATAAAAAAGAAAACAAAAGAAAAGAAAAGATCTCTATACGATAGATAACCATTCCACATTCAAATTTTCCCAATTGTCCCCAAAATGCCATTTATAGATTTTTTTTTTCAAGTTGATATCCTAACAAAATTCACCCATGGTACTTGATTGTGATGTTACTTTATTCTCTTAATCAAGACTAGTACCAGTCCACCATCACCAGCACACCACCATTTTTTTCTATGACGATGACTTTTTGAAGAGTCCAGGCCAATTGTCTTACAGAATATCCCACATTCTGGATTTGTCTGATTGTTGTTTAATGGTATCATTTAACTTGTTCCTCCATCTCTTGTATTTGCTATATATAGGTGTAAATGCATGGTCAGATGTCAATAAAACATTTTTGGCAAAAATACTTCATAGGAGATGCCATGCAATCCATATTACACTGCATCAGGAAGCACATAAATGTCAGGTTTTTTTTTTTTTAACTGTTATCAATGCTAAATCTCTCCATTATAAAGGTATTTTTTCCTCTTTGCAATCAGCAAGAAATCTGATGGATAATACCTTGGCACCACATGAACGAACATATTATACTATTCCCTAACTCTCTTTAAGTTAATGGTTTTAATACCCACTGGTGATCCTAACACTCAGATATTGATTTTGAAATATCACTGCTCACCGAAAGAAAAAACAGTTGACTACAGGTTAGAGGGCAGGGAAAGTATAATGGATCATAAGACATCTTTTTCCAGAAAACACAGAAAAGTTCAGAAACTAATGTGGACATATCGAAAGAACAAAGGATAATTTTCAGTTTTAGTTATGACAGAGTAGTTTGCATTAGACAAACCCTCAAAATAAAAATAACTGTTAAAAGGTGAACAAGGGTGTGATGATTCACACCTTTAATCTCAGCAACTCAAGAGGCTGAGCTGGGAGAATACCTTGAGCTCAGGAGTTCAAGACCAGCCTGGGCAACCTAAGGAGACCTTGTTTCTAAAAAAAAAAAAAAAAAAGTAAATAAATAAAATACATAAAGTGACTGTTTAAAGTTATGGGAGAGCAAACAATGCAAGCAAGACTAGGAGAAAGAAGAAAAGTACTCTGAGGTAAGCAATGCCTTTACCCTGGTTTTTCCTTAGGCATTTGAAAATTTTCAGTAGGGAAAAATAGGGTCCAAGTTATTGGCCAGAGAGTAAGTATTTCAGAAAGAAAATGGAAATGTTATTGAGCTGAAGAGACAGAAGTTGGAGCTCAAGAATGCCAAAGTGCCTGAGACATGAAGAGCAAAATTCAGAATTGGAGTTACTACTAGTGAAGCGAGCCCAAAAATCTCTGTGCTGAGGCACTGCCAAATCTAAAGGGGCACAAGATAAGAACCCAAGAAACCCAGCAGAAAAAAATCATCCAAAAGGCTAAACACATAGGGGGAGATTTTAACAGTGTTACAGTTCTGGGTAGACAGAGGTTGTAGTTCAAGTTCAATAAGGTGCAGGGGCCTTGGTAATCTCTCTAGGCTTTCAGGTAATACCCAATAAGGGTTGCTATCTAGGAGTAAGAACCACAGAGAAAGGGTAAAGCTGAAATACATCATCCCCAACAAAGTCTAAAACATGCATCACCCAGAGCATACAACTTTTCATAAAA
Source organism: Eulemur rufifrons (assembly GCF_041146395.1). NCBI lineage: Eukaryota > Metazoa > Chordata > Mammalia > Primates > Lemuridae > Eulemur > Eulemur rufifrons. The sequence goes on along the minus strand of NC_090990.1, from coordinate 116,241,824 downwards.
ATGTCCATCATTCAAGCAAATATAATGAAACATGCTAAAAAAACAGAATGAAAACACTCAAAACTTACAGAGAAAAACAGACAATAAAAACAAAACAAACCACAGGCAATTCATATATTAAATTTTTAAATAATTGTGAGTAATATTTTCAAGATATTATAGAGAAAGATAGACACTTTCACAAGAAACCTGAAATCTACTTTAAAAAAAATTAAATGGAAAGTCTAAAATTTTAAAATACTAAAATTAAGTCTTCAATGTATGAATTTAATGGCAGATTAGATAAAACAAAACAGGATTAGTAAACTCTGGAAGAATGTCCAGTCAAAAAAAACATCCAAACTAAAACACACAGAGAGAAAAAAAGAATAGAAGACACAGAAAAGAACACAAGGATATATGGGACATGTGGAAAAGATGTAGTATGCATGTATGTAGCTGGAAAACCATAAGAAGAAAAGAGAGAGAGTAGGATAGAGCAATATTAGAAGAAATTTTGGCTGGAAATTTTCCCAAAATTGACAAAAGCCATCAAATCACAGATTTTAAAACCATAAGAAGGGTAAACAGAAAGCCAACTACATTTTAGGCACATCATAGTCAAACTCCTGAAAACCAGAGATAAAGTGAAAATCTTAAAATCATTTAAAGAAAAATGAAAGAAAAAGATAGTACCTTAAAAGAGCAGCAATATAACCAATGGCAAATTTCTCAACAAAAACAATGGAATCCAGAAAACATTGGAATAATGCCTTCAATGTGCCATAAAAAGAGACAAACAAAAGCTAAGAGAATCTGTTTAGCAGATATCCACTAGAAGAAATACTAAAAGGACATCTTTAAGTAGAATAATGATCCCAGGTGGAAGCAAAGAAATTCAGGAAGGAAAACAGACAAACAAAAAGAGAAGAAAATATAAATTAATATTGATTTTTAAAACAATAATGTCTTATGGGGTTTAAAATACATTCTAAAGTAAAATATGTGATAACAGTCACACAAAAGGGGGCAGTGTAAATTAAGCTTAAAAATTACCAATAAAAACTAATGTAAGGTCAGCTGTAATTAACAAGGATTCCTATTGTAATCTCAAGGGTAACCATCAAAAAAAAAAAAAAAAGAATACATAACCAACAAGCTAATAGAGGAGAAATAATGAACATACCTGATTAATTCAAAAGGAAGCCAAAAAAAGAAAGAAAGGAAGGAAAAAGAACATATATAATCAATAGAAAATAAGTAGCAAGATAATACGTGGTGTCTACTTAAACCCAACTATTACAATAATTTAAAATATAAATGTCCTGAACACTAATAAGATTTTTTAAAAAACACACTGGTTTTTTTAAAAGATCTAACTATGTGCTTTTCAAAATGGACACATTAATTACAAGGACAGAAAAAAGCTGAAAGCAACAGGATTTTAAAAACTATACCAAGCGAACACTAACCAAAAGAAAGCTATTGTAACTACATTAATATCAGACAAAGTAGACTTTTAAAGGCAAAAAATATTACTAGCAATAAAGACATTTTATAGTAGTAAAAGAGTCAATCCTAAATTTGTATACACATAATAACACAGCTTCAAAATATATAAAGCTAAAGTTGACAAAATTAAAGGAGGAATAGAGAAATCCACAATCATGGTTAGACATTTAAAAGTACCACTTTTGGTAACCAATAGGAAAAACATATAAAAAAATTAGTAAGGATATAAAACAATTGAACAACCACATTTAACCAACTGATCTTATAGAACACATATGTAGAACCCTGAATACAACTCCAAAATCCACTTTCTTTTCAAGTATACATTTCAAGTATACATTTACCAAAATAGACCATATTCTAGGCCATTAAAATAAGTCTCAATAAATTTCAAAGAATTGAAATCATACAGAGCACATTTTGTGACCACAGTACAATTAAAATAGAAGTTCAAAGTCAGAAAGATAATTGGCAATCCCCAAATGTTTGTAAATTTTAAAATATATTTCAGAAAAATCCAATGGGTCAAAAAGAAATCACAATGGAAACTAGACAATACTTTGAAATGAATAAATGAAAATATTATATATCAAAATTTATGGAGTATAGATAAAGCAGTACTTAGAGGGAAATTCAAAACTTTAAATTCATATACTAGAAAAGAAAAAGGGCTGAAAATTATCATTATATATATAATATGTATAGTTACACATATGTATAACTATCATTCACAGAAGGCATGATTGTATACATATAATATCCAAGAAAACAGATAAATTATTACAATTAATATATATGTTTAGCAAAATTGCTGGATACAAGAGCAATGTTCTAGAACCAACTGTACTTCTAAAAGCTAGCAAGAATAACTTAGAAAACAAATTTTTTGTAAAATCCCATTTATTCAAATACCCAAAATATCAAATACCTAGTAATACACCTAACAAAAGATTTACTCCACCTCTACACTGAAAATTATAAAACATTAGGTCTTAAGTAAGACCTAAGAAAATGGAGGGAAATATCATGTTCATGGATTTTTAAGATGTAAACATTCCAAGTTGATCTATAGATTCAAACCAATTTCAAAAGCTCAGAGGATATTTTTTGAGGGAATTGATAAGATCATTTTAAAATTTATGTAAAAATGTAAAGAACCAAGAATTGCCACGATAATTTTAAAGAACAACATTGGAGAACTTATAATATCTGATATGAAGATTTCTTATAAAGCTACAGTAATTAAAACAGTTGACTACTGATAGGATTAACAAATAGTCCAATGGAACAGAGTGTAGCATTCCAGGCCCATGCATATAGACTAACCTGGTCTACCACATTCAGTGGGAAAGAATGGGTATTTTCAATGAATTGTGCTGGGTCAATGGATATCTACATGGAAACAAAATTAATTTTGACCCCGACCTCAAACAATAAATACACACAAAATATCATAAATGGGTTGCAGTTCAAAATATGAAAATATAAGACAATAAATTTTCTATAAGAAAACTGAAAAATTTTGTCATCTTGGAGTAGGCAGTTTTTTAAACAGAAGACCAAAAGAAAAGATTGCTAATTCGGACTTCGTTAAAATTAAGAACATCTGTTCATCAAAAGATACCATTAAAAGAGTGAAAATACAGGCCAGAGACTTTGACAAGATGTTTGCAATATATAAATTTGAAAAAGAACTCTTACTTAGAATATATGAAGAACTTCTACAAATCAGAAAGAAAAAAAAAGGCAATCTGATTTTTTTTAATGGGCAAAATATTTGGTCAGGCACTTTAAGAAAAAGATATCAAAATGTCAAATAAGCATATAAAAAGTTGCTAAATATTATTAGTCATCAAAAGATGCAAATGACAGCCACAATGAGATTTTATTGCACATTCATCAGAATATCTAAGTTAAAAGAGTGGCCTCTTGCCCAAAATCCCAGCACTCTGGGAGACCAAGGTGGGAGGATCACATGGGGCAAGGAGTTTCAGACAAACCTGGGCAACAAAATAAGACCTCGTCTCTACAAAAAAATGGGAAAAATTAGCTAGGCATAGTGGCACACACCTGTAGTCCCAGCTACTCAGGAGGCTGAGGCAGGGAGATTTATTGAGACCAGGAGTTTGAGGCTGCAGTGGGCTATCACAGCACCACTGCACTCCAGCCTGGGCAACAAAGCAAGACCGTGTCTCTAAAAAATAATAATAATTAATTAATTAATGAAAAGACTTACAAGTGTTGGCAAAGATGTAGAGCAGCTGGAAATCTTTCACATTACTGGTATAGTGTAAATCGATACAAATACTTTGGAAAGCCAATTTGGCAAATGCCTACTAAAGCTGAATATGCATTTATCCTATGACCCAACAATTCTTCTCCTAGTATATACCTGAGGGAAATGAGTGTTTTCCAAAACACAAGTACATAAACATTCATAGCAGCTTTATTCACAATGGCCCTGAATTGGAAACAACCCAGGTGTCCATCAACAGTACAATGGACAAATAAAATGTGGCATTCACATAATGAAATACTATACAGCAAAGAAAAAGACTATATGCACCAATGTAGGTGATTCTCCTAGTACATAGTTTTCAAGAACAGGCAAACTAATCAATTATGATAAAAGTCAGAATAATAATTACCTTGGGGTGGAGGAGGTTATTGACTGAGGGGGCACAAAGGAGCATTCTGGAATGCTGGAAATATGCTAGGTATTGATCTAGTTGGTAATTATATGGATGGGATGCATGCAGTTGTAAAAATCCCTACAATCAACTGCCCTGGAGTGAAATATAGAATCTTCTTTTTCTGAATTCAATAAATAATTTTTTTTTTTTGAGGAAGAGTCTCGCTCTGTTGCCCAGGATAGAGTGCAGTAGCATAATTATAGCTCACTGCAACCTCACACACCTGGGCTCAAGCGAGCCTCCTGCCTCAGCCTCCCAAGTAGCTGGGACTATAGGTACATGCCACCTTGCCTGGCTAATTTTTCTATTTTTTGGAGAGACAGGGTTTCACTGTTGCTGAGGCTGGTCTCAAACTCTTGAGCTCAAGCAATCCTCCTGCCTCAGCCTCCCAGAGTGCTAGGATTACAGGCGTGAGCCACCACACTCAGTCTAAATTCAATAAATAATTTTTTCCTAATAATCAGCAAGTATTTCACTGAGTTCTATTTAAGTGAAATAGATTCACTACATCTCATGTCGCAAAAAATTTTTAAAGTCATTTAGATGGATGTCTAAATTCTGAATCCTTTATTATCACAATCTTACGAACTCTAGTTCAAGAATAGACTGCATTCCTCCAATGTGGAAGTATTCATAATCGCCCAATGCAGTATATTCCATCTTTATGTGGTTATAAGGTTCAGGTTTGGTTTTTAAAACTCAATATGAAATAAGTAGCATCATTACTACTCATATGAGAAGGATTTCCTATTTTGTTTTTTCAAAAAAGCCAGTATTGGCCGGGCGCGGTGGCTCACGCCTGTAATCCTAGCACTCTGGGAGGCCGAGGCGGGTGGATCGCTCAAGGTCAGGAGTTCGAGACCAGCCTGAGCGAGACCCCGTCTCTACTAAAAATAGAAAGACATTATATGGACAACTAAAAATCTATATAGAAAAAATTAGCCGGGCATCGTGGCGCATGCCTGTAGTCCCAGCTACTCGGGAGGCTGAGGCAGTAGGATCGCTTAAGCCGAGGAGTCTGAGGTTGCTGTGAGCTAAGCTGATGCCATGGCACTCACTCTAGCCTCGGCAACAGAGTGAGACTCTGTCTCAACAAAAAAAAAAAAAAGCCAGTATTGAATGATGGAAGTGAGGAAGATTCTAAGGCACTCTTCAGAGCAGAAGTAAAAAAGAAATCCATAAACTACATAGAACTTTTTACAATGGCATTCTTCTCACAAAAACTCACCTTGGACCTGCATACGAGTTCTCACTAAGAACAGGGGGTAGCTGATAAGCTGACCACAAAAGTTAGATAAGGCACTACATCCCAGCAAAGTCACCAACTCAGGGTCTTCTGCAAAGGTGTTTAGCCAATAAGTCTTCAAAAGCTGACAAAGAACAAAGTATGAATACACTTTAACAATTACTACAAGATGAACAAAATAATAATAATCTTTTCTCACCATAGGCATACACTGCTAACATCTGCGTTACATTATATCGAAGAGCATAAAATACAGAATACAGCAATCCGGTACAAAGAAGAGCCATAGGACATACACTTACAAATTGCCAATTTTTACTGTAATTTAATGCAGTTAAAGTTAATAAAGCCCTCAATATTTCAAGGACTTAAATTATCTAAGTATTGCCTCTTTCTCTAAGCACCAACCTAGAGATTACATTTATCCAGAAGTGTTCTCTATGTACAAACAAGAAATCAGAGAACTTTAGTGATGGAAACTGACTACCCACCCTAGACTATCAGAGCCCCAATCGCCTAACCAAGATAGGGAAGCCTATCTTGTCAAATTGCATTTCCTCTAATAGAGATATTTTTGTTTCAGGACTCCTTTACACTCTTAAAAATTATTTAAAATACCCCAAAGTCTTTGTTTATATGGGTTTTATCTATCATATTAGATATTAAAATGGAGAAAAAATTTTAAACATACATTGTTACCACTCATCAGAGTAAGGGTGTCATCATCCATCATAGCCTCTGGAAAACTCTATGCTTGTAGAGAGTGAGATTGACAAATGTAAATAATGTCTTAGCATTAGGAAAATAGTCCCCACAGACCCTCAGAAAGGGTCTCAGGGACTCCCTTCCCCTCAGAGATGCCAAACTATGCTTTAGATTATTGGTTAAATGGCTTTGAAATACAAAATAATCATTTTAATACATAAAATTGCTAGACAATGCAACTGACTGCTTGTTATGGGCTGAATTTTGTCCTTTCAAAATTCATATGCAGAATTCCTAACCCCCAGCATCTCAAAGTGTAACTGTATTTGGAGACAAAGTCTTTAAAGAGATAATTAAGCTAAAATGAGGTCTTTAGGGTGAGCTGCAATGCAATACGACTGGTGTCCTTATGAGAAGAGGAAATTTGGATACAGACATGAATGCACACAGAGGAAAGACTATGTGAAGACATATCAAGAAAGTGACCATCTGCAAGCCAAGGAGAGATATCTCAGAAGAAACCAAACCTGCCAACACCTTGATCTTAGGATTCCAGCCTCCAGAAATGTGATAAATTTCTGCTGCTTAAGCAACCCAGTCTATGGCATTTTGTTATGGCAGCCCTAACAAAACAGGACGCTGCTTTTGTGGCTTTCCTCATTTAATGTTTCCCAAACTTAGCTAATTGTCAGATTCACTTAGAATTTTTTAAGTAATTTATTTTTTTATTTCAGAATATTACAGGGGCACAAATGCTTTGGTTACATAGAATTTTTGATTAACTTTTCAACTGCAGGTCAAGGATTAGAAATCAAATTGAAGTAGGTTAAGGAGAGAATAAACAGTGAAGAAATAATGTATAGATGATACTTCACATCCTTTGGAAGTAAAGGAATGAGAAAACGAGAGTAGTTGCTAGTGATGGAGGAAGAGTTAAAGAGAAAATTTATGTTTTGCTGTGTTTAGTTTTTATTTTGAAAAACAATCTGAAGGTGATTGCCAGCTGAGAAAGGGGAAGGAGCAAGGACCTGGATCAAGAGCCAAGGTAGAATAGTCAGACTTAGCAGGAAAGAGAGACACTATCTCTGAAGCATAATTTATAATAATGATAACTCACACTTATAGAGCACTTTTCATACAGAGGCAGATCTAATCATTTCACATATATTAACTTAATTTCATTTTTAAAAGAAACCCATGAGATGGGTCCTAGTATTATGCTATAAGTTCCTTGCTTATTTTTTTCTCCCTTCATCACGTTGGCAAGACAGAACCACTCTCCTTAAAACCAACTTAACTTTGTTCCTCCATACCTGCTCCTATGCAGCTAAACACTAAAACACACACACATGCTGATGGTCTTGTTTTAAATTCATGATCATCAAATCTCAAATAAAGCTCTAATTTTGTCCTAGAACGATACCAAATTTCTCTTGCCCTCCCAACATACCAAGCATTATTCCATAGTTTCTCCCCTGTCCTAAAACTTGTAACATCAGTTGATCCTAAAGCTTATCTGGAAATGCAAGGCATCCAGAACAGCCAAAACAATCCTGAGAAAAGAACAAAGTTGGAGGATTCACACTTTCCAATTTCAAAACTTACTATAAAGCTACAGCAATCAAGATAGTATGGCAGTGACATGAGAACAGACATACAGATCAATAGAATAAAATTGAGAATCCAGAAATAAACCCTTAACTTTATGGTCAATTGATTTTCAAAAAGGGTGCCAGAACAATCCAACGGGGAAAGCATTCTTCTCAACAACTGATGTTGGACAATTGGATATACATATGCAAAGAATGAACACCATATACAAAATTTAACCCAAAATGGATCACAGAACTAAATGTAAGAGCTAAAACTAAAATTTGACTTCATCAAAATAAAAAAAAAATTTGTGCTTCAAAGGATAACATAAAGAAAATGAAAAGATAACCCATAGAACGGGAGAAAATATTTGCAAATCATGTATCTGACAAGAGATTTGTATCTGGTATATAAAAATAACTCTGACAACTCAACAATAAAAAGACAAACCATTTTAAAATGGACAATGGTACTACTTCATATGCACTAAAATGGCTATAATCCAAAAAAACAGATAACAAATGTTGGCAAGAATGTGAAGAACTTGAAATCCTCATACACTGCCAGTGGAAACAGTCTGGCATTTTTTTCAAAAGTTTGTTAAACACAGAGTTATCAAATGACCCAGGAATTCCACTCCTAGACATATATTCAAGAGAAAGAAAACATGTTCACACAAAAACATGTACTTGAATTTCATAGCAGCATTATTCATAACAGCCAAAAGGTAGAAACAACCTAAATGTCTATTGACTGATGAACAGATAAACAAATTGTGGTAGATCCATATAATGGAATATTATTCAGCAATGAAAAGGGAAAGAAATTCTAATATATGATACAAAATGGATGAACTTTGAAAACATGCTGAATTAAAGAATCCAGTCACAAAAGACCACATATTGTAAGATTCCATTTATATAAAATGTTCTAATTGGACAAATCTAGTGAGAGAGAAAGTAGACTAGTAGTTTCCAGGGACTAGGGTGAGATGGGAATGGGGAGTGACTGCTAATGGGTACAGGGTTTCTTTTTGGAGTGATGAAAATGTTCTCAAATTATATAGTAGTGATGGTTGCATAACCCTGTGAACATACTAAAAACTACTGAACTATATACTTCAAAATGGTGAATTACATGGTATATGATTTATATCTTAATAAAGCTATTATTTTAAAATACTTCCCAAATATGGTACGCCTCTGCTCAAAACCCTCCAATGGTTTCCCATTTTACCTAGAGTAAAAATTAAAGTCCTTTCTATGCCCTACAAGGCCCTGCTGAATCTGGTCTCCCACTCACTCTTTGACCTCATCCCCTAATCTGTTCTGGCTCACTCCACGTCAGCTGCACCGGCATGCACCCTCCCTAAATGTTCTCCCTGTAGATATATGCATGGCTCACCCCACTTCCCTCAGGTCTTCACTCAAAATTCACCCTCTCAGGAATATCTTCCCAGGCCATCCCCCTCTAAAATTTCAATGCCTAACAATATGTACTGTCCTTCCTTGCTTTTTCTCCATACCTCTTGTCACTATATAACATGTTATAAGTTTCAATTGTTTATTGTCTGTCCCCCAATAAAAGAACATGAGCACCCCAAGGACAGGAATTTCTGTCTCTTGTGTTCGGTGCACCTAGTACAGAACGTGATACATGCCCCTCAATAATTACCTGCTGAATCAATAATTCTCATTTTAAAGGTGAGAGAATTCAGGCACAGAGAGGTTAAGCAAAACTTGGAGCCAGAATATGAATTCCAGCAGTCTGAGCCCATCATCCTAGTCACTATCCTAACCACTGCTAAGAAGTCTGGTGGGGCAGAAGGTACTCAGGATCACCAAAAGGGAGGGAGTTGGGTGAGGAAGGCCATGCTCAATGGTCTGTCAGAATCAGTTCCAGAGAATGACCAAAGTGAAACTGGACACTACTAATGTAGAAAATAGGTCATCATTATTTTACATTCCTCTCCCACTCCAAAAAAAAAACTTACATTCTTCTCTTACTTTTTTTTTTTTTTGAGAATCAAGTGCCTATTGATGTAGAGTAGATAATTATTACCAGAAATTATTCACAAGGAAACCCAGAGCAAAAGTAACATGAGCCAAATCAGACTTCTGATGCTAGAAAATATGGAAACCAAAACAATGTCATTCAATCTCCTTGGTGGTCTAGAGATCAGAAGAGAAGTTAAACAACAGGTCTGTGAGTGTCGGGCATACCAGCTGTGCTGAAAGCCAGCGACAGAGTTACCAAGGGGGTTGTGAGCAGGGAGAGAAGAGAGGAGACTGAGGTCAACACTTTTAGGAAACTATTATAGCATATATTCCTAAAGAAGACGGACCATCAAAATAGACTCTGAAAAACATCTTTTCTATTAACTCTGCCTTAAATGTATGATTTGATAAAAAGTTTAAAAATTGTATTATATTTTCAGGTCTAATAAACCTGTTGTAAGTCCATGATGGAAACAAACTCACCTCGTTAGCAGTAATATCTATGCCTGCGTATGGTATGACAGCCAAAAGACTAGGAATAAGCCCTCTGTAAAAGCCTCTACCCTTTTCCAGCTTCCAAATCTTCCTGGCACAATCCAACAACCCAGAGTACTGTCCAGTTTTACCTACAGCCAAATTAGTTTTTAAAACCTAAATGTGAAAGAAAGTAATGTTATAAGGTCATCGAACAGTTATGCAATTCAGAGGACTGTGGGCTAAATTTAATTTAAATTGTGGGCTACAGAGCTCATCTATTATTAAAGAAGTAAAAAGAGAAAGCAATCTTAGGTTAACCTGTATTGTCAATGACAGTGTATCTAGATATTTTCCTACTATTCTCTGGGACATTTTAGTCTTCCATAAAAGTATTTTACAAATACAGTGCTTAAATTCTTTTGCCAAATTTCTGAACTTAGCTTTATAAGATGGAGTATCTCATTCAGCACCATCTTCTTTTTGTCCAAATTACAAGAGTATAGCCACAGCTATTGTACTATGACTCAGATAAGGAACCATAAAAAAAAGAGAGGCTCTTCAACCCCCCTCCCCAACCTTAGTACCCTAATAAACTCATAATAGGATTTCACACACATCTGCACACATATATACACTTGTATCTTGTGAATAGCTACAGAGAAAAGTTATTTCTTATACTTGTCATGTAAGTCAATAAACATTTTGTTTGATCAAGATTTCCACAACTGACCTTTTGATCTTCCTTCTCAACCTGCTCTACCTGCAGCCTTCCCCATCTTAACTGAGTGTCTCTCCATCCTCTCAGTTGCCCAAGATGAAAAACTTGAAGTTATCCTGTCTCCTCTTTCTTTTACGCCTGACGTCTAATCCATCGGGGAATCCTATTGGTTCTACCTTCAAAATATATCCAGAATCTCACCAACTTCACTGTTAACACCATGGTTTGAACCACTACGTTCTTTCTACTGGATCAGTTCCACTTCTTCCTAACTTTCTCCCTTGCCAACTTACAATCTATTCTCAATACAGCAGCCAGAGTGATCCTTTTATAAAGAGAGTTAGGTCATCTACTCCAACACTGGCTCCCCATATCACCAGAGTAAGAGGCAAAGTTTACTTGGATCTATCTGATCTGCCTCCTCCATTACTCTAATCTCACCCTACAACTGCCCCCTCCTCCACCATGCACTTTGCTGCACACACTCCCTTTACTGCTCCTGGAGGCAGCCAGACACTGTCCCACCTGAGAGCCTCTGCACTGTTTCCTCTGCCTGGAATGCTCGCCCCCCACCCCCACAGGTACCCCTCTGGCTATTCCCTCAAGTCTTTGCTCAAAAGCCACTCTCTGAGAGAGCTTGCCCCAACCTCTCTAAAATTGCTATTCCCACCCCCAATATTTTTTCTGCTTCCCCTTCCACTCTTTTAATTTTTTCTTTTTCCCATAGCACTAATCACCTTAAAAAGTATTTTTCACTTTCTAAATGTTATTTACTTATTCACAACATTTATTGTTTATTGTCTATCTCCACTGCTAGAACTTAAGTCTCTCAAGTGCTTAAAAGAGTACCTGGCAAGTAAGAGGCACTCAATAGATGAATAAATCAATCAAAGTACCATAAATTTTTAAGAGGATAAAGATTCTTTGACTTCAAAAGTTTAAAAACTCCAGTCTAGGGTCCTTACAATCAAAATGACTTTCTTCTTTTAAGGACAAAGTAATAATTCTCTTTGGTGTTGGTTGTGTTATTTTTAAAGGTAGAGATACAAATAAAAGTAAAAGTGAAAGCCCCAACCCCCCCATACCGAGGTAGGTAAAGAAAGACCAAAAAGAAAAAAAAAAAAGACTGAGTAACTATTCCAGATTAAAAGATATTAAGGAGACCTGACACATGATCCTGGATTGGATCCCAAACGAGTTTTTTTTTTTTTAATTACAACATTACTAGGACAATTAAAAATTAATGATCTTTGAATAAGGACTGTGGATTAGATAATAGCATTGTATCATTGTTAAATTTCCTAATTTTGATAATAAAAAAGTTCTTCTTAGGAAATTCACACTATAATATTTAGAGGTAAAAGGGCACAGTGATTTCCCACTTCCTCTCTCTCTTTCCCTATGCCATACACACACACACACACACAAGTACACACTCACACCTACACGTGTATGTGAAGAGAAAGAGAGAGAACGTGTGTGTGCATGCACGTGTGTGTGTGTGTGTGTGTGTGAGTAAATGTGGCAAAATGTAAGTTGGGAATCTGTGTAAAGACTATCCAGGATTTGCTTGAACTATTCTATAAGTTTAGTTTGAAATTATTACCAGAACAAAAATGTATCTCACCTCCTTAAAAAAAAGAAGCAAAAACCCCACACCCCACAGTGACTGGTTTCCTTACACATTTTTCTTTTAGACTTGCCTTGACCAAACTGCAACTTCTCTACTAATCCTGGGCGAGTGCAAAAGCTGATACAACATATGTAACAGGAATCTAGAATCCCTGGGGAGATGACAGAATAAAATTGAAAGGCAAAGAGGCATAGACAGGAGTCAGAAAAGAAAACATACAGAAAATCCTGCTGATAATAAAGTTCAGTATGAGAGAAAAGAGCTATAGCTCTTTACCAAGTAAGCAGTCCTCAATTTTATACTTTTTCGCTAAGAGATGCTATGATACAAATGTATATGCAAGAATCTCCTTATTTCCTACTAAATTCATTGTCTCCTTACTGTGCAAATGTGAAGCTACATAATCTAAAGGAAGTACTATTTATCCTAGGTTATATATAAACAGTGTGACACAAATACACAGGCCAGTTTAGACCTAAAGCGAAAATAACCTTACAATTAAAACACCAAATGCAAAATCTATATTGTTTTTAAAAGTTGGATATTTCATCTTTGTGATTACAAAGGAGTAAAATAGAATCAACATTATAGGAAAAAGTACTCAAACCATATTTAAATTACTTATAGCTGTTCTGACTCATAGCTCCAAAATTAATCACTTTCATGTTTAATACAGGTCACTGTGCATTCTTGTATTCATTAATTTGGAACTTAGAAAAAATAAAGTTAAAAGTTAACAGATTAAATTAAAGAATATTTTAAAATAAGTACAATTAAAATCTTGAGAGGAATTCAAGAGTATACTGCATCTAGACACATTGGAAAAAAACTTTTTATTAAAGAAAACTAGACACACTGGAAATTAAATTTTTATCATTGTAAAAAAAATCAACAAAATAGACTGAAGAGCATCATGGAAACAGATTAGGAGTAAATTTATGACTGGCATATCAAGTCAATGAATTCTCCCAAGAACATAATTCAGAAAGATAAAGAAAGAGAAAGTATAAGAAAACAGACTCATGGGCCGGGCGCGGTGGCTCACGCCTGTAATCCTAGCACTCTGGGAGGCCGAGGTGGGCGGATCGTTTGAGCTCAGGAGTTCGAGACCAGCCTGAGCAAGAGTGAGACCCCATCTCTACTAAAAATAGAAAGAAATTATATGGACAGCTAAAAATATATATAGAAAAAATTAGCCGGGCATGGTGGTGCATGCCTGTAGTCCCAGCTACTCGGGAGGCTGAGACAGGAGGATTGCTTGAGCCCAGGAGTTTGAGGTTGCTGTGAGCTAGGCTGACACCACGGCACTCACTCTAGCCTGGGCAACAGAGTGAGACTCTGTATCAAAAAAAAAAAAAAAAAAACTTATGGATTTTTGGATAATATCATAAGGAATTCCAATATCTATCAAATAAGAGTTCCAGAGGAAGAATACAAAAAGTTCAACAAGAAAAATATAATCTAAAATTTAATAGCAGAAAAAATGCAAGCATTTTCACTGAAAATACCCAAAATTAATTGAGTAAGATGAGGAAAAAAGGTCCAAATCTAGACATTCATGGTGAAATTTCAGAAAAACAAGGATTAAAAGAAAATCTTCAGAGCTTCCAGATTATTATAATTAATGAGAGTAATGTAGAGTGGTTGGATACTAGTTAAACATTAAAATTCAAGAGTTTTCATATATACCAGCAATAAACATGAAGAAAATATAATGGAATACATTAATAGGATCAAATATCACAAGTACCTGGTAATATAAAAGACTCACAATGTGCAAGACCTATATGAAAAAATTATAAAACTTTATCAAAAATTGTAGCAGAAGCTCTAAATAGAGACAGACATATCTCCTTCCTGGACAAAAAGATTCAATATTGTAATTGTTATTTCTTCTCAAAATTTATTCAGTACAATAGAGGCAAAAATCCCAATTGAATGTTTCGTGTATTTTTTTGTTAAGGAAACTTGGCAAAGCATTCTAAAGTTCATATTGAAGGAAAATGCAAAAAAAAAAAAAAACCATCAACAGAAACACCAGCTTTGATGTCACAGCTCTGGTGACACTGCCCTGGCAGCAGATTTTCCCTGCTCTGTACAAGTACTACTTATAAGAGGACTGTAGCCCATTTGAAAAGAAGTTGGCCATAATTTTCATTAAAGATAGCAATTAAATCATAACTTGTTCAACAGTACTTACCTCCAAAGGGTAAATAAAAAACTGTGAAGTTGCACCAGCCAAACCACCAGAAGCAAATTTGTCAAGAGTTCCTAATTTGCTTCCTTCTTCAGCAAGAAACCTCTTAAACTGGGAAAATAAGAGGTCAAAGTTATGTCAGTACTTAGAATCCTCAGAGGGCTTACAACTTACTTAATATCAGTGAATACCTGGACATTTAATTCATAGTCAAAAACTGTGATGCACATTACCCAGTACCTAAATAAAGTCATGCATATTAGACAACAGACCCCAACCCTAACAGTAGAGACTTCATTTTGTACCTCTTTTTGCCTAGAATAAGACCTGGCATATAGCAGACATCCAGTAAGTGTTGATTATAATTAGGAATTAATATCAATATCATGCGAGTAGAACCACTGAGATGGAAACTACTAAGAATCTTATGCAATAAGTGCTGATGGCAGCTGTGTCGAATTTTAATGAAGCAATATGACAGGACAAACAAACCCGAGTTTCAATCTTGGCACAGTCACTTACTGAATGATCCAGGACAAGTCACTTAACTTCTCCATAACTCAGTTTCTTCATCCGCAAAATGAAGGCAAGTGCCTTCCTTGTCTATCTGTAGTGGTCACTATTGTACCCACAGGTCCTACGTTGCAGGATTGTTGTGAAGACTACATGCAATAATGCAGATGTGTAATGCACTTGCCACACAGAAACTCAAGAAGTGGTCATTGTTATTGCATATTTAATGAGAATAAGCTTTTCCTGACAGAATGGGTTTTCGGTAACATATTTCCTTGGCCTCCGTGGTCTCTATTTTAGCTTCTTGTTCCAAGTCAATCGATGCATCCTCTCTCTCTCCCATAGTGATTAGTTCAAGAGTGGACATATGGCACAGTCTAGACCAGTGGGACTCAAGGAAATGTTTTGGGGAGACTTAAGATTCAAAAGAGGCTTCCTGCTTTTCTGAAAGAACTGCAGGAAGAATCAGTTCTCTGCCTTCTACACATGAACAAAGAAGCACGAACCCCTGGAAGATTCTGGCGATCATCTTTCAACCATGAGGGGAGCATGTGTTAGGATAAAGCATTCAGTGGAAGAGAGAGAGAGAGAAGATGAGGAGAAATAGAGTTTTGGGTGACATTGTTGAAGTGCTAAATGAAGCCTCATCAGAAGTCCACCCTATTTCTGGACTTTTCCGTTATTTGAGAAAATAAATTCCTTTTAAAATGTAAGTAAGCCATTTTCTCTTATTTATAACCTAAAGATTCCTAACTGATACAGGCACCTCAAGCTCCACACGCCCCAAACTGAACATACACCTTCCCCCTCCTCTAATCCCCCACCTGGGTTACTGCAGACCCTCCTAACCGGTCCTCTGCATACTCGATGCCCGTCCTCACTTCACCTGCCTGCCTCTCCAGCCTCATCTTTAGCCACTCTCTCCGCTCTAGCCACACTGAGCTTCTTTCTGTACCTCCAACACACCTCACCTTTTGCCTCCAGGACTTTGAACATGTTGCTCCCTCTGCCTGGAACATTCTTCTCTCTGTCTTTTGACTAGAAATCTTCCACTTACCCTTTGGATTTCAACTTACACATTTCCTCCTCAAGGAGGCCTTCAGCCTAGTTTGGGTCCCTCAGTATCATTTCCCCACATTATCCTGCACTGTGCTGTATGAGATACTTGTGAGCAAGGCTTATGGAGTGCTTACTACGTGCCAGGCCCCTGCAAAGTAGATATTATTTTCCTCATTTCATGGGTGAGACAACCGAAGTTCAGAGACATTACGGGAACCTGTCCAGGTCCACAGAGCTAGAATGTGCCAGAGCTGAAGTTCA
Organism: Eulemur rufifrons; assembly: GCF_041146395.1. NCBI lineage: Eukaryota > Metazoa > Chordata > Mammalia > Primates > Lemuridae > Eulemur > Eulemur rufifrons. Next base: position 116,225,241 of record NC_090990.1, on the reverse strand, counting down.
ACTACAAGTCTGCAGTCTCTAAAGCCTTGCTCTGCCCATTGCTTCATTTTGTCTCCCTCGATTCAACCATATTCCCGCCAGACTTCGGTGAACTTAGAAGACTATGGTGAGTTCCCCTGTAGAGGCCCAAATTATTTATGTGAAATATCTTTTATTGGGGAAATAATAAGACCAAAAGGAAGGGATTTATTTTTAAAACAGTATCAAGAAAAAACACCATAATTATATAATAAAAATAATAATATAACAATAATAATAATATAACAACATTACATTATGATAGTGTTCCACTATAGACATTAGCAACTCTTCCCCTTCGTTTTGTAATAATCTGAGATGATTTTTTTTTTTTTAAATAAAATGCAACGACTTTTCCTTGTTAGTAAACGTCACAGCCATATGGCTTTACCTGTTCATATGACCAGACCTTAACAGCCGTTTCAGGAGCAATCTTGAGGACATTCACACCATTTCCTCTCCACAAAGAAATTACTCCACCCTCTTTCACCATCTCTATTAAGCGGCCCATTATCTTCACACTCTTTGTTTCTAAGCTGTGAGCCTTGGAAAGGAAAGGAAGAACTTTGAAAACTCACAATGGGATTTGGAGAATTTTGAAATCACATACTGTGATTTTCATGTGGTAGGCAGGAAAGAGTTAAAGGTCCAAAAATGTTGAAAGTCTCTCCTATTGGGGAAGCGGCAGCTGTGTGGGTGATTAGACAGCTTTGGAAGCGTGTGTATCTTGTGCCCACACGACAGGTTAAGGAGGATGCTTTAGATATGAGACACACGTAAACATGCTGGAGAAGTGGTTGCTCTGTCTCCTACTCTTCAAGGGGACGCACCAATGTCTCCCCATCATGAAAAGAGTGAATTGGGGCCGGGCGTGGTGGCTCACGCCTGTAATCCCAGCACTCTGGGAGGCCGAGGTGGGCGGATCGTTTGAGCTCAGGAGTTCGAGACCAGCCTGAGCAAGAGCGAGACCCCGTCTCTACTAAAAATAGAAAGAAATTATATGGACAACTAAAAATATATATAGAAAAAATTAGCCGGGCATGGTGGTGCATGCCTGTAGTCCCAACTACTCGGGAGGCTGAGGCAGGAGGATCCCTTGAGATCAGAAGTTTGAGGTTGCTGTGAGCTAGGCAGACGCCACGGCACTCACTCTAGCCTGGGCAACAAAGTGAGACTCTGTCTCAAAAAAAAAAAAAAAAAGAGTGAATTGGGTGTAAATTTCAAAAGAATAACCAGGAAAGCAACATTTCTGAAAAGTGAAGGCCAGAACTTATCGCTAAGAAAAGGCTGTGAGGGCTCTAACTAGTATGACCAGTGTGAACAGAGAAAAAAGATGGAATCCAACTTAACTCTGTGGCCAAAAGACCTGAGACCTTTCTCTAGGGTGCATATTGGAAAAGGGATATGCAGTTTAGACTTGAGAAAGTGAAACCACCCTTTATAAAATTAATAAAGCGCCACAAGGTGGGAACTGTGGTAGCGGCCTGAACTCTGCAAAGGTATAGGCCTAGTTAAAATATGTATGTACATATATCACCAGCAATTGTTCCCTAGCTTGCTTTCCTATAATTGCTCAGGAGTCATATAGCTGATGGTCATAAAGATTCTTAGCTTTCTTCACTGCTCCCATAGATAGCATCACCCTTGTGAAACCTAAGGCTGGTCTTTGAGATAACTTCCAGACCCTGCATTCTGGTGGACCAACTGACCCTACCAGACCAGTGGCCCAAGGAACGAACTCACCTGGTCTTGCGTCCTGGGAACTGACTCAGCATGAGAAGATAATTTCTGCTTCCCAATCCTATGAGTTCATCCCCAGCCAATCAGCAGACCCAATTCCCTAGCCCTTTGCCTGCCAAACTATCTTTACAAACCCTTTCTTTTAAATTCTTGGGGAGACAGATTTGAGAAATTCCTCCTGTCTCCTCACATGGCACTTGTAATACTAAACTCTCTCTGCTATAACCCCTGCTGTTTCGGTGCATTGGCTTCTTCTTGAGCAGTAGGCCATGAACCTGGTTGGGAGGTAATAAAAGCATCAGAGAATGTGCCCTATGCATTGAATATACTGAGTACTGCAGAAGAAAAACTAAGCCTAGAACAACATCATTTGGCATATGAGTGAACATAGGAAGGCCTATGTTCAGCCAATATTCAAAATAAGGAAATAGTTCTGTGCTTGCTGGTATATAGTCACCAAGCTAAGCTCTTGAATAATCATTCTGGCTCCAGGGAGTCTCCAGTGGGCTCCACCTTGAAGGAGTGCTTGCCCAGGTGACCACTAACCAGTGTACATACCTGCCTTCCTACCAGCTAACCATCCCCTCGCATCATCCCTGGCCCTCTCTGTTCAGAGCAGGTCCAGACCAAGAGAGAGGAGACAGACCCATGATGGTAACATTTGTGCCCTGACAGGCGAATGCTAGGTATCCATGTGGTCTCAGAGGCTGGAGTAAAGCCAGTGTACTCCAAAAACTACCCTCATGTGGCCATTAATTGGTACCACAGCCCATGGGTATTCTTTAGTCTTCATAGATTGTTAAATAATTTTTTAAATCACTCTTCCTATAGAGTCAAGTCATAATGCAATTTAGTTTTTCTCAAATATTCTCCTTTGAGTGATATAAAAAGGCATAAATCAGTTAACTATTGCTGTATAACAAACTACCCTACAAAACTTAGTGACTTGACCCAATCATTTTATTTTCTCTTGATTCTGTAGATTAGCAATTTTGGCTAGGCTCAGTTAGATGGTTTTTCTGCTATTCTCTCCTGTGGTCGCTTAAGTGGCTCTCATCATCTGGCAGTTTGACTAGGGCTATATGGTCCAAGATGGCTTCAAGCATATGGCTGGTGGTTGTGCTGGCTGTTAGCTGAGCCTCTCTCTCTCTCCATGTGGTTTCTCATCTATAGGAGATTAGTCCAGACTTCTTTACATAACGGTCTCATGGCAGTAAGAGGGTAAGAGAAAAAGCTGCAAGACTTTTTGAAGCCTAGATTTGAAAGTCCCTCAACATCACTGGACAAAGCCAGGCCAGATTCAAAGAATGCAGAAAAAATTCCACCTTTTTTTTTTTTTTTTTTTTTTTTTGAGACAGCGTCTCCCTCTTTTGCCCTGGCTAGAGTGCCGTGGCTTCAGCCTAGCTCACAGCAACCTCAAACTCCTGGGTTTAAGCAATCCTCCTGCCTCAGCCTCCCAAGTAGCTGGGACTACAAGCATGTGCCACCATGGCCAGTTAATTTTTTTTTCTATATATATTTTTAGCTGTCCAAATCATTTTTTTCTATTTTTAGTAGACACGGGGTCTCGCTCTTGCTCAAGCTGGTCTCGAACTCCTGAGCTCAAACAATCCACCCGCCTCGGCCTCCCAGAGTGCTAGGATTACAGGCACGAGCCACCACGCCCGGCCAAATTCCACCTCTTGATAGAAGGAGAAGCAAAGTCACATTGCAAAGGAGTGTGCATACAAACATGGGAAGAATGATGAAGGCTGTGTTTGCAAACAATCTACCACAAAGAGGTATGGCATTAGATTCACAGGGAAAGAAATACAGTTCTAGCACATCACTTGGCATTATAATAAATAATATTATCATAAGAATGTATATGCTATTTATTGATTTTAAACATTTAAAATTATCCTATTGGCAAAGCATAGCAGATGTAAAAATGATTATAGAAAGCATGCAATATTAACAACCTTTATGGTTTTGAAAAGTTTATACTCCAACACTATCCTATATTGTCAAAAATGCCACTAATAAGGTAAAAGTATATGTGGTAGGGGTCATTCCAATATTTAGATTCTTCTGGAAATTTGGTCCACCAATTATTGTCTCTCTTACCAGAAAGACCTTTTGTAAAATAATATTACCTAGTGTTGACGAGGATATAGGGAGACAGGTAATATCACACATTACTAGGAAAAGTATAAATTGATATTACCTTTCTGGAGGGAAATATGACAATACATCAAAAGCCTTGAAATACGTATAGGAGGATTCCCCTTTTGGTAACGGCAAGCTACGTAAGCAGAAATGAACTTCCTACTAATGACAACTGAAAAAGCTGATGAAATATATATTTCTTAAAGTTTCCTTAAAGGAACCTATAAGCTAACAAGACAGAAACCAATTATAGGGCCAATATCTAGGAAAGAATGAGAAAACCCAGAAAGGTGAGACTAAGACTCAAATGTATTTCTGGATCCAGAAGAAATAATTTTGAAATTAGGATGTTGTTTTGGTGGCTTCACAAGGTTAAGAAAGAATAAATGACAAAGCCTAGGACCCACCAAAGGTGGAGGTCTCAGATAAATCACCTACATTTTGAACTGGAACTTTGGAGGGCTACACTCATGATAATAATTAACCAAAATACCCTAGCATCTGCCAGAACTTGCAGCATGGCTGTGTATCACCTGAGTGATCCAGTAAGTCTCAAGGCTCAGCTTGGATTAAAGTGATCCCAGACTAACAGCCCTCCCAAGCACCTGACAAACAAAAATCTAATCTTAAATTGGATATCATCACTCAAGTCCTCAAATTATTGCTACAAATGATATTTTTTTAAAAAAAAACTAATGGAGGCGGAAAAATCAGGCTGGTTTTAAAAACTACAACAGAAGGCAAGAAAGAAGAAAAAGAGAATCTTAGACTAGGCAGCACAAATAGAAAGCACAAAATAAGATGGTAGTTTTAAACAAAAATGTCAATAAGCACACTAACTATAAATGGAATAAATCTCCCAGTTAAAAATCCAACCAGGCCAGGTGAGGTGGCTCATGCCTGTAATCCTAGCACTCTGGGAGGCCGAGGTGGGCAGATTGTTTGAGCTCAGGAGTTCAAGACCAGCCTGAGCAAGAGTGAGACCCCGTCTCTACTAAAAATAGAAAGAAATTATATGGACAGCTAAAAATATATATAGAAAAATTAGCTGGGAATGGTGGCGCATGCCTGTAGTCTCAGCTACTCGGGAGGCTGAGGCAGGAGGATTGCTTAAGCCCAGGAGTCTGAGGTTGCTGTGAGCTAGGCTAACGCCATGGCACTCTAGCCCGGGCAACAGAGTGAGACTCTGTCTCAAAAAATAAATAAATAAATAAATAGGCCGGGCGCGGTGGCTCACGCCTGTAATCCTAGCACTCTGGGAGGCCGAGGTGGGCGGATCGTTTGAGCTCAGGAGTTCGAGACCAGCCTGAGCAAGAGCGAGACCCCACCTCTACTAAAAATAGAAAGAAATTATATGGACAGCTAAAAATATATATAGAAAAAATTAGCCGGGCATGGTGGCACATGCCTGTAGTCCCAGCTACTCGGGAGGCTGAGGCAGGAGGATCACTTGAGCCCAGGAGTTTGAGGTTGCTGTGAGCTAGGCTGACGCCACGGCACTCACTCTAGCCTGGGCAACAGAGTGAGACTCTGTCTCAAAAAAAGAAAAAAAATAAAATAAAAAAATAAAAATAAAAATAAAAAATAAATAAATAAATAAAAATCCAACCATATGCTGTTTACAAGTGACTTATCTAAAACACACAATTACAGAAAGTTTGATAGCAAAAGGGTTGCAATGGATATATCACACAAATTCCAACCAGAAAAAGGGAATGTGGCTATCTATATTAATATCAGACAAAATAGAACTAAAAGCATTTCCAGAGATGAAGAGGGTCACTGGACAATGATGAAAGGTCTAATTCACCAAGAGTATACAAATGTTTGGACTGAAGATATATTATGGAAAAACTGATAGAGCTAAAAGGGGAGGACAAGGCCTGGGAGAGAGTTTCTGCAGCCTGGCCCTGCAGGTTCAGCCTCAGCAGAGAAGTCTGAGGAAGCGTGGCAGAGTGCAGAACCTTAACCCGTTCAAGTAAGGAGGGGAAAGAAAGCTGGCAAAAGAAACAATGAAGGTACAAAAGATTGTGGAATTTTCAAGAAATTGATTCATAGGGAATTTAGTTCCGTGGTCATTCCTTGGTCCTCTTGATGAAAAAGAGAGACTGCAAATAAACAGGATGTGTAAATTCCTTTTATAACAAAAATTCTGTGGGAGGAACATAGCTGTAAAATACAACTAACTGTAGAGGAAATCTATACCAGCTACCTAAAATATCTAGTCCTTCATTTTGACCAGCAAAAAATAATAAAGGATTACCATATATGGTGGGGGGTGGGGGCACGAATGGCAGCATAAAAATCTAAAACTAAGATAAACAGAGTAACTAATTCCTGAGGAAATAGTGACAATTCAGGAAACTACAGTTAACTAAAACAAAACAATTCAAAGTACCTTTTAATATCCTCAGAAAGAATCAAGGTGATACTGACTCAAGAAAAAAATACCAAACAAGAAGCAAATACTATGAAAAGATAACAATCAAAGAGATGAAAAGAGCTCTTAGAAGTAAAGATGTGATTGTTGAAATAAGAAGTTCAATAGAAGGGTTGAAAAATATGATTGAAGAAATTTCCCAGAATTTTGAGTAAAATGACATAGTGATAGAAAATATTTATGAAAAGCTAAGATGCATACAGGGGGTGATGGAAAATTTTATGTATCAACTTGACTATAATTTTATGTATTAACTTGATAGCTGGTGAAACATGATTTCTGGGTGTGTCTATGAGAGTGTTTCAGGAAGACATTAGCATTTGAATTGGTAGACTGAGTAAAGAAGATCTACCCTCACCGATGTGAGTGGACATCATCCAATCTTTTGAGAGCCCGCCTAGAACAAAAAGGCAGAGGAAGGACTAATTCATATTCTCTCTCTCTCTCTCCCCACTCCCTTTGGCTGGGACATTCATCTTCAGCCCTCGGACATCAGAGCCTCTGATTCTTGGGCCACAGGACTCTAAGACTTACATTAATGGCCTCACTCTCCAGCCCAGTTCTCAGGCCTTGAACTGGGAGTTCCACCATTGGCTCCCCTGGTTCTCAGGCTTTTGGACTTGGACTGAATTACACCACCAGCTTTCCTGGTTCTCCAGCTTGCAAACAGCAAATCATGGACCCTCTCAGCTTCTATAAACACATAATCTCCATAAGCATATGTATATCCTATTGGTTCTGTTTCTTGGAGAACCCTGACTAATACAGCAGGTCAATCCAGGAGTTACAACATCCAACTAATAAGAATTCTAGAGGGAAAAAATAGAAGGAAGAAAATTAAGAAGGAAATTATAGAATACACTAATGCTTAGGAAAGATGTAAGTTTACAGTTAGGAAGAACCCACCAAGTGGCAAGCACAGTAAACGAAAAAAGAATCTCCCTAAACTCACACTGTAAAATTTCAGAACAGCCAGGATAGAGGCATGACTAAAAGCTTCCAGAGAGGACAAACAGGTCACACACAAAAATTAGAGTGGCCTCAGACTTCACAGAAATAACACTGGATGCTGGAAAATAATAGCGTAATGCCTTAAAAGTTCCTCCTTTTAAAGAATTTTTGACCTTGATGTCTATACTCAGCAAACTGCCAGTCACGGGGAAACGCATAATAAAATAATTTTAGACATGTAAGATATTAACTTTCAGTAAAAGTGGCAGGTGATCACACATGTTTATTCCCTCTCCCTCCCAAAGCCACACAAACACAATAGTAAAGTAATAAAGAAGGCAGTAGCTAGGGTGGCCACACATCCTGGTTTGCCCAAGGGTTGTCCCTCCACCATTATTCAGTACTCCCTTTCACTTTCAAAAATATCTTGGTCCAAATGAAAATTATATGGTCACCCTGTTACTAATCTGCAAGGGAAAAAAATGCCCTAGCAATTTCAACAGATCTGAGGGAGGTGGAAAGCAAACAGAAAAATGATAACTGATTTAGCAGAATAAAAATTACCACTTAAGTTCTGCAGAAGGGAATGCACATAGAAGTCAACGTGCCCTTGGAAACCCCTGAGGCTTTATTCTCTGGGGAAAGCAAAGAGGTTCTTTATTCAGGAATAAAGAATTCAATAATTCTGTGAGGCACAGGACTGGAAACAGGTGGGTTCAGTGAAAAAATATGCACAGTGGACAGTAGGCCTTCTTCCCTTTTACTTTACTTTGAACCCAGAACACTAGCAGCTAAGCATGTTTGCTTGCTTTGCTTGCTTTGCATGTTTCTATAAAAATTAGAGAGAAATTTTTTCCTTGGTGGCCCAAACACTGTAAAAGGACATAGTGACTGAATATTGTCATGAGCCCATAATTTTTGCCTTGAGTAGAATAATGAAGAGGGTGGAAACCACCCCCCAAGTTGCACCGTCAATCTCTCCATCACCTGCCCCATCTCCAAAGGAACCACAACAGTTCTAGGACCCAAAACCTTTCAGACCATTGAAGAATTCCACCTGCGTTTGGTAAGGAACAAAGAGTGAGTGTAACTCTTTGACCAGTCTCTGTCTCTTGGTGTCACAATTTCCACTTCATGGAGACAGACTGGTCTAGGTCCACCCCCAATACCCTGAAAAAAAGGAGACTTCTCTAATTTTGGCCCTCCCTAGAACCTTAGTGCTATGTTATCAGACTGTGTTTAATTATTTGTTTACATATCTGTCTCCATCACTAAACTCCAAAATGCATATGAATAAAAATGGTGTGTTATTTGGGGTCCGTACCTTCAAGATGCGCTCAGTGCCTGGCAGCTTGTTGAATAAATGAGTCTAGGAGATTACTGGCAATGAAGTAGTTTGCACGTGAGAGTATCAGAGAATAGTATTAACACCTCTGAAATCCTTCTTTTGAAAATCATCAAACATTATCCACATTACTCAAACACATACACGTGAGCCATGCAACATACCTGCATCAGGATCTTTAGGCGATCCAATGGCGCTGTGCATGTCCGAGCACAAGTGCCAGCTAAGCCTCCAGCCAATAGATATTTCCACAACAGGCCAGATTGTCTTTCTTCATCAATTAAATTATGAAAAGTCCATCTATCTCCCATATCAATTCCCTGTTAAAATGAAAAAATAATAATTATATGATCTCATGTGAAAATTTTACCTCCTTACAAGATCTAAATAATGTTTTATATATCTCAGCTCCCCAGTAATATCTTATCCTAGAATATTGTGCTTCATGATATGTGGGAGCTAAATATTAAAACAATTGATTTCATGGAGACAGAGAGTAGAATGATGATTACCAGAGGGTGGGAAGGGTAGTGGGGACAGGGTATAAAGTGGGGATGGTTAATGGGTACAAAAATATATTTAGATAGTTAGATAGAATGAACAATATTTGATAGCATAACAAAGTGACTATAGGCCGGGCGCGGTGGCTCACGCCTGTAATCCTAGCACTCTGGGAGGCCGAGGTGGGCGGATCGTTTGAGCTCAGGAGTTCGAGACCAGCCTGAGCAAGAGCGAGACCCCATCTCTACTAAAAATAGAAAGAAATTATATGGACAGCTAAAAATATATATAGAAAAAATTAGCCGGGCATGGTGGCGCATGCCTGTAGTCCCAGCTACTCGGGAGGCTGAGACAGGAGGATCGCTTGAGCTCAGGAGTTTGAGGTTGCTGTGAGCTAGGCTGACGCCACGGCACTCACTCTAGCCTGGGCAACAGAGTGAGACTCTGTCTCAAAAAAAAAAAAAAAAAATTAAAAAAAAAAAAAAAAAAAACAAAGTGACTATAGTCAACAATAAGTTGTGGTATACTTTAAAATAACTAAAAGAGTGGAATTGGAATATTCCTAACACAAAGAAATGATAAATGTTTGAGGTGATGCAGACCCCAATTATCCTGCTTTGATTATTACACATTGTATGCCTGTATCAAAACATCATATGTACCCTATAAATACATACAACTATTATGTACCCATAATGATTAAAAATTTAAAATGAAAAAAAAGAATATTATGCTCCATTAACTGGTACAATTTTAAATAACCCATAAATCTAAAAATCTAAACCATTTTCAATTAAAAATTATTTGTCTAAGATCGAATACAAAAAGAAAAATCTTTCAAATTCTAATAAATATTTTTAGCTATGGTGAAACACAGGCTACACAAACTACTAATAAACACACATACACACACCACATTTTGTTAATCCATCCATGAATTGATGGGCACTTAGGTTGATTCCACATCTTTGCAATTGTGAATTGTGCTGCAATAAACATTTGAGTGCAGGTGTCTTTTGGATAAAATGCCTTCTTTTCCTATTGATACCCAATAAATAGTGGGATTGCTAGATCAAATGGTAGGTCTACTTTTAGTTCTTTGAGAAATCTCCATATTGTTTGCCATAGAGGTTGTACTAATTTGCACTCCTACCAACAGTGTTAAAGTGTTCCTTCCTCTCTGCATCCACCCCAGCATCTATTGGTTTTGGACTTTTTAATAAAAGCCATTCTAACAGGGCTAAGGTGATAACTCATTTTGGTTTTAATTTGCATTTCCCTGATGATGAGTGACACTGAGCATTTTTTCATATGTTTGTTGGCCATATGTCTATCTTCTTTTCAAAAGTTTCTGTCTTTGGCCCACTTATTAATAGGGTTGTTTGGTTTTTTCTTGCTGATTTGTTTGAGTTCTTTGTAGATTCTGGATATTAGCCCTTTATCAGATGTACAGTTTGCAAATATATCCCATTCTGTAGGTTGTCTGTTTGCTCTGTTGATTATCTCCTTTGCTGTGCAGAACATTTTTAATTTAATCAAGTGCCATTTTTTTATTTTTGTTGTTACCGTAATTGCCTTTGGGGTCTTAGTCATAAATTCTTTGCCTAGACTGATGTCTAGAACAGTTTTTACTACATTTTCTTCTAGAATTTCTATGGTTTCCTGTCTGACATTTAAGTCTTTATCCATCTTGAATTACTTTTTGTAAATGTTGAGAGATAGGGGTCCTGCTTCATTCTTCTGCATGTGGCTATCCAATTTTCCCAGCACCATTTATCGAATAGGGCTTCTTTTCTCCAGTGTATGTTGTTGGGGACTGGGTGAGACCCTCTCCACGGAGGCTGATGTTGGGATTGTTCTGCCCAGGGTCTCCATGTAGAAGTGACAGTGGCAGCTGGGTGAGGCTATCTAGGCAGAAGTCGTGGGTGCCCAGGCTGTGGGTGTTTGCTTGAACCAGGTCCAGGTGTAATGGCAGGTCAAGGCTGGGGGGGTCCCTGGCAGGGCCCCCTTGGGACATTCTGCCCACCTAGTGGCAGTGGTAGAGACTCAGAGGTGGGGTCTTGGGGTCCAGGTGCAGTGCTGGAATCTTGGGGGTGGTGTCCTGGGCCTGGCAGAAGCTCTGGAGCTAACAGAGTGGAGCCTCAGGCTCCAGCACAAGAGCCTCAGCTGGAAATTCTCCTTCAGTCCGGTGTCCCACCTCGCTGCTCTGGGGTTTCACAATGTTCCTTCACAAAAGAGCCACCCATAGGTCCACAACATTCTTTTCCTGATTACAGGACAGGGGTGTCCCCCCATCCTCCCTATGGATCTTGCAGGACCTGCTGGTCACAGGCTGACACAGAGGCTGTGGTAGAGCCACCTGGACCTCCCAGAGCAAAGGAGAAGGAGCAGGGAAGATGGACCTCAGCAGTGGACATGCAGGCTTGCGAGACAAAGGCCAGGCCAGATCCCAGAATGCAACTTTCTTAAACTTAACGTAGACTATTGAAAGAAAGCCCAAGTGTTAAAAATGAAAAAAGAAACACAGATTTCGTAAAGGAAGAATAGACCTCAGAGGATTTGAAATACAAGTTCAGTTCAAAGTCCTTTATTTTTTACCAATAATAATGGTTAATGCATATGGTGCTTAACATGTGTTAGCTGCTGTTGTGCGTGCTTTACACATGTTAACTAATTTAATCCTTACAGAAACCTAAGGAGTAGGTATCATTCTTTGTTTTATTTTACAAACATTAGGAAACTGAGGTACAGAGAGGACACACAGCTTATAAGGATGGAACTCGCATCTGAACTCAAGCAGACTAGCTCCAGAGCCCTTGTTCCTGAGCACCTGCCAGCATTCATTAATAATTTCCTGTTCACCAGGCATTGCATTCAGTATTTCGATAGGACTGTCTCTTGTATCCTCACATCAGCCCTATGCAGTAGGTAATATTATTTTCATATCTATTTTATAGCTGAAAACAATGAGGCTTAGAAAGGTTAAATGATGTCCCCAAGGTCACAGGGCTAGTAAGTAGGTGCACTAGGAAGTACATCCAGGTAGTATGGCTCTAGAATTGATGGCCTTAAATGTTACACTGGCCTCCTTACCTATAAGGAGGAGGCCAGTAACTTAACTTCTCTTTACCTAAGTTTCCACATCTATAACATAGGAATAATAATCCCTATCTCAAAGAGTTGTACAAGGATGTACATACAGTCATGGGACATAGAAGAACAGTGTAGATTATTTAATATAATTGAGAATTACCAAGCAAAAATTTTATACAATTTTAAGAAACTTTGAAAATTTGAAGAAATTATGAAGCACAGATCTCTAAGTGTACTTGAAGACAAGAGCTATGCAGACTATGATATATATACGAATATGAAACTTGTCACTCTTTCAAGAGAATTCCAGTTATGGTTTATTCATTCATCCAACAAATATTTATTGGGGCCAGGTGCAGTGGCTCATGTCTGTAATACTAGCACTTTGGGAGACTGAGGTGGGAGGATCACTTGAGGCCAGGATTCTGAGACAAGCCTGGGAAACATAGCTAGACCCCATCTCTACAAAAAAATTTTAAAAATTAGCCAGGCATGGTGGCATGAGCCTGTAGTCCCAGCTACTTAGGAATCTGGAGGTAGAAGGATTGCTTGAGCCTAGGAGTTTGGGGTTTCAATGAGCTTTGATAATGTCACTGCACCCTAGCCCAGGCAACAGAGTGAGACCCTGTATCAAAATAAAAAAAAAAAAAAAGAAAAAAGAAAGAAAAGAAAAAATATATATTTATTGGAGCTGGGCACGGTGGCTCATTCCTGTAATCCTAGCACTTTGGGAGGTCATGGCAGGAGAATAGCTTGAGGCCAGGAATTCAAGACCAGCCTGAGCAAGAGCAAGGCCTTATGTCTACAAAAAATAGAAAAATTAGCCAGGCGTGGTGGCGTGTACCTGTAGTCCCAGCTATTTGGGAGGCTGAGGCAGGAGGATTGCTCAAGCCCAGGAGTTTAGGGTTGCAGTGAACTTTGATCATGCCACTGCATGCTAGCCAGGGCAACAGAGTGAGACGCTGTCTCAAAACACACACACACACACACACACACACACACACACTCGGAAAGTACTGTATGACATGGCAATCCTCAAATCACAATCCCCATTTTCAGGCAAGTAGATAGGCGATTATAATACAGAATGATGGTGCTGAGTAGGAATAATCAATAATCTTAAGTGTGAGGTTATTCTCAATAAATAGGTGCCTTTTGCAAGTCAAAATTTGGTTGAAGATATTATATGCCAATTCTTTTTGGCATTGTACAAATTTCTGAGGAAACAACATTCTATAGCATGACTTATTTAATCAAGACCTAACTAGCTAGTTTTCTCATAATTTCCCATAATTTTCTAACAGTTTACAATTTATTACATTTTTATGCCATGACTCATGCCATAAAGTATACAAATAAGAAAAAAAGAGACCACTTACAGTAAAACGGTTCCAGTAACGTGTAACTTCCTCAACATTTTTTGCAGGTTCAAGTAAAAAATACTTCCTCCATTCCGCCCAGTCCACTGTCATTGACCCATCAATATCCATGCTGCATATTTTAAAAAAAGGAATACACTGAAATATAAATTATGATTCATAAATTTCAAAAAATATTATCAAACGCTTGAAGGTGCTGACTCGGGAAGGGGGTTGGGGAAGGGAGGGATAGATACCTACATGATGGGTGCAACGCGCACGACCTGGGGAACAGATACGCCTGGAGCTCTGACTTGGGGGGAAAGGCGGTACAGGAGCAACGTATGTAACCTGCAATTCTGCATCCCCCATAACAAGATGAAATAAAAAATATATATATTATCAAAGTGAAATTTTATATTCTTTTGGGGCAGTACAGGAGTCGCACCTGAGAACTCAGAAGGGTAGAAGAAAAATTCTTTTTCCTTCTCTATAGGTGCTTGCAGAGAACAATGGGGAAGGAGATGAAAGGACAGTGACGTTTCAATTACTGATGGAACAGCACATGCAAAGGTCCAGAGGACTAAGAGCATGGCAGGACCTGTGATATGAAAATAGTGGTATGTGGAAGTGAGAAGCGGAGAGGGAATCGAAATCTTATATTCTCAAAGTCAGAAAACCTGGGCTACAGTTGAACCTATTGTTACTTTTGTGATATAGAGTCAACTAATATTTCTGAACGTCAGATTACATGGGAATAATTCCTACAACACAGAGCTATTACAGTACTAATATGACACTGTATATACAATGATGGCCTTGTAAATTATAAAGAACTACAGAACTGTGTCAGTATACTGCATCCTAATTTTCTAGCATCTCTTAAACATTTCTCCTTCTTTCTGTCTTATAACCTCATTTTGTAGCTTCTTGTAACTTCTCTAGGAGATCTCATCTCCCACCACGCTCTCCCTCATTTACCCTACTGCAAACACACTGGCCTCCTCTCAACGCCCTAGCCCTGTCAGACACACTGCCCACCTTGGCCCTTTGCTCTTGCTATTTCCTTTGGCTCTTCCCCTAAAGATCATAATGGCTCCTTCTCTCTGCTCCTTCTGATCTCTACTCAACTGTCACCTTCAAGGGCTTTCCTACTCTCCCTGTCTAAATTGCAGCTCCCCAACACGCACGCACGCACGCACACACACACACAGTTTTCCTCCCCTGCTTTATTTTCCCCTTAGCACTTTTCACTATGTAACATAGTTTACTTATATGTCTAGTTTATGGTTTTTCTCCTTCTATTTATTGTGAACTCCATGAAAGCAAGGATTTTTACCTATTTCCTTCACTACTGCATCCCTAGCACCTAGATGAATGCCAGGCATATAGCAGCCACTCAGTAAGTATTTGTTAAGTAAGTGAACACTCAGAGGATAAATTGTTGAGTCCTATTTAAGGTCTCTCTATCTCTCTCTCTCTCTCTCTCTCATTGCTGGTGCCATTCCCTCCCAATCAGTTATGTCCTCTCTCTACAACATATCCAGAGTCTCCCTCTCTGGCAGGTACCTCTCCTCAAATCTCACTTATCCTTAAAAAATAATTAAAATACAATTTAAAAAGATTTACTTAGTTGTCCTCTCCTCATCTAAATTCCCCAAATCAGCAAGCTACATGCACTGTCCAGCATCTTCACCCCCATTCACTCAACAGCCCTATTCAATCTGACTTAACCCTTTCCTATCCCACTCAAACTGCTTCCTGAAATCTCCCAAATGCCAGATCCACTGGATATTTTTCAATAGTTTCATTGTTGATTCTTTCTGTTAAAAAATGATCTAAATAAATGAAGACACATAAAATGTTCATGGAAGAGAAGATTTAACATCACAAATATGTCAATTCTCCCCCCCTCAATTGATCTATAAATTCAATAAATTGCAATCAAAATTTGAAAAGACGGTGTGGGCGGGTGTGTGCATGTGTACGCACATGTGTATGTAACTAAACAAGCTGATTCTGAAATTCATATTGAAGAGCAAAGGATCAAGAATAGAGCTGACACTATTGAAAATGAAGAAAGTAAAACTAGATAACAAGATGAATTATAAAGTTATGGTATTGATGCATTATAGACAACAACCAATGTAATAAAATAAAGAGACCAGAAACACACCCATACACAGATGGAAATTTAATATATGAGAGAGGTAAGCATTTCAAATCTATAGGAAAAGGATAGGACCAGTCAATAAATGGTGATAGAACTGACTATATAGACAAAAATGAAATTGAACCCATATTTCATACAATACGCAGACATAAATTACAGGTAAACTTAAAAACTAAATATGAAATATTAAGAAAACACTTAAATGAGATATAGATGAATATCTTCATGACCCAAGGTAAGAAAGACTTTCTCAAGGTGTCAAAAGCACAACCAAACAAGAAAAAGATGGACAAATATGACTACATTAAAATATAAATTTTCTGCACAGCAGCAAAAAAAACCCTACAAGTGTTTTTTATTTTTTTTTCTTTTCTTTTCTTTTTTTTTTTTTGAGACAGAGTCTTGCTCTGTTGCCGAGGCTAGAGTGAGTGCCGTGGCGTCAGCCTAGTTCACAGCAACCTCAAACTCCTGGGCTTAAGCGATCCTCCTGTCTCAGCCTCCCGAGTAGCTGGGACTACAGGCATGCACCACCATGCCCGGCTAATTTTTTCTATATATATATTTTTTTAGTTGTCCTTATAATTTCTTTCTATTTTTAGTAGAGACGAAGTCTCGCTCATTGCTCAGGCTGGTCTCGAACTCCTGAGCTCAAACGATCCACCCGCCTCAGCCTCCCAGAGTGCTAGGATTACAGGCGTGAGCCACCACGCCCAGCCCTACAAGTGTTTTTTAAATAAGCAAAAGCCAGGAAAAGATATTTGCAATGCATAATACCAACATAGGATTAATATTCAGAATTTAAAAAGAACACCTACAAGTTATTAAGAAAACGACAACCAATCTAGCTGAAAAACTGGCAAAAGGCACAAACAAGTAGTTTATATAAAAGAAATATCCAATGGCCACTAAATACATGAAAAGATAGTCTCACCAGTAATGTGAAATGTAATTAATTACATTAAGTTACATTAAATTTAAAAACAATGAGATAATATTTCTGAGCCATAGGTTTAGAAAATATTAAAATATTAAAATACAACAGTATCAAGTGTTGGGATGAAAATACGTTTCTGGTAGAAACATAAAGTTGTACAACTACTTTGGAGAGCAATTTGGAATACCTAATTAAAGTCTGTATACCCTACAACTGAGCAACTCCACTACAAATAATATACAAGGAGATTTATACAAAAATACTCATTGTGGAAATGTCTCACATTAGCAACAACAAAAAAATTTTAACCTAAATGACCATCAATAGGAGAATTTATAAATAAATTGAGATATATTTATTAAATGGAACCCATTTTATCCCATTGGGATAAAATTACTGAACTAGAGCTACAGGCATTGATATCAATAAATCTCCAAAATTGAAGGATAAGAGAATAGTCATCAAAAAATACATACATGCAGTATGTTATCACTTAGTCTTAAGACCTCAGAAACAGTATCATATATTTTAAGGGTACATATATAATAAAATAAATGCAAATATAAAAATCTATATGAGAATGATAAATTCACAATAGCAGCTACTTCTGACAGCAAAGAAGGAAATGGGTTTAGAGGAAAATACATATAAAATGTCCACCTGTAATATTTTATTTATTTTTAAAAATCTCAAGGCCAGGCATGGCAGCTCATGCCTGTAATCCTAGCACTCTGGGAGGCCAAGGTGGGAGGATGGCTTGAGGTCAGGAATTCGAGACCAGCCTGAGCAAGAGCAAGACCCCATCTCTACTAAAAAATAGAAAAAAAGTAGCCAGGCAACTAAAAATAGAAAAAATTAGCTGGGTGTGGTGGCACACACCTGTAGTCCCAGCTACATAAGAGGCTGAGGCAGGAGGATTGCCTGAGCCCAGAAGTTTGAGGTTGCTATGAGCTAGACTGACACCATGGCACTCTATCCCAGGAAACAGAGCGAGACTCTGTCCCCCCCCAAAAAAAAACCTCAACCAAATATAGTAAAATATTAAATATGATAAATCCAATGAAGGGTATGGTTTTTGGTTATATTATTCTCTTTATTGTTCTGCATATGTTCCTGTATGAAATAGTCCTTAACAAGTTAGCCTGTACTAGGAATGTTTAACATCAGAAAATCTGTTATATCTCATCAATGTAATTCATGATATAAATAGGTCAAATGACAAATGAAATACTGTTTGATAAATTTCAGCACTCTCTCCTGATATTTTTCTTTGTTGTTCTTCTATATATTCTTATCATAACCCTTGCCACACTGCAACTGCCTGTTCACTGCTAGCGTGCACATGCAAACACACACACACACACACACACACCCCCATTGGACTGTTTGCTCTGTAAAAGCAGGCACCAAGGCCATCCTGTTTACAATTGCATCCTCATTAGCTAGTACACACCTGGCAAAAAGGATCAATATTTGGTTGATAGATAACATTACTGATTGGTTGATTGATTGACTAATAATATAAAAGGTATATCATCTTAAATAATAAAAAGCAATAAATATATGTGCTGAAATTATATCAATGTGTTAACATTTGGGTGATGTATTATGGTGACTTTAGGCAAATTATTTAACCTCACTATTCAACAATTTCCTCTTCTATGAAATGAGGAAAATAATAGATTTTACTCTAAAGGCTTGAGAGGAGTAAACGAAATAAAGTATGTGAAGGTCTTAGGAGAGTGCTAATAGACAGAATAACTATAAGCTGTTATTCACACTTTTCTAAAGTGTCCATAGTTGTCACTTTTATAATTAAAAAGGTTGAAAGTAAATAAAAAATAATTTTAAAATGTATATACATATATAAGGACTGACCTTTCAAGAATCTTTTGTGCCTCTTTTTTAGAAATAGTTATACCTATTAACTTGAAAGCATCGATAATTTCTGAAGCATCAATCACCCCTTTAAAAGAATAAAGAAAATTAGGATCAACTGGAAAGTTTGAAAAGATACAAAGGCAAATAGTATTTGGTGCATTATTGCAACACTCCATGAAATATCAATATCCCAATTATTTCTTCTATTTGACAAGATACAAAGAGACTGGAGAGCCCATATGATATTCCTTGCATCAAAAAATAATACCACCACCCTCCAATATTGCTCAAACCAATTAATCATTCTTGCCTTTTTCCATTCCCTCACCCATAACCAAATGGGATATAGTCTATGCCTAAATATCTCTCAAATATCTCCCAAATCATTTATTCCAACACCACAGTCCCATTTTAGCTCTGATGTCAATCCATGCTCCACACAAATCTGATGGTATTACTCCCACTACTGAAAACTCCTCCGTAGCTTCCCACTTCACTATCTTTTAGGATCAAGTCCAGAAACTTCCCCAGGCCCCAAGGCCCTACATAATCTTTCCTGCCCCTGGCTCTCAGGCCTCACCTCTGACCATGCTTCCCCTTGCCCTCCATTTGTGCCTTATTAGTCTTCCTCTAGTTCCTCAGACATGACCTCCCAGTGAGCTAGTTCTTCTGTCTGGAACTCTCTTCCCCATTCTTCACTTAGCTAACATTTATCTCTCAAGATACACCTTAACCACCACTGCCATAAGGATCTTTTTTCATGTAAAGACTCTATCAAAATGTTACAAATGAGCTTTGCGCAGTGGCAGTATCATAGCCAGTGAGGTTTATCCGAGGTGCGATTATTGCTAATTGAAAACTTTTCCCAATACCTCGCCATCATAACTTGAAATATAGTTGGCATTGGCAATTTTTAACAGTCTCTATGGAGACTGAATTAAAAAAAAATGTTACAAATGTCCCTCAGACCCTTGCTAAAAGCATATTGTTCAAAGGGTACAGCCTTTTTTGTTGGTGGTTTTAATTTTTGAAAGTTAGTATGTAAATAAAAACTACATCATTTAAAAATATTCCTTATAAGAAATAACAGCAAAAAAATGACAGAATTAAATAGATGAGATTTTTATAACTCTTAAGGAAAGCCAAATATCTAATAATAAACCTTTACTAAAACAGACTTTACTCTTTACAGATATACAAGTTTGCTAACTATATAAAAACAAACCATCATTATTTGTGTCCAAACTCTTAAAAGTCAACTTCATTTTTTTCTCATTATCTCTAAGGTACTGCATAAATGTGCCAAGGGTCAGCAGATTATGCTTGCCATTATCAACAGATTGTAAAATTATCTACAAGAAAGAAAAAATGATATTAAAGACAGCTTCAGGAAAGGTAGATTACAAATTGCAGCATTTAAACAGTTGTACTTTTATCTCATGTAAATTAGATATTCTGCCATAAATTACTAGTACCCTAATTTTAGAGTAAAATTTCTAACACTAAAAGCATAGAATATTCGAGTATTAGAACTGTAAAGAACTTTAGAGACTGACTAGTCTGCTCTTCCACTCAGGAGTCATTCATTTATTCATTCACTCAGTAAATGTGTGAGGCACTGCTCTAAACGCTCGGGAAAAAGAAATGAATCAGCCAAAGTCCTTGTCCTCAAGAACCTTACAGTATAATATTTAGCACATATTGCAACACTCCATAAAATATTAATATCCCAATTATTTCTTCTATTTGCCAAGACACAAAGAGACTGGAGAGCCTCAGGCAAGTTATTTAACCTCACTATTCAACAATTTCCTCATCTGTGAAATGAAGAAAATAATAGATTTTTGTACAATAATGCAGACAGACATGTACACACATATGTAAGCAAGTAAGTGTAATAATGTGCTAAAGCCACTACAACAGAAAATATTCAAGGTTCAGTGGAGAACAAAGATGTAAGTGGTGAGCTCTCACGAAGGGATAAAGATGAGGGAAATCTTCGTAAAAGAGATGACAAGTTGGCTGGGCGCAGTGGCTCACACCTGTAATCCTGGCACTCTGGGAGGTCGAGGTCAGCAGATCGTTTGAGCTCAGGAGTTCAAGACCAGCCTGAGCAAGAGTGAGACCCTGTCTCTACTAAAACTAGAAAGAAATTATATGGACAACTAAAAATATACATAGAAAAAATTAGCTGGGCATGGTGGCACATGCCTGTAGTCCCAGCTACTCAGGAGGCTGAGGCAGGAGGATCGCTTAAGCCCAGGAGTTTGAGGTTGCTGTGAGTTAGGCTGACGCCACGGCACTCTAGCCCGGGAAACAAAGTGAGACTCTGTCTCAACAACAAAAAAAGAGATGACAAGTTAAATAGTAAAAAACAAATAGTGGAGCTGGAGCCCATTCTACTAAGTGAAGTATCGCAAGAATGGAAAAACAAGCACCCCATGTACTCACCATCAAATTGGTACTAAATGATCAACACTTATGTGCACATACGGTAGTAACATTTATCAGGTGTTGGGCAGGTGTAGGGGGAGGTGGGGATTGGTCTATTCACACCTAATGGGTGCAGTGTGCACCATCTGGGGGATGGGCATGCTTGTAGCTCTGACTTGGGTGGGGCAAAGGCAATATACGTAACCTAAACATTTGTACCCCTGTAATATGCTGAAATTAAAAAAGACGAATAGCAAAAGGTGAGCAAAGGGATGGGTGGGTGAAGGATGTGGCAGAGACCACGAGCTGTCTACCAAAATTTCTTCTCACCTTCTTTGGACACACAGCTAGATTACATTTCTCAGTCTCCCTTGTAGTTAAGCATGGTTGTGTGAACAAGATCTCTCCAATGAAATATGAGTGAAAGTAACGTGTACCACTTCTGGGCCTGGCCAATAAATCTCCCACACATATTACCTCATGCTCACTCCACTTTCACTAGCTGAATGAAGATGATGAGACCCTTGAGGATGGCAGACCCACAGAGGGAAGGAGCCTGGATCCTCAAACAAATGCAAGGTGGAGAACTGCCCAGCAAACTCAACACCCACCAAGAAATCATGAAGAGCCTTGTATACAAGGCTAAGGGTCTTGGACTTTTCCCACTGACATTGTCAAGCCCCCGAGTACTTTTAAGAAGGAGCATGAAATAATCAGATGTACCTTTCAGAAGTGTCATATGGTAACACTGTGGAAGAAGGAACGGCAAACAGTAAATGCAGGCAGACTGTTTATAAGACTGTTACACTAACTTACGTGAGAGAGATGGTGGGGGCCTGGGCTTACCAGGAGCAATGGGGGTTGGGGAGGAAGCGAGTTGGTTTTGAAACATATTAAGGAATTACACAGGACCCTGTGATTAACGGGATGTGAGATGAGGAAAAAGAAAAAGTCTAGAACGACTGGGTAGTGGAGTGCTTCACCAAGACTGTGATCGCAGAGGAAGTGGAGAGACTCAGAAGCTGGGGACAGCTATCAATTTGTGAGTCACCCATACTAGGATGATAGCTGCAGCCTTGAAGAGTAAGAGAAGTCATGGCGGAAAGTGTAGATCTAGCTCTGCCTTGATTGCAAAGGGACGACAGAGGTAGGACAATATCTAGATGGGGGACCAGGGCCAAGGGAGGATTGTTCTTATTAGAGAGGAAGAACTCAGAAATAGAGGATAAAGAAAGGGAAGGTGTACTTTCCCTGTTTTAAAGGAAATGGAAGGACATGAGATTGAAAATGTAAGTAGAATATTCAACCTTGAAAAGGAGGAGAAACACCTTGCTCCCTGAGACTAAAGGAAAGAAAATGATCATGGGTGTAAATAAAGGTAAGATCATACTCATACTGTATTTATTGAGGCTTACTAATGGCTTTAAGCTCAATAAACAATGTTAAGCATTTTTCATTATTTACTGGCCCACTAATCATCACAACAATCCTATGAGGTAAGCGCTATTAATATCCCCACTTTACAGTTGAGGAAACTTCCTGAGAGGGCCAGAAGTCCAAAGGTGTTCAGGCCAGTTCACCTCAATGTAGTCTGTGACGTAAGTGGCATGTTGATTGGCATGAGGAAGAGCAAGGGACACTGGGGGCTTGTGGTTGAGACAAGCCAGCCTCAACACTATTGGCATTTGGGACCAGATAATTCTTTGTTGTCCCATGCATTGTGCATGTTTAGCAGCATCCCTGGCCTTTGCTCACTAGATGCTAGTGTCTCACACACACCCTGCTGTCATGACCATCAAAAAGGTCAAAAATGCCAAATGTCTCAGAGGGGCAGAAGCATCCCTCCCTGGTTGGGAACCACCGGGATAGCTGCACAGAAGAGAAGGCTGACTGCACACAGTCCGATGAAGCAGAGGACCCAGCTCTTCACTGCGAAGAGAAAGGAATTAAGAAGATTCTGGGGATACATCCAGAAAGAAAGCATTCTATCACCAGTTTGTTTTCTGATTCTGTGTAATGCAAAGCGAAGGCAGCAAAAAGCCTTGGCACACAGAATCCAGTGAAATCAATGCATATTGTTTCTAACTGACTGGCATCTGTGGTGGGTCAGGCCTCAGAGAATAAATCACCAATTTCCATAATAAAAATGTGATACAGCGTTATCTATGGTACATAGTTATCTCCCCCATTTCTCTGGCACAAACTTTATAAATCCTAAGAATTACAGGCTAAACACTAAATGGTACTGTGTGAAATATACGTTCTTTCTGGACTCAGAGACCTTTGCCTTCACATCCATCATTTAATGCAAGCCTGCCAGATAGAAACGTATGAAATATTATGTATTTTCTCTTCCTGAATTAAATTCAGCCTCTTCACAAGAAAAAGATTTCTACAAAAACTGGAGTCCCCTTTTCAAATGCGCATAGACCCACACCCACACCCACACTCCCATGCTGCTGTCCAACCTTGTGGTCTCTCAGAGAAGCTTACAGTAAAACAAAGACTGAAACAAAGACTGACTTTTTTTTTTTTTTTACCAGCACATCAACTGGTCAAATGAACAGCTGTGGAAATATGGATCCTCTGAAAATACAACAGTAATTATTCATATTGTCATTTGTTAAGCTTTAGTGACAATTCTATATCATAATGTATATCATAATTATAGTACAGCACGGCTATTTCTATGGTATTAGGTTAAACTGAAAATACGTGGCTCTAATTAATGGATTAGCATCAGAGCATCGCCCCCTGGCTGCATCAGACGAACGGCACGTGCACACACAAGAAAGCCCCAAAAGGGGTGCTGGAGCTCGGGGTGAGCAGTCGCCCTGAGGATGGAGCTTTCTGGAGCAAGCTCCTGTGCTGACAGGCCGAGTCCCCAAGCTGTGGGATGGCCGTGGAGAGAGCTCCGGATGGGCCCTCTCCGGCCACCAAGGGGGACCCTCAGGTTCCCACCGAATTCGGACACAGGCATTGGCAACTGGTTCACAGCGTGGGTACAGGGAGTTGCTAACGTGACAATGATGCCACCCGGGTTTTCACATGCTTCCATGGCCGGGCCCCACTTAGGCAAGACGGTAAAGTTTCACTGTATTTTCCGCATAGCAGCTCGCTGATAGAAAACCAACGTGCGGGAAGTATTTCGAAAGCGGGGTCTGAACGTCTGAGCCCCGACGGGAGCTGCGGCAGGGCTGGGGGGTCTTCTCCCCTCCACCCGGCCTCAAGCCGCCACCCTCCCTGCGCCCGGGCGCCACCGCGGCCCACCTTCTTGTCCTGGCCCAGAGGGATGCCCATGCCTTCCAGGCCTTTCTGCAGTTCCGTGATGTCCACTATCCCGCGCCCGTGGCGGTTCAGCTTCTGGAAGAGCTCTTCAAAAAGGCGGTCGGAGTCGTAGTCCTGGCCGGCCAAGGTGGGCAGCAGGAAGCCCGATACCCGGCGCAGCATGGTCACAGAGCTCCAGGCAGCCTGAAAAAGGGAGAAAGGCCCGGGCGCAGGCCGAGCCGCGGCAGCCAGGGACCCGGCGCGCCAGCAGCCTCCGCCGCGGCTTAGCAACCGCCCTGCGAGCGCGCGGGAGGCTCCCGCTTCAGAGCCCGCGGGCCCGGGAGGGGCCGGGAGGGGCCCGCGCTGCATGGGCCCTCGTTCCAATCTGCCTCTGCCAGTCCTGGCTGGGAGCCCCTTTCTTTTTCCAGTTAATGTTCCTCTGGACATTCCCAGACGGCACAGTCTTAATTCAAACTCTAAACTGGCTGAGGGTTACGAATTCTTAGATTTTTTTTTTTTTTTTTCAGCTGTGCTCAGAGCAAGGTCGATGTCAATAAGACTCTGTGTGGTCTTCCTGGGCCAGTTCTCTCTCTCTTCCTCTTAGGAGATGGTTAAAATCCAAAAACCCCTTAGTAACCAAAGGAGAAAAGAGTGGGACTTCTTTTTATAATTATAAAAGGTGAAAAAATAAGCATATATTGACCACATATATAGGTAGATGAGCACACAAATGGAGGATAAAGAAATTTGGAGCCCATTGCTCCTGCGTAATGGGAGTGATCTCTGGTCAGTGGACTAAATGAAAGATCTGGTGAGAAATTCGGAGTCTATAATCAGCAGCAGCCAAAGAGAGCCACCAAAAGCACTACTCAAGTCAAGGAACAGACCAGCCACAAACCAGCGATGGAGACCAGCAAGGAACACAATGGACCAGCTGATACCAACCGGCATCCTCTGAAGATCTGAACGGGCCATTTGCTGCAATGCCACAGAAGTCACAAGTGAGTCACATCCCTCTTTCAAACACCCTGATGCTCTCTTAGGGAGAGAATTAGTGAGCACTTTTTATCACAGAGGAAGTAATACTTCTTGAGCTTATTCAGTTACCAGTCTAAGCTTTAAAACAAATTAGATATTTGATTACTTTTTTTTTCTTTTTGCCATTCTCCAACAGGTGGGGCTCAGGAAAAAGACCAGTTTAGGCAAATAAAGTACATTTTCTGCACATACCTGAATTTTACTATGCACTGAGATTTTAAAGCCCTTGTCCTATTATTCTTATTCTGGGTCCCTGTGAACTGATTTTACTGAATATTTCCTTATGATCTCTACTGATGTTGAGACAAGAAGACTAAGGTGAAAAGCCAACACTTAAAGATGGCAGAGCAGAAGGATAGGAAGTTCTTGATAGCATCACCAATCAAGATCCAATCTAGAACCAATTCTAGAACTAGCTTCCCCCAGGCTTCACTGGACAGGAGACAAATTTAACCTGTTATTTAAGCCACTTTTTATTGGCTATTTTGTCACTTACAGCTGAAAATATCATAATTAAAAAATCATAACTCATAGAATAATGATAAACTTAGGTGAGTGCAATTTCCCTTTATTACACTCATCTCAGTTTATAAGTAGTCTATAAGAACATAACAGGGAACCTAATACATATTGGAGTATGAGGGAAGGCTTCTCTGAAACTTAGGTATAGTTAAGCTAAGACCTGAAAGATAAGTAGTTGGCCAGTTAAGAGGAGGAAAAATAGTATTTCTTGCATTTTTAACATTCCTGAGGAGAAAAAGAAATTGGAAGGTTCAAAGAACTAAAGGGAAACCACTGTGACTTGAGAATAATGAACAACAGGAAGAGTGGTACAAGCCAAGGTGAGAAATGCAGAGTACCATAGGCCACGGTAAAGGTCCTGGCTTTTATCCCAAGAGAAACATAGAGCTATATCAGTCAGGATAAGCTAAGTTATGCTGTACTAACAAACAACCCCAGAATCTTGGCAGCGTGCAAGGGTGACTCTCATTCACACATATATCCATCCTAGGTCAGCAGTGGGCTTTGCTCCTGGGATGTCATTGTCCTTACTCTATGGCCAGTGCAGCCACTGTCTGGAGCATTGTTGGTAGCCATGGCAAAGGGAATGAGAGCATGGAGAGGCATTCTGTGGCTCTTGAAGCTTCTGCCTGTAGGTGACATTTACAATTTCTATGCACATTTCATTGGCCAAAGCAAGTGACATGCCCTCCTGACTTTGAGTTCTCCTATAGGGAAGGATACTGAATATTTGTGACAGTCTATCCCGGGAACCACTTAAGAGTTTTGACAGAAGATAACATGATTTAATTCACAGTGTAAAAGATCCTTCTAACTGCGGTGTGGAGATGAGAGGCGGGGAACGGTCAGAGATAATGCAATGAGATCAATTAGCTGTTTGGACTGGTCAGCTTGGACTAGAATGGTGGCGGTGGTGAGAGAGAGTAACAGATAGATCATGAAGTATTTTAAAGGTATAATTGAAGGAACTTTGTGAAGAACTGAATGGAAGGAAAGAATGGTACCAAAAATAACTTTCAGTTTTCTGGCATGAAACACCATGTAGATGGAGTTGCCAGTCTCCGAGATAGAGGAGATTGCTTGGGGATAAGATCAAGAGTTCAATTTTAGACATGTTAAGTTTGAAATGCCTGTGAGTCATGCAGGTGGCAGAATTTCACGCACAGCTTGAGAAACAGGTCTGGGCTGGAAATATAAATTTGCACGTCATTGGTATACAGATAGCTTTTAAAGCTATAGGAGAGAAGAAGATCACTTAGAAAATATAGAGGAAGAAGAGGGCCCTAGACCAACCTCTGAAAAACTCTAAAATGTAGATGTCAGATTGAGGCAAAAGAGTCAACATAGTATAGTGGTTAAGAGCTCAGGCTCAAATTTAAGCTTCTTGGACTTGAGTAATCTTAGAAAAGTTTCATAAATTCTCTGAGCTTCAGTTTCCTCATCGGTACCAGTTCTGTCTAAACAGTCTGTTATGAGAATTAAGTAGAAATATACTTAACACATGGCCTGACACCTAAAAAGCATTTCATAAATCAGCTGAGTACAGTGGCTCACACCTGTAATTCTAGCACTTTTGGAGGCCAAGGCAGGAAGATCATGGAAGCCAGGAGTTGCAGACCAGCCTGAGAACATAGCAAGACAAAAAAAAATTAGCCGTGCATGGTGACATGCACCTATAGTCCCAGCTACTGGAGAGGCTAAGGCAGGCGGATCTTTTGAGCCCAGGAGTTTGAGGTTGCAGGCAGCAACATGATGCCACTGCATTCTAGCTCAAGCAACAGAATGAAACCCTGTCTCAAAAAAAGAAAAGGCGTTTCGTAAATCATAGTTATTGTTATTTTTATTAAAGGAGACTTTGAGTAAAATGAAAAACTAGAATTGAAAAGTGTTTTTTGGATTTGGCAAGAAATGCATCAGCATTTTTGGTGAATTTGTGGAGCAGAAACCAGATTAAAGAGAGTTAAAGACGTGCATATTGTGCATAAGCATAAATTCCAGGTGAAGACCTAAGTGTAAAATGTGAAACCTGAAAACATTGAAAATCTAGGAGAATAATGTAAAATGTGAAACCTTAAAACATTGAAAATCTAGGAAAACACTTTTGTGATCTCAGTGTAGAAAAGGAGTTCTCAAAACAAGACATAGAAAAGCATAAAATAAATATTTGGTAAAATTGAAAATATCTTTACATCAAAATACAGCCTTAAAAAGGTAAAAAAAGAAAAGCCATAGATATAACAAAAATACAAACCTTACAACTAACAAAAGATAGTATTCAGAGTATATAAGGAATCCTATAAATCAATAAGTAAAAGACAAATTATCTAATTAATCGGCATAGAATATGAACAGGGACTCTCCCCCAGCACCTGTATTTATTAATGTTTCCACATTGTCATAGTCCTCACCTTATTAGGTTCTCATTTCTCTTTTTACTCTCCCTTAGATTCCACGATCCATCATCTTAGTCAATACCTTACATATTGCTTTACTCCCTGCTGCCTCTTTTATTTCCCTTATTCATTTGGCAAAACCATAACCTTGAGTAAATCCAGTTGTCCATATTCTCTGCAGCTTCACCCCTACAGACTGCAGCTGTAGACATCCTTCCTCTAATGCAACCAAAAAACCAAGTGTAAATTCTGTTGAGAGTTTGCACATATGATGGTGGAAAGATGAAGGGGGTCCATCCAATGGCTTCCATTTGTTAAGTGAAGAATGAAGCACTCCGGTGAAAATGAAGATGTGAGGATGTGAGGGACAGGGGATCAGAAAGACAGGATGTGAGGGCCAGAAGTTTGAAGAGATTGGAGAAGGTATAACATAGTTATTGTGAAAAGTGCTAAGGCTATGTTACAGGAGAAACTGATGACGATTTTTGAGCACTCTGAGTATCAATTTGTGGTCATGAATTTATAGGATATCAATTTGTGAAACGAAACTTACAGTGCATCAGGTAGCTGAGAATAGGGCACACTGATCTTATATAGTTGTAATGCATCATTATATCAGCACCTTCTGTCAGAGCCGCCAGTATACCAACCTCCACTCTGCTATGGCATGCAGTTACTCTAGTCTACTCTCCAAGAGCCTCTGCAACTATTTATTCCACTTAGTGTGCACAGATTATGCATGACAGATCCGTAAGATAGAAGGGTCCAGAATCCTGATGACTGCAACTTCATGTCAGCCCTAGAATGTATAGGTTTATGTGTGACAGAAATAAACTCAAACCATAAGCCAGTGGTATTTCAGATTTGCTGTCCCCTAACACTGATCCTAATTCTCACCAATAAAAATCCCCAATTAATAATGCACAACTATTCAGCATAACAGATAACCAGAAAAATGCCTATGTTGAACCACAATAAAAATGATTATGAATATAAGGTTTGAAACTGTTAATTATATTGAAGTTAAAATAACTTTAGCATTTTATATGAAATCAAGATATTAGAAATATCTGTTTTACTAATTTTTATAAATCCATAGAGCAGTGATATTTATTAAATAAATAACTATAAAAATGATAAATGAATATAGCAATAATTTCACAAATTGCATCAACATTTCATTTATCCAACATGTATTGAACATACTGTATGAACATACATATAGAATATGCTAAACAGTATGCTGGCTGCTAGGGATATGAAGATAAAACCAAAAGTCTCTAACTTCTGTTGAGGAGCTCATGGAAACATAAACAAGTCATTTTCTGTCTGCTCACTTTCAGTATTTTTTTTATGAACAGATTTTGTAGACAAAAAATATTTTTTCAGCCTTTAGAAAAGATACCAACTTTGGTGGGGGAAAAGGCTAGATGTAGTTTGGCTCACTGATCAGTAGAGGGTGATAGAACATCAGAACGATAACTAACAGTGCCTTCGTGGACCATGTTGTAGGCATTTTTCTATAAACATAATTCTTCAACTATAATAATGTTTTCGCCAGACTCAGTGGCATATTTAACTATGAATATAAAAGTACATTAATCCATTCTGAATAAAATACATCCATTATTTGGAAAAAATAAGATGAAAAAGTTAACAATTTTCACTTATTCCTGTTTTGCCTATCACTCTTTTTACATTTTTTCCTCCATGTTACAATATCATAAAAGCTCATCAACTAAGGAAATACATTGCATAAGTTGTTTCTCATAAATGTTGCAAATACAGTTTATTCTATCAGTATCTGATAAGCAAAAAGGGTCAAGTTAATAGTCAAATTAATGAAACCCAGTGTGATGGGTGCATGGAGCCAGCTGTGGCTGTTGACAGAAGAATGATAAAATCTTTATATTATCTGTGGGTAGCATCTCTTTGAAGTAAGAAACTTGATAACCCTCATTTACGTCAGTTCCTTTGACTGAAATTCATCATATGTATTAATAATATTCATGTGATAAAACTTTTCAAAATGCAATTATAGCAACACATTTTATATTATGAATATACCACGGTGTGTTTTCTACAAAAAGAAAAGAAAAGAAAAACTGGCTTTTCTTTATCAGAAGGTGTATTGTTTAAAACTTTTGTGGAACTACCTCTCTTGTTTATGTTATTATAGACCTACTTAACTCTCGCTTTTGAAAGATATCAATTGGTGGTTATTTATGGAGCACCCACTGTATGCTTAATTTATGTGTGTACAGAGATAGAGATTTTTGAAATTTTGAGTCAGGGTAGTGTACTGTATTAGTTTCCTAGGACTGCCTTAACAAATTACCAGAAACTAGGGGGCTTAAAAAATAGAAATTTACTCTTTCACAGTTCAGGAGGCCAGAAAACCAAAATCAAGGTGTTGGCAGGATTGGTTCCTTCTAGAGGCTCTGAGGGAGAATCTGTTCCTTGCTGCTTTCCTGATTTCTGGTGGTTGCCAGCATCCTTGCAGCTCCTTGGCTTGTAGCTGCATCACTCTAATCTCTGCCTCCATCGTGCGTGGCATTCTCTGTGTGTGTCTCTCTTGGGTCTTTACCTGGCCTTCCTATAAAGATACCAGTCATCAGATTTAGAGTGCACCCTAATCCAGTAGGACCTCATCCTAACTAATCGCATCTGCAAAGACCCTATTTACAAGTAAGGTCACATTCTGAGGTTCTAGGTGGACATGAATTTTGGAGGGACACTATTCAACCCAGTAGTGATCCTATTTAGTATGTCTTCAAAGAAATCTTAAAAGGGAAATAAATTCCTTTATGGAAATAATATGGATATTGAATATGTTATATTCAGAATAGACACATCCCTAAGTATACTCAAGTGAGTCTTTTTATTTTATTTTACTTTATTTTTATATTTATGTGTTTATACCTTGCTTTGTTCTACAAGGGTTTTGAGGTATCTTACAATAAAAATACTTAGTATACAATGTACACAACATAAAATGTATGCTGCTCATTGTCAATAAAGAGTGTATGCTTTTGCACTGGGCGCGGTGGCTCACGCCTGTAATCCTAGCACTCTGGGAGGCCGAGGCGGGTGGATTGCTCAAGGTCAGGAGTTCGAGACCAGCCTGAGCATGAGTGAGACCCCGTCTCTACCAAAAATAGAAAGAAATTATCTGGCCAACTAAAATATATATAGAAAAAATTAGCCGGGCATGGTGGCACATGCCTGTAGTCCCAGCTACTCGGGAGGCTGAGGCAGAAGGATTGCTCGAGCCCAGGAGTTTGAGGTTGTTGTGAGCTAGGCTAACACCATGACACTCTAGCCCGGGCAACAGAGTGAGACTCTGTCTCAAAAACACAAAAACAAAAAAAAAAAAAAAAGAAAGAAAAAAAAGAGTGTATGTTTTTTATTAACCCTATAGAATTAGAGATTCAGTAATAAAGGAAGATACAGTAAAATCCTTACTATAAGTAGAGTCCAAAAAATGCAATCATTTAAAATTAATGGCCACATTATTGCAATATTAAGAAAACTCTCTTCAATTAGCCTTCCAGTTAATATGTGTTTTAATTTATTTGTTTTCATTTATGAGTTACGTAAGAAATAGACCTATTACTACAAAATGTGCATCATATGCTGAATTGAGGAAGCCCCAAATAATCACAAAGTGGTCAATTTCCTGACTCTTTATCCTGCAGAAGATAATACCTTTTGCTAGTCCTCATTTGAGAATTACACCCAGGTGAAGAATGAGAGCCAATTGCCAAGTGAGTTCTATCCAAATTTACATTATCTCAGAGACGTTACTACAATTTTAAGATAGAGAATCAAAACTAGAGAACACTAAAATACAAATGATAAAGGGAAATACAGTCAGATGCACAACTGTCATTATCAGAAAGGAGAGAATACATCAGTTCCTTTGGAGAAGCCAAGCTTTCTGTAGCTATGAGTTGTTTAAAAATGTCTCACTGAGTGATGAAGAGAGCAGTCAATGTCCTTTAAAAATTCCTAAAGTAATTGCAAAAACAGGCTTTATAAGGCTACTTCTTGTCAATTGTTTTGTTAAAGTGGAGGCTGAAATGCTAAAACACAACTCAGCCAAGGCAGTTATGGGAAGCCCATGATTGTTCCAGCTTATTCCAAGCATCAAAGTTAAAGTACCTGGAAGAGTAGCTGACACAAGTATCCTTCAAACCCGCCTCCCAAAATATCACTCCCCCACCTGGCCTTTTATTAAATGTGGGATGGTAGACTCTGCCAGCCTGTGC
Source organism: Eulemur rufifrons (assembly GCF_041146395.1). Classification (NCBI taxonomy): domain Eukaryota; kingdom Metazoa; phylum Chordata; class Mammalia; order Primates; family Lemuridae; genus Eulemur; species Eulemur rufifrons. Next base: position 116,192,735 of record NC_090990.1, on the reverse strand, counting down.
TCACTGATGAGAACACAGAAAGCTAATCTTCTGAGCTGCTAGATCTATACATGCTTTTAAAACAAGTAAACAGACACAAAAGTTACATTTTTAATAAAATCAAAGAAAACGAAATCCCTGGCCTGTCCGAATAGAACTCTGGATGAATACCTGAATGGTTCCTGCAAGGAAACTTGGGATTTTCCTCAAGAAAGAGTTTTGGCGGCTTCAAGTCCAATACAGTAAACCCAGTGCAAAGCTTTTTCTTCCTTAACTTCTGAGACCTACTGATAACACAGGAATAAGCTCAGACGGTAAAGAGAACAATAAGAGAGTGGCCAATAATTGAGAGTTTAAATCAAATACATGGAAGATGGAAAGAGACTAGAAGCCTGTGGTTAGAGGAAAGGACCAGCAGCCCAGAATGTGCAGGAAGGGATTTCATGTAGGAGCCAGTTAGTCTCCATGGCAGAAACCCCCAGAAGCTTCAGGCTGAGCTGGCAGGTGCTTCAGAGGGCAGGGGGCAGAGGAGAGGCTAAAATGGAAGGGTTAATGAAAGTGTGCCTAGTGCACAGGCTGCGCCGGACACCTGCCTACGCTCCCTACCCTCCTGTCCCATTCCTAAATACAAATACATGGAATATCAATGTTGGACTCCTGGTTAAAAGAAAAAAGATTTCTTTTCTTGAAAAATTGAATCAACTGGTTGATGAGAATTAGGAAAGCTAAGGATGAATGCCAGTACCCCAAGTAAAGCTCTGTCCATTCTTACATTTTGGAGATCCAAATTGCCTCCCCCAAAACTAAAAGGATCCAGCATTCTAACCCTAAATTGAAGGCAACCAGTGGATAAGTCTATTTTGGAAAGCACTGGCTGGCTATCCACCAAGATTTGCATTCTTCATTCCTTAGTGTGAGGCTTCTTCTGGGAAGTGAGTGCCAGGCCAAGGACTTCATTTTCCAGCCTCTTTTGCATCCAAGTGTAGTCATCTAACTGCAGGGGATATGAGTAGAGGTGATGTGTGTCACTGACAGGCCAGGACTTTTAAGAAAGCAGGTGTGTCTTTTCACTTTCTTGTTTACGCTTCTGCCAGCCCGAAGCAGAAGGCAGCAAGGCCCGTGGATGCTAGCAGGGTAAGTGGAAGGAGCCTGGTCTCTGAGTCACCACATGCGAGAAGCCACTTGCCGGTCAGGAACATTCACATTAGACTGTGACACAGATGAGAAACAAACATCTATCGTGTTAAGTCATTGAAATTTGGAAGTTTATTTCGCTAACTAGCATTTCCATAATCTATCATTCCTCCATTGTACAACAAAGCTCCCACTACTGGCAGATGTCTCATGGGAAAATAGACCTGCATATACAACAGTAAGAAACTCCTAAAAGCTACTTAGAACCGTCTCATTCTTAAATATGATGGACAACTAAAGATCACAAGAAAGAAAACAAGCAATAAAAAAAGAGAAAGATCAAGGTAAACAATACTGATCCTGAGAAAAGCACAGAGACTATCTATGAAATAGAAAAAAAAATTAAATTTTTAATTAGTGTTCTCAGAGACCTTCGGAAAAACATTGCTTCCACAAAACTAGAACTGGATACTCCTAACCCTTACTCTGACCTCCACACACACAAACCAAAAGAAAAGTCCCAAAGAAGAAAGAGTTACTGGAAAATAAGCATATGATTGCTGAAATTTTAAATATCAGAAGGGTTGAAAGACAGAGTCTAGGACCTCTCCCAGAACATGGAGCAAAAGATAAAAGAGAGAAAAACATCAGAGAAAAGATTAAACAAAGAGAATAAATTCAGAAGTTTCTATATCCAGCAAATGGAGTTCCAAAAAGAAAAACCAGAGAAGAATGAAATAGCTTTTTAAAATTATATATATAATATAGAAAGATTAAAAATTATATATATAAATTATACTGTATATACTATATATAGATATATTTCCTCCAGAGTTAAAGAAAGACATAACTATTCCTAACAAAGGGAATAAATGAGTGTCTAATAAATGAAAAAAGATTACCATACAACATCATGAAATTTTAGGACACCAAATATTAAGAGAAGATTTTTTTAATTAAGTAATTGATTGATTTCTTTTCTTTTCTTTTTTTTTTTTTTTTGAGACAGAGTCTCACTCTGTTGCCCAGGCTAGAGTGCCATGGCATTGTCAGCCTAGCTCATAGCAACCTCAAACTCCTGGGCTTAAGCAATCCTCCTGCCTCAGTTCTCCCAAGTAGCTGAGATTGCAGGCATGCACCACCATGCCCAACTAATTTTTTCTATATATTTTTAGCCGTCCAGCTAATTTTTTTCTATTTTTAGTAGAGACGGGGTCTCCCTCTTGCTCAGGCTAGTCTCAAACTCCTGACCTCCCGCCTCGTCTTGATTGATTTCTTTACTGTGGTAAAAACGCATACAATCTACCTTCTCAAGAAAATTTTAAGTTGACGGTGTTACTAACGGTAAGCACAATGTTGTACAGCAGATCTCTAGAACTTATTCATCTTGTACAATTGAACATTTACACCCACTGAACAGCAGCTCCTCATTTCCCCCTCCCCCAGCCCCTGGCAACTATCATTCTACTCTCTGCTTCTATGAGTTTGACTATTTCAGACACACAAGTGGAATCATGCAGCATTTGTCCTTCTACGACTAGCTTATTTCACTTGATGAAATGTCCTCCAGGATCATCTGTGTTGTCACAAATGACAGGATTTCCTTTTTCTATAGCTGAATAACATTCCATTTTATGTGTGTACCACAATTTCTTGATCCGTTTATCTGTCAGTGGACATTTAGGTAATTTCCACATCTAGGCTACTGTGAATAATACTGCAGTGGACATGGGAAGAGAAGATTTTTTATCTTTTTTTAATTTTTTTTATTGATACATAATTGTACATATACATGGAGTACATGTTACATCTTGATACAAGCACACAACATACAACGATCAAATCAGGGTAACTGGGACATGATTCACCTGAAACATTCATGATTGCTTTATGTTGGGAGCATTTGAAAACTTCTAGCTATTCTGAAATACAATAAACTATTGTCAACTATAGTTGCCCCATTGTACCACTGAACATCAGAACTTCTTCCTTCTATTAAACAGAATTACCCCTTCACCAACGTCTAGAAGAGAAGATTTTTTAAAGCCTCTGGAGAGGAAAAGAAAAAAGGTCACTTACCAAGAAACAATGATACACTGGCATCAAGCTCATTATTATTAATACTCTGTGCCAGAAGATAGTGAAACAATGCTTTCACAGTTTTGAGGGGAAAATATGTTTAAATATAGAATTCTGCACTCCACCAAACTATAAATCAATGTGAAGACATACTAAAGATATTTTCAGATTTACAAGTACTCAGAAATTTCATTTCCCATCTGTTTTTTCTGATGAAGATGCTCTTGGATATATTCCAAAGAAATGAGGTGCAAACCAACAAAGAGGAAGATATGGAATATGAGAAAGAGTGGAACTAACCCAGGAGTCTAATGAAAAACAATTCCAGGGTGACAGCTATGCATGGGGTTCACAGAACCATCTAAATCAGACTAGGAAGTCACCAAGCCCCACGTATAATATAATACTATCTTCAAGAAGAAATATAAAATGTAGTTTACACAAAAAAATAAAATGACTATGGAAATGATGATATCAATGATACGGTGAAGAAACCACGTGTTTCTTCTCTCAACAAGATAAAAGAAAGACAATTGGAAATTCCAGGAAAGGCAGACAACAAGAATTATGTAAAGAAGTCAAGATACAAATATGAAACCAGCTAAAATGTGGCAAATTTTAGGCAATTTCTGAAATTATAAGAGAGAATTTATTTAATTTAGACACCAGAACATTCTTATTCAAGGAGCCCAGAGATCATGACCTTGGACTATTTTCCCATGCAATGAACAATAATTAAATAGTCATAATAATATAAATTGGGGGTAGAGAGTTGATTTTTAACTTTCTGAATCAAACAACATATGAACGATGGGCTACGATAAAGAAAGAATTTGGCTTTAACCTTAAAAAAGTAAAAACAAAAATACGATTGGCAGAATATGGTGGATAGAAAGGTGGAAGGCAGAAGAAAGGAGAAAAGGGCTAATAGCCTTCTCAAAGAATCTCCAGAATGTGACCGCTTCTCGTCAACTCCACGAGCACCCGCTGGTGAGAATTACTATCATCTTTGTCTTGGTTGCTGTAAAAGCCTCCCAACTAGTCTCCTGCTTCCACCGCTGCCTTCCTCCAGTTCCTGGAAGCTACACAAATCCTTCTAAATATGAGTCTGACCATGTCACTCCTCTGCTCAAGACCTTGTGATGGCTTCCCATTGTACCCAGAGTAAAAGCAAAAGTTCCTTATATTGATCCATATGGCCCTATATCATCTCACTCTCTGTTCTCTCTCTGACCTCTTCATCCACCACACTGCCTTTTGCACACTCCATACTAAGGAGATCAGCCAAACTAATCCACTTGTCGGTGCTTGAATGCACCAGCCACATTCCTGCCTTGGGGCCTTTGCTGTTCCTTCTGCCTGGAACTCTTTTCCCATAAATGCTCACTTGTATAACATCCTCCCTGCCCTTAAGTCTTTGCTCAAACATCGCCTCTCAAGCCAAATCTGACCACTTGATTTAAAATTATTACTCCCATCTCCCTGACTCCTGATCTCCCTTTCCCTGCTCTACTCATTTTTTCCATGTTGAACTTACCCACATCTGCAATATAATTTGTGTCTGAACACCTTCCCCGCCAACTAGAATGTAAGTGCCGATGAGCCTGGAATCTCTGTTTCACTCACTGAGCACTTAAAACAGTGCCTGTCACCATAGTAGGTACTCAATACATAATCATTGAATGTATAAATTCAGCTTAGGAGTCTAGAGGAATTATGTAAGGCTGATGGTTAAACCTCTTAAACTTAAGAGGTGAAGTATATCATTTAGAACTATAAAAGCAACCAAGAATAAAACTGTAACAATAACAATAACTATCAAAAACTAGCAGAGGGGAGCAAAATCCTTGTTTTTGTTATAGGGAGTGACTAGATAATGTCTTTTAAATAGAGAAATCAAGAAATGTCAGCAAAAGCATATAATTGAAAGTTTGGAGGTCATTATTAAAATACTAAAAAGGAGAAATTATTAAAAAGTGGTTGCTACTTCTATGTACGTATATATGCTTGTCATAAGCATAAAAACAGTCTTGAAGGATACATACCAGATTATTTGCAGTTATAACTTCTCAGGAAGAAGTTTAAAGGAATAAAGGGGTAAAAATCAGTAATTTACCTAGCACTCTGGGAGGCCAAGGCGGGAGATCACTTGAGGTCAGGAGTTCGAGATCAGCCTGAGCAAGAGCGAGATGCCGTCTCTACTAAAAATAGAAGAAAATGGCTGGACAACTAAAAATATGTAGAAAAAATTATCCGGGCATGGTGGTGCATGCCTATAGTCCGAGCTACTCGGGAGGCTGAGGTAGTAGGATTGCCTAAGACCAAGAATTTGAGGTTGCTGTGAGCTAGGCTGACGACGCCATGGCACTCTAGCCTGGGCAACAAATTGAGACTCTGTCTCAAAAAAAAAAAAAAAAAAAAATCAGTAATTTAAAATTTTAATCTTTTTACCAAAAAAGGGAGAGGGGTTGCCTCTGGAAAGTGGGACTGGGAAGTCGGGCAGAGAGCTGTTGTTTTTCAGTATAAACTCTTCAGTATTATTTGTACTATGTACATACATTACTTTGATTAAAATTAAGAGAAAAAAATAAATTTTAAAAAAAAGAAAAAGAATAAACAGTTCTAGGTTCACTCCAGCTCATAAACAAATATCCAATAGATTCTCCAAAGTACCATATCATCATGACTAAGAAGCTGATGGCCTTGGAAATCTTCAAAGCAGCTGTTACCAGCTGATCACTATGTCTGTAAACAATAAAATGAGATGAAATGATATTAAATATTTGGTTTTAAGCATTTTACCTCCCCGATATGTACTTGTATAGATTTCAAAATTTTCCTCTATTATCTAAAGTAGTCACTACTTGAGAGCCAAAGCTTCCTCTCCTATCCACTTGTCAGCTGGTAGGGAATTAGTCCAATATTTTTGCCTTTGATCGATCTTTCTCCCTTGTGGACCACGTGGGTTGCCTTTTTATGAGTTTGCCAAAAGCAAGAGTAACATGCCAAACCAAACATCTATCATTAAACAGCAGGACAGCAGGGGATTTATTGCTTTTGCCTAAAAGAATGTTTGTGACATCAAGAATACTGTCGTCATTAGGGATGAGGCCCCAGCCTGTTGGATTGTGTAGTCGTAGACGTCGACGTCTCAGGGAACACCTCTATCTCCCACTCTCACAGAGCCCTGAAGAATTCAGCAACAGCCTTTCCTTGTGGAATGCTGTCAAGAAAGAGGACTGGAAGGAAAAATTCTAACAATGAGGGGATATGCAAATCTACAAAGAGTTCTTTGAGTCACTTTTATAGTTTAATGGCCCTCAGCTGCTTTATTCAGTGGTCAGCCCCAGCATCTAACACAAACACTCTTCTAACCCCTAGCAAGCCACAAGGGAGTAATAAAGACAGTAAAAAGAAAATTCTGGTTCTCAACATTGATTGCATCCCAGGAGGGGAGGGAAGAAAACAGGGAGTTAATAGCAAAGAAGGAAAGGTTCCCCTGTCTCCTCAGTGTATCTTTAGGATGGGAATCAGGCTGTTGACCTGGTTTCAAAGGTCGCCTTGCCAATCAAGGCATTTAAAATGTAAGTGCTAAAATTTAACCGGTGTATTTATATGTATGCTTTTGAAAAGATGGCCTGAAACTATATGGCAGCCCCCACTGGGTAATTTGGTACGTGGTTTATTAAGTTTATTAGACATACAACAGTTTTGGAGGGCAACTATCAAAGATGACGTTAGTTTTAGAACTGTTGATATTATGCCATTTGCCTTCTGACAGTGTTTATTATACAAGGATTGATTGCTCACTGAGGTCATTCTTGGTTCTTGAAAGGAAAACCAAAATATTATTACGTAATATTACAATCCCCCTCATTCTCGAAAACAGTGGGTCAAAAAGTGACCAAGCAAAACAAGTGCTTGGTTTTAAAGCACTTTAAATTTCAGAAAAACCATTCCTGTGGTGCTCAAATCTTTCAGTGCAGAGACCTTTTAAAGCTTCAGTAACCAGGAATCTCTGTTAAGCCTACATAGAATTCCTGTCCTCCTCACTCTCAGAAAGCTCCATGTCCAAGCCAGAAACCTGGGAGCAATTTTTGTCCTCTCCCTCTCCCTCACTCTCCGCATACAGTCATCTCCTACAAAGCCTTGTTGACGATCAGTCTAAAATACATCATGAATTTTTTCACACTTTCTGGTTAAAGATAGACGAAGTCAACACTATCTCAAATTTGGGCTGCTACAATAATAATTTTTAAAATAAAAATCATAGCAAACACCTCATACTGCTGACTATGGGTCAGGTACTCCTCTAAGTACTTTACATGTATTAGCTCATCTATTCTTCTCAATAACCCTATAAAGCATTCTAGTACATTACCACTTTAAGATTAAGAAAAAAAAAAAAACTGATGCATTGGGGAGTGGCTTTCCCAAAGTCACACAGCTAGGAAGTAGAGGAGCCAGCAATCACCTCCAACTGACCCTTTGCATTCATACCTGACTTCTGCTTATCTGATTTCCACACTCAAGCCAATGTGATTGTTTAGTAAACTTTTTCACAGAACCAGAAACTCTCTTAAAATGAAAACAGAATGCATCTTTATTCTTTTCCTCCCAACAAACTGATCAAACCAGATCTGAGGACAGGTTCTTTCGTAGCACCTAGCGCAAGTCCCTTGACTTTTTTGGTACTCTCAGTTAATAAAAATTCTCTCTTTTAGTTTCAAAGTAGTCCCATTTCAGTAATAAAAATGCCTAGTCCAGGTGTTGGTCAAAACTCTGAAATTCATTACAGTTAATGCTTCCTCCCACCACCCACCCAAGATAGTCAAGACATCAGCCTCATCGGACTACTGCTTGAGCAAAAACCACACTTTTACTAGGTTAAGCCATTGAAATGTCTCTTTATAGAAGTATTCCAGCTAGTAAATCGAAGAAAAAAATGATAATTAGAGTACCACCATTTTAAACCATAATGAATTAATGAATCTAGACAATGTTCATCAATGGCTATTTTATGTGATGGGAAGAGGGAGCTTTGAGAATATTCACAGAATATTAAGAATACATTGAGGTGGAGTGTGGTGGCTCACACCTGTAATACCAGTACTTTAGGAGGCTGAGGCAAGAGGATCACTTGAGGCCAGAAATTTGAGACCAGCCTGGACACCTTGAGACACTGTCTCTAAAAAGCTTTTTAAATAAAAAAAAAAATTAGCCAAGAATGGTGGTGCACACTTGTAGTCCTAGATACTTGGGAGGATGAGGTGGGAGGATTGCTTGAGCCCAGGAGTTCAAAGTTATAACGAGCTATGATTGTGCCACTGCACTCCAGGCTGGGCGACAAAGTGAGACCTCATCTCAAAAAAAAAATTACTTCATTGAGTCCTAGGCTCTCTTTTCCATTTACCTTCACCTCCAGATGATCACATTCAGTCTCAGGCTTTTAATACATCTATACATTGATGACTTCCAAATTTTTATCTCCAGTTCCAACAATCCCTATAAAATTCTAGACTTGTATATCCAATTGCCTTCTCAAAGTCTCTGCTTGGCTGTCTAAAACGAATCTCAAGCTTAATATGTACACAACAGAACTCTATTTCTCTCAAAAAAGTCTCCTCCCTGCGGCCCCCATTACTGAGCAGAGGAATCCGAGCCACCTTCATCTCTCATCCAGTGATAGCCTCCTAAGTGGGCTCCACTTAATGAGTTTTTCTCACAACATCCAGGGTGAGTGGCCTTTTAAAATGAAAATCAGATAATGCCACTCTCTTGTCCCTTGTTCAAAGCCCTTGTACAGCTTCCCATCATACTCAGAATAAAATCAAACTTTTTTTCATGGCCTCCTGCTTCTGGGCCACTCTGACTTCAGTTTCTACCACTCTTTCCATTCCTTATTTCTTTGGTCTTCTTACTGCTTCTTGAAAGCACCAAGTGCCTCAGGGCCTTTGTGCTGGCTGCTCCTCTGCCTGGAGCACTCTTCTACCCCATCTATTCATGGCTGTGTCCCGCACTTCATCCAGACATCCTGGAGAAGCCACTCTTGTCCAACCTATCAAAAATGGCACCTTGCCTCCTCCCACTGCCCCCACCTACTCTGGCCATAACCCTTACCTCATTTTACTTTTCTCCATTGCAGTTACCACTACTTGATATTACATATGAGTTTGTTTGTTTGTTTAAAGACTGTCTTACCTACCGGAATGGAAGCTTCATGAGTGCGGGAATTTTGTTTGCCTTGTCCTTTGCAGTTTCTTCAGTGCATAGCAGAGTGGCTGCCAATGAGTAGAAATTCAATAAGTATTTGTTGAATAAATTAATGGATTCTAAACAAGTAAGCATGAAGCCTTCCATGTTTGACTTATTACAGTTGTGAACCTCATTTAGGAAACCCTGACCTATAGGAGTTCTGCCACTTACTGACAGGCAGAACTTGGGAGAGTTGCTTAAGCTCCCTGTGCCTCAGTTTCTTCATCTGTAAAATGGAAGAGTAATGTCCTCTGTTTCACTGAGTAGTGTGAAGTTGTTTTTTTTTTTTTTTTTTTGGAGACAGAATCTTGCTCTGTTGCCCAGGCTAGAGTGCCATGGCATCAGCCTAGCTCACAGCAACCTCAAACTCCTGGGTTCAAGCGATCCTCCTGCCTCAGCCTCCTAAGTAGCTGGGACTACAGGCATGCGCCGCCATGCCCGGCTAATTTTTTCTATATATATTTTTAGTTGTCCAGCTAATTTCTTTCTATTTTTAGTAGAGACGAGGTCTTGCTCTTGCTCAGGCTGGTCTCGAACTCCTGATCTCGAGCCATCCTCCTGCCTTGGCCTCCCAGAGTGCGAGGATTACAGGCATGAGTCACCGCGCCTGGCTGAGTAGTGTGAAGTTTAAATAAATGAATATATGAATTACTTAGGCTAGAACAATGCCTAATACATAATGGGTACTTAATAAATGTTTGCTGATATTGTTATTACAGAAATCCAGATTTTCAGGGTTTAAATTGAGGAGGTAAAGGGACATTTTCCACATTGAAAATCATAACCAATAAATATGTATTAGGATTTACAAAGCAGGCCTTTGTAAATTGGCAGAGGCCAATTAAAAATCAATCAAAGAGAAAGGAATTCTGAAAATATAATGCAGCCATTCAGATGTGATTGACAACTGAAAATATCAGTTCATGTACAACTTTTCAGGAACACATCTACAGGGTATGCCACTCTCACCGGCCAAGACAGCTGGGGTGCCTTCCTCCTGCCTTGCCCCTTCTACACCACATAAACGCTATATCCCTCTCTTACTAGCAACTTCTATCTTGGAGGCAGCAACATGGCTCTTGCTTTGGCCCAGGTTTATTGTATTAGTGCAAGGCCAATATACTTGGCCCCCCCAAAAAGGGTTCCACAAACGAAGATGCTTGATTAGCTAAGATATATGTTAAGAAATCAAATCTACACTAAAAATAAAGCCAATAATTGAAGCAAAACACTGGATAACTTTGATAAAACTTGCTTTTAAATCAGTTGTTTTACATTTACCTTGGCTTCTTTTCCTGCATGTCATTGGGAAAAAAATTTTCTTTTGTTTTCTTTATCATCTACTATTATTGTTCTGGTTTTTTGTTTGTTTTGCTTCATATTAAAACTATCAGAGTGAGATTATACTACAGTCTCCTTTGGCCACACTGATTTGCCAAGCATGTAGCAGTCTTCCTGTTCCCACGTGGCAACTTCCCATCTTTTCTTAGTATTTTGAAGCAAACCAAAGAGAGGAAATGATACTGGGTGTCTCAACATACCTTGAGTCTAGGCCCCCCTCTCAGTCAAACAAACTAACAAACCTAAAATAACTTTTTATTAAGATAGCTCTTAAGATTTATTAACTTATTAATAAGATTTAAGATTTATTTAAGACGTATTATTTCTCTTAAGGAAAATTAAAAATTAGTAAAGTTAAATGTGGCATTATAAGTATCATACTAAATAAGTGTACTGCATCTTCCCACTGTAATTCTTTCCAGATTGAAAATGAAAAACCATAGATATGGAGTATCTATGCTTAAGACATTTGTTGTTTTAAATGGACTCACTTGTTATAACAGATGTTCTCTATCCACCTATTGAGAATGTACTCTAGTAAAATAATTGTTGACCCCCTAAAAATTTGTCTTAACAAGTTCTACTAAAACCTGAATATTCCTTAGAAAGATTGAATAAATAAAGATTATGCCTTCAAACTGAGAAATTACATTTCATTTCTTGTCAGTAATTGTGGACTATTTATTTTAAATATATTAACCATATCAGATTTAATCTAGAAAGCCCTTCAATTTAAATGTTCGAAGAGCATGTAAGCTAAAAGCTTAAATCAAGTCCATCCACGGATGGAAACTTTTTGTTGTTATTAATGATAAAGATCTTTTGTGCTATTTTAAAAATCTCCTTGGCTGAAGAGTTTGAATGCAATAAGAAAATCTATATACCTTAGACACTTGGCTAACCAGGAAGGTCAGGTTAAGGTTATAAGAAACATTTCTCCAACTCATCGGTCTGCGAGAATAAATATACTTAAGTAATAAAGGAAACAACATTGAATTTAAGTAACCCGGACACTCAGATTATTATCATAGTGCAAAAATTAAAGATGTCTCCCAGTGCACTTTACATTTTCATCACTAGCCTCAAAGTGAATTCATATATATCTCCAGAAAGCGGTGTAAACATTTTTCCTTGCAGAGCATATTTTCTATATCAGTCTAAATCTGTTTCTCCTCCTGCATTCCCTAAATTTGCTTAAAGTACTACCATCCTCTCTGTCACGGAGATTTACAATACTGGAGTCATTTTTTACTTCTTCTTCCCCCTGATTCCCTTACTATGTGCAATAGGTTGCCAGGTCCTATTGATTCTAGCTTTACAATAACCTCCTATGAGTCCCCTTTTCTCTAATCCCCTGCTAGTATTCTAATTCAGAGCCTCATAACCTATTGCCTGCACTGCTGTAATAGCAAGCCTTCTCACTGCACCCTGCCTTCAGCCTCTTCCCACCCCCAAAGTATCGTAAATACTCCTGCCAAATTAATTTTCCTAATGAACTACTCTGACTTTTTCATTCCTTTGTTCAAATGTCTTACAATCTGTAAAATAAAGTCTAAACTCCTCAGCCCAACATTTAAAACCTGGATCTGGACACAATCCATGTTTTCAGTCTGTTTTTCCTCTACTTTTTCACAGCTGTTTTTTCCTTTGTTTTAACTCAGATTCTTCTCCTCCCTAACTTGGAGCTTTCCTGCCTCGGAAATGGTCTTTCCTTCCTTCTCTGCCTTTGTAGATCCTAAACTTCCTGTAAGGATCAAGGTCTAGCTCAATGCCACATCCTCCACAAAGCCTTCTCTTAATGTCTCATCTGGAAGTGATTGCTTCCTTCTCTGAAGTATTCTGGAGGTCGTTATGTAAACGCATCTTTTTTCAATTTTCTTCTATTTCTTATTTTCCCTACCATTAACTCCCTGAGAAGATCCAACTCTTACTTGCTTTGGTATTCTCTAATTGAATAGCACAGTAACATTTGCATACTGACCAACTAAATAGATAATAGTTGAAGAAATAAATACATACATACCCAACAAATAAGAAGCAACATCACATCAGTTTTATGATCTAACGTGTAGAAAAATACTGGACTTGATACCGTAGCTAGACACCAGCAAAAAAGAAAAAAGTACATTGAAAACGAATCAATATAAAAGAATCTTTTCTAAGAAATCTCTCCTCAAAATATTTATTCTAACCAATATATTCTATTGCAAAGCTTGTGTGTAGTTTTTAATGGATAAATATGCCTAATTCTTTCATTTCCACTTTCTTTATTATTAATACTAGGCAATGCTGCTGATTTGGCTCTAGGTAGTTGAAATAACATTTGAAACAACATCAATTCTAAATATGGCCAAAGTGAATCCAGCACCTGGTAATTCATTTCCTGAAAACTATAGTTAAAGTCTGTTTCAGTATGAACCTTTGAGATCACCTTTCAGATACCATCAGATTCATTTTTTTCATGTGTGCTTAGCAAAGTGCTTTATATAGAGAAACACTAAGCATTGAATCAACCAATCAATCAACAAAATGAAGAGTGCTGATAGTACTTGTTAGCTACTATCTCTGAGTGGTAATCCTGTACCAAGAAATAGAGCCCATAAAGAGCTGGACAGAAAATAGGTGCTCAGTAAATATTTGTTGAGTTTTATTCATATAATTTTAGAGCTGGAGAAGACCTTAGAGATGATATACCTTAGAAAACATGACTTCTTTGGGGGAGAATACAGCTTTTAACACAGGTTCATGATTTCTTTAGCAATAACACCCCCTCAAAAACTGAATATAATTTTAGAACTGGAGAGGGCCTTAGAGATATTATTTCCTTTCTCTATGAGTGCACAGTATTTTTTGAATATGCTTATTGAAGCACATGTATTAGCCACTACTTCGTTTTCTCCTTGAGGGCAAAGACATTGTGGTGACCCACCTTCCCCTGGGAGCCTGATGGCTGGCAGGTTGTAGGCACTCAAATGCTTGCTGAATGAGTGAGTAAGAGTAGTCCATACCTCTGCTATCTAATAGCCATTAGGCACATGTGGCTATTTAAATTAATTACAATTAAATAAAATTTGAAATTCAATTTCTTAGTCACTCCAGCCACATTTCAAGTGTTCATTCACACATGTGGCTAGTGACTACCATATTGGACAAAGCAGAGAATATTTCCATCATTGCAAAAAGTTCTATGGGACAGTGCTGGTCTAGACTATTTCCCTCATTTTGCAGAACAGAATGAGCTCTGGGAAGTTGTCACTCAAAATCAAACTATCAGAAGCAGAACTATGGCCGGGCGCGGTGGCTCACGCCTGTAATCCTAGCACTCTGGGAGGCCGAGGTGGGCGGATCGTTTGAGCTCAGGAGTTCGAGACCAGCCTGAGCAAGAGCGAGACCCCATCACTACTAAAAATAGAAAGAAATTATATGGACAACTAAAAAATATATACAAAAAAAAAAAATTAGCCGGGCATGGTGGTGCATGCTTGTAGTCCCAGCTACTCGGGAGGCTGAGACAGGAGGATCGCTTGAGCTCAGGAGTTTGAGGTTGCTGTGAGCTAGGCTGACGCCACGGCACTCACTCTAGCCTGGGCAACAGAGTGAGACTCTGTCTCAAAAAAAAAAAAAAAAAAAGAAGCAGAACTAGGATTAAAACTGGGAACTCTTAAATCAATATGGGCTGTTGTCAAGTCACACCTCTGATTCATTTCAGAGTTCTGATCATATGTAGCCTTAACTTAGGGCTCCAAAGATATTGTGGGAAACATGGTCTTTGTTTTATGATTGTCATAGAAGATATTTTATTCTTGTATTTTAATTGATGAATATGCATGTTTTATATAATACAATATATTTAACAGGTAAAAAATGTACCTGAAAGTTCTGTAACTTTGGTGTAAAAGGAAAAATAATGTTTATTTTAAAAATGCAGGTGTCATGTTTATTTGCCACTCACAGGTATTTATTCAAGAGAAATGAAGGCCTGTGTCCACCAAAAGGACATGTCCAAAAATGTCCATGGGAGATTTATTTATTTATTTATTTATTTTTTTTGAGACAGAGTCTCACTCTGTTGCCCAGGCTAGAGTGAGTGCTGTGGCGTCAGCCTAGCCCACAGTAACCTCAAACTCCTGGGCTCAAGCGATCCTCCTGCCTCAGCCTCCTGAGTAGCTGGGACTACAGACATGCATCACCATGCCCGGCTAATTTTTTCTATATATATTTTTAGTTGTCCATATAATTTCTTTCTATTTTTAGTAGAGACGGGGTCTCGCTCTTGCCCAGGCTGGTTTCAAACTCCTGAGCTCAAACCATCTGCCCACCTTGGCCTCCCAGAGTGCTAGGATTATAGACGTGAGCCACCGCACCCGGCCCACGGGAGCTTTATATATAATAGTCACAGATGGAAACAAACCTCGTGTACAGCAACAGGAATCACTAAACAAACTGTGATATGGCCATACAATGAGATACTATTCAGCAATAAACAGGAACAACTAATTTACTCAATTACACAGATAAAATTCAAAAATATTATGTTTGGTGAAAGAAGCCAGACACAGAAGATTCCTTACTGTATGGTTCCACTTACGCAAAGTTCAAGAATAGCTAAAAAACGAATCTATAGTGATAAAAATCAGAACAGTGCTTGTCTCTGTTTGTGGGAGCGTTGACTAGAAAGGGACATGCAATCACTTTCTAGGGTGACAGGGATGTCACATGTCTTGATTTGAAAATCGTTGACAAAGATCTATGCCTTTTACTGTATGTGAATGATACTTCAGCTTAAAAATAATCCACATTCAGGTTTTATTTTTTTCACAACACACTTAAGATTAAATACTCACAAACGGAAATTAAAAAAAAATGCAGGTGTCTAGCTAAACAAAATGTCATATACTCTGGTTTTGTGCCAATTTAATTAGAAAATGCATAGAATAGGTTCTGCTTGAATGGGCACTTTTTGCTTTGGTTTCTTTAAAGCATTCCTCTTTGGTTTACTAATCTGTGAAATTCATTTGGAGCTAAATCAGCAATTATTATTTTTTTGCAGGAAACAAAAGTGATTTTTTTAATTAAAAAACTTTTTTTTTTTTTTTTTTTTTTTAGAGACAAGGTCTCTCTCTGTTACCCAGGCTGGAATAGAGTGGCCTGATCCCAATCACAACTCACTGCAACCTTGAACTCCTGGGCTCAAGCGATCCTCCCACCTCAGCCTCCCAAGTAACTAGGACCACAGGCCTGTGCCACCGTGCCTGGCTAATTTTTTAATTTTTTTGTAAAGATGGAGACTTGCTGTGTTGCTCAGGCTGGTCTTGATCTCCTGGCCTCAAGCAGTCCTCCTGCCTTGGTCTCCCAAAGTGCTGGGGTTACAGATATAAACCACTGTGCCTGGCTCAAAGGCCATATTTTAATACAACATCACCAGATATGAGAATGCATACCAAAGAACTATAAGAAATTGATCTTAAAAAAAGAAAAAAGTATTATCCTGCATAGAGCTGGAGCCCATTCTACTAAGTGAAGTATCACAAGAATGGAAAAACAAACACCACATGTACTAACCATCAAATTGTTATTAATTGATCAAGCCTTATGTGCACATATAGTAGCAACGTTCATCGGCTGTCGGGCAGGTGGGAGGAGGGAGAAGAGGATGGGTATATTCACACCTATATTCGCACCGTCTGGGAGATGGACGCATTTGAAGCTCTGACTCAGGTGGGGCAAAGACAATATATGTAACCTAAACATTGTACCTCCATAATATGCTGAAAATAAAAAAATTAAAAAAAAAAAAACAAAAAAAGCACGACAATAGAAAACATGATATACCACACCTCTAAGGAGACTGCAAGCAGACTAATTGGAAATAAACACACACTTCTCTATCACTTCCACACACACATATGTGTAGGATATATAAGCAAAGTAAATCAACAAATTATTAAAGGCCGGGCGCAGTGGTTCACGCCTGTAATCCTAGCACTCTGGGAGGCCAAGGCAGGAGGATCGCTCGAGGTCAGGAGCTCGAGACCAGCCTGAGCAAGAGCGAGACTCTGTCTCTACTAAAAATAGAAAGAAATTATATGGAAAACTAAAAATATATGTAGAAAAAAATTAGCCAGGCATGGGGGCACATGCCTGTAGTCCCAGCTACTCGGGAGGCTGAGGCAGAAGGATTGCTTGAACCTAGGAGTTTGAGGTTGCTGTGAGCTAGGCTGATGCCACGGCACTCTAGCCTGGGCAACAGAATGAGACTCTGTCTCAAAAAAAAAAAAAATTATTAAGATTTGTTCAGATTTAGAATTTAAAGTTGGTTGGGTTTGAATACTTAAAAGATTTTCTCAGCTTTTTTAGAGAGCATTAATATTTTCTAAAATGCTCTTAGAGAAAGAGCCTCATTTTCTACAACTTTAATAATGTATTTGTTAATGAAATTAGTATTCATTATCTCTGGCAAGAGAAACCCAGTTGTGCCCCACAGGACAGGCATAGTTATAGAGAAGTGAGGAAGAGATCATTCCCATAGCCACCCTAATATTAGTCTATGAAGGAGGCAGGGAAAGGAGGGTCAGGTCAGAGTTTCAGAATCCCCACAGGCTATCAGTCTAGGGCACTTAGGGCTACCACAGTTACTCAGCTAAAGAGCACATCTTGATCCACTCTAGTTATGTCCTGACTGGAAAGAAGTCATTGAATAAACATTGTGGGATTCTCGACCAGGGGTGATTTTGTCCCCCAGGAGATATTAGGCAGTGTCTGGAGACATTTTTGATTGACACAACTGGGAGTGAGGGGGACGCTCCTGGCACCTAGTGAGTAGAGGCCAGCGAGGCTGCTAAACATTGTGCAATACACAGGACAGTCCCCACGCAAAGAATTGTCTGTTCCAATGTTTCGATATTGCCGAGGGTGAGGAACTCTACTGTGACCTATGAACTCATAAGATATCTTCCCCTGCTCACAGCCAATATTGAATGATGGAGCAAATTATTATAGTAAATACTTCCACTTGTAAAAGAGGAAAAAGGAAGACACTGGCCCACCACAAAAATGAAATTCTGCAGGGAGGCATTGTCATGGCCCTGAACTGGCAGTGGGGGGATGTTCCAGGCTATACCCTGTTTCCAGTCCCTGCGAGGAACCCCCTTTTCCATTGTCCTCTATAGTCACTGGCTCTGCCCACTGGAAGTTTTTCCTCTGAGCCCACATTCGAAGTGAGTGAGTGTGGAAGAACTGAGTGTTGAGGAACACTCTCTTCTTTGGGGAGAATACAGCTTTTAACACAGGCTCATGATTTCTTTAGCAATACAGTCCCTCAAAACTGAAGAGCCTCCTGACCTATCTGCCTCCAGTCAGTTCCATATGCCAGTAACACTAAGGTTTCCTAGAGATAATTCTCACTCCTGATTTATTTCTTTGCTTTGTCACCCCTATGCCTCTCCTCATCTCAATTTGAGGTGGCTACTTTGAGGCCATCAGACTTAAACGTGAAGGTCATACCCTAAATATAATCTGTGCTTTATGGCTGAGTGTTAATAGGCCCTTGTTGCTCAAAAGCTTTTTCAATCTTATTTCCTATTCTTTGAAGTATAGAGCAGTTAATTTTTCCAACCCTTTGGGGCTCCAAAGTTCTGTACTCTCTCTATTCCTTTTTATTTATGCTTGCAAACCGCTAATTATTGTATGAGCTTGTCTCATGTTTCTATCAATAATATCTTGCTAAATGCAGCCAGTAAATATAACCTACTAACATTCCATCTTCCAACCTCTTCTAGAGCGATGGGGTTTATAGGCGCCATATTTACCTTCCAAATTGTTGTAGGTATGGGGTCAATAGTAAAGCTTCCCTCTGCCTTCTGAAGCTTCGCTGAAATGACTGACAATAGATTAACAGGAGAAAAGGCGTACAAATTTATTAACGTGCACACAGACAAGGGAGTCCTGCAATATGAGACTCAAAGAAGGGCCAGATGGCCGAGGCTTAAATATCCTTTTCACAGGGAAGAAGGAAATGAGAAATATAGGCGATTTTGAGGCGTAGTAAATGATTTTCCAGGGAAATGAATGAACCCAGAGAGTAGATAATAGTTTGTGAATTATTCTCTTTTGGAAACTGAATGGGACACGTTACAGGTAGGTAAGGGGCAGAACTGACTGCAAAGGTTGTCTTATATGCACATGGAGTTTCCCAGGTAATCTCTCAGAGCTGCTGTCAGGAGAATAAATGAAAAGTCTATCTGGGCAGCGACAGATTTTAGTCTTGTCTTTTCTCCAGTGGTTAATCTTTCCTAATTATTTAGTGAAATTCCTAGGGAGGGAGTCTTAAGACAACAGCATTTCTTTTGGAAGAAGTTTTCTTCTCAGTCAAATAAAGGAACTTCCAGAGAGAGCTCAGAGAAAAAAGAGATTAGAAAGTTCTTGGTTCTGAGGCAGCTTCTATGGAAATCCCATCCCTTTAATCCGAAAGTGTCCAGCATACCAAAGCACCATACTTTGGGGTATCATTCTCTGAGCCCCAACACAGGCAACTAGTTTACCAAATTTCTTGCCATGGATCCATTTTTCAGCCTCCAATAATAGTCTTGATATCTACTGTCTGCCTGACTAGTTTGAGGTTTTTATAAGAGCACCTTGCTTCTGTAATAATTTTTGTGTTCGTTAGGGCAAAGCTAGCTGTTGTGGCAAAAATACCTCAAAAGGTCAGAAGGAAAGTTTGTTTCTTGCTCACAAAACAGTTCAGTGTGTTCCTGGCTGAGGTGGAAGGGCAAGGGGGTAACCCTTTGCCACACAATCACCTAGGGATCTAGGCTTGTGAAGGCTCTGGCACCTTCAACACGTAACTTCCAAAGTTTCCCTTGACACTAAAATCTGACCAGCAGATTCCAGATAAAAGGGAGGATCATGTGTGGGAGATTTCTATGGGCCAGGCCTGGAATTGTTTCCATCAGTTCTGTCCACATTCCATTCACCAATGGGGTTTAAGTAAATGTAGAGTGTGTATCTTCCAGGGATTATTTTTGCAGGGAGGGAGCATACCTTTCTTCCTTCCATCTTCTTGCTG
This sequence comes from Eulemur rufifrons, assembly GCF_041146395.1. Lineage (NCBI taxonomy): Eukaryota > Metazoa > Chordata > Mammalia > Primates > Lemuridae > Eulemur > Eulemur rufifrons. The sequence continues at coordinate 116,172,883 of NC_090990.1, read as the reverse complement.
ACTGAAATCAAGAAATATTATAAATGATGACTAGAAGAAGAAGTAGAAAGAAAGAAAAAAGAAATGGTGGCTGGAGCTTCAGCAGTAGTCATCTTAAACTATGGGATGAAAACCACATATTAAGGATGATGGAACAACAGAGCTTAGGTCTCTGATGATCATGGAGCTCCCATACCAGTTCTGGACTGCTTACCTCCTGACTTTAAATAAACAAAAAATGAGCTCCTGTCATATTTAAGCCACTATTTTTTTGAGTTCTCTTTGCAGCTGAACCTGATTTTAACTTACATTATTATTCTCTAATTGTTCGGTATGGTTACTTTTACTCCTGCCCATCCCCTCCTCTTTTTTGGAGATCTCTACTACTCTCTTCTCATAGTAGAGGGTACTGTAAGAACTTACTGTCAAATCTCTGGCAGCAGGTGGTCTTAGCACATGTCTAGCAGCTCTATTGTTTTACCTGAGAGGTAAAATACTTAGGATCGGTCCATAAATCCAGATCATTTCAAGAAGTATTTATTGAATATATGGCCACTAGGTACTGGGTCAGATGGAAAAGATATGAAGATAATTAGCAAACCACCCCTGCCTTTGAGAAACTTGCATTATAGGCAGTGGAGTAGATGCTTAGACCTGCTACCTCAACTTCCATTCCACCATCCTGTTTGAAGAAGTTGGAAAGCTGAAAATTACATTTCTCAGACTCTCTTGCCACTCAAGTTCTAGGTGCAGACAAGGCCTGCCAAATACAGGTACTTAGGAAAAAACAGGTGCAAGTGAAATGGAGGCTATCTTCCTGCTGCTTTGTCACTTGCAAGCAAGGTGTGATGACATCTATGTGTCATTCAGACTCCTCATCATTTTCGTGGGTATGAGAGCCAGCAGTGGTGGCAGCAACAGTAGCGGTGTTCTATTGTCAGCTTTCCAGCCCAGCTACATTGTATTTTTGTCAAAATAAGCTACCATTATGCTGTAGTAACAAGCAGTCCCCAAAATTTCAGTGGCTTAATACACTAAAAGTTTCTCATGGACAAAATATTTACTGTGGGTGTGGGCAGTTGCTCTCCATATTCTGACTCAGATCTGGGCTGCTTCAATCTTGTGGCTACTATATCTTAACCCAATGTTCCCTCCATGACTACTGTAGCAAGGAAGAGAGATTCTAGAAAACTGCTCAAAGGCTTTTTACTGTCTCATTCTGGAAGTGACACATTATTTCTTCTCACATTTTATTGGCTAAAACTAGTCACAAGGCCTCACTTAACTGCAAGGGGATTGAGAAATGAGGACCAGATATTAGTGACCACTGGTAACATTTACCACATGTGACGTGACTTTGAATTCAGTAGTCTACTGACTTCTACCCCTCCAGCCCTTCCAAGGATTTCAAAAGCACCAAATTGTCTGGATGAAATCCCTTTGTTTTTGAAATACCTGAAGTGGTTTCAGCTTCCTGCAGTGAACTCTGACTGAATCAGTGTGTGCTGGCATCTTTCCGTCTCCTTACTCAAATCATTCTCCACCCTTCAGTGCCCTACTTTGTGCCCAGCTCTGTCCTCTATGAACTGTTATCTCCCAGGCTCCTTTGCCCTCTGTCTTGGGTTGGTTTTGGATCACGGGAGGCACCAGCAGGAGATCAGAAAGTAGGAGGTGAGGGAAATCAGGATATCATCTGCTCTTCCTTTCAACCTCCCACCACACTGTGGGTCCCTTACCCTGCCCCCAACTCTATAAAGAGTCCTTTCATTAAACTTTCCTCATTTAAACACTTCTGAGTATGACATCTGTTTCCTGCCTTGACCCTGACTCATACAAGATGTTTAATTATCAAACCACGAATGTAAAAAAAAAAAAAAAAAAAGAGTAGTAGGCTATCTCCCATCTTCCAGTTTTACTACAGCTGTAGATCTTTATAAAATACAAATCTGAATATATCATTCCTCTGCTTTAAAACTTATGTGACTCCCTGTTATATGCCTGTCACCACACCCCACTCTAAGTTGCAGCCAGACAGAACTAATTTCAGTTCCCTCTGCAACATGGTCTTTCTTCCTCTGAGCCTTTCCACACGCACTGCCTTCTTCCTGGAAATTGCTCCCCACCCCCACATTCATCTCTCAGGCCTCAGCTCAAATGTCACTTACCCCAGAAAGCCTTTCATAACCTACTTAGCCTGGTTAGATGTCATTATATTCCCCCACAGCAGCCTCAATTCACCATCATATATAGCAGGTATTCAGTGTTTCATTGTACTGCACCTGCCTGCTGCCCTATCTGTGTCCTCCAACAGACTGTATCTCGGATCCATAGGACCCATTAAGGTGCATGGCACATAATGGTCATTCAATAAATATTGGATAGTCCTGAATATTACTGAAAATGCTTGAACCCTCCTCCGCAGGCTACCATCCTCTTTCTTTTCATTTACTGACAAAAATCAGAAAAAAATAATTTTTAGTCATCCACCCCTCATCACTGCCTTCCATTCACTTCTAGACCATTTCAATCTTACGTCACCACTATCTTTTATGAAGACTTCTCTTGCCAAGATCACCATAGACCTCCTAGATCTTCAATTCAGTAGCTTCTTTCCAGTCCTGAACCTCTGGGATTGCTCTGTAGCACTTCCCAGAAACTCCGTCCTCGGCCCTCCGTGGATCATGGACCTCTTTCTTTTTCTAACACTTTAATTGATCTGTCTGCTTATCTATGTTTTCCTCCTTTCATTTATAAGCCCCATGTGTCTTCTTCTTTCGTAACTCTAGTCCCCAGCATAGTGCCTGGCACACAGTAGGTCTTAATAACAATAAATGTTAAACGATTAAAATGCTCTCTCTTGGCTTCCAGGCTGTCTCTCTTTCCTAATCTTCTCTTCCTCTGACTGCTCCTTCTCAGGGGTCTTCACAATCTTTTTCTCTATCTACCCATTAAATGCTCGTCGGAGTAACTCATTCTTACCTATCTTTTGGGCTTCAGCCATCAACAAATATCCCAATTCTCAAATGCGTATTTTCAATTCTTAATGCATATTTCATGAGCTAAGGCTGCCCCTCTCTCCCTAAATGTATTGCAAGCAGTTCAGATAAAGACTCATTATCTCTTCCATTCCCAACCTGGCCTCTTCCTGCTTCCAATGTGCAATCAATGGAATCAGCATCCATCCACTGTCCAAACTACAAACCACAAAGCCCCCTAACTCTTCCACTGTCTTTGCCCCCTGTCCTGAAGGGCAACAAGCTCCATCTGCTACCAAATCCCCATCCCTAAATTTCTAAACCCTTCTAAACCCTGGGTCTTTATTTCTCCTATTTCTTCCACCTGGAACACCTCCCCTCCATTTTGTGGCAAATCCTCTTCATTCTTTGAAATACAGAAACTTTGTTAACTTCAATTAATTGCTTCCTCCTCTAAGTTCTACTTATCTTGACGCTAGGTTTTGTTTTTTAATGACATCCAAACATGTCTCCCTCACTAGATTGTAAAATTTTTGAGGGCAGTTATTGTTTTTGGATCATTGAGTCTGGCCAGTGACTAACCTTTTAGGCAATTAAAAAAAAATTTTATGTGAATAAATGAATGAGTAAATGAGTAAACTGGAAAAGAGAATTTTTTTCTATTACACACTTTCAGAGATTACCGCGAGAGAACTTTTGAGTTAAAAGGACAATAGCTCAGTTTAAAAACACCAACAATATGTAACCAAGTCGACAACATACATTGTAACAACTTAGACATGCTTAGTGAAGGCAGGTAATTGTTTTTCAACTAGGGAGATTTTTTTTTTAAAGCCTACCCTGCAGAATTTGATTTTAAGCATTTCAGTTGTCGGTATGAACAGGCCAATTTTAAAAGGGAAGGTATTTATCTTAACTCCTTCTGTACTCTTTTATCTTTTGTGCCGGGTGACAGGAATTAGATACGGTATAAACAAGAGAAAACGCTGGCAGCAGCACAGTGTGTGGACACTTGGTAGGCCCTCGACACGTCCTTTTCCTTTTTCCTACCTCACCTTCGTCTTATATGTGAAGGCAAGTGAATTTAGAGTGGCTTAAAGGAAATTTTAGTTTTAGAATTTAAATTTGACCAGAACAACGTCGTGGAGATTCTGATTGCCCCTATTAACCCATGACTCTCAAACCCAAAGGGAAGAAATCCCTAGGGGGGAGGGGGAGAAAGGAGGCGGTGCAAAAACTGAAAAGGAGGGCGGAGAGGAAGCTGTAGAAGGAAGCCTTTTTCGTTGGGTTTGTCTTTTTTTAACCCCGGAGAGGCGTGACGCGCTAACTGCCGTCGCGGGTTAGTTTCCCCGGCCAAGCGCCCGCCCGCCGCGAATTTCCCCGCCGCCCCTCCCGCTTCCGCCCTGCGGTGCGCTGCTGGCCGCGGCCGCTGGGGGCGCCCGGAGTCCCGAGGCGGCCGCCGCGGCCGTTCTCCGAGCCTCGCCTCTCTGGGCTCTCAGACGGGCGGCGGCGGCGGTGAGCTGCGCACCAAGAGGGCGCCCACCCGCAGGGCGAGCTGCAGCACGACCGCTCCCCGCGGGCGGCCGGGGTCCGCGCCGCAGCCGCCGCCGAGCTCCGGCCCGAGCTGCCGCGAGAGGCGGCGGCGGCGGCGGCGGCCCCGGCCCCGGCCGGCCCGCGGCGCCCCCCGGCCGCGCCCCCGCGCGCCGCTCACGGCCCGGGCCATGGGGCTGGGCGAAGCCGGGGCTCGGCCGAGCTGAGGCTGCGGCGCCCGCCCGCGCGCTCTGCTCGCAGGCGCCTGGCTCTCATGATGATGAAGAAGAAGAAGTTTAAGTTTAAGGTGGACTTCGAGCTCGAGGAGCTCTCCTCGGTGCCCTTCGTCAATGGGGTCCTCTTCTGCAAGATGCGGCTGCTGGACGGCGGCAGCTTCACGGCCGAGTCCTCCAGGTAACCCGCACTCCGCGCCGCCCGCTCCTCCCGAGCCGCTCGGCCCCCGCCTGCGCCGCCGGGGCGTGCTTGTTGGGCAGCATCTCTTCCCGTTGCTTGGCCCATTTGCTCCAGCAGGGCGGCCAGCCTCATGAGCTCGCCTTTCTCTGGGGACCCGTTTGAAATCAGCTGGGAATGTATTGATCTGCAAAGTGCTTTGCAAATGGGTTCAACTCGGCTGGCTTTGGCTCTTGCAAACCTGACTCCAGATGGTTCTTGGTATCTGCTTTCTCCTCTCAAATTCTCTAGGAATGGGAGCGAAGGCCCGAGAGAGAGGATGCTTCTGGTTTCTCTTAAGACATTTTCATGTTTGTGAGATGCAAAGTGGAACTTGAGCTGTTCTGCGCAAACTGCCTGAGTTCCAAGGGCGCCGGTTCTGAACAGAAACCTGTGCTTAGCATAACTCCTTCTCCCTTGTGGGTTACACGGGGACTTGGACGCCAGCTCTGAGGCTGGGGTGGGCCTGGTCAGGTTTGACTTGAGTCAAGTGTTCCTGACGGACGAGTCAACAGTCTATGCCACATCATAGAGCTGCGTCTCGAGTTACTCGCTAACACACAGTGAATTACCCGTCTTGAAGTGGCCACTAGTGGGTCTCTGCATGGAGGACTTAGAACCAGAAGGGGAGCCCAGGCCCTGCCCACGTTTTGAAGTAAGCCCCTGGGAACTCCCGGGGAGAGTCATTAGCAGGTTACGGAATGAGGCCGGGTGTGGCTGTGCTCCTTGAGTAATTTCAGAGCTATTCACAGGTTGACAGATTACCCTAAGGTGTTTTTGTTTTCAGGAAAATAAAAAAGAATTTTTTAAATGAACTTTTGAATTCCTGAGGTCCAGGAGAAGGGTCAATAGTTATGTTTGTTTTGCCTTTATATACTGGTCATAGACTTTATATTTGTCCTAAAAATATTCAGCTTTCCTTTTATCTGTCCTCCCATTAATAATGTAAATGTCAACGAAATAATGTCAATAGGTTGCGGAATTGGGGCCGGAAAATTGTCCGTTGTGGTAATATTGAAGCCTATGGGAGGCGGAAAATGACTAGTTGGCTAAACCAAAGGCTATATGAAGCACTATTGATTCTCAAAATTAAAAGTCTGCTGAGGATAGTTTTTAAAATTAAACTGTGACGACACATCTATGGATATTTAGCTAATTAATTGTACTACGATAATTTTTTACACATTGTCCTATAAGAGAACAATGTAACCTAGAATGGTGCAAAATATATCAGACTGGCTCTTAAGATGTTGAAAAGCCAAAGCCAACTCGTGCATATCCTGTAGGTGCAGGCGCCAGTCTTACCCCGAGGCCTAGACTGGTGTGCTGCGGGGATCCACCCCATGTCGGGCAGTTAGACGTGCGCTCCTGAGCCAGTGGTGACACCTGGTGGTGAGGGCGCTTGTCTACCACCTGCTTTCTCGGAATATTGATTTGGCTTACTTCTCAAAAATCAGTTATTCTGTCCTTGCAGGCAGTTTTTTATTCAGCAAACATGTGCCGGCTGGGCCTTTTAAACATATTATCTTTTGAATTTTCACAGCAAGTCTATGAGGTAGAGGTTCCTCTTTTGTGGGTAAATAAACTGAGGCTCCGAAAGCATAACTAATTTTCCCAAACTGGTAAGTGCAATGCCAAGATTCTGATACTGGTCTGTCTGACCTCACACAGGCTGATGCCAGATAGAGAAAAAAGCTGTGTGCAGTAACAGAAGAGTTTCTGAGTAGGGAGCTTCCTACTGATTTTAGCAAGCAAGGGGTATAATTTGATTTGTACTCTGCAGGACTTGGAAGTGAAAAAGTCAAGTATCCTGGGTTAAATTTACCCTTCTTTTCCAATTAAAATCTGACTTCAGTCAAGGCAAATAAGATAAAGAACAGTGCTCTGTATTGTCAAACAAAAAGCCATGTAGTTTAAGAGAAATGATTCATAATAAAGAGCCTGTGCCTTTGAAGTTAAGTAGAGATAGTTGGCATAAAGCTAAGAGCAAGGGTTTGGAATGAGGTGAGCCTAAGCCAAAATCCCAGTTCCACAGTGGTAGACCTGGATGGGTTACTTAGCCTCTCAAAGCTTCCATCTGTAATATAGGAACCGTCACTGACATATCAGGTTGTTGCAAGGATTTAGTAGGATGATGGACCTAAAACAGCAGTGTTTTGGCACCCACTTGGCACCAAGAGGCAGGGAACTTGTCCAGGAAGGCCCTTTTGCTTTAGATATTGTACTTAATTCCTTTCTCCTGACAACCACAAAAGTGTTGGTTTGAGAAAGATAGCTCATTTTACAAGGAAAGAAAGAAAAAAGAACTGGAAATACCGAAAGAAGTGAATTACTTCAAAATTACATAACTTTTAATTAATGAGTACCAATCTAAGCAGTGTATCTCTAATTAAATGCTAGATTTTAATTTCATTTAAATCACTTCATGTGCCCATTATAAATAAGATATAGTTAACACTGTAACATTTCTTCCATAAAAATATGAAATGAATTACATAGAAAAGAGTTAACAAGCCTAGGACTGCTATGCTGAGACAGGCCTGCTTGCAAGGTTGGCCCTTGGCTGCCATATGGGAACTTAATGGTTCCATATATGTTATAAAACTTTACCTAAATGATAAGAGTGGCTCACTGTGTCTATACTGTTGTACAAACTGTGGTTTATGCTAAACAATTTCTGAAATTTTGGCCCATGCTCAGCAGAGGGTGCCTACATGACCAGCCCTAGTAAAAACCTTGGGCGCTGGGTTTCTAATGAGTTTCCCTGACAGACAGCACATGTTATCACAATTTGATGCTGGAGAAATTAAATGTGTGCTGATTCTGTTTTGTATCCCCTTGCTGTAACAAATCTTACCAATAAGTATAATTATATGCTGAGTCTTGTGAGTTCTCCTAATGAATCACCAAACCTGGGTGTGGTCTTGGATACCCCCAATGCATGAAACTATATAAAATAATATTCATTTTGTTAGAGAAAAGCCTTAGAGGTACATAGAAATTTATATACATATATATGGCAATATATGTGGCTTTATACATATATGTTTGGCTTTTTACAAAAACTAAACATGCAGATCATTTGTTGTTAACCAGATATTAATTGGGCCTTTACCAGGTTTCTACCTATCTGGATCTGTGAGGAGTACAACAAATAGAAGGGTCCACAAGGAAATTACAGCTATTTAATGAAATTAGATCATAGATATACAATTGCTTGACAGTAGAAGGTATGACTTAATGCTTAATGGATCAGATAATATATGAGTGTTGTTGAAATTCTAAAGGAAAAGTGTTTATTTACAGCTGTAATGGTTACTGAAAACCACAATGGTTATTGAAAACCATATCAGCATTTTAGTTGAGTGTACTGGGAAGATGAATTTGCATTGGCAAGAAAGGGTGGGAAGACAGCTTGAGCAAGTCATTAATAGGAGTCGGTGATAGATTGCAGAGTTCACATTGAACAGAAGCAGAAGATAAGATTAGAAAAAGGCTTTGAATGCTATTATAAAGAGTTTGCTTTCCACTGCTCATAGTATAAAATTCAATCAAAGATTCTTGAACTGAGCTGTAATGTGATTAAAGTGGTATTTAAGCAGGCTAGCAGGCCTATGCTATTTGGATTCAAGTGGGGTAGATTAGAGATGGGGAGACAAATTAGGAAGCTGTTAAAGAAACCCAGGCCAGAGCAAATGAGAACCTGAACTCTGAGGTTTCTCATGTAAGTGACTGATATATGATAATGCTATGGCAGATAACTTTGATGCCATGATAGAAATGAGAAAGTCAAAAAAAGTCTGTGTTTGTTTGAGGGGAATGTTGTATATGTTGTATAACCTTTTCGTGTTAGAAGGCCACATTAATTTAGCTGTAATCAAATAAGGCCACATTCAAGAAACTTGCATTTGATATACTTTAAAATGTACATTATTTTGTAAAAATCCAACTATTAATACTATGTGCTTAATAATTTCAAAAAATGAAAACTATTTGTTAATTTTAAAGTTAACTAACCTTTTAATGACTTTGTGTCTGCTTTTTGTTGGAAAGCATTTGAATATTTGGATGCAGCATGGAGGTCCGCAATTTCAGTTGATCCTCTAGATGGATGTCAGTCATTTATGACCTTAAGGGCATCTTAATTCGGGTTAGGTAGGAGAATGTAGATTCTCGGCAATAAGTGGCTGAAAAGCACAAAAGCATTTTTGGGGTATGTTGCTGAAGGCATGGATATTCTGCATTTTTCCATATTTCAATTGGATCTTTCTTAGCATCAAACAATGACTTTAAAATGTCATCTGTTGAGAGCTCAATCAGTTCTATCTGTAGTTTTTTAGGTGCCTTGGTGATAACAAGTAAGTGAGGCTGAAATACTAATTTGAATGTGATGTTATGATTCTCAAAGTCAGTGAACCTTTCATTGTATTGTCCAATTAATAGGCCTATAACAGCTGCGTATTCTTCAAATGATTGGCATATATCATCCTGCTCATCACTGACCTTCGCTAACTGGGGAAAATGTTCATCTGAAATTTCCTTTTGAAGAAGTAATGTTTTGAAAAAAGGCCCTTTTTTCAAAATGCTTGGATTTTTTGCCACATATGACTTAGTTTTACCTTGCAAAGAAATATTCAGGTAGTTTTGATTGGACACGATACCACATAGAAGTGCTGCATTCCTATAGAAATCCTCTTTCAATAATTCACATTGCTGATTCTGTTCTTCATAAAATTTAACTATTCTCACAGAGATAAAATTTTGGCTAACACCTGTCCCCACAATAGCCAATGCACTTTAGAATGCTATGGCAAATCCACACTGAATACATCATAGTTCAACTTTAGCATATTACGAAACTGACAATGCTATGTTGCATTTGCCCAAATATAGTTAACAATACTTATAACTTGTTGCAAAGTGTCACTTAAAATAGAAGCTTTAGCACAGGGATTTTGCTGGTGCAAAATACAAAGAAAAGAAATGAGAGCATCTGGATCTGTTAATACTTTTTTTTATCTGTGCAATAAACCCTTCATGTTTTCCTGTTATGGAAGGTGTACTATCTGTACATACACTCACTGAATTTACCAAATTCAGTCCAACATCACAACATTTATCTTGAAAGTTGTTGAAGATAATGTATTCCTCAGGTTCTGTTCTCAAGAGAACCCAAAGTGAGTAACTCCTGGTAGCAAAGGAAATGTTCTGTTAGGACCTGAATAAAGTATAAAACCTGTGCCGAGTCAGTAGTATCAGCTGATTCATCCAAAGTGATTGAATAATATATATTTTCCTTTTGAAGTATTGCAGAAGTTGTTCTGTTAAGTTGAAGGCTATAATTCATGCTGCCAATCAGTTATGGTTCTCCTTGAAAGAAACAGTTTGTACTTTGAAATGTTATCCCAGTCCAAGTATCCTACAACTTTGACGTGCACTTTTTCACAATTTCTTCATCACTGAATGGCTTCCCTTTTATCCTGAGTATATAAGCTACTTCATAAGTTGCTTCAGTGGCATTATTTCCAGGTCTTATTGTGCTTGAAAGAATTCTCTTTGCTTTTGCTTTTCATCTTTTAATTTCTGCAGTACCTTTCACGCCTCTCCCTCTAATTTAAAATATCTGTTGTCCTTATGAGTGTTATAATGCTGATGAGCATTGAATTTCTTTAATGTTGATAATTGCAGTATCACAAAGCAATCAAATCATCTTATCTTTAGCAGAAACAAGATAATATTGCAACTTCCAGTCCTCATTTAAAAATCTGTTTTCTTCCTTCAGTGTTCTCTTGGTCTTTGACATCATGGACTAGTAAGCAGACAATTAAAAAATACTGTCGAGGCACACAGCTATTCACAAATTCCACTTCCGACCGAAACACAGTGCACTGTTGTCAGAAGCTGATAACAGACTGGCATACTCGATCCCCATAAACTCTTGCCAACCAGCCTTGTTACAGTAGCTGTGCCAGTCTGGCGGGGGCGGTTAGCACTAAGTCAGGAGGGTAGCAGCCATCAATTTAGCCCTTATGACTTATTTACTGATGATCTAATTGTGCCGGATAATCTGGGAGGATTAGTTCCTTGAAACTTATTTTATTCTTTGGTATTTTAAATATGTTTATTTTAAAACTAAAATGTAAATATAAAAGACAAACAAAAATGTATGAATAAAAATAAAAGTATTTGTTCTGTAAAATTTGGGTTCAGTCAAAAGGCTGTACTTAAGGACCTAGAAGGCCACCTAGAAGGTTCCCTGCCCCTGGTAGAGCCTATTGCTGCAACCACTGCCTGTTGTATATGCAATCCCTCATGACCAAATCATCCTTATGCAGCTCATGACTATATTTCTGAAGACCTTTCAAAAAGATAGATCATTGTTTAAATTTTTTCAGAGATTTGTAAAAGCAATAAATCACTTCTGAAGTTATTAAGACTATCAGAACAGGTTTAATTGTGGTCTACTTAAAGGAATAATAGCAAGAAATATTTTTCTGTATTTTTTTCGGATTCCTCAGTTTGCCTTATTTTGTTCATCTTTTTTTGTGCTGATAGCTAAATAATTTTATAAGTTTCACATGGGCCTGTGACAAAAACACATGTGAATTTGGGTGTGTCCGGGAAGCTAAAGAGCACATCTGTGTTTTGGATCTTTTGCTTAGTAAATAAGCTGAAAGGATTTCATTTGGTGAGGGGGGAGGGACAGTACATCTTTATGTTTTCAAGATTTTAGTTCACTGCACATTGTGTACTTCTTTTTATCTTTTTCTTATTGCCAAAGTATTATAACAGATTCATGTGGAAAACTTAGAAAGGCAAAAAGAAATGAAAAAAATTATGCAGGGCACAGTGCCTCATGTCTGGAATCCCACACTTTTGGAGGCCGAGACAGGAGGTTCCCTTGAGACCAGGAGTTCAAGATCAGCCTGGTCAACATAGCAAGGCCCCATCTCTACAAAAAAATGAAGAAATTAGCCAGGTGTAGTAGCATGCACCTATAGTCATAGCTACTCAGGAGGCTGAGGCAGGAGAATCACTTGAGCCCAGGAGTTCCAGGCTGCAGTGAGCTATGGTCATACCACTGCATGCCAGACTGGGCAACAGAGCAAGATATTGTCTCTTAAAAAAAAAAAATTGCTCATGGGCCGGGCGCAGTGGCTCACGCCTGTAATCCTAGCACTTTGGGAGGCCCAGGTGAGAGGATCACTTGAGGCCAGGAGTTCAAGACCAGCCTGGACAAAATAGCAAGACCCTCTCTCTACAAAAAGAGAGAGAAAGAGGGAAAAGATGGTCTTATAATACTAAAAAATGAACTTGTGTATATGTATATTTTACATTCCTAGTTTTATTGAATTTTTATAAAACTCCTTTAATAGAAGTGGGCAACCATTGTTACCTCCTTTTGGGTTAGGATATATGTCAGGTGCTATAACACAGATACTTTTTAAAGTAACAGGTGGCTTAAACAAGATATAAGTTTATTTCTCTCTCATATAAAGTCCAAGTTGGTGTGGTAGCTCTGCCCTATCAAGTTGTCGGGGGCCTGGACTCTTTTTATCTTGTTGTTCTCAGGGTATTGTTCTCATCCACAGAGACTAACTTGGCTCACCCCACATCCGAATTCCAGCCATTGGGAAGGAGGAAAGGGGAAAGGGAGGTCCCTTCTGCTCACAGTCCATTGACCAGAATGTAAGCACAGTGCCACATCCAGTGCAAGGAAGGTTGAGAAATATAGCATTTGCTGGGTGTCCATGTTCCTAGCAAAAAATTCAATGATGATAAAGGGAGGGGAGAACAGATACCAGCGGACAGTTGGCCTCTGCCACACCTCTCTTTTAGAGATGAGAACGTTCACCCTTAGAAAATAATTTGTTCAAGGTCACACATTAATTAATGAAAGATATTTGAAAGACTGTCCTATAAAGCTGTGGTCCCCAACCCTCAGGCCACGGCCCATGGCGCATTACTGGTCCACAGCCTGTTAGGAACTGGGCCTCGCATCACCACCTGAGCTCAGCGGTGGGTGATGTAGAAGATTCTTAAGGCTTCTTCTTAATCCAGGATTCTATGATTAAGCTTTCAGTTTTATCTCCTGGTACTTTTCCTAAACCTTTCATTTGTGCATTTCTGTCTTTGATGTTCTCTCCTTCTCCCAGCTCTTCCTCACCCTTCTTTTAGTTGATCCAAATTGCAACCATTCTTTAAGATCTAGATCAAATGTCATAAGTTTCACCCACACCTGTCACAACCTATAATCCACCTACAACTTCTCTCCAATTTACTATACATACTATGTCCTTAATAAATGTTGGTTATTTATTGAATGAATGAAAACTTTCCTCACCATCCCACTATGATTTCACCTCTCATTCAATTCTTAAAGTTCTTGTTTCTACCAGTCGTTTCACACCAAATTTGTTCTTTTAATTACCTTTATGAAAAATTACCATGCAGTGTAAAGTTTGCAGTAATAAAAATAAATCCAGGAAAAGTAGAATGGAGGAAGTGTTTAACTGGGGGTGGAGGGGGTAGTCGCAGACGTGTCTTGGAAGAGAATTCCTTAGCACGGTTTTTTGAAAGTCTAGCTGGAGGAGAAATAATGATGGAAGGAACAGTATATACAGTGGCATGGAACAGCATGATGTGTTGAGGGTACTATGAGTATAGTGGTGTATTACTGGTGCCCCATAAAGACAGGGAAAGGGAGTGGTCATTTCAAGGAGTCTAGAATTGCTTCTGTCCTGTAGTCCAGGGAGCCAAAAGCAGGGGAGAGATTTATGCAAAGTTAGCAGGTTGGCTTAAGGCTAGAATTGAGAATTCTCATCAGATGACCTTAGCTTTCTCAGTAGCAACCAAGAAAGGTAGAGTAAGGGACATGAGAATAATGATAAAAGATTGGAAAATCTTCCACAAGGAACGGGAGAGGAAGTTGACCAAAGAAAGACAAGTCTAAAAGGCCCAACTGAGATTTGAAGACATGAATTTTAGTGATGGCAATATGCATGTTCATGCAGTTTTCTCTAGCAGTGCTCATAGGTTAGGTATGGGAGGAAACAGGTGGGAGGATTGATTCAGGTTTAGAAATTTATAGGTATGTGGAAAGGCCAAGGAGGTAAGGGAATTAAAAGTGTTGCTGAGAAGGAATTTAAGTAAGCAGTCATAGGGTCGAGAAAAACCAGGCCAGAAAGGTACATCAGGAAAATATCGAATGGTTGGAAGATGAAGGCCTCCGTGATGTCAAAGGAAGGTATGTATGGAAGGAATCACCCTGTGACAGAGTTGGGATGGGAGGTAGGGGTTGTGCTCAGAGAGTGGATATTAATGCTGGAGATTACTTCAGTAGAGCAGTCTAAATAGAAAGTTGGCAAGGGTGTGGGTGTTGTAGAAATGGTGCAAAGAATGGTATGGAGCAAAGAACTCTGAGTCTAGGGTGTTAGGTTCTTTGTGTGGCATTAAAATAGCCAGTATGGGCCGGGCGGGGTGGCTCACGCCTGTAATCCTAGCACTCTGGGAGGCCGAGGCGGGAGGATCGTTTGAACTCAGGAGTTCGAGACCAGCCTGAGCAAGAGCGAGACCCCATCTCTACTAAAAATAGAAAGAAATGATCTGGACAGCTAAAATTATATATATAGAAAAAAATTAGCCGGGCATGGTGGTGCATGCCTGTAGTCCCAGCTACTTGGGAGGCTGAGGCAGAAGGATTGCTTGAGTCCAAGAGTTTGAGGTTGCTGTGAGCTAGGCTGACGCCATGGCACTCACTCTAGCCCAGGCAACAGAGTGAGACTCTGTCTCAAAAAAAAAAAAAAAAAAAAAAATAGCCAGTATGATTGCAGGTGTTGGGGTGAAGAGAGAAAGATTACAAAACAGGTACTTCCCTGTGGCATCAGCCAGGAGGGGAAGAACATGATATAGCTAGATGTCACGTGCTTCATGCTTTTAAGCCTTAAGCTTGACAGTAGAAGAGTCACAGCCTGCAGGTGACAGTGAGGAGTTAGGAAAGTGCTGGTGCTGCCTCCTGGACCTGTGGAAGATGGGGGTGGGGAACAAACATCACCTGCCCTGTAGGAGTACAATACAGGTAGTATCCTCATGAGATAGCCAGGTTTCAGTTGGGCAATGAGTGGAGTGTTATGCAAAGAGATTGAGAATGTTAGAGTTTGTTTAACCCTAGAACAGGGTTTCAGGTGGTATAGTGGGATAAGCTGGGAAAGAGAATAGCAACGGGAGAATGAATCAGAGTGAGGAAGGGCGGAACAGCAGGACAGAACAGATTGGAGGGAGAGAGGTACCAGAACTTTCATTTTATCCTTTTCCTATGCATTACAAGGATGAAAGGTATAGATAGAACTGACTGGACTTAAGATTTCCAATACGGGCATGAAATAATTTTTGTTATATCTAAGGCCTGGGTGATACAAGCCAGTTTCTCCAGCTGCTCCTTCTAGGAGTGCAAGAATGAGGTCACATTTGGTCTTGCCATCCACTTCTTAGGAGGTCTTGCCTCCTGTTGTCTGTGTCTTTCTTTCTGTCTCACACCCCTTTACCCTCAGCCTCACCAATCTTTTAACTCTCATTTCAGAGGATGAACTATTCTTCATCCTATTCCTTGCCATTTCCCCATCTAACTTCCCTCTCCCTCCCCGCCCCCTCTTTTTAAGGCAGAGTCTTGCTCTGTTGCTGAGGCTAGAGTGCAGTGGCATCATCATAGCTCAGTGTATTCTTCAACTCCTAGGTTCAAGTAATCCTCCTGCCTCAGCCTTCTGAGTAGCTGGGACTATAGGCGCACATCACCATGCTGGGCTAATTTTTCTATTTTTTGTAGAGTCAAAGTCTCACTCTTGCTCAGGCTGGTCTCGAACTCCTGGCCTCAAGCGGTCCTCCCACCTCTGTCTCCCAGAGTGCTTAGGATTACAAGCTTGAGCCACTGCGCCCACCTTTCCCTCTCTGTACAATTCTGATGGCAAACTTCATGAAAAAATAATCTACATTTCCTCTCTTAAGCATTCCTCCCCTCCCCTCAATCCTGTATTCTGATTTCAACCCTTCCACTCAACCAAAATTGTCTTTGCTGGTATCTTCAGTCATCTCTAATTGCCGTATCTAGTCAATACTTTCTCATTTGTACCTTTGTGCTCTTTTTAAAATTACCTGTTTCTTGAAACTTGACTATCTTGGCTTCCATGAACCCTGCTCTCTACCATAACTTGCTTCTCTGATCCTTCCCAAATTCTCTGAGGACACCACTTCTGCCCAAGTTTTTTTTTTTTTTTTTTTCTAACAGATTTTATTTTTAGAGCAAAATTAAGTGGAAAGTACAGAGAGTTCCCACACCACCCCGCATCTCCCACACTATCAACATCCTGCACCACAGTGGTACTTTTGTTACAATGGAGAAATTACACTGACACATTATTACCACCTATAGTACATAGTTTGCATTAGGGTTCATTCTTAGAGTTGTATATTTTATGGGTTTTGTCAAATGTATAATGACATGTATCTACCATCCTAGTATCATATAGAATAGTTTCACTGCCCTAAAAATCCTCAGTGCTCTGCCTGTTTGTCTCTCTCTCTCTCTCTCTCTCTCTCTCTCTCCCTCCTCTAACCCCTGATCTTTTTACTGTCTCCATAGTTTTACCTTTTCCAGAATGTCATATAGTTGGAATCATGCAGTATGTAGTCCTTTCACAGCGGCTTCTTTCACTTAGTATTATAATAATGCATTTAAATTTCCTCCATGTCAGATGGGCATGGTGGCTCATGCCTATAATCCTAGCACTCTGGGATGCTGAGGCAGGAAGAGCGCTTGAGGTTAGGAATTCAAGACCAGCCTGCACAAGAGCAAGATCCCATCTCTACCAAAAATAGAAAAAATTAGCTGGATGTTGTGGCGTGTGCCTATAGTCCTAGCTACTCGGGAGATCTGAGATAGGAGGATCACTTGAGCCCAGAAGGTTGAGGTTGCAGTGAACTATGATGACGCCACTGCACCCTACCCGGGGCAGCAGAGTGAGACTCTGTCTCAAAAAAAACAAAGAAAGAAAGGAAAGAAAGGAAAGAAAGAAAGAAAGAAAGAAGGGAGGGAGGGAAGGAAGGAAAGTTCCTCCATGTCTTTTCAAGGCTAGATAGCTCATTTCTTTTTTAGCACTGAATAATATTCCATTGTCTGGATGTATCGTGGTTTATTTATCCATTCAGCTACCATTCACTAGGATACCGTAGTTGCTTCCAGATTTGGGCAGTTATGAATAAAGCTGCTGTAAGCATCCATTTGCAGGTTTTTATGTGGACATAAGTTTTCAACTCATTTGATTAAATACCAAGAAGTGGCATTGCTGAATCATAAAGTATTGCCCACGCTTCTTTAAAGGCTGACGTTCCCTAGGATTGGTGAGGCAAGGAGGGTAATTATTAGGATTCTACTTTGCAAATAAATAAAAGTCAGAAAAGTTTGGATGATTTGCCCAAGGTTATGCTGGTAGTAAGTGATAGACCAGATCTAAAATTCAGCTCCCCTAAATTTTTATTAAGCCAATCCAATTATTTATATGTTGAATTTGTATTCAAGTAGACTAGTATTAAAAAGAAAGATTTCTCCTTTTTAAACTTAATAATTTAAAGACATTTTACCATGACTTTTTCTGCAGTAGCATTGATGAGTTTATTCATTCTACCAATTAATATGATTTAGTAAAATATAGACATATAGGATTTTACAGTAATTAATTTTTATTTAACAGTTTTAGGAAAGTCCCTCTGTCATATAATAACTGTTCAGTATCTGAGGAATTGCCAGGTGGTTTTTAGAAGAGGCTGTACTACAAAATGCTTTCTTGATGCAGATTCAGTGTTGATATACCACTCTTTAACACATTTCTTTGGGGCCACGGTGTTTTATTACAAAAATAGAATTAAAACTTCAAAAACAAAATGATCCTTTCTAATTTAATGAAAAATTTGTTATTTGTTATTTTTTATTGTTTTCTGTGTGTGAGTTATATGCAACTTGAAAAATAGTTCTCGTGGCTTCCAAGGTGAAGAGACATGTGAGTTACATATGCTTCATGAGGCCCCAGGCTCAAAACTAGCATGAGTTAAATACAACTCACACGGTGGTTAATGTGTTAAAATGGTTTTTAACAATAAACACAAGTCAAAACTTTATTGGAGTCAAAATATCTGACATTATATCATCCCATTCTCCCCTAAATTAAATACTACTAGTCCTTTAGAGCTTAGCTCACATGCCATGTCTTCTAAGGAGTCTTCCCTAATTTCTCAGCCAGAATTAATAGCTCCTTTCCTTGTTTGAACTTTCAAAGATTAGTAGGATTTAACCAGAAAGGGCAGACAGTTACCATATGACTCTGCAATTCCACTCTTATGTGGAATGAAATTCTATACTCAGAAGAAAAAGAAAATATAATGTCCACACGTAAACTTGTGCATGAATTTTCATAACAGCATTATCATAATAGCCAAAAAATTGAAACAACCCCAATGGCCATCGGCTGATGAAGGGATAAATAAAATGTGGTGTGTCCATAAAATGGAATATTGTTTGGCACTGAAAAGAAATGAAGTACTGATAAATGCTACAGCATGGATGAAACTTGAAAACATCATGCTAAGTAAAGAAGGTAGTCACAAAAGACAACATGTTGTATGATTCAATTTATATGAACTGTCTAGAATAAGCAAAATCTATAGATACAGAAAGTAGATTATAGTTACCTGGGGCTGAGGGGTCTGAGGGAAATGGGAAGTGACTGCCAATGAGTATGAGGTTTCTTTTAGAGGTGATGAAAATGTTCTAAAATATATCAACATATTGATATGTTTCAATATATTGAAATTAGTATATGCAATTTAGTATATTGAATATACTAAAAACCATTAAATTAGACATTTAAATGGGTAGATTATAGGGTATGTGAGTTATATCTCAATAAAGCTGTTTTTAGAAAAGTGTTTTCTGACAGAATTCCACTAAGCCAGTCTAATTCCTTGGCCAGTCTGTTCTTTCATTTAACAAATACTTGTTGAGTATCTACTATGTGCTAGGTACTACATTTATAGTTCATTTTAATGTGCCTTTGTTCATTGTATTGTGCAGATGTTTTTTACAAATTTGTTTTTTAAAAATTGAAGGTTTGTGACAACCCTACTTTGAGCAAATCTATCACTGCCATTTTTCAACAGCATGTGCTCACTTAGGGTTTCTGTGTCTCATTTTGGTAATTCTCATATATATCAAACTTTTTCATTATTATGTCTGTTATGGTGCTCTCTCTGACATTACTATTATAATTGTTTTGGGGTGCTATGAACCGTGCCCATACAGGATGGCAAACTTCACTGATAAATGTTGCATATCTTCTGATTGCTGCATCAACCAGCTGTTTCCCATCTCTCTCCCTAGCCTCGGGCCTCCCTATTCCCGAGACACAACAATATTGAAATTAGGCCAATTAATAACCCTACAGTGGCCTCTGAGTGTTTGAGTGAAAGAAAGAGTCATAAGTCTCTCACTTTAAATCAAAAGCAAGAAATGATTAAGCTTAGTGAGGAAGGCATCTTGAAAGCCGAAATGGACCTAAAGCTAGGCCTCTTGCACCAGTTAGCCAAGTTGTTGAATGCAAAGGAAAAGTTCTTGAAGGAATTAAAAGTGCTACTCCAGTGAACACATGAATGAGAAGAAAGAGAACAGCCTATTGCTGAGATGGAGGAAATTTTGGAGAGAAGAGCAAACCAGTAACAACATTCCCTTAAACCAAAGCCTAATCCAGAGCAAGGCCCTCACTCTTCAATTCTGTGAATGCTGAGAGAGGTGAGGAAGCTTCAGAAGAAAAGTTTGAAGCTAGCAGAGGTTGATTCATGAAGTTTAAGGAAAGAAGCCATCTCCATAACATAAAAGTGCAAGGTGAAGCAGCAAGTGTTGATGGAAACGCTACAGCAAGTTATCCAGAAGATCTAGCTATGATAATTGATGAAGGTGGCTACACTAAACAACAGATTTTCAATGTAGGCCACACGGCCTTCTATTGGAAGAAGATACTATCCAGGACTTTCATAGCTAGAAAGGGTAAGTAAATGCTTGGCTTCAAAGCTTTAAAGGACAGGCTGACACTCTTGTTAAGGGATGATGCAGCTATTGACTTTCAGTTGAAGCCAAAGCTCATTTACCATTTCGAAAATCCTAGGGCCCTTAAGAATTATGCTACATCTACTCTGCCTGTGCTCTATGAATGGAACAACAAAGCCTGGATGACAGCACATCTGTTTAAATCATGATTTACAAAATATTTTAAGCCCACTCTTGAGACTTACTGCTTAGGAAAAAAAGATTCCTTTTAAAATATTACTGCTCATTGACAATGCACCTAGTCACCAGAGAGCCCTGATGAAGCTGTAGGAGGAGATTAATGTTGTTATCATGCTGATAATACAATGTCCATTCTGCAGCCCATGGATCAAAGAATAATTTTGACTTGCAAGTCGTGTTATTTAAGAAATACATTTTGTAAGGCTGTAACTGCCATAGATAGCGATTCCTCTGAGAGATCTGGGCAAAGTCAGTTGAAAATCTTCTGGAAAGGATTCACCACTCTAGATGCCATTAAGAACATTCATGATTCATGGGAGGAGACCAAAATATCAGCATTAACAAGAGTTTGGAAGAAGTTGATTCCAGCTCTCGTGGATGACATCGAGGGGTTCAAGATTTCAGTGGAGGAAGCAACTGCAGAATGTGATGGAAATAGCAAGAGAACTAAAATTATAAGCGGAGCCTGAAGATGTGACTGAATTGCTGCAATCTCATGATAAAATTTGAATGAATGGATTGTTCCTTGTAGATGAGCAAAGAAAGTCTTACCCACTTTCTTAAGATGGAAACTACTCATGAGGAAGATGTTGTGAACGTTGTTGAAATGACAACAAAGAATTTAGAATATTACATAAACTTAGTTGATAAAGCAGTGGCAGGATTTGAGAGGATTGACTCCAATTTTGAAAGAAGTTTGTGGATAAAATGCTATCAAGCAGTATTGCATGCTACGGAGTAGTTATTCATGAAAGGAAGAGTCAAACAATGTGACAAACTTCGCTATAGTCTTATTTTAAGAAACTACCAACAGCCACCCCAACCTTCAGCAACTACCACCCTGATCAGTGAGCAGCCATCAACATCAAGGTAAGACCTCCTACCAGTAGAAAGATTACGACTCATTGAAGGCTCAGATGATCATTGGCATTTTTTAGCAATAAAGTATTTTTAATTAAGGTATGTACATTGTTTTTTAGACACAATGCTATTGCACATTTAATAGACTACAATATAGTGAAACATTTATATGCACTGAGAAACCAAAACATTTGTGTGATTCACTTTATTGTGATATTTGCTTTATTTTGGTGGTCTAGAACCAAAACTGCAGTATCTCTGAGCTCTACCTGTTTTCCAGGCAATTGAACTATTTTTATTTCTTTTCAGTGCTCGCTTCGGCAGCACATGTACTAAAATTGGAACGATACAGAGAAGATTAGCATGGTCCCTGCACAAAGATGACACGCAAATTCTTGAAGCGTTCAAAAAAAAAATTTATTTCTTTTCACTTCAATTTTTTTATATTATTAAATTTATTTATTTGGCACTTATTCTCTTGTCTGTGCAAAGTGTAAAGATTATAATATCTGGCCAGGCAGAGTCACTCACACCTATATTCCCAACACTTTGGGAAGCTAAGGCAGGAGAATCACTTGAGAACAGGAGTTCGAAACCAGCCTGGGTAACAGAGCAAGACCCTGTCTCAATAAATAAATGAATAGCATCCATACTAAATTGTATTAATCTGCCATAATCTGTATAGTCACTATTATTTTTATTAAATTAAAATTTCAGGATCAGATTTTACATATCTAAATTCTGCTAAGAATTCTTAATTTTTGTGGCAATTTATAGTCAAGAGCAAACATTATCATGATTCTTTGTTTGTTTTTGAGATAGTTTCTCTTGCTCTGTCGCACAGGCTGGAGTATCATGACACTATTATAGCTCACTATAACCTCCGACTCCTGGGCACAATCAGTCCTCCTGCCTCAGTTTCCCAAGTAGCTGGTACTACAGGCATGCACCAACATGCCTGGCTAATATTCTTTTTTTAGAAATAGGGGTCTCACTATGTTGCCCAAGCTGGTCTTGAATTCCTGGCCTCAAGTGATCCTCCTGCCTCAGCCTCCCAAAGTGCAGGGCTTACAAGTGTGAGCCACTGTGCCCCACTCATGTGTCATTTTAGCCAGTGAGTTTTATGTTTATTATTGCTCCCAATAATGTTCATTATGGATTGGACAAGAGACAGAATTTTCTTAGCTAATCCAAGAGAGAATTTTAAATATTGCCTTTCAGCTCTGTGTTAGGGTTTAGGGAGCAAAGATCTTTAGGGTTGAAATGTCCCACTTTGGGGACAGACAGGAAAGCACATGGACAAAACCATAAAAGTATACAATGTAGAGAAGAGGTGGCTAGGGAGGGAACACAACAGAGAACGTCTGGGGGATGATGTACTGAAAAACAAGACTGGAAAGGTGCATTGAGGCCAGAATTTGGCAGGCATTGGATGCCTTCACATGAAGATTGGATTTTATTCTGTAAGCAATATGATCTTGAACCCCATTTTCTCCCGACTCTAAAATTAATACAAGATAAGTATAGAAAATTTGGAAAATACATAAAATTACAAAGAAAAAAAATGTTACCCATCAGAGGTAATCACTGGTAACATTTTGGAATATAGCTTTCCAGTTTCTTTCAGTTTGTCTTTTGCAAAATTGAAACCAAATTACATACACAATTTTTTTACCCTGCTTTTTTTGTTTTACTGAACATTGTAATACAAGTATTATATTTTCCGTGTTATTAGAAACTTTAGTATGTGTTATTTTGATAATGCCATACATACTAGTCTTTCATGAATGGAGTGTAAATTAAGTAATAGTTCTTCTGTTTTGAATATTACTGTTGTTTCTAATACATCCCCTTTATTGCTGATACTGAGCTTTTTCCCTTGAACATTTGAATGTAAGGTACAAACAAGGTCTATGGTGATGTGTGGTAGGTGGCTGAGAGTTTATGTCTGAAACTGAGCAGACTAGTCAGGATTGCAGACCTAGATTTTAAAATAATCCATGTGGACAAGATAACAAAGTCAGGGATACCATACAGAGCAAAATGCAAGGGTCAGAGGATAGACCCTTGGTAGAAAAAGACCTGATTGAGGAAAATGAGACCAAAACATTGGAGAGGAGTGTGGTATCACAGAAGCTAACTGGGGAAAGAGCTTTAGAGGAGAGGGTATTCAGTTCTGCTATAGTATGGAGAGTGGGCCTGAGAGCTGCTCTGTTTTTTGACAATCAGCAGGTGAAGTGGAGAGAGAAATTTCCTAGGAGTCATAGGAGCAGAACCCAGGTTTCAAGGGGCTAGGGAGCAAGCAGGTGATGCAGCAGCAAAAGCGTGGAGTATACTTCTTTGGGGAGGTTTGTTAATCAAGAGAAAACTGGAATTAGGTAAAGAGGGAAGACAGGAACAAACAGAAATTTTATTTTATGTGTTTATTTTTAAGACAGGGACTTAAACATGACTATAGGTTGGGACAAAGGAATAGTGTAAGAGAAAATAGGAATACAAATATTAAAAAAACGAACTGATGATTGAAAATCTATCCACTGTTTTAAAATATATATTTTTTTCTGTCTTAAAACTTGATTACTGGTTTCAGAAGAAATTCTCAGACTTTTCCTAATCAAAGGATACTTCCAAGCATTGTGGCTTAGAAACTGGCTTATACCCAAGACTTATTCTATCTTAATGAAATGAAGAACTGCCCATAGTATTGATTTTGGACTTTGCATGTTTGCTTTGTTTTATTTAAGTGAGTCATCACCAGCATAGCATTAGAATGAACTCATTTAGTGATATTTTCTTTCTAATTAAAATTTTGTATATTTCCTTGTTCACAAACTGTAACCACATTTCAATAGCAATTTATGGGAATTCTATAGTGCTGGTGTCATAACATAACGTTATTCATATTTTATCATCTATTATTACCTTTTTGAAGCCAGTTTAGGGTCCTATAAGGTTTTGTATTTTTTAAAGTATCAACTCTGTATACCATCCTAGGTATTTCAGTCATTCCTTATAGTTAAGGAATGACTTCCAGAAATCTCGCATGAATATTTTACTTGGACAGTCCTGTGGACACCACTATTTCCTTTGTACACAAGGCAGAAAACATTTTTAGAAATAACAGCCTGGGAAGGTGATTAGAAAAGATTGTTGATAGTCCTTGCAAAAAAAGATAATTGGTTCCAAAATTTTGCTTTAGGCTAAATTAATAAAGAATCTTTCATAAGCAACCATAAATTACCTTATAATTTCTATTAATAGAAAGATAAACTTAATCATCAAGCTAGTAATGCGGATAATGTGCATTTGTAATTATATACAGTGGAGAACTGTAACTCTTTCATTATACTAATAACGTATATGCCTTCCTGAAGCAACCAGGAACTCAGGTAAATATTAGCATTTACCATTTCCTGATTTGAGAAACTGTAAATTAGTACCAACAGATAGTAAGAATGAATTCAAGAGCAATTTTTGCTAAGGTAACTCGTGTAAACCCTAGCTGCCACATAACCCTCTGTGGTATTGTATTGCCTTCAGAGAAACAGCAATCCAACATTCAGAATGATTAAGAAACTATTTT